>NC_082598.1:8374686-9598971 GCF_030936135.1 Gavia stellata | reverse complement strand
ATAACAAAAAAGCGTTCTTTAAACACATGGGGAGTAAGGAAGACAAAAAACAAGTGAAGAGTTTGTTCTCTGTTCAGCAGAAGGGGAAAGTTAATCAAGTTGATGCCTAGAAAGTGATACAGGGCTTAGCATCTATTTTATCTACCAACCAAAATAAGGTGAACTAGTAGGCAGGAGGCTAACACGACTAGTACCGGTGAACATGTTTTGGCTAAGAACATTTAGCAGAAATTTGCTCTGGTTACACAAGCTTGTAGGTTTCTGCCAGGTCACTTTTTTGGGTTTCAATCTGCCTAGAGCTCTCTTTTTGCTCAGGGCTATCACTAGACCTACCTCGGGATACTTAAAGAAGAAACTAAACCAATCACCATCAGCAATTATTGCTGAGAGCTCAGGGAAGATGTGAGTTATACCAGCCATGGAAAAGGGCAAATGCAGTGACTATCTTTAAAAGGGGGAGGAGAGACTGGAAAATGACACACAAACCAGTCTCCTGTCAATCCCTGAGAATGTTTTAGAAGCAATAATCCCACCAATAGTCTGTAAGCATTCAGAAAACAAGAAGTGTGGATGCGTGTGGATGTGGCATTGTGGGATGTAGCTTGATGGGCATGGAGCTGTGTGGTGTTAGGTGGGTTGGTTTTTGGTGTGTTGTGGTTTGTTGTTGTTGTGTGGTGTGGTTTTTTGTGGGGTTTTTTTTGTTTTGTTTTGTTTTTTTTTGGTTGGACTTGATGATCTTACAGGTCTTTTCCAACCTTAGTGATTCTGTGATTCTGTGATTCTGTGAAGTGGAGTTGCAAATAAGAGGTAGTTGTCAAGAATCAAGTCAAACCAGTTTACTTTCCGTCTGTGGCATGGTAACAAGCCTTGCAAGTAGGGAAAAGCCAAATTTAATCAACTTCAGGAAGACTTCTGATGCTGTGTCACATAGCATTGTCAGAAGCAAACTAAGGAAACTGCTCTGAGGCCAGCAAAACTGCCTGGATCACTGCTTAGAGTTAGCAACGGGTCACTGTCACCATGGAAAGATATATCACATGGTGTCTGCAGAGACCCACTTAGGTCAAGAGTTATTCAGCATTTCATTAGTCAGCTGGATAATGAATAAGCAAAGTGGTTATTTAAGAAGTAACATCAGCCTGGGAGGTTATAAGCAATGCTGGGGGAGAGGACTAGAATCATACAGACAAGTTGAAAAAAAAGGGTCTAAATACAGAATAAAATTTGATAAGGATGAGAACAAGGTGCTACACTTAATCAGGAATAATCAACGGCTCATATTTAGAATGGGGAACAGCAAGTTAAGTGGCACTTCTACAGTGGAGCTAGGGAGTCATGAGCTGAAATCAGTCTACAATATTTTGTCATTGCCAAAAAAATGCAATTATACTGGGATATACAAAAAAAAGCGCGAGAGCTTAGACTACCTTCAGCAGAAGGTCTGAGCTGTAGTACTGCATCTGGTTTGGTCACTAAAATACCAGGAACTAGCAGAGACACCACAGCAGCGGAAATAACCAGAGGTTTAAATTGCATCAAGGAGGCACCACCAAAGCCCCTGGAAAACTTTTTAATAATAGGGATGGCACTGGGATGGATTGCCTGTGAAAGACGGGGGGATATTTAAGCCTGTAGGTATAAATTAGACATCATTTTGGAATGGCACTGGGATAATTGGCCCTGCATAAAGATAAGGGTTGGATTGGTGATTTCATATGGATACCCTTCCGTTCCTGTTTTGCATGATTCTATGATTACAAGAATCATTTTGCTTTCCAGGCAGTCACTTCCCAGCTCTCTGTGTTGTAATTCCAGCATAAACACAGACACCCCTGGGAGAAATGCATTGCCCTTGTGCAGCATCTGAAATTCAGACTGTTTCTCCTTCCTCAGTTATCAGGGCAAAGGCAATGTTGTTCTGGTCTAAGCGAGTATGATGGCTAGAGAACATTCCCATTATGGGATGGGTCACTGATAAAGGAATTCAGAGACATCTGGCTGCAGGGCAGCTGCCAGGGCCTACAGCTTCTTAATCCTCCTTTAAATAACTATTTCATGGTCTTGCAAAAGAATTGAGAGGTGAGAGGCTGGTGTACTGTAGAAGTTTTAGCCCATAAACAGAATAAATTATTGTCTTTTTTTCTGACAGCCATCTCAGGCCCTGAGAAGGACTGAAAATTAAAGCACCCTATACTTATCTTGTCCCTCACGCCATGAGATAATGATTCACCTTTGCTTGATGTCTCAGTATCTTCTTTAAACACTAAGTCAGAGGTTTGGTGGGGAAAAAAATTCTACCTCATTAAATGACAAATTTGTTCTTGGCATCATTGCTTGACAAGCTCCCCATCTTAGAGCTTCCTGGAAAACCCTTCAAGAATCCAACCACAAGCTGAACCTTGGTCAGACTAGGAGGCCTTGAAACACTGCAGCTGTCCCAACAAAGTCCATGTGACACTGCAAAACAGTGATGTGGCTGCAAATAGGGAGTATGACAGAAACTTAGCACCAAGATCCTTTAATGCAGGAACTACTCAACTCCAAGAGGCCTTTTTCACCACAGTGTAAGATGTGGGAAAGCATCCAGGCTTGACCAGTTCTCCAAAAATCAACTGAAGCCAAGCATGACAAGCATCTTTAAACACCTTCTAAAGCCTAGAATGCTTTCTGCTACACAGGAGGGGCTGCTGTCAAGCTATTGTGAAATGAAGGTCAGTTCAGGCTTTTGGTTCCAAGAAAAAGTAAGAACCACCAGCAAAATACCAGTTTTCCTAGTTTATATTTGAGGTTTGCATTGGACTGCTGTAAATCCAGCAACTGATCACTGTGCTGGACATGGGGTAAATTCACAGCATAGGCAAGGGTTGTGTACTGTTTGTGTACACTCAGACAGAATGCCACTGACAGTGAGGCTGAGCTATTTGCCTTGCTACTGCCAGTCTTATCCCTGTCTAGGAAGATATAAGCATGTCATTTTTTACTTGCTAGAGAATTGTGTGCAAAAATCCCTTCTGAATTCATGTTTGCTGAGAGCAGCTGATATTCAGGAAGAACCTGTTGGTTGCTTTTTTAAGTGCTGGGGTTGGGGCACGTTATTCTGTGGCTACCAAAACCAGAGTAACAAAAGGCACAGGCAGTTCTCCTCTGCACAGCCTGTATGTGCATACAGAAAGGGGAGGTGGGGAAATCTCATTTTGTTTTAGAAGAGCTATTGACTTCTAGGACATGGCTCAACCTATATAAAACAAACCATACTTTAAATGTGTAATATACGAGCTGTCAAAAGGCATTTAAACATTGTTCAGTTCCCACTTCAATGCAAGACTGAATTGTGGGTTAGTTATATTCAGTGCTGTTGGCTGAAGCCAAATACTTTTCACAAGCTGGACGCTTTATTACTGTGTAGATATAGTCCAGGACGAATGCAAGAGCTGCTTAGGCAAGAAACCATGTGTATCAAATTTACTGCATGGATGAAGTTCTGCCCTTTAACTGGGGAAGAGAAATAGCTCACAATGCCCAGAGCTTTGAAAGTCAACTTACAGCATTAAAGATGACCTCAAATGAAAGCCTTGACTATAAGCATTCACAAATGCTGGTAACTTGGATTTTGGTCTAAAAGTTTGTGTCTCTCCCCAGCCCCTATATTAAACTGAAGAGTTTCAGAGTGAAACCGTGGTCATCTTTTTGGGTTGTGGTCAAGAGCTGAATAGATACCACCTCATTAAACCTTGTATTTAAAGTCTGTTGGGATCTATGCAAAGGAAAATGCAAAGTTTCACCAAGCTCAGTGAAGAAGCCACACAATCTGATAAATTTTGTCAACATTGTTTGCCTAAACTAGTGTTGGTTTGCTCAAAAGTTAGTCCAGATTTGACATTAAAATGTAGTTTACGTTAGCAGATCTTTCCATTAATTTGGACTAGACACAATTCTGTTTTACAGACAAGCTCCTACACTTTCTGCTCGTTTTGTAGAAAAGCCCCTTAGATAAATAACCTTATGCACATCAATTTGGCATGCATTAAATGTTCTTTGCACTTAAAGCTAAATAGAAGCTGTGTTTTGTCTCTACATTCTCTAACAATTAACACAAGACCCTAACTGCTGTAATGCAACAACTGACACTTCACAGAGCAAAAAAATCTGCTGTATTTACACTTTCCCAGTGATGTGATTCCTTCATTTCTCTGTCAGTGGTATCTACTGGCTTTTGCATAGCCAGGTATTTTATGGAGTTTAGGAATAAAATAAAGGATTAGGGTAAAAATACAGTTCTAATCTTAAAAAAAAAAAAAATAGCATCAATGCTTAGAAAACATCTAACAACTATATGCAGCTCAGGGCTGAGGCTGCCATTACGTTTGCCTGAGCATGAACATGAAGTGTGAAGTGCAGCTATTAATGCACACACTCATAATATTCAGATCCTCCCACCCCAAAACAGGAACTTGAATACCGCCCTCCCTTGCAACCTGCGTCCTGCTTACCCTATGGAATGGTCTAACTTGCATCACCAGTCAGCAGTCTTTCCAGTTGATTTGGACTCTCAAAGAAGAGTGAAGCTGTATAAAGAAAAATGAGAGACTTGCCAGTCCTGTTCCATTTTCAGACTCTACTGACAAAAAGAACAAGCTATAGTTTTGTCACTTAAATGACCAGAAAACAGCAGTATCACTCACTTTGATTTAAACAGCAAAAGGCACTCAAGGCTAATGAAGGCAAGCTGGTATGTTAGTAGGTTTTCAGCAAGTGCATGTTTCAGACCAGAAATTTAATGATGACAGCCCTGACTAACAGGAAAGAAACAGGTAGGTAGACCAATGTAAGAAATAGAATATATGCAGATATTTGCATTTCCTTTCTCATGGCATCCATGCCTGGGACTCTTTTTCTTATGTTTTAAGCCACTTTTTAAAATTCAGGAGCTTAGAGGCCTTGAAAATACCATCTCTGCCACTCCCCATCTCTACAAAGTTAGAGCTGGAACAGGAAGCTGGAGTTAGAAGGTTAAGGAATATCTACATGGAGATTAAACTGCAAACCTATGCATAAAACCAAATGTTATGTTTGAAACTAGAGCAACAGGCCAACACTTTTTACATTGTGATTTTTATTTAATAAGTTCACAACACCTGAAACCGTGATGGCCACCTTCCAGTGCTATTGACACGACAACTTCCTTGCCCCAGACAGCTTTCAGTGCAGTCACAAAGCAAGAGACAACCCCATAATTCAGCACAGGACAAAAAACAGGACAAGGTGTCCAGTGAGAAGTATGCATGCATGTTCTGATGGCCCTACTAAATACATATGAAAACAACAGTTTAGATTTAACAGGGACCATTGGATTTGAAGGAGAAAATACCCACTTTTTCTAGTAGGCATAGCAGCAGTTTTAAGTATGATGGGAAGAGAAAGCTTGTTTGTACTAACGCTTTGCATTTTTCATGTTAAAAATGTCAGGCTTTCAGAGGGCAAGGAAAATACTGTATGTGCGGTTGAAGAGGGACAAGAGGCAAAACAGTGCCAGAGCCACCAAAGACATTGGACCATAAGTTTGGAAGAGATTTCCCAGCTCAGCAGCATGACCACAGCAACATACGATCACTTTCAGACATTCTTCGCATGCACAAGTGTTTGCTACTCATGAGTGCAATTCTGCAAGATTTCTTTATGGCACAGGACATATGATCTGCATATCCAGTGGTCAGCACAAAGGGCAGCTAAGACAGTGGCTTGAGCAAAAAGCCAAGACAGAAGCAAAGGAAAGGCCACAGGGCAAGGAGTGAAAGCTAGACAGGACTGCGGTTGTACACTATGTAGAAGACCCTAATATCTGAGTAATTACATAGCTTCTTCCTGGCAGTAGGCAAATGTTTAGCAGTACCATTTCTTTCCGTTCAAAAAGGAGCCTTTACTCCTCCATTTGGAGTGGTCTCTGCAATGTACTGGGCTGCAGAAGCAGGGCCACTGGCCTACTTAATGGTGCTCTGTCCTTGGGCAACGGGGAAACCCAGAACTTCAAGGCTTTCTAAAAGTGTTTATTTCTAAGGGATGAAAAGGAGTGGCTCTCCGGAGCACAAGGAGGTTTGCTTTATGAATTTGGGAAGAAGGTAATTTCTACACGTAAGAACAACTGCACTAGATTACACCAAAGATCCTTCTGAGGCCAGTGTCTCATCCTTGGCACTGACCAATAAGAAATGTGTAGGGAAAAATAGAAAACCAGGTCAACTACAATATCTTCCTACAAGACTGTTAACCTGCAACAACTTGTGGTTCAGGGACCTCCTGAATCAAAGTTGGTGGTTTTATATTTAACAGTTTGCAATAGGATTTTCAGGCATGAGTCTGAACAGCTGCTTTTTAAACCCATGTAAATTTTTAGCATCAGAGACATCCTGCAATGAGGACTTCCACAACTGCAGTAGGTCAAGAGTGACATTCTCCTATTTGCTCTGATTGTGCCTACAGCTGGTTTCATTCAGTGCACCCCAGTTCTTGCTTGGGAAGGGAGAGCAAACAGTCATTCTCTGGTCACTCTTGGTTTTATAAGCTTCTGTCATCTCCTTCTTCAGTCATTTCTTATCCAGACTGAAGACTCCTAGTCTGTACGTTACTTCAAATTATCCTAGCTGCTTTTGTCAGCAGTTTATCTGGTTCTGCTGTATTCTTTTGCTCTATAAACAGTCTTGACTCTTGACACTGTGTCATTTTAAACCTGAGTTTACATATTCAAATCCTTCAAAAGTTTCTGTTCACTTGCTTAGAACAGATAGCCTGGTTGCTGCGTGCAATTCCCAGAGCTCCCTGCCAATCCTTTTTTAGAACTGGTGGCATATTAGCTGTCTTCTGCTCTCCTGATATTTTGGTGGTTTTGAACAAGAGGTAATACAGAACAGTCATTCAACTAAAGGAAAATAGGTAAGGTGGGTTTTAAAGGATCATACAGCAATTTCCGCTAGGAAATTCCTGGTTGTAATGGATCTTCTGCAGACTGAAAGGAATCTTTAGTTTTTCAGATTCTGAGGAAGAGCGCGAGATAGTTAGTTCCCTTTTCTCATCTATCCCCTCCTGGCTGCTTTCTCTTGGGGCAACAGCTATTATGCCCTGTGTCTCACTACCCCAGTTCTGGTGATGTAAATTAGAAGGTAGAGGTGTAGCAAAATGACTGAAGGAAAATATTCCACATGGTCAGATTTTCTTTTGTTCAAGCTGGTGTCTGTGCAGACACCAAGGGAAAAATTCACCAAGATCTACAGGTGTTTCCAGTTGTGCCAGAACATCTATTACTCAACGCCTGACAAAACAGCAGCTGACCAGGGCTGGGTTCCTGTCCACACCTATAACAAGCTGGTGAGTTTATAGCATCCTCGTGGACAGTCCACGGATTAACTCAGCCTTGGGAGCAGAGTTTTTACCGCCTGAACTGTTCCGGGACTTTCTCCAAGTTCTGCAATGGCAACGTTGGCTTCCCAGGTAAAAAAAAGGCCCTTCCCTACAATGTCTTCACTGGACAGGGAATGAGATATCAGTGTTGCTTGGCACTGTGTTCACTCACTCCATGGTAAATTGTAGTGCCATTCATTGCTCCTGCAGTGCTGCCAGTTGGATCTAAAGGGACTGCTGACCTGAGGAGTATCAGCCCACCACCCACACTTCCAGCGACTACCCACAGAGTCATCAGGACTCTGATGGGGTTCACTGAGAAATCCCTGGGCCTAGAGAGAGGGCAGTGACAGACTGGAAGGGGGAATGGAGGTTGCACTGGAGAGGAGAGCCAAGGCAGGCTCAGAGCAAAACAGAGGAACAAAGCCAAGTCAGAATGAAATGGGGATGACCCAAGTACAGCAAAAGCCAAGAAGCTCTGAGAAGCCATTCTGCTACAGCCAGAAGCAGCTGAAGCCCTCCAAAGGAGGCCAGAAAATGCTCTGCCACGCATGAGTGAGGACTGCTGCCCTTTCCCACTCTCTGGGAGTGGAGCTGCAGGTGAGGCTTGCAGTTAACTCTTATTTTGCCAAGCAGCCAGATATGAGCCATGCCAGTGCTCCCATGCTGTGTTGCTCTGGTTTTGGCTGGGATAGAGTTCATTTTCTTCCTAGTAGCTGGTATAGTACTGTTTTCTGGATTTAGAATGAGAATAATGTTGATAACACACTGACGTTTCAGTTGTTGCTGAGCAGCGCTTACACTAAGTCAAGGACATTTAACTTCTCATACTGCCCTGCCAGGCGCACAAGAAGCTGGGACGGGACGCAGCCAGGACAGCTGACCCGAGTTGGCCAAAGGGACATTCCATACTGTATGACGTCATGATGAACAAAAAAAACCTGGGGGGTGTTGGCCGGGGTGGGGCACGGCTGCTGCTTGGGAACTGTCTGGGCATTGGTCAGTGGGTGGTGAGCAATTGCATTATGCATCACTTGTTCTGTATATTCTTTTATCAATATTATTATGATTTTCATCTTTTCTGTCCTATTAAATTGGTTTTGTCTCAACCCACGACTTCTACCTTTTCTCCGATTCTCTCCTCCATCCCACTGTGGGAGGGAGGGAGTGAGCGGCTGTGTGGTGCACAGTTGCTAGCTAGGGTTATACCACGACAGTCCTTTTTAGCACCCAAGGTAGGGCTCGAAGGGTTGAAATAACAATAGATCTGACCAGAGTGTGTTAGAACAAATTTGTTATAAGCATTCATTATTGGGTTAATAGTCGCTGGGCACAATGTTGATTTATTTGCTCTTAGAATTGTTGTTCTCAGAGTCATGTGTGAATGGGCTTAGTGAAAAACACACAGCACAGGTGCTCCTTGAGGGAATTTGGAAACATAACATCAGAATCCCTGCTCCAGTTCACACTGAGCTTCTGTGTTGGCCTATGTCCTGGTCCCATGCAGAAGGGCATGCTGCACTTCTCAGTGTGCAGGAATTGATTTCCAAGCCCTGGACAGGTTTGGCAAGACACTGAGGCTGTCTATCGTGTTCCCCTACTCCCCCAGCTGTTTGTTACCATACCTACAGCTGCACTGGCAGAGCAGTAGTTATGTTTCCTCTCTCATCCACATCCAGCAAAGTCCCACCAGTTTAGTTAGAGAAGTAAGACCACAGGCAGGCCCTTTGTTCCAAATTCAGCTGAAGAGATTTTGGCCTTCAGATGTCCACCTCCCACCCACTAGCCAAGCCAGGTTAGCACCCCACAGCCCCACTGCTGGAGTGGTTTGAGACAGCTCTAAATCATGTCAAACAAACTCAGAGTATCTACTCAAACTGCTCAGCCTAATTCAGACTTGTGAGTAGACACAGTATCTTCAAATAAAGTGGTAGAGGTGGTAGAGTGGTAGAGTTGAGGATAAAAATCATCTCAGCTTTCAGGTACACAAGTCTGTCTTCATGCCTGAAACAAAAACAGCTTTCAGAGGCAACTACAAGAAAAGACTAAAATGTTCAGAGTTCAGTCCACCACAGAATGGACCAAATATGTGTAACCTAACCACTGTGTTTCTCCTGAAGTAAAATAAGGAGCACTCTCATGAAGAAACTTCTTGGCACTGCACGGACCTTTCCTTCAATGTGATGTTGAGCAGTTGCTGGTGGTAGCATTTGGTACAGCTGGAACTGGCAAGGCTGCCTAGTCATACCCTTATTCTCCTTTTTCTACTCTATCCATTTGACCTGCTAAGATACAAAGCTGTTTAGCGATACGGTGGGTTAAGAATGGAGTGTCCAGGGAAGGACGGGAAGAAACTAAAGGTTTTAATTAAAGAAGACCTCTTATGCAGGATACCAGAAAACCAAGCGCTAAGATATAAACTGTTTTGGTCCAAGTACAGCGCACATATACCTCCTCATGACACATACCTCATTACAGCTGATGATAGAACTACAACATGCCTGAATGTGGTTACAGTGCAGACAACAAACAGAAAGGACTTCCATCATGTTTAATACACAGGCAAAACCTACAGAGACCACAATTTCCTGTCTCAATATAACTGGGTAAGTTGCCACAGAGATATGTTCATATTAGAGACAAAAAATAGCTGCAAGTGTCTTTAGAGCACTGCTGGCCATATTTATCTTGTGGGTTACACTTGGCCAACTCTGATTTAAAAATCAAAGCAGGTACATTTTTCCCCCACTCTAATACCAAGTAACAGATTAACTGAATTGAGCCCTTACTGGCAACCCAGTGGATGTGAAAAGAGGGTACTCTTTAAAAAAAAAAAACAGAACAGACAAATACATAAGACACAGCCCCCCAATTTCCTCAGTACATTGGGGCATACATGCTTGCAACATGAACTCCATAAAGCTGTATTTTATACAGCTGCATTTTAAAAATTTCTGAACAGGTGATACTCCTTAGCTGGCCTCCAGGATTCAGTTCAGCAGATTTGCAGTTACACAGTCGCACAGATTTCTCTTTTCCACCTGAAGAAGCAGAGTTTCTGTCTACAAGAGGGGGGAACAAAAGCAACATCAAAAACCAAGTGTCAGCACTGTAAAACTAATTAGCTCCCAAAGAAAAGTCCATTTTACTTTTATTCTAAGATTTGGAATTTGTTGTATGAGATTAGGCTTGAGGTAAAAATCAGACTTACTGCTTACTGCTCTACAAAATAATTTAGCTTTTGTGTGATTAATTGCCATACCAACATGGCAATACTTCCTGTGATACGGAGAAATTCAGTCTGGTACACATTAATGTTTTTCACATTAGTACATTCAGTATGTGTCTGGGTGCTGTTATTTTTGTTTAAAGTTACTTGTCTTTCTTACAATCTTACTTCAACTGCACAAATTGGAGCATAAGCTCTCAAGTTCATGAGAAGCTTAAACAACCCCAAAAACTTGTCAGAAATTTTCTTTTTACTTAAAAACAGACTCAAAAAATTAAATTTAGAGTATTACAGCCTGGACTCACTGTTGAAAGTTATACAGAGAAAGTAAGGCATAATTTAACCATAGAATATCTCAAGTTGGAAGGGACCCATAAGGATCATCAAGTCCAACACTGTGCTCCTCGCAAGACCACCTAAAACTAAACCATATGACTAAGAGCATTGTCCAGACACTCCCTGAACTCTGACAGGCTTGGTGCCATGACCACTTCCCTGGGGAGCCTGTTCCAGTGACCGACCACCCTCTCAGTGAAGAAATTTACTTCTGTTTTAACTTCCCCTGCCTCACTTGTTATTGTTAATATGCTGTTGGAGCCTACAATAGATGATAGGTGCTGAGCTGGCATACAGCTATCACAGTTCAAAGAAAGATGTGATGAGATTGCTGGCTTCTTTAAGGAAAGGGGTCCCAAACCAGTGAAAGCAGAGGTCCCCCAGTTGAACTGGGGTTCATCAATATCAAGAGATCATTGCTCCTCACAGGGATTTTCTGGAGCAACGAGGGCAGATTGGGAACTTCTCAGAGCTGGAGCTGGGTATGATCAGAAAGGCCTGCACCCTCTCAGCCTACCTGTGCGAGAAGGGCCTGAGGACCAGGGAAGAGACAGCGGAGCTGAATAAGGGAAATTTGGGAATCCTTCCTCTGTAGCGCACATACACTTCGGTTTTCCTGGCTGTTTGGAGCACTTGTGGCTTCAGCAGATGCATGATGGAGCACAGATCTGTTTGACATCAACACTGTATCTTCATCTCAGTTTGTCTATCATGAGCTGAAGCTGTATCTGAGAATCAGTCTGATCCAAGAGAGGACTTCCTCCATATTGTCATGGGGCACACTAGCTGTTGGAAGTCCACTCACCAAATTAATCCCCACTGGTATAACCAGCTACACAAAAAAAGGGCATTATGAAGTCTACCAGCTCTAAATGCCAGTGAAATCCATCCTTAATCTGCCTGTCTTGTGATTTTCATATGAGATGCAATTGCCATGTAATTAAAGGCTGTGTTTTAAAAGCTATGTTATCCATTGAACCACATCAGCTAAAGGCACTTAGAGCAGAGCTAGGCTGAAGCATCCTGCTTACCACCTGCCTTCTTAGTACAGGAAAAGCTATCTATTGGTCAGATGATAAATCACTAGACACAGCCCTGTGGTTCTATATTAAATCAGGTATCGCTTTTGATTGTTTCAGCTACCCTGCAAAACTGGAAAGATCTGATCAGACTTCGCTAATCACCTAAAAGACATTCAATTGCCAACTTCTAACCATCTCCTTGACATCATTTGCAATGGTTTGAATAAGGGAGGTTGACAGCATGTGAACAGCTTTGGAGCTAAGCCGCAAGGCTGCTTACCATCTTATATATCTTTAATAACATTTTCAAGCCTTTGTTTTTACTTTCATGGTCACATCTAACTTAATGTGCTTTGAACATTCCAAATAACCATTGACAGTTTAGAAAGGAATAAAGAACAAAATGAATGGCACTAAATACAGCTTTGCTGACTGTTTTGTGAGCATGATCACAAAACCATTTGCACAGAGATTTGTTATTATCCCCTGGTGGGTTAAAGCATGTTTTTTTAAAAAAAAAAAAAAGCCCACCAGAAAACCAAACAGAGCAGGGTCCAGATTCTGAACCTACAAAAAAGCTGATAAGTTGCAGCTAAAAATGCAGTTCCTGAGCTCTTTAAAGTTGTAATGCAATGTCCACTGGTTAACTCTGAAAAACGTGTTGGAATTTTGAAAATAAGCATCTATAGTGCAGACTTACAGTGACCTGTGTAGCCCATTGACTGGATTTGTTTTCCAGGATTTGTTTTATGGCCTGCTCCCTGCTGGCCTCTGTCTTGAGCAGCTTTTAGATGTAGTAGGGAGCTGGCTGTGAACCGGCTGAATGGTTTTGATGGTAGCAGCTCCATCCCAGCAGTACAAGAACCCTCTCCCTAGTTCATGATCAGAGCTGCACCTGCCACATCCTGCACTTTGGCTGAGTGGTGAATCACAAATATCCCCAGAAAAGATTGCCCAGAGTTAGTTACTGCTGTTAAAACAACTAATCCAGCCTGCAGCCTTCTTCAAGGGGTCAGCAGCAACGAAGGGGTGGAAAACAATATGCAGCGGGGCAAACAGATGTGGTATGTGCATGGGTAGTAGCCAGCCTCTCAGAGGTGGTCCGTGACCCTTCTCTTATGGCATGAGTAAAATGCAGTCAGCTTGTCAATCAGTAAGTGATCATCACATCAGCGTAGGTTACAAGCATGTCTAGTCTTGTAAAAGGAAAGAGATATAGCCTATGGCCCCTATAAAAGGTATGTTGTGACCTATGCTAGTCAGTTTGCTTTGTGAAACACCATGCAGATCAACACAGGGCCAAATTAAGTGTGAAAACTCTTGAGTTGTGCAATAAAACTATATGGTTTCTCCTGCACAGAACTGCAAGGTGAGATTTGCAGGAGGAATTAAATGGGAGTTTCCTTTCTAAGCTTTTGGGAATCCCTCCCCCTCCAACACAGTTAGGAGCTGCTTAGTCATCATCTAAAAATCTTGCCTGCAAACAAAAGAGAGTTTTTCAAGGAAATTAGTGTCTCTAGGGGGAATATGAACAAAGGGAATTGTATTTCTGGGGACAGAAACATTTGCCCCACTAAGGAGCAAAACAGACTAAAATAGCCAAATGTAAAATATATATGTAGCTGAAAGCAATTGTCTTAAAACTCCCAGTTTGCATCAAATTGGGCCACAGCTGAGTAATAAAACTAAGAATTGAAACACTGTAGAAGGCAGTTCCAAGAAGTCTTCAACTATTAAATATTTCCATGTCTTTTGAAAACGTAGGCAGAATTCCTAGCTTAATGACTGGAATAGCCTGTCCTAGTCCAGAGGCATTGAAGGATCTCAGTATGGATTCAATTATTTAGATGATAAGTGATAAGGAAGCGATAGGTTTGTTTTAGTGAGAATATATCATGGAGCGACATTTTCAGGCCTGCTGTCAAATCTACAACTGTGAAAGTCAATAATAGGACATTCCTCTCAACCGAACCTTTTTTGTATCCTCATTTTCTCTCCTTGGCTGTCTTTTATTTTTATTTTTTTAAAAGTATTAAAATACAGTTGCTATCTTTGGGGCTCGTATTGCTACTCCTCCTTTGGATATCTGTAATTTATAAAGCTTCTCTCTTGGTCTGCAAGCTGTAGGTGTCATAAAGGTCACTGCCATAGCCAGACAATCAGAAAAGATTTTAGAAGCTGAGAGATTTTTGAATCAAGATTTAGAAATTCTGGCGAAAAGTTCAAAGGTTTGTAAAAGATGGAAAAGGTATGCTAGAACCACTTTACAGCACAATCTGAACATCTTGTTTGGGCTGTATACAGTGTTCAGCAGTCGTATTCATTAACAAGATTTCTTCATGAAGAACCCTAAACTACATTTGACCTGCAATTACTGAACAGATTTTGTTTAACTGTAAATGTGCTACATCATACCAATCTGGTTCTGCTGGAATGTTTGTTTGGTTTTTTTTATTATGTCACAATTCAAGGCATCTTCATTCCTGCACCTGCATTTTCACCTAATCATCATGGACCCTGCTTGGAGTTAGCTCAAACCATTCTTCAAAGATGCCAGTTCGCAGGCTTTGAACTATGAACAACCTTGACCATAGATTATAATAGCAAAAAAATTTGAGTGCCTTCTGTTGAAAAATCTGTGCAAGTGTAGATATAGCACTTCAGCTAAAGAGTACACAGTAGGTGGGGAAAAAGCTACCCTCCTGAGACACCGCTATCTGACAGCAGCTGGGATACAGCTAGTCACAGATTGCAGGTTGCAGTAGCAAGAGACAGATTCAACTTCCCTCACAGAAGGAAGATACCAACCTTGGCAAATTCTCCACACTGACTGCAAGCCAAACAAGTTTCATTCCCTATGCTGTTCTACTTTGTCACCTTTTTCATCATTATGGAATCAGATCAATGTAAAAACTATCTACAAGTTTATGTTTCTTCCCTTAGCCTCTCCCCAGGGGTAAAAGCATGTGCAGGGGAGTATTTTATTTTAGTAGGCTTTTTGTTTGAGCTGGCTCTCTCCTTTTGGGTAATAAATATAAATTATGCTGTCACCTTACTCACCCTAACATAAAAACAAAAAGGTGTGCGCTCAGCATTTGGAATGAGGATAGCAGTGCTAATGGCTGTAACTGAGCAAGAGAAGGCTAGAGGGCTGAGGACTGTCAGTTCTCTCTTTCCTAAGCTTCCTAGTGTCCCTGATACCCCAAAGCAGAAGAATTCCACAGATTATTGCATAGAGAGGTGAAATGTAATTACCCAGCCTCACCTTAGAAGATGATAGGACAATATAGTTGACTATGTGTCTTGTGCAAAATCCATCCACCTTACCTACTTTCATCCACAGCATTTTCTTCCATATTATAAAGAAAAAAGAAATTGAACATTTCCTTACCCGTGTGTCTAGATTATACGCTGTCTTCTTTAAATCCTGCAGAGCCCTCTGCATGAACTCAAACGCATGGCAATCAACACAGGGACGACCTAGGAGAGCATTTAGTAGAGCATTTAGTAGAGAATCATGACTATATGGCATGAAGTATTAAGTAGAAGGAGTAAACTGATTTTGAGTATGAGAAAGAGCTACAGAAAAGAGTCCACAGAGTATTGATGTATGTACTCTTGAAAAATCCACGTTATTGTAAATGGCCCATCATGATGGTCCACCCAGTCTCTCAATGACAAAATAATTACTTCAACAAATTTTCATTAAAAATTTTCTTCCTCTGTTATTGCTGTTCCCTTCGTCCTTCTTTTGTCATAGTTCATAGTGTGGAAACACTAAACCCATAACTTGAGTCTTTCATTCTGCTCCACCAACCCTGAGCACATTTTCAACCTCATCTTCAGATTTTTCAGATTTTTCAGAAATTACCTCTGAAACCATGAACCTGTTCCCTGAAAAATCTTGTCTCGTAATCTCACAAACTTGAGCTCTAAATAGAAAACTAATGGAATAAAATTGACTACATTATCACAAAGACAGATCACTTAGCCTCTAACTTTGAATATGATACAGCTTTGTCCAAAGCTGGTGAAGCAAGCAGCAGATAAACACAATGTCCTGTCATTAGTGGGCATTGCTGATAAGCAGAACTGCTGCATTCTGGACTAACTGCAGTGTTTAAGATAGTATTCCCATATCTAGATATCCAGACTGAAGGTCACAAGGCTTGCTTTGCCTTGATCATCATGTAACACAAAACTGTGCCCTAACAGATAGCAGTACTGAGGCAGAACAAATATAGACATGATGAAATGTCTTCGAATCATCAGGCTCTACATATGCTCTTATTTGCTTCTCAGTGCCTGTGCCTCTCTGACAACTTCATAGGAAATATTACGCAAATGAGAAATTCTGAGCTCAGGTTTAGTTTGCTCTTTGAGGTCTGGTAAGGAAGAAAGGATGAAACCTACAGTGCTGTTGGAAAATCCTGTAGTGTCTGTCAGCATATTTTGCAAACACTTGATATTTGACTGATTACTACATGCCTCTGATCAGCTGAAGTATGAGCTTCCAGCTCATGATCTGTGTGCTAATCAGCAGACAGGAATCCTGCCTGCTGGAGAAATGGAGTCTGCCAAATTCTTTAACTGGCTAGGAAAAAAAAAAAGGTATAAAAAATAAACATTGAACAGTATTACAGACCTCCTCTTCCATTGTTGTACCACCACCCAACCTTAGTGTTATTATATATGGACCAGACATAAGGAGAGAACAGCATTTTCCACACCAACAACTTGATGCAGGGACCTGCCGTTATGTTTATGATGTAAATTAAACTCAACACAGATCAGCAAAGGAGAATTAGGTGGTTGAAGGCTGCAAAACTAAGTGTTGACAAAGTGTGCTTTCTTGGCATCTTTATTGTGAATTTTTTTAATAAAAACTACTGACTTTAATATAGTAGACATTACCAAGAATGAAAGATGTAATGAACAGTCAATGTCAGTTGAAAAAAGCAAGTCTCAAGAATGTCTCTGAAAAGCAAACAAGGTGACTCCTGGCATAGAAAGGGCTAACACAATGAAAGGGCTGTACAAAAGAAAAGGTGCAGAACAGTGGCAGATTTCAGGTACAAGCAAGACAGCAACAGGCAGGAGATAAGGGTAAGAGAGTGGAGAGCCTTGGATGCAGGAGAAAAACAGCACCGGTATGCTATCAAGTTGTGATTTTAAAAAATCATAAGCAAGACAAGTCCAAAATAGTTTGAATTATTTGGACAAGCTTCAGTGATATCAAGTCCTGCAACATTAAAACTACAGTATAAGCTGTATGAGAGGACTGTAGGTTGGTACATACTTTCAGCTGGTATGGCTGTTCCCGCTTCTTGATCAGATCTAACACACTCCGCAAGAAGCAGTGAAACCACAAAAACTAAAGGAACTGTAAGGACCACTCTTCTCAGAAGGCAGGGTGCCAGCATCTTGGGAATGGGTGCTTCTCTGTTTATCAAGAGACACAAACAAGTCAGTGAGGAGCATTACAGATACAAGGCTTTGTTATAAAGAACTTAATGTTCCTGATGGCTAAAGCATTGGCAGTCTTCCTTTGAAAGAAAAAAAAAAATATCAGGAGATCTAGAGCATGGACAGAAGTTCTTTGTACTTTTCCAGCAGTGCACATAAAACCCAACTGGAAGAGAATGTCCCTAGATGTGAAGGAGATGATCAGAAGTTCCTAGACAGTTTTTGGTTTCATTTGCAAGCCAGGATGCCAGCAACTTTACCTGTGACTCCAATCTTTTTTCTAACTACACAGTTCCAGAGCAGCAACCTTGATGGTTGGACTTGATGATCTTACAGGTCTTTTCCAACCTTAGTGATTCTGTGATGAATCTGGACAGCTGGTTCACTGTTAGACTTTGAGATCAAAACTGCAGGGATTATAGAGCTGGCTTAAATAGACCTGAACCTGGAAATGAGGTTTTTACCCACTGACTTGCTTTATTGATGCACCCTCTTTTCACAAGAATAATAACTAAAGCTAACCATTATCATTAACTACATACCACAGTGATCATAAAAACTTATTCCTTTATGAAAGTAGCTGAAGGAAAAGACTTCTGTTAAACCTCCACTAATTCATAGGTAGAACTTCTAATGGTAAATGCATCAAAAATCTTTGCCCTTCCGTTTCCCCTCCTAATCTGGGCTTCAGACCTTTATTTGCAGCCAATCATTTGTTCCTGAACATCACAGCCAGACCACTCCATGCCCTGAAGATAGGTATAGTCTCGTCCAGCAACACCTCCTCTTCACACAGAGGTAAATTTTTTGATAAGTACACAGGTTTCAAATGAAGTATTTTCTTGATCCAACAGGTAAACTGTTTAGATCAAGAGGGAACACAGGAAACTTGGACTGACTTAAACTGCAACTTTCTATTAGAGATTTCAATCCAAGCCTCAAGGATCCTGGCAAACTGCTAGGGTGGTCCTTAGTTCAGCCAAGTTTACCTTCCCTTCCTGTATGTTTAAACGGAAGAAAGAAAGAATCAAATAAGGTTAAGTCGTAGCAACACGATAAAATGCACATGAAAATTCTCTTTAGATAAACCCAGGAAAGCAGGACAACATTCTGTCGCTTCCTGATTTTTAAGTTGGTGCATACTAAGCAAAAGATGTTGCATAAGAACATCAAATCTGCATGTGCTAAATGCTTGAGTACAGCAATCCCCAAAACAGCTTGTATGGATGGTTCAGAAGCAAGAGACACACACGTACATATAGAGTCACAGATATATTTTGGCCCATACCAAAATATAGATCTGGTAATGTAACTCCTATAACCCCAGGACTGGGGTTCCTATCCCTTCCACTATTTACAAGTGATCTGAGATGATCCTTTTTCTTATTTCTACACTCCTTAAAATAAAGGGATTAAAATCATAACAAGCGGTTTGATTTTTCTGTTTTAATTAATGGTGATCTGCAATCAAACCAAGTACAAAGACACCAGGCTTTGCAACAGGATGCAGCAGAGTGTCTCCAAGTAACAGTAAATTAGGATAATACCGCCCTCCTTTGAAAGTACCTAATGCAGAAGCCTCCTGGTCAGTAGGAGCAGAGGCTATTCACGTAGTTGACTATGAGTGCTAGAAACGTTCAACAAAACAAAGCAGATACGCTGTTAAACTTTTTCATAGGACCTTACACATCACCCACCCCAGCATCAGCTCAGCTTCATATGTGAGCCCTGCTGCAAAATAATTGCTCCCCAAATGCAGGAATCGCCTTAGGCCACATCTGACTACTGGCTCTTAATTATTCCGCGGGAATTTGCCATCTGCAAGGAATAATGATGACAGGCTTCAAGGGTGGTCCCTCTCTGCAGTGCAACTGGGAATGGAGACAGATCTGTGCATGGACTTCTGTGAAAGAGAAAAGTCACCCCCTCTAACAAAGGAAAAAAATATCAGTACCTGATCTCTCTCTTGTCTGTGATGGTCTCTTTGAAATGGCCGCTGCAAACTGCTAACGGAACAAGCGCAGCATTTCTGAGCATGTGCACTGTCTCTTTTTAACCTTCCCTGAAAGAGGTTATTACTAAGGGGAGATTTCTGCCATGGCAACAATGCAGAGCACTGCAGCACATAGCACAGATTTAAAGAGGAACAGGCTGTGTCTCCCAGGTCGGAGGAAGGATGTTTCTGCTTTGACATGCAAGCTCCAGCAGTGACTTACCTGCTCTGGGTAAGGTTTTTAAAACTGGGCCATTTGATTCATCTCTCTTGAAGTCTACTGAATGGTTTTCCTGAAGTCTGCTCAGCTGGATGTGGTGCCTGATTCAAGCAACTTGCTTCCCTGGTGCCTAAAAATAACCATGACAAATTACACCTGCTTTTGGGGAAATCAGGAAAAACCATGGGATTGCACTGAGAAACTGCAGGACACGTCACAGGTGAGACTTTGGTAAAGGCCAGGAATTGTTCAGTGCACAATCTGCCATTTCAACGGTTCTCAGTTACAGGGGTCATAACTACTCATGACTGCTTTCCTGGGCGTTCCTGTGATCCCAGTCTCAGGGCTGCCAGGAACAGCTGCAGGAGTGCAGGCACTTAAACTCTGAGTGGGAACTTGAGTCCGAACTCAGAGTAAAGTTCACCCCCCTTTTCCAGCCTGCACCTTGGATCCCCTTTCAATGCCTCACAAGCTATACTCCAGAACAACAGATGGTGCTTGTGCTGAATGCAATACAATAATGAAGCGCAGATGATAAAAGTGCTTTGGTCAAAGCAAAGCTAAGTTTAGGGGTCCCATCTGCCCCCCAAAACACATTTCCCATCACAAATTAGACACTAGCAGTTCTTGTTCCGGAGAGAATGAGCAGAGCTGAGGGCAGGCGCAACACTGAGAAGCATGCACAGAACTTCAAAGGGACCATGCTCTGTGTTTGCTTTAGCTTGTTCAATAGGGACACAATCTTAAATGCTTTCGTGGTGAAAGTTGGGGACACTCAGTGTCCAGGAAGGTCAGGTACACAGAAACTCCTTCTCAGAATTATGACTAAATTGCTGGCTAACGTTTTTCTTTTCAACATGCTCTATAACCTGTCTCTCCTGCACAGCCCTAGGGGAATGGTTTGCTCCCATTAATTCAACTTTTTAAGTAAGACACTAAAATTTCAGGTTGTTCAGTGTGTAACTATGCTGCTATATGAAGTTACAGCATCCACAAGCAGAGTCAAGAGGGGATTAATTATGGTACTGCCATCCTTATAAATCACAAAAACAGAAAGAAGAGGAAAATAATTTTTAGAGACTGTTCTTTTGGGCAAACAAGATGTAGCATTGTTCTTGCAGAGATAACCATACAGGATTTGGTCTGATTAAGTATCTGCCTATGCACAAACTACAAATGCAGAACTTTATTCATGATCATTCTGAGCCATCTAATCTCACACCTTGGCCTCTCTTCCTGATAAATAACACAGATATTCACATACACACACACACACACATATGCTTTTTCTTAACCTGTGCTCCTGATCATTACCAGTAAATTTTACCCTGTTCTCATGAATCCTGTCCTTTCTCTACCACAACAGCAACACCAAGCAGCCAGCCCCAGTAGCTTGGGTGTTATCAATGATTCATTCTTCTAGACGTATGCAATGGGCTTCTGACTCCATTAAATACAATTTTTAAAATCTATTTCTAACATTCTCAGCTGCCAAATTCCTTCCTGTAAGCATCTCATACCAGCTACTGTGACCTCTTTAGCCTTGTCCTAAATCTACTTGTCCTGCAAGGAACAACTTCCTTTTTAGCATTTTAACCACATCTCCTCTTTATTCACTTCTCCCCACTCTGTACTGTGTTAAGCATCGGCTTTTCTCTTCACTGAAGCTCATATTTTCTCAACTGGAAAGTATCAGTTCACCAAAGAGGAGATCTTCCACAGAGTAGGTAGAGACCCCATTTTAGGATATTTTTATTTGAAAAATGTTTTCAAAAAATTATTCTGACAATTTTCAAATTGATAATTTCTGTCTTTCTGCTTCAAAATTATTTCCTTTTTAAACTTAAGCTTAACAGAGTAAAAATATATTTCATGCTCAGTTCATAGAATTGCAGAGTGGAAGCAGCTCTTATGTTAAGTGTATTGGGGCACATCCCCACCAGAACATTACAACCCCAATAAAATCTTTCCTGCTCTTATTCTCCTCATGCACAAAGCATGGGTGGTACAGATGCTAGTCCAAGGGCACCCCAAAACTGGAAGTACAGACCAGAACTGGTACTATACAGCACCTGCACAACAGCCCTCAGTGGTGATTTCACTGGTGTGCCCAAAGTTGCGGTGGTGGTTATGCGTCACCTCGGGCTGAGCGTGAAAAGTGACATTTGGGTGAAAGCTGGAACATCCTGACTCCCCAGCTGCCCTGGGGGATTATTCATGAGGTAAGCAGAGAGAATTTATAGTTTCTTTTTATAATGAAGTCAAACACAATGGACTTTTTTTGAGATCACCACGAGCTAAAAAGCATCAAAGCACTGTTCCTGAGATTTCAATTTTTCATCTTGATAGCACATGTTTTGATACTATAAATATTTCTGTGGGATTGGGAGAAAAGCTCAAGCCTTTACCTCTAAGCCTCTTCAATGCTTGGTCTCTCCTTGGCTCTTAAATCTAATACTCTGTCACAGCAGAAAACTTTCTTCCCTCACTAAAGATAACAGATTCTGTCACTTCTCCTGCAGACACTTTTATGCTTTCTCACAGCCTGCCCTCTAAAACATGGTAAAAATCTCCCCACAAGGTACCATCTTGTCTTCCATCAAATCCTCTTTTAAGCTTTACCTCTGCCATGAATCCTACAAAGCACTGCTGCCTGGCAGAGCCTGGGGAGAAAGCTGGCTGTGACTGCTGATGGTATGCAAATGTGCTCGTTATACCAATATCTTGCTGCCTCACACCTCCCTCTGAGTCCCCGCCTTGTCATCCCGCCACAATCCCAGGCTGTGAATGCTTGAGGGCAGGGGCTGTGTTTGCACTTGTTGGCGCAGCACCACCAGGCTGGAGTGTTGATTGAGGCTTTCAGGCAGATGTGATGAATAATAATGTCAAACTACCTAAAGCTGCTCGCCTTGTCCCACACTCTGATATATGAGCTATTCATAGTGCAAGCCTCTTATTCTTTTCCTTCCAATTTAAAGCTCTTAGGAAGTGTCAGAGTGACCAGATTAAGAAATGAAGCCTTCCTTTGTTCCCTGAACAGGTCTCGCATATCTTGGTAGCAGCAAATAATTGAAATTGTTCCTCCTTCCATTTTCCCCACCAGTAGTTTTAGGAATAATTTCCTTGTCAGTAACTCTGATTCCTGCAGTCCCTATCTGTCAGAGTATGGCTCATCTGAAATCATTCTAGGCTCCAAAAGTCTTGAGTTTCAGTGCAACACTAAGATTGGGCTCATGTCCAAGGCTGAATTTTCCACACAGCACTCAGGGAGACCTGCACTGTCAGAACTACTTACTACTTTTTGAATGAGATGCTAAACTGAGGTCAAATCTTTCAGCATCTCTCTGGGAATTGAGAAGCATTTAAAAATCCCATGGCAATATTCAGGAAGGGTTAGCATTAGCTGAGCTATCCTTGGCTTGCACTGTCCCTATCCACCCTCCTGCATACATGTCTTTGGGGAAATAAGCTGTGTTCCAAGCTGTGCTTGAGCTATTTCTAGGTACATAATAGTTGCAACTTTAACTAGTTTGCTAAGTCCACAGGGATGTCTTGAGTACTTTGCAGCAAATATACAAATATGCATGAATGGGCTTTGAACAGGAGGGGAACAAACTATCCTTCCAAGCTTCCCATTCTAGAACCAGCCTACAGAGTCCAGGGGCCTCTTCTACCATGGGTGGCCTAGAAAGGTAAAGAGCAGATCTCATAGCCGAGAAGCAGTGCACCATTAGCCAGTTTCCTTGTGAAGGCTGCCTTGAAAAACAGCAACTGAGGAAAATAAAGGAAATGAGATTGTTAAAATTGAAACCTTATCAATGACCCTTTTTTTTCCCAGAATATGTTTATTATCCAAAGCCTGCATAAGGACTCTTCAGCTTCAGAATCCAGAAGACCCACAGTCAGGGGGCTCCAGATCTATTCCCTGCTCTAGGAATTAACTCCTTCACAGCTAGTCACCTTAGACAATTGATCCAGGATGATTTTTATGACACCAATACTTGGATCTCATTAATAATAATTCTGACATTAAGATCTCTATGATTTAGTGGCTTAAAGATGGATGTACCTGCATACATTTATGTTTGAAAACAGCATCTTTAACCTGAGTTCATGTTTACAAGCTGACAGATATGGCTTCTCCTTTTTACAATTTTTTTCTCCTTTCTACAGTCACAGTGCTACAAATTGCAAGCTGGTTAGTGCAGTACTATCCTGACGTTGCACTAACTGACTGCACAGTTTCCAGCTATGAGCTTAGTCATGTGTGCCTTCAAAATGTCTTGTGAATTAATTCCTCATTTGTGATCCAGGGATGTTTTTAGACAGTGGCCAGTGACAAATAAGCAATTAATATTCCTTAAGTATCAGTATAGTGGTCACAATCTTGACTGAGATGCTGGAAAACAGACCAGAACCACCACTGCTAAAAGCATGGCTAATTACAGCATAAGCGACTGAGTCAAGAAGCAGTGATCAGAGCTGGGACAGACTCCCATCCTCAGGAGGTCTAGAACTTGATCTGGGCAGGGATCAAGTTCTAACACACACTCATTAACAAATTATATTCCCCATAGTCCTCAAGATCACCTGGTTATCATTTTAGAAGGGAGACACGGTGACCACCAGGGCAGAATGGGTTATTTGTTCCTTGAAGAACTTTTTCTATCTGTTGGCAAAAAAAGTGTAATCCTCAAGCCAACAGACTGGGTTATTCTTCTGAAGGAAAAAGCATGAAGAATCCTATGTTAGTCTTCTCGTTTACTAAGTTACAGTTAGCAGGAGCAACTACTGCCAACCTGTGTTAGCACCCCCAATGCCAAATGTGCTGTCCAAATGCACTGTAGGGCACTTCCCACACCACAGGCGACTGCCTTCCTACACTCTGACATCCAGTCTTGGTTTCTAAGCAATGCATTCTTTCATTTCTAGCATTCCGGGAAATATCTTTGCTTTCTTCCGCACTTGTCCTCCTGGTTATGTTATTGGCTTTCACTGCACACTGCTGTAAAACACATGAATGTAAGCAGAAAGATGGCATCTAGTCTCTAGCTAGTACAAGATCCCCATCCAGTTTTAAGCAGACAAATGCATGGTAGCTCTGCTTTAAGACTGTTCGTTTGCTGTCCACTTCCAACACCTGTTAGAATACACAAGGCAGTTAAGTATCTCATGCTCCAGTAATAATCAAACTCATCTTACGAAACACAATGGCAGTTCCGCAGCTCTGAGACTATGCAGAATGCACTTTAAGAGAGCTGAGAACAAATCAATCTTGCTGAGGGCATTTGCCTGCACAAGTAACTTCGGAAGAAATATGGTGAATCCAGAGTCTGGCCAGAATTAGAAAATACTGCAAAAATCTTCCTCTCAATAAAAGCCTTTCAATAACCAGCAACCTCCCAGGAGGTTGAAATGCTGAGATGCTCCACTGAAATGCTTCTTTCTTTCCTGAACTCTTTCTAATCTTCACATCTACCCACTTAAAAAGCAACAAAAATCCCTACCATAGGCAAAAAAGTGTATTCTAAGGGGATGAGGACGTAGAAGGGAAGCAAATATGCCATGATGATAGGTGTATTTAAAAACTATAAAACAGATGGATATATATTATTTTAATGTCAGGCTGGATCAGGCTTTGAGCAACCTGATCTAGGGAGAGACGTCCCCGCCCATGGCAGGGGGGCTGGACTAGATGATCTTTAAAGGTCCCTTCCAACCCAAACCATCCTATGATTCTATGATTAATAGATGGCAGAAAATCTTAGAAAACTGAAAAGCCAGGAAAAGGAATATTTTCCTCTTATGGACAAAAAATAATAAGCTGCCCATCCATACAAAGAAAACTCTTTGTACTCCCATCCCTCTCCATGGAAGGGCAAAGATTCATCTATAATTCATTTACTGATATGAGAAGGAGATCATGATAAAATTGTCAAGTAGGCTGAAGGACATGTGGGGAGTAGCCCCACATACAGGTCGAATTGAAGGGAGATTTCCTTTTGCAGAGAAAAGAGTAAGCACGGTCATGCAGGATGCAGACAAAAGTGGGGAGCTGAAGTTAACACAGCCACAAGGCAAAAGTGGTATGAGATAAGAAAGTAGGTTGGGTAGGGGAGAGAAAAAGAAGGGCTAGTTTAGCCGGAAAAGTGGAGGAAAGATCCATTTTATTAAACCTCTCAAGTCCTCAGACGAGACTGGTATAATTGTGATGGACAAGAATGGTTTGTATTTGGAGGTGAACAACAAATAATTTTTTCTAGACCCTCTCAAATATGTTAATAGTGATACACAGCACTCTGAGGAAGAAACAGATATCCTGACTTTGAAGGTCTAGAACTGATCTATGAACTACAAAGTGTTGCTAAAGGGATGTAGACATCAGGGTGACACATCATAAGGAATGGGATGCCATCATGCAACTTCGTTGTATGGGGTACTCTCTAGATATGTCCCATTACCATGACTTTTGTGGATTACTGTTTTTAGAAATTTAAACCTCAGCAAATGAAGAAAAACAGGATTTTCACTGTTATGCTGGAACTCAGAACTGTCAGAAAGCCCTAAGCATGTCTGTCTAATAGGTGAATCTGCCTGCCAAAACAGCTGAACACTTCTTCCAAAACTCAGCACTGCCTGTGTGGGAGTTGGACAGATGCTTATACAATTTTACTAGATGAAACAGTGCTTATGTTTAAAAGCGGGAGCAGGTTATTTACAGTGCAGCCAAATTTTCACACTGAGGAGAAAAAGAAATCACAGAAGATATTTTACTGGGTGCTTAGAGATGTCCATAGGACAGTATGGCAGCTGAGAGAAAAGGAAAGCGGTGTCTGTCAACTAAGCTCTTCCCTTTCTTACTTGGCCTCTTGTTCCTTTCATATACTCCTCTTCTCTCTTATACAACTTCTACTACAATTATTCATTCTCTCTATCTCTGTCTCTTAGTTCTTTGTCCCCCATTTGACATCCTTTGTTCTCTCAGCCCTTGTTGTTCTCCTGCAATCCTATGCTCAGCTGCAGTGTGTGAATGCTGACCCCTGGTTTGGGCCCTCAGCTGTCTCAGTGCAGTTTAGCGACCCTCCAAAGAAATAGTTGTTTGTGCACCTCTCCACCACCTTATCCCTCTGCCAAAATGCTACTGTTCTCTAGAAAGATGGCTGGAGCAAACACATTGGCTTCTCATCCCTTTGTAGTTGATAGTCTGGCATACTATGCCAGAACGGATCATACAGTGCTTTGTAAAGGGCAACGTGGAGCATCACTGAATGACTACATGCTTGTCCCATCTGCCAGAATTAGCATCAGCTCAGCTGGCTTTCTGCTCCTAACACGGCTAGCTCCAAGCAGTGCAGACTGTAAACAAAGATGTAGCCAAACGTAAAACAAAGAGAGACTCCTGTTTTTAAAAGTCATGTAACCACCTTGAGAACTTCAAACATGCGTGGAAGTCTCTCAAAATACTGCAGATAGTCAGTGGTGTAGGTTCCCTGAGATCAGACAATAAATCAATACGGGTAGTGGGACTGTGCTGAATCAGTGCATATCAGCTATTTGGGGACAGTAAGACACAAATATACATTTTTTTAAAAAGGAATGTTATAGGCAGGGTAGGGCTGCGAGGAAAAATGTGCTCAATCCATCTCCCAAAAAATAACAGCTGGCTCCAAGTCGAACCCTCAGCCATTAGCAGGAGGCCGTAGGACTGCTGAAAAGGCCCTCACTAGAAGTTCTCCACCTTTTCCACACCGAGGCCCATCTTGACTTTTCTACAACTTTCTATGTATTTTTAGGGATATAGGAAAGACAAGGCAGTAACCACCTGGTTATTCCTCTTCATTGCTTCTGGATGAGGAGTCTGCAACAGAAAGGACCGCCCTGCCCAGGAATGTGGGCAGCCCACAGTACCATCCTGCATTATTTTAAGTGCTATGTTTGAATCTATGATAATGCACAAACTACTTCTCATCTCCACATCTCAAAAAAGGAAAGAAGGTAACAAGGCAGAGCTCTCAGTTGCATAAATACTTTTCTCTTGCCAAGGAATCTTCTCTGGGCAAGCATCCTGCATTTTTATCCCAGAAAGCAGCATTGTCTCCTCAGAAAGCAGGTATCTTTAACTTAGTTTCTCACTACATTCTGGAAACTGCATCAGGAGGGAGAAAAAAGATATTATGCGAGGGTTAAAAAATCCAATTTTTCAAAGCAAAAATTCCTGCAATGTCTATGCTAATGGTGCACTTGTGATATGCTAATTTTGCTAACATGAGCAGCCACCTCTCAGGAATTACTGTCTAATCTAATATGACCCTGACTCACTACGGGGCAATGGGTTCACATCTAGGGCATGTAGTTGTCACATGGGGAGATTTTTTAATAAGCAATTTGAAGTAAATATTTTTCAAGTTTTAAAACCAATACCTTCTAGTGGATTTATGTCAACTTTACAATATAGTTGAGGCAAAGAAAGGTTTTTAAGTAACATTAGATGAAGCACCCTTTTGACAAAGAGGTACTAGGGCTCTCTACACTGTTTGAAAAAGCATGCACTATACATGGCAGATAAATGTGGCTACAGCATACTGAGTTGTTAAAGCTGAATTACAGCTTTTATTGTGATCCTCACTTAACCTCTCCAATTGCTAATTTTTTCATACACTGTCCCAGCACAGAAGTTAATTTAGAGAAAGCACCTTAAACAGAATTGATGCACTGGTGTGAGAACAAAACAAGCCTACCATTCCTCATTGGTTCCAGTGGGTTTTTTGACCCTGACACACTCCCACTTGGCTCAGCTGTTTTTGAATTTAAACTTGAATGGTTTTGAGTAAAAAATAAAGAACATCTGTTCAGCAATTTTAAAGCTAGAAATATTCAACATTTTTCCCTTGATGTGCACATTTTGATTCACTGCCCTGTTGTATTGATGTTACTAGAGGGGCTTTGCACACAATTTAGAAGACAGATCAGCAATGCAGGACACCCAATATGGCAAGTGGGCAGACAGCATGCTGTTGGGCTGGTGCAGGGCCAGGAGCCACAGCTTCTTTAGAGAGGCATTTGTGAGAGGCAGTAGTTGTCAGCTCCTGGTTCAAATTGAGTTCTGAGCCCAGCAAGAGCTGCTGCCTTCCAGAGAGGCAAAGTACCTCCCATTAGCCAGCCAGCTGCAGGACATTGTTTCCTTGAGAGTCAGGATCACCTGGTTCCAGCCAGGTTTCTGCAGGAACACATACCCTCTTTTTGAGGAGAGAAAAATGAAGCACTTCCAGACCAGCAGTGTAGCCCTCTTTATCCTGAACCTCAGGACTGCCTCCTCTCATTATTATCACTTAGACCTGCAAAGTTGCTTTTCTGCCTAAGGCTTGCTGAAAAAAAAAAATAAAATAAAAGCATACATGTAGTCTGAAATTTAAAAACTCTGAAAGAGAGGAAAATATTTGCTGGTTTACTATCAATTATTTTTATTAGTTGGACTGTTTCCACTTATTCAACTATTTTATTTATTGGAGAAAGTGTCAGATATATTTTTTTAAAGGCTGTAATTAGGCTCAGTCAGGAGCCATTAGATTATTCAAAAAGCCTGCTGCTTCCCATTAACTAATAGCAAGTACCAAAACAAGGGGGTTTTTTATGGACTAGGCCTAGCTCTAAGCGTAAAAGTATCTTGGAGGGCAAAGGCATACACTATATTTAGAGATCCCATCTTCATGCTATAGAATGCTGTACTTGGCAATTAGTTCCTTCCAAGCTGGAGTTGAAAATTGCCTCTTTCGAAACACTGAAATTAACAGAGGATTAAACTGTCACCTTTTGCATAAAAATGATCTTTGAAGATTGATTATGCCATGAGTCACCTTTTATCTTGAGATCAGCCATTTAAATCTGATGCAGGTTTTACTGTTTTGCTAGCACTTTTTATCTAGGTGGAAAAGACACTGGATATTGTGGTGTGGGATGTTTCTGAATCAGTGAATTCTGGCTTTTCTATCTTTTAACCAGTGTTAAATTGCAAATGTCATTGGAGAAAAAGAGGAGGGTATAAAGGTAGCAGAAATGGTAACTCTCCAGAACAAAGAAAATATAGTCTTAAGACCCCATCTTCATCTGAGACAGACAAACGTTAAAAAATACCTTTGTTGCACCAGCAAAAAAAAAAGCCATAAGAAAATGTTTGGGCGCTGTTCATGTCACACCATACTATGTTGGCATTTCCATTTGACACGCAGACTTGTCAGTTTTGAGCGTAGCTGTGAACTACAGATGCTTTTAAAATAAGGGATAGAGGAAAATAGATTCCCATTCAAAATAGAACCTGTGCTGAATGTCTATTCCAGGTCTAAAAAGGTCTGAGATTTACTAGTCATACAGACAATTTTCCAGCTGCACTAACACTGAGGGAGGGAGAGAACATACTGAGGTGCTCTCTGCCCTTTACCTTTCAAGACGATCTTGAAATCTCCAAACAGAAATATTTCCTCTGTTTCTAGAGACCAGCTGTTCAACAAGAGGTGGGAAACGGAGGGAGCAACAGAGAAGCAGCTTTGAAATCTGCTCATATTGGCATGGCTGAATTGTATTAACTCATTCCTTGGCTGACAGCATGTAAAATATAAGACAATTCACAGAGAATTTTCCCACCTGTGCATTTGTAAGTACGTAGAGGAAAATTAGTTATAGTCCCTTTTTGCTGTGTCTCCAATGCTAGACATTAAACCAAGTGTGACTGGCAAAGGGCATCCTTCATCCTGCATAACAGACTTGCAGTGGCTGGGGCTTAGCATGTGTGCCACCTTTTGTTGGTTATCATCTCCAGCTGACATTGTAGAAAGGTGACTGAACTGAGGACAGATTAAATAGGAAGGCAAATTGAAGGCACTGACAGGCCAGAAGCAGTTACTCACATAATAGAGAGCAACAGAAATACTGCACAACAAACCACCCACCTGCTGCTGTGCTGCTGAGGAGCATCTTGATACAACCACCACATCAAAATCCTCCAGCCTCCCTCAAAGGCATCTATCTCTACTTATGACAGACCCAACCTAAAGCCTGGAAATCATCCTCCATATGCGCTTTTACATGGCCTCATTGCTGTGTATATTTTAGTACTTTACATTCATGTACTGGGCTAACATCACGTAAAATTTTCATTTAAGTATTGTTGTTCCTCTTCTACTCTTATGAGGGAGAATATGATGTTTGGGGAGCTTTTTTAGTTAAGTGTATGATGCTTTCTCAAGTTGAGAGACTTTATTTACCCTTGTGATAAAAAGCTTCATAGTGCCTCAGGAACAGTACTGTTAACTCTGGCCAACACCCCTGAGCAGTATCATTTACAGTTCCCAGGCCAGGCCATGGCGCAGCTGGGAAATCATGACTGAGACTCTGGGTTTGAGTATGGGAAGCCAGAGTAGACAGCAGGAATCAGTTTGATATACATGTGGGTGATCTGAGTTGTTAAGGACACACACTGCAGTGTTCTGTAACAGTCATGTTTCCTGAGTACTTGTGGCATCATGCCAAGTATACAGTACCCCTGCAGATCTGAGAGCAGGTTATGTTTCCGAATGCTTTCCTCAGCCTCCAGATCTCTTTACCAGCCAAAATGGGAAATGGGTGTCTCTGGGCGTCTTTCCAGAAGCCTCTGAACTGATGCGCTCATGCAGCAAAACTCAACTGGTATATTCATGTCCTTTCCACCCTGGTATTTGCACTGCATGAAGTATTTGCCCTACCTTTGCCACTCCTTTGGATGCCCACTGGCCTTTTGTCTAGCTACCAAAGCAAGAAGTACCTAAGTAGGAACAAAACTGAGTTAAAGTCTGACAGATCAATAGTATCTGCCAGTTACTATTGTCTTGGGCTTCTTAGCAATCATTACTGTTAATAAAAGCCTTAAGCTCTATAGGTAGGTGTCCCTTCTGAAGTTACACCACCGAGCTGAAATTTAACCCATCTTCACATTTCCAAAAGTCAATCAGCCTGTCACTGAAACAACAGAATAAATCACCAGTCCTTGATCTATTCCTGTTTCTATTTAAAGGTGATAAACAGTTGATTTCACATAAGATCTCATCAGTGTTCCTTAGTCAGCATGATTCTTCTGGACTTCCTGGCATTCTGACAAACTGAGCAAGTAAGGTTATTTAGGAGCTTAGAGCTAGTATGGATGGAAAGGGAAAGCAGACAATATGCTGCCACCTTTTGGTTATAGAAATGAGAACAGGTATTATCTGGACAGATCTATCTAGTGGAAATTAAAAGACATCTATGCTTGTTTTCTGTAATGAAACAACCTGAAAGTCCATATAGTGCAAGATGCATCCCTTCATGTTCTAAACTGTTGCTATGAGCTTAGCTCACATATTTCACATGTGTTCAGTCTTTTTTGGGCTAATTAATAATTATCAATCAATAATTAATAATTTCTCTCATTTAAAATATATAGGGTTGAGTTCACTCATCTAAAACTAATGCTTTGCATCACTAAACTGATTTGAGGAACATAGCTGCAGAAATAGAAGTACAAGATCTCATGAATTAACAGCTTGTAAAAGTAAGTTACTGCATGTCATAACTCCCGTTTGGCTATTTACATGGACACACATAGTTAAGGCAGCCTGACACTTTAATTACTAGGTTCATTATCAGTACAATCAGTACATTACAACTTTTAACCTTAACTGTTCAAGTGACACTTTCTGTGCCGGGTGACTGCTGAGGACCTGAAGGGTATTTTGTTTGTTTGTTTATTAAAATGTTGGTTCAGCTGTCTATGAGAATAAAAGATGGAAGAATGCCCATCTTAATGAAAGAAATGCAAGTTTGTTCTATTAAAAAGTTTGTGCACCTTCTAGTTTGATGCAGAGCCTCGAAATTTAACAGAGGAGCTATCTGTATCGGGGATGTGCTTCTCACTGCTCCTATGAGTCACTGCACAAATTTGGGCCAAGCAATAAACCTTTGAAAATCTCAGTTCAAATACATTCTGTAAAGACTTACGGGAGCTTGTAAGCTCAAGTCCATGAATATTCTGTTACTCTCAGCTTCCATGTGCCAGAGGTTCTTTACATTTACTGCGCATGCAGATTCACTGAGCGTGCCCCATCCTGGGGCACAAAAATCCATCGAACACTTGATCATCTGTTTCTCAATGCTGGCACTGAGTCCTCAATCTCTTCTCCCAGCATTTGGGTAATGTAAAGGGGGATCCTGTCTGCCTGTACTGCAGAAGGGACAGGAATTCTCCAAGCACCATCAAAGCAGTGTTGGTAGGCCTGTAATGCCCTACACCAGTGATACATTGGTCCTTGAGACCTGAAGCCCTTAACAGTCTGCAAGACCTAGCTCTGGGAGTACTTAGCAGGGTGCTGATGGGTCCCTCAGGTGGAACACCAGGACAATATACCCTAAGGGTGTCTGGCCGTGAGATCACCTTACAGGTCACTGTTCATGCAGCCTATGCAGACTGCACTTTGGTGTGCCTCCCACCTGGAGTAGCCCCAGTCACTCAACCATGAGCAAAGCTGTGCAGCAGACCGGAACTAGGCCCTTATGCCACACCATGCCGTCCTTACACTTCACACATGGGTGCTTATGCAAAATGTCCCTGTCTCAGGAAAGACTTGCAGACCTTTAAGATACTAATAGTGCCACCCTACACTGTCTGCTGCACCACACTCCAAAAGCTGGGAGTTAGAGAGCACCCTTGTACCATGAGGAGTTCTAGGCTCGCCTGCCATTTGGAATAGTATCTAGAGGACCACAGACATGAGAAAACTACTAGGAATTACGTTGTTTATGCACTGATCACTCACTGACAGTCGCAGCAGAGGCACTCAACAGCTTCACAGCCACTGTCATATAAAGATCAAGAAGCTGAAGGAGAAGGCTGTTGGTAGGAATTTTTAGGCAAAGCAATCCCCACCTATGTGTTATCACTTCTTCAGGGGGTTTAACTCCATCACCCACCAGGAAAAGGAAGAGAGGAATGGATTTTATCTTGGTCTTTTTAAGGAGGGAAGCAGTGCATTGATTTACGGTGCAGTGCCATGCTTAACCTCTCAGGATGGAGGGCATCCTGTTATCTTTCACAGGTCAGGATCACGCCATTAGCAATCTGGGTCAGTGGCGCGAAACAGCAAGACACATCCTTCCAGAGGTAAATAAGTCCTCTTTTTCCTACCAGTAAATTCCCCTAAGCCTCTTGGCAACCAGAATTCCTTCTCCCCATCTCAAAACTCATCTTCCACACACCTCATGAACTGTTTTTTACCCATCTTCCAAGGGTAGTTTTTTTATCCATTTACCCTACACACTCAGCGCCAGCACAGACACGCAGTTGCCCAAAGCAGTCACTGAAGCCACATCAAGTTAGAGAGGCAGGGAAATACCTGGACCATCAGGCCTGCTAGAAATACTTAGAAATACTCACAGGGATGGGCTTTTTTTTTTTTTTCTTTTCTCTCCTCCTGCAACTTTTCCATCATTTTTAGGGAAGCATATCTAGCTTGTTGGTATAGAGCTGTATATAGCTACTCAGTGCACAGAATGGTATGGAGATGACTCAGGATTGTGTAATGAATCAGATCTTGTCCAGAGGATCCTGGCTCTTTTCTTGCAGAAAGTGAACACAAAGACTGCAGGAAGAGAAAAAGCGGTTGCTGGCTAAGGCGTTCATATACTGCTCAGAAGGACTGGATTCTGCTTTTGTCTTTCGCACAGACTACTAAATTAGCCACTTAAAAACACGTTTTTCATGGGTGGCCATGAACTGGGTGCAGGGTTTTGCTGAAAGCCTAAATTCAAACCTTGTTCTTTTATGGCTAAAAGTGTAGCTGCAATGTAACGTAATGAGCTGTAATGCTATCTTTTCCTTACTTTATGAGGATGTTATCAAAATACTTTGAATTCTGTTTGCAAAACTCTCAGCTTCTACACTTTCGTATACCACTGAAAAGTCCGTAACAAAATTACTAACTCTGTCTTTGGAGCAGGATTTGAACAGTAAGCAGTAAGGCACGGAATCCCACATCAAGCATCAAAAAGAGAACAAAATATTGAATAGCTGCTCATTGAGTGACTACCACCATTTCTGTGCACTGAATGGGCTCATGTCTTTAATTACTAGCTTGCAATCAAACACAAGGGAAGGCAAATCAAAGTTCTGCAAACAACATTAATTCTGGCATTTGCTAACTTCAGAATGCTTGACTTAGCAGCCTTAAAAGTTTTCATATGATTTTTGTGTGGCATTTAAAGATACATTATGTGAAACAAAGCATTAAGACCCATAAAAGGAATCCCTGTAGATTAAAAGGGCATTAAGACTGACATTTCTGAGACTTTAACCCTGATTATTGTGGATTAGTTTAAACCTATATATTTATCAGAGCGAGCTTTATCATAATATTAGTATTGTAAAAGGGTCCACAGAGTTTTAAACTAGTTGAACTAAGCTACTGTCAAACAGTAATGAGGCAGTGCAAATCCATGTATAAACAGACTTTAAGATAATAATGAGAGACATTTAAAGAGATAGGGAAAGTGTAAATTAATATAGAGTATTGCGCTATTTTAGCTAATTATTCCCTTTGGAACACTACACTGATGCCTGTAGCTAAAATATTTGAGCATCTATGTCCCATGCTTCAGTGCACGAAGTTGACACACTTGGTCCTGGGTCTGTCACACTGCAGTGGGTTGGTCTTTAAGCTCCTTTTCTATATTCATCAGGATATGGGTTGTTTGAGCTGTCAGTAACAGATCCTGCCTCTTAAATTCAAGGTGTAGGAGGTAAGATACAATCCCAATACATCAGCCAACAGGATAGGAACACACTTGTAAATCAGCTATTAGAACGCTAAGGATTTTCATGTTTATGGTTTTACACAGAAGATCTCTCTCTATACCCACCTTCATCTGTCCTCATACCTCACATAGCTGCCAGAAATATGTTTTCCAAAGACCTTTAACTGAATTTATTCAACGATGCAACAATCCCATCATCTCTGCACGTGTGACTGAATTGCCCTCCTCTGAGCTTCCTCCCTGGATTCCTGCAAGCTATTCTGAAAAGCTGGTTCTGGAATCAATTTTGTAAAGGTTTGTATGTGAATCATCAGGACCTTTAGCATTTCACCTGTGAAGATTTTAACAGTGAAAAAGCAAATAGCAAATGACAGTAAACAAAAAAAAACTTAAATCCACCATTGTTTTCATGTTCATCACCACCACATGCTTGGCTGAGATCAGCTTTCCCTTTGCTTGCTCATTCCCTGTTCTGCATTTTCCTGCCATGTTGTCAAATGTGCGAAGAACTGGTTTATCCCTGCCCCACCAGCATCAGCATTTTACCACGTTATTCCCCCAATTACTGTGGAAAGGTTCTGTGTGGCCTGCAGGTTAAGACTGTGATATTTCTATTTCAGTTTCAAGGCTTGCATTTTAAGTGCTAGGAATAAACTGAGATCTTTAAAAGGTATCTGGCAGCTTTGCATTTGGCAGTTTGCAAAGAAGCTGGGTACCCAGTTCAATGGTGGAGTTACTTTCCTTGTTCTATATCAGTTGATATGTAATTAAGATACAATTGCACTACCAGGCTTTCCGCATGTCAGCATACAATCTATTCCATCTAGTCACAGTAAATTACATACGCATCATTATCCTATGAAACAGCATAGTACCAGTGAGTCAATTATACCTGACGGTCAGGTTGCTGTATTCAGTATCTTCCTATTATGCCTGATCTTCTTGCCATTAAACTCAATGATGGTCTCCTATTGATTTAAAAAAGTAGGATTTGAAGATATTTTAAGAAATAATGTGAAAATAATTGTTATGATTAACTTTTTCCAAAACATTTACTGAAATAAAAAATATTTTTTGTAATTACTGGGTTTTCTAATTTCCTCCTGGGTTTTCTCTTCCTTCTTCTGCTCTTCTCACTCCCCTCCTCCATCAGTTTGAAAACCTAAGTCCATAATGTTGCCTTTGAAAAGGGCTTTGAGAGCTGTAGATCAAAAACTCTTCTACGTAAGTCTCAATACAATCCATTTCAAAATATCTTCCTTCAAGCTAATTTACGTCACCCAACAGTAAAAAAGGGATTAACAGATTAAGCTAGATTGAAACATCCCCCTCATTAATACAACTGAAAATTGTTAAGAGTACAACATTATTTTTAACTCCAGCTTTCTCGTCCTTGGTTTAGCCCAATTAAATTTCAGAAGAGGAAAAATGTAGAGTAAAAATCAACGATCAGATGCTGGAGAATTGAGTTAAAGACCTGCCTCATCTAGTTTTCTTACCTGGCCCTAAGCATATAATTTTGTCTATCCTACTCCTTAGCTGCCTCTTTGTTAAACAGGGTAACACATGTACGAATCTCATAAAACTGTGAGAATCCATTTTATCAGGGACTGAGTCAGTAAAATCCAATGGCAATTAGAACCATACCAACAGATACAAACAGTACTTGTAAACCAAGTTCAGGTGTTCTAAAGCTCCCTGTAAATGTGTCCATCAGGACATCACCTCAGTTACTAAAATACAACAAAAGTCTTGCTAAAGTTATAATAATTTCATAAAAAGCAAGAAAATTCTCAGCACATCTGAGTGAAACAAAAAATACTCATCCAAAATCCATGGAAAAGTAAAATTGTTTAAAAAGTTAATTTACTGGGTCTATAATGGACATGCAATATTAGTTTGTACTGAGAGTAGCAATGTCTCAATAATTCATAAACAATCACATACTAAATACTGTAAGTTTGCCTGCAAAAACTGCAGCCAATTATTACAGTTCTAGAGGAAATCCAGCCATGCTGAGAAAATCTGTACTGAAAAAGAAAGTTTGTAAGAAGAGGCATTATGTTTTATTAGATGAAATCAGACCAAATATAAGGACAGTAAGCTGGAAAGCTTGATTTGTCCAATCACATCTGATAAAATATAATGATGTCTTCCTACAAGCCTAACCTTTCTTATAGACTACAAAAGTATTACTTTAAAAGTAAAGCATTTACAAGAAACGCTTTTCTATGGTTGATAAATATTAACAAACAAATGGACATATGAAATGACATAATAAAACCTGTCCATTTGGAACCCTTCCTTCACTAATAAAGCTTAAGATAACTTACAACTGAAAAAGATCAGAAGATTTATAGTAACTTTCGCTGCTCTAAATCTGTGTAAAGCTAGTAATTTTCCCCTGCTTATTTGGATTTTTCTCATAGCAATGAAAAGAACAAAAATAAAAAAACTTTAAAGAGTCATTGTAAAAACACAAAAATGGGTGGAGAAAATTCACTGGCATGAAAACACTTGAAAAGCTTTCAGTCCATTTTATCTTTAAGCGACTATAGTTCAAGTTCAGAGTATCCCTTAAACTATGACCGATGTTTTGATTTCAGCCAGGCTCTTCAGTTATGCATATCTTGTCTTGCTCTTTGGAGGTCTCTATGCTTTTTCCCAAAAAGTCTTTCAAAAAGACTCCAGTTCTCAAAGCAGTATCTGAACTAACGCTAGAAATCTTTATTGCTAGGCGCTAACTGACATTTACTGTTTATTCAGACAAGCTGGAAAGTGTGGATGCATTTGAAATTTATTGTGGGTTAATTTGTATAATTTTATGATTAATGATTTGCATCAAATGATTTTTTTTTTTAATTCTCTGGCTTTATATGCACTACTATTAGAACTTCTTTGGAAAACGTATTACTCAAACAATGCCTATTAGCCCAAGCATGTCTTACTGAAACACTACCCTGAAGCCATCGTTCTGCAATTGCTAAGCGGTTCCACTGGTAAAAAAACATTATTTTGCTGGCTACCCGAATTGTCTTTTCTATCACACTTACCGATTGGCTCTACAGCCTGAAGCACTGGTGTTCCAGTTTCTGACACATTCCGGTACCAGCAGACCTGTGTCTGTACAGCCAAGCCTCAAGTGTCAGTATGGTCTGGTACTCAGCTCTGATTTCATTGTCCTCAGAAAAGGAGTGCATGCCGTCCCACTGGAATCCTGCCCAACAAGCTGCACAAATACAGAAGCAAATATCAACAAATGAAGGAAACAATCGGAACATAAGCAAATACTGCCATAAGGAATGTCTCTTTTAATTGTAAGAGTAAGGAATACATCAGCAGTAACTCTGGAAAGCTCACTGCATCAGTAGCCACCATTAAAAGCAGGAAAATTTGCCTGTGGGAGTTATCAGCTTGTAAATCCAAGTACTTCTATCTTGTGTCGCTACTGATGTTGATACTGACCAGGATCCAGAGCAAGCAGAGATGGACTGTGAAATCCAGGTTCTCCATTGACTCATAAATATGGAAAGAGTTTCAGGCCCAGATACCTACATCTCTTAAATCACACCTAGAACATCCAGCTGTATCACACATGGAGACTCTCAAACAGTGGAACAAGGTATGTACAATACAATATGACTTTATGGTAAGATTTAGATACCCTAATTCTTGTCTGAATATTTTAGCATGTCCTTTCTATGTCTCCTGGGCTTTTAAATCTTCTCAAAGTGCTCAGTGTGGGATCTATGCCAAAAAATCTACAAATGTTCAGTTATCTTCTACTTTAATTTATACAGTGACACAAAAATGGTCTTTTTTGAGAAAGCATGGGCTGAGCCACCCGTTTGTCAGATGGTTTGAAAATTGGCTGGACCGCCAGGCTCAACCAGTAAAAATGAATGGTTGACATGTAGCTAGTGAAGAACACAGCATTCAGCATCTTGATCAGAGGCCCAGATGATGACACAGAATGCACCCTGAGCAAATTTATGGACACCAAATTAAGGGGTGGCTGACATGAGGACTGGCAGAACTTAATCCAGAGAGATCTCGATAAATTTGAGGATTAGGCCAACAAACACTCAAGCTCAATAGAGCAGAATAACCCCAGGCATCAGGACAGGCAGGAAACTGGCCGAGCATCAGCTCAGGAAAAGGACCAGGGGATCATGGTAATGTCAGGCCGAACATGAGCCCATTTAAACCAACAGTGCACTCTCACTGCAAATAAAGCAAACTGTACCCTGGACTCCATCGTAAGAGATGTGGCAGGGAAGGTGTTATCCCACAGTTGTTAAAACAGAGAAATTAGGAGCAAAAATTTTCACAGAGGCTGCTAAATTCTACTTTAAATGCTTATCCAGTATGCATAGAAAGAAAAAGAGCACCTTTTCATAAAAATGGGCATAATCTAGCTGGGCAATTAGAAGGAAGCAATCCTTGCCAAAGCAGTGAGTTTCTGGAATAGTTTTCTGCCTTCAGTAGCAGGGTAAAACAATCAAGCTAGTTGCAAAATGGAGTTTAATAGTTTATACAAAGACTGATGTAATAATATTGCACGTGAAAGCAAGTGGTGATGTAGGAGGTCTCATCCAGTCCTACATTCCTGAATTTTGCAGGCATAAAGAGTGATAAAAAAAAAAAATAATATAAAGAATAGTTTCTGAAACATAATAAAGAGGGAGAGAAAAGGGGAGAGAAACATACGGGTGTTGGCAAACTAAGTCCCTGGGAGGTAATGAAGAGGGAAGCAATCGTCATTGAAAACTTGGTGACTTCCTTGTCAGAGATCACAATGTTGTCTCAATGTGGCCTGATGCCACCTGCCTTTAATACCCCTCATTTTGAAGCACAATATCATTGTGATGACTGCTAGAAACATTACTGCTTCTAGCAAAACAGCAATACCACATTTTATACAGCATATGCCATGGGATGCCAAGTAACAGATGATCCTGAATGATTCCTTTGAATCCCTTATCTACAAAACAAGGCATTTCTACCATTTGGTCATATCATCATAGGCAGAGATGATTTGAGGCACCATGCATGCACAAATATATGACTTCAAAAAAACAAGTTTGTTTGGGTGCAGCACTTCGCATTTTAGGTCCCAGCGGTTTTTCAAAACCCCTAATGGTTTTTAATTTTGCACATTGTTTTGCCTGATTAATGATATTTGTACTGCTCACAGTGATTGTGTTCTTGTTTATTATAAAGTAATTGAGAAGGTAATTGAGCTCTGCATTCATATTTTTATTTTTTAAGTAACTATTTAAATGCCTCCTTTTGTTACAATAATACATTAAAAACTTAGTAAAATCAAGAGCGAAAGAAAGGCAGCCTAAGAGGTGGCAAAGGCAAGTGAGCAGCCCTGCTATGTCAGTGGCAGCAACAGCAATGGCTGTAGGCAGAGATGTCCAGAAAAAGCTAAAGGAATACTCTTCAGACAAGCCCACCAGCCCCGAGAACAAACATCCTTTTGATGACATCTGAGGTCAAATGTGGGAAGCAAATAAGACTCTAGTGAAATCTGGAAATCCCATTAATCACCCCATATGCCCTGCTAGCTATGAGGGCAGCACCTTCTCCAAAGCAGTGCATACTAATGAAGTCAGGGCAACCCTAAGGATGATGCACTACCACCACACTGATTAGCTACTACTGAGTGACACATGGAGATGGGGGAAAGTAAAAGGGGAGTTTCCAAACAGATGGCTGTGTTTCCTCAGGGATGGGACCTGTCACAGAGGTATGCTGCTCTGCAGAGACTTCAAGGAAATCGTTTCATCACTGTTGATAACCTTCAGTTTTCAGGCCCCATTAGCTACTACTAGGTGTCAGAGCCCAAGAGTGGCAGTGTATCAAATGAAACTGCTCTAGAGCAAGATAGAAAGGAAATGACTGTTTTGAGTTCTACCTCTCACTCTTCATGGGCCTTTATAATCTCAGGTCTGAAGTCACTACACCATTTTGAAGTTTATTTGGGGGAAAAATAATCACAGAATCGTGTGGCTGAAGTCGTAAGAGGGTGTGACAACAATGTAAGCATAATCTTGGACACAGGTAGCCAGATGGAGCACCATTGCAATAATTACTGCCCATCATGCCACGCCAATTCACAAGAGAAGACGTATCCAGGACACTTTTCATAGCTTTTATCTTTATTGATCTTTATTCCTGCCAGAATAGAGTTTTATCAGTTTCAAGAGACTTTGCCTGCCAGGGAAGGTAGCTGGCTGTGTCATAGCTGACACAAGAGGTTAACATAAGCAAGCTTCCCATTTGACTTGAGGAAGTTAGATAATCTGGTTTTGTTTGATTAAATTCTCAGACAATGTTTCCTTTCAGATCCCATCACTACAGCAAAGTTTTAAGATGGGTCAAATAAACTCCCACACTAAATGATACACTCACACAAAATGCAAATGCATAAACTCATAATGAGCAGCATTTTATGAACTGAATCAGTATAAAAATGTACTGACAGGTATTAAAAATGACAGTAAATACCATTTTATAAAATGCACTACTGCTTAATGATAATTCAATTGTATATTCAAAGGTAGTGAAATGGATTTTCCTTAAAATTATGTGCACCTTTGACCCACTGACAAACCTCTATTGCCAGTTAACGTAAAGGACATTATCTTGTTACTACTACCAGTTACTCCATGAGTGCCCCTGACAGCTCTAAAGGTTTAACCATGCAGACAACTTATGTGTCAACCTGATACCACAGGATAAAATTTGTCCTCTTATTAGGCTTCGAAAACCTGCAAAACTGCACTTTAAAAACATACTGAAATATTGAATGTGCTAAAAAGTTGCAGCATTTAGAACTCCAGTTACAAACATGAAAGTAAAAGCAAAACTGCAGAAAAGCTCAGTTATTCAACCTTGATGGAAATGTTGCGGGGGCGGGATGGTGTATTCTATGGTAATACACAAACTACTGCTTTGTCTACCTTCTTGGGCTGGCCCCTGTCGTCATGTCATGAATCACAGCCTAAAGCCTTGTTGGCTCAGAAGCTGCCATACTTGCCATTGCAAGATGGGATGCCAGTGGGAACTTAGTGCTAATGCTAATGCCATATTTATTGCACATGCCTCAGCACTTCCTAAAACACAGTAAAAGCACCTTCTTGTTCACTGAGAGCTCAATGCATGCCAACACCAGCCTGAAACCTCTGCGTATCAGTGTACCACTCCTCAACTTGGGTGCCCAGCTGAGGTGCGCTGCTGCTTCCCCTGAACTGGAAAACTCCAGGCTCTATCCCTGTAACGTCCTTCTGAGTATACACAATTATTCTGAGTCTGATAGGGAACACAGCACTCTGCACCCAGTAGCACAGCACTATTTCCCCTCAGCATGTATATTTTTCAACAGGTAGCAAGACAAACAGCAGGTTGGGAAATTCCTGGAGCACTGGTTTTGGTATGAGGTAAAGTCACATCTCTCTTAAAACAATAATAAAGTGGATTCAAAGAGATGAATCCTTGCCTATGTCTGTTTCTTATTTGAATACTGTCACAACTGGGCAAGTGAATAGAGGTTGTCTCCCCCAAGTCCATCTTGTAGCATGCTCCAGCTCTTCTCAATAATCTGATATTCAACATCACCGACTTTGAAAAAGGGACTTGCAACTTAGAGGAGAAAACTTCTGCAGACAGTTAACTATGTAATGCAACATCATGTGGGATATAAAGCACTTCCAGAGAAATCAAGTAGACACTTTCTATCCCCAGGAATCCCTGAGGAATCACCACTTTTATATTTGCCGTATTACTCTGAAAATCACTATTCAAACTAAGCAGAATTTAAGTAAAAAATAAATAAAGCTTTATCATATTCAAACAGAAAGTTAAGGTACTAGTAACTAGACAGGACAAAAGCATGCTCTCACAGCTAGCTGGCACTTTGGCTTAATCTCCACAGCATCTGCATGCCCATTCAGTTAACAGCTGATAGGGACAAATTTGCAGGTGATAGGACTGGAGCCAAATTGACTATGCAAAACCTTATATTCCAGATACATATCACAGAATAGGCTCTCTTTTCAAGTCACACTTCAGATAAGAACATAGAAGCAATTACAGTAGCTCAGACTAGACAGCCATGCAGCTCAGAGCTTTAACACTTGACAGTGTCCAAAAATGGATGCCTCAAGGAAAGCACAGGAACAAAGAAAGTATGTAATAATACTCCCTTAGCTTCCATCAGTGCGCAGTTTGGCATTGCCTGAGAAAGCCAGTACCTGATCCCACACAAAGTTTACCAGAATAAAGTTACCCTTTCAAAAAAACATTCAGTCCATGTGAGGCTGTACAACTGCACACTTTGCACTATGGAGTTGTAGAGCATTTATCAGGTCTGATGCTTAAAAACCATTCATGCCATCTCATGGAACTAGGTCAACTCTCTCTGTTAGCTATCGCTTGAAGACAACCAGCTGCGCAAACCATTTCATGTACTCCGATTCACTTCCTCCAACCCATCTTTAAAAGCAGTTGGTTATTTTTCTCCTCACATTTGAAGGTGAGAACACTGCTAGCTTTCCTTGCTTTACTAGGTTTTTTTGTAATTACACTACGTCATTTCAAAAGCAGCTGACAGCAGAAAGCAGGGTTAAGAGTGAGATATTAAGCTATGCCTCACCAACTGGTTTGGGGAACTTTGTCACAATTGTGCCACTTTGCGCTTTTTTATTTTGAGAATGCTTTCTCACAGTAGAGTCCATGCCCTTAAGTAAAATCAGACCTAAATCTATGAGGGGCTACGTAAGGTACAGGAACACACACTCTCTATCCCACGTCACCCGCAATCCAAAGCTCACTCTCCTGCCATGAAACAAATAGTTCCAGTAAACTCAAGGGGATTTTGCACTACAGTTAAGTACCTAAGTCTTGCCAATATTGGTTCCTACTTTAAACAGCTGGGTATAATTAATGGAGGGTAAAGGTTATTAGTGATAGTGACATGTTAATTATATGTCTAAACTAATACCATTCATTTACAGCTGTTTTTAAAACCTTTTGCTTAATTCATTTCCTAGTCTGTTTTCAATTTAATGATTTATCCGAGTCTCTTATTTACATTTTTTTTTCTGTCCAAACTAACAGATGAAAAGTTACTTGTGGATAAATAATTCTCCCACAACTATGTACTGAACTAACATACAGAGATAGAGGTCAACCAAAATTCTGGACAGAACAATTTATGTGCTAGAAAAACTGTCTCAACTTTGATTTTTGTGTTCTAAAATGTCAGCTGACTGTACACAAAAATTTTGTCTTAAATCACATTATTTTTGAGTATACATTGATAGTACCAACAAAATGCTTGTGTGTGCATTTGCACACACATTTTAAATGATTAGCTGGGGAAAAAAAATTCCCAATGTACTAATATATAATTTATTCACATTGAAACCCTTTGCTCTAAAACACTTGCACGCTGATAAAAGTCAGTGTTTCGTAGCACCCAAGAGCTGCAGACACTCAGCATTTCGGATATTAGTAAAAGTTGGACACAATAAAGTGTAACACTCCACAACACCATATTGAGGAAATACAAAACACCTCAGCAACAATTGCTCTGCTCTCCTAATCAGGTTGTAAACAACCTCCTTTAAAGGAAGAATGTTGTAAAGAAAACTGTTTCATTCAAAAACGGAGAAAGAGAGAAGGTGAATTTGATACGCACTCCTACAACTCCCGTGCTTTAATTTCAATTAGACACTAAAATGAACCCTTTACACCGCGCTCAAAACACTCGGTCTTCTGGGATTTAGGCAATTGATTAATGTTTCGTATTTAAATAACAATGAGCTGAATCGCGAGGGAATATGAACGTATGCATACCAACCCCCAGTTTCTGAGTGCCCGCCGCGAGCGTTACAGACACTGAGGTAACCTCCTACATCTCTGAAGCACCCAGCACAAAAAATCTCTGGGGGAAACGATGAAAAAGACACTCAGCTCTGCTTGTGTCAAACCGTAGCACGACCGGGGGGCTTCACCGCCTCGCACCGCCTCGGCAAGCTGCGCTAGCTGGTTTGGGCGAGAAGAAAGCCAAGGGCTGACAGGACCTAAGGACACCACGGAGGTGGGTGCGCTTTAGGGTGCTATTAGCTCTAATAAGCTCCCCATGGTGCTGGGTGGGGATAAACGGACTGCCTTTTCAACGCAGGCCGACCAGAGAGAGCAAAACCGGTGCTGGCAGGGGCCTGGTGTGCCCGAGCGGGCGCCGCTGAGGAACCGGGTTACCCACCCCCTCAGGGCCATGGGGGCTGTGAGCAAAGGAGACGTGGTGCTCTCCCAAACGCCGTGTCCGGAGGCCTGGGGGCCGGCCCAGCCCCCGGGAGGAAGGGCGGGCTGGCAGAAGGGCCCTGAGCCCTTCTCCCGCCTTCAGCGGCAGCCCCTCGCCGCGCCGAGCCAGTGAGGCGGCTCCCGGGCAGGAAGGGGAAGGCGGGACCGCCGGCTGGGGGAGGCCAGCGTCCTCGGATGGGAGGGGAGGGGCGGGCTCCGGCCTGCCTCCGAGTTGTGCCGCCCGGCCCCGCCGTGGCTCGGCACCCCACTCCTGGTTGTCGTCTCTTTTCTGCCTAGGAGAGACCCGGAGAAGTTAGGGCGGACTGTGAGGAACAACGAGTCGGGGCTGACAGAAGCTTCTCTGGGGTGAGGCGGCGCCATCTTGCAATACGGAAGAAAAGCTGTGGCGGGCGCCATTTTGCATCTGAACGAGAGATAAGAGCATCACTATTTTTCGCCGCTTGGGTGCCGCCATTTTAGGTTACGGCAGACTCTCCGCCTTCCCTAGTGCAACCTCATAGGGCGCCGCCATTTTGGCTTACGAACAAGACGGCGACCCGCAGGGGTCCTCACCCCCTCCCTTCCTCCCTTTAGGTGTCTTCATAAAATGCCCGTGGAGAATCCCCTCTTTTTTCGCCCCGCTCCCAAGATGGCGTCGATGCGGGAGAGCGACACTGGCCTGTGGCTGCACAACAAACTGGGCTCCACAGACGAGCTGTGGGCGCCGCCGAGCATTGCCTCGCTGCTCACGGCTTCGGTGATCGACAACATCCGCCTCTGTTTCCACGGCCTCTCCTCGGCCGTCAAGCTCAAGCTACTCCTGGGGATGCTGCACCTGCCCCGCCGGGCGGTGGATGAGGTGAGAGCTGGCTAGGAGCTTAGGCGGGAAGCTTAACCGGAGCGGGGTGCGTGTATGTGAGGGGGAGAGGTCGGTCGGAGATGGCGTGAGGGGAGAAGGGGGGGGCCGCGCCAGCACCACCTCCCCCGCCCGCCCTTTTCTTTTCACATGGAGTCTGTGGGGAGGGGAGACTCCGGGGCGCGCCGCGGTTGCCGCCTCACGCGGCCTCGCGCTGCCCCCTCCCGCGCGGCGGGCGGTTGGAGCGGGCAGCTGCCTGCGGCAGCCCTGAGGGGAGAAGCCGAGCAGCGGCTGCTCCTCAAGGGCAGGTGCCCGCCCGCACTTGGCGCGGGGTGTATAGTGAGGCTGGTCCCCACAGACATCCCTGCTTCTCCCTTGCAGCCTTTCTTGGACGGGGATGGGGAGGAAGAGGGTCTCGGCTGGCAGAGCGGTCTGTTGAGGCCCAGCTTAGAGGACTCGGTCCTTGGTGTGAGGAAAAGCAGTCAGATTCCCCGTGGTAAGGGAGCGAGTGGAGTGGAAGCTTTGCTGCTGCTCCTCCTGCTTTTCGGGGAATCTTTGGTTGGCACTGGTCTTTAGAAAGCAGTTTCGACCTGTAATCTATCTTATGCCTCCACATGGACTCATAGTTGTAGGGCTATGTTTTGATACAGTTGGCGTGCCTTTGGGGAAGAGGGCTTTTCTGAGGCAGGGGTTGTTCTAGGCTTAGGACAGAGAGGCATGATCATTTAGGAAGACTGTGTGTTAGGCTCTTGCTTCACTCTCCTTCCTTAATGCTGGCAGCTGTGTAGGTGTCCCAAGCTGAACATCTTAGCTTTAGGAAGGACAGCAGCAAGTGCTGAAACTTTGGGAACAGAAGATCTGGGGTCTGCAGTGAACAGTGCTTTCCCCACCTTCTTGGAGTCAGGTCTTGCTTGAGGAAAATTGCCATGCCTTTTTTTCTTTTCTTCTTTTTACCTTTCTGGGAACAGCTGGTGCTTTCCTTTACTGTCCTACCCCAGCTAATAAGCTGGCTGGCTCGAGTCTGAGCTGGTTCTGCAAGCAGTCATCATAGATCCGGAAAAGCTTATTCATTTGGCCCTGGACCATACCTCATCTGCAGCTGGCTTATTCTTACCAGTAGGCAGCTACTGATGTTTGGGGTAGTAGTTGGAGAATGACTGGGGAACATTTCAGTTTCTTCAGCCAGGTTAGAGGAGTTCCTCTCCTGCTTCCACCTTGATGGTATTGGTTCCTGGTAACAATCACGGAGGTGGTGTGTAGTTAATCCTCACCTTCTTGTCTAGAGTATCCTCAGCTGTGCTTGCACTGGTCTCTTTCTTGTCTAGGACACAGCTGCTGCTTAGACTTAATATATGCTAGGCAGGGTGTGGGGAGATGGTATGTAACTTGGATTATTGTATGCTCAGCTTTTGTGTACTTTTAAGCTGAAAATGCACAAGCATCACGTTTAAGCAATAGTTACTAGTGTATGTCGGTGTCTGTCTTGCCACATGCATCTGTATGATAGATCACTGCGTTACATGTAATTGGTGTAATTTTAAAAAAATAAATTCTTGTTCAGCATGTTTACTCTAATTTTTAAAACATGATACTCATGTTTGGTGCCTGTCCAGTGCATAAGCTGTCGTCCTTGTGTGTGACAAATACAGTTGTGTTTTGGACAAACAAAATAACCAAGGCCAGAAAGGGGGATGGGTAGCTATGCATAAGCTCACATGAACTCTGAGTATGCAGAGTTCTTCTGAAGTAGTGTGAAAATCCAAGTAGCTTGGAAGAAATGAGTATTGCAGTGTTTAGAAAAAGCTAACAAATTAGTGATGTTTTTGGATTGAAGGCAAAAGAGCTTAAAAAAAGCTTAAGAACCTTCATAAATAACACTCATCCCAACTCTCTGAGGGAGCAGCATTCAAGCAAACCAAAATAATTTGTTGAAATGCTGCAAAAGCGTTCCCTGGGTCAGTAAAACAACTTTTTAAACTGATTCTGAGGAAGGTGGTAGCCAGCAACTTTACTTGATCTGTGCTTTTGTTATCCATGGAGGTAAAGTGTATGTAAAGAAGAGCAAGTCAGTTGCTGTGCCTCTTAGTGTATTGTTAAAGTGATCAGTTGTGTTCCAAATATAAAGCTCTTGTTACTGCTGTAACAAAAAATACTGTGGGATTTTTCACTTGTTTGGTAGGGTTTGTGAATTCAATCATAAATTTAATCTTTCATGGTAAGCAGCACACTTGATTGAGATCTAGGGGTTTAGCGTATTTTCAGTTCTTTGCGAGATACCTTTAACATTTTAATTATTTCATGGGCATGTAATTTTTTTTAACTGAGAGGAAAGACTTAAAAATGTTAAAAATTAAAAACTCGCGAGGCAGAAACCCTTAACATTGTTAGTAGGTCTGCTATTATCATTATAGACTTCCTTTTATAAATGGTAAAAATAGCTGTTGTAGCCAAACTGCTGACTGAAAGGGATGTTGCCTTGTCAGATACTGATAATTTGTGGTGAGTATGCTAAAATAGGTTGTATTTATGGAGATTTGTTATGTAACTTACTGTCAAGATTGGGGATATTTTAACTAGCATTGGGTATCTTACATATGATACCCAGAACGTACATAAATACATATCTATCTATCTATGTTTGTGGTCAGTATACATGCACTGTGCTGTGTACTTCTCTACAGTATTCTCTGCTCAGTGGATTGTGGAGTGCTGAACATGGTGTATTTCTGCTAGCAAAAAGACACCAGTATAGGATACTTGTAGCTGCCTGGAAGTGAAATTCATCATTTGAAAATTACTCCCATATCTGAAAATTATTAAACTTAACTGTGGAAGTACTTCATTAGTCTCTTTGGAAAGTCATATATGCGTTTTCCATGCCATGTGCCAGTCTGTATCGATCATGTGTGAGAAGCACTGAGCTGGCATTTGGAAACTTAGTAGTATTGGAAAATATATTGCATCAGCTTTGTAAAGCTTTGGGAATCTTGATAGTGGATGCAGGATATATTACTGGTTTGTTATGTAGCACGTTAAATTATATTCCCCTCTCTAGATAACAGACTGGATTTAGTTATTTTCAACAGTTTTTTTTTTTCCTGTTTTCTCTATAATAGTATTTTCGCTGAGGCATAGAATAACATGGAAACCATTTGGGAGCAGACATCTGAGTTAAGTTATGTGGGAATCAAGAAAAGTGTGGTGGTATTTGGTTTAGAAGAGGTTTAATTGGCTGCTGGCCCTTTCCAAATCTCTGTGAAAGCTTCAGTCTAGACAAGTGAATCTTCAATGAGCTCTCCTGAAAGCTCAGTCCTTTGCTTAAGTAGCTTTTTTCCCTCGAATGTGATATCCTTCAATTTTCATAGTGTTTTCATCCAACACTCCAAATACTGTATAGATATAAGTGACTTAATCCTTATAATACTCCTGTGGGACAGGTAGTAAACCTAAATTTTTATCATGCTGTGAACCTCATTACTGCTTGTTTGTTCCTGCTGACTAATAAGAATAATTGGCTCCCATTTTCATTTTAAGTTAAGTGTGTTTTGTAGGCAGTTATCAAAAATAGCCTTTCCTGCTGTAATTCTCTGGGCAGAATTTGCTGACTTTTGAATCTCGCTGCCCCCCCCCCCCCCCCCCCGCTTTTCATCTATTAAATTTTTTCCACATAATAATGCTTATTTGAAATTATGCCTAAAGCTGAGTGTAGTGCTGACCAGAGTTTCAGCTGTGAATTTGGCAGAACAGTTACTTCTGTTTATTTTGTATATTATATTCTTGTTAACCTGATTCACAATGGCAAGTGCAAGTTTTCTTTTTGTGCCAGTATTTTGTTTTATTTGTTCAGGGTTAGACTGTGATGTTACAACCAAGTCTGGAATGAGGACTGTGTGCTTCTGTGCTCTCTGAGTTATCTTGAGAGGAAGACACTGCCTATCCTGGCAGTGGCCTGCCCTTTTATTACAGTAGCTGTAGAGAGCAAAAGTCAACACTGTTTCTTCTTCCTTGCTTGTGTGAATTGGGAGTCCTCTATTCATGCAAGTGGGAATTGTGGAGTATTAGTGCAAAGGAATAAGAGGGCGCATGACGCCTGCCTTTCCTTCTGCGTTCAGAACAGGCAGGCTGCTATGCATCTTTCTGGCCTGTCTTTAGTAGTGTTAATTTTTCTGTGATGTAATATGGTATATTTTAGTCTAATACTACTCTTGGCTGCTTCTGATTAAAATACAAAACATATATGGTAGTGATATTTGATTCATCCTAGTTTTGTATCACATAAATATTAATACTGTACTTTCAATCCAATCCTTTTGGCTTAATGAAAATGCTCTATAATAATACAGATACTTATTAAATATCACCTTCTCTATGGCCCCTGAAAGATTAAAACTTGGTTGGGTTTATTAGCCAACTGTTGATGCAATTGTCTAAAGGTATAGTCAAATGTATTAATTTAGGCATAATATAAAGCAAATGAATGGGAATTCCTTGCAAGAAGTCATCTTGGAGCTATCACTTTGCGTGTTTCTAGTAACATTTCCTTTTTTACTCTTTCCCGTGGTGCTGTTTGTGTATTCTTCCTGCACAGCCATTATTAATCTCCCTTTGTCTCTGTTCCCAGGCTTTTTCCACCTAGCCTAATTCTTTCTTGTTAGATGTTTCTAGTCATGCCCTATGCTTTTTTTTGTGCCAGCAGGCTGAGAAAAATACTTAAGATCCTTAAGTTTTAGATGAGAGAAATGCCAGAACATGTTGCATCAGATCTTGACATTCATGCTTTACAAGACGCTAGTTGGAGCTGATGGGAGTCTTACCGACCTAGTGTTGTAATTTTATACAATTCAGAGCTTGGGATTATGGCTGTGCTCTGTAAAGTAACAGAAAAACTGTACGTAGGATTGTCTGTTATTTTGAGTTACACTTCATGCATTCTGAAACCACAAATTAATTTTTTTTCCAGCTGCCAGTTCAACAGTGAACTGCGAACATATATTTAAATTGCTATTTGAAGACAAACTTGAGTCAAAACTCAAATCTGGGCTTGTTAAATACAAACCCATATTCAGGCAAGGTCTCTGGTTAGCTCACAGTACATGTTAGTGTGCTCTGTGTCCCTGTGTGTGACAGTGACTGTTTTTTCACCATGTTCTTTCTGCCACGAGGCCTTGTGATAATATTATTTGAGCAGTGCTAGGCAAACAAGTTGTTTTCTGGGCTCCTTTCTTGAAAGAACCGGTCATGTGAAATGGTGGGTTGTGGCATAAGTAGGGTGCCTGAAGTTTACCTGCCCTGGGAGCAGTGTGGGTGTAATGTGCCCAGATAAGCTCCATAGGAACATACATAATATAGGCATGTAGCTCTGTGAATTTTTGGTACAAATAGGAGTTTCACAGTGCAGATATGAAGGGTAAATTGGGAGGATACAGGAGACATCTTTCCTCCAACTATTGCCTGAGCTTGCTTTGATGGAGGAAATTACATTCTATACGCTCACCTGCATTAGTGGTGTCCAGATAAAAGCTTGTAAAAGAGCTATAAATAAACTCTAGCTTCATCAGCTCTCATGGCATGGTTTAAATTTTCAGGTGTTTTGTATAAATCAGTACTGTAATTCGTATAGGATGGATAGGAGAATAAAGGACTTAGTTTTAATAGTATTCACACTTGTCCTCATTCACTGTGGTACAAGTGATTTCTGATGAGCAGTTTAGGGTTGGAATAGAGAGATTGACAAGTCTGTGTGGAGTCTAGGTGGGGTTTTTGTGTTTACTGAAAAAGAAATGAACAATGGAGGACAACAAAGACTAGAACCTTAGAAGTTATTCTCTCCATTGGGTAATTGTTGGCTAAATTTGACAACATGTTAAACAGTGCATGGTCATGGTTATGTAGTCAGTTTAATCCAAAGCAAATCAATAGTGCTGCTAAAGATGGTAACTGACTGTATAGTGTCTCCTCTCTGCTCCAGTCTTTTCATGGTTCTAGTGTTTGTGTGACTGTAGTCAGCCACACCAAGGGGCTGATCAAGCTTAAAGCTGTAGAGAAATGCTAGTTTTTGGTCAGATGAACTGATCTGGTTCATTTCACAAGCATATTACTATGAGTGCTAAAACATGCAAGGGGTAAAGGACAAACTGCCCTTATAGTGCACTTGTAAACCTTTCTGAAGTGAGAGGGCAATAACATTGTGTGGGTGAAAGGAATTGAGAAATGCCAATGTTTGTCTGCCTCTGAGCTTTAAAAGTGCTTGGGGAGAAAAATGGAGAGCAGAAATTTAACTTTTATTTCTTAGAGTTGCATGAGTAGAGTAAGCTTATTTTAGTAAGCTCTCGTATAAGAAGAGGCTGGTTCTAAATAAAGGGGAAGAAATACAGCATAAAGGTGAAGATGAATCTCTTGCTTGTCTCCCTGTGTTCAGAAACATGTAGGCTGTAACTAAGATATATGTGCCACAATGGGTTGTGAAAAATCAAAATTGAAGTATTGTAGTTTTACTGTTGTGTTTTGTGGCTTGCTAGATGCACGATACAACTCAAACGTCTTAGTTCTGTGATGCTAATGCTTTAATGCTTACATGAAAGTTTACTTAGAAAAAAAAGCAAGTGTTCAGTCTTTATTTGGGGGTTTAAGCTTACCTGTGAATGAATGAATTAAAACAGTGAATTTAAGAGATTCACTGTGTAAACCCCTGGCTATAGACACCTTGATTTTTATTTCATTTCATAGTGCTAACAGACATGTTGATCAGTAATAAAAAAATTTCATTGTCATAGTAAATTTTTTAATTAATCTTATGCATTATTTCCTCTTTTTCAAGATAGGTACTTAAAGAAAAATAACTTTTTTTCTGACTATAGAAACTTTGGGTAGATGGAAAACCTTGGTACTTGCGGCATGGGAGGGCTGGGTCTACTTTATAATATGTAGTGTTTGTCAAACAATACAGTTCTGATTAGCCTGAAACATACTATTTTGGCCTAAGCTTAAGTAAAATTTTGAGGACTTAGTTTATGTTCATATGATGCAGATGTCTGCTTAATTGTTCTGTAGCCCAGAAAGGGGCACATCTTCATTTAGATGCCTGTTCTAAACAACTTGTTGTATTCTAGCTGCATGTTCTTATTACTGAATATAAGGTGTGGGTACACTAGGAGTGTAAGTGTAGAATATAAGGAGACAGTAATGTCAGAATCTGGCCTGTTGCTTTTAGTAAAAACGTTCAGTGCTAAACAAAGCTTCGAGCTGCCAAAAGCTCAGAACAAACTTGGGTTAGATTGACTGAAAGCAATAGAAAAAATTATCTTGGTTCATTCTTTACTTAGTTCTAGAGTTAATGTATAACTGTGTTGAAGTAGTCTCCCTCTTCCCTTCCCCAGTAGTAAAACATTGTGCATGTTTATGCTAGTGTCTTTTTAAAATAAAAAAATCCAGCTATAACCTGTTTTAAACTGTTTCCAATTGGCTGATTTTCTTTTTCTTTTTTTGTTAGATGAAAGGGGCACTGACTGAAATTATCCAGCTCGCTACCTTGGATTCAGACCCCTGGGTCTTAATGGTAGCTGATATTTTAAAATCCTTTCCAGATACTGGCTCCCTTAACCTTGATCTTGAAGAACAGAATCCCAATGTTCAAGATATTTTAGGAGAGCTTAGAGAAAAAGGTAAGCCTTTTCTGTTGATGAAAATTACATAAATATGATGCCTTTTTTCCAGAAATAACCTGTCATTTCACAGGCAGTCTTGCTGTCTTAACAGTATTGGTATCGGGACAAACACTATGTCTTGTCTCTCAACTGCCACAATTCATGACCTGGCATGTTACTGGACTGGGAACTGTGATATTTGAGGAATGGTAACTTCTTAAATTATTTTTTTCATACATGATCAGAACTTACTTGTCAGGTATTACCCTCAGTGTTTGTGAAGGGCACCACACAAGTTAATATGAATTCATTATTGTCATAGACGGGCTGTATGTGCACTGATAGGTAATAACTGACTGCAGCTCAGTAAGTTGAGGTTTTTCATATATTGCTCTGTCTCATATGTTGTAGTACTAAAGAAGACAGGCTCTTTCTGCAGTGCTTGTGTGGACAGCCTTCTGTGTGTGGAAGCACCACCGTTGTATGGGGCAGGTGGGGTGCATATCTGCTGGAAGTCCTCCTCCAGGCAACAAATGATAGGTGCTGTGCAGGAGACTGATCAGAAGTGTCATGCTGCTGATGTCCGACTAGCTATGGATTGCCAACTGAAAATACTGGCTCAGGCACTTGCACAGCTGCTGCTTCAAACAGTGTAGTAAATGGTGATGCAAAGCTACTCCTACTTCAGTGGGTTTGATTTAGCACATTGCCTAGAAAAAGTCCTCAGGCATCAACGGACAGGCATGGTCTTGGAGTCAGGATTGCAGCAGACCAATAAGGAAATAACTTGGAGGTGGAAGCATTTTGTTTTCTTACTATAAACGAATGATCATTTGTTCACACTTTTGGTTTGGACTTTTGTTTAGTAGTTTTCTTTCTAGGTGTAATTTTTAAGGAATCTGAGAATTCAATCACTTTTATCTTCTTTTATTCTGACAACAGTAGCATAATTAAGATTCCTATAATTTGACTAGGTATAATTAACATGGAAGCTCTTATGAAGCTAATGTAAAAAACAAACATCCTAATAACTGGTTATATGCTGTGTAATAGTTACTAACTAAATTACTCTTGGTGTTTAAATGAGTAATCTAAACTTAAAAACACCTGTACAGTCTAGTTGTAAAATGTTTTGTAATTAGCTATCAAAGAGGTGCTAATACCCTTTTGTACTGTGTTAACTCTTTATGCAGTAAGTGAATGTGAAACTTCAGCTATGTTGCCGTTGGAATGCCAATACTTAAATAAAAATGCCTTGACAACACTAGCTGGGCCACTTACTCCCCCAGTGAAACACTTCCAGCTGAAAAGGAAACCTAAAAGTGCCACTCTCAGAGCTGAACTCTTGCAGAAGTGTAAGTAGTATTACAGCTAGTTGATAAATCGAGCAACAAATTAAATGTTGAAAGGAAAATTTATATTCAGTCTTATTCTCCAGTATGGGGATATACATTAAAATTTTCTGTTATAAGAGCTTTGCTGGCTGATTTTTTTTTTTCTTTGATAGACTGATATGTGTGGAAGAGCAGGTGCAAGTCATTCTGGCCATGGTTACATTAAAATGCTAATCTTGATTTCAATGATGTTAAGATTTCAGGCATACAAAAAGCTGTGGCTTTTTAAAGCACAGATATATTCTCTCATGGGTATATTTAACATGCAGTTGTGAAGACTTGTGAGGGACAGCTTTGGTTAAAGCTCCTGAAACAAAACTGAAATGAGAACCTAGTTTTATTTTGCCATATTTTTTTGTAACAGGGAGCAAGAGGTGTTAACTAATGCTTTCTTTTGCTCAGTATGGCTATACAGGGTGTGAAAGCCAAGAGGGTTTTTGCTAACAAAAAGGCAACATATGTGTACATATATGTATTGGTAGCTACTTGAACTAAGCGATCTTAAAATAGTTTACTGTACCTGCTGTTCTGTTGCAGCAGTGTGCTTCTTTCTTGCATGTGACTTGAGTAGTTGGTCTGGTTAAACACAAGATTTGTAACTTTTTATGATGTTATATAGAACTTTCTTTAATTATTTTAAGCCCTATCGAGTAAATTGTCTACTCTGATCATTTCTTTTAGCTTAGACCATCATGTCAGTTGCATAGTCATACTGATTTTGCATTTCTCCAAATACTGTGTTTACCTTGCATAAACAACCTGGGTTTTAATTAAAATAGAATTCATTCTCTGTTGCTATTCCCATCTTTTTATGTGTTAGTTAATAACATTTTTATATAAGAAGCAATGTATTGTATTTTTTCAGCACAGATTCTGTAATAACTAAAGCCCTTTTTCTTTTTAGCAACAGAAACTGCACAACAGCTCAAGAAGACTGCAGGAGTGCCTTTCCATGCCAAAGGCAGGGGACTGGTCAAAAAGATAGATACCACAAGTATGGCTCACTTTCGTCACTTCCCGGAAAGAAAAATCTGATAAAATAGCCTTGATGAAGAGTAAAATTACCATCTAGTTTTTAAAAAAACTTAATTCTTTTTGAAGCAAAGGATTTCTCCCTTTCTGTCTCTCTCTATCATGATATTTAAATATTTCTGATATGTCTTGTCAGAAAGAACAAGAGTGTGGGGTTTTTCTTAAATGGCAAGTATATCTCCCATGCTTCTAAAATGTATGCAGCTAGATCATGCCTATAGACTTTGGTAAGAATTTAGTTTGCATCACTCCAGGAATAACTCCTGACTAAGCCATGTTGCTCCAGAAGGGAGCAGAGTGGATCACAGTAATCTGCTGTGCTCTTTGAAATGCTGTGAAGTAGACTGAAACTATCTTGTATTGTATAATTCGGCATGGAGAAAGAAGAGGGGGACAGTGGTCTCAGCAGCCAAGGCTGTGCCGTGGCTTCTATTTAGTGGACATGATGAAGATGTATAATCATTCTTCAACTTTGCATTAATAGATTTCAACTGTTTGCTGAAGTTCCTGAACTGCTTGAATTTTTCAAATAAGTTTATGACTAGGAGCAACAGGAGGGTTCAAAATTAGTTACATACTTTAAATCACTCCACAGGCTGACCACCAGTATGATGCTGAGGTGTAAAACTTGGGTGATTTCTCAGTGTGGTGGCTAGAAGCTATGAAGTACTTTGTGTCGATGCTATTAAGATGTGGTTTTGAGCACCAAAGTTTGGCCACATGGTCATGCAGGAAATGCAAAAAGTGTAGTTGCAATTTGAATTAAAAATTGTCCCAGTATAGAAATTGACCATTAGTTCTTCTTGGCATTCTTTTTAGCTGCTGAACTAATAAAGCTAGTTTTTAGACTTGGCCTTTAGAGCCAAGTGTTGTGTAGAAATATGAGTTATGGGGCCAGCTGGGGTTTACTCTGCTGAAACTTACTCACATTGGTCAGAGAAGATTGGCCTATGGTGAAAAGGTTTTTGGTACAATATACAGAGGGATACAGTGTATCTAACCTCAAACTAAAATCCTGTGTTTATCTTCAAATTGTAGGGTATGATGAGATTGTCAGGAGGCCCAAAGACCTGATAGATGTGTATGTGTGTCCCTAATCTTTTAGCAGTTGATGAAAGAATGCCGTCTTCAGCGCTTATATTAAGTGTGAGGTAGAAGGGCAACAGTGTAAAGTTGAGGGAAAACAGCTCTTACAGGTGTATCAGTTTTTACTGTGTATTGAGACAGCAGGTTTTCTGTTTGCAATATGACCCAAATTGGATCCTCCTCCTTCTGCAAACAGCAGCTCCAGAATTTCAAACCCCTTTGTGAAGCAGTAATTTACCTTTCCAGCAGATCACAAGCCCTTAGCCCTGCAGAAGCTTGGCTGAGAAACTTTGATTAAATAGTTTTACCAAGTAACTAGATCTTAAAGTTCAAAGGGCAACTTTGGCAATAATTGGATTCAGAACACTCATGCCCAATACCTTTTCATGTGTTTCAAGTTTATTTGTTATAAGTAAGGAAAGCATCAATGTATGTAGGAAAAGTATATTTTGATAGCAGTGCACCTGTTTGATTACTTTGTGTAGAATGGGATTGCAAGCATTAGCCTAGAGATTGGCTCTTAACTCCTTGTTTGAGGGGTAAAACCTAATCTGATCTTTGAGGGACATGTGTATTATAGACAGTTCCCCATCATAAACATTTGCAGTTAAAGGGAACGGGGTGCGTGCGTTAAGAAGGGGAAAAGCTGAAGAACTCCTCATTATTGTTTTTGTAACTAATTAAACATATATTACAATTGTTGCCTTTTTTGATCTTCCCTAAGCACCACTCAAAGGAATACCAAAACAAGCTCCGTTCAGGAGTACTTCAGCACCTAGTGTATTTAGTCCTTCTGGAAACAGAACTCCTATTCCTCCTTCAAGAACACCTTTGCGCAAAGAAAGAGGAGTAAAGGTAGGTGTGCTCTTTCTTAGTCTCTTGCTTTCCTGCTCGGTTCTCCTCCCTGATCTAAAGTGAATTTCTGATGCTGTTTTGAAACAAGTATCAATATATTATAGAAAAAAATGAAGGATAATATTTAGAGATCAACTACCTAAATTTAGCAATGGTTATAAAGTTCTCTATGGTCTTTCTTTTTAGCTTCTAGAGATCTCTGAGCTGAATATGGTCGGTGCTGGCCGTGAAGCAAAGAGAAGAAGAAAGACATTAGGTTGGTATAGCATGCTACTTAAAAAGGCTATTAATATACCTGCAAATAGGATCTAGATTTGTGACCATTTTCTTCTGCACTTGTTAAAACTCATCTTCAGCTAAACTTTAAAGAAGGAGGAAAAAAAAGAAGATAAAAACTCAGACAAAAAACGCTTTAAGGGAGGATATTTGCTTTTCTTTAATGCTCTTAATGATATTGCTATGTAATAACTTGACTCAGTTGCATGAAAGGATTGAACTAGCCAGTTGTGCTTGGGGCAGCACATAGGTGTGTGAGTGGCTTCAGTACTGGAATTGTTCTGAGATTCTGGTATGCTTATTTCTACTGGCTGTGTGGCTAAGTTCATTAATTGAAAGTAATGTTGAAAAAATGTATAGCACTCTCCAAAATGCTGGCTGATAGATCTTAACAAGTGAATAATATTTGATATACTGCTCTTAACTCAAGTGACAGTGCAGTGCTCTACTTAACCATATCAGGAAAATATACTAGGCAGCATATTTGCCCCAAAACAGCCTTTTTGTATTTATCACCGAAAAAATGAGTACTACGTCAGAACAAAATCATGATTGCAGTTAAATTTTTACTTGGATTTTGATGCTTTCTAATACCATAAAATTAGCCAGTTCTGCCTAATTACTCAGTTACTGTATCTTGATGGATATACGTTGTGGTTCAGCTCATAATTGGGTTGATTATAAAAGGTGCATGAAGATTACTGTATCTACCAACCTTTCAGCATATACCTCTTTAAGCATGTTTTACGAGACTTTGAGAAATGCATTTTTATATCTTTGTTTAAAAAAAGTACATCTAATTCAATATTTCAGAAAATTTCCTTGAACTGACTTCTACTTTTATGCAATAGACACAGAAGTTGTGGAAAAGCAAGCCAAAGAAGAAACAGTAGTAGAAAATGCTACCCCAGATTATGCTGCTGGCCTTGTGTCTACACAGGTAAAACCAAACAAAAACCTAACAAAAAAAGAGGAAACCATGATGTATGTTATTCTAAAACACGGTAACGATATTTTACTAGCTTGTTGAAACATGCCTCTTAATTTAAAAATTTTAACATCATTATTTCAAAATTCCATTATATTTTCACTAAACTAGATAAAAAATTCAAAGCAGGATGAAGGTAAAGTTTTCTGTTGTTTTCTTGTTGTTATCTTAGGTTTATGATGGGCTATGGCATTTCTGTAACAGGTTTGTAGTCTTCTGTCAGAGATGAAAGGGATAGGAGGGCTCTCTGACCCGAGAGAGGTAGAATAATTTTCAGGAGTTCCTCCAGGTCTCAGTCTGTGCCTGTGTATGCTTTGTGACCCTAATGGAACAGTGTCCACAGAAGTCTCAGTGAGGAGCACTTGTCAGTGGCCTGTGGCCAGGAGGGATAGCTGAATTTAAGCAGCCAAGTAAGAAAGAAGGCTGAGGTACTTAATGCCTTCTTTGCCTCAGTCTTTAGTAGCCAGACCAGGTATCCTCAGGGTATTCAGTCCCCTGAGCTGGAAGTCAATGATGGAGAGCAAAATAAACTGCCCATAATCCAGGAGGAAGCAGTTAACAACCTGCTATGCCACCTGGACACCCACAAGTCTATGGGGCCTTATGGCATCCACCCAAGGGTGCTGAGGGAGCTGGCGGAGGAGCTTGCCAAGCCACTCTCCATCACTTATCAACAGTCCTGGTTAACAGGGGAGGTCCCAGATGACTGGAGGCTTGCCAGCGTGACGCCCATCTACAAGAAGGGCCGGAAGGAGGATCTGGGGAACTACAGGCCTGTCAGCTTGACCTCGATGCCGGGGAAGATTATGGAGAGGCTCATCTTGAGGGCGCTCACGGGACACGTGCAGGACAAACAAGGGATCAGGCCCAGTCAGTATGGGTTCATGAAAGGCAGGTCCTGCTTGACCAACCTGATCTCCTTCTAGGACCAGGTGACCCACGTAGTGGATGAGGGAAGGGCTGTTGATGCTGTCTACCTGGACTTTAGTAAAGCCTTTGACACTGTCTCCCACAGTATTCTCCTGGAGAAGCTGGCAACTCATGGCTTAGACAGGTGCACTCTTTACTGGGTAAAAAAACTGGCTGGACGGCCGAGATCAGAGACTCATGGTGAATGGAGTTAAATCCAGTTGGCAGCCAGTCACAAGCGGAGTCCCCAGGGCTCAGTTTTGGGGCTGGTCTTGTTTAATATATTTATCAATGATCTGGATGAGGGGGTTGAGTGCTCCCTCAGCAAGTTTGCAGATGACACCAAGTTGGGAGGGAGTGTTGACCTGCTCGAGGGTCGGAAGGCTCTGCAGAGGGATCTGGACAGGCTGGATGGATGGGCCCAGGCCAGTTGTGTGAGGTTCAACAAGGCCAAGTGCCGGGTCCTGCACTTGGGTCACAACAACCCCATGCAACGCTACAGGCTTGGGGACGAGTGGCTGGAAAGTTCCTCTGCAGAAAAGGACCTGGGGGTGTTGGTTGACACCCGGCTGAATATGAGCCAGCAGTGTGCCCAGGTGGCCAAGAAGGCCAATGGCATCCTGGCCTGTATCAGAAATGGTGTGGCCAGCAGGAGTAGGGAGGTGATCGTGTCCCTGTACTTGGTGCTGGTGAGGCCGCACCTTGAATCCTGTGTTCAGTTTTGGGCCCCTCACTACAAGAAGGACATTGAGGTGCTGGAGCATGTCCAGAGAAGGGCAATGAAGCTGGTGAGGGGTCTGGAGCACAAGTCTGATGAGGAGCGGCTGAGGGAACTGGGGTTGTTCAGCCTGCAGAAGAGGAGGCTGAGGGGAGACCTTATTGCTCTCTACAACTACCTGAAAGGGGTTTGCAGAGAGGTGGGTGTTGGTCTCTTCTCCCAAGTGACTAGTGACAGGACAAGAGGAAATGGCCTCAAGTTGCACTAGGGGAGGTTCAGGCTGGATATTAGGAAAAATTTCTTTACTGAGAGAGTGGTGAAACACTGGAACAAGTTGTCCAGGGAAGTGGTGGAGTCGCCATCACTGGCAGTGTTCAAGGAGCGTGTGGATGAGGCATTGTGGGACATGGTTTAGTGGGCATGGTGGTGTTGGTTGATGGTTGGACTTGATGATCTTTCAGGTCTTTTCCAACCTTAGTGATTCTGTGATTCCGTTAAGAAGTCTTTACAACTCATCTGTCTTCTGGCTTGAGAAACTTACTTCTGAAAGGGGAGGAGAAATACAGTGGAATTGATTTCTGTCCAAATTACCCATGGCTTATAAATTTGTGCTTCTGAAACCCTGTAAAGTTCAAAGGTGGCTGCTCTTTCTCTTAACAGTGTTTTTGGGGTTGTTTTGTTTTTAATCCAAAAGTTGTTTAGGGTCTACTGACAAAGCTAACCTGTTGCTAGAGGTAGTTCAATCGGGGGTGGGAATTGGGGGGAGCTCTGTGTAGGGTTTTTTCCTATTCTTTCAGTTATGGTACATTGGAAGAACCGTGATGCAGCTTTGTTGTCTTCATCAGGACATAGCTTTTACAAGAATGTTAGGTCTTCCCCACCACTTCTGAGTTAGAAACTGTCTGCTCTATTCCAGCAAGCCTTGGCCTGGAATTAATTTGGACAACTGATTTCTTTAGATAATTTGAGGCTGCTGCACCCAGTGTTTGCAAGCCTCTCAGGATGGTAGAAATCCATCTCCAATCTTAAGTGTCATCTCTTGTTCCAGATTTGAAGTGGTTGTGATTACCTCTGCCTCTTTAAGTCCATGTGTTGACATGCAATGCTTGCATTTGGAGAGCACTCCATTTAAAACACCTGTGGTTTGGTTGGTGAGCCAGGCATTTTTTCTCTCTAGAGCCTAATGGTAAGCACATGCAACATTGGTCCCATGGTTATAGAGGTAGCAATCTGTGGCACACATGCCCCAAACAACATATAGGCAGATACTGGTAGGCCTGTGTCAGGATTGAAGGTCATTGCCTGTCTTTCTGTGGAATGCTAAGAGTATCTTTTTTGGCAAGCTCTGCATTTTACACAGTATTCATCTTTTGTCTGGTAAGGCTACCTTAAATAATTTGTCTGCTAGGCTTACTCCCCCAAAACTTCTTTCCTCTGCCAACCCCTTATGTTTAAGGTTGGATTGGACTAAAGTGAAGATCTTGTTAGAGACACCATGCTGTTGTCTTTATGCTATGTGTGCAGTATCATGTATAGTTAAGTACAAAATGTGGCATTTTCTTTGGCTTGACCCTAGATGACATCTGTCATGTTGGTGTTGACTGCCTGTTTCAGTGGAAACAGAGTTTTACCTGTGCTTTTACTGCTGCCTTCTGCTTGCTTATGTCCTGGAGACCTTTGCGTTCTCCTGGGTGATATTTTAGTAGGCCTTTATGCCCATGGATGAACACTGATTTCTGCTTGCTAATAGCGAAGAGCATGTTTGCTCAGGCAGATCACTTATTGCTATAGTGTAATTCTTCAAAGAGTACCATCTGCACAAATTTCATCATCTGGTCTCCACACTACTAGATGAGGAATAGGACAAAGGAACAGCAGCTTGACTCTCTTTGTAGAAGTACGTTCTCCGTAACAGTGTTTTTTTCCTGGCTCAGACTGTGCCTTCGGAAGCAACTTTGATCTGAATTAGGGGAAATAAAAGCTGCTTTTTTCCCTCCTAGGGTAATTCTAATGTCTGAAGTTTGTATAGGGAGTTAGGGTTGAAAGGGCAAACTTGCCCTAACAGAGGAGTCCATAGTTAAGTTCCCAAAAGTAATATCGTAGGAAAACTAATGTTGAAAATATATTTAAAATGCAGAAATGGTGCATGAATGTATGCAGTACGGCTATAACAAATTTCTTTTCTGTTTTACAGAAACTTGGCTCATTGAACAATGAGCCTGCACTACCTTCTACAAGTTATCTACCTGCTACCCCCAGTGTGGTGCCGTCTTCCTCATATATCCCAAGTTCTGAAACACAGCCAGGTAAAAGATACTTTTTTGCTTTTGGGACCTAATACCTCCAACTCTATACAGTTTTATTGTCTAGCTCTTCTTCTATTTACAAACCTACTGTCCTTCAGCTCTAGTGAAACTTAACCTTAGCAGTCTAAAAATCCATTGCAGGAACCCAGCCTTTGGGTTTTGGGTAACCAGGCATGTCATTTAACCTAAATAAAGAAGATGCCTGTTGTTTTTGTGTCTTAAAATGACTGCTAGTTAAGTCAAGCAAGCAAAGCAATTTACTGTTTGGGGTTTTTTTTCTTACTCTGTAATAGAAAATCCAGCATTTTTTTAATCCCTAAAGAGACACCACTAATACACATAAGTCTCCATACACACATCCATATGCATGCACTTACAAAACAGTTGCTTTCAAGAGTCAGATACATTTCTAGAGGCAAGAATGTATTAGCTTTCACACAGGCTGGGATCAAGCCATCCATTTTCCTTTTACCTTTTTATAACAGTCTGATAGATAATAGTTGAGCTCCTGCATATTTTGAAAATGCTACTCACTTTCAATTCTAGAAAATTAACGATAGTAAAAAATAGCATTCATATATAAATCCTTTATTTCTACACATTTTATTTTAACACACTTGGTTTTACTTTTCCTTCCCTGCTGCATGTAAGTCTTAAAGGAATGTATCAGTTTGCACTAACATATGTGCATGACTGGGATTCATTACCAAACCTTGCAGTTAACATAGAACCAATGTTTCAGTTTAATGCATTATTTTTACTCTTGCTTGTTGCAATTTGGTACTGTAATGTTTGTCTTTATGTATGTGACCCGTGGCATGTTGGTCATTATAGAAAAATGTGTATGCAAAACTTGATCATTTCACTTGGCCCTGAAACAGTTCAGAATCTCTCTGAAGGTCCATGCAAATCTTTCTTTGGCAGAAAACTGGCATCTCCAGAAGGAACGCAGCCAAGAGCCACATCAGTGTTGTCAGCAGCTAGTATTATTTTCCAGAGCTTTGGCATTGTATTCAACAGCAGGAAAAGCCTAGTTTAAAATTCTTTATTGTCTTTGTTCTCCATGTTTTCTAACTTATTATTTCCTCCTGGAGTTTGGGGTATCTAGCTTTTCTTTGGATAAGGAATATAAAACTCTTTCCTTGATATAAGATGCATGCAGAAGATCTACAGATTTGGTCTCGTATAATCTGAGGTTGCAAAATTAAGACATGTTACTTTGTGCAAGTCAGTTATCCTGACATGAGAGGAAGCCAGTAATAAAATTTAAGAGATTTGTAGAAAATTGAGAGGTAACTAATTGTTACAAATGTTTGTCCTTTCAAGTGTTCACTGTCCTGTTCCACATATTACTGGATAATAGCCATATTGTTAAAACCAGTGCTGTATCTGTGCCTAGATGGAGAGTGGTAGACCTCTCATTCTCTAAAATTTGATCTGAAAGGCATCAGTGTAGGTGTGGTCTGTATCTGCCTTTCAGTCTACTGTGGATACAATGTGAATAGGTTAGCTTAAATCTCATGAGATTTGTGCAAGGTACTTCAGCAGCTGCGCCTGTGTCTAAGAGCTGCAAAAGAATGTAACTGGCTAGAGTGTGCACTGGGTAATTACTGGACAGATGGTAACTTATGAAATCACAGGAACTTGACCATATGTGTAACCTCTACCTGCAGCCAGGTTTGGAATAGTAACTCCCTTAAGTGTAGGTGAATGGATCAACTTTGAGAAATAAGAATTAAGACTTCTCAATACTGTGGGATTTTAATCCTCCTAGCAGTTAGTGTTTAAATAATGAGTGATTTGTGAAGACTGCATTAATTCTGTCATCTGTTCAAGTATTTGTGTATTTTCAGTATTTGTTACTGGCTGAGACTTAATTACCATTTCCTTTGGAAGCTGCTGCTACATTAGGTAAAAACCGATGAAATATTTTTGTGGTTTTTGGCTTTTACATAACAGTACAGCAATAATCCTGGTAGGGTCAGAGTACAGTTGTTACAGCAATATAAGCTAAAAAGTAAACAAAACCATTTCAATTTAATAAATAATATCCATTAAACACAAAATTTGATGCTAAATGTAGTGTAATCTGTATTGGACAGCTAGTCACTCAGTTGTCTAATTATTGCTAAAGATAGTGGAAAGAGCATTAGCTCTTCAATTTTTCATACAGATATTAGATAGCATATTGAATCATGGTGCTGAAACGGAATAATCGGAATTTTTAGTTTTCTTTAGAAGCCGTTGGTGATGCTAATCCCTGTTAGTGGGTTATAATGTTTTTAATTATCCTGATTGGTTTTTGCAGCTGGCTCTGCACGAGAGGCCTTGCAGACTAACAGACAGACTGAAGAGCCTGCAGCTCCAAATGCTACCACAACTCTTCCTGCACAATTCAAACAAAGAACACCCATGTACAATAGTAACTCTAATCCACCTGCAGCTACGCCTACCTCACCCCTAACACCTACCACACCTCCTGCCATTTCCCCTGCAGCACAAGCACCACAAGTGGCCCCCCAAACTCAGCAACAGCCACCACTGAAGAAAAGCCTCTCTCTCACAGTAAGTAAAACCAGGTTCTTTTTGACTGCTGCTTTTGATGGAGATTGGAAAACACAAATTTTTATTACGGATCTCATTTAGTATGTGGGCAGTTCTTGGCCTTTGGATCATGGAGTGGTTGAGGCTGCTTTTTTATAATCGAAGATAATGAAAATGTTTTGTGGCTTTGTTATCATTGCTGTCTTATAAATGTTAATCATGACAGTTTTAGTTGTGCAGTGTTAATGTTACAGTAAGAAGTCTTTTATTTACTGCTGTTTACTATGTAAAATAATGTCGTGTTACTTGTTATAAAGAATTTTTGGGAGAAAGGTGTATTTCCAGCAGAGCTATCACCTAGCCAATTGCATATAATGTAAGCTGCTAAAAAGGATCCTGTCATTGTAGCGGTAGGAGAAAAGGTATCAAAAGCTTTCGCCTTAGAATAATCTATTATTTCTTGATCCCCTCACCCTCCTCATTACACATCTTTTAAAGCCTGAGAGTGGGGAGGAAACTAAATTCAACAGCAATTACCTAAGTCCTGAAGCTTCTTATTGCTGGTATTTTGGTATATATTATGTGCATGCTTGAGGCTAAGCAGGTAACTAATTCAAGATAAAACTGATTTGAAGACTTTACTAAGCACATCTGTAAGCCTGGCTTGAAAGATCTGAACTTTAAGAAACTGGGTGACTTTTTCAGTACCTCTACTTCATTTATTAAAGAAAAAAAAAGTCCTCTGAAATTATTGCAAGCTTGGGTTTGGACTGTAGAGGAGAAGCATTGGATTTTTTCTCCTTTTTTCCTGAAGTCATAAAGGACACAAAATTGATAATGTAAACATTAAGTCTCTTAGCACGTGTTTCTATAACTATTTAAAGGTGGGTTTTTCCAGTTTCAGAATTCAGTTGTCACTGCTCTTAAGTGTTAGGTGTAAGCATTAGGTATAAGCATTAAAGAGGGAAAGCCTTGAGGTTAAGGCTTTTTGTTTACTACTTGTAGGTCTACAGACTTCCAGATTTTATGCTTGTCTGGGCGTATTAATATGGTACCTGTTGGCAGTGTTTTCGCCACTGGAATTCATATTTGTTGTATCTGTTGCAGAGAGAGCAAATGTATGCTGCACAGGAAATGTTCAAGACTGCAAACAAAGTTACCAGGCCAGAAAAGGCTCTTATACTTGGATTCATGGCAGGATCCAGAGGCATGTATTGAGACTAATTTAGCTTGCTTTTGAATACCCAAATCTGAAATACAGCCTAGCATTTCTAAATGTGCATATGTGAATGCAAGATTCTGCTTTAACTTTACTCTGTATGTATGGGACTCTTTGCTTTACTCTGGTCTGTACATAGTTAGAACTGTAATCCATAAAATTACTTTAGTTCTACCTGTAAACGGGTCTTTAGGGTCTATTTCCAATAAGTCAAACAGTCTGACAGAGTAGCTGCTAAACACAATACATATATAACGGAACACATGTAATATCATGGTGTGGGGGTTGGGGAGAAACAAGGCAGCCAGTTAGAACAGTGAACAGACTGGTTAGGTCCGAATGTAAGTTCTTTCGTGGCAAGTCAGGGTACAAGTTGGGTAGTACTGAGCCTCTTTGCTAATTCCTTAGCATTAGAAACATAGCAACTGTTGTCTCAGAGACTTTAGGTAACCACAGGTGCTGTGAATCACAGGGAAATAAGCTGCCTCATAGCTAGATCCTGTCATATATTGGCCTTGATAGACCAAGGCTGTTTCACCCAGAAGATTATCAGGTGTAAGATGAGAAAGGGCTTAAGAGTCCTTAAGTGAACTCTATCATCTGCACTAGCTCTGGTTTCTAATTTGGTATTGAGGGCTCTTATCACTGGAGTGCTGGAGCCTAACTGTGACTCATGCATTTGGATTAATGCAATACGTTATTGAAGATGACCAGGGTAGAGTTACTGCGGTGATCCTTGGGCTTTAAGAAAGTTTTGTGTGTCTTGTTTTAATGATGGTGCTCCTAGTCCTAAGATGCTACTTCAAATTGCAGTAGGAGGGAGTACTTGGACAGTTTTTTGTAATGCAAGGTAAAATATTATTTTGGAAGTGTGCACATGGGTGTGTTTTATACATTCACATATGCATATATAGGTAAGTAGATAACAATATCAATTCCTTCAGTAATAATGTCAGCACCTTCTGAAGGTTGGGTAAATAACTGCCAACTATGATACTCTTGAGCTTCCTGAGTGTCAATTCCAGTACCTTGAAATGCAACATTCAATACCTCTACTGGAATGGAACTGAGTCTTAGATGAGTGATTTCAGTGAAGCTGTTTGGGCTTCCTGAACAGCTGAAAATTGTTGAGGCTTTTAACTACAAAACATATCCCAAATAAAGTAACTCTGGTAGTTCAAGTTTACCAACTCCCATTTAAATATAAGCTTCTCTTACGGTTCTTGAGGCAGCCAGAAATGACACTGGCATGCTTTACTCCCCCTTTTGTTGTTCTTCCAGTTACTTTAGCCTTGGGGTTCATCTTTTGGGGTCTGGTTTTGTTATCCTTAAAACTCAGTCTGTGATGTATGGAGGGAGGAAGATCTTTGTGTGGCTGCGTACTAGTGACATTACGTGCTTGGTTTTGGGGTTTTTCAGTGTAAGGTTTAGAATATCCATCAAGTGCTCTTTACCTTTTTCTAATACAGTACTGAAATGTATAATTTGTTCCTATTCTTGTTTTTACAGAGAATCCTTGCCAAGAGCAAGGTGACATCATCCAAATCAAACTTAGTGAGCATACAGAAGATTTACCAAAGGCAGATGGCACTGGCAGCACCACTATGTTGGTTGATACAGTCTTTGAAATGAACTATGCTACTGGTGAATGGACCAGATTCAAGAAGTACAAACCTATAACTAATGTTTCCTAAGAGATGCAGCAACAGCAGACTGGACCAAATCAAGCTTAGAGTCAACCAGCTCATAGAGTATGTCAACTGTACAAAATGGCATTCATATGTACATTTCTTATTACCCTTCAGAGTAAAAGCTGTGGCTCTTCAACCTAACTGGGCTCAGTGAACACAGAAGAAGATGGTGTCAAACTTGCTTTTTTATTTTAATCTTGGGAGAGGGAAAGGTGATCTTAGGGGGGGGAGTTTTGGTGTGTTTTTGTTTTCCTACAGTTTGAGATGCTGGAGAAGATCACAACTGAAAGATTACAGATTGGAGCAGTTTACTTCTGAGTACCGGAAGAGAAGACTACTGCGCAGTCATTCACGGTTTACCATTAAACGAGGGCACAGATGTTTATTGTAAAAATATTTTCTTTGGCTACATGGGTTCCATTGTAAGAATGGACATTTAAAGCACCACTGGTCAGTGCTTGATTATTTTGTAATTCAGCTGCAGTATAACTAAATATTGCAGGTGGCAGATGTCCAGTGTCTAATGGTACCCACTGTATGTTTAGCTTATTTATGCTTGGGTCATAGGATGGGATTGAGCAGCTTTTTTTAACTCGCTATGTTGTCAATGTCCATGCCCAGCATGAGTTAATCTATATTTGGCATTATTTGAGATTGAGATAAACTGAGTATTGTAACTTTCTGAAGAAACAAACATCAAAATTAAGAAAAAAGTAGTGGTGGCTTGTCACTGCCTGGAAGTGATAGCTCTTTACCATGCAAGTCTTACGGTAGAAGTTGATCTATGGCACTTGCATAGCAAGCCCTTTGAACAGCATAACTTACCTGAGAGGAAGTGGTTCTATTACATCTCAAGTCCAATTGCAGCTTAATTAAAAATGGCCCTAGGAATGGTTGAGTGACACATACCTGAATATAGATGGTTGGGAAGATTTGTTGTCTTGAGACAGTGTTAATTTATGTTTAGTTGAGCAGTCATAAGGTGCTTGATTGCCAAGCCCTGATCCAGAAAGTTTTGAATGACTGTAGCTGTGGTTTTTACCAGTGTTGTTACATCAGTATAATCACTAATGTGGCCACAATTATACTGGCATACAAATGTGCCTTATACTTGTCCCCTTCTAGTAGAAGCACATTTTTTATCTATATAACTGTGTTCACACCACTGGTATAATCTGGCTTTAATAGTACAAATAAAGCTTGTATTTATTGAGAGGGCTTATGTACACAGTTCAGGAGTCATCCTTTGGAGACTTGGCTTCATCATGTGGAGGAGAGTTGGATTACATGTCTGGTTTCTGCCAGTACTTGTATGTGGAGCTGTGCTTGTTGGGAATGGTGCTTAGAAGGAAGAAATACAAAGATGAGCAGCATAATGGTTGTTTGGTGCTGAGGAGGTACCTTGGGCTGACTAGAGGTTCATGTTAAAGTGGAACTCTTAGAACAAAATGAAGCTTTTCTTTTTTCTGAAAAGAAAGCAGACCAAATCCCATAAGTACACTTACATGCTAACAAAGATGTTTAGATGATTCGTTAGAGTCTTTTTGTATTGGGGAATTTTTATTGCATTTTATTTTTAGTTTTTCAAACAAATTATCCAACAGGACAGGGCAAGTATAAATAATAAGAAAATCTGTATTCTACAGTGTTTTAAGATGTGACCAAAAGTATATAGATTTCTTAACTTTATTTAAGCAAATATACAGAATGTTCTATCTCCTGTAGTGGGCAAGTTTTTTGATGGTACCTGCTACCATTACAGACCGTTGTGTATGTATTAGTGTGAAAGTTACTCACATATAACTGTCACACTGGGGGCTCTCCTCCACATAATTACCCCATTTCAGAAGCAGTGTAGATTGTGATTCTGATTGTGATTTTTCTTTAAACAGCTAGAAACCAACCTGACCAGTGAGGATGAATAGTGGGTTTTACTTTTTTAGACTGAGTTCAGTAGAAATGCATTTTCATGGTTGTAATTTATTTGATTATAGTATGTTACACAGTAAGGGCTAACAATAGAATATAGAAGTATTCATCTTTTAAAAGAAAGGTTTAAAGAAAAGTGACATTCCTTTTCTTGTCTGCATTCAGATTTTTAAAGTTTTCTTATGATGACCAGTTTCCTGTAAACACGTACGATACTTCTATCTTAACTGTTCCTGCTTGCTAGATAAGCTGCAAGTACCAGACATAATTTTTAAGAAAGAACTTTTAGAAAATTGGCTGATTTGAGGGGCATGTGCTATCATTGTAAATAGTTAATGCAAGACTCTGCAATTCAGTAGTGATCAGGAGCTGCTGTGTGATGGCTCTTTTGGCTTGCTTGAGATTAATGGGGGTCCCTCACTAAACTTTCTTAGTCCACAGACCTGTGCTGTTGGGATGGAGACAGCAGTCCCTCTCCTCTTCAAGAAGCTCTTCTAGAATGCAATGGAGTCATTTGAGCGTAGTAGCGTGTAGGAAGCTTAACTATGCTGCTGCCTATTTGTATTTGCTGCGTAACAAAGTTGATCTCCAGGCCTGTTTGTCTAAAGTCAGTCATATGCAATAAATTGAAATTTTAAATAGAACCATAGTATATTTTTTAATTCCGTTAAGTCATTAGGATGAGACAACACTGCAAAAATAATTTATTTTTAAAGTGACTTTATGACCCTCAATACCAGAGCATTACTTCAACTTGATCTGTGAATCTAAAAGTTTTTTTAATGCCTAGAGAAAGGGAAGTTTTTGCAACGTTGTTAAAATGATACAGTAAGAAGTAAAACTACATGGAGTTCTCTGGTTCAGAGAATGAAATCATTGAACCAGTGCCCTGAAAGTAAGGGATAATGCCAGACAATTCAGAAAGGGCAACATCAACATTTAAATTCCATTATAATGGAATTGTTGCATACAGAACAAAATGTGGCCCTGGAACTTAATATTTTTTGTCTTGAGTATTCAGTCACTTGGATGTTAGCTGGATTCCATTCAGTGAGGCTGAATGTGTGCTGTAAGATTAAACAAAAACATTTGTTGACTCTAGAATCACTTACAGATGTACTAACAAATTGACCAGAGTAATAGTAGTTTAGAGTTTTCTTAAAGCTTTGTTTGTGTCCTTTCCTTGTTCCCTTTATCCAAGCATGAAGTTTTAAGAAATAGCAAGCCCAAACTTCAGAAGTGCATTACTGTACCTCAGCAAGGCAGGACATCCCAGCTTCTCTTGCCCTTGCTTGTAAAGAAGCACCTGTCTGTGCAAGCCTAGGCATGATATGAATTAGCTTATTTGATTTTAGAGTGTGGAATACTGGAGAAAGAAGCAATGAAAGTGGCTTTTTTTTTTTCCCCCTGTCCAAGCTTTTTATTCTTAGGAAAGAACACATGTGCATACCCAGGCTTCTTTAACAACTTGCCCTACAGCAAAGTGCTGGGTTTCTTTAGGGTCCATTTTCTTTCATGAGTGCCATGAGGACCAGAAAGAGTGAAATGAGTGTAATGAAGAAGGTGAGCCCAAGGAAGATGCTGAGCAAGAGTTCTGATCACAGAGTGTTTTTTCCTACTCTAGTGCTCTGTAGTTATCTCCACACGAAACAGTCTAGGCTTAGTATGGTTAACACTCTAGTGTTGGGCCAGTATTTTGTGGGTTAACTTGATTTTTTTTCACTGGCAGCTTTGCCTTTTAACCTTTCAGTTAAATACCATAGGATGCTTGATGCAATGGGGGAGGAGCCTTTGGTAGTTGCTTGACATCTCCATGTGAAATTGGTCACTTCTCTCACTAAGTTGTGTCAAAGTGCAGACCACTTGTCTAGATGAAAGAAGCTTGAGACTTTGACATTATACAGTTTAAGAGTGAATCACATTTTCATAGTAAGATCTGACTGGAAAAAAAGACTAAAAAATGTTAAGCCAGAGCCCTCTGGGAATCTGGTGCCTTTAACAAGAACTGTCATTTTGTAAAATGTTACATCTATAGCATAGCCCGTATGTTTTCTATTGTTTTTGTACAGTTGTAAATTCAAAATATTCTGTCTTTGGGTACGTATTTTCAGTGTAATACAATATGTATAATAAAAATTTAGATTTTCTAAGGAAATAGACTGATAGTCTTTTTAATAATCAAGTTGCATATTGTACTAACAGTTGGGTTGGTGATGAGTACCGCTAGCCTGAGACCAAAAAGCCAAATTGCATGATAATGTGTATCCATTCTAGATTGCTTCTGTAGATGCATTTCAAAATTGACTGACATAAGCTAGTTTTGCTGGTTAGGATGTTTGTGAGTAGGAGGTGTTACCAAAATACCTGCCCTTCCTTTCTGGGAGGATTTGCTGAAAGCTGATTAACCTTGGGTGATGTATCTCCACAGTGTGTGGGTGTGCATATACTGAAGCACTCGAGCCACAACCTAGACCTGATGGTACGAGGAAGGTATGCCATGCACAGGTTCTGTGGATGGCCCGTGTGGTATGAAAGTGTGGAATAAACCCTATTTTTTTTTCAGTGCCACCTTTAGCTGAATTACAGCAGTGGCTGCTTCTCTCCATTTTAGCATGCTGCAGAAGGTGGGTGGGTTTTGATGTTGTTTTTGCTTTGGAGTTGGTGGGTTTTTTCAAAAATTGTTTTCATGCTCAGAGATACAGTTTCTATGGTCTAGTTTATCCCGTGATAAACATGAAGGCTTATCTTACAATGTGGCGCTATATGGATGTGTGTGGCTGGCCTCATTCCAGTTTTCTTATGTACAGCAGTGTGACGTGGCTCTGTTATATTTGCCTGTGCTGGTGCAGTGCCAGGCATAGTCTGAGGTTTTTCGTTTCTGTGTCGGATCGACCTTATCATAGCTGTGAAGGGAATTCTGTTCCAGGTCAGCTGCTCTGGCAGAACGCTTGGGACAAAGCTTTGAGAATAGGTTGAGATGCACATTTTGTTTGTTACTTCGTAGGGCACTTGCTCTGTCAAAGAGACTTCCTGGTGCCCAAATGAGTGACTCACTGATAATGTTTTATATGAATAGGTATGTGCCAGTTTGCCTGTCTTCTGAGAATGGTCTGCACAGAGTCAGATCCATCTATTTTTAGTGATCTCTCTGTCACTAGACATTTTGGACAGGGTTAGCTGGTACAAGCACATAGGGTTTTTTTAATGTTTAGGATGCTGCTCTAATACTAACTCTCGTGACTGATGACTGACCAAACATTGACCTCTTTAAGACCCAGACAAACTAGTGTCAGATACTGTCCTAAAGCTGTCCTGTATTCCTAATGCCTTTAGACAGAACCTAAAACATCTTGGACTTTACTCTGCCCCTGTGCATGCAGGTGTGCATGTACAGGTAGGTTCTTCTGGCAGCAGGAAAGGAAAATTAAGGCAAGAAGGAAAAAAAGTGATTGTTCTAAAGTAGATGAGGCAACATTGTTTTCAGAACCTTCTGTGTTTCAAGACGCTTGCATGTGTATTGGGTTTGCGTGGCAGCGCTTCGGTAGCAGGGGGGGCTACAGGGGTGGCTTCTGTGAGAAGCTGCTAGAAACTTCCCTTATGTCTGATAGAGCCAATGCCAGCCGACTCCAGGACAGACCTGCCACTGGCTAAGGCTGAGCTAATCAGCAACAGTGGTAGCGCCTCTGTGATAACATATTTAAGAAGGGGGGGAAAAACGGGAAAAGGGAACCAGAGAAGAGAGGAGTGAGAATATGTGAGAGAAACAACTCCGCAGACCCCAAGGTCAGTGAAGAAGGAGGGGGAGGAGAGGCTCCAGGCGCCGGAGCAGAGATTCCCCTGCAGCCCGTGGTGAAGACCATGGTGAAGCAGGTTGTCCCCCTGCAGCCCATGGAGGTCCACGGTGGAGCAGACATCCACCTGCAGCGCGTGGAGGACCCCACGCAGGAGTAGGTGGATGCCCGAAGGAGGCTGTGATCCTGTGGGAAGCCCATGCTGGAGCAGGCTCCTGGCAGGACCTGTAGACCCGTGGAGAGAGGAGCCCATGCTGGAGTAGGTTTGCTGGCAGGACTTGCAATCCCACGGGGGACCCACGCTGGAGCAGTCTGTTCCTGAAGGACTGCACCCCGTGGAACGGACCCATGCTGGAGCAGTTCGTGAAGAACTGCAGCCCGTGGGAAGGACCCACGTTGGAGAAGTTCGTGGAGAACTGTCTCCCATGGGAGGGACCCCACGCTGGAGCAGGGGAAGAGTGTGAGGAGGAAGGAGTGGCAGAAATGTGTGATGAACTGACCGCAACCCCCATTCCCCGTCCCCCTGCGCCGCTCGGGGGGAAGAGGTAGGAAAAAAATCGGGAGTGAAGTTGAGCCCGGGAAGAAGGGAGGGGTGGGGGGAAGGTGGTGGTTTTTTTAAGATTTGGTTTTACTTCTCATTATCCTACTCTGATTTTGATTAGTAATAAATTAAACTAATTTCCCCAAGTCAAGTCTGTTTTGCCCATGATGGTAATTGGTGAGTGATCTCCCTATGTCCTTATCTCGACCTATGAGCCTTTTCCTCATATTTTCTCTCTCCTGTCCAGCTGAGGAAGGGGAGTGCGCGAGCAGCTGTGTGGTGATTAGTCTGGTTGGGCTTAAACCACGACAGCATGGTGCCAGACCTTCTCCTGAGGAACCTGGGGACATTCCTTCATCTAGCTCTCAGAATATGGTTCCTGAGTAGCATTTGGTATTAAAATACACTTACTCCTTCCTGGTAGAAATTTCATGAACAGAAAACAATCCATTTCTCTTAAGAGTGGTTGATTCAAACCTTCAGTAGCATTTAAGATTGGTTCTAGTGTCTGATCCATCATTTGGTGTCATTAAAGTCCATAATCTCTCTTCTTTTTCTTCATCTTTCAATAAAAATCATTATTGGCTGTTTCTTCATGTAGGAGACACAAGCTCTCATGACTGATCTTGCTTGTGCTAAAATTTTGTGGTCATACTCTGCACTGATCCAGAGCTGTTGGCTAGATGGTTACTCAAGTTGTACCTAAATGGAAGATCAGCCTTGCTTCCTCCTTCCCTCCCCAAAATGCTGCAGGTACTGACAGCAGAAGCAACACTACCTGCACTGGGTTTTAAATGTCTTTCTCCTCTTTTGGGTAGAACATAGCTATTGGAAAACATTTTAGTCTGTTGGAAAATATTTCAGTCTCTTTTCTGCAAAAAGCTTGGTGATGTCCATTAAAAGCTGTCTCACTGAGTTATAAATAGATTCTGTTTTCTGTCTCTTCTATGACAACAGTGCCTGTAAAATCCCTTCCCTGAAGTATTTTGGTTTATTCTCTCTTACAGACCGCCAGCTACCCTTTCAGCATTTCTAAAGTTTGAGGCCAGGGGAGCTAATAGCTGTAGACATGCTAGGTATCATACCTGAGTTGTCCAGGTAAGAAACATTGCCAGAGCAGTTCTCCATGCCTTTTTTTGATGTCTGAAAGCTGCCCATGGAAGGAATGTGTATATATGAGCAATGACTTGAAGGAAAATGCAAGGCACCTTACCTTAGGATTCTTTGAGCTATATATTGACAAATGCATCTCCGCTTCTACAGAGTCCTTTGTTCTGGATCATCGTTTGAATCCAGTAGAGCTGGAGCACTGTAGGAAGGCCCCATCCTTTTATACATGCTGTTTTTTCATGAGGGAGGCAGGTTGTAGGTATGCCCTGGGAGTTGTTGCTGGAAAACCCGACATCTTCAGTTTGGATGTTTAGGGGTTTAAATCCCCACAGGACCTACAAGAATATGGGCAATGTGTTATAGAGTCTCCAGCTGCTGATGAGTGACCTTCCTGACTTGGTAATGCTCTTAGTGTCTCAGCTGTGTCTGATCCTAGAGAGCTGCATTTTAGGTAACTGTGCACACTCCCTTTTACCTTTATTTCATTAAATCATGCTTTTCTTCTGTGTATTCTGCTGTAAGGCAGCTGACCAATTCGTATAATTTTTCTTTTTTGCCTAGAGCATTAGATGGGTTTGACCTGCATCCTTAACACTGACTACAGGCAAGACTGGTTTATTTTGGAGTTCTTCACCTTTTAAGACCATCTTTTTATCTGATGGGGACTAATTAAGAATTAAATGCTCAGTACTGCTTGGGAGAAAATTTCTGGACTCAGTTCACATATTATCATGCCTTTGATTGGAGAAACCATCAGATCTCTGCTGCAGTACCACACCTTTCCTTTGGCTATCTCTACTTTTTTAAATTATTCCTTCTAAATCCAAGCCCAGAAGAAACACATTTTAAAAAGAGTTTTGAGTTACTTGTTTCAAAGTGACTGTAAACTCTTTTTATTACTTAAATTCCTTCAGCTCCCTTTTGTGGGTTTTGTTATTCTATCTACACAATGCCGATGATGGAGGTTTCTGCTGGTGCAGTTTGAGAAGAGCAACACTACATTTTTGGTTGAAAGGGTTTTAATCTTGACTCTGAGGTGTAGTGGTGTGTCCTCGCTCACCAAAGCTGTGGTGCCATCATGTGGCCATTTGGTCAGGTACAGGTTTTAATGTCTCTTCAGCACACAAATCTCTTGTATACATTCTTTCAGAAGTGCTGATGGCTTTGCCTTGCTTTTCTTTCTTGCTTGTCTAAGTATGGCAGAACTTCTCTCCCTACCTGAAATGAAGGAAACTCCTGGTGGCCTCCTTCCTGCTCAATGAGTTCAAGATCTGCCTAGAACTGTTGAGGATTCTGGTCATAATTATGTAGCAAAGGTCCTCCTGATTGGAGGCCCATCCACTGCATATGCTCATAACAGTTTTTCAGGTAAGCTACTGAATAGTCTTCAGAGGATAAGCTGAATTTACATTGCTGACTTGCAGGCTGTTGACTGGTCATTAACCTCTGTTCCTAAGCTCTGAGCTCCTGTGCTGTTTTACAAGAGTCAATTTATACACCAGGGACTTGGAAGAACCTTGCATCTGAAAGGGGGTTCTGGATTCCCAGTTGCTTCCCAACCCAGCCCATGGCGTAGTGCATCCCATGAGTGTCAGGAATGCTTCAGTGCTGCTTTTGTTTTTTTCTCTACAAAGGAGGAAGTGGTACCTGATGGCCAGGACCTCCTCCATGTGCAGCCAGGTTGTGGTATGACTGGCAAGCTGCATTGCTTGAAGAAAAGTCATTTTCCAAGAAGAGCACCTGTCAGAAACCAGCTTGCACTGTTTCTGAATATCTTGCTCTTTCCCAGGCAATAGATGCAGCCTAGGTGCAACCCACCCCCCAGGTACTAGCTCAGCAATAGGGTGCAAATGAGGGTGCAAAAGCTGTCGATGTTGTCTACCTGCACTTTAGTAAAGCCTTTGACACTGTCTCCCACAGCATTCTCCTGGAGAAACTGGCAGCTCGTGGCTTAGACAGGTGTACTCTTTACTGGGTAAAAAACTGGCTGGACGGCCGTCCCAAAGAGTTGTGGTGAACAGAGTGAAATCCCGTTGGCGCCGGTCACAAGGGGTGTCCCCCAGGGCTCAGTTTTGGGGCCGGTCTTGTTTAGTATCTTTATCAGTGATCTGGATGAGGGGGTTGAGTGCTCCCTCAGCAAGTTTGCAGATGACACCAAGTTGGGCAGGAGTGTTGATCTGCTCGAGGGTCGGAAGGCTCTGCAGAGGGACTTGATGATCTTACAGGTCTTTTCCAACCGTAGTGATTCTGTGATCTGGACAGGCTGGATCGATGGGCCCAGGCCAACTGTATGAGGTTCAACAAGGCCAAGTGCCGGGTCCTGCACTTGGGTCACAACAACCCCATGCAATGCTACAGGCTTGGGGACGAGTGGCTGGAAAGCTGCCCAGCAGAAAAGGACAGCAGAGTGGTGGATAATCATGGGGAGAGTCTAAGGATGCAGTTAATATGGACTTTCTGACCTTAGAGGTTCAGCCAGTGACTGTTACCATTTTCAGACTGATGGATATGTCTGTTCACTCTCAGCTCATGCATTCCTTTCGTTTTGACCATCCTCACTGTAGCTGGGACCTCACTTGGGGATTTCCACCCTCACAGCACTTACCATCAAATCCTAGTTAATAAAAGCTGGGGTGGTGGCAGCTCATGCTGCTCATGCTTGCATCTCGCTTAACATTGAAGAGAGGGCTGGTGTTGAAGAGATATTCTCCTTGCTCAGGGTTTTTTATTAAGTAAGTAGCTCTCCTTGTAAACAGATGGGTCACTTGATATCAAACACCCAGATGACTTGCAGCCACTTGGTGCACAGTCCTGGACTGGCCCTCAGGTTTGTAGTGCCTGGGTTGCTCAGAAATCCAAGTCTGCCCTCGGCAGATAGTACTTTCTTTACTTGCCCAGCTTGGATGGAGGTGTGGTTCCAGGCAGCCTTGAACAACAGCTGTCCTCTCCAGGCTAGGCAATGTGTGAGAGTTGAGACAAACTGCTGGTGTGTTTGAGCAGGATGCCATCTTCTTGGGAGAAATGTCACCACTGCTGCCTCTGCCCTGTAAGGAGCAGCCAAGTTTTGAGAGCCCCCAGGGTGGAGGGCAGTGTCTGCTTTATTTGGGGACACAAGGTTCATCACCCATGGAAGAGCAACCAAACTGACAAGAAGAGGGCCCTGTGCCAGCCTAGGACATCACTTTTGATCAGCCATGACGCTTTTTTATTCTCTGTGAACCAACTAGCAAAAGTGTTTAGTCTCAACAGAGACGAGCCAGGGCAGGTCAGGAGTTTATAAATTAACCTATTTGTACTTCTATGCCCCGAAGTGGCATCAGACTTTTCCTGTTGGAAGAGTATTTCCAACTTGCCCGGTTGCTAAAACAATTGGGAGGAAAGCAGCCTGCCTCACCTCCCAGCTGGGCTCTGGTAGCTCATCCAAGAAGGGGGCTTTGAGGGCACAGAAAGGGGTTTAAGATGCAATTTCCATTTCTCTTCCCTGTGCCAGGCTGAGACTCGCAAGTGAACATACTGTCACAGTGGTGAGCGTCAGCATCCAGTTCTTAAGTGCTTTTCCAGTGTGTGTGTGTACATGTGTGCTTCAGCTCCTCAGGAAATGTGTAACTTGCTCCTGGGGCTTGGGGGTGTAGGGAAGGCTCTCCACAAATGAGGGGTGCAGTTCATGGTATGGAGGGGACTGATCTGCCATCAGCTCCTCTAACAGAATAAATCTCACTGGAGAGTTGCTGGCAGTGTTTTATCGGTACACGGGGCTGCTTCATCCTGCATCGATGCTTATGCAGACGTTGTCCACCACCACAGATCCTCAGCCCACCGGCCAGGCTGCTGAATGGACAGCCCCACACAGGTCTGGGTGGACTGGGTCGTTGCGTTATTTACACAGACTGAGATCAAGGATCCTGCACAGAGACTTGTAAATCCTACAAAGCTAAGGTGAGAAACATCATGTTGAGAGCTTTGCCTGCCTGCAGGGAAAGGGCAGCCCTCCACCACTGCCTTGTCCTGAGCAGTTGGGCATTGTCTCTGCAAGGGGCTGCTGGGGCTGAGTGCTGGGCCTGGGGCTGTGTCCTTAAGTCTGATATCTTGCTTGCTAACAGTGAGTAGTTCAGGTTAAGGTTATATTTGACACCTCTACCCAGCCAAACTGCTGATAGCAGTTGAGGAGGCTGCCCTGTCCCCCTGCAGCTACCATGAGGCATGTTAGCATCAACAGACTGTTGCTGCTGGAGACAGGAGGGCAAGAGAGCGTCCCCAGCAGAGCTGTGGGTACCAGAGAAGGTCCTTGGGCAGGGACTGGCAGGTGCTTGCGTCTCCCATAGCAGGGACTGTGCCTCTCCATGCAGCTCATACAGGAAGTGCCGCTGGGCTGCGCAGGCAGGGATTGCGTGAGAAACCTTCCCTTGCACAACCTCCCGGCATGCGGTGGCCATGCAACGTGGGGAAGCAACCACACGTGCAGCACAGTGCTGTCAGGGCACTATGTGTGATACCAAGCCCACCCTATCTGGACCATCGTGAGGAAAGCTTGGGGGCTTGGGTTAGAGCACACTGTCTGTCAGCTCACCGTGTTGAGCCCTGTGGAGGGTTTTGGAGTGCAGAAGATGGTGCATGACACGGTGCATGACAGTGCCTGAACTGCTCATCAAACATGTGGCTGGGGAGGGTTGCATGTTGCGTATCCACTATCCTACATAAGTAGCCAGCTGATCCCTGAATTTGAGGAAGATGGGAGATGTGGAATTTAGCTGTATGCAAAGGGAAATCCGCTATCACAGCAGAGACTCAGCAATGCTGATTACTAACTGATGGGGGCAGAGGGAAACGGGGGGCAGGGGGGAAATCTTTCAAAGCAGGGCTGCAAGGTGAGGAAACCACGGGGACATCTGTGTCCTTGGGCAGCATGGGCGCAGGCAGGAGGACCCAGCCGCAGGGCATGAACAGCAAGCAGGATAGCCACTGGATAACATATGGAAAATGGGATGGGGCCTCACTGAACTTGATGCCCTCACCTCAAAATCATCATCATCAGGATTCTTGAGTTTTGTCGTGATCACAACAACTTCATGCATCGTTTGACACCATGGGGGCAACAAGGTGGGGGTTAAATGCTGATTGGGAAAGCTCTACACTCACCAGAGGGTGGATTTTGGTTACAGCACAGTTGGTGTCAGTTAAAACAGGGGCTGCTTTGAACTGTGGGCTCTTCTGGGGTTATTTTTCTTCTTGCAGGAAATCCTGGTTGTCTAAAAAATGAAATCCTTTCACTTGACTAGGTCACGGGGGGCTGGCCAGCAGCCAGGCACAGGGCTCCTGCGCGGTTTTGCCTGTTCCTCTCTGTGAGCCCATCGCTTCCTCCAGGACGCTTCTCTTGCATATATTTTTGCACGCTGCGAGAAGAGGCTTAGATTTGCTCTTCTGCTCAGTATTTAGTTTGCACTATTCTTTGAGAAGGCCAGTAGACTGTTGCAGTCTCTGACTATAAAAACCCCCTTTGTTGGGGGGATGTTGACTTGACTGAGCCGCATGATCAGAGTCAGGTGACAATATTGGGCACAAAACCGGAGGAGAATGAACAGTTGGGTGTAGAAGATTAGCTGCTGATCTTGCCTTTTGACGAATTGTGTTACTCCTCAGGGAAGAATGAGAGCCTGGCCCTCTCCTCTGCTTTGGAGCTTAACCACGGCGTGTTTAACAGGTCAGTCCTCCTAAACTGGTGTTTATCTTCTCTAGCTGAGCACAGAGGTGGGTAAAGCCGTAACATGCTCCACCGTAACTGGGCTGCACCGTCTCGGGGTGCTTTTGCAGAAGGGCAGGGCAAGAGTGGGGAGGAAGGCAGGAAATGGAGTAAGTGCTGAAAGAGATGCAGTGTTGGGAGTGGGCTAAACATAGTAAATATAAAAGCTTGCTTTTACAAGAAAAAAAAGAAAGGAGGAAAAATAGAGCCCTATTACTCTGCACAGTGAGGATTTGCAGTGGCCTCTTCATGGCTTTGTCTTAAACCCCAAGGAACAGTATGTTCACTTTCTTGGGGTATTTTGGTAACGGGGTCTTTATAAGAGAAAGGGCATATATAAAAAAGCCTGAATATTTTTGTAATCATGCCTCTACCTGCTCCTCTCCTTGTTCTTATCCTTTTGTACTGCTTACCTATAAAAAAAAAATCTGCATCATTATAGTTAATATTTTTGCTATGTGGGATCTGCAAAACTTGTTGCACTACAGATCATGTACCTTCCAAGGCAAGTCTGGCCACGTGCAACTGGAAGCTTCTTGGGGTGAGGTGCTGCCATGCTCCCTTCCACTGGAGTCCACCTGCACTGGGGGGTCGGAGGCTACTGGGGGCCCTGCAGCCACCTCCCTTCTTGGAGTATGAACCCATCAGCCCTGCTAGAACAATTTGCATTTTACAGAGTTCCTCAGCAAGGGGCAAAACTGCTCAGACTAATTACCTTCCAAGCCCCACCTTAGCTGCATGCATCTAGGGCAGCCTGAGCCCATAAGAAGGTACAAGTCATAGTCTGGCACTCTCATTAAATTAAACAACTTGGGGAAACTCTCCGTTTCAGGAGGCAATTATTCACCTGTTAGTTCAGGAGCCAATTATTCACCTGCTGAATTCACCAAAGATGATGATTATCTTCACCTGGATCTGTAACTGTTGACTTGGTTGTGTTTTGTTTGGCTTGAAGGATTAGTTTTTCAGAGCGGCAGCCTGTGCAGTTGTGCAAGACGGAGGGGAGAAAAAATAAGGGAGTGTCCATCCTGTTTCTGCATTTTGTGAGTTCTTGGCCAGTGTCCGTGTGCCTCGCAAGTCGGCAGGGCTACCTGCCTTACAAACCAGGAAGGATTAGCTCTGTAGTTAAGAGTTCAGTAACCTTCCCTGACATCCTCAAGGCTCTTGGAGTGAAACATCGTACCGAGGCGTCACACAAAGACCCACCCTTGAAGTGTCCCTGGAGATACTCTTGTTGATTCACAGTGCCCCTGGAAAAAAAAAGTCTCTAGAAAGCAAAATCACTGCTCCCTGGTGTAGATAGTGTAAGTGCAGGAGAGAAAATGGTCTGATGCAGCTCTGAGTATTGTTTGAATACAGTTTGACTATTGTTTTTTCACACCTGTGATACTATCATTGGTAAAACAAAATATCACCCATTTTTACTACTTGCTTAAAACGATTTTTTTCCAGCTTCACTTCTTTTTTTTCTCCAGAAGTTGTTTAAATGAATTTATAAAGTACTGGCTACTGCAGTTTTGTGAGCAACTCTTTAATGGCTATTTTAGTAACATGTTATGAAAAGATATTTTCAATTAAAAAAAAAAAATCCATCTTAACAGTACCACTGTTTAACACCAGCACCAACCAAGGAAAGCTTATGAAGAGGCAATATTCAACTAAAAAAATCTTTTTTAAAAAAACAAACAAATAAGCAACAAAATTCAGCCAGCTGTGTGCAGTCCAAGGTGTTAAATCCACTGTGGTGTCTCTGGCTAGCAGAGCTGAGCAAATGTTGGGGACAGGCTGCTCTGGGAGATCAGACCTTGACCCCAGTGGTCCTTCTGAGAGCCTTTCCCAGGAGAACCTGATGGTGCCCTTAACTTACTGCTGGTGTTTGCTTTGAGATTAATTTAATAAAACCCAGGACCGACTTGGCTTATTGCCAGACGCAAGGAAAGAGAAGGAGACTGACTTTAGCCCTTAAGGCAGGTGAGTCAGACAGGGGAATTGTGCATCTCGGTCCTGGATGGAGGCACGGCCAAGCTAGCAGTGTCCTCTGTGGGTACTGCAGAGCAAGTACCTTCCTGCCTAGGACCAGCGCTGGTATCTCCAGGACACTTGGATTTGGGCCTGGGGAAAAAAATATGCCACAAAACAAGCACTGTTAAAGTCAGTGTCTCTGTTTTGGGGGCTACAGCAAGAAAATGTGGGCAGTGGCCCAGATGGCTGGGTGCTCATCTGCTGCTTCACTCAGTAGTTACAGAAAGAATGGGGGTTTTGCCTTCTGTGGAGTACAAAGCAGGCAGTATGCAACAGGAGGGAGCACTCCCAACAGGCTCTCTCCACATGATCGCAACTTTGTAAGGACTCTTTTATTCAGTGTCCTGATCTTGCTGTAGAAATTTAACTACAGTTATTAGTCAACTTGGTCTGCATGTTGTTGTCATTCATACCATGGCAGTGCTAAGCCAGTATATTTTGTCCAACGGGACAAGAGGAAATGGCCTCAAGTTGTGCCAGGGGAGGTTTAGATTGGATATTAGGAAAAACTTCTTCACTGAAAGGGTTGTCAGGCATTGGAACAGGCTGCCCAGGGAGGTGGTGGAGTCACCATCCCTGGAGGTATTTAAAAGACGTGTGGATGAGGTGCTTATGGACACGGTTTAATGGTGGACTTAGTGTTAGGTTTATGGTTGAGCTTGGTGATCTTAAAGGTCTTTTCCAACCTAAATGATTCTGTGATTCTAAGCACTGGTACCTGTGGTGCCTGGCTTTGCGTGGTGTAGCCCAGATTGAGAGAAATCAAAGGCTGGGGGCGAAGCAGGCTTGGGAAGAAGCCTGCAGGGACCTGTGGGTCTGCAGCCACCTGGTGCGTGTGCTGTCACCACTCGAAGGTGTGGCCCCTCCGCGTCTCCAGCTTCTCATCCTGCTCATGTCCTTCCTTGTCCACACCTTGCCATCGGGTGTCAGCTGTGCTCGTTGGGCTCCTTGAAACCCATAAGGCAATTTCTTAAAATAGTCCTTTTATTTTCCCTGCCAACGGCCACTTGATTTCAGCGGTCCCTCTTGCTGTGGTGGCTTAGCAGATATGCGCTGGTTGTGAGCGTGTGAACACCATGGCATCAGCCACAGTCACTGTACGAAGTTGGATATGTTCAGAAGCTGCAGTTATTTTAGAATAAATCCCTGCCCTGAGTTTCTGACCCAAGCTGATGTGACGTTTGCTGTGGCAGGAGCCGGCTATTTTGTTTTCGCTTTGCTTCGTTCGCTTAGTACCACACTGCTAAATTAAAAGCAACTTGCTGCTTTTCGTGTTTAGTTTTATGGGTCTCTCCTCCATTCGGAAACTGGAAGACATCCCCTGTGGTTGTGTGCCGAGAGATGGCTTCCACCAGCAGATAGCATTTCAGTCTACTACGTATCACAGCAAAACAACTTGAACTGCAGTAAGACCCCTTTTCTCTGAAGATTACAGCTGTCCCTGCTCTGACAGCGGGATTCCAGAATCAAAGCAAGTCTTGGCCTGTGGGTTCCCATCTGGTTATTGGATGTATCTCCAGAACAGCTTTAAAAAAAAAAAAAATCCCAAACCCATGACTTTGCTGATCCCTTTAACAGAGATGGGATAAACCAGCCAGCTACTTGACAAGCATCTTAAATCAGATTGTCGTGGGATCTCAGGGTAAACTGTCTTGAGCTGCTGCTAACAAAATCAAGTGTTTCAGACAATTCTCACACCCTTTTATCTAGGAGAGTCAGACCTACTGGACATTGGCATCTACTGAGTTGTGGCCTCAGGGACCCTCTAATTTATTTCCTTGATAAGCCTCTCGTGTGCCAGGGATGCTCAGATGCTGCTAATGCTGTTTGCCTCCTTGCTTCTGTATTGCTCTCTAGTGGATTGTAGCAGAAGGGAGTTTCTGGACATTGAGCAAGGATACATGGCTTACGCAGTTGGTAAAGACCTAATGGGAAGCCTCCATTAAAGGGAGAACAATAATTTAGCCACTAATTATGTTTGTCTTCTCTTAGGTATTGCTTTAGGCCAGACAACCACCACCCAGGTCCCCATTGCATCAACCCTGGTGCCTCCCAGTGCAACCACTACCCAGGTCCCCATTGCTTCAACCCCCACACCTCCCAGTGCAACCACTACTGCGGCCTCTGCACCGCCAACTGCCTCTGCAACGCTCTCGGCTGAAGTGGCATCAACCACTGCAAACCTTGTTGTGCCTACGGCAGCGCTGTCTGCTGATCCAAGCACGAAAAAGCCTGCTCAGACTCTGCCTGCCACCACAGATGTGACCGTCCTCACCTCTGGCAGCACGACCACCTCTCAGTTGTCTACAGGACCAATGGCCACATCCACCAGCGCCCTGGTTTCCCCTCCAGGCATGACCACGTCTCCTGGGGTCCCATCAGCTGCTCCATTCCTCACCACCTCCAGGCCCTCGAACTGCAGCAGAGTGAATGTGACAGCCTGTGCCCGCTGCTCCCCAGGGACATTTCCCAATGGAGGTAAGAGCCCTGTTAAGTGGAAAAGTGACTTTTCAAGGGAGGTAAAACAGGCACATGTTCTTATGTTGGAGGCTTGGACAGGCAGCAGGAGGGGGATTTAATTCGTTGCACCTTTCCGAAGTTAAAAATTCGGCCTTTGCTGGCCGTGTGCTGTTCATTGGTCTCCCTGAAGCTTCCCCAGTAGGATGAAGAAGCAGCAGGGTTGTGGCAATCTGATTTATTGGCAGGAGGATATTGTTTCAAGGTATAGTGCCAAATATAAGTACAGATTCCAACCATCTGTCTCAAATGTTTGAAAGAGAATCTGCTATAGAAACAGCCTTTTCACTTGGGCTGGAGAAACCACCTGGTCAACCTCTGCTGTGGTCAGGAATACATAATATTACCTTTTTCAGACATTATTTATGTGTTGTAATGCGGTTGGTTTGGTTTTCTTTAAACACCACCACCCCAGCCTCCCAAAAAATTCCAAATAAAAAAATCCCTAAAATACAAGCCATGTACTTTTTGCTTACTTCCCCCACTGCAGGGCACTTTTAAAAAGAGGAATAAGCAGCTCTGATGCTTTAGGGTAAATCTGCAGAGGGCAGGAGGTAATTCCCACCACCCTTGTGTGCAAGGATGTTCATCCATAGGATCTTCTCCTCTTGCCCGTGCTCGGTTGCTGCAGCACCAAGGACTGGTTCCTGCAAGCAGCGGGATGGCAGGTCTGATGTGTGCAGCTACAGCAAATCCCAGCCAATTACTATGCGTAGCTCGGATTTGTTTTGTGGAGCAGAGAGGGTGAGCTTGTGTCCGGTGGGAATGCCGTGGTACCTGTGCTCAAAGAAAAGCTGTTGCTGCTTAAGGCAGATCCTCTGCTCTGGGGTTGTACTCTTCAGTTCTGCTTCCTGCAAGCCTAAATTACCAGCAATCCAAAGGGGTATGTTGGGTTTTTTTCTCTTTTGTTTGTGTGTTGGAGGGAAAACAAGGAAAACCCTCCTGGCCCCTCAAATTAAAAGAGAAAAGAGCAGTCATCTTAATTACCAGAAATCCACACTGATAGACTTGAGACCTTAGATCGTCTTATGGCTGTTCTTCAGCTTGCTAACGATGCACAGCAGCATCATTAGCATTAATATTACAGTTTCTACCCTCTAAGGCTGTCTTGCTGGAGGAGTTGCATCCCAACACTTCTGCATTCACGGCAGTGACCTGTCCTGACAAGCAGTGGGGTTTAAGTCAAGTCTCCCAGTCCTGATCCTGACCTTTTTTTTCCACTTTAGGCACCTTGAGCTGCTCTTGCTGTGTGGGGGGCTCGTGCACGGACCCTAGTGCCTGCACCTCCTGCCCTCTGGGCCACTACCAGCCCGAAAGTGGGCAACCATCATGTCTGCCTTGTCCGCAGGGGCGTTACGCCAAGTAAGTGACTGAGCCCCTGGGCATGGGGTGGTGGATGGTCTCCCTCAAAACACTTCCCAGACAGGAAAATCCCCTCCTTTGGGCTACGGGAAAAGTGCTGCCAGGGTGGTTTCTTTTGTATGTATTAGGACAGAATACTTTTTTGTGACGGAGGGATGCTTGGGAGTGAGGTGTGGTGTTCATCTCCTAGTCTTTTCCCCGGGATACCTCTGGCCAACTGGCTTCATCTCTGCGCTTTGCCCAATTACTTTCTCAATCTCTGCTTTGTTGCCTCCAAGGGATCTCATTATATTTAAGTCACTGGCAACTGAAGCAACATCCTTAGCTTGATATAGTGTGGAAAAGCTAACAAGACATCCCAGCCAGAAGCACAGCTTTGCAATTTCACCAGGCTGCCTCGTCCCGGGGACGCTGTGCAAGTGTCCTCTGGCTGCGGGGACACGTGCATGTGCTGCTCTCAGCGTTTCCCACTGGGTTTTCCCTTGCTGTATCCGATGCCTGCTGCGAGCACCCAGTGGGGTTTGTCCCTCGGGTGGCTGCAAGGACAGGAAGGGCAGCGAGAGCTTCCCGGGACTGCATCCCCTGCAGAGCGGATCAGCCCTGGCAAGAGGCGAGAGCGAACAAAACCCGCCTGTGGGGAAGGGCGACCGGACCACGCGGTTTGTTTGCAGCAGCCCCCGAGTTCGAAGCCCCCAGCTCACTCCTCCATGCTCCCCCCTTGCTGTTTGTGCTGTGAGGACCTGCCTTACCTTATTTCTCCCCCAAAAGCTTTAAAAAACTGGTATCAGGATCAGTCCTCAGGGCACCACACAAGCGTTCCTGTTAGGATGCCGGAGAGGGCAAGGCAGAGCCGGGGGCCAGAAAGGAAAGGTCAGCGAAGAGCGGCTGCGTTTACGCATGCCGGAGGGGAGGACCAGAAGAAGGGGGGATGCGGGGAAGCGGAGGAGAGGGGGTCCGGCGGCACAGCGTGTGCATGGCCATCGCCATGGCAGCTGCCCGGGCCTGAGGGGCTCTGATGGGATCGTTTAACATTTTTGTGGTATTTGGAGAATCCAGGCTCCCCTGAGCTTTGAGCGGCTCTGGCTGGCACAGGCCCTGTATTGGTTTGTTTTAAGCAAAGCATTTGGTGTGTTTGCAATTGATTTTTATTTTTTTCCACAAATCTCGCTCAGCCCTGGGGTTTCTGAAGGAATTAAAGAGCGTGTCCTTGTTTTCCTCCAAAGCATCCCTGAGTATGTTAACAAATTCTTATACCCACATGCTTGTTGTTGGGGATTTGGCTCTGTTGGTGATGAATGCAATAGCTTTTCTCTTTCTCTGCCTTTCCCTATTTTCCTCCCCCTCCTCCCGGAGGTCTAACATATTACATCCCCTTTCCCACAGTCCCTGTTATTTGAGGTCAGGACTCTCACACATCAGTGCCTGTGGTTTAGCTCCTCTTTTTTGACTCCTAAGTGACCTGACTTTCAACAATGGAGCAGCTCCTTCTAAAATTGCTGATGGATGCTGAACATCAAGCACCTTTCCAATTCAGTTCAATTTCCAAGTGTGGATTTAAAAGCCTGACTTTAAACCAAGGTTTTTAAGCCTGGCTGCAACACATTTTTCAAGACCCAGATTTCACACTCAGAAACCTGTCCCTTTCCGTACAGCCCACAGGCACGGGATGTCTTTAGTGTTAATCATACAATCATTTAGGTTGCAAAAGACCTTTAAGATCATCGAGTCCAACCGTAAACCTAACACTGCCCAGTCCACCGGACTTCGGTAATAATACAGAAAACTTTATTTTTTCACTGGACCTTTAACATTCAGGCGAGTTCAAGGTGTTGTTTTTCTGCCTGAACTGCTTTATTAAAACTACCCTATTTCTAGACTCATTAGTGAAACAAAGAGTTGTGCTCTGCTCTCTCCTTTTAAAGTGGATAGAGGCTCTGGTGACCTAAAATAGCACTCACCTCTGCTCCCTTCTCTCCTAGCTTGACAAGGAGCACCGTGTGCCTTCCCTGCCCGCCTGGCCATTACGCTAATGAGTCTGGGGCTACAGCCTGCAGAGCGTGTGAGAAAGGTAGGCTTTGATTTGTATTCAACCCAAATGCATTTTCATCAGACTATGTGATGCTTTTTCCCATGGCCAGATGCAATTACCAGGTAACTTAAAAGCACCGAAGAGTAAACAGGTGATTTTGTTCAGGCTAAAAATAGAAGAGCAGATCTCTTCCCATTCTGTTACTGACATTTTTGTTAAAATGAAAAGAACAGATCTCAGAGTCACGCTTCTGTTTGCAACAAGCTAATACTAACTGCAATGAAAGCCTTTTCCAGAAAGTCAGAAAAGAAGGTTTATGAAATTCAGTTATAGCACGAGGGGGAGGAGGGTCTCAGGAAAATAAAATATTTCCCTATTTTTAATGGCAAAAATTCATCTAAACCATCTTTGTTTTCAGTTAGACAATCTTCTGCAGTTTGAATATTCAGTGTAATACTCTCCTTATTCCCCAGACATTAAAAACTGGGTTTTCAGCGAGCTACTTTGCACCTGGCTAATGCAAGCTGAGCCTGGTACAATGTGTTCGCAGACAGTGTAACAACATGTTCAAAATAGACTAGCATTTACTTATGCAAAAACCTAATTAACACATGCAATGCAGCAGCTATTCTGTACACAAATTAAGTGCTCCTCATACATGCACAACTGTTCTTTTGAAAATCCGCCCACCCAACTGTTTGGCTGGTACCTAAATCTTGGCAATTACTTGCTAAGTTTGGGAGGAAAGAAGTCTTAACTCGTGACAGCGCTGCGGTATGTCACTCCCTTTACTCAGCAAATTTGAACACTGTGTTAGACCACAGAGGAGTCTGTGGGGGTGGCCCCTAAATCATGCGATTATACATTTTAAAAGTTCCTTTTGCCTTGCAGGGAGAGGGAGGTTGTTTTGTTTTCATCCTGCTCGGCCGCAGCCCCTGCTGCCTGTTGCAAATCTGGGCTGGTTTGAAGGGCGTAAGGTAGATCTTAACCTTACACCACTTCCAGCTCCTCTCTGCACACAGGCACCTTAATTCTGTCCTGTGTGGACCTATGGCAGTGACCAGTGTTGTGCATCATCAGGCACCTTCCCAAAACCACCTGAACTCCCAAGTGGTGTTCTCCTGCCTTTAGAGGTTCCCGTTGGCGTGGCAGCGACTCACAAGCCAGGTCCTGCCTGCCCTCTTGCCCACGCTATGGGCATTTCGGGGCATTTCACTCCTTGTGCTTTGGGGAAGGGTCTGTACGTGTCCTGCTGCCCTTTGTGGTCCTGGCAGTGCAGGGAGGGAGAGCGAACAGCAGATTGCCGCCCTGAGCAGAGCGATCCTGGTTGGTGGGTCTTGTGTCCTCCCCTTTGGGGGGAAGGAGATGCACCCCAGACTTCCCAGGGAGGGGGAACCCCTCGAGGGGCTGGGGTGAGCACGGGGCTTCCCCTGGCCAGAGACCTGCTCCAGCTGAATAACCCAGGAATTGGCACTGGGGTCACCTATTTCAGCTTCATTCCAGCTCAGCCTGTCGTGCTGGGAAGGTTGACAGGTCTCTCTTGTCTCCGTGGCGGGGTTTCGGATGCGAGGGTGACACCAGGGAAATCTGCCCGAGCCCCCCACGCTTCCCTCCGCATGGCAGAGGTCATTAGGAAACTTTTATTGCTCTTCAGGGCTTTTGACAAGTTGAAAACCAAACATCCTGAATTAGCCCATGAAATGCCACCTGACGCATGTCGTGGGGAGTTGATTTGGTTGCTTGCGAAATGGAGATGAGCAAATGTAGAAAGATGCGGGGCAGTGACGGTGGAGGAAAGATCCTAAAGCCTTACTCTTCTCTTTTTCAGGCTATTTTAGCTCCAAGCAAAACGCAGCTTTTTGTCTGCCTTGCCTGCCTGGATCATTTTGCAAGTAAGAAGTCTGCTTGTGATGCTGGCCGTCGGGCGGACGGGGGGTGGGGGGTGGTGGTTTTCTTTTAGCCACTGAGCTAGAAGACCCAGTGTAGTGGCCGAAGGCAAGTCACCTGCCATTTCAGCTGTGGGGACATTGGTGCTGAGCCTTGGTGGGAGAGGGGTGGTACGATGGAGGGGAGGATCCTGGCTGGACGTGGAGGTATCCTGGGCTGAGGTGGTGGAGCATCAGCTTGCAGCCCACCTCTGCCAGCCCCTCTTGCCGACGTTGCTGCGTTGCGTGGGCATTGGACACCACTGACAAACAGACAGATGCTGGCACAGGGATCGAGCTGAGCGTCGCTCTGGGTTTTGTAGATTTAAGCTGAGCTGATGGTTTGTTTATCCTGAGTTGAGATGTGCGGAAGGCAGCAGCGCTGTCACCTTTGGGGTGGGAGAGGGGGCCCGGGAGAGGTGCCGGTGGGGTACCTCACGGTGGGCTCCACACCCTGCCGTGCAGGGATGCCTGCGTGGAGGTTGCGGAGTTTATATTCAAAGTGGGTGAATCGGCATGTGAATGCTTACCTTCCTTCCGACCTCGCTTGTCCATGTTACGCAGCAGAACTCTGCTGAAGTTTGATTAAATTGCCACAAGACCGGATCCGGGGCTTACCCGGCTGTACCTCCAGTCTCTCTCCCAGCTCCCCTTCGCTACCCCTTGACCAGTTCCAGCCAAGTTTCCTAAGGAATAGTGACTTCTGGGATAGCAAGTTCCTACACATTTCATGCAAGTAAGCAACCAAAGAGAGGCCAGAAATGCCATCCTGTACCCAGCCCTAATTAGACATGGGGGAGACCACACTGGAGAGGGACGCTGTGAGCGCCCACAAAACTGCAACAGCGTAGTTCCCGCTAGGCCCCGGGGACTTCACTCCGTGCATGCGTGGGAGCTGGCTTCCGTGGGCTGGGCTGGTCTCGGAAGGGCTTTTCCTGCAGCGTTGCCTGTCTCCTCTCCCCTCCCAGCGCCAGCAGCTGCCGGGGGTGCCGGCCGTGCCCCGCGGGGCAGGAGGCTCTTCGGGAGGCCTCGGAGGAGTGCAGGCCTTGCCCGCCAGGTAACTCCTGCGGCGGAGGGTGGGGGGCTGCGATGGCCGGGCCGCGAACGCACGGCTTCAGCACCGGAGGGGATGATTTCTTACTGCGGCTCGTCTGCCTTGCCCCAGCGGAGCCTGGGGACAGGGGCTTGCCCGAGGCTGGGGAGCAGCAGCGGCGAAGGGGACGGTGGGTGAGGAGGTGACTCTGCTCCTTCCACCGCTGTCTTAAATAACATCCAACCGCAGCGGGTGAGTCGGGGGGCGGCGCGCTCCAGCTGCCCCCGCAACCACCGATGGCGAGCCTCCTCTCCGGAGACGGCACTGGGGATTTCTTGTAGTCCAGTTGTGTTTTAAACACGCGGAAAAGCATTTACCGCTTTGAGACCCGGGACTTCCGTGACCCATCGTTCCCACAAAGCTTAGGAAACTGAGCCAGGCTTTACACTTTGCTCAGTACGTTTCAAACAGCTGGAAAAGGTGTTTGAATCCAGAATTGGAGAGGATGAACCACTGCTGACCTCCAGCTCCAACCTTCCCTTTGCTTTAAAGCCAGAGCTCACTACTAAACCCATCTCCCACCGCACTCCTACTCCGTTTGCCAAGATCTAACCCCAGATATCCTTTAGTCCCCCTGTCCCTGTTTGTTCTCTGTCCTGCCCCTTCGCCACGGAGCAAGGACCGAAGTCCAGGCTCGGCCTTTGTTATGCACATGAAATATTTAATGGTCTTTCCCCATGTGGCTTTGAAAGCTGATTCATCCATATGCAATTGCAAAGGCCCCGGGGTCTAGTCCCAGTTCTTAATTTTGCGCTTATTTGCTATTTTAGGTATGTTCAGAGGTCCTAGCGACAACAAATGCAAGCTCTGCAGGACAGGAGAATACCAGTTACAGTGGGGCAAGGAGAGCTGTGACCTGTGCCCAGAAAATCACTACTGCCCCGTGAGTCTCCATCAGCTGGTTTGACAGCCTGGATTAACAAATATAGCTGTCCTGTGACAAGCTAAATACACTTCAATTAACACCATTTTTATGTGAGCCTATTTCCTTTTCTTAAACGTAGACAGAGCCCTGATGGAGGGAGATGGTTAGAATTACGAGACCAGGAGTTGGGCTTTGTGCCACCCTTGGAGCTGCCCGGTCTCACTGCCCCATCAGGGAAGTCAGAGGATGGTATACCCATTAGTGAGGGGTTTTGATATATGGACATGCTGTATAATGAAAACCTGCTGCTCTTCACCCTACCCTGAGTAACACCACAGGGGCAGACAGGCTGAATTTAACGATGGCAGGTTCATTTCCTGGTTATTTCTCTTCTGCTTTTTCAATGCTGAAGCATCACCTCCCTTCACACTAGTTACCCTCTGCAGTCTTCCTCGTTTGCTGGTGCTGAGTTATTTCTTCTCTTGGGCAGAGTCCTGATGTGAACCCGGTCAAGTGCCCTCCCGATGCCTTCTGCCCCACCGGCAGCGCTGAGCCGGCGTACTGCATGGAGGTCTTTCTTTACAAGGCAGGGGACTCCTGCCAGCTGACTCCCCTGATGGTCGTTCTCCTGGCCGTCTTCTCAGCAGGTAAGTGTCAGTCTTCTCTGTCTTCTGGTAAAACTAGGTACCCCTCAACAGCTGGGTGCCTTCATGTTATACCCACAGTGTTTTCTAGATGGTGTATTTTATGTTTCTGGAAACCTGGATTTCTAATAAAGGTCTTTCTGGCTGCTTTCAATGCAAACGATAATCCTCTCTCCATTTATAAGTAGGGGTATTGCTGTATTTGCTCTGAAGGAAGGCTAGCATAATGCTGAATGTTTGTTGTTTGTCCGCGGGAAGCAGGTGTGTTATGGACCCCAAACCAGAAATTTCTTGGCTGCCCAAAAGTAGGAAAAAAGACAATTTCCTATTGGTATGAGACTTCAAGTTTCCTAAAAGCATCTTCCCCTGTAACTCTTGCTGCAGCATCCAGCAGGACGGGGTGCTGTCAGCTTGTGTAGTGTTGGTTGTATCGATGCTGCAGTGCATCTTGTAACCAACAGAATAAAAGACAGCCAGCACCTACTGAGTATATGGAGCATCCCTCATCCCAGATGCCACCTGCTATAATTAGCTCATCAGGGCAAGCCGATGGGTGGATGAGCTTTTCCACATGGAAGCTACACCATGAATACTCATTCCAAAACACCAAATATGCATTTGTAGTCTTAGCAAAGGGAAAAATAAAGAGTTCTGTAGTTTTTAATCAAAGTTTGAGGAAGGTTTAATGAGAGATAACAATTATGATGCAAATGAGCAACTGTTACTGCTGTGGATTGCAAAAAGGGCAGAAGAGCAAGCTGGGATAAGGGACTTGTCTCCTGTGCACAGGCGGACGAACAGAAATGCCACTGTTAAGTGCCACTTACACTGCCAGCTCTCTCGACATAAGATTTTAATGTCTAAGTCATAGAGATGTCTAAGTCATGGGAGGATAAGGAATTATAGCCTCATATCCATGGGTTTTTGTGTTTTAAGCGCAACAGTTATGTATGTCCTGAAGACCCCTTCTCCACTCCAGCTCATTGTTGTGAAAAGGTGTGGGGGGAGATAAAATAGATGTGTTATTCCCTGCAGTGAAGAAGAAAGAGCAAAAGCTGCTTCTCCAACAACAAAGCAGGGCTAGTTCTCATCAAACTCCTCTCTTGGCACATGAAGAGAGGACTCTGTGGATGCACAGGAGGAGAGAAACCAGTCCTGGTTGACTGCTCTTCTCCAGAGCGCTGAAATGTGCTGGTGGGAGTGGACGAGGGTTGTTCTCACAAGCCATGGCTTGGAGCTGTGTGAACGTTCCTCCACTGGCCCATATCCCCTTCTACCAGGCTGCAGTCCAAAAATCTGCCAAAACAGATGCCATCTGAAGCGAGTATTAATTAGAAAAAGTAGATTAAAATGAAGCGTACGAAAAGCCTGTCCACACAGGGACAACAGCCCATTAACCAGTGTTTCTGATAAACAAGTCTGAGGGTCACAGAACAGCATTCCTCAGTGAAGTCCTGTCTGTCAAAGCGCTTGCTCGGAAGAGGGGTAAAAGAAACAGGCCACACAGGAACCTGCAAGTATTTCACGGCTGGTCTGACAGATCAATTGTTTACCATGAGACTGTCTGCTCACGCAACCTAAATTTGGATGTATTTGTCTGGCCATATTGCATCACAGCGACAGATTTCTGCTCTTCTGTTAAGATCAATTTTCCCCGATTATGCTTCTGCCAGAAACAAACAAACAGAATGTCGCAGTACTTGATATTTGCCAATTATTTCCATGCCTATGCCCAACCTAAAAGTAATTTTTCTGACAGACTCAAAGTTAATCTAGGTCAGTTAGTTACTTCTGTGCTTCAGTGTCAGTGCTGCACAGAGCAAACTCATTTCTCAATGAGATCCTTCAGTGGGATCAGCAATGGATAAGATGCCAAGTGGAAAATAATAGTTCCACGGAGCAAGAGTAAATCGGAGTAGGAAAGCAAGCTACTGAATTATTTCATTAAAACCTGCTGTTATTCTCCACAGCTTCCAGAGTAACGCTGAAATGTCGAAGTTGAGTATTTATTATTATAGCTAGCCAAACCTTTTTTTGTGCAGAGTATGTAAGAAAACAAACACCTTAATTTACCAGAAGAGAATACTTGAGTTGGGAAGCCCTAGAGCAAATAACACCTGACACTTTACCTTCCTGTCTGAAAATAACTACCATTCCTTGCCTTCCAGGTGCAATCCTTGCTGTCTTTCTAATAATTCTGAGAAGAAGGCAAGAATATAGCAAGAAATCATTGAAGTCTCTACTGCTACCCCAAGGCTTAGGACAACACACAACTTACGGGGGGACTGAGCACACAGAACCAGTCTATGCTGGCTGGTAGCGTAGGACATGCTATCAGCAAGCACCCTGTTCTCTTTACTGTGGGGCAAAACAGATGTGTGTGTATGGGGAATACATTTAACCATGAGCAGCCTATTTCTGTATAGCTAAAATAAGTGCAGAGAAATAAAACTCAATTTTTGAGTTGTGGCTTCTTGTGCTAACCAACCCAGCTGCCTGCTGTACCGAAATGGATTGATGGGGAAAAGTCCCCCCAAGTCCCATCCCCCCCTCCCCCCTTCAATTCCTGGCTTCATTCACAAGTAAATATTTCTCTCTTTTTTACTCAGGAAAAAAACCAACAATTATGTGTGTGTCTCTCCAGTCAGCTGAACAAACTGAGTGAGGATCAACTGCTCCAGTTACTGAGGTTCCTGTGATACAATGATCAGGAACTAACAGAAATATGCTTCCTTTTAAGAATATGCAATTTTTTTTTTCCCCATTCTCAAAACTTTACCATTATTTGAAGCATGGGTAAGTCAAAGAAAGGCAGCCTAAAGCTTTCCCCTTCCTCTCAGCTGCAAGAAAACACATGCAACTAAAATAATGGTTGATTCCTGGACAAATATGTCCCTTTTGTTTCCTGCAGTAAGATGGTTCTTCATACTAGAGCTACAAAAGCAACTCACAACTTTCATTAAATCTCGCAGGAATTGTTTCTTTCTCCACCAAGCCACACCAACTGTGGCAATCCTTTGGAGACAAACAGAGCAGCATGCTGTAGCCATGGAAGATGCCTTGCGCATTTTTGCAGGCCTAGATGTGCCTGTACTAAACCCATTGCTTAAATGCCCCTGCAAAGTTCTTGCCCTGATCCCTGACACTTGATTGACTCCCCACCCATGAGAGCAGCATGTGTGGTTTGTACCTGTTCTCCCAGTATGGAACTGTGCCACTCCCAGCTTTCTCCTGTGCAGCCAGCCCAGTTTAACCATCGGGTTCAACTGATGTGATTCGTGTTTTACAGGGATGATTTCAAATAGTGTAGGTGTTTGTGGGGCTGGTTAACTCTTCTCTTTTTAAACTGTTGTTTGCTATATTTTCCCTATCGTGTTCTTTCTCACAGTGATGTTTAGCTTTCTGCACCTGGTCCTGATGGCCATTTGAGCTCTTGCCAGCATACCAGGCACTCAGAAATGCCCATCAACTGTAATGGAGCCAGCTTCAACTGCTCCATGAAATTAGTACCTGGGGTCTCTTAACCTTCCCACCTTGTTGCCTCCAGTCTCCTACAGCAAAATTCATACGCATAGTAGGTGTGCTGTGTAACCCCAGACAGACCAGCCAGCTGTGACCCATCATCATAGTGCTGTGCTTCAGCAGCTCTACAAGCACTAGTAAAAATAGTATCTACTATTAAAAGATCTATGCTTTTAAATGAATGTGCACCAAGGTGGAAGCAGGTGTTACTTCTCACATCTGTCTCGCCATGGAGCTAGTGCTGCAGCAGAGTCAGCTGAAGTGACCCAGCTGGTGGGGGGTTAAGTGGTTACTGCCCTCAGCCACTCAGTTCTCCTCTCCCCAGGGGAGCTGTTACTGTGTTTAAAAAAAAAATAAAATATATCAGTTCTCTGATCTCTCTCAGCTATGTCAAATGAATAAATGGATGGGAAGAGAGGGACATCAACCTTTGCGGTCAGATTGCTCGGAGAAGTTGTGGATGCCTCACCCCCGGAGTGTTCAAGGTCAGGCTGGATGGGGCTTTGAGCAACCTGATGTAGTGGAAGATGTCCCTGCCCATGGTGGGAGGGGTTGGACTAGATAATCTTTCTTTAAAGGTCCCTTCCAACCCAAACCATTCTGATCTGGATCAGCAGCAACATGGATAGTACCTCTAACCATACCCCAACTCCACTGCGCAGCATGGGCAGAGCTTCCCACATCCTCCCCAACAGTCTCTCTCACACTGTCTATTTAGTAGACAGGCATTAAGTTTCTCAACTGGCAAAACCCTGTGTTTTCACAGGAGCAGCAAAAGGACCCAATCCTGATGCACACCATCAGAGGATCTCAGCGGAACAGTAATCCATTAGTATCAAAGCAGTTTTCTGAAATGCTCTTAAAAAACATGTAGCTGCTTTCAAACAGGGGAGATTCAACCTGTGAAGTCAAACCAGACCCAAACTAAAACCTAGCTGAAAAAGCAAAACGCAGTCAAATTCAGACCTGATCAAGCAGGAGCAGCATCAGTGACAGCTAAACGAACCCAGGGAAACAGACCTGGCAGGACTGCATGACTCCAGCTCAAAGTCATTAAAACCTGTAAAATTATGAGCAACAGAAAACAACACTGTAACAGGAAAAACTGCACTGCAAAAAAACTCAATATTTTTTTTGATAAGCAAGTGTGTGAAAACAAGCCAAAGCACAATTGTTATCACTGCCATATAAGCTTAAAGCATTATTTCCACGGAGTATCTTAGGAAGTCTTGGAGTGTAAGTTTTCACTATGAAAGAACGTCCCGTTCCCTCACTGCCAAACCATGCTTGCCTAGTATGTATCATTTCACTTTTTTTTCTTTAAAGGAAAAAAATGGGTGCAAAAATAACTATATAGAGCTGTTTTACAAAAAAAAAAAGAATTAGCAACTTCTTAAATAACTAGGAATAAATTTTAATATTTAATAAGACACTGAAGTTTCTCAAGCAGTCAGACATGGAATAATGTGACTCAACAATGTGGAAAAATCCCATTAATATGTCTTTCAAGATATTTTGCTTTTCCAAGTAAATAAAAAAAAAAACCTAAAAACTGACCATGAACACAAAGCTATTGAACAAAACAGACATTTAATTTGATTATTCTTCCTAGATTGTATGAAAATACATCTAACATATTCAACTGAAAATTGGTTCCATGCTTGCTCATGTGGTAAAAGAACAACAAATTCTGAATTTGGCTATTGTGTACCAGCTTTGAACAGTTTGCTGGAAAACGAAAGACATCTTTTTACTTCAATGGGCAAGACACTAAGTACATAATTTAATGCCACATAATATGTCATACTTACTTAGATGTTATTGAGGTGAATTTATGACAGAAAATCTGTAAGTTGCTGAATGCTAAAAAGTACTGAGTTGCATCATGAGAAAGCTTAATCTTTCAAGATTCTTTTCCCTTGTATTTGAGCAGTGGGAGAAGGAAAATAGTGAAGCAACTTTTCTTTTGTCTTTTTTAAGGAAACTTCAGCCTATTTTCCCAGTGCTGCAGAGTAAGGTACAGAAGCCTTCATTAGAAGACACCTGAAACCACCCTTCCTGAATCAGAAACTAAAATTCTACTAGACAACCACCTGAGTGACTTAGCTGAGCTCATGGGGGTACATGGTCAGTATATATTAAGGGAGAACATGATCCACATTTCTTTTAAAGATCGATCTCCAAAGTACGTGATCAGCAGAAGGATGAATTCCTAGCAACTCAAAAGCAAACCCCTAGTTTGCAGTCTCAGTGATGCAAGCCTTCACTGGCCCAAAGACTTGAGTAGTAAAGAGCAGAGAAGAGGTAGAAGGAAGCAGAAAGTCAAACAGCCACTTGCTAAGATCTGTTTGTGTAACTTTAACATTATGAAAGAGCACTGAGAGGGATTGCTTTGAATGCCAAAGTCTTTATTTACCCACAGACAGATACAAAACGGGTGGCTGTCCTGCATCCTGCCATACTAAATGTGCTTGTGAGCCCACCTGAGAGGCAGGCACGGAGTTGTAGGCTCTGTGACCGATCTTAAAATGGATGGTGTTACTGCAGCAGTGCCAATCAGTAACTATTTTGAGATGGGGGCTTCTGGAAGTGGGTATCTGCCTCTTAGGACCTGGGGCGTAACTGTTCCAGGGTGCCAGAGTTGTTACACCTAGATATGAAGAGGAAAAAGCAACAAAACAACTAAAAAATTAACAAATTATAAAAGCAATGGAATGTAAAGGTAAAAATTTATAATAACTTATTTAAAGGTATTCTTATAAAGCCTTCCTTACATGGTATAGTATTCAAAGAATGGTCCCAATGACATCAAATTCCTTCATTTTGTTTAAAAGTGATGAGGAAAGTCTTTCTGCTTTATTACCTGATCTCACTTTCCTCCCCTCAAAAACCAATACTAGAGAAACATACATAATACCATTTTTTTGTTTTGATTTTAGGCACAGGCCTATGCTTCAGTCCTGGTGTAACACCTATCAATAGCAGAGGGAAAGTTTCCTCAAAATCAATTAAGAGATCTTGATTTTTTTCCTTGAGTGCAAGGCTTGGCATACCACTTTAAAAATGCAAACATCTAACACTTCCCCCTATTTTGAACTGTGCTATTTGTTCAAAAGTATTTGAAAAAAATTAACCTTCCAACAGTGTTTATACAAATTGATTAAAAGAACAAAGCAGTTTTGTCACAAAATAGAAACCAAAGAGTTCAGGATAGGGCAATGCTACATTTAAAACCTCTTTCAATTAATATCTTCTAATAAAACCAAAGTTTTTAAGTGTTGGGAACAAATGGGGATTTGGATAATTCCAAAAACTAAATCTGCAATCAAATCCTGAAGAAATACTTTGGAAAAAACCATACACTTTCATGATATAGCAAGGCTTCATTTTCAAAAGGGCTACACAGAGTTTCTGCACTCTATTAAAGGCAAACTAAGCTAGAACATACACAAATTACTAAATGGACATGAAGGCGCACATTGTGTTTACATAGGCTAGATAACAATGGCACAAGTCAAGACTTACTTGTAACACTGCCTAATCGCACACCAATGACATGCACTGGGAAGAAAACAGGTAAAGACATTTTCCTTTACCGTTTTTTCCTAGTTCTAATATTATTTCCATCAATACTAAATCTTGTATATTTATCTCACTGCAAGTGTGAGAACCTAACGGGAGCAAAGAATTCAAAACAGATCTGCTGACACAACACAGTGGCAATAAGACAGTCGAGAGCAAAGCTCCTAAAAAAGTAAAGAATGATTTCAAACAGTCTGCCAAGTCAAGTAGCCAGTTTTACACAAACTTTATCAAAAGGAACAAAGTTAGGCTAAATTTCACATTAAAATTGTTCCTTACATGCTGCTTCAAAAATCTGTTTCACTTTTAATTATTTGTTTTGAATTCAGTTTTTGCACTTTAGTCAAGTTTCACCTTCTGTTTCATTCATGGTTGTTTTTTTTTCCTTGTTGGGCATTTTTTGCATTATCACAAAATTGTAATGCTTGGACTCCAAGCATTCCAAAGAAATGTTTGCCTCTTTGTTTTACTTGACATTAAAAAAAAAAAAGTAATTTTTTCAAATAATAGGTTTTGTAAGATTTGTTTTTATTAAGACACAAAAATCCTAGAGTATTGGGCCTAGATTGTAAGACAATATCCCTTCAAATCCAGACTTGTACAGCTCTGCAAGATCAAGTCACTTCTATTTTGCTGGAATGAAATACAGGAAAAAACAGTATAGAAAAAAATCTCTTACAATGTAAGATTTCCCCTCTCTGGTACAGGCTGGGCCTTTGCCACCATGCACTGTATTTTTTGGTGGAAGGATATTTAAAAACATGTTTGTTTAAGAATCATTGGATAGCTATTTTGTAAGAGCACAAAAAACTGTTATGGGTATGGTTATAGTGAGATACAGACCTGGATCATGAATGGCATTCAAGCACTTGCTCAAAAACACACAAGGCAAGCAAATCTCATTGGGACCACAGACCAAGCCATTTCGTACTTAAAAGGACTTGAGAGCTAATAACTTCTTTCAAGGATATACTATTTTTAACATCTGTTGGTTGACAAATACTATCTCAAAAACCTATGTTTACGCCTACCTGGTTTGATTTTAACCTACCTCCAATCTGAAAGTATTTTGGAGGGAACCTTTTACATTCGTAACAATTCAAGTGTAACTGTAATGCTGAGTAATAAGTTTGGTTTGTCCTGAAATTTTCTGAACTATGCAGTTCGTTATCAGTGCAGAAGCAGCAGAAGACTGCTGTGGTTGGCTCAGTGGATTTATAAAAACAAAACAAAACAAAACAAAACAAAAAATCCCCCCCATGTAACCTTTACAGAATATATGTAAAATTGTGTCCTTCCCTGGTCATATTCACAACTTATCTACAAGATAGTGTTGGCAGTAGAAACTGCAGTCCATGACTATTTGCATTCAGCTCTCATCCATCTGTTCCTCTGCTTTCTCTTAGGCTTCAACTTGTTCAGTTTTTTGCGGGGTTTCTCAGTCTTCTGATTTTCAACAGAATCCACCCCAAGAACATGTTCAGAGCAGCATAACTGTCCGTTCAACATAGAATTTAGTACTGTCCCGTCTTGGTGTTCCTTGCAGAAAGAATTTGGGCAGAAGTGGCAGAAAGAAACAGAAGGTTTGCCACAAACATCACAGTGGTGCCAAGGACACTCCCACTTTCCTGTGATCAAAAACAAAGAGCGCATTAGTAGGGAGTAAAACGTGTCATTGTCTTTTAAAGTTTTGTGTTTTAGCAGCTGAACAACACACGACTTTCCTGACAAAACTAGATGAGACAGCAACTACTGTGGCTAATCTCAAAAAACCAAAATGCTACATCATACTTCCAAAGCTCAACTGACAGCAGTAAGTAGCAGATTTGACATCCTTTCATTTAAATACAGAACTCCAGCTAAAAGAAATTATTCAGGCTTTACTCAATAGAATTGTACAGAACCTGCAGGCTGGTAGAGTATCCAAACATCCAGTCAACTGCTGCCTATTGGTGCAACGCTCACCAGTATTTGCAAGTTTTGCTCAGGGATGGCTGATGGGCTTTACCTACAGATGCTGTTTTGCCCCAGCATATTTTACCAGTCATTGTTTTACTTGTTTCTGGGATAATAGGGTTTGCCTGCTTCACTCTTCATATCCCACCTGACATGGCTGACTGCGGAACCAGGTAACTCCTCTGGTATCTAGAACGGCAACCTGATGTCTGCTGCCCTTAACATTTTCCTACTCGCCTGGTTCCAGATGCTGCTGCTATTCTTTTGGCTTGAACTCAACTGGCTTCATGCGTTTCTTAGACATAATTAACTTTCCTGTGATGGGGCCACAGTGCTACCAGGTGATGTACTCAATTACCTGCATTTGTAAAACAAAGGGCTCATTTTGCCAGAGGCAGGAAGAAGGCCAACGTTTTGTCTCCATACTCAGGAAGAGCTCCTACATGATGCAGGAACAAAGTTTTACCATATGAAAAGAATGTTTTCGAGAAGACACTCTTGACAAGGTTTCAGTGCAATAAATGAGGTACCTGCACAAGTTATTTATTTACATAAGTTTAAGAGGCAAGCCGACTCACCAAAAGGACGTTTCACCAAACCAAGACAGGAGAGATGATAAGCTTTAGTACAAGATTTCCTGTCACACAATACCAGCTGGCCTCCATCACCACAACGGAAACAATCATCTTCAGATTCTTTCTTCCCTTCATTTTTCGTTCTGCGTCTCCGTGTTCTCTTTTTGGTCTTTTTGCCTTTTTCTTCTGAGGCATTAGTGGAAGAATTCTAAAAGAATAAGATGCAAATCTGTAAATGCCAGTTTTGCAAAGGAAAAATATTACACAACCTAGCAAAACTGCTGGCATGCCTGGCAGACTGTGCACACAGGCAAAAATTTGACTTGGTACAGACCTGTCCAGAGCCTCATGGTGTCTATCTGTGTTGATAAAACAACCATGCTGACCCCTTGTAAAAATTCAACTTGAAACCAGGTCTTGTCCCTACAGTCCCTTCCTATTGGAAAGCTCCTCCGCTTTCTTATGACTGAAAAAAGGTCTTCCAATTTCCAGTCTAATCTACTTGCAGCTCATTTACCTCCATTTTGTTCTTATACCACCAATCACTTCACTTCAATATCCACTTTTCTCTTCCAGTTGTGTATACTCATGCTGGAATTATTAGAAACAGCCTCCACTTCCCTTCTTTGAGGAATGGACAGCAGAATTTCAAGAACTGTAACTGTGCCCATAATGCTAGAAAGACTATACCAAGCCTTATCCCTATTTCAATCTGACAGTCTGCTGCTTGCACTTCAACCCTCCCTCATCAAATCATATAAAATTAATTCTGTATGTTTTTTCAACATCCCTACCATCATTCCCTCCCCCTCACCTCAGTAATCATTAACTACTTTCTTTAAAATTAGCCCACTCTATCTACCAATGCAGACAGCCCTGCAAAACTGAACTGTAACATTTCATTTCTTCATGGCTGTCTGCATAAATTGATCACAAGCTTATGTGAAACCCCACTTAAGTCTCTCCCTTAACAAAAAACAGCTATGTGAATTCTGGAGATTTTAAGTCCATCCTCTGAAGTGCCTGTACTGAGTCCAGTGTAAAGGACCACATGAAGGTGCAGCCTTTCTACATCAACAGGTGAGATTTTATTCTCTTGGGAATGTACTTGTGCCTTCCCTTGCACTTCTATGCCAGCCCTTCAGGAAGCCCCATCAACTTCTCCTGGATTACAGGTTTTAAATTAACCTGACATGAATCATACAGGCCATTTCTTGACATAATTTGGTATAATTTTTTCTTTATGATTACATTTCAAAACTCTTTTTATTCTTCAGTTCAACTGAAAGATTTTTAACAAATCTTAATAAAATAATAATATTTTAAGCCTTAGATGGGGGAAATATAAACTCAATATCAGAATACTCTCACTGGCTATAGTTAGCCTAATTCTTAGTCAGTTCCTAGCTCCTATAACCCTTCCCCTCCTTCATACTTTGAACAGGACTGGGAAGGTTATTCCCTCTGCAACCCCTTCTTTTATATGCTTTTGATTCCAAAAGCTAGCGCCAGTAGCTAGCAATATTTCCTATTCAGGACCTAAAGTAATTAATTTCTCGTAGGAGAAAGTGGGAGAAAATATTTTAGGGTGTTCCCAAAAGCAGTATCACCTGCTGTACTATTACAGCATAAAAATGTATTCTTTAGCACCAAGTTTATGTTTGGCAAAAGAATGTTTCCATCTTCCCAGCAAGGCAAACAGTAAGCTTTTTCCTCAGAGGACAACTAGCATTTGTTTAAGCATCATTAACCCTTCTCATAACATAAAACTGGTCCACCAACACATACCCCGAAAGAAAAACAAGGCTAGTAGTTTGACAAGACACCGTCAAATTCTCTTGACATATTACTTGCCTTTGGTCTGTCCCCAAGAAATCCACTGCAGTTTGGGGCACCACATTTGCAGACTGTTTTTTCATTGCCCAGACAGTCAAGGTTATAATTAAAAGTCAGCTCCGTCCCTGAGTGAGATAAGACATACTCTTTCTTTATGCAGGACAAGGTAAGGAAGTCTATCAAAATTATTACAAACAAATAAAGGTTTCATTATCTGTCTTCTGGTTTTGTACTTGCTTGCTGATCTACTATCATAGGATTTTCCCCCTCTTTACTGCTCTTAATCACTGTCAATGATTAACTAGATGCCAGTACAGCAAGATGTCTTATGCAATTATACTTTAAAATAAATTGGTTTGACTTCACAAAACTGTGCATGTGTCTGGGTCTACACACACACACATTACATATATCTAAATAGTTAGATATAGCTATAGATATTTACAGATATATGTGTGTGCATGCATGTGTGTACACAAATCCGAACATACATATTTTTAAACATCCTTTTTGCCCTGCTCCTTAAAATTATTATCATCACTTGAAGAAAAGATACAGAAATATTGTTTGAGATCTCTAAAACAAAAAATATGCTCTACAACACAAAGTGAATGCACAGATACTGACGAGGGGTTCTTTGGTGTTCCCTTAGAAGCATGCAACAAATGCAGCCACAGGACTCGCTATTAAGAAACATTAACTAAAAGGCAGATCACAAAGCAACTCTTCTGTGTGCTGAGTTCTCTACAAAAATATTTGCACTGAATCAGTTAAACCATGGCCATCCCACTCATAACTGCCCAAAAGGTTTAACTAAGGGAATTAAAACAAAACCAACATAAGTTGATATACCTGCAGGAATATCGCACACAGCAAACAGGCCGACACGAGTGTCTCCATTTACTGTCCATTTTAGAGTTTCACAATTTGGTTGGCAGCTGTGATTCATAAAACGAGAATAGTTTCCTTTGGGGCCAGCATCAATAATACGGTCCTGGAAATCAAACCAGCAACAGAATGAATGTTTTTTCTCCCCCCCTCAAAAAAAAAAAATTCCATAAAATATTTCAGTAATGGCATTCAAAACAGACACGGTGTTGCTAACCAGAAGCACACAAGCAAACCGATGGTTCATGTTGTATTGAAAACTGTAGTGTCTCATGTGGCCTGGAATGTGACACTCCCAAAGCAATACTTGTGCTCTAGCTCACATTTTCCCAAAACTCATCTCAGCCACGTGGCAGGATAAGTGTTCTTGTGAGCACTGTGGTGGTCATGTTAAGAACCCCCTCCTTCCAAAAAGCCTCAAAACTCAAACTCAGTCCATTTACCTTTTACTTTGCATTCGCAAAGCTGTGACACGTTTACAAATGCTGTGCTTTATGGTATTTACCAAGTCACTGCATGATTACTTGCAGAGATTACCAGTTTCTCACCAGCTTTCTTTCCCCAAATCAGCCTAGTTTAAACAAAACCAAGCTCTTGATAAACTAAAAAAATCCCATCCCTACACACAATTGCCTTCTAATTTCTATCTCCACCAAACATACCAGACGTTAAGGAAATAAAACAAAGTCTTGAAATAGCCAGAAGAATTTTGAAACTGTGATTCTTTGCAGGGCTGCTTAAGACAGCTTTGCTTATTTATGAACAATTATTACAGTTTCCTTCTAACTCAGGTTTATAATGCACATGTATGATTGTCATGACTATGTGCACATACATCCACCCACTCTAATGGCATGTGCAGCTCAGCCTCATAATGGCATGGGCATTGTTGAAAGACAGAACCACAATTATCATTTATTAACTACGGCAAGAGTCAAATACATGTTTAGTTCAGATATTTAACACATTGACATTGTGTGTCAGTTTAGGAGGGGGGTGAGAAACTAAAGTGTTCAGAGAAACGTGGTTTCATCCTTCTTAGGTGATAACTCCTGTGCAGGAACTCCTCAGTTACAGGACTAAAGAAAATAGTAGCTGTGGAAATACAGTGGAGGACCGTCTCGAGCAAAAGAAAAGTATTTAGGATTGAAAAAATATGCAGGACTGACAGCCAACTCTTGTTTTTCTCCTAAGTAGTTGTTTGGGCACTGAAGCAATATAATATACATAATCAATCCCCCCTACTGTCCGGGTTCTCCACTTTCTTCCCCTTCTCAGGAACAAAATACTCAAAGGTGTGCACAGAGAACCACAGATGCTGGATTAATTTGCTGCGTTTATTCATCTGCTGGATTAATTTCCTGCAGAATCAATCTGCGAAGTGCTAGCTGGCTACTAATGCAGATAGCGCTTTCAGAAAGCCTAGTTTTTCACAAGCCTAGTTTTGCTATAAACAAAGAAAGGAACAGACAGTTGCAAAAAAGATTAATTGCCCAATATAGGACACAGCCTCACAACTATATTCCACACTACTCTCAAGTGAGAATATATTTTTGGTGCTGAAATTTTAGTAAAAGGATTGCTAACTAATTCTTTCAACTGTATCATTACTATTTCAAGGTCAGGCTACTATATCATTATCATTTCAAGGTGAGGTTGGACGGGGCTCTGAGCAACCTGATCTAGTTGAAGATATCCCTGCTCGTTGCGGGGGTGGTTGGACTAGATGACCTTTAAAGGTCCCTTTCAACACAAACTATTCTATGATTCTATTTTCTGAACTTCATACTTCATTTTAAGACTAGGCAGATAAATACTTTTGCTGTACTTGATTTCAAGCAACAAAGCACAATTTATCGACCTTAATATATACTTCATTACATTACACAGTTAGAACTAATGTGATGCGTTATATACGTAGAATGGAGCAAGCAGGCACAGAAGATACAACATTGTGAATATATGAAACTGTGAAACATCAAACGTAGCAGAGTGCCCTACCAAGAAGATCAACAGAAAGAAAAGAGATCAAAATAATGTTACCATTAAATAACGGAAGAATATGTATAATACTCTACCTTATCAATAGTAAGCATATAGAAGTGGGTAATGTCATTTTCATGTGCATATTTGATTCTTGCCATACATTCCTCTTCATCAATCAGCTCACCGACATACTCATTCACAAACTCTCCCTGAAAGATACCAAGTATCACTAGTAAAGTATATACCAAACCCACAAACAGCATCACAAGTCGCTAATTCTTTGGTAGGCAAGAATGATTCATACCTTTTTAATGTCCCTCTTAGCGACCAGACCCCACCCTTTCCCATCGGTTTTGATGATCTTTGTCTCCGGGTACTGACGTTTTGTAAAACACTGGTTTTGGCACCGTTCTCCCGCTGGACAAACTTGTGGATGGCATTCGTACATCAGCATTCGATTTAGGCACTCAGAATCAAAGCCGCAAGGGTTTTCATCTGTGGGTTTGCAGTTGCACTTGGGAATCTCAGAGATGTCAGCAGTATATATCTGCACTTTACCACAAGGTTTATTCACCTGAATAATACATTAAAATAGTTCAAACATCACTTTGAAACATTTGAATTTGTTGTAAGAGTTATTACACTGGTTACTAATTTGGTTTTACATCACTAGATGCTCCAATGGAAGCAAAATTTCATCATCTCATGACTCTAAAAGCACAATTACCAGCACACCATTACAACCTCTCCTCCCCATCTCACCACTCAGCTCTTCCTCTCCAGGGCTGGCTTAGACCTTTGAGTATCCAGTGAAATTTCCTCAAACTTTACCTTAATATGCTTGTATGGTGGAGGTTTACGCTCACTTTCTTGGGTTTCTTTGGCTTCTCGCTGTAGCTTTATTTCTCGAAATCGAGCTTCAGCTTCTTGCAAAGCTAAAAAAGATTGTTGTATCAACAGAAATGCTAGAAAGAGGATTACCCTCCCCCGAAGTTGACTTGCTCTTTCCCATGTGTGTTAAACAAAGAATAATCTTCTACTTCCTAGTCCCATCATTCAATTTTCTTGCAAACAATGCTTCTGGAGTGTTAATACTCTTAACAGATGTATTAATTCTACTCTTCGGGTCTTCCAGTTACACTCATAATTTCCTTTCCAGAAAGTAAAAATCATCAGAAATAATTCCAATTAGATGCTAGTCTTTTACAAACCATGAAAATAATGCTTTCATTCAAAGTTAGTTATAGTGACTGCTGCCCAGGACACCAAAACAATTTTTTTAATTCGATACTGTAAAACAAATGTACAAAATCAGTCCCAAGGCTATGTGTGAAGGAAGTAAAGCATGCATATCACAAGATTATTTTTGTTTTTGTTTTTGTTTACTTTTAGTTATGTACCATTTTTGAAGACTTTTCCAATTCCTTTGATCCCCTGGTATCTACTCCCTCTGTCTCCCTCCATGTAAGGGAACACCCGTGCTTGGTGCGTCCAATAGTAATCCTTAGAACCAAAGAAAAACACAGGAAATTCTCCGATTTCATGCTTCATTTTCTGGATATTTGGGGGAACATTTTTCGGATGGCAAACTTCTGCAGGCCACCATCTAGCACAGAAGTACAAATAAAAAAACACAGCATTTCAGTCAAGCTCTTTCTGCAAGAGACAGTTTAACAACATCACCCTAAGCAGCAGTAACTGACTATTATTTCCAAGATCCAAGTGGATTTAAAATCCTTTCCTCCCCCCACTCACTAGGCAACGAGAGAAGACAATACTAGAAAAGGAAAGCCCGACACTCAAAGCTGTGGGACTTTTGCCTGCCTGCAAAATAAGCATACACATAAAGCTCCTTGCATCTGGTTAGCAAAAACATCATCTATAATAAGGTCTGCAATCACTGTACTTGTCAAAGATCAAGAGACAGCTGATAATAGCTATTAGTGGTTTCTAGGATAAACCCCACCCACCTCTATCTCACTCAAATCTCAATGAAGTATAAAACACTGACAACCTGAGTGACTTATCTCCCAGCCTGCAAGGTAGTAATTTAGCCAATTACAAGTTATACCAGCTTAATTATTTGAAGAGATCTCTGAAACAAAAGGGGTTGAAGGCTCATACACTGGAAGCAGGTGTCAGAAGTGTAAAAGGAGTCCTGTATGGGTAATGCCTTGGCAGAGAGCAACAAAGCTTCAAGTCTTTGAACTTGACGCTTGCAAGGAGATGCGGTCCCTAGTTCACAGAGGAATGAGAAATCTGTGTGCAGCAAGGCTGGCCTACAGAAGCAACCAACTGTATGATCCTTAATTAAACATGCCAGTACTGTCAACCAAAATAAATCTGTTCATCAGACCTGTAATTTCCCAGTTTAACCCAAATAATATCCTGGAAATGGAGTTTCTTCCCCGCCCTGCAGTCATTGCAGTACCAGCTCCCATCTGGCATTTCAATGTTTAAACAGTCTGGGTGAAACGCTGCAGGACATGACTCGCAGCACAACAAGCTTCCTCCTTCAGAGAGGAAAAAAAAAAAAAAAAAGGTTGAAAAATATCAAGACAAAAATAAAAGTTTTGCATTCCAAGTAGGTTCAAAGCAGTGTGATACACATGTGGTAGGTTCAGTTAGAAAACAAATGGTTAAAACATGCTGGCCTGCAACAAATACATATAATTTAGTTGTGTACAAACCCCAAAAGGTCTGTACTAATTTGAATGCCTGGCAGACTTGAATTAGTAATACATACAAAATAACAAGCAAGGTAGCGATTAAAAAAGCCAGAATAACGCACCACCAATATATTTAACATAGTTTAATTTACATCAATATTTCACTGTATGCAAAATTTTAACAACAGATTTCTCTTTTTTTTTTTTTTTCCCCTGGGGGGAGAGGGAATGGGGTTGTTAGTTTGTTCCATGAATTATCAAGTGGAAAGTTAGCTGCAGCTTAACAAGCTGCTATGCTGCATGTTAATTTGTTAACAAATCAGGTAAACTGCCACTGTTACAGTTTAATCAGCACTATGCATTTTGTGGTTCTCAATAAGAAATAAATTTATTATACAACATAAAACAAAACACCCCTAATTAGTGGCACTCCCAGCAACAACTAATACTGATTCAATTTGCTGTCTGCTGCTAAACTAAAAGCAACTCTTAAAATATTTATGTTTTAATATTACGTATTAGCAATAAAGAAACACAAAAAGCTTCAGTACATTGAACACAGGGGAAAGAAAAGAGAACTAGTTCTCATTACATGTCTCTGGCAAAGAATTAAATCAGGCTTCTGGTTGCTGGACAAAGTCCAAGTAAAAACATTCTTTAATAAATTATATATGCATAAAAAGGATACTCAAAAAGTTGAAGCAGCACAAGCCAACCTGAAGTTATTCCAATACCTAACGGAGCCTAACTTAATATGCCACATTTCTAATAATTTTCTATGAACAGATTAGTAAAATGAAATTTAAATTGAAGAATAAAACGTTTTGATGCTGCATTTATGGAAGAGTTTTACATCAGTTTACCTTTTGAACACACAAAGCACCAGCTCACATTGACATGCGCATGATGACTTTTTCCTTTCATGGCAGTGAAATGATTCGTACAAACAATGCTGTTGGAAGCGATGACTGCACATCCCGCAGCAATGCAAACGTCTCCAGCATGGTATGCAACAGGACAGCGAACACAACGCATCATCTTTCCTAGCAAAGCAGAATACTGCCATATTATTTTTGAACAAAACTGATTTATTATTTGAGCTAAAAAATGGTATTACTGCCTGAGGTAGCCTATATACACAAAAAAATACACCAATAATGTTTTCAAATTCTGTGTATTTGCATTTAAACAACAATAATGAATTAACAAAGGCTTTTAAAGAACCTTACACTGAGTTTAAAGCACTATAATATTTAAATGTGAAGGCTTTAGCTATGCACAGCAGGGTAGACAAACTTTCCTTAGTCGTGCAATTTTGTCCACAGATGTTGCCCAAAGCTAAAAATATGCACAGAATCAAACGTCTCCACATTCGGCGAGCCTTGCTGCAGTATTTGTACATTCACAGGTATTGCCCACACTCTGCTCAGCCTGTCTCTCATCATCACATTTGCATTCTAGATTTCATTCTCTCTTGAGAAGAAAACTTCGTTAACTATAGATAATTGAAAGCGAGTTTAAAAAAAGACAACAAGGTAAATACTAATGTTGACTAAAAAGATGCAATTATTATTTAAAAAAAAAAATCTGAATCAATCAATAGTACATGCATGCCTGAAAAACTGCAGCTAGCAGCTACTAAATGGACAGATTCCTTACCTTAACATACCATAAATAGACTTAATTCATCAGTCATAAAAACGTAAAATGAAACTACCTTTTGAAATTCGTGGATGTGAAGGGTTACTAACATGACAACTTAGGCAGCTGTGGAGAGGACATCGAAACCCCCTGTTCTCAAACACAGTAAGGTGAAATTTTTTCACACAAGCTTCATGGTAGAATTTTCCGCAGTGGGATACAACACAGCGTTTCACATCTGCCTTCCTTTCTTTGCAAACAAAACAGGTATGCACACCTAGTGGCAAAAGTAATAAAAATAACGTAACTAATTTTTCATCCAAACCTGTGTATTTAAAACGCTTCTGTTGTGAGTTTTGTTATGCATGGGGGATTTGCTTTTGTTCTTTTTTTTTTCAAACAAACTCAAATAAAATTCTATTATTTGATGCAGCAATCTATTTACTTTAACTCTTTAGTGTTAAATATTAATCTGTTCAGATACAGATAAAATAAAGTTACAATGCAAACCCGTTGCAGTTAAAGTGCACACAACAACACCCAAAGCCTCACCAATCTCCTTTTACGTTCTTATTTATAAGCTTCAGCATGCCAGGATGACTGTGAATTTTTTATTATTTTTTTTTAAAGCAATGAAATAGGATAATGGGTTGTCTGTGATCCTGTGAAATTTGAAGTAGGTCCGCAAACCAAGGACAAGGATTCTCTAATCTTCTCTCTGGACCGCTTGGAACAGCTTTATTTTGAATCAGCCTTGTTCCAGCAAGATTTACCATGTGTACTGAACTGAGCTTATGAGCAAGAACGCAAATCTTTTACATAAAGTTTTAAGATTAAGAACTTCCAAGCAGTTATTATAGGATTAAAAGCAAATGAAATTAATAGCACTAAGGTAGTCTTTTAATAGGAAAAGCAAAAGATTGATATAGACACACAAAGGACTGAAAAAGGACTTAAAACGTTTCACTTGCTGCTTTTTTTTCTAGGATTTCTTAAGTCTTTGTGACAGACTTTAAATCTACTCTGTAATTGTACTCAGAGAGCAAATATTCTGCAATTATTAAGGCAATGAAATTCAGACTAAATCAGCCAAGTTGCAAGAGAGTTCTCATGGAAAACAGAGTGAGCTTTCTAAAACATGGCACACTTAATGGCTCTATATGAACTCCCACCCTGTCAGGCACCAAAGGATAAATACGGTTTCTCCAGACATACATACTCTGTCCAGGAGGATTTCCTAGAACAATGTATGGGAAAACTACAATTTTTTTTTTTTTTTTTATTAATAGAAAGGGACAAACTTGCCTGATGTACATTCACTACAAATGAATTTTCCTGCTGGTCTTCCAGAGAGCCCAAGGCAGCTTACATGAAAAGCTCGATAGCAAAGTCCTTCACACAGTAGGAGATCACCTGTTTTTTCACACAGCTTTTACAACACAAAGGCATTGAATGTTAAAGGAAAGTTCATATGTGGAAAAAACTGTTTTCTTTATTCCTTTTCATATATTGCTCCTCAAAATCTCTTTTCCCGTTGTTGAAATCAAATTTAACACATGAAAGATAATTTTACAGGTATCGTCCCATGCCCTGGCTTCCGGTCGAAACAGACAATAGAGTCATTAAACTGCTAGAAATATCACTCATAGAACCACGGTTCATGAGTAAATACAATCTGACAGAAAAAAGGAAAAGAAAAAAAGCTTTGAGAAATTTTCCCTGAGCACACTGATGCATCTCAGTAGGGTTAAAAAGCATCCTTATTTTCCTTTTCCTTGGCAAAAGGAAATTAATCTAGGTGGCACAATGATACTTCTATGTCTGAGTGGTTAGCAATGACACATGCATAACTAAAAATGAACTGAACAATAATGCTGGCAGAATTTAAGGAATTAGCCAACATTTAAAGATAGATATAACCTCATCGTCACTATGTACAAGAAATGGAAATATAACTGCTTGCCCAGTCTCGTGGAAACAAATTTGATCTGTCCATTTGTACTGTGTTATCATTTAATAATCTAAGAACTCTTTTAGAATAGTTTGAGAAAGCGTTTTGCTTTCAATTAGCATGCCACACGCACGCTGCTACCAAAGCATCTCTGCAATCTCAGCTGCACGCAGAAGCACAAAACCCACTGGGTTTTACTTCCTCCTCTTTATTAACAGGTAAGCGAGCAGCTCTTCTCAATCATTTAACTAGTTACCTGGCAACACTCATGCACTTATTCTCAGGTACAAATTATGCTTATCTTACAGATCTGGAAACTCAAGCAGAAAGGCTAAGTCACTTATTGGAGGTCAAGAAAAAAAAAAATTAGGAATGAAGAATCCCATTTACTGGCATGGCACCCTCATCACTAACAGACATCTCAGACACACATGATAAACCCATTTCTGGCCTAATATCATCATTTTCATATTTAAAAACACCTTTTCTAGGAACCCTCAGAAAACATGGCTCACTGCCCCAGCTAACATCTCTCACCTGACACACATATTCTTTTTTTGTTCCTGCTCCTCGCTCAGATTTTTTGGATGATATAGACACTTCAGTCTGAGTTTCATCAGCACTTTCATAGGGAGACTCTGACCGCTCATCTCCTTGGCCATCGGAGATCTGAAGATTAAACATATGCGTTAGAGAAAGCAGTCATGTATGGTCAGTTCTGTACAGAATATCAACTGAAGGAAGCAAACAGACTGCAGTTCAGACTATCAGATTTAGGCACACTCCTTGGTTTTGTTTCCCCCACCTTTAAAAAACAGCTTGATTAAACCCAGAGTATGCATTTGTGGAAGTCTCATCAAAAGGACTGTGTAACAATCATCCTCACCAACTCAAGAGCAGCCAAAACAGAACACCAAAACTTTGTAATACAGCATTTTATTTATACTCAGTTCTGTAATACAGTTAGCTAGAAGTGCCTAGCCAGTAACACAGGGATATCTTCAAATCCCTTGATGAAAGTTTGAACACGTGTTTTATGAGAGAATAACAGCTAATTTTAGAAAGAAACTTGGTAAACTTCAAGCTGCATATGAAAGTCTCTGACCCAAATATTCTCCAAGAAAGTGGGAACAGTATATAGAAGAGACAAAAAAAGAAAAAAGTGGCTCTCTGAATATGTTTAAGGAATGTTATAGCCAACAATGAATTCAAAATACTACAAAAGATAGCCCTGGTATGGATAAATCTTATGTAACAGATTTAGATGTATTAAAGATGAAGGATCTTTTAAAAATATTCATAATTTACTTTAAAAAAAAACCAACCCAAGTAACATATTTTAAAGAAAATATAGGGCAGTTTTCAGTTCAATAGAATTTAGGGAGGGAATGGACAACGAAGTCATTTGTCTTATCTCACATTACACCAGAAGATGCAGAATTTCATATTGTTGCCCCCAGACAGTACTGCGTGAGTTGTGTTTCACAAAGTGCATTCTCCAGGACAGCCTCAGAATTTGGAATGGCAAAAGAAACCTGTCACTTCTCTTCAAGCTTGTTCTAATGGTTATTCACACATACCATCAAAAATACTGCCTCATGTCCCTTTTGAGTTGTCTAACTGCAACTTGCAGTTGATGCTGCTTTCTCCAGGTATTTCAGCTATATTAGAAGTCCTTTGGAACCAGACATTTTCCTGTGGAAGCATGCTGCAATTAAGCCCATTTCAATCCTTTCTGGTAAGCCAGAAGACCCATTAATTTTCTCCCTAAGGAATTTTTTTCCAGCATTAAGGGAATTTTGGTGGGTTTTCTCTAAACCTTATCTGTACTTTAAAAAGGTTATTGAAAAATCAGGCATGAGAACTGGAGGCAATAGGCCATTACAAGTCTTCTAAGTGCAATATCCAAAGCAAATCAACATGCTACTCTTCTTCACTGCTCCTGTTCTGCTGTGTAAGGATCTCCCTAAGTCTTTTCAATACAGCACCGAAAGTCACTGTCAATTGCTGCAGTACTCAAGAGATCATTTTGCCAATGGCCATTTGTCAGGATACAGACACCCCGCTTTGTACGAAGAATTTGCTTTCTGTTTTCAGACACAGGATCTCATATTCATTTATAGTAAAACAAATTTTATTAAAAATGGCCCAGCTTACTTAGTAATGGAGACAGCTATGTGCAACCTCCTGTGTCAGCCAATCTCCATGTAACGCGCAAATTTATTAGAAGTGATTTATTTTGAAATCAGAGAGAAAAATGTAAAGCTGAACCAGGCCTAGCTTTAGTCTTTATAAAATCCCTTTAGAAACACTGGTTTTGAGCAATTACTTTGCACTGTTGCTGCCAGCTAACTTGCATTCCTCCATTTAACATTTGCTTTCCTTGATCATGCATAAAAATATTTTGTAAATTGGATCAGACTGATGGTTGTTGGTTGTTTTGTTGGGGTTTTTTTCCCCTTCCAGATTACTTGCAAGGGTTTAAACACATTTCCTGTGTGCAAATGCGTACTGTCGAAGTGATTCGTACCTACACTTCACCTACGAATATTTCTACAACTGGAGTGATTTGGAGATTCTGCCCAACCCTTTTAGAAGTGGTTAAAAGAAACTGCATGTAAAACCATTGCTTTGTTCAGGCACCAAGGAATCTCTGTCCCCTGGAAGGAGCTGTGAAATAGTAAACTGCAAATGCAACCTGAGTGCATGGCCAGGAGCAGCCAGTTCTTGCTGGGACGGGGCAGATAAAGAAAGGTAGCCTGGCAGTTCCGCAAAAACACAAAAACATTTTCTCTCACGGTTTAAGTAAACTTACACAACACACATGCTTATTTCTGCTTAAATTATTCCCACAGAAACATTAATTAGTATAAGCAGTGCACTGCACTAACACTTCTAGTACCTCATTATGTTCCTGTTTCAACTAGCCAAAATTAGTCACGTTTAGAAAAGAAAAAAAGAAAAAATAAACTGGAAGGTCTTAGAGCTGTATTTTTTCTCTACTTAAAAAAAGTACTCTTTATGTTGTAAACAAAACAAGCAGTCTTATGTTAACTTGACACTATGGTTGTCCCCAGACCACAAAGTACACCTAAAACCCTGAGGAAAAACCATTGGTACAGCACACCTTAAGAGTTAAGGTAGTCTTCTTTCCAGCAGCAAAAGCTATACAGTCTTGCCCTTGAGGAAAGCACTCCTCTTCCCCCAGCTCACTACTTTTGACGGCAGAGCAGAGAAACAGAACATATCCAGTGACAAATATATTCAGTCACAAGAGAATAAGGTTTGTTTCAAAGCAAAGGTTTCCTAGCTTTTCTTTGGTTTATATACTTGCAAAATGTTCAAATGAAGGATTCAGACCTCTGTATGGAAAAGTAACCCTATTGGCAGATGAGTTTTTCAGAAACCCCCTAGATATAGGTCACAAAATCCCAGCCATTTGTGAACCACAGGTTGACAGCCATTTTCCTACAGAACTGAGATTTTACTGCCTCAGAATTAATGCACCAGCCCTTCATTTAAATTAAACGGTTACTGAGCCAAAAAGGAGCAGCGCTGGCAAGAATCAAACTCTACATCACAAATGCAATCACAAAACCCACATTCTATCAGCCCATTCAAGATAAAACTTGGCATTTTATACCCGCCTATAGATTAATGCAGGATTTCAAGCATGAATACCAACACATACAGCATGAACAAAATACCTTTAGTTCATCAGCTGCATGGCTACCAGACTGAGAGTATCTTTCAAGATCTCTCCTTTACGGCCGTCAGGAGCCTCACACACTTCACAAATCAAATGCTCCATTAACCACCAGGTTTGTGCTACACAGACAAGCCTGGATATCTGCTCATGGCTGTTGCAACTCTTAAGAATCAATACATTCATAAGCAGCTCAGCGATACACTTCTACTGCCTGATGCAGCTGCTGCTGCTGCACAGCGCATCTCTTGATCCCTGCTACCACAACCAAGGGTTTAGCCATCACATCCAACAGTCACGTTATGCATAACTCATGCATAGCTCGCATCCACTCCTCCATCATCTGGGAGTTTTCATATTGGCTAATTTTAGGGGGCTAATAAAGGGGGATGCTAGCAGATTCCCTGTTATAAGAAAGGGAAGCACTTCTTCAGGATAATTCAGAGTTTGACCCTAATCTCCTCTTATTTTTATCTTGCAGAAGATGAAACGCTCTCTACCAGCCATCTCCCTTTGCAAATAACCCCTGTTCTACATAATCATCTTTTGGGAAAGCTCCCTCTATGAAGAGAGCCAGAATTCAACACCTCAGCTCCTGAAGTTATCCCAGAATAGCCAATGGAAATATCAGGGAAGTAAAATGAGCGTCTGTCCCTTCAGGCCTGTGTAGAAGAGACTGAGACAACCTTCATCTAACGTTTCTTAGAGAGGACTTACAACCTAATGACAGGTAGAGCACGAGATGGTTGGGAAAACTGTATTTGCACCCCAAGCAAGCTGCAGCAGCACTAACAGGTTCTGATTCACCAAGGGGACAGTTGAGTTTCGCAGTAAAAATACCTTTAGATTGAAACAGTCACTAACTAAAGATGATTTACAAGACAATTCCTGGAAATCAGTTCATGCTGACGTGAAACACAGCCACCTCTAAAATGAAACATAACGCTTTTGTGGTTTGTGAACACAAATTTCCATAATGGAAGATCTAACAGTTCCCATACAAGTGCCCAAATCACAGCATTCAGTAAAAACCAGCACAGGTTTTTAGGGGCTTTTTTCTTTAATTGGTAAGTTACAAACGTAAATCTTTCCCTTGTGATCATGCCAGAGCTTGTCTTGTCCTTACTTTTGTAATATAATCTCCTTAGCAAAGTAAATTGCATGTAATTAACTCTTCTGATATTCAGGCCAAGGTAATCAACATTTAGATTAGTGGCAAAACCTGTTAATTGGCAATTTGTAGCAATTGCTGGTTTGCTATTTTGTTCTGGTTTACATTTTGAGTAATTTCTTATTTCTCATAAAGGCAAAATTCTACTTTTAAGAGTGCAAGTTTAGGGAAAAAAAAGCCAAGGCTGTTCACTTCAGATTTCTAAAAAGTGACAAGGTTCTGCAATGAAATTGTATCTGAACTCTATAATCACCTCCACTTTTCATTAGCAATTAACGATGCTGCAACACAGAGGATACCCTCCTTCTGCTGAAGTTAGTATCATCACAAGCACCATCAAACTTTACATTTTGCACATCAGTCAAGCTTTCCTTCCCATTTCCTTTAATTATTGAACATAATTTTGCCTGCAGAGGCTTTCACACCGCACTGCCTGAACGTTGAGCAACCGCGTGGTATTTCAGAAGTCAAATCCAGCTCTTTTTACTGGAAACTGTGCATCTGCATACACAAGTGAAAGGGAAAAAAATGGCCTAAAAATCAAATCACGAGGAGTTTTGCCCTTCATTTCGGCTGGGCCAGAACTTCAGGGATTAATGAGGTTCAGAATACGGTTGCTCACAGAAGCAACAAATTTACTGTCAGGCTCTTGAGGCAATCTTTCCCACGTCTATCAGTTATTACTCACTACTTACACACGTAAGAGTCAAAGGGAACATGTAAGGACACATTACCTCATTTTTCCAAGTTCTCTATAGCTGTGTTATTGGAAAAACACTTGTTATTGTGTCAAACTGGGACAAAATTTTGGCATCTCTGTAAATTCTTTGGGTTTAGTATTATATTTTTACCCATCAAAAGATACAAATTGTGGCAATGTGTCATTAGTTTAAGAATTGGGTCTACTCAACTCAGGTTATTTTGATCATACATCTTATACTACTACAACTTTTTTTTTGGCAATAGTTACTCAGACCCACAACGGTACAGGAATCATCATATCAAGACTTCATTACCACAAAGTATTTTTAATTGTCTTTCGAACTATATGCTAAAATTCTCTGTTCACAGTAACCAAAAGAAGTGTTTAATGGATTCTTTCAGACAAACATGGACCTATTTTTAGAAAGACTATATAAGAATGCTTATACAAGCAATCTTCAGCATTAATTCTTAACTGAATTAAGATACTTTGCATACTGCAATATTTGACGTATAAAGCAGATTATACCAGCAACTGCCACTGAATACTGTGTAATTGTTTAATTGCCAAATGTGAGATTAACTTTTTTTTTTTTACTGCTTCCTGAACTACTAACTCCCCATTTTGTGCAAAAGGGATCTACAATGTGCATACAGATGCAAGGACTGTTTGTGGAATAATGGAGTTTTCTTCTCATGAATACGTTGAGTAAATAAGAATTTGTTTTGATGCAGGCTGCTGGGCAGGCTAAGAAAAGAGGAGGAAAGGTGTGCAACTCCGTACATTTAAAATAAGACTTAAGACACTAGAGTATTAAAAGGAATTAAATTGAGTCAGCTATGTGCATTTTGTTACTTTATACAATTATATTCTTAATTTTGTCTTTTGTTTGAAGCTCTCCAAAAAGATTAAGGGGGGGGGGGGGGGGGGCAGGAAGATGATTTGACAGAAGCATTGAGTACAAAATCACTTCTCAAATGGTTTTCCTACTGCAAGACTTTCCTCAACTGCAACACTGAGTTTCAGTTAACTGCATAGTTCACGGCACCATCAATTAAAGTGGTCAAAGTTGAAAGGACAAGCACTAACATAGGAAAGCATTTCTCACACCATTCAGTACATCTAAACGTTGAGTTCAATTCTACAAGAACTTTTTGAGCATTTTTTGCAACCAGGTACCTGATTCCAGTCTCAGCCACACACCTCAGCAGAAATGCGAGCCAATTCTTCATTCCCTCCGGCTTTTAAAAAAAAAAAAAAAAAAAAAATTGGATGCAAGCTGGTACGTACACTCAGCTTGCATATTTCTAGAATCACGTGGGTGAACTTTGCAAATGGTTTTGTTAGTTCCACATCTGGATGGTTGAAATTTCACTTAAAAAAAAAAAAAAGACAGGTACTGACATATTCTCAGTTGGCATCCAATCATACTGATAAATGTTACAAGAAAGGATAGCCTGGAATTTAAAAATTCAAATGATGCTGTGTTTCAAAGAAGTAGGTGACGATAAAGTGAAATACTTATGTGGACATTTCCTCCATCCGCTCACCCACTTGACGATAATTTTTTTTTCCCCATTTAAAACTTTCTACTTCCTTCCAGACAGGTCCAAAATCAAATAGTAAAAACCAGTGCCAGCAAAACCATTGCACTGTAATTCCAAGGAAAAAGAGGTTCAGAAATTCTAGGTCTGAAAAGAAATGGTTGTACTCATCCAAACTGCAGCCCGAGAATTTAAGAAGTTACCATAGTAAGAACATAAAATGCAACTGTTCTGCTTGTCAAGACTGTCCCTCAATCAGCTGTTGACCTGGCTATTAAACGTGCTTTTTGTTTTAGGCTTAGGATTAAGTCTTCATTTTTAACAGATGATCTATAAAAACATCTTTGCTGGCTCAATGTTATTCTGGGGGCAGGGAGGGGGTGGTGGTGGTAGTTCCTTTTTTTCTTCTCTGCAAGTACCTCCTGGCTAAAGGATGTCCTGAAGGACTAGAGCATCAGTATTTGTTAAGGCAAAAACTCATGCCTCATGGAGCAGAAGCAAGTTTCAAATACTATTCACTGTGTGTTAGCAATTGCAAAGTGGACAACATTCACACCCCTGTGCTTATCAGCTTCACTAGGACTTCTCTCCTAGATCCAATTCAGACAAGCTTTCCCTGCCCAGTGTTTTAAAGTTCAAAATGCATGTGGAAAATTTGAGTGAAAAAGTTGCTAACATTTATGCATTTACGGTGCCCATGCTGGAATGGCTCCAACAGTTACTACTCCACTAATTGCACACCTTTTCAAATTTTTCTAGCTACCAAAATGCAATTTTCATGAAAAAAAAAAAAATTCTTCCTCAGAAACACTTCATTGAGTCTTATAAAAATGCTTCTTACATTACTCATATATGCTTGCTAACAGCACTTCTTAAGCATTAAGAATACAAGCTTTGGCCTTAGTCATATTCAAGACAACATTGTGCTTCTGTCATGTTGGGCTTAAGCAGTTATAAAAGCAACTAAAGGTCAAATTCTTCCAGAACCAAAAAAGTTAACCCTCCCGCTTCCCCTTGTTTTACTTGAGCATCTCTTACTTTATAAACCCAGCTGTAGAACATCAAATGGAAACAAAATCCACTGTGTATACTTACTTTAAAGCTAGGGGTATATAAAATGAAAACATAGCATGGTGGAAAACTACTTCCTTCTGCTTTTTTGTTTGGTAGGCAAGTCACCTGCACAGCAGGATCAGCAGGATCCATAAAAGAAAGGGCCCACAAAGAGGGACCTACCACTCCTCCAGAGTTGTCTTAAGACACTCAGCTGGCTTAAGTGGCATCCTTTCTCAGGTCATCTGCTATCTTTAACAGATATATTGCATCTTTTTATAAGCAATTTAGAAGCATGTTTCCACGACTTCTGAATGCTGTTGGCTATTAAGTTCCACCTTGCTTAAAACTAAGGACACTGCTACAGGCTCAGACTTCCTGACGTGACTTTAGAGTCAGTGATTGCTATACCACAGTCATCCAGGAGGAAGTGGTCTGGTCTGGCTAAGAGCTTTCTCTAGAAAGCCTAGAGCATGCATGGTCTGATAAGCAAACTCTTCAGTCTTTCCACAGACAAACACCAACTGCGTTTTTTTTTCTTATTAACAAAATCTCAGTGGCTAGAGGGTTGGGGTTTTTTTTTAATCTAAGTAAGTCAATAAGCAACATACAAACAACAGGTCAGACTGTATTCAAAAGACAATCTATCGTGCACCCACACGGAGACAGAAAAACTGACAGAGCCAATTGAGTTACAGTTAACATTTCCTTTATTGCAGTATAAGAATTCCTGAACTGAATGAAGAATGATATTTTGGCCCATACTGCTAGACTAGATAAATTCTTTAAGTATGCGGTGCCACAAGTGTACACAGTACTATAATAGCAAAAAAGACGGCCTGGGACAAGTTTCATTTTTATTATTAGCAGGAGTTAGACGTTTCAGATAAGGATATTATGCATTTCTGAATTTGCCTGGAAAGTTAATTAAAACTCTGAGAACATTTTAAAACATTATAAAATTACCTACAGATACTCGTGATACTTTGGTAGGGGATGTGGAATAAAAACCTACATCATGTAAACATTCAGTAAACAGATTCTCTGCACTCTGAAGCCTAAGTAATACACAAGATGAGAATAATTACATAAGAACTTAATTTTCTACACAGAATGTGCTGCCAAAGAAGGAGAGTCAAGCCTAGAACTTTTTTCCATGTGAAAGTAGAATCATTGTAACAAAACTGTATCATCTGGTGGGCGATGCAGGTCATTTCAATTGTTAGAGGCTTTAGCAGAGATTTAGCAAGAAACAAGTCCAATTACTTGCAGTGTTCCACAAAACCGTACCCCTGACTGCTTACTGGTGCTTTGAAACAGGAAAAGAAAAAAAACTATAGGCATACAGAAACAAACACAGGAAACAACTATCTGCTAAGTCAGAGGATTTAAAGTGGCACTATATATTAAATTATCTTTAAGTATTGTTTTGAAGAGAAAATTATCTTTGAAGGAAGCTAGAACGAAACGCTAAAAGCACTGATTTTGTTTAACAACCTGCAAGGTTAGCTTCAACTATTTTTTCTTTAGGGCAGTAGTTTGTTTAAAATAACATGAATTCCTTTTTTTCTTCCTGTTCTTAGGATCTCAAAGACAGTTATTTTTACCTTCAGTAAGCATGCCTAGAATATTTTAGTTGTATACTGTAGGAAAACTAGACTCCAGGGTCGATAAATGGAGCTGATGTACTTTTTAGCTGCCAGTTGTACATGTCTCATGACTGCCTTCTCAATCAAATACCTTACCTTTTAAGAATTGTATGTGTTTTCTCCATTGTGTATACATGCCAATAACCATTAAAAAATGCAGATATCTGTATGCCTCGAAACGGTAATGAGAAAAAAATATACTGTTTAATATGCAGAAAAAGAGCAAAACTTAAGGCTTGCATTATTATAACTTGTATTATTGGGCCTTGGAAATGCAAGAAGTCGCAGCTATAACCAGCAACTGAGCTAGTTTTGACACTGGATGTTACAGAAGGAAGAAAGAATTCCCTCTAGGGAAGATAGAAGGAACTTACGATAAAAGCAACACCTTCAAAATCTTTCACAGGCTTCTTTAAACTGCCATCTGCTGGTCAGCTCATACTTCATGAGGATATGATGAATGACAAGCTAGCTAAGAACCTAGAGTATTACATGTTCTTTATTTTGTCCTCTCTCGGAAAAAAAATTACAATTTCTCTGACGAAGTTCAGAAGTAGTACCTAGGCTCTGCAGGATACTATGACGCTTATCTGCTGTCAACAAATCCATCCAATTTAATGAAGGCAGCCAATAACCACAAGAATTGATTGAAAAGCTAAAGCAGATCTGTTTCATGCAAACACACAAAGTGTGCCAATAATCCAGCAGTAATGGTAATGTAAAGCCTTTTTTATTTATTAAAAAAATACTGGTTACACTTTACTGGCACCTACTACATTATTGGGGGGTGGAGGGCCAAGGTAAAAAAAAAATGAGAATACACCACCTGTATCTCTTCTCACAAATACCATGAGCGTTTGGATGGTTACACCAAGTCTTACACAGGCAGTAAAAAACTACTCCGAGCTTTTGCAGACTCCGAAGTGTTGAGTATCTTTCTCACATCTGGCCCTACCAGTTGCTCATCAAGAATTAGATTTTAAACAAAAATCATATTTCACATGAAGTACTGGAGGAAATGACTACTGATGGTCAAGTGCCTAGAAGTAAAATTAAGTATTCTGTTTCAAGATTAAATGCAGGTATGAAATTTATTCATTCATGTATAAACACCTTAGTGCTTCTGTCCATGCATCTTAAAACAACTTCAAAGCCCGATTTTTTTTGAAGGGAGTGAAAGCGTACCTTTTGATCTCTGATATGTCAGGTCTATAAATGTTTGTTTTTAAGGCAGAAGTCCACACCCCCACCCCTGTCTCTCTCCCTTGTAACTTAGATACCCAAAGGAACTTATAAATTGAAAATTTGGCATTGACTAATTTTATAATATTTCAAGTAAACCCCATTAAAAAATACCCCCAATAACAACAAAATTCATCCAAAATCTTTTAAAAAAAAAAAAAGTCAAACAAGATGCATCTTTCGAACAAGAAAAAACGGAGCACACCCTTCCTATTGAACACACCCTTCCTAGAACTTAGTTGCAATGGACTGACATTTAAGAGATGTGCAGCTAGCAACAGTCCTTGACAAGTAACAGTCATATCCAGATTCCATTCTGGAACCAGATGTCCACAGATAATGTGGGGAGAAAAGCAAGGAGAAAAAAAAGGCCAGAATCCACTTAAGTATTGCCTGTGGAGGTGTATGTACTCGTGGAATATGCAGAATTTTTTCTATCTTTGTTAAGAGAGCACCTAAGCCAACATTTAGAAGTATTACAGTGAACAGAAAAATATGAAAGTTAATCAGTAAATATATTTAATGTTGTGAAGAATTATACCCTATTCAATTAGCTGAGCAAGGCTTTCATCATTGCACGATTGTGTTTATTTTTTAAACTCTTTCCCTTAACACTCTGGAGAAGGTTTCTCTCTGGATGAATGCTCTCAGGGCACACACATATTTAGCCATTTAGACAAGTGCTAAGTAACAATACAAAAGGGGAAAAAAGTTTTTAAAGCCTCCCACACAACCCAAAAAATCTGTATCTTTCCTTGTTTTATAGAATAGATCAATAGTAAGTTCAGAAACACATGCCTGACATTTTTGTTTTATTTAAAGGCAAAATATATCAAATGTCATAGGAAACAAACTGGGTCCAATCCTTAGTTGGTACAAGTTCAGGTCAGTGTAGCTTTAAACCACCTAAGGATGCAGTCCACTAATCTACTCCCCACTGCACTCAGCCCCACAAAATCTCCATTATTTGACAGGGTGTATTTTCTGTTATGTTGATTGGGATTGTTTTGATATTTTAAAACCTAAACCCCTGAAGACAATTAATTCACTTTCTGATTTGTGTATCTGTGTTTTGTGAGCAGTATATGACATTAATTTTTCTCACACCTTTTGCTGTTTAGCAGCAGCTGAGTAGATTAAGAGCTAAATTGTAAAATTTCCATCTCAGCCTATATAACCATATCCTTTTTTACATGTGAACCGTTAAGTCACAACCCAAAATCCTACAAAAATGAGCCTTTAGTCAAGAAAGATTTCTGGAGATTTCATTTGATAAACACAATATCTAGAAATAGAAGAATCTTTCTGCTGAGATTACAATATTTGGAGATGCATATTTAGAGCCAAAAAGACAGTATATTCCTCAAACTGGTCTGGCTGAATAGATGGTCCCTAACACAAACAGCCATTACACACCAAGTTCCAGCAGTAAAGCTAAAACAGCAGGAGGTGGTAAGCCAATCGATGGGAGTCTCTCAATTGAGAGAACAAAATGAGAACAAGTATTACTTTTACTTGACTGCTGCCATGGATATTCTTTCCTGTGGGACTTCCTTTGGTTGTTTTATTGGGGTACGGGAGTGAGAATTTGTTGGGGTTTTTTTGTTAAAATATTTTTCCAGTTACAGTAAGATATACAGCCATTAACATGCAATCTTTTTTCCCCACCCAAAGGTAAACCATTTACTGAACATTGTCTAGATATTTTAACTGCATTCATTATAGTGTCTAAGCACCTCATGCGTTTGTTAGGGGAGATGAAAATGTCTCTAGGATAGCTGGAAGCCCTACTCCCTTGTTAGCAGAAGAGTATTTTCTCTACAGCTTCTGCAATACAAACTGCTTGAAGCTGTTTGTTTATGGATATTTTACTAAATCCTACCAAGTACATTTCTGAATCCACCTGCAAAACAGCATGCATACTTCACCCTCATGCTGGCACTCTTTGGCTGATTGGTTTTAATAGTGTAGATGACTTGGGGAATGGTTCAATGGATTGTATGAATACACTTCTGGTACATACATTTCATTTATTATATGTCAATTGAGAAGAATTACAGTTCCAAATATGCAGAGCTAAGACTATGATTAGTAAGTATCAAAAAGATACATCCTTCACTGCCTGTTTAACTCTACTGGGGATGAAGCTATTTGCATCACAGAGAAATAGCACCTAAACAGCCTGAAAACTAATTTGAGCTTAAAGGGGCTCTGCTCAGAAAACTGTCCAGTTCTAGATCAAACAGAGGATTAGGAAACTTGCTTCAATATAAAAGCTATGGCAACATGACAATATTGAGTTACATAATGTAACTAATGTAGTACACTTACATAAAGTCTGTAGAAGAAAATACAGAACACACTGGCATTTTACTTTGCCTCTAATAGAAGGTTACAATTCTAAAACCTTGTTGGTAAATACATTAAAAACCACAATAATATCTAGACGTCCCCAAATCAGACGTTCGTTTTACAATAAATGAATTTGCAATGCACACATTAACAGGTTTCACAGAGGCCAAAACTGTAACTTGTCTAGAGCACCAACGTTAGAGAATTCGCCTTTTTGTTTTTAAACAAGATTCACACCTGAAAATTTCTGTAATTAAATGGCTGTGTGCAAACACCACTTTTTTTTTACCTCATTCTCAGTTAAGGAAGCTGAAGGAGATGAACTCTTGCTAAAAGCAAGAGTTGAAGATTCTGCTGCTGAAGCCCGATTTCGCTTCTTCAGAGGTTTACATGCATCAGACAGATTTTTCGTTGCTGTAAAATAATTTTGGTTTACAAAGTGAAGTTTGGAACTTTAAAACGTTATCTCCCTGAAGCCATTTAAAATATTCCTTCAGCTAAAGGAAGGAATGATTTAGGTAGGTCTTCTGGGCACCTACATAGGGCTGAGAGAACAGGAAGTAAGTTTCTGAAACCATGTGTTTTGGCTTGATTTTTAAAATAAAGAGGTTTCTGTTAATCAAATACGTACTACAAATGGCTAAGAAATGTTTTCCCATTTTTTTTTTTTTGCTCATTTCTATTAAAATCAAAATATCTTGTGACTTATGACCTCTTTAAAGCAGAGGTAACAGTTATCTCCTCAGATAAACATTAGAAGGCCTACATTGTCTCATCACAATCTGAGTACCACTAACACTTTGTTAAGAGAAAGGTTATATACAGGAGCCAGGTACCAGACATTATCTATGGCATATCACCACTTCTACATTGTGCAGAACTTGCTGAAGCTTACTTGTCTTTGGCATATCATTATAATACCTAAAGAGACATGCTCTTACAGAATTTACCTTAAACTTGAGCATCATTAACAAGTCTGACTTTTGGATTTTGGTCCAAGGTTATTTAGAATTCCCTCTTGCGCTCCACACTGCCTCCCATCAAGCATCATTTAAAAGGACTAAAATCACATAGTAACTGATTACATTGATGGTCACTGCACTTGTTTTATTGGGCTAATGCACAATGACAAATTGGAGCAGTAGGATTTGTATCACTGCTTGCCAAGATCACAGGGCAATAGCTTTAATTTGGTGCCATCAAACGGTGAACTTGTGAACTGCTGCTCTAAATCAGCAATACACAATTTCAGTCAAGTATAATGTTGCAAAATGGTGGTAGTGAAGGAAGAGAGCACGCTCCCCCCCCATCTGTGGCATAGTGGCTGTAACTGGTTATTGCGTCAGCAAAATTTAGCTGGCTGCCTCAGACAACCTGTTTATTTTAAAATTATTTAATTGAAAAAGTTACATTAAAACTTATTCTGACCACATTACCTGACTGGTTCTTTTGTGAAGAGGAGGTTTCTGTGACCTTAGAAGAGTTTGTTTTTGCTGTTTTGTCATTGCTTGTCTCCCTCTGTCACAAAAAAAAATACGAAAAAATAAAAAAACTCCTAATTTATGAGTGGTTGGATAAAACTGGCAATTACTTCTGGATTTATGTTATTAAAAAGAAAGTGTCTTTACAAATTTCTGAATGGTAATGTAGTTAAGCTAGCCCCATTTAAGTGATTTTTAAAACTCATTTACAGCACAGGGTACAAACCCGTAAACAAATGAGAAAAATTAAAGAACACAGTATTCCAGCATCCCACTTATCCATCCCAAACTCAGCATATCAGAAAGGGGAGCTCTAAATGAACACGAAACATGTAAATTATTCTTACTATTCTTTATCTAAACTGGTCAAATTAAAACCTTTAATTATTAAAGGTAAACTGCAGAATTAGTATATAAATTTGAGAATAAACCCTGTGCAGAATTTTAAGTCTCAAGAGAGGCTTGCTTGCAGCTCCACAACTTATAGCAGTGCCATTTTTGAAATTACTATGGTTAAGATTGTTTCAGCATTTCCAAAATAAAAACACTATTTTCAAAGGAATATAAACACCACATAAATTTGCTCCAGATTGAGAATTTATCATTAAAAGTTTAGGCCGAAAACTGGGGAAGATTTTGTCAAAGCTTTGTCAAAATTAGACACTGTTCCTTACACATATGCCACTATTTTTTTTTCTTTTTGTATGGTACAAATTCATTCAAGTAGTAAGTCACTAAAATTGTAGCCAAGAATACTTAAGCCTGACAAATGCTCACCTGATCAATAATTCTACCAAACAGAATGTTTTACATACTTTTTCATATTCTTCATCTGACATTCAGTTTTTACAAAAGATGTGCAGGTGAACACCTCAAAAGACCAGAGAACTGGTTTCCTTTGTAAAAATAAATATGAATGGCTACTGTACTACAGATGTGCTACACTGTGCTTTTACTGACTTCTAAGTAGACTAAGACGCCCTACCACTAATGCCGCCAGAGGCTCCCAATATCAGTTTTGCAAGATTAGTTACACTTCTGTGTAAAAATGAAAGAAAATGTACAGTACAGTCCACTCTTAAATTTAAAGCATGCTTTACAGAACTCCCATTTTGTTAATGTGCATTTTATATACATCATGAAAGCACCGATGAACGAGTTAGTTTTTCAAGACTTCCATACGGGTATTTATGACTTAGTTACTTTGTATGAAAACATTCAGATTTTGTAAATAAGAATTAAGGACAAAAATGCACAACTTTCATGCAAGCAGTAAAACATCACGGAAAAATAGTCATTAAAGCTCCTCCTATCCAAAATGATCGTAACAAAAGCCTGCAGGTAAACTGGGAATAGCAGAAGGAAGGTGTATGGTTAGTGTTTGCTTTTTTGAATCGTTACATAGATATTTTCACTGTCATTCACTAAATGTTTTACTAAGCAGCAGCACATACAGCTAGAAGTACCCTGGGCTGGTGAAGGCAGGAAAAAGAGATAATTCATTAAAGAAACCGCAAAGCAACCATTCTGTGATATCCGACCCTTCTGTGGACAGAAGCACAAACATTGCTATATGCATTTAGAGTTTCCAAATTACCTAATATTTACACACACCAGATTCCTTGTAACTAGTTCTGATAAACGGATCACATAGAGGACAACACTTTTTAAAGCACATTACTAAGTCAACGTTATTAGTGGTATGTATCTTATGGGAATCATTCACCTCATTTATTTATTTATTTTCCTGTTAAGATTCACATCTGCATCACAACATCAAAGATATCAGAACCTCCTCTGCATGAACATTGTGATAATGTAGGCTAATTGTAGTGTATGAATACTGGTGGGACAGTAAAGAAGTAACTTTAGGGACAGTCAAAACAAGGACTTCATAGCAGGAATTAATTACAGTAAGTAAACTTAATTATTCCATGGATCTAGTGTAGTATAGTGAATTCAAATCAATTAGACAAGTTTAAAAAGGGTCCAAAACCTTCTAGAATATAAGATGACTATTCAACGACTAAGCCGTTAGAACAAGGAGTGCAAAAAACAGTTCTGGCCCTTCTTTCTGCAAAGGCAATAACATTTCTCTAAGACTTATCTCTGTCCTTTGCTAATAAGCTCATTAAGCCTGGCTATCTGAAATTCTATTTATTTTTTTATATTGAACTCTAAACGAGTTGTCTGAATATCCACAATATCAACAGTGGTACTAAAATAACCAGCTTACCAAACAAAGTGACATCTACAAATGTGACCTCCATAATTAATTTAAAAAAATAAATCCACTACCTTCCGTTATATTGGGTTGTTTCATTTAATCACTGTACCACTAAAGTCCTGAGATGAGGTCTGCATACTCACACTACAGTATGATACTGTAATAACATATCTGAAAACACTTGTGAGCTAAGCTTTCCACACAAGTAAAACCCATGAAGTTCACTGGTCTACATGCATGACTAAATAAACCTATGCTTAAGTCTCTACAAGATTTGGGCTGTATCCATAATACATAGTTTTAGTGACCTATGTAAGGAAAAATCTCACTCTCACAAGCAAGCTAAACTGAAAAGGAGCCTACAATTTGTGCGGTAAACATACTGTAATATTTACTGCAGTTTCCTAACTTAAGAAATGGGTCAGCATGCCACTCTAAAACTTTCTATAGGTTTCCAGTTCTTGAAAAGCAGTTTTTCTGTTTTGCTTTACTTGCTTACCTCTCTCCCCCCGCTTTTGTCTAAATTAAGTATTGACTAAAGGTATTTATTTTTTTTACATTCTTGACACATCTCTGAACTCCAATTCAGGAGGAAAGAAAAAGAACTACAAAGCATGACGACATGGAAAGGTCATGCCTCTGCACATTCCTTTGTGAAACAGATTTTCTCAGCACACATTTTCACCACAGTTTAAGCAGCAACTGCAACTTGTCATACCTCTGTCCTTGAAACCAAAGAAAAAAAACCTCCACAGTGGTAAGCTCACATGTATCTCTGAATATTTACAACAGTTTGATTTGATATACAGACATTACTTTTTTAATCCTGAAAACGGAAATGCTGACAAACTTAACTACAGCAATGTGATTGGTGCTGCTATAAATCAACCCAAACGAACCAACGACATAATTACCTTCCGATTATTCTGTTTATCCATCCTGAGTCTTTTCCTAGGTGCTTCCTGAACTTCAAAATCTTCTGTAGGTTCCTTTGTCCTCTTTTTTTGGTTTCTTTTATTTCCATGTAAGTTACCTTGGGATGGGGGATGGGGGAAACTTACATGAAAAATAATCTAAAACCCACTTTCAAATTATTTTGAACTGATCTAGTTATTTAAGTTACTTTTCTTTCAGTCATTATTTTTAAAACATGGTTAAACATTAACACAGTTTGATGACCCCTTAATGCTTAAAGTCTGGTTTCTGGTTCTGAAGACTAACTCTAGAACACATCCAAATCAACTGCTTCATACTCAAGTTATTTTAGAAAGATAGGTCTACCTGTATAAGCAGTAGTTTAAGATCTGAATATTACTGCCCAACATTTGTTTCGTATCATCAGACTACACATGATTGATCTATACAGCTTTTAACTCTCCTGCCACTTTGTAACAGTGTCTTATCACTGAAACGAATTTTTAAGTCTCCTCCTTAAGTCTCCTTCAAGTTCTCCAAATGATACAGATGAAGATACTGGCGACATCTATTAAGGGACCTCTGGAAAAGACAAGATATCACCAACTGTACAGATTAATTCTCTCTTTCTGGTAAGGCAGTCCCAGAATCTCTCTAACAAGCTTACTTATATTTTACAGGAGACCGTAAGATCCCCTTCCTTTGTGAACCAAAATCCGAAGAACAGAATCACGTCAGTCATTTTAAACCAACGGACTTATTCACATATTTAGATGGTCGTTCACTGTAAAGTTCAAGCAGCTGCTAAATTACAAAAGGTCAGTGACTAACCTACATACCCCTTCCACAGGTTCAGCTATTGTTTGCACTCGCCCTACCTCAAAAAGATATATGAAGGTTTATGAAGTGGTCTGTTTCATCAGGATGAAATGACATTACACTCGCCAGTACACTCTAATTTATGAAGCTACAGGGTATTATTAGTATGAAGATTGCAAGCTCCAGGGGCACAGATATGTTAACTGAAATTGCCCTACAGCTACAAGCATTCTACTCCAGTGGGAACAAATAGCTGTAAATATTAAAAATATTGCAACTTGAAAATATGGATAATTTTCAAATTAATGTTCTTATCTAACCAATCTAGGACATATTCTATTATCAGACTCTGAATCCACAAAGCAGACTGAAATGGCTCCAGGAGAACCTGCTACTTACAAAAAGCCAGCAAGAGAAATCCCACAATATTCTTCCAAGTTTAAGATAAGAGGATTTGGGTAGGGGAACAATTGAACTGACATGTTTTCATCTGTAGATAACTATAAATGTACACAATATATGTACTAGAAACACCTGGTACAGGTACAATTTCAATTACATTTCTTGCAATATGACACTGAGGAAGGTGAACAAAATTCAGCACTACATTGTTTAGATATTTAATTTGGGATCCATTAAAATTCTAACGTCAAGGAAGACAACATCTGAGATAAAATAAAGAGATTATGATACGTGGGCGATTACATAAAAAAATACACTCAATAGCTACTTATAATGATGAACTATTTGCACACAACACAAATTTCAATTACTTCTGGATCTTGATCTCCTTTTAGGTGAGTCTTGAAACACTTTACGTTTGGCCTCTCCAATATTCTTCAATGATGAACCTTGAGAGATACAGAATGTGTTTTTTTTTTAAACTGATATCCAAATATTTGACACTTAAAATTTAAAGTTAAAAACTTTTCAATTTTCCACAAAATGATGTTATTTCACACACACACAGATAGTTAACAAAACTGACTGCCATTTTTATACAAGTTTTTCCAAGTCTCACAAACTTTCAAACACTCCCTCTCATTCTTGTTATTGCCCAAAGCAGCACCTGTTGGCTTCTAATACTCCCATAGTAAGTCTTCTTACAGTGCTGTAAAGCTATTTAAATTTGAAAAATGATAGCTAGTTAAATTTGATAAAGTTCATGCAAATGCCAAACTATCTTCCTCCTTCTTTCTCAAATAAGTGACTCCAAAACTACTCAGATATTTTGCAAAATAATTGAGACTGTTTATCAAAACCAAACGCTAGACAACAGCAACAAAAAAATAAAAGCAGAAAAAAAAAAAGTATTTGCAATCTTGTACAATGTCCTAAAAACTTTGAGTAGCACAATAAAATGCCAAACGGATGAAAGTTTCAGAATAAAGTTTGGAATACTTCCTGAGTTGACGATGATATGAGGTAATATACTTTAGGTATATATGAAGAAAAGGTGTAGCACTGATTAAACTTTTTAAACCATTTCCTAACTATTCTAGAAAAAAACCCCTCAAATTTTACTAGTAGTAACACTTCATCTTCCCTTCCCACCATCCACTCGTAACAGGCAGTGGATGCAATGGCAGCTGCTTATGGGCAGAAGAAGAATGAGAAACCAGCAATCTCTAGACAGTAGAAGGTTTACATATAACAACTTTTCAGAACAATGAGCAAGAAATGTAGACTTCATGGGTTGCGTTTATTGTAACCATTGGTATTCCTTTGCTATTGGCACAAACACCAAGAATTAAAACTGGAAAACAGTGAAAGCTGTTTTCCCTACAGGTCTCAAATATGTGCTTAGTTTTAACACCACTATGTATATCAAATTTAGTTAGAGTACACTAGCACAGTTTTACGTTTACCAGAGTCTTCTTCAGATTTGGGAGAGGTCACTATGGCAAACTTTGTGTTATAGCGAGCTTTCTGTTTTTCACTAAGCATGTTCCACTGCGATTCAAGCAATTCTTCAATCTCCTCACTTGAAGCATCTGGATGTTCAGCAACCACCTATACATGCAGAAATAGGGTTGTATTAAAAAAAGGTGACCATTGAAAAGAATGGCGTAAATACTTCTATTGCTTTGGAAAACTGGATACAAACAAGTTATCTAACATTTCTGCTGTACACAGAACTAGATTAAAACCTTCTGTATCCAGTTTTTCTTTGAATAACCACTTCTCTCTGTCTCTCAAAAAATCTATTAGCATATTCAGAAGTATAAAGAATCATTTTGGAAGTATCTATTTGCCTTTTAACATTCAAAAAATGGAGTAAGTGTAAATCTTGTCCTGTGGTCATTAAAAAAAAAAGTGTATTATTTCTTGATGAAGTTTAAATCTATACCACAAAAGACAGACAAGCAATATTGGAATACATGCTTGCCTACGAAGACATCCATCAATTCACAGGAGAACTCATTAAACATAGAATTCATTACACCTATCTTAGCAGAGAGATTGACACAAGCTAGCATCTGATGCAACATTTTCCTGTATTAATTAATCATTTTATACTATGTACATGAATATGAGGAACGCAAAAAACTGTGCATCTTTTCTTAGTAATATGAGCATGACACATAATAGCCATCAACATGGAATTTAAGTGAGTTTCTGGAAGTTTATTCAACACAAACAGAAAATCCAGTATTAAAAACAAAGAAAAAAATCTTCCCAAACTCCTTCAGTATTCCCATACTTCTACTTAAGGAAACCCAGATTTGACTAATTATAGAAGTCAGAAAGCTCTTAAGATTGTACGATCTACAGAAATGAAACAGTGGCTTTAAAAACAACCCATCTCATCTCATTACCCAGCATTCTCCAAAATCCTGTTACTGGAGTGATGCAACCGATACCCCAAAATCATGGAGCGAAAAAATCCTAAGCCAACAAAGCCAAGCATTCAAACAGTAACACCATTCAACAGAACAGAAATACAAATTTTCTGTGGTAAGTGGAAATGATTAAACCTAATTTCTTAGAACTTAGCATCTTAAAATCGCATTTCCTGTTGTCAAACAAAGTACAAGTGTGACTGAAACTTCTCCAGGGGTTAGAATAGTTGTAGTACCTTCCTGTCATTGGGATTATTCAGCGTCTAGTAGGGAAATTCACACTGTAATTTTCCCCCGGTAGAATACTAAGAGTTCTCTTGCTTCTATCTGGTATAACCCACCTGTAAAAAGCTTGGAGAATACAACTACCTTTGTAGACCTCTACTCAAAGTCTGATTAAAATCCAACAATGTCAAAAAAGTTATTGAGAGGGGAGAATGTAGACAGACCCACAAGATACCCCTCCCACAAATCTCACTTCTTTAGGAAAAGAAATTAGCATCAACTTTGACCATTACCACTAAGTGTATAGTTCATTGTGCTCAACTAGGGCACAGAGTTATTTAGTACTCTAAGAAATAACTAGCTTTGTTCGCACAAATGAGATACAGTTTAACATCACCTCCAGTCCCACCAAAATACAAATAAAACCAACTTTCAGCTGACTAGGAGCACTGTGAAATGAGAAGCAAAAGACACTCATGGTTCTTAATGGTTAAGAGATCCTTGCAAAGAAGGCCTCCAAGGAAAATGCCCAGCAGTCTTCTCTGAAGTCTTCATACTGTAATACTCAATCCCGGAATACATACTGGAAATGATGTATCGGGTATCTTGATGTACATGAAAATCATGCACTTTTCCCAAGTACTTATTTTAAGTCTAACTGTGCAACAGAACACACGGAAGATATTTTCTTGGATCTGGGAATTCATATCACTATAGGTGCGGAAAACATGGTAATTAGACCAGACATGTCCTAGCTCATCGAGGCAAAGAGTATTACCATCACTCTTATTTGTCTTGACGTTCAACAACTCCTTACAGAGTTGCAGAAATGCAATGCAGAAATCTTCAACTGTAAACCCTACTAGTGAAACTATTTCTTAATTTACCTCTAAACCTAAATCAGTGCATTAATATAAACAGTATAGCTGTCTGCCTCTCACTGAACGACACTTTTATCTCAACTCAGACACTCCCTTCTCATGATTACTATGGATATATTTCACAGAGGAAGCGCATAAGAATGCCAATAGTACAAAATACATCTTTACTTCTTTGGTAACAGCACAAAATACTTAATGCGTCACTACAACCATAAAAGTGCTCCAAGCTTTCAACACCTCCCTCAGGGAAGCATGCCTCTTAAATAATTAAAAACATTTTCCAGCAGTTCATCCAGTCTTCCAGCAGCCATCATTCATTTCTAAAAATTTCAACTATTCCTCATCCTCCTATCCCCAGAAAAAGTAACACAAAAAGTAGTAATCAATAAAACCAAACCGATATATGAATCCTACTACCATACAAAGCCGGACTCCAAGCAAGACACAGCAGAAATGGCTCTACTTTTAAGAGAGCTCGTGATTATTAGAGGCCCCAAAAGAGAAGTCTTTAGTGATTCCTTTCCATTCACTTCCATCCCTTCCCAAGTCTGGGAGCCAGAAAGCCTCTTCTGGATCCATAGTTTTCCTTTCTTCTAAGTTTCTATATGCAAATAGTAAAGTAAAAATACACTAAACTCTCAGATGCCACCAACAGAAGTAGCTCAGGAACAGGTCTGTTTTTTAGCCAACTTTCTCACTCCTTCTAAAGCATCAGAACATCTACAACAGCAACAAAACAAACTCTTGGATGGAAAGCAAACCATGCAAGTTGAATCAGGTAAGTCTAACAAAAGGAGTAACTCTGAATACTAGTTTGGATACAATCTTCACTTTCCACCAAAGGCACAAAACTGTCATTTTAAAAGTGATGTGACAGACCGGAAGTGTTAATTAAAGTCAGGTAACTTAGGTTCTGTGCAATAAGCATGAATACCTAAAATGATATTTCCCCACTTTGCCAGTTAACTTCGAATCAAGAGAAAGGAAAGACAGGTTCTACTGCCCTGATCGGTTAGAGGGACTGTTACCTGCAGTTACCTGGTATCTGCAGTTTTCGTAACCTAGCTCTGTTCTATGCACAGAAGTGCTTCTATACCTATTAGAACGGATCACACAATCAGGTGGATTTGGGTTTTCAAGACTGATCTTATTAAAAGGTATTCCAGGCAGAAATGGTAGGATGTCCTCTCTCTAAATAGATGTAATATTTTGAAACTTACTTTGTTCTACTTAACACTCTGTGCAACATTAGCCACTATCATCAGTGTGATTTTCAAGTTTATGTAAGTTTTTTAGTTTCCTGAAATGACGCTGAAGACAAAGAAATTCCTCAATGTCAAATATTGGAATAGTCTTCATATTTTCCATCTATTAATTTGAGAATTACAGTATAACCATAGTAGGGAATGAAGCTTGATAACTGGCACAGAAAATAGAAATATAACATCAGAGACTCAGCATGTCTCTTCTGTGGTAAGACATGTTTGGCTAAGAGTCCATAAAACCAGACATAATAACCTCATTTCTTCCAGAGAAGTAATTTCATGTCCCTCAATATTGCACAAGACTTCTTGCTACCTACATTAAAGGCCAAGGAAATTCTCCCTTGCCACTATACAAGACACAAGGTTACTTATAGAAGAACTGGAAATAGAACTCAGGTCTCTCAAATATGAGACAGATGATTTAACCATACAGTTTTTCATAATGAATATTTCAAAATATATATTTAATAGTCTGGCTACAAAACCCTTGCCTTTCTGGAGCCAGCAAACTGAACTGCCAATGCTTTTCTCAATTCAACCAAAGCCACTAAAAGGTATGTGTAACACTGTGTTCATTTTCATTCTCAGTTTAAGTTGCAATGATCTAAAAAGATACTAAGCTGAACCACAACTCATTGGCTTCCATACAACAGAAACTGTTTTTCAATTTTTCTTCATAAAGTTCTTATCTATTAATGTTTTCTAACACAAATGTCCTATAACAAAGTCAACCATTCAGTAGCTGAAGAGTGTGACAAAGTCACCACTAACTTTCTGGTCCTTTTGTGGGTATTATGGAATAGCACAACTACAAGGAAACACGAGAACTCATGCTTCTTTCAGTGCATGGAATTGTACTGCAAATGGAGCAGAGGGTTGTAAGGAAGAAAAATGATGGTCATGATTTTAAAGTAATGAGCTAGAACAGCAGTACTGCTTTTATACTTCTAACAGTCTTCCTAAGAAATGTTGATATTAAAGTATTTATTTATTCTAACTTGTCTCAGAGCTTTGGTAACTAGCTTCTTTTGAAGTGCAGCAAAAGGTTCTAAGTAAATGAAGTTTTTACGGAGTTCAGAGACAAGGGAACACACCGAAAGAATTGAGCCACATCTTCAGAAAGAATGTACAAGCTAACTATAAGTAGATTGCCATAAACAGCGTAACTTTTGTTATATTTGCCTAAGCTTATGTATGCATATCTACTACATTTTACATATATTAAAAAAATATGGCTAATACAAAGGACTATTAGATTATGTAGGAAGATACTAACACGACTTATGCTTAAAGTACAATGGCGTTATCACTATCTTGTTTATATTGCTCATCTACATTTGCTTCTTTCTCTGTTCCTGTCTAGACTAAGATTTGATGCAGGCATACCTTGTCAAGCTCAGAGTATTATAGATTCTACAGTAACAACTAGTTTTTGTCAACTGAAGTAAAGAAGTTTCTTCAAGTATAGAAATGAAAAGAGGCAAATCAACAACAATAACAGCTAAGAGACTAACCTCATCTCTGTGCTTCTGACAAAAGACCAAAAACTGAGATACTGCATCGCCCTTTCTGCTTCGCGGAGTAGATGCTGGAGTTTTCTTTCTATTGAGAGGGGAGCCTATCCCTCTTTTGGATTCTGCCTGTTCGGATGACTTCTGAGGAGTAGTATTCTTAGTCCCTGACTGACTGCTTTCTTGCATATCATCAGTGGTAGACAATTTTGATGTCCTTCTCCTCCTCTTGGTAGGAATGCCAGACTCCTTCATCGATTTCAGATTTTGACTGGTTTCTTCATTTGAGTAAGATGACTCATCTATCTCCTCTAATGGTTCCACAGCAATGCCAACTTCCTTTGCCACTCGAGGATTAAGATGAGGTCTGTCCCTAACATAGATGAAGGTGTACTTGGCCTTCCGTTCTTCCACTGTCATGCCTACTGCTTCACTTGCTTGCTTAACACCCATCTCCCACTGTGGCCGCAGCTTCCCTGAAACAGGCTTTAACATCTGCAAGACAAGATGACAATGTGAGAAATTTGCCTGCTTTTGATTTCAAAATGCCAACATCAACACAAAACAATTCCAAGAGACTAAGTGTAATGTATAATTATGATTCAGACATTCAAATGGAATTGTATTTGATAGTACCGATACCATGCATGAATCAAGGACAAAGCAGAAGAGTACTGATTTTTAATAAGTAACGAACAGTGACAAATCATCCCATTCTTTGCATCTGTAAGTGAAATGTAAGACTACAAGTCTCTGTAGAACAAGATGTCTTTAAAGCTTTCTAGAATACCTATTTATAGCTGTACAAACCTGTAATAGTAAAATAAAAATCTGCAAATCTTGTCTGACTTGGTAGTCTCTTACCTTTATTTTCTCTGCTTTAGTGAGGGCTTGTTTTGCACTTTCCTGGCATAATTGTTCAAACTGGTCTTTTTCTTTGAAGGGCACAAGGCTCTTCTCAAATATCCAGGCTCGCTCTGGGGCATCTCCAAAAAATTGAACATGATATTGACGAAAACTCTTTTTCTGTCCTGAAAATCAAAAATGAATGTATTTAAAATACAACTTAGGTTGACCCATTTAACCATGTTGAAAGTCTCTGAGCTATATAATCTATGAAGTTTGACACAAAAGCCCAATAGTTTAATTCCAAACAAGAATATACTTTGCTAAATTAACTTAAGGTTACAATCATCTGTCAGTGCTTTCCATGTATATTAACTTACATGTAGGCCTGGATGTTTCTGACAATGCTACACTTGGAAAAGTTTCCAAAGCTTGGATAGCCTATACACTCAGCCTCATCTCTGATTCGCTTACACTTTATCTTTTAATATTCTTGAACAGAACACATACTTCAGCTAGTTTTAACACTTGCAATCACAACTTCATCTTAACCAAGCTTTTAAGGAATCAAAGCAAGAAATGAAAAGGATTTGGGTAGTGTAAGGGAGAGAAGGGAGAGCGGGAAGATTAAGAGAACAATTTTGAAACCTAGACAAGAAATTCATTCTTCTAAGGTTGTAAAGAGAAATACTGTCTCACTGTAGTAAGATATAGGCATACAACCTTCCCCTTCTGAAGACCTTAGCTATTCTACAGTGAAGGGGGAAGACAACACCTTCAAAATTCACCAAAGAGTTGACAGTTAACAACAAACTTCTAAAAGACAGAGGTAAGAAAATCAGACTTAAGATGTTCTCTAGCATCTCCTTCATGAAAACTCACAGATTTGTTGCCTAAGTGTTCAAATTAGGGTATCATTTAAAAATAGAAAAGGTTTTAACACTATGATGACCTATACTTTCGTGTTTGTAAATGCAATCCTGCTAGAAAGGGATCAGTTACCCCCCCTACAGTATCTCTGGTTCTTCAAGGTGTCACCACATTAGTATGTCTAACATGTAGTCTGGGAGGAAGAGGAAATCAGGTAAGGATGTCTACCCAGTAAGAACAAAGAACAGCCTGTAACAGATGTCTTCAAACTAGGTCTAGATTTTGCTAGGTTATTCGTACACTGCATGTCTTCTACCTTTATCAGCAAATACATCTGGCTGATTGCTTAATGCACTATTATTACTGGGGCTTCTAGACTTAGAAAGAACTTTCTTTTTGTAATTACTCAGCCAATAGTTATTTTTAAAGGTGATTGATCTTGTCTCAAAACGTGGCAATTGGAACAATAATATGAAATCAACCTAATTAATGGTATGTGCGTAAGTTTTATTAACCATTACATATATATATATTTATTAACCATTACATACATACATATATATATATATAAAAAACGTACATGAGAGCTACAAGAACAATGATGACTCATTTGAGATCAGATATGAGAATCAAGAGGAATGGCATAGGGAAAGGTCTTGGGACTGTATGCATCACACATCCAATCCAGTAGTCTAATACACGTTCCAGTAATGCACAGTCAGAAGCAATTCTCTCGCACAGTAATTATTTTGTCCTCATCAAGAAAATGTTGTTTAACTAGGGACTACTGAGCTCTGATGACTTAATCTGCCTATGATAAAATAAAGGATTATTTTAATATTTTGCCAGGATGTCCTAGCTGCAGGCAGAGATGACACAGACTACATTTACAACTACCTGTAAAGATCTGCCTCGGAGCAGACAACAGCTCAGTTCCAAGCAGACACAGACACTCTATTCCTTTTACAATATAATGCTGGACAGCTGTAACTGCCTAATTAAGGAGTCTAAATAATAGTGCCGACCACTAGAATCACTGAACCTATTTGTGAACCTTCAGACATCTTCTGTGGGCTAAATTTGTATCAATGCTCATGGATAAAATAACGGAATTCATTAAGGGTTGTTCTATACAAAGACATCATTTTGGGCTCACAGAATCCTGGAACCACTAGCTATTGAAGGTTTGGGAGAATGTTCTGGGGACCCACCACTATTACTTGCCTTTTTCTGTATCCTAGCATCTGTGGTTGACCACAGTCAGAGACAGGATATTAAATGAGATGGAGCTTTAGTCTGTCTCAGTACGTACCTTCTTACATCAACGTGTGCATCCTGCAAGTTGAAAGTTACAAACTTTTCTCAAGCCTAACCAACTGGAATGATGAAATCGAGTATTAGCATCCAGAAATTCAGACTGTTTATAAACACTGTTAATCCTAATCCTAGAAATGAGAAATACAGAGACCTAGCTGAGTATTTCTACAACTCACAGATAAAAGAACTCTTCTGTTTGGAACAGGAGCCTTTGATAGTGCCTCAATAGTAAACGGTAGGTGGAAGATAATACAAGACTGGAAATATGTACTGATGGAAATATGCACATCAATGTGCATTTATCAGTTATGATGGCTGCCCAGACCTAGTCCGGATTGAATTTACAAACTCCTGAAGGAAAAGGCAGGCCCCAAGCCAACTCCAGAGCAAATACCAGAAATTACCATCATCCATATTACTTCAAAGAGATGGGTTAAAATCTCAAAGTACGTGGGCCCTTCTTTCTGTTAGTACTCCACAGGTTGCATTCAGACATATGACATTGGTTTCTGCTAGATCTGTTTCTATAGTTTCTTATAAAAAGCTACCACAGAGATTCTTGATAACGAAGAATAAACCTTGCTCCTTTCAAGGAGTAGAGTAATTCAGTTAGGAACAAATAAACAGCTTTATTTCTCTCAAAATCCAGCTCTTTATCTCATAATAGACCTAATAATCCAAAGGCTAAAATCACAGTGACTGCCTAATCAAAACTTTGAAAGACTGCTACAAGAAAAATTTGTCTGAGAAGTCTATAATAACCATTCTAGCAATTGTATGAATGCTTGACAGGGTTCTCAAGAAGCCATTTAGTTTACTGCCAACATTTAGTCTAGCTATAATACTAGAGATCCTCATTCAGTTTAGCCTTAAAAACCTCCTATGAATGAGATCACACCATTTCTTCAGACAATCCACCCCAATGCTTCGCAATCTTTATCCCTTCCAAGTTCTTCTTAATATGAAGTCTAAATATTCATTGCTACTAAGCTCTCTTCTTCCCAGAACAAGAGGAGTTTACACCTTTTCTTCTTTGCATGTAACTTAAGTTATTTAAGGCCAGTTACTGGGTTCTCCTTTAGCTCCTCCTTGTCAGATGAAAGAGCCCCAGTTCCTTCACTCTGCCCATGCAGGTAGACTCCTAAATTTCCGTTCATGCTGTCCTCAGAACCTTCTCTGTTTAGTCCATGTTTCTTGAAATGAGATGGCCCAAACAGGATGAAATGAACAAAGTACTCCTGCTGAGGCCATGCTACCACTGGAAAAGCAAAGGATCTACTTCATGCTTTTTATAAGCAGTGCTATTAATTTATATTAGTGTGAGTTTGGTCTTTCTGCAGAGAAAACTACAATGGGTTATTACAACTCTCAGATTCCCTTCTACAAAAATGCAGCTTTCCACTCATTTCCCAGCTTGATCACCTACCACTGTAAAAACCCAACACTTACTCCTACTGAACTGCATTTTTTTTTCAGACCACACCTCCAAAGTGTCAAGATTATTCTGATTTTCAATGCTACGTGTTTACAGTCCCTCCACACTGGAAATCTGTAATTCCAATGCAAATTTTAGATGTATATTCTAGTCCATTTTCCAAGTTCTCAATGCAACCCTTGAAAATTACGTAAAAACAAAACCACAAAACCACTCCTTTCCCAGACTTGGAAATACATAGTTCAAAGTTACTGAAATCTCTAGTGACAAGTAAATGCCCTACTTTGTTCATAACAATGGAAGCCAATACTTTCACTTGATCTAACAAAATACATGGAAGTATTTAGAAGCATAAATATCAAAATAAAATTCTGTGCTCCTATTTTGGTTTGATATTCCTATCAACTTCTTTCTTTTCTCCTTAATCTGCAAGTTTTCTGGATTCAGTTTTCAGGTTTTCTAAACTTTCAGTACATTTTGGCATCAACATAGTAAAAAACAGTTTACAGTGCTCAGCTGGAGTTAAAACTAGTGAGGGATGCAATGTGCAGCAAAAGAAGATTTTCTGTAAATACAACAGTAGCAAAAGGAAGGCTAAGGAATGCTCACTGGGGCAGGTGCCTGAGTGAGAAAGGACACAGAAAAGACTGGGGTACTCTACGCCTTCTCTGTCTCAGGTTTTTGTTTGTTTGTTTGTTTGTTCTTTAAACTGTAATATCTGCCCCCAAGCCTTCAGGCTCCTTAGTCTAGTGACAAAAGCTGCAAGACTAAGGCACTAACCACAGCATATTAAGAAAAAGTCAGGGAGCACTTAATCACATTGGACATCTATGGGAGTATGGGACCAGATAGGATGCCTCAGAAGGAGCTGAAGGTGTTGGCCAATGTGATTGCAAGGGTGATCTCTGTAAGTTTTGAAAGGTCACAACCATCAGGGGAGATATCCAATGACTGGAAAAAGGCAAACATTGCACCTATCTTCAAGAAAAAATAGAACAATCTGGGGAACTACAAGCTAGGTGGACTAGCTAGTTGACTCATTGCCTACAAGATTACGGGGCAAATTCTCCTAAAAGATATGTCCAAGCACATGAAAGACAAGGAGGTGTCTAGGAATAGCCAGCACAGACTCACCAAGGGCAAATTGTGCCTAATCAATCTGATTCACACAGTGCTAATAGAAAAGGCAAACAAAGGAAATTCCAACTAGATAAATGGAAAAGCCTTCTTGCCATAATGGCTGCCAGTCCATGGAACAAGTTGCCCAGAAAGGCTGTAAAGTCTCCATCCTTGAAGACATTAAATATTTGACTGGACAAGGCCCTGAGCAACCTGCTCTAACTTGGAGAGGTTCTTTCCAACCTGTATTACTTTATCATTCTACAACTAACACAGATAAGCCTCGATGGTTTCAAGTATCAGAACAGAGAATAAAGCTGCAAATGAGATTAAGAAATCATACAGATTCCTACTTAAAAATTTCATTAACACTTGGTAGTCCCTGCATTTAGAATCAACTAATGTTGTCTGTAGATAACAGTATTGATTTTATGAATCACAGAAAATTTAGCTGCCTGAATTACAGATTGCTTTTAGTAAAGCATGATCATCAGGAGTATTTAATTCCCATTAGCTTTCACTAAGATTTTTAGCCCATATCACACCTCCATAAAAACAATGGAAAGCACCATCAGATAATTCTTTTAATAAGACTCCACAGTTTCATAGATCACAATTTTGATATCTTTTGGAGATTGTTCAGAATTAAAAAAGACAAGGTGGAAAAAAGCTCCATCTGCTATATGCTCAAGAATAGTGTTTACATGATTTTAACATTCTTCTTGACAACAAGAAGCTGATTGAGTTACTGATACAACGAAGAACAGAATTTTCCCAAAATAATGGTTATGTATACCCAAAGAAATCTGGATGTTTGTAGCATCACTCACATACCTTTTAGTTTAGTGTAGGAATGGAGAACAGGATCAGCAGAAACCATACATGGCCACCATGGAAAACCAGACACTTTTGACCACACTAGATCTCCTATATTATACTTCAACACATGGACTTTGTCTTCTTTGATGGTACTTTGAGTCGGATCTCTCTTAGCAGGAGCCTTAAAAGATAAAAAAAGAAAAAATCTATCACCATATTTCTTCAGATATGCACTAGTATTACTAAATAGCACACAAAAATAAACAACATACTACAGTTTGTATTCTGTTTAAACATTCTCATTATATGTAAAAACACAGATTGGTAATGGAAGGAGGGAAATAAGAAATAGTTCACCAGAATAAAGAGCTGTCATGTTTGCTAACAAACAATAATTATATTTCACAGGTAATATAAACTTTAAGTCATAATTTTTGTTCTCTCACACCAAAAAAATTCCAAGTTCCATTTATCTTTTTGGTTTTTGTTAGAAATATTGGCAAGTAAGCTGTGGTTTGCCTTTATCTTTTCAAATAACTACTGAGAGACCATCAGGAAGGCTTACTTCAATTTCAAACACATTAACTGAGCACTGGATGTAGGCGTGGAAGAGCCAACTTCCCTCTGTATTGAATATTATTAATCAAGTTAAACGCTATACACAAAAATGTGTTCTTAGATTTAAAAAAATAAAAATAAAAAAATCCAGAACTAGAATAGACTGAAATACTGTCTTTCTGTCTCAACAGAAACTACATAAATAACCATTTAAAAAAAACAAACTCTGCATCTTTCAGCTGTCTTTTTACATACTGAGAATTTGTGACATGAAGCCTTCCACACACCCTTTTGAAAGATTTTTTTCCTGTTCCAGTTCTAGCAGTAGAAGTTTGAGTGCTCAGCTGGTACTCTAAAGCTGTTTTAGCTATTGGAAAACAATTACAGAACTATTTCCACTTCAAGGGTTAGATTTAACTACAAGGGAGTTTTGTGTTCCCCTATGATAGACACACATTTTTACTGCATCATAACAAAGTTCAGCAATACAGACATTTATTCACCAACTAAAACCATTTCACGAAGTTAGTTATATTTCGGCTTTTTGGCTTCATCTGTTCTATTTGATATAAATAATGAACGCCTTTATCTAGGTAAGCACTAACTCTGGATGCAAGAAAGCACAGATGTGTCTCATTACAGACATCTGTAAAAAAATAATTCACATATTTTTAATTTGCTTTTTCATTTTTCTAGTACTAAAATTTATGTGCAACCTGTTTTATCATTCATCTTGCGTAGTACCAGCTCAACACGCAGAAGGTGGACCAGAGCTTCAGGCTTCCAGTGGATTTAATGTTAGAGCTGGAGCAAAATTCTGTTTTAATTAATTGAAAGTGGCAAGAGGAAAGAAAGAACACTTTTAAGAAACTGGAAATCTAGAATGCGGAAACAAGTATCTGGAGCATTATGTTGAATCAGAGTAGATCAGGTTACCTTGTACAGATTTTTAAATCCAGAGAATACTACCACAACTTATTACACATTATTTTCCAAACATAAACAAAAAATCTTTGACGTACTGCAACAGCATAGATTTTTATTGCAACTCAACATAGAGGTACATCCAATAAAAAAATCTAAAGCTTAGTGTACCCAGAAACTGTTTTCCTCAAAGCTTTTGAACCTATGCCTGGTAAACACACATGATGCTATGTCATCTAATTCTTAGGGACACTTACTCATCCAGTGATTCAGCTTTTCTGATTAATTCAGACTTGGTTCATGTGCCTCCAGCTAGAGCCATGTTCCCATGTCTCAAGGTTTCTGGCTCTCTAAGGATTCTGTAAGACTGTAAGAAACCCCCCCCTGCTGAGCTTGCCTCAAGTCCAACACTCCCAATAGACCTAAAAGATTCCAAGCAGATGTGAAAAATCAAAATGCTCCTTCTAGCAGTTAAACATGACATGAAAAATTATACTTAAAAGTTAAAAATTAAGAAATACATATGCCAAGAACAGATCCAGAAAAACATTAATCCTAACATACACAGACAGACTTCTGCATTTAAACTAAATAGGTGGGATGAAAATATTTTTCAATGAGTTAACTTTTCAGAAATGTAAAAGTTACTCAAGAGTCTGAATCTCATTTTTAATTTATGAGTCCCTGTATTTTTCAGAAAGTGCAACTAAGCTGCAAAGATTTATGACTACAGTCTGAGAAGGAGCTCGCTGGAATAATGAAAAGGCTCTAGCAGTGCTTCTTATTGCAGCATAATCCAAAAGGGGTGGCAGCACAGGGGTCAATATCCCATTTCAATATATCTACAAGCACTTCACAAATTTTAAAAATGCCCAAAATTCTTTTACTATACTGGATCATGATGAAAAACCTGAAAATTATAGGCTCTGATAAAACCTGAAGGTTTATCTATAGAACACTTGCTGTATTTATGTTTCTTTTATTGACAAAATGTGCATACTTTAAAAGAATGGCAAAATACAGCACAAAATTCTATATACGTAATTTTTTTAAGTGGTCTTATATGAGGTTATTTAAAAACCTATAGAAAATATCACCATGAACTCACTCACTTCCACCTTACTTTCCCAAATCATTCCGGTTTAGTTTGATTTTCTCATTCTAGCAATTACTCTGATCTATTTAATAGGTATCTCAACAGTAAACAGTGAGGTTAAATTCCTGGCATATACTTCTGAGACAAGCAGCAGCAGGACAACGGTCTCTTCAATACTTCTTCTCAAAAACATTTTTGCAAACTGCCAGCATAGCATTAAATGTTTAAGTATTTAAATTGTTTTAAATCATCAGACAATGCTAGATACTGGAAGGCGGTCATATGCATAGATTTTACTTCAGTATCCAGGTTGGGTTTTTTTAATTATTGATGGGATGGGATGGGAGGAAGAGAGCATTTCTAAACAAATTTGCCACCCAGTCCCCTGTGGCATCTATGTTCTCGTATGACGAGAGCTGGAGCTTCTTTATGAGACACACTTGTACTCTCTGCAATTTTTAAGAATAGGAAATCACCTTTCAAGTTACAAAGTGGTATACAAAAAAATAATTTAGCTTGCAGGTTTTTTTCCTCCAGATGAAAACAGGAATTGTTATTTAGGCAAATTTTGATTCCCAACAATATGTAGTCACAGAACAGGGCATCTGACTGTGCACCCATGGAAGATGGAGAGGCAGGACTGGAAGCAGACTTTTGGTGGTCTGTGTGAACGCACCAGAAGACAGGGAATACCTCCTCCTGCAATAGCTGATCAATTCTTTCTGTGATGATACTTAAGCAAGCAAATTAAGATGGGAGACTCCTGGTGTAGAGCACAACTGTAAAGCACGGGAAGGTCACACAAAATCAAACTATTTAAAAATACCTTCCGCTGAATTTTTGGCTCTTTGCATCTTTTTGACGACTTTTTATGTCTTGAAATTGTTCTCATTTCTAATTAGATCTCCTACCCATAAATGTCAACAAAGTAAAGCCTGTCGGGCTTTCTGCGCTGCAGAGGAGCACAGAACAGCCTTTGCTTGCCATCATTGCTAAATAAGTCAGGACTGCTCTGCGCATGCCCCATCCCATTACCTTTTACTGCAGTTTTGACAGAAGTAAACACATACACATTTAGTTGCAGAATTTCCCCTCCCTCTCCTTCCTTAATTATAGGCAAGATCTGCAGCCTCTGAGATAACTACCACCTCAATCGTCTTAGCCCCAAACTTTAAACCAGTTATGCTCAACAGAAGAAGGAAACAGCTTGTGATCATACTCTTTTCTACTCTGGGAAGGAATTCCAGGGTTTTTTTTCCCCCTTTCGAACACTAGACTGCAGAGAAGTTATGTAAATGGGCAATCAAAGCTTGGGTGAGCAGGTGATGACTCCCACACAGACCAGTCCTAACACTGAATACACAGGCCATTTTACAGGCTCTGCGCTACTCAGTATGGTAGACATCGAAATTCCTGATTTTCTGGATTAGTATCCTAAGGAAAGACTTGCTCTGAAAGGCAGCTAGATGGATTTTAAGTTTATTTTGTCCAGGGGGCGTGGAGTGTGGAATGGAGTAGTTCCCTTATTGCAACTGAGTTTTTCTGTGAGAAATTATGCCTTGAAGAGTACCAGCCTCCTTAAAACCTCATCTGGGCCAACAGCTGCAATAGGCTGAGAAGGACCAAAAAAAGAAAAGAAAAATTAACATGCCTTTCCTCTTCCCTTAACATTTCAGATTTGTTTGTCATTTCTCTCAGCACTTTCATAAGCAATGAGTGACAGGCAGATTGACAAGACTTTATGACACTGCTGTCAGCATTCTACCAACCCAAAGAAGTGGCTTGACCATAGAAAACATTAGTATTTAATTAACTTTGCCTACATCTGATCAAAATAATTTAATCAGTTTCCATTTAGTTCTGGTCTGACTAATGAATATGATGAGACAAGAACACACCATGAGTGATGGGGTAATTTCAAAGCTTAAAACTGTCTTAAAATGATCAAACAAAAATGCATTTAAGGGCAGCATCTTTACCATACTGAGAGCTTTAGGTTTGCTTGTATATACTCTGTTATGAAAACACCATGAGTGTTTAGTAAACAAGGGACAAAGATAATTTAAAAAAAACCCGACACCTAGAAGGCTTACTAGGTGGTGTCAGACTGAGATAACTTTACCCCTTTTAAAGTGATCAGTGGTAGAATAGAGATACTAATATTATCATTATCTATTTTGTGTATATATGCACGTGTGCATACATGTGCAAGGAATTATAACCCCTCAAAATCATTGGACATTACCTTAAGCATCAAAAAGCTACTATTTCACTATACAAACTTAAAAAGCTATAGAAATGGTAAAAAACCCCTTCATCTAACTGTAAATTGTCAACAAGGGATTGGACAAAGAACAATGCTGAAAATTGGTGAAGAATACACCACCAGAATTTAATATTGGACAAAAAAAGAAAGAAAAAAAGAACATTTAAGACAAGCGAAGGCAGTAAATGTTGTCCTCTGTGTAACATAACGGGGAAGTACATATTGAACAACTTGTTGATATCTGATATCTCCCTTTTTGTTTTCATTTTCAATTTAGTTCCATCCTGTATCAAAAAACTTCCACTGGACTGCACTACAACAGAAAGCCATGCTACAAACACAGACTGCTGGAGGTCCACTTGTATTCCAGAATGAAAACCAATCTACTAGCATTATAAAACAAAATAATCAAGGTCCCTGAACAGAATAGATGCAATTATAATGTATTTTGAATCAAAGTTAGAACACACAAACTTAAACAGTCAAACGTGTTTCTTTACTGTGGAAAAGATAACATCGCTTGCTGACCAAAACCACGCATTCTTCTGGTCCTGCTATCTACTTGTGCTGTGTTTCATCCTCTAACACTCCTATTTTCCATCATGAACTTCTGTAATAAAAATAAAAGTAAAAAAATGTTTTGTCTTCTCTTGCCTCTCTATCAGGAAAGATAGTGAACTAAGGAAGTGGTTGTAGAACAAACTTCATTCCTTTCAGAGGTTCAAGAGATGTGGTAGGTTTGTCTGGAGAAAAAGGGAGCAAGAGAACAAAACCCATTATTTTGTCACGTTGTTCTGTCACTTGAATTAACCAATGATTAAGGACACTATAAACAAGCAGACAAACAAACTACCTAATAGGACAATGATTCAAAATATTTCTTCCTTGAGAAACCATCATCACAATTATGTTCTTAGGAAAGCTCTTGCTTCCTGAAAAAAATCAGGAATTTCATTTGACAAAAGACAAATCACCATTCAGGCAAAGGAATGGAGGGATGCAGCTACCTTCCCAGTGACTGATGTCCTGTCATTCAGGACAGAGAAACAGCAGCTTCTCACTCTGTGATTGAGGACGAAAATCTCACTAAGTCAAATCACTTCAAAACCAAACATTACAACTACAGATGATTACAATCTATGCAAAACCCTCAATTTACACTATTGCTTCAAGTGAAAAGGGTGGCAACTTAAGTCTGTTAAGAAATGGCCAGTGCTCATTCTAAATTATTCTGTCTACAAAAATACAGTATCCTCACAAACATAACTCCCTCGGTGCTTTGTGTTTTTTTTTTTAAGATTATAATTCACACATCATAGTAAAACTGTTTATCCCAGAAGGACAAGTCCTTAGAGGCCCTATGTTTATCCAAATAGCTCCCACCTTCTGGAATGCGGGGGAGTATATTTAGATAGTAAACCACAAATAACTGAATGTATTAAGAATAAAAATAAGTTTTTCCACTTTGACTTGTTATATTCTGTTTATTATCTAATAGAAGACTGCTATGTAATTACATATTCAGCAAACCACTGCCTACAGAGGCAGAAGACTAAGGAATAAACCAGACCCTCGCAAGAAGAGAAAATGCTGAATTATTACTAGAAAATGGAGAAGGATGAGGAAACATGAAGAAAGAAGCAATGAGTTGGCAAAGTTTTGCGTTCCATCTTCAGTAAAACAGAAAGGGGCAATTCAGTAGAGCACCCAAAGACTGCAGCCCTCAAAAGGCCACTGCATCAACCTCTGCACAATTAAATCTGCAACACCTTTGTAAAACATGCACTGTATTGTGCCGTGAGGTAAAGACTGAGGGGGAAGAGGCCATGAAAAGTCCAGATCAAAACAAAAAAATGAACAAACTATAATGGCGGTTGGTTTGTTAGTTTTTCAGATTTCTAATTGTTTTATCCCAAGCCAGAGATTTAACTAAAACCTTCCAAATTCAATTTCAAGAGCAATTACATTAAATGTATTTCTTCAAGTTATCTTTTCTTCTATTACTAACCACTTGCTTCTTCTCTTCTATTACTAAAAGGGGGTCAAATCTGGCAGCGTGAAGAATTACATTTGCAGAAGACACCAAGTTTGAGTCTTCCTGTCACAACCAGGATTTATTTATTTTTCTTCAATGTTATTAGATGGTAAAGCTATAAAACAAGAGGACAAAAAAGGCTGAAGAAAACCACTGGTCTACTTGCAGATCCTGAAAACTTTTCTGTGCTGGCTGAGGCTCTTTGAAACCCAATGTAAGTTTTGTGACAAGAAGTTTGTTTCCTCCATTTCTTTCCACAAACTCATCTAAAGCAGTTAGTGGACAGCATGTTGAATATCACCATGCAGGACCCTCCCCTCCAAGAGGGAAAGCAAGCAGAAGACAATAAAAGTACATATAAGTCTAGACAGGGATTCGTAAACAAATGTAGATTATGGGTTTTAAAACAAGATAAAAGCTCGAATTTGTATTTCAAATTAACCACTAAAATCCTGGTTACATTTAAATTCTTTTTTCTGGCTTTAGTTCCCTCATTAGCAAGTCTCCAGCAGATGAGAAGTTTTTTAAAGATGCTTTTACATTTAAAAACAAATCTGTCTATCCAAATCAGCAATCTTCCTTTACACAAACACTATATGGGCAAGTATTTTAGAAATAAAGTTAACATGGTATTTTAGTAACTAGGATACCACCCTTTTTTCAGAGCAAAGAGTTGAAGAGAAACAGGCTCAATCATTCACAGATAGATCCAGTCAGATGCAAGTTCTAGAACACTTCCCAACCCTCAATCTTTCTTAAAAATGTGGAGAGCAGTTTCTTTCAGCTGCTTTACTGAATTTCTGCATTTACATTTAGATGACCTCTTAAATTGTAAGTTAATACTGGCTTATTACTGAAAGATTCCATGTTTCAGAAATAGGTATTTAAATTAGATAAGGCTTGATCAGAATGAATGAAACCGTCTTTTATACTGAGTATTAGAAAAAGATTTCTGCCTACATCCAACTTCTCTAACCTTCACCCACCCTCAAAAGTTTAAACTTTTGAGGCAGTAACTGGGTATATAAGACAGTGTGGATATGAGATGCTACAGAAGTCTGGAAAAGCATGCCTTTAGAGCTATGAGGAAGTTTGGCATGGGAAACAGTTATTTTTAAATAATTTCCATATGAATTTCACATAGGATAACAGAATGAAAGCTAAATCATCAGGTTTTCTGGTGAAGGCAGGTACTTATCTCTACGCTTTTTTGCAACAAGAACACTTTTGAAAGAAGTTGTCGAGACTTAAATAGAACAAATGCTGATTTGACATAAAGGGGGTCTGTTAGTTAACTAATAATTTGACATAGTCCAAGTACTACTTTGCCTTTGAGATTAGACCTTCAAAATTAGTCCCCATACCTAAAAGCAGGCACTAGAGGTTTCCATCCAGGTTGTGTTGTTACATACACCTAGTAGGTCCTCCTCTTCTAGAGATGACATGCAAGGAACAGTATTAGTGGTTAATCAGCCTAGGGCCAAGTGGGGGGAAAAAAATCTCAAACCACCTAAACAGACAGACATTACCTTGATTTGGCAATGCTGAGGCATATTCCTGAAACATTCCTTGTTTTCAGCAATAAAGTTGAACAGAAAACCTAGGAAACCCCAACCAGAAATGCCCCAACCCCATACGACCATTAAAACAGGGGAGTCGTTGCAGTAAAACATCATGAAGCACATGCTATCAATTCCACAAGAACTAAGATCCCAAATTATTTTACTTCATCACAAGCATCCTCAACAAATACTCGAGTTGACATTTATTTACCAAAACAAACAAAACAACAACAAGGAAACAAACCCAAGCTTTTCTAGCAGTAGTTGCTGCTATGAGGCCACAGATCCACTTTCCTTCCTCATACAAGTGCAGCAGGGCTTGTTTAACAATGGTCTGTGCAAGATCCAGTTTTCCCTCTTGCACTGGGCTTCCAAAGTAAAGCATTTTTATGAACTGACTTTCTGAGAAGGTAATTAATTCCTTATTATTGACAACTTACATTTTTTAGCTACTGCCCATTTTATGATGCAGAAGAGAAGAACTCCTGTAGGTACTTTGGGTATTCACAAAAAGCAGAAATATAAATGTCAGCCCGGTTGGACCTATTTATTTATAATAGGAGGATAATGAAACATTGTAACAGACAAACATCTACAGACAAAGACCTCTTTTGGAGCTCCTAAAGTTCATGTGCCCTGTATGAAATCCACTCCAGAACAAGGAAACTTGTAAAGGAGGCTGGTATCACTGTTCCAAGACAGATCAAAATATTTTGCTTTTGTTACTTTGCCTAAGGGTTACTACAAAGCATCTTTCTTTCTTGACAAAAGGGGGTTTTAAGGGCCAGAAATGACATCTGCTACAGATCACTAAAGTTTCCCAAAAATCTGCCTGTAAATCCATCCAAGTAACATAACCCTGAACTGTAGATCTAACTCTCAGCTAAACACAAAAGTTAGACTTGCATTATTTCGGTTAAGCAGAACACTGAGCAGAGCAACAGAAAGGCTTCACCATATCTTGGACAGAGCAGTGAAAACAAGCAAATTCTTTGCCACACCAATCAGTAATGGTCAATACAATGTGAAGAGGAGATGCTGAGATGACAGTATTCATTTAAATCATGACACTACCAGTACAATGACTGAAAATAAGTTTCGTCAACTTAAAAAAACCAATTAAACCAAACAAGTGTCATTAACCTCTCAATTGTGTTATGGCACATAATCTGCTGTTGAGACGTAAAGGGAAGTTAGTTTTTGCAGAAGATGGCCTGGCTCACCACTTTACTTCATCTGTCATGTCCATCATAGTGCCCAAAAGACCAAAATAAAATAAAAAAAGTCCCAGAATGCACTAACCAAAGATGAATGTGAAACAATGCAACAGTTGCTGACATTCTTTGAATTTGAGTTAGATTACATCTGTTCAGCTCTTTTCCACAGAAAACCAGCTCAGTGTTCAGAAGCAGTCAAGAGTCAGTCAAATGCTAAGTATTATTTATAATGAAAAATAATGAAATCGAGAACAGTATAGAAAATCATTAACATGTCACTGTATGCATCCACAAGACATCTGTATCTTGAACATCCTGCACTGTTCTGGTCCCTCATTCTCAAAAAAAGAGACAGCAGAACCCAAAGGGCATCACAGTTCAGAAGAAGGATTGTAACAAGAAGTAACATTCTGGAATGGCTCCTATATGTGGAACAATACGCTAGGATTCTTTAAGCTGAAATTAAAAATTGAGCAGGTTTGTGAGAAATCTATAAAACTACCAGTAATACAGAAGTTTGTCCATGATCTCTACTTCCAGTATTATGAAAGAATCAACTGAAACAAGTAGGTGGCAAACTGAAAAGGAAAAGGAGCTGCTCTACTGCTCTATTACTTAATGTCCTGGATGCAAAAAGTTCACTTTGGCTCAAAGAGAAACTGAGGTCTTCTCCCATGAATTTAGCCATCTACAGCTATTAAACACTAAGTCACTAGCTCTAGAAACTTCTGAGTCACAAACTGCTGGAGGCTGAATGTATTCAAAGAGAGCCTCACTCCATGATTTGCCATGTCTATACTCTCCATTATGCGTCCTCCGCTGAACCTCACCCCCGAGGTGCGGAATTCAATGGCTCCTTGATCCAACTTGGTAGAGCTATTCTTATATAGCATTTTTGTTATCACTTCAAGATATTATTTCATATTTGATTTGGATTCTTCCACCTATGTGTTTATGAAGAGAGGAAAAAAAAAGTATTTACATATTACATATTGAGGTGACAGTTTTACGCAGAAAGTGTACTTAATTCAGCCACTTTTACATGCAAGAACAGGAAGTCTGGTATGGAGAGCCTTGAACAAATACTTAAGCTTTCTATAATTAACTTTGCAGCCACTCTGAGAATACTCATAGCTTCTAACCTCCCCCCAAACCAGTATACTCTTGATGCTGTACGCATTTTGGTGCTCCTTAACCTACAAGTAGTTCTTTAAGATACTTTTCCAATGAGGCGTTAAGAACAAACAATTTCAAGTTCCAAAGTAACAATTGCTGCACATTGTGAGCTACTTAGCACAAACAAGTTTTCAAGGCATAGCTAAACATAATCCTTTACTAACAGCTAACGCAAAACAGTAGCTCAGGAACCCTTCCAAAAAGCATAAGTTATTTCTCTTGTTCCTGAAGGGATCACCCAGAAGAGATTTTTAGGGTTACTCCTACTCCTTTGGGATTCTGATGACATCAGCCAGACACCCTGTGTTATCACTCACCTGAGACAGGATCTGATACCTCAAGAACAGCCTATTAAAAAAGTAATTGAGTTCATTTTACCCTACAACTACAGAGCCTGACGCCCATGGTAGTTTAGCTGCACATTTTATGACAAGTTCAGTAATCGTACTTGACCAGGAATTCCTAATAACTGGTGGTGAAAAACAATCAAGCAAGTCCTCCTTCTGAAAAAGACACATTTATTTGATTTTTTATTTTTACTTTTTTGAAATTAAAACAAAACAAGTCACCTCAGGATCTGGCTGTAACAGCTATAACAGGATAATCAAATATTTGATGAGCACAGCCCTCCAATTTACAGAGGGAACTTGTTGGTTTCCACTTATCTCTACTGATTAGATGCAAGCATCAGAGCAACATCACCACTTTCAGTGGTCCCTGTATTTATTTAGCACAGAAGCATAAAAAGCAGCAGATAATCCTCAGACTACTCTGTTCTACCCTCACTGGGTTTCTAAATCTTTGCCATTCACTGGGAAAGGCACTATAACATTATGTAGATATCAGATATAATGGAGTTGGCCAGAACAGTTTTTCTCTGTGAAGATGAAATGGCTACATAAACACATGACAAGGACTAGTGAAATTTCTCCAGTAACTTGCAATTGCCCCCCATGTAGTTGCTGCAAAGTCATTATAGACTGTACCGAGCAGAAAGAATAACAAACTGCCAAGTTTCTGGTATAATACTAAAAGAAGGCTACAAGAAAACTGGATAGGAAGCTATGTGGAAGGTACAGCTTTTGGATCATGTACGTCTTACACAGCTGGAATCTCTAAACTAGCAAGTATAGCAGTGTGTGGACTTCCAGGTTTGTTCTGGACACAGCATTGCTGCTTTTCTGAGCTACTGCACCCGTGCTAGGAAGTCATGCCAGGAAGCCATGCCAAAAGGGCAAACTGCCACTTGTAGGCCCAAATCAGCTTATGCAGAACAAGCTCAAATGTGCCAGTATCACATACTGAGCTGTTCTTAGGGTTAGAGAGCACAGACCTGCTTTGGGACCACCAGCATGAGAGCTGCAGATATATATACTCTATTTCCCATACAGAAACTCTGGATTGCTCTAGGGATCAGACTGGATTACTTCATATTAGTATATGAAGTAAACCACTGCCAGTCTCCTCCAAACAGGACTGTTTCACTTCTAACAAAAGCACTGAGTGAGAAAAATCTAGGGAAGTCCTCATTCCTAACTGGTAGCATTGCAAGAACTGACAAAAACAATTACTCAAAAAGTAGCCACCACAAAATCTAATACTGAAGCAAACTGCCACTCTCATGAGCAGCACTATCAAGTGGGCAACTATGGGAGTCCATGGGTTTGGCATCAATTCAAACATCTAACATGTGATACCTACCATACCACCAATAATACAGAACATTTGGAGGTGGTGTCAGACCACTATCAGCGTAGTGCCTTGGCATAAAAGTTGTTAAACCAGGCCTTATCAGAAGAGGCCTGGATTTTAAAGTAAACTCCTCAGGTGGAGAGATATCGGGGTGGGGGAAAGAAGAGTGAAAGGCAGGAGGGGCAGGAGGAAAGAGCCAAGGCTTGTCCCACTTACTCCCCTTTACCTTGGGAAAGTGAAAGCAGTACAGCTGTTTGTCGGAGGCCTGGAAAAGGTGGTGGTTATGAACAGAAATCTAACTCACGTCAGAGCCGGGCAGATCACATTTATTTGCAATTGAAAAGTAACTTGCAGATAAAGCTTTAAACAGCCTTCCTTTATGTTAACAAAAACTGCCCAAACAACAAGAAAACCCAACAACAGAGCACTGGAACATTTGTTAAACGATACGCTTCTCACCTCAGCAAGATAACAATCTGCTATGTCCATCAAATAGAGATATAATTACCTTACACAAAAGGCAGTATTTGAACCATGGTGATTTTTGCTAAATCAAAAGAGTAAGAGCTTGGACAACAAGAAATTGAGAGAGAGAAAACCAGCCCAGAAATAAAACCAGACAAACAGGTTCTACATTAACTTGGAACCTACAATAAACAGGTATCTAAGTGCAAAAGTAATCAGCCTTTACTCCAAGGACATTTCTCTAACTTCCACTTTACAGCCACAATCAGCTACATAAAACCACAGTACGATGCACTAATACTAAGGCTTTGGATGTTGGCAATGAAGTAACAGTTAGAGCAGGGATCTGAAACCCAAGAACACTGACAATTAAGATATTACAGTTATGACCACAGAGAACACATGTATATTGCTAGTCTACATGTGGACAGACATTTGAAAAATCTCCTTCAGCATGTTCCCTAGTATTATGTTTTTCTTCCTTTATTTTAAACCTGCACATTTGCAAACCTTCCCTGTAAGAGAAATTAAAGTTCCAGATTTTCTACAATCAAGGAGTTATATCATAAAACAACATCCTGTGACCTTCAAACGCTTTTCCTTTCGTGCTTCGTGCTTTAAAGTGCACTATGCAAGAAAACAAAGCCAGAAGCATGACCCTCTCTTTTAAGTGGTCTGAAAAGAACCGGGTTATAATACTGCAAGTCTGAGATCAAGCAGGTGGTTGTCCTGATTTGGTAGTTTGGTAGCTCACTGGTTTGGCACAGGAGCAAATAACCCTATCACTCTCCAGCCATCAAGTCTCAAGCACTCTGGGAAACAGGGTTCACATGGTTTTCTCCTGACCATTTTTGGCCAAAAGACAACCTTTATTTTCATCTTCAATGAACTGCTCACGAGGAAAAAATAAAGGCCACCCTTAATCAACAACCAATGTGAAAGGCCTCAGAATAAACTGTGTAGATGGGCATATTAAATATTGCCTCCTCTTTCTGGAAAAAAAAAAAGCCACACAAATATGCTAGAGTTGTTGATGCTAATAAAAATACCACCTTCTAGTCCAATTTATCCTCACTAACAATGAACAGGATGAAGAATTACTCCAACTATTGACTGTGCCCATACTTTTTACCTCTGAGTAGTGATTCGGAGAAGTCTGAACCAGTTAGTGTTAAAAAATTCTCCTTAACAAAATTAAAGAAAACAAACTCTTTAATAAAAATTCCTGAAAACATCAGTATTGATTATTCTAGGATCAATAATATATTCAACTCACAAATAAATGATAAATATTTCTGATACTTGGAAGAATGTTTACACAGTTCTGTAAACTCATTCATTAAGTAGTTTTAACGAAAATAAGGGTAAATAAATCAGTAATACAGCAGTTATGTGTGTGGTTCTTCTCTGCATGTGTGACCTTGGGAGAAAGTAAGAATCAACATTAACTAGTAAACCTGCAGTTGACAGAAAACTGTAACATACATGTCGCATTTAAGGTGTGTAAAAACAGGACGTGTTCACTAGCCAAAGCATTCATTAATGTTTACCATTGTTATACAACACTATTCTGAATTACTCACTGAGATACTTAATACACATAGAAGTATCCCAGCTACGCAGGTTTCTTCCTCTGAGATAAAATGATTGCAAACCACATTCCCTTAAATGGAGTGTAGCAACAAAAACCTAAATAAAGGGGAAAAGGGCTCCCAGCAGCATTCTTATTTACAACTTGGTAAAGCAAATTAAAAAGTGAAATTTCCATTTCTGCCCATGTTTAAAAGAAGCAAAAAATGGATGACCTTGACCACACAAGTTAATGACATTTAATACAAGTATCTAGACCTTTTAAATGAATATAATTCACTAGGTTATAGCAAGCAAACCCAGCTCTTTTCACACGGCAAGTAAAGGTAGGGACTACATTCCAACTGCCAAAATCTCAAGGTAAAGAGCCTAGCTTATCAGCCAACTGACAGCTCACTACATTTTTCTTTAATTCAGAACCAGGAAAATAGAAATAGTTATTTTTTTCTGAAACATTTGGCTATCAGGAAGCCCGAATACCTCATGCTCCAACAGTTAAAGGCCATCTCTAAATTTAGAGGCCCCCCAGTTCCCTTGCCCAGGTGCACATCCTGGCTAGGTCTTGGCTGCACGTCTGGATGAAGCTTCTGTTTCATACATCCCATACTACCACATGCCCTGATTTGCTCTGGAGACTTATTTTACTTACATGGAAACAGAATTTATGGGGTACTCCTAGCCTAGGCAATGAACACGGACCAGAACTAGAGTGCATCTGTCCTTCATTGAGACAAAGAAATAGTATCATAGAAAGTGACCTGTTTGTCACCTATTGAAATACCTGAAATGAAAATTAGCATATGAGCAAATGAAATATCAGTATGATTAACAAATCTAACAAAAGAAAGAATGTAAAAATAAAGTACTACCTTCTTTTCAGTGGGGCTTGAGGTCTTTGATACTAACGCTGCTTCAACAAGACCCTGCTCAAGTAAGGAGTCGTATTTTATGCTTCTTTTTCTGTTTCTTCTCTCCTTGTTTGCTGGCTTTTGTTCATTTTCCTCTGACTGAGACACATCTGCACCATTGTCTCCACAAATGGAAGATTCAAAAAGAGGCTTTCCATTCATGTAGGTTTTAGTGATTTTCAGCTTAATTTCTGGAGAGCCATTCTTGATAGGAGTAGTGTTGGGTGGCGTTCCAACTCCCTTTATTTCCTGGGGTTCAAAGCGCAGCTTGGCATCTTGGGCCCCAGACTCGCCATTAAACACGCGAGAGGTTAGATCTTTCAATTTATCAGCTGGAATAAATGGAAGAGCCTCATGGCCATTATATTTTTGCATGACACCTTCTTGTAGAGTGGCAGAAAGCTGTGCTTTGCCCAAGTAGACAGAACACTCACGATTCACTTCACAATTCTGAGTTTTCCCATTGGTATTTCCAAGGATCTCTGGTACCTGCTTCATTTTGATGTAGTTAATTTTTCGAGTTAACAGTTGAGAACTTCTTTTGATGCTAAAGTCCATTCAGCCCAGATGTTTCCAGTCTTACACTGCTATATTAAGACAAAAAGACAGAGAATATTTTTAATAATACAGAAATGTCAAAAGCTACCAAGTATTCAGATAGGTATGTCTCCAATAACATAACACTCAATGTATTTCATTCAAGTTTTACTAAAAAAGTGTTGCTTACAATCTTCATAACCAAAATACTTCAATATCTGTTAATATGCATTACAAAAAAGTCCAAGAAAAATAGATCTATGAAACACCAATTTTACTAAAACAAAAGCGGAGAGCAAAATCACAGCTTTCTTTTTAACAATCTGCTAACAATCTACATCATGAGTCTTACTCACACTAATTACTCAAAGGTATTGCACTGTTTAAAACAAGCAAGAGTTAGACCTAAGATAATATCATTAATAACAACATAAACCAGATGAATTTATTTCTAAGAGGTCAGGCCAGCATAAAAACCCCACAGGCTCTGTTACTGTAGCGCCTACACCATGGACAGCAGCATCACAAGCTTCTCTTCCCCAGTCTACAAACAGGCCCTCAATCTTCCATCACAGCACACCTCCTGAGGAAACAACACAGCTCAGACTTCAGATGTATCCCAAAGTGTTCTGGCTATGAGAACGAATAAAAGGTGAGCATTTTGTATCATGAACACCAGCCCACTGGGAAACAGCTCATCCTTGAGGCCAGCAGCCACACTGCAAAATTTAAAATGGTCAAAGCAACTGCTGGAATTTCAGCCTTTTAATAACAACAATAACATCATCTAACATTTCATACAGAAATTTGAAAACATCCAACAAGCTAAAACTGCACTATTATCTGCCCTAGACAGGTTTTCCAAGGGTTCTAAAAGCTAACCCTGCACATTTCAACATTATACTATCGTAGCAAGCAAATGAATCTGGCAGAATGACTCCTTCGTGCTCCTACACCAGGCAAGATGATTGTTTTCATTTTTAAAATTCATATGCATAGACTCTTCATATTAGCAGGTCCAGTGTATACATGATATAGAGAAATACACCATCATAAACATTATGAAAGCTCAGCACAATAACCATCATATCCATGCCCAAGGTAACCAATTTCAAATATGATTAAGTCCAAGAACTGCCACATCGAATCAAAAATTCATCAAATCTAGTCTCACATGCTTCCAAAAAAGTGCAGTAAAAACCATGATGAATAACTATTAAATTGTCAGTTGCTATGGAAGAAATATCTTCTGAATCTCAGTACCTTGTTTATTAATGTACATAGTTATAATGCTTAAAACTGGCATATTCCTGAAACTCACATATTTGCTACCTCTGCATCAGGAGTCACAATGTACAATAAGCATTACCCTAGCCTGGCAAAGCTTCTTAAGGGTGCGAAGCCTGAACTCAAAGCAACTGGCCAACATGAAACCTTTTCATGCACAAAGATGCAGGGAAAAAAAACCAACCTAAAAATTGTAACTCCATCACTCCTTAGCAAATGCTTCCATCTCCCTAAGATGCTGCTCTAAGGTACCTACAAGATAAAAGGGTATCTCTCCATAAAAGCTATATAGACTCATTTGAGAGATGAGAACCATTCTCCAGGGACAAACAGCAGCCTGAAAAGCTGGCATTAAACAGGTAAGAGCAAGTATACCTGAACTCCAAGTGAATCTGCGAGAGGAAAGGTTCTAATCTTTCTTTAGCCAGATGAAGTCTGAATTACCAATAAAATCTCCGACAAATGAATGGAAACCAGCCAACTGTGTATTAACCCTTTTGAAGAAGAGTCAGAGGTAAAAGGAAACTCAAAACTCCACCAGAACAGAACAAAGAACTCACTAAAGCAAAAGAGAACTCATGTACTTTCACAAGTTCTTCTCTGAAAACATGGACGTGAGACAGACTCTCAACCCAATTAATAATATGACAATGTTTCAAGCTGTGATTCAGCAGATTTAACTGAAGTAATATTTATTTTAAGAAACAACTGATGACAAATTCTATAAATCTCTAGGCAAAAGGCAAACCCGTTACGGAACATGTGATGCTTACAGTTACGGAGATGACAGCAAAATTCCTTTAAAAAAAACCCAAACCACTGAATTGTTGCAAAACCTGTACTTCCTTCCCACAGAGTCTTAACAGAGTAAACCAGAGTGCAAAACAGAGATTTGATTTGGGCATCGAAATTCCCTCTACCTAAATAATAAGCCTGCAAGCGAGCGGCTTTTCTGCAGCTGCAGACGCCCTCCAGTGGCTGCCTGAACCAGCCAGAGCAGCAAACCCCACAGCTCCCCACTGCCCTGCCTGACAGACTGCTGCGAACCACAGCTTCTCACAAGGGGACCAGCACCAAAAATGCCTTGTGTGACTTCCTCCTGTCCATCAACTACACGGTTAAGTTGAAAAACATTTTTTAATATGGCTCCATGAGTACCAGGGTCTGGATTTCCGGATAGAGACATCTGCATTTTGTAACTGTTTGTTTCCATCCATAATTCTACTAGTATTTTTTGTCCTGCTTAATAATAACTTTTACTCTCATCACTTCTATCTTTAAGCTAGAAAGCCATCAAGCTCGAGGCAGACCAGTACAACTCAAAAAAGCAACGAATACTCAAATTAGACTATGTTACTGGTATACTCAATCTCAGAACACTGGATGCATTAAAAAAGTGATAGCTTAAAAGTTTCAAACCATAAAAATCATCATAGAGTCACAGAACAACTTAGGCTGGAAGAGACTTCCTCAGATCATCTATTCCAACACCCTGCTTAAATCAGAGCCAATGAAGAGCAAGCTGCTCAGGGCCTTGTCTGGACAATGACCAGTAAATAACTAAGTGAAAAGACAGGGCTTAAAGAAATCAAGTTACTCTCTTTCTAGCTAATAAACCTAAGGGTAGTAATTCCATACCACAAAAAATATGAAGACCATTAAGACCATGCACATCTGAAGATACACAGCACACAGTTTTTAGAATTTCCGTGAATGAAGGTTCAGTTAATGATACTCACTAACACAGGTCACTACAAACAGCTGAAAGCACTGAAAAAGGCCCCTCAAATTGCTGGAGCCTAGAGAGACAAGTCCAGGAGTGTAACTGGTAAATGGAAGTCAATGTACCCAGGCCAATGGTAAATGGGAAGATGAAGACAAAGGCAGTAATTTGAGACAGTAAGATGAGAACCAGTAGATACAGATAATAGAATATGGAAAATAGACCATGTTTGTACAAAGATTTAATGGAGCCAAATGAGAAGAGGCTTAAAGTAAGAACCAGAATAATGGGCAAAGATAATAGATTTGAGTACCTATAAGCAAATATAGTCCCACTGGGGAGATAAGACTTGTAGAGAGCAACTTGCAGTTGGTCACCATCTCTGGGACAACCAATGGAGGGCAATTGTCGACACACATCTCAGTCCTCCTCGTAAAAAACAAGCTACATTGTGGGGTCTGGTTAAATGGAACAAGCTAGCAAATCTACACTTGGGAATAACAAAGGGTTTCAACAAAGAAGGGCAAAATTGAAGCTAGTTAAATTTTGCACAACCTTTGCTATCTAAAATTTATGGGAGTACAATATCATAAGCAAGAAAAAGGACTAGGCTCTTTGTGAAAAGAGGACAATAGCGCAGAAAAAAAGAAAAGGGGCAAGGAAAGAACATGATCAGCAATAGATAGCCAAGCAGTACTGTGAGCTTAGAATTAATGCAAGGAGATCTAGAAGACAGGACATGAAAGAATGAAGTGAGATAGATCACAGACAAGATCTGGTTGATCAGAATTACAAGAGTAAGGTCCTGAAGCAGCTGAGCATATAATTAGATTTGGTAGTTAATTTAAGTGCATTCATGCTGGACCACCGTATCACATAGAAGCAAAAGCAATACCTTATCTTTTTCTAGATGACTCTGTATCTATAGAAAAGGAAACTGTGGGGGAGGGTAGGGAAAGGAAGGGGACTAAAGCACCACACACTAGTAGCAGCTAATGAGCTTAAGCTGGTATCGTCCCATATTGACTGTCTGGTGACCCAACGAATACCATTTTCACAAATAAAGAGGAAAAAAACATGACAGCCAAGGAGTCTGCTGAATAAGCATGATATTTTGGCTTGTGAACAAATAGCTTTCAGTAAGCAAAAGATCTGACTTTTCAGAGAAAGGTCTCTAGATATTTTAATCAGACAATGACAACTGGACAATCCTTGCAATGGCTTTGTACACATTTTCATACTAAAAAAACAGGTTCTACATAAGGAGAATTATTTTGCAGACACTTTAAATAATGTTATTAATTACTTGAAGGTCCATCATCTGACAGGAGTCATGAGCCAAAAACAGTTAGTCTGCATGTCAGATTCCTCCTTCACTGTCCAGGCCACTATCATTTATGTGATACTTATTATTCATTTCTTCCACATCTGCTGCAATTTCAGAGATGCTTTTCTTGTGTGTCAGAAATAATGGAGTAGTCCATTCCTTCCAATTCTGCCAAAGGGAGTGAACAGAGTAAGTAATCAACAACAAGCGTCACTATTAAATACCACTTTTGTTTTGTCTAAGGGTTTTCTTAAAGCCATTTCTCAGGTGAATTACTCTAGGGGGCAGAGGGGGTGGGAGAGGGGGAAGATGACACACCTAAATACAAATTCACTGTAAGAGAACTTTACCCACAAAAGCTATTTTTATTACCTACAAATCGGGCTTTCGGTTGGCACTGAAAAAGCTAATAGATGGCTGCCGCTTTTTTCTGTAAAGACAGCTTTCTGGTAAGTCTTCTCCATTCTCTCATCAATTTTAAGACCAAAGGTTATTCCTATTTTCAGAGCAGAATGAGACAAAATACTTAAAGAGATTAGTAAAGTTACAACACATTCTTGCTAATACATTTGAAAACTTGTGTATTCTTATTTACATTATTTTGTAAAAAACCCTAAAATATCAAATAGGAGTAGAGACATTTATTATCATGCAGTACATTGTGACTGTTCTTCACTATATTAAAATAACAAAAAATTACTACAGGATCTAAACAGAATTTACTTTTAGAAGAAAAAGCATAACTGAAAATTGCATTGTGGGTTTGCAAAAAATTGTTACAAACCAGCTCTACCCAGCAAATTCAAAAGCATTATCTCTCATGAAGAAAACCATTACTGTAGTAACTGATAAGAGAATTGAAAATAATTCTACCAAAACTTTCTAACAATTTACCACTAGTCTTAGAAAATACTTAGGAAAGAAAGAAAAAAAAAAAAAAAAAAGGAAACTTTAGTCCAAAGGAGCCAATCTTAAGTTCAAAAGCACCTGAAGTAAAGACTTCATTAGTCTGGCAGTAGATATACAATTATTTCAGTAAACCAGTCAGCTGGCAAGGCTGACCTACGAAGTATTTTTAAATGAGTACATGAAAATTTCCTTACAGTTTTAGCATATAATAATGTTTATATAGAAATGTAATACACATTTGCACAAAAAGAGCAAGCATATTTTGAAAATCGTGTGAAAAAGGTCAGCGTACTTACAGTTGCACTTAGGCTTATTTGCCACCACGTATTTTTTTAAAAAAATTAGTATTGATCTTTTCTAATTTGTTTTGGGTTTGCTTCCCCCCCCCCGGCCTCAAATGGATGAAATTTCAGAACTTAATTGTTACAGTCTTTTTGCATCAACCGAAACAAGTGTTTACTGCCTTCTCATGAAGGCAACAGGCAATACCAGCTTGTACAGTTAAGAACTGTAGAATGGCAAGCGAAGAATTTCTTCGCTTTAAATGTTACTTGCTACTGCAGGAAGCAAGCTTATAAAACTAATGGACATGACTTTTTGCTCCTCCTCAGGAAAAACTTTTGCAACCAACTCTTGCTGCTGAGGACAAGTCTAGGATATTCTGTAACAGGACTCCTCCCCATTAATTCATTTTCTTCAAAATCAGAAGAAATATTCTTTTTCCACTGCTGCAGAAATTGAATTTTGTCAGTTCCACTCCTGCTGCTGAAGGTGGGTGGTGAAGGAAGGAGACAGATTTGAGTAAATTCAAATTCTTGTAAAACATTGTACTTCTGTCTGAAGAGAGAATATAGATATTACTGTGGCAGGATGATGAATCAAATAGAAAAGAATTGCTTCTCCTCTGCAGATAAGCAGAGGGGAACATTGGTGCCTAAAATGGGAGGAACTACTGGATTTACCACCAGTATTTAATAAACACTAAAAAGTAGCCCTCAACAGTTGCTTAATAAATGGCTAAAAGTAAAAAAAAAGAAGTTGTTTTCAAATGCAAACCTGAGACTTTTCTGTCTCCTGGAGAGTTCCAAATGGCTCAGCTGAAGGGAATGGCCCCTCTCCAGCAAAACAGGACTTGACAATTCATACAGCCAGAATACTTACTCAGTCTAGGTCTTTACTCACCAATGAAATTATGTCTCTCTCTGTCTCTCAGGTGGGCCAGAGTTGTGCATCTGGCTTTTACTTAGCTTGGGAATGAAGAACCAAATGCAATCTCAAATAACTCAGCATTTAGGTGCAGAGTTCCTTCCTTGTTTACGCTGCTTTTTCACCTGGTCCAAGCCTACTTTAATTTCCCACCCCTGCTTTATTCCCACTGCTTTTTCTTTACAGCATCCTACCTCCACTCCTTGCACCATACCCTCAGGACCTGGATCCTCTGGTTCTATATAATACTCACTGCAGTAGATAAACGTGCTACAATCTGTTTCCTCTTCACTGTGGCCAATGATTCTGCCCTTATTCCCATATGTAGTCATGACAGAATAGCAATTACCTGAAGCTTCACTGCGAGTATCACGAACATTTCTGATCGTGCAAATTCTGAGAAGGGAATATCAAATCTGAGATGACACCACAAAATAAGTTATCAATATAAGTAATGAATCAAATTGTAGTATTAACAAAACGTTATCTGCTACACCTCTACAGAAATAAACAATGCCGCCCAGATCAGACCAGACAGCAACTAATTTTAATACAGGGGATATAATCATTTTGCCTAGACCCTTAAAACTCTATCTTTGTCTATCACAGCATTAAAACCTGTTCACCCAAGTTGGTGGATTTAGATGCCAGAGGCACACTTGGTGCATTAGAATAATTCCAAAAAGCAACGTTGTGACACTGATGATACATGAGGCCTTGTCAATAGTACGAAAGCCTAGCTGTATGTCTACATAGGAGAGTATCATAATCTTTATCACAGAGCAGTATTTGGCCGTATCTTCTGTTGTTTATAAAAATAGCAATAGATTGCACTCATAATGCACCTCTCCAATGTGGACAGGTAACATGTAAAAATATATATGGTTTCTTTCATCCCGTACATTCAAATTCACATCCCATAACATTAAGTAAAGAACTGGAAGGTAAAGTTCAGAGGTAGTTCATACTGACCCAATGGCACTATGGAAATTTTACTTCTAGACTTACACTTTTCATCAAGAACTGTATATATCTGTATCTGATCAGTGTAACTATGTCTTTAATGTAATGCTGGCCATACTGTGCTAATTATACACAGACTGTAACTATATACATGCGATTATGTTAATTATTCTACCAATGTATTACCTCGAAGCAAAAACCACACATACAACTGGCAGACGTATGCCAGGAACACTCAAACAAGGCCCGAGCTCACAAGAGACTTGGAACACTAGATCCTCTCCAAACTAATCCAAATACTTGCTAATAAGTGGCCTTTCTGGTTTGGATATTATTTGAAGTATCTCCCAGTGCTGGGGCTTTAACATGCTCTTGCCAAAACACATTACCAACATTAACAGTGTTCTTAATCCCCTTTCTACACCTCCTTCACTACATCTACATCAAGAATCTCTCCAGAAGAGAGATTAGAATGACTGTTACAGGTAAAAGGTCTGGAATTTGAGGCAAGTTTTATGTTTCTGCAGATATAGTGTAGCTTACCCATTTACCTTGGAGACAGAAAGATAAAACACTTTCCTGTCCAACAAACCAAATCCTTCTTGTCCACTTTCCAAAACTTTTGTGTCAAGAGGTTTGCAATGGGTATCTCTTGTCATTTTTGCTGTCCTATGTCTCAGCAAAGCATTAGTTCTGTGGATTATTTCACTGCCTTATCAAATTTAGTTCTTCAGACAAATTCTGTTGTACCTACTTCTTATGGTAAAATCTAAGAAGTTTTGACTGTAAAAATAAGTTGTGTTAAACAATTGTAGTTGCTATCCTTAGTTGCAGTTTCTGAAGACTCAACTATCACCACCACTTTTTAGCCAAGCATTCACCTGATGGATATTGTACATGCACTTTCTACTACACATTTTAAGCCCTACTACTTGTTTTTTGCACTATTGCTGAATTTCAGTCATGTTCCACATTTAGCCACAGCTTTTGTTTCCGGTTTGTTCAGGAGTGCTACTATAAAACAGCTTCTGATGGTCTGCATTTTGCATCCACAGAAAAATCACAACATTAATTTCATTCTGAAGTATCTGATTGAAAGTTCTTGGCAACTACTCCATATCGCAAAATGATCCATATTCATATCTTTCATCCTACACTGCTCTCCAAGGTTCATACCTTGGCTTAAATCCCTCTGGCTTTATTATCAGACTAGAATCTGGGCATTCTTTACTACAGAGATAACTCCCCAATTTAGATGTTTCTCAGTGCCAGTGCAGCCAGGTTCTTTGCTCTGATGGCATCCCACCAAGGCTGGCAAGTTCCACAATTGATTTATCTGATACACGATCTTGGGAACCTCAGCTCCACAGACTAACCCATGCCACAGCAGGAACATTTATACTTCAACTTATTATAATGAATAAATAAATGAAATGAGTCCCAAACATTATGATAGGAGGCTGCGTTACTGTATCTCCTTCCTATTGCTTCTTTTATTCTTTTATCAGTAGTTTTCCCAAGTATTTCAAATGGCGTTTAGATCACATTTCTAATAAAATCTTCCCTAACCTCAGCCTTCTTTCTTGAAAATATTTTTGTCACAAAATATTTCATCTTCTGCTCCTTGGTGTATCTCTTATTTAGTAAGGCAGAACTCAGAGAACAGGACAACAGTCACTCTCTATTATGTTTTTGACCATGGCAAAGAAAACATGGAATCCTGGTGTTAGTCCTCAAGGCCCAATATGTTTAAAGATGATTATTATTTTAAAACACAAATTTTCTAGTTTGTTATGTGTGTTTTAGCACAGATGTGAGATGTCAGTATTTCAGTATTTTGATATGAGGCACAGGCCAGAAGAGGTTTCACAGAGACAGTTAAATGGCCAACAGAACAAGACCACTCTGTGCGTCTCCAAAGAGCCACACAGAAAACTGACAGTATCTTTCACAAACAGCAGAAGAAAAATATTAAAGCTTCTATGAAAGTCCATTTCAACAGCACATCATGCTATAGTTTCCCAGTCATTTGCCTCATATGTATCCTTACCTCAAATATGGATGAATATAAAATAGCTCCAATTTGTGCTGGGGAAATGAATACCAAAGTTCAAAACAAGATCAGATTGCTATCTTGCACTAAGATAAAAATAGGACAAGTTAAAAGGATGGGGACAAAACTAGAAACTGAGCCATCACCTGTTGAGTAGCCCTTGCAATTTAACACATGCTTTAAGTCACTTATTTATTAGTTTCAAATTATGTCAAATATGAGAACCTATATCAATGGTGCCCCAGGGCAAAGTAATTTTGCCCAACACAAGAGTACTCTGAAGTATGTAGGGGCTAGTGCTTCACTTTTCCATACTTAGGTCAATTTAATTTGATTGCTATGAAACGTTCAAGAAGATTTTCAGGCATCTACTTTCCAAATCACACCACTGTACTATGAGAACAATTTCCATGTAATGGTATTATTTCTTAACATTAGCAAGAAGGATAGTAGAAACCTTGCTTTTGGTTCAACCATGATTAACAGGTATTTCTTTATTGCACACAAAATGCATTTTAAAAATTCAGTTTATGGTATAATCTATTACAAGCTTTGGACAGAAGCAGCTTTTCAAAAGTACCAGAGAGTCAATAGATTATCTGGTGCTAGAGTTGCTTGCGAGCAAAGTAATGCACAATGGACTATGCATGAACCTATCATCACCATACACAAGGTATTAGCATACATGATCTGTTCTCCAGGCATCTTGTGTATTTTTGTAGCTTGCTATTCACCAGAAGGGCAGCAGAATAGAGTATGGTCTAAGTTTCCCTTATAACATGTTCCAAAAACTTCCCTTCCTGCTTATGCTAGAAAATATAAAATATAAAATAACTACACCGGACACCATCAACTTGATAAAAGCATTAAAAATAGCATCACTTTTGTAATTTCTGTCAGTGTAAACTGAAAGAAAAAAAGTAAATACATTTATACAGCTGTCTTATTACCTCCAATGACTGCAGGTCACAGAGAAGCTAATTTGAAGGTGCAGTGAAGGGTGAATTCAGGTAGTTTCTCTCTTTTCCTTCAAAAATGTTCTCAGAACCAAAGCCTTCTAAGTAACCATTAATTTTATAAAATAACTGACCCATTCAACCAGCTACACGAATTTAGAAGCTGCAGGGTGACTACTGGCATGTCAACAGGCTCTCCTCATCCACCCCTTTTCTCCCAAGTCCTTCATAATTGTGCAGCAAAAGAAACCTGGACTCCCATGCCAAGCTCTCACGGGAAATTATTTTCTCTCTCCAATTTACCACTTGACCGCTTATCCTGGTGCCATATTCCATCTCTGCCTTCTCATTTACACCACCAAGATTCCAGCAAATCCTCAGCGAAGACGTTTCTCAAAGCTACATCCTAACTGGAAAGCGATGCTTCCTAGACACATGGACTTACTTGTCCGGTTAGATCCACTTCAGTATCTCCATTGTTCCTTCATCCAAAGGCTAGATTATCCTGGTGCCATATTCCATCTCTGCCTTCTCATTTACACCACCAAGATTCCAGCAAATCCTCAGCGAAGACGTTTCTCAAAGCTACATCCTAACTGGAAAGCGATGCTTCCTAGACACATGGACTTACTTGTCCGGTTAGATCCACTTCAGTATCTCCATTGTTCCTTCATCCAAAGGCTAGATTTGAGAATTATACCAAATCTATCCTATTTACTCAACCATAAGGCCATTTCATTTGTCTTTGCCGAAAAGTAATGAAAGAGCCCAAATAGTATAGCCACAAACATAGTATTAAAATACACAGTCATCATCATCTACTGCATTATTATTATTAGTCCCACCAAGCATTTCTTTATTAATGTTTGATTACTGGATATTAGGGTTATCCATTGTTTTCAGCAATACCACTTAGTGAATGCTTCCCATTGCGCCGCACAGTGCTCTCAAGGAGAGGTGACAGAAAAGACCAGGTGCTTTACCTTGTTCTACACAGAAAATACTTGCCATTTTCATGCACTCAACCATCTTCTGTGCTTAAAACCTAAGAGATGTCTTGTGGTTATATAAGCAAGAGTGACCAGAGGTGACCGAAACACTGCAAGAATTGTGCTTGTATCTTCTCCTCACCATAAACTACATCCTTGATCCAGTGATCTGATCAGTGCAGATGAACCTTTATATACGCATGGAGTGCCAATGCAGTCAATAGGCTTTGATCGACCACAAGGAAAGACACGCATTTATCAGTCTGTAGAAATAAGGCCTCGCTTGGGAAACACACTGACACCGGTGGAACAAAAAGCAGGCTCAGTGCAGAAGTGAGAGGTGAATGGGCCACAAACAATAGGACACCGAAAACCAATCCTGTCTTCCCATGCCTTTGCCATTTTGTTAGTGCAATGTTTTGGACACAAACTCATATATATAAAAATATACGCATACACACACATATATGCATCTATGTATGTATACCTGTATGCATCAATTTCACTGACAAAATATTAGAAAGCAACCCCCTCAACAATCATTTTCGCTTCCAGTCTAAAACAAAGTGGGGTTATTTTTATTGTAATATCCAGTCTATTGCATGCAGGCAGTAATTTAAATGCAATGGTCTCATCTGCAAAACAGCCACTGGCTTCAGAAAAAGCACATAGCCCTACAGATATTAAACCACTTTTTTTTAATTATTCTTACTAGCCATTTGTTGGCTTCGTATTGAACTAAAAGAAATATATTTTACATTTAATTTCCATTTTCTAAACCACCTTAAAGTATAATGACCTAGTTTCTTCTGACATTTTCAAATAATATTTGATAAATTAGTAGGTTTTACTGTACTTTTAATATCTGAATTTTCCCGAGTACGTATGAGGGTGGATACTCCTATAACTGTCACAAGAACTAACCATACAGTCTCCAGGAACATCCAGAGCTGTTATATTCAAATACTGAAAAAAACTGTCATATTTTCTGATAGCTGCATACTAGATGAAAATCTCAGCATTATGGGATATAGACGCTTACTGAAACAACCAAAAATTTCATATACTGTAAGTACGGAGCCCTGAGTAGTCCAGCAAAACAGTGGTTTTATTCAATGATTACATCCAACAGTCAAATAATACCACACTGTGAAATTGAAGAGTTTATTAAGGCTGATATGCTGCATTTCCTGAGCGAAATTCCCACAGCAAAACAAGCGAATAATAGCTTCAGCAATAAATTTACAGAGATTCTACTAACATACGAACATTTTGGTGAAGAACCAATTTATTCTTGCAGCTGAAGCCACACATTTTATGTTTCAGGAATTTTAGTAAGCATGCATGTCCGCATAAACCACCAGCAAGGACTCTTTGCTAAATCTATTACAAACTTCATTGCCACCCTACAATGTTTACAGTTACCTTCCTTAGACGTCTGAAAAGGCTAAACGCCAAACATATCTTCCTTGCGTTTGGTGTTGTTTTTTTTTTAAAGCAGACCTCGTTTAGCTTACTCAGCGCGGGCAGCACTAGCTCCTAAATTTAAGAATCATTATAAACCAGTTTTAATGCAAATGCCAATAAGGAAACTATTCACGCACACAAAATACATGGGCAATGACTGATACCAGCCTTTTGCCTGTTTAATGCCTGTTAGCAAGAGGCCCATTTTCTCTGAAATCTGTTTAAATACAGTGTTTACTGTCTCTGTACTTCCACTAGCATTTACTCCTCCTTTCAGCCGACATATTAAAAAAAAAAAAAAAAACCAAAAAGCAAGTATAAATATGTTCAAGAAGTGTGGCAAATTCCCTTCTCCACCCCCAGAGCGGTAAAGCCACAGCGGATGAGCTGTAACTATGGCCTTGGGAATACAAGTTCCCCAGGCTCTTTTACCACACAAATATCAATTCAAGTTACAAGAGTCCTATCCTCTTATACTTAATGAAGATTGAGCCAACGACCCCGTACGCCTTCGCAGGAATGTTTTCTTCCCGTTTTCCTAACAAGGCTCTCCTCCCATACAGGTCCAGGATGGACTGCAGAAGGGTGTAAGTAGAAGGATCATCACACCAGTGTTTAGTGGAGGAATAAATCAAACATGGCTTCCCCCTCCATACATTTCCAGAGTTACATTCACTCCTGCTGCCGTACAATCCCAGTCCTACCCGGAGGGAAGGGGCAGGAGCAAGCCTCCACCTCCCCACACCCTCACCGCCACGGGGGGGGACATTTGCAGCCACCCCACCCCTTAAGGAGGCGGTTTAAACCCTGGGGGAGGCTTTTTTTTTTTCCCTTCCCATCGGTTCTCCCCCCCCCCCCCTTTCGGTTTTCTTTCTGATTTGCACTGATTGATCCCCCCCCTCCCGGGGGAGGGAGGTGGGACGGGTGGGCACCTCTCCCTTACCCCTTTATGCTACCCCGACCTCCCGCAGCGCCGAGGAGAAGGGCAAGGGGGGAAAGGATGAAGCTGCAACAGCCGGGACTCCGGCTCGGCATCGTTCCTTTCCGCTCCTCCGCCACCCAAGAGTCAGGCCCAGCCAGCAGCAGAAATCCTGCGGCAGCCTCCGAGGGGGGGCGGGGGGGGGGGGGCGCGAGGGGCGGGCGGGGGCAGCGGGGGGGCCCCGCGGCCCCTCAGCGAGGGCCAGGTAGCCGGGGGGGGAGGGAGGGAGAGAGAGAAGGGGGAGCGAACAAAAAAACCCTCCTCCGGGGAAGGGGGAAACGGGAGCTTCGGGCTGCCCGGGCAAGGGCGGGCGATGGAGACAGCGAAGCGCCGGCGGTAAGTTTGAGGGGAGCGGAGCCCCAGCGGAGGGGGAGTCCCCGGGGGAAGGGCCAGAGCGGGGGGCGCGGATGCCCCGCGACGGGACCCCCGGCCCCCACGCCGTCTCCACAGCGCTCTGCGGGGCAGGGCCAGCGGTCCCAGCCCGGGAGGGGGCTCCCGGCGACTGCGGCGAGACGCGGGGCCGGGGGGCAGCATCCCCGCTGGCGAGGGAGCCTCGCCGCCGACGCTCCCGCCTCCCGCCCGGGGCCTGCGGGAACGTGCCCCGGGTGCCTCCTCCCTTCCCCGGGGAGGCGGGGGGGGGGGGGGCAGAGCCAGCCGCGCTCCCGGCCTACTGACCTGTGCCCTAGCGCATCCTTCTCCCCCGAGAGCCGAGCGGAGGCGACGGCGGTGGCTCGGTGCCGGGGAGCGGCGGCAGCGGCGGGAGCTGAGGCGACACGGCAACAGCGGCGGCGGCAACGGCGACGGCTCCGGCGATCCTGCGCGGCAGCCCCGCCCCCTCCTCCGGCCAGAACCAGCGCGAAAAATCCGGGCCGCTGATTGGGCGCCGCCGCTGCGCTGCCCCTGGAGCGGCTGTTTCAAATCCCCCCGCACGGAGCCGCCCGCACGCGCGGCCCAGCGGCCCGGCGGCGGCCGGGAGCAGCGCCAGCCACAGCGCCAGCCGCGCCGCCGGCGAGCGCGCGGGGACGGCGGGAGCGGGGCCGCCAGCGCAGCCGGCCGCGGGCCCGGCGCGCGCCGAGGGCCGCCCGCCCTGACAGGGCCGCCGCCGGTGGGGAGGAAGAGAAGGGCGGGCCGGGTTCCAGGGGAGGGAAGGCCATGGGGCGAGGTGGGGCCGAAGGCGGGAGCTGTGTGGGGCCCGGCCCGCTCAGGGGGGGGTCTGGCTCGCCGCGGCGGCGTCCCCAGGTGGGCGAGAGCGCGTCGAGGGCCCTCCGCCCCCGCAGAGGTCGGTGGAAAACACTTATTTTTTAAATATTTTTAAATATTATTATGTATCTGCCCCTTGGGCACAGGGATGCTCGCCAAGGGCCGCACGCCTGGTGAACGTGCCCTCCTCACCCGCTGGCCTCGGCGACCGTACACATGCGCTCTCTGAAAAATCCTGATTTAAGCCAAATGTTTTGACTTTCTGTACAACTGCACACAATTTTGAGGCTGTCGGATGGTTGTAAGAACCCAAGTGCGCCTGGCTGCGAATTACCCGGGCTGTCTCTTCTGGAAGTATGGCCTGGTTGGTCTTTTTTTTTTTTTTTAAAGCTCGCATCAAAATAAGTACATGTGCTTGCAATTTGCCAATTGAAAGCACGGCTATTTTTTTAGGCCAAATCGTTAAATACCTGTCATGTTACGACAGGAACAAATATTCTCATGAGCTGTCACACCAGATAATGTAAAGCAGGTAATGGCCAACTTTTTCAAGCTTTTGATGGTTTGATAAAGGATTTGTGGAGCACTGAGAACCTGTGTTTTCTGTGCAAGGCCGAGAATATAGTTCCTCGGTGCTATGGATACTGTATTAACCTGGTAGCTAAGGGCCTAACGCAACTCCTGTGAAAGGTAAACAGACGATCATGGAGGAGGGGAACACACCAGCATCATACTTCATGGATAATGGTGAGGTTATGCCATCTGTTACAGAAAGGCTCAGACTATTTAATTTTTTTTGTAATCCTTAATTTACTTTTATATGTTAAAGTTTGTTGATGTTTTTACGTGTTTAAGGGTGGGTGCACCTTTTCTTAGCATGGCAGTTAACAGTTGAACAGTGCAAACTTAGTGCTAATTACTTAGTAATGAGAAACTTAATCATCGGCTGATTAGAACTTTAATCTCAAAGTGACTGAAGGCAATCTGTCTGTAGTGATAAAGGTACCTTAACTTGTTTTACAGCCTTTCTGTAAAAAAAAATACTATCTTTAAGGTGTGAGACAAATAAGATTTAGCTTCCAAATGTCAGTATTTACAGCACTAGAGGAAGGTGAAGGGCCATCACATTTTAAAATAGCTAATTTGAATTAAGAGTCATGACAATTTTATCTTCCAGCTTCCTTTCCAAAGTTCAGTTATATGCATTTACAGAAAAAAATGTTTTCTAATTACAAATAGAAGCACCGTTATAAATAGAAGTACAAATATGTGAATCCTGTTGTTTTGCTACATAAGGGCATATACAGGTGTGCTTTTCTTCCATAGTTGAACAATAATGCTAATGTATTAAAAGTACAAAGCATGACGTGTTTGCAGGAGTGCTTGCTGTTTTTTGCTGGTGAAAAAAAAAAAAACTTGCATGAGAAACCGGGTTAGTTATCAATAATTGGTGTGCTAACAAATGTGTTATCTACTTTCTCTCGGGAATAAATTCTGTATTCAGGCTCAATGATATAACTTTGTATGACTTACAAAAGAGAAACAAATTTTTATGCTGTACTTACTGCTAATGCATAAGATCCTCCAGATAATGCAGTTCTCGTGTTTGCCTTCTGTGTCAGTTGTTTCAAGTGGAAGGATTTTGCTATCATGGTCAAGGTGACAACAAATCTTTCTTAGCTATTTCAACTCCTATAGATCACTGGCCTTGTCTATGCTACTAAGATTTGCAACCATGTAATTACCTCCTGATAGACCCACCATGCAAATTTCCAGGAAAGCTTATGCTGGGAGTTAAGACCTTTAACTGGAATAGCACCAGTTTATACTGCACATAGACGCTGGTGCAAACTTCTCCAATGCCATGACCCTTTTAAACAGAAACTGTGCATGCAGTTTCTTTAATTTCTAAAACAATTGTCTGTTTTCTTGAGCTCATATTGTGATAATAATCTCTCAATTTTTCCACTGCAGTACACAAAGGCTGATTCTTTGAAAGTGGATATAGTTATATTATACTTCTAAAAACTGAGTTCAAAAAAGTTTTAAATACCAATGGTGTAAATGCACATGCAGTGCAGAATGAGCTTGTGCTGAGAAATAATAGGTACACTGCATTATACTTTAGTGATGGCTTTGAAAGAGTTGAAGTAAATGTCCTCCAATCTGTTTCCAGGAGTTGCAAATTTCCAGACTGAACCTCTTGGAGGTTTTATTCTCTTTCATTACATTTTCTTGTGATCCTGAATTAGCCAACACTTTTTAACAGTTTGTTTCTTGGATAGCCAAACAGGTGTACAATGAGAGCAGATAATACTATTCATTTATTAATGACTCCGGTTTCATTTGATATCTAAAATTTTATTCCTCCTTACTTTCAACTTTTATGGATATATTCTGTTAAGAAATTGTATCAAGATCAATATCCCTCTGTTCAGCTCAATAAAGGAATTTAAATAGATGTAGCAGTTGCATATTGTTCTAGAAATACTTAAATATTTTAGAGATTATCAATTAGTTACTAGGCCGAAAGATAACTTACAATTCAAACACTTTTTAAAGATCGTTTATTCAGCAATAATGGTAGTAGCTGCTCCTGACCTTAGGCATATGTTAGGATATGCTGAAATTCTGAAGCTGAAGGAAGATACTTTTTTTTTGTTGCCACCACAGGGACAGACAGCGCCAGAAAAGCCAAGGCCTGTGTTGCAGTTGCTGTAGTTTCACTGCGTTAGGCAGAGCTCAGAAACAAATTCTACGTGTGTGGCACTACTCCATGCAACAGTGCAGAACTCTCTCCCCTGAGAGTTTGGTCAGCCCTGTTAACAAGGGGATGGGGCACATGTTGGGGTACTTCTTGCTGTTAGAAATAATGGCGATCAGCAGTTCCTGTGATAAAACTTTGCCTTTCTCCTGGCAAAGGCCAATCGTAATGATGGTGCAGTTAGTGAGTACATTTAGTCTCATTGTAGATCTTTGTGGCAGGAGCTTCATGTTTACATTTCTCTCCTGTACGGATCCTAAGGATTGCTTTCTGAATTCCTTTCTTGTATCCCTTTTTATTTTTGTTTCAGGATTTTATATAATCATCTGTTTAGTAAATATTTCCCTGGATGCAAATCATCTTGGTGGCAATGTAAACATAATGACAAGTAGAGTTAAACTGAAGTTACGTGACTGCAGTCGATGAGTTAATCAGATATTCCCAAGTTAGTTAGTACAGCAGCACAGCATGTCCACAGTGTTTATTGTACTACAGGTGCTTAATGAGATAAAGACTGTATTAGGCCATATAGAATCTACAAATGTAGGGTTTTCTTGTTTCACAGACTTTTCCACCTATTAGGGCTAAACACTGAAGACACTGTAGTTCTAATTCAAAACGTGAATACACTGGAAAAGTTAATGCCACCCATTGTCCTGTTTTGTTGTAGCACTGATGCAGAGATACCTTCACAGCCTTGTCCCTGGTATCACCATTATTCTCTCTTTCAGGCTGTCAGCTGGCAACCCATCACCTGAGCGCTGACTTTAGCCAGCAGTCCATGTTTTTCCTTCGGATTAACAGTAAGTAATCGTTGCTTCCAACCTGTCTGAACCTATCCTTAGCTATGTTAGATATAACTAGGCAGACCCACTGATCCTTCAGCATGTCAGTCTATGTGTCATCCCGACTGTTAAGAAAAATCTTTATTGCTATGCATGCATTTATGTCTTTGGCTATGCAACCTATTGCATGCTGTTTAATATGGAGACAGCAAGCTGCTGATGTAGAATTAAGAAAGAATAAAGTATAAAACTTAAATCAGTGTTTCAAAATATTTTATATTGAATGTAGCATAGTCATCCTAAAATTATAGTACTAAATGCTTTCTTAAGAACCTACAAATACATTTGGTAATTAATTTGTATGAAGGTTCATTGAAAATCGTTACTTAAAAAATTCAGCATTGTGTATATTAGAATTGTTTTTACTTTTAAATTAACTTGAAAAGCGCTGTACCTTCCTATTTTCAGACTTCTCATATGTTTTGTGTAATCTCATATAAAAGCAGAGCAATACTATTTTTTAATTGAAAGTTGATTCTTTGGGAAAAAGAAAATAATCTGCTTAGAGAATTTCAAACAGAATTAGGCTCCGTCCAAATGAGAGACACCTTAAGTACAATTATAGCTTATAGCTTAAATGCTGTTCAGAGTAAGAAATTATAACCTTGATGAAAATATACAATTAAATGTGTATCTTCTTCATACTATGAGTTATACACCAGTCTGTTTACCAGATATATTTCCAGTTAGGAAAAGAATGGAGTAAATGTCACTTTTCTCACAAATACCTATGTCTGTTTGCATCATTTGTGCTGAGCAGAAGGAAGGGAAGTGTCATTAAGGGAGCAAAAGGAAGAGGAAAGTTGAAGACATGAGGGAGTGGGATACATCTTCAGGGGAAGGCAGATGCCAAGAGAAAGGAAAACTGAGGAGCATGTCCCTGCTGTTTTCCAGTGTTGGGATGATAAAAAACAGCTGTATACCAGTTCTAAGCAGCTAACATGCTGCAGACTGGTATATGTAACTTCAGTGCGCTAATAAATTTGTCTATAGAAGTTATATGTCTCTATCTTCAACATCAGTATGACTTAATTTAAACATTGCTGACATTCAGAATAAAGTAAATCTATGTAGAAACACACAGCTTGAGGATTCAAAACACGTTAACTCTTGTATCTATTGATAGCATAGCATGTTACTGTGTTTATAAACATTAATTTCATTTAGGAGTACAAATACTGAAATACATTCATAATCGGAATTAATGTTTAGCACTACAGAGTAAAACTACAGGTTTTTTGCAATCGTTTGGTATGCATTTCTAGATCTTGGCTTGTTAAGGCTAAAGCTTAACCCTGTAACTCTTAGCTTTTGAGGAGCCGTAATGTAGGTTTGAATGTTAATTCTGCATTTCAAATTACTGACTTATGCTTAATCTTCATGTAATTATTGCTCAGTGATAAACACAATGTGGTAAGGAATGGAAGTCTTGAAGTTTTTTTTTTTTTCATTTTGGCAGAGAAGTGACTATTGATATTTCCACTCTATGCCAGTGCCAAAGAATAAAGTTTGTTAAGGGTTGAATAGGCCAGATAGATAATGCTACTTCTGTTTTCAGCAGACGCTAATGCAGTGTTTTATTTTGCACATATATTAATCTTTGCTGCCTCAGTACAGAATGGTGAGGGTAACTGTGTCGGTCCTAAAGGTTAATTTCATTCTTTTTTAAGGCATGCCATTATTCTGTTAACAGTAATTGCTCTTTTTTGAATGATTAATTTGATCATATGAACTGTTTCTAATTATGTTGGTGGCTGGCAATTTCCTGTACTGAGAAACTGTAGCTGTGATCATATCCCATTTACTCAGTATATATGCCTTGAGAAAAATGCTCATTGACAGATGTTTTCAGAAATATCCACTAATTTTAAGAACTGTTTGGATACTTTATATAAGATGCCTAGCACTTGTTTTATATTGGTATTGAGTACATGCAAATGTACTTGACAAATGAGGGCTGAAACAACTGGATTTGAGACATAGGATGAACAAGTTTGCAAATGTAGGCCTAACTACTAAATTATCACCTGTGATGGTTTTGCCGTGAAAACTGAAGGGAGTAGGACGTGTTTCTTGCACATTTTACCATGTTCTTACATTCTTCTTGAGCTTGATATGATCGCTCCTCTAAATTATATTTGTTCGCTTCAGTTATTGTTAATGAGCCAGAGCTTACACTTTGCAAATCAGTGCAGGCATTTTGTGAGACATCCTTGCTTGGTGAACAAGCAGGGAGTGAAAGGTGGCTGCTGAGCTGCCTGCAGGAGTTACACTGCGGTTCACTGTCAGCAGCTCAACCCTACATGCAAGAGTGATCCCACTGTGGCAGTTCTGGCTCCAACACTGAATCTGCATCCCGTTTACGTACATTAGAAACTGTCTCAGTTGCATCTGAATTAAACTGTGATTCAAATGAAGAGTGTACTCAGCAGAGAAGAGGTGTTGGGCTTGGCCAGCATGTAGGAGGCAGCCTACTTGAAGATTCACCCACTCTACATTGTCTCACACTGAAGCTGGGCATGGTTGTAGTACCGCTGCACTAATAATAGCATCATTCCCGTGGACACAGTCCACCATGTGTTGGACACTCCTCCTCTTCCAATTGCTACAGCAAGTGGGCATGCGGTATTTGCTGAAGGGCTGAGGTTTCATACATCTTCTGGGTTTTAGCTGGTTCTTTAAGGCAGGAACAAACTGTTTGCACTGGTCCAAAGGAGGAGATAGGCACTTAAATGGCACTCAGAATTCAGGAGTCTAACCTGTGATTCAAAGTCCCAACTTCTGTCTCACCCTGGAAGCCCTTTATAGGGGCTAGAAGAGGTACTTTTGCATCTGACTAAAAGTATGCCACTCCCAGCATGCAGCTCACCTAAAATACTATGATCACGAAACCCAGCACTCCCTCTGGTGATCTGAGATAGAGAGAGGTCTTCAAAGTGCAACTAAATGCTTTTCCACAGCATACCATCTTAAATGCACATTCTACATGTGTTCCTTATTTCATGTACACTTGTAAACCTGTTACATTTGACTTATATTTGGAGTCACTCTGGCAAATATATGTACTTAGCGTTACGTATGTGAGTTGTTTCTTTGCAGTCCCAATGCTGTATGTTTTAATACACCGGTAATCCCCAGTGCCTGCAGGGAGTCTGGTCTAGTCCGCTCTAGACCCGCAGGAGGGAAAAGCTGCATGCCTTTTTATGTGTTCCCTGATTTGCCTGTAACCTGTCCCCAAGGATTTTTACAGGCAGGCAGCAGACAGACTGTAGGCCTGCTATGGACATGTCCCTCATGATACATTAAAGAACTTCATCAGACTTTTGCTGGTTAGTTAAAATCACACCTGTGATCCCTGCCCTCCACAGACACACACTGCCTTTCCAGTCATGTATCACCCTCCCCAGTTGCTGTTGCTACATCTGAGGCTGGGACATATGATCTGTTTGTGAATCAGCTTGGGCACTGCTGCAGTTCTTAGCCCGGCATGCAAAGGTAAACTAACTCCCTTCATGAATGGATCACAAGTTCCTGCTTCAGAGTCTTGGGCTAGGGAGCTTCTGCTGCCCAGTTATAATCCACTGCTGCATGGCTGTCTGCCTGATACCATCCTAAGAGTATAATAAATTAGGAGGCATGCTCTAAGAATTTACCAAATTGTAAAATTGACTGTGCAAACAGAAATCTGAAGGAAGCTTTGGAGATGCTTTTTACAATGCAATATAAACATAGTGGCTAGGCCTCTTGAAAGTTGTGTGGATATGCCCACACTGGGACAGTTGCTGGGCCTAGCTGATTCAGGAAAGAACATAAAGAAGCCATTGATTCAGTGGGAAACATTTACCCAAGAGTAGTGTTTGAACAGCTCAGGTCTCGGAACAGAATTCCACTTTGATAGCGGTCAATATTCATTTTAAAATGTACTGTAGCTTGTGAGAATTAATTTTTAGGTCAGTTTAAATAATCAGTTATCCTACTCTTCCATTTCTCTTTCATGGCGTTGTAGGCAAATTAATTGTATGTTAAGTCCTAAATAATTTTAAAGGTTTGATTTATGACCCAACTATACTTGCCTTTTAAAAACTCTCAAGGGCAGAGACTTAAAAGTCTTACATGTTTGTATGGCACCAGTACAGCAGCCCTCGGCATGTAGGTGTCCTGTAAGCAGTATTGAAAGATAAACATTAAATAATGGTGTCTTCTGAAGGTAAGAACCATGGTTTTTGCAAGTTTTTTTGCACACTCACAAGTATGTGCCAGGTAGACAAACACTCCGGAGTTCGAAAGATGAACCCCTTTTGAACTGTAAGCATCCTGTCTCAGTGTGATTCCTAGGGAGAAAAATCTTCTCTTGTCCAAGCTTTTTGGATTTATGTAGACTCTGGGAAGTTCACTGGTGGGTTTATTTGGCAGGTGGACCTTATTAACCTGCCAGCAAGGGACTATTTGACCTGCTTAGGTTTGTACAGCTTGTAAATAAAGATTCTGTCAAGGAAGAGAGATTCTCTTGTGCTTCAGACTATTTATATCTCTTATAACTGTGGCTGTTAAAGTTTATAAAGAAACAGAAGGTCTGGGATGTGAGACAGAAAGCCCTGAGGGAGTCTTACGTGTTGTATTTAGATTGCTGTGTTAATATCCTAAAATAAACACAGCATGCCAGAAAGTGGGGAATACTTTTATTGTAATTATTATTAACTCAAAGACCTAAATTGTTGGTTATTGAATGGAGTATGGCTGAGCTTGGCTGCAGAGGACAATAAAATAACCTCTTAATTTAACACTAACAGCTATTGGCAATCAATGGGAGCCAGGCATTTAATTAGCTTCATTTCCCTCCTTTTTTTCTTTATCTTTTTTTGCATTGTTCTCAAGTTTAATAATTACTAGTATTAATATTCTTACAGCTCAGGTTAAGAATGGATACAATAAGTTTACAATAAATTGCAATCATAATCAAACTATGACTCCTAGACTCTCCATCAATGGAATTACTTTAATCGGGCAGAAATGTTGTGTTGAAAGGCATGTACTATTTCAGATTAAAAAAAAATCCCTTCAAGAAGTCTTTCAGTCTGTCTAGTGCAGGTTTGACCATAGGGTCCTCTCTAATGCTACAACGTAATTTTTAATAGGTGTATCTGAATCAGTGAAAAGGCTTTATATTATTTTATTTATACTACTTATAATGTAAGAAAATGTTTTTCTCTTATTCAGAAGCCACCAATTTGGACTATTGGAACAAGAGCAATAATTTTTGAGAAAGGTTTCCTTCTGCTTCAGCTGACCTATTCAGACACCTAAGTGCTACTGAAGATCAAATGACACTGGGTTCAGCATCTGCCAGAGTTGAGATTTTGAGTCTGTGTTCCTTGTTCATTCATTTGAAAGTCAATTTTGCAATATTTCTGCCTTCTGTCCTGAAAGGGCTCGATAAATGTTCTTTGACCTTAGTCAGGTTAGACTGATCTGCTACTTATGCATTCTAGTGATATTTTTAAATATTAACAGTCACCAGTTTATAGAGAGTCTGTTGCATTTACAATTACAAACATACCGGCTGTAAAAGTACTTCACCCAAGAGTTGCTGCTGCAGCCCAGGAGAACTTGATATTGGGGAAGGACGGGTAGGGTATTACCACTGATGTGCACTGAGGGGAGAAAGGCTTCCAAATTGTGCTAGGCACCAAAACTTCACCAGTGGAAGCCACTCAGGAGAGATGCCAAGACAGGCAGTGCACTTTCTTGTTTTGTTCCACCTCTTTTCCAAATGGGCATATCTTTTAGGAGCTGGATCGCCTGGCTTCCAGCCCTGCTATGATGTGGGACTGGCAAACTGCTGTGCACCTGCTCCAGAGGGATTAGCCATCGGTGACAGCCCATACCCAGAATTTCCTCCACAGATGCTAGTACCCTTCAACAAGTGAGTCAGAACCATTTGACTTGGAGCTTTTTATAGTTGTTGTTGAGGGTAATGATAATCATCCTAATAAAGTCTAGTTCTTAGTCTCTCATACTTAATGGTTTGCCATTGGTCGAAGAAGATACCATGCTGCTCTTCACTCCCATCCCTATTTGCTTTACCAGCATAGCAAAACACTGTTAAGCTTTTACGATCATCTGTCATTATGCTGGAAAGCGAGTGTTGTCTGGTGGATAAGATGCCAGGCTGAGTCCAGAATTGACTCCGCTAATGAATTTGCCATTGGGAAATCTAAGACTATATTACTTCCTCTGCTGTTTTGATTTTCCTACAGATAAATACATTAATTTGAGAATTCAATAAACAGCTCATGCTGAAAATCAAGCATGCCAGGATTGGTTTGCAGAACTGGGCTCCACATTGAGTTTTCTAGTCCAAAGAATCAAATATTGTCTGTATTGTATTCATATATGTTGATATGCACCATATACAATTATGGTGCTAATTGATTATAAAGATAATATGCACTGTTGTTTTTCTCTTTTGTCCACTGCTTACAGGCCTTTATGTCATTCTAGTAGGAAACAGTTTTTGATGTAAATAATTACTCTTGAAAACTGTGTCTGTATAACTGAGGGAATAAATGTCCTAAATTTGATTCCACCCAAGTTCTTTTCAGTTTTCTTTTTTCATTTTCTTTTTCCTTTCTGCAAATACATAAAAAAGAATCAGGCACTTCCTGCTATCCCTAAGCACAAATTTAGTTCCTGGTATATCCACTCTAACGTATTCAGGAAGGAAGGAATAATCTTTCTGAGGCTGTAGTGCTTTTACTGTGGCTGCAGTAGCTGTAGCTCAGACTGTCCCTAAGTGAAAAATACTGGAGGAATTGTGTAATGTTTGATCTTTGGGAGTAATAAGGAACAGGCCCATTCATAGGTGAGAATAATATGATTGGACTAGCATTGTGCAATACAGTGAAGCAGACAAATGTTCCTGCATAGAGGAGGCTACCATCTGCTAGAATTAAAGTATTAGGACCAGCCACAAAATGCACTGAATAAAAAGTTTTTTCTAAAATAAAACCATCCATTTTCCGGCTAGGATAAAGTAAGATTGATTAGGTAGCACTTGTAAAAGGTGGATTTTGTGAAAGAGGAGGATGTTAAGTGCTCTAGAGAAGAAGGATTTGCAAGAGAAGGGTGATAAGATAAAGATTTGTCCAAAACAGGACTGGGAAGTGGCTAAGTGGGAACTGTGAGCTGAGTGTGTGGGAGGGAAGGAGGCGAGCGTTCATTTCACCCAACACTAAGAACAGAATAAAGGCGCGGGTGGGGGACAGATTGCTGTTTCTTAGTCCGCTTAAAATTAAATGACCTGTTGATTTCAATTCTGGAAGGTATTAAAACTGTGTTCACTGGGCTTTTAATGTACATTTATCAACTGGTTTGTGGTGAATAGTTTGTATCTGTCCTTTCTTCTAATTACTCTCTAGCTCACCAAAAAAATCCAAGTAGTAACACAACCAACCTGATTCACCTTTCAATTCAGTAAGATTCTACTGGATTTAGATCCAGCTACTTTGCTTTAAAGATATCAGCTATTATTTTTAAGCAGCACACTGTAGGGCTACTTTAGCTTTCACCTGCTAGCAGTCAGAGACAGGTCCAAGATACCCTCACAGCACAGATAAGCCTTCCCCAGGCTCCCGTGACAAGCGGGTGTTAGGACAGAATAGGTTATACTGCTGGTGCAGGAGGAAAACAGAGCTGCCTGGTAAAGCACCTTTTTGTGTAGTGTATCAGGAATCAAGCTCTGTCCCTGTTTTGCTAGAAATCAGCTGTTTTAAGAAACATTTCCTGCAAATTTTAGTAAACAGATTGGTTCATGCTTTAACTTATTAACATGCATTGTATTTGCTATAAAAATGTATATAATCAAGAGAGATTTGAGTGACGGAGTGGATTTGTGAAAACATCCGCATAATGTTTTTCCACTTGCTTTCAACCCCGTTCTTGGATTTGCTGGCTGAGACAATGTTTGGAGTAAAGTCACATGATCAATCTGCATTTTCTTGCAGTCTTCCTGAGCTGTTGCACCACTCTCTTTCATGCTAGGTATTCTGTTGATCTATGGATCTAAGCTCCTTCTTTTAAGGGTAATACATCAAAATTGTGTTTAGGATTTCAGTCAGGGAAATTATGTCAGAATTAGAACATTCCTGAGTGAAGGTCATATAAATCAATCCTTCAGTTATTCCATTTTCAGTTTCATTGTAATGAACAGTACCCTGCTTGCAGTGAGAAAGCTTATGGTGCTAGAATACTGATAAGATGATATTGCATTCAGAGTACATTTTCTGCTATTGGACGAAATCTGCAATGCGATAGATGACATATATGCAAGGGTCCGTGTTGAAAAGCCTTGAATTGTCCAATTATAACATTCTAGGGATGAGGTTGGTTTGCAAAATCATTGAATCATCTTTATTGCAGAAAGAATTTTAACAAAGTAATAACAAAGGTCTTGTAGTAGAAATGTAAAAGAAAAACATATCTCTCTTTCAAAGCTATCATATTAAACAAGTTAATGGTATATTGTTGTGCATTCTTAACACTGGGGTGTAATTTTTACATGGGTAGTAATGCCTAACATTTAACATCACTTTTCATACTTAAAATACTTGACAAGTGATGTTGCTCATAATAACATAACGTAGCTAAGTAGCCATTTTAATTCCTTGTGAAATTGTAACACTGAGAAGTTAAGAAATCTGGGACTGGGATCAGACCGACAGGATTTGGTGTATGCTACTGATTATTCAGGTTGTTGTCCAAATTCCTTGATAGTTCACACATACAACCTATAAGTACTTCCTAATGTATATATTGAACCTGCACTCACAGGACAGTATAAAGCAAATATTACTCTTTGAACACACTGCTACTCACTTTACCCTGGGGAAATAGCTAAAACATGTGTACCTGTATTTATTTATTTACTATACAGAGCCCTCCACTGACATGCCAATATACCAGGGCTGGTATATTCCAGCCTGTTTGTTCGCTTACTTCCCGTTCACTGACTCTGCTCTTCCCACCAGCATCCCCCTGGGTTAGACATATTCGGTTACCACTCAACCCTGATTTGCATGTGGCTTACTCCAGTTTCTGTGCACCCCTGCCCTGATCAGAGGCGCAGCTGAAGGCTGCAGGGAGGAGGAGGAGGAGCTCTCCAGGGTTCTGTTCAACCTGAGGTGCAAGGATTTGGGGAGAAATACCTCAAATCTGCCCTTTGATCCAGCCAGCTTGAATCAGCTTGCAGAAATGAGGACATGCCCCATGGCCGTAGAGGGCACGTAATGCATCAAACTGGTAAAGGCTCTCCACTGCAAGGTTAAAGATGGAAAGAGGAATTCTGGCAACTCCCCATCTACCTGCCTGCATCGCGATGTTCTGAGTAGTGCCCTGAGTGTGGAGCTTGCAGTCCTCCACGTCCTGTTTCTGGAAGGATAGTAGACCAATGGAGGTGGGAACAATGGTTGCACTGGAGGAGACAGTTGAGAAGGAGGTGGCAGAGTTTCAGGAGCAACGGTGAAGTTGTGAATTCACCAGAAGTGGGCCTGCAGCTGATGGGTTCATTTTCTGAGGGTCCGTTCAAGAGTGATCTCATGGTGCTGGGAATTGCAGGGTAGTGCTGAAGCAAGGTGGTGCGTAGTTTTCGAACAAAATTTTTAACAGGAATTTTTAAAGAGGTGACTTAAACATTGTCTTTCTGGTTGCACTGGAAATATAACAGCATCACCTTTTTATCAGCAGCTTCAGCTGGGACTTTGAAAGAGTCAGCCTCTTCACGCTACCTGATAGATTGACCTTGACTCGGGCTACACAGTCAGGGAAAACATTTGCAGAGTTTTTACACTGCACTGAGCCTGCTGTTCTGGAGTGTAAGAACTGAGGGATAACAAGCCTAAGACAAAGCACAGGGACCACAAAACCGGTGATGATAACGATGTGAAAAACAGAGGAACCAGAAGGAATGGGGGAGAGATAAAGGGGCACAATAAGAAGTGTACCGGGATATTATGCAGCTCTTCAGGAAACAATCACAGATGTTAAACAGTTCATTAGGGAAGAACAAATCTCTCCAAACCATAATGCCAGACCTGGCCAACTACAGCGTGAATGTGAGCGTGGGTACGTAAGCATGGGTTGTGTGTGCCTCTGCAGTGCGGAGGCTTGAAAACGGGTTTGCCAGAAGCACACATGCACATGAGCTGGGACACTGCAATATACAAGTAACCTTGGTGACAGAGGCAAGACTAAAACACGCAGATTCATAGCTCCCTGCTCTGTCCTCGGACCACTAGGCTACCTCGTGTGTTTCTTTATCAGCAGCGATGAAATACAACAGTTGCTGCTGCAGGCAGAGTAGGCTAATGGCAGCAACACTATGCCTGCCCTATTTCTCATACTCTTTCCCTAAGCACTTGTTTCTGCCTATGACCAGAGATTGGATAAAGGGACTCACAGGCCTTTGGTTTAGCCCAGTGCAGTTCTAGTTTCCGTAATGCCAAACGAAGCCCTCATTCAACCTAAATAAAGAACAGGATGAGGCACTGTACATTTCTTTGTTTACAGTGACTTAATAAATTCTAGAACAAATGTACTCAATTTGGAAGCAAAAGAACATTTTCTTACTGTCAGCTCTACAAGCTGGTCTTGAAAGCTGATAGTCACTGGATTCTTTTTTTCCTGTACATCAATGCAAGTAAAGCTTTGGAGACAAAATCCGTAAATTTATTCTGCAGTACCTTCTCCCTGCCTTCACATCCTGTCTCAGTGCCATCTGTAATTCTTACCTTCAGCAGGTTTATGAAATGTCTCAGCTGAATAAAAATACGTTGTTACTGATATAGGAGAAGGATTGGAATTAATTTCGTCTTTATTAAAGCGAAATGAAATTAGTTATGTTGACATCTCAGTTATAAAGGGAGCAAAAGCTACAGTATTTTTTTACCCATGTAAGTAAAATAACTGTGTCGAAAATCACGATATGCTACATAGGAAAATTATTTTTGTATGATGCTGTTTCACAAAATAATGTAAATATATGGATTGCATAGGTGTTAGTAGGAGCAGAATTTGCTCAGAACAAATAATCCATGATCTTACTTTGTTTTAGTTAAATTCCAGTTTATCTTCATTTCATTCATTCTGCTTGTGATACTTAAGTTTGCCATAATAAAGACTCTGCTGGGATTCTAATTAGGGACTTTTGAGGAACACCATTACCACAGTGAACTGAGAAAAAGGTCAGTGTCTCGAGGAATCTGGAAAATACTTCTACTGGAGCAAAATATCTTTCCTGTTGGCTTATTTAGATAATTCAAAGTTTTAAACAGAAAATAACAGATAATGATTAATACAAAGCCTACTATCACTCAAGAAATGTATTATTACCAAAGCCTGACCTAAAAATTTCTTTCAACCAGATCTGTCATTTTTCATTTGGAAAATACTGGCTTGTTCATATTGTTTTTTGAAATGTGCTTAACCAGACAAAAAAATCAGAGCAGTCAGAGAAAGGAAACACCTTTGAGATTCATCCCTAATATATTTCCATTAATCTCAGTGGAGTAACAGCAATAGTATCTAGCCTATATGCTCTGCAAAGGAGAGAAATGCAGTTCCATAGACAAAAGGCATGGTCTGGTTAAATCAATTTCTATAGCATCTTGTCTCGACATATTTGAGAGCACTATCTTTCTCAATTAATGTCAGCTCTGCTCTGGGAATACTCTTTGGTAGTTAACTGTTGCTGTTAGAGAGCTAACTTTAGATATAACACAGCTGGTTTATGTATTTTGCTGTTAATATTTTTGGTAATGGAACAACAAATGCAGAGCGAACAAACTATTAAGCAGAATGCAGAAGATTTTCCACCCAAATAAATCAACTTTAAGGATAAGAAAACCCAACTCTAAATTTCTTTTGACTGACTCTAGATAGAAAAAATCAGTTACAAACCTCAGGAACCTCATTTAAGGTAGGTCTTAGGGTTTTCGTTTTCCCAGATTTCTAAGTCTCCAGCCTACTGGGGGGTTGCACATGTGCCTCTGTGCAAACACCACCAATCTCTAGAATATTTCATTTTAAATTCATTCTTGGGCAGCTTCTTTACTTTCATTTCCACTTACATCAAAGTCAAATAGAAAACCCTCAAACAGCCCAACTCCTCACATAGCGCAAGAATGGAGGAAGAGCAGACATGATGTTTAGAGGGTATCAAGAAAACACTGATTGTATTTGTGAGAAAGATCATGGAGCAAAGAAAAAGAAAGCAAACTGAAGAAAGAAGATAATGGAAAGTAAGAGCAAGGCAAATTTTTAATTCACGTCTCCTCGCAGCTTTCATGGGTGATTACCCACTAGAAGGAGATGGACTGTAACTTGTTCCCAGGTGGATATGGCAGAAGTTGTACTTTGTAAAGTCTGAAAAGGGAACACTGTGGTAAGAAAGCCAGAAAAGATGCGAGTTTCCTACCCTGGTAGAATTTTGTGCTGCAAAGTTCTGTGTAAGTTACCAACCAGACTGAAATCCTTTCCCTTTCTGACCTGGCTTTCATTACACTTTTCTTCAAAAAATCCCCATCTCTCTTAACCTGTTTGTTCTTTTGTTGGTGACAGCAACACCTGGAGTTGTAAGGATGGCAGAAACGGTGTTGTGCTTGTCTAGGACTAACTGAATTGCCATAGCCCCTCAGCATGGGGCGAGCTATGCATGCTTCAAGTCAAGCGGCTTGAGACCCACCGACAGTGACCCTTCAGTCTACCTCAGACACCTCGTTGGTTCCAATTTAGGACTCGCATCTTGCGGTTTTCATTAGCTGTTCAAGGGTTATCATTTATGGTCTCTTATTCTCACCTCTATTTATGCAGAATGGAGAAGGCTTTTAAAATTCAAAGCAGGCTCAGGCATGTCCTTTCCTCAAGGGAAACTAAGAAGGGAAGTAGTAATGGCTGCTTAGAATTGGAAACAGGGCATAGGAAAAGTAGCTGTTACCCACTTGTGACATTCCTGCTTCGGAAAATGAGTAGTTTAGGGACTTCCTAACTTCCAAACCAGACATTGCATCTAGATGAGCATGTGTCAGAGACTTTGTTAAGCCTATCTCCCTTGAATTTGTCTATTTTCTTTTTGAACCTATTTATTTATATTTTTGGGGTTTAGAACATCCTGTGGCAACAAGTTCATATGAAAAGGTATTTCCTTCTGTTCTTTTTTAAACCCTGCTCCCTGATAAAGTGATTGAATTAATATGGTATTATGAGCAGTGATAATAACCATTTTCTATTAACTTTCCTCCCACCTTCATTATTTTCCAGACCTCTATGTATCCCCTTCCTGTTGCAGTATGAATGCAAGCCCCAGCCTGGCTCCTGTTTATACTAGGATTTTTGAATTATATGAGGGCTTTTCAGAGTCAAGCTATTAGTAGTGACAACAGTCTTCTCTTAACTCTAACCTTGCCTCTCTGCATAAGAACTGTTGGATAAATAAGTACATAATGCAAACTTGGAAAAGATGCATAATTATTTCCACACAGGAAGTCTGCAGTTGATAGTTTGGTGTCACAGATAGAAATGACTAGTCTAACGTGCTGTGAACTAAGTCAGAGCCAAAGCAATTATCTAATGCCTGTGAATGCTCAGGGTCAACTATAGTCTCTGCTACCATGCTTGATGCCAGAAAAGTTCACTGACAAACACCAGCCATCAAAAACACTTCTTCCTCCCAAACTCCATGTGAGTAGTTCTGAAAGTGGCCTGCAGTTATATCCTGCTCACCTTCAAATTCCCTCAAAAATAGTACAGGGGTGCGGGGCACTACTGGTTCAACAATCCTGGTTTAAGGATTACCGAAAACATGGCATGGCTCTGTTTGTCAGTACCCTGACATGATTCTTAACACAAACCTGGTTACGGTAAATGTAAAATAGTATATTTGCAAAAATCCAAATAAAAACAACACATTTGCATTGATTATCCAAAGCAATACACAGAAATAAAAAGAAATAGGGTGTACAGGACATTTGCAGACCCGGAGGAGCAGCTGGCTGTGCTCTGTAAGAAAACTAGGCACAGGTGCTGGGATTGAGCCCAGGGCCCTAATTCCCAGCTGGCATGCTGGAAGAGGCTTCCCGCTCAGGGAGAGTTAGATGTCTGTTCCTTGGGCGGAGAGGCCTCGGAAAGGGGAGGAGGTTCTTCCCTTGGCACAACAGGAAAGCGCTGCTGGCTGAGCCAAAGGGGAATGGAGTCTTTTTGTTGATATCTGTTGGGTGTATTTCCTCTCTCAGCTGTTGGATTGGTGATTAAAAAAGAAAATGATTGATATATGTCATATTGGAATGTGTGTGCAGCTTGTCACCCTGACTGATGAGCAGTCTGGATGGCTTACTTTTACCTGTTGCTCAGATTAGTCCCAATGAGATCCTCTTGCTCTACCCAGCTGATGAACTGCTAGATATTTGCAACCCCCAGCTAAGGCTTCAGTTCATACATAAAGTTCCCTCCTGAAGTTGTTTTCAGAGGAGAGCACCTGGTTTGGGGGACTTTACTTCCCCTGGATACTATCAAATCCAACAATAAAGCTCTTTTATGTCAACTTGGTATTTTCTTATATACGCATATAACTTACTAGCCACACTTCATACAATCCCATAACCAGGATTAAAGCACGTAATGCGTTACTGAGAAAATAACTAATTGCTTTAAGGTAACAGGACGTTCGGGCGTGAATGCCTCCTCAGTCTGTCTCTAGGGAATACTATAATAGTAATAAAGTGAATAGAGGCCTAAGACAGGCAGGAGAGAGGTTGCTGATTACATGGGAAAGCCCAGACAAAGCGTCTTCTGTTTCTGATGCCTGAAATTCAGCCGCATAAGAAAAAGGCAGGATACTGGCAAAGCACCACTGGGATGTACTTGTGCTGATGGCTCTTTGTTATTTTTCTATAGCTGGACATCACATTTTACCAGGTATTTCCCCGCAAGATTCTCATATACCTACAAATCAGTCCAAACCAAGTGTTGTCAACAGAGCTGCCGCTTCACTTGCCTTGGAGGTTGCCATTCTTTCTGTGTCACAAGAACAAAGATAAAAATGTTACTTTTTAGCCCTTTCCAACACTTTTATAATATTATCTGGCAAGCACCAGGATTTGATTTTACAAATACATAACTGAGCTTGTTCCTTTCCCATTCTGTGTCTGTGAATGTTAGTGATAGCACAGGGACATGGCATGCATATGCATGTGTAGGATTGGGGCCCAACAGCTTAGGTCCTGCTGAGGTCAAGGCACAGACATGCAGACAAACACTGATTTAGAAAATTTACAGTATAGAGGACGGTTGTAGAAAGGGAAAGCACACTGACCATTCCAAAGGAACCAACTCCTTTTTTAAATCTCTTAATCTGCTTTTCATTATCTCTGTGGGGAGGCCTCTTGAGAAAAGCAGCTCTTTGACTTGAATAAAGGAGGGGCTGTGGGCTTGCATGCTGGAATGGGGAGGTCATTGCACGGCAGCACGGAAGATGGGAGCGTTAGTCAGGTCAAGGAGAACAGGATAAAAAAGTGTGAGATCTGTGTTACAGGCTTGGTCTGGATTATGTAAGGTAGAAAGTTTAAATCTGAAAGGTAAACAAGAGAGAGCCATTCAAAGGTTGGAAAGACATATTCTGGTAGGGTCATTCAGGCTGATTGTTAGGGGAATATATGGGTCAGGACTGATAAGATAATCAGCAAAAACAGCAAGAAAGAGGTAACAACAGCTGAGGCCCAAAAGGGCTACATTCTGCATAGGAATTTTAAGCATCAGCCTTCAGCAAATCAACCTATCCATCTTCAATATCTTCAATATCTATCTTATTTGGGAAATGCTTAGTTCTGCTTCCCTCCTTAGAGCCAGATGAAGCCCAAATATGCCTGGGGCCACAGCCTTGCCAAGTTGCTAAAGAAAGTTATGTTATTACCACTAAAATGGGCCTTGGAAGCAGCCCATTTTTCTCCTTTTCAGAATACAAAGGTAAAAATTCTTCTAAAATGGTGTGCTGACCTTCTGGTGTTTCTTTAATGGACACAAACTGAAAGGTATCTCTGGTTTGCAGGGACCTCCTATTTTTCCAGCACTCCTATAATACTGGCTGACTTCACCAGGAATTTGGAGATATATAAGGAGTGCAGGATCAGGCCTACAAAATCCAGGATGGGGTGGGGGAGGGCTTCCCTGGACGCATGCTTTTCTTGTCTTGCTTCTTGATGGGTTTATAAAGGTGGAGGTGGCAGATTTTGAGCTTTTATTGACAGTAACATAACATTTGGTGCTTTATAAAGACCTAACTCTGAGAGGCAGATGATGGCATAAGACTATCGGCTTTCCGTGTTTCTAATTGCAGACAGGAACTTAAAAACCTTACAGACTCAAAAAAACTGGAGGCAAAGAATAACTCCAGATACATATTTTTAAAGTCTGTCATTCATAAAATCAAATTGATGCATTTGGAGGTGTAACAGGTTATATTAAATACAAGATTGGTAATTTTGTAGCAAAATCTCAGGCCATCTCATATCAGCTGGAACTAACAGGTGCATCTTTAACACTAGAGACTCCTTTTGTCCTTTTTTCCTCCATATTTCTCAAGGTCTAAATCAGTTTACTCGTTACAGCTACGTTCTTCCCTTTTTGCTACGCGTTTAGCCTGAACACTGCCTGCCCTCCCTCCTCTGCTTGATCCTGCCTTGGCCAGAACCTTCTAGCTTTTTCCCCATGTCCTCCTCCAGTCCTGTAGACAGCAGCGCCCCAAAACACTGCTTTGTGCGATGATTATGCATCTTTTCCACTTGTTTGTTTCACATAAGCTCCATCTGCTGGTTAGAACTAGAATCTGTGTGGCTTTCACTATGAGCTGCAAATGCTACTTTTTCCTCAATTTGAAAAGATTTCCAAAATGATCTGTTTGTACTCTCCCAGCTGTGTTCTCCTCATCTGCCTGCATGTCAAATTTAATTAATGACAACCTAATACATTATTTTGTATTACTAATTCGGGTCAAGCCTATGCAGTCTTTTAAAATACCACTTTTTGACTAGAATTTGAGCAGGTAATTATCCTCAGATCTGGAATGACTGTTTACAGCACGTTATTACTGTCATGGAAATCTCCGAGTAGCTTTTCACTGCATTGTTTGAAGAGGCACCCAAGGCAGATTGTTTCTGTGCTGTTGCTAATGTGTAGCCACCGCCGCTTGTTTTTGGCACATTACAGACAGGAGTGAACTTGTGACCTGGACGTACATACAGAGCCAGTCTGTAATCCAGCGACCACTTGAACTTTTACCTTTGGGTTCTAACATTTACAGAGCAACAGGCTTCAGTATCCCGGGATCCTCTCCTAAAAATCTGTGATGATGAATGGAAGTATTTTTTAAAGAACTACTAATAATCTGTTGGTTTTCTCCCTCAGGTGGAAACTTAATGCAACTTGCTACACAGTAATGTCATCGTTTTTTTACACTGAATAGTGGTGAATAAAGATGAGGTTAATCCCATATTGTTAAACCTATTTAAGGAGACAACCTGGGGATTGCCATGGAAACAGATTCTATAGACTAGAAGTGTAATCCTACTTTTAAATACTGTATATGGACCTGCACCACAACGTAGCTTATAGAATCACACTGTGTACACAAACATGATGTTGCAGCAGAGAAATGGCAAACCTGTCTCCCGTGTCTCATCAAATGCTAATTATGCTCCCACCTCCTCCCGCTTACAGCCCGGAGCGTCAAGCATTGCACCTCCTTCCCCTCCACCCACTGAATCTTATCTTCTCTGTCCCTTGCTGCCAGCTCCGCTCGTCATCGGGGTGTAACGGGGAACCGAGGCCGTGCCTGTGTAATGAACGCAGTGGTTCTGGCAGGAGTGTCAAAGATTTGGTATTGCTACACAGCCACTTTCACAAGCTATAGGGCAACTGACCATGCGTCTGAAGTTGGGAGTGGGGGTCCTGTTATCCATCCTCCAAAAAATCAACAGGATCTAGGAAGTGCTTCCTGGGATGTATCCTCAGGGAAGGGGTGGCAACTGTGGTGAGCATGGAGGGGTGCCACCTCCAACTGTGCAGGTACTTTTGGCAGGCCACAAAGGAATCCTGCTCCCCATATGCATCTGCCTACCACCCACCAGAGCTCGTTAGATGCTGAAGAGGGAAGGAGTAAGGGACAATAGCAGATGAGAATTTCATATAACTATTTACTATGGGAAATCTGTTGGACTGTTTTCTGAGAGAGAATCCTGCATGTAAAGCTAGATACCTTACAGTTTTGCTCCATGTTCATATTGACATTTGCCCCCCAGTTTCTAGACAGATCTCTAGACTTCCTCGACGAGAACTAAAGGTTCATCTGCTCCTTCTTCATGTCTATGCAAGTACTGCACAGAGGTAGGCATATTCTGTGCTTTTATAGGTCTTACGCACATACCTCTTTTAGACAAGTAAAACATTCTGTGCTTATATATCAGTAAAATACATGTTTTGATATTCCCACAGCCTATAACAGGCATCACAATTTCCTGTTATTTGGAGTTTGTTTTGTAGTTGTTTAGACAACTCTCACCTTGCTTTTGCTTCTATTTAACACTCAGGGGAAAAAAATGGATGTTTAATACTAAATAATAATCTTAATTTTATTTAAATATTACATTTATTGTAATCATTCTCAGATCCTTGTTAAATCCATCTAGAAAAAAGGGTTTGTATTTCTTCCTTTTAGTCTCTCACCCTATTCCTGCTAGAAAACACATCATTTTCAACAAGATGGCTGACAACTTTTGCAAACAACATGGTTGCTTTAAGAACCCGGTCTAAAATGGCTGTAGCAGCTTAAGTTTTTTAAAAATAAAACCCTAGTAGCTATGTGTGTTCTGTTTTACTCTGGTAATGAGTGTTTTCTTTGTGAACTCATAGGCTGTTGGTCTGGAAGGAGTGGAAGATGGTTTTCTTTAAAACAAAAACTAACCTGCGCGGAAGGCCAATGTATCACGTACAGTCACTAGGCTTTTTCATGTGGTAGCAATCTGTACAACTACTTGAAAATTATTAATACTTCATCTTTTCTTAAGCGTTATTTCACAATGCTTGGTAAATGCACAAAATCAATTAGTATTTTGAAACTGTACCCATTTAGGAAATTTTCACAGAGTGTATTATCATTCCTTTTCATATATGGTAGAAAACCATGTAACTTCCAGGTATAAACAAATCTGGAACAAAAGACTGTACAAAAACATAATGATTCAGCTCTGAAAAGGCTCATGCATCTACATTGTCTGCCACCCTGAATACTAATGAATTTAATGAAACTATTGAAAGTCTGGTTACTTGTCTGCATAAATGTATTGAGACCTCTGTAATCATCTGTTTGCTGTCTGAAACCTCTTGTCAATAGTTTAATGACTTCAGAGCATATTATTCTTCTTGTATAGGCTTCATATAATGTTTCTACATAATTAAGCAGCTTTGTTAGAGGAACTGCCATTAGTTGCCCCATTTCATTTGGTTTTTGTTATCAACCAAGCAGAAAGAAAAAAGAATAACAAGAGAAGGCTACAAACCCACGCTAGTGAGAGAAACGTGTAGATTGGGAAGATGTTTTTTGTTGTTGTTTTTTTAATTTAAGATTGCCATCTTAACATAAAACACTATTGTTAAGTTGCACATTTTAAACCATTTTAACCATTTAAATGTACTATATATTTAAATACTCGTAAAGCAAACATAGCTGCCTAAAAATCTTGCAATACATTTGGGAACCTAACACTTTAAAAGTAGCTCTAATAATAAGTACATAAATAATAATACCAATTAATTTTTTAATAGTAACTAAATTTAAACAACACTAGAGTTTCTGTAGCCAGCACAGTCAAAGGATGTGAGAAAAGGGTGTCTTGATTATTTTTTTTAAGATCTGGTCAATTGAATAGTCCATCTTCACATATTCTTTTGAATTAATTATATAAGTAATTAAAATTAATCTAAATTTTTCATACTTAGGAGAAACCCTGAGGATTTTCTTTAAATACATAAAAGAACTTGAAAATGTTACTAATTAATTTCCTGCATTTGCCAGGTCTCAAGCATGAAAGGATGACTGCAGCCACATTTGCTTTTTCCCGCTATGAGACGCTGTGTCAGTCATGTTTTGGGTCAAACCTGAGGCTTCTGCTACCCTTTACATACAAAGTTAAATAGCACCTGTTTTCTTTGGGGCTTAGGTGGGTGTATAGGTGAACAAATGCCTGGCATTATAAATAACCTGTGAAATATTGGAGGTCTGAAACCACAGTGCCCTTGTCACTTTTGAGCCCTGTCCTTGAGGCAGCCATCTTGTTGACAGGGGGTGTCAGCCATCTTGTTGAAAAACAGTTCCAGCAGCTTTCCCCCCATTTTTTAGAACAAGGCAGGCATTAACACCCAAACCTCACATATATAGTTTTTAAAATTTCACTGTTCTCTGATTAAATTATAATTTCTGCAGGTTGATTCTGGTTATTCCCTGCATCTGTCTATGCAGTTAAAAACTGAGCAAAAATAATGCTACTATGTAATACTGTATTAACTGAGTACTGAAGTATTTGATAAAAGATCCTAACGTTGGTCAGGAGTAGGCGTATTTGAAGAATAATATGCTACCTGTAGCCAAACTATTATCGAGCACTAGTGAAGCACATCTGCCAATTGACTAATTTATGTACTATTTTATATCAAAAATATCTTAGCTCCACAAGAGAGGTATTTTTTCTGTCACGTCCCGAGATGCACAGAACGATGCAGTTTCACGGATGCAATGAAACAACTGCTGCTGAGTAGTACTTAATGCCAGCGTAAATGCCAGATTTTGGCCCTAAACGTGAGGGAACGTCATTGCACACACGGCCTGGTATTGGTGTACTGTACTTAGGGCTACGGTTATGTGCTCGTTGGCCACACCGGCCTTAACCACTCAGGACGGCTTCGTGAGGTACCAGCGCCCTCCCCTTCGGCAGCGGTCCCTCAGCGCACACGGCCTGCGTGACCTTCCCGGCACGGCGGGGGGTTAGCGGGCTGCGAGCCACGGGCCCGCCGCACGCCGTTTCCACGGTCCCCCCCCGGGTAAACAAGTCCCGCGCTGCCTCCGCGGCGGCTCACGCGGCCTTCTGCAGCCAGCCCCGACCCCGGTGGCGACAGCAGGTCCCGGGGAACCTGCCCACCCACTACTCCCCTCCACCGGCTGCCGGAGAAAAACGCTTACACGGTCGGCGTGCCCCCGGGAGGACTACATCTCCCAGCATGCACTGCGCCTTTGCCGCCCCGCCCCTGAGCGCCTCGACTAACGTCGTGTTACACCATCTAGGACTACAGGTCCCGGCATGCTGCGCGTCCCACGCCCGCAGGCTGCTTACCGTGCGCCCCCGAGGACTACACTTCCCGGCGTGCCCAGCTCCGCGGGGCGGCGCTATGCAAATGTGGCCGGCCGTCGCGGCTCGGCGCTCCTGGGCGTGTGGGGATCGCAGCGCGGGGCCCGGGCGGCGGGACATGAGCAGGCCGGCAGCCCGCCGCCGCCGCTAGCCCGCCGCCACCGCCCAGCCGCGCGCGAGCGCCAAGATGGCGTCCATGCTGCTACAGACCTGCGGCCGGCGGGCCTGCCGCCTGCCCCGAGCGCTGCGCCGCCAGCCCCAGCCGGGTGAGGCTCCCCGCGGCCCGTCAGGCGGCTCCGGCGGCGGGAAGGGAAGCGCAGCCGCCCCGCGGCCCGGCCCGGCCCGGCCTTGCGGTGCGGTCGCGCTGCGGCCCGGGCCGCGAGGCCTGTGCTGCTGGCGGCGCCGAAGGCCTGGGGGGGGAGGGGGAAGGGAGGGCGGGCGGAGGCGGCGACGACGACGTCTGGGGGCTCCCGGTGTGGGCGGAGAGGTCGTTGCGGGAGGGAAGGGCCGCAACGGCGCCCCGGCTGAGTGCCCGGCGTTCCGTCCTGCGGAGCCGGCGTCAGCGAGCCGGGGCTGGGCAGGGCGCTTCTGCCCTGCCGCCCTCGGCCGCCTCCCGCTGCTCCGCCTGGCGGGGAGCTGCTGTCGGCACCGCCGCGGGGCCCTCGCTCCTGGCTGCTGTGGCCGGGGATGGGCAGCTCGTCCCCCGCATCTGCATCCCTGAGAGGGTGGTTTGAGGGGATGCTTTCCCCTAATGGCCGTTCGGACACGTGCATCCCTTAGATGCCAGCTGGCTGAGGAGGAAAAAGCCATGTGGTTTTTATTAAGGTACAGGAGTACGTTTCACTCCTTGCAGCCTTGTTCTCAGTATAGCTCGGCTGTGAAGTCGTGTTGTCACTAGTTATACGCTTCTCGGTACCCTTTAAGAAAGTACATGAGGTTATTTTCTTAGTCAATATTAGGAAGTAATTCTGAATTTGCCTTTTTCCAACTGGCTTTGAAAGCTTAGGAAAATAAAAAGGAAATGCAGTGTGTGATCCTGTTTCCATTAATAATCAAGATAATTTGGCAGTTTAAATATCTTTGGGCGGTGGAGTTTAATGACATGAAACAGCTGATAACTTCTGACGTACATGAGGCCTGTGGCTGCTTTTTACGTCCATGAGTTGGAATAGCAGGGGTTTAGTTAGGAACGGGTGAAAGCTTAACAGGCAGCGCGGTTTGTCACTGACACTGAGCCCTGACTTGTGACTGAAGTGCTGTCAGTGAGAACAGGGTATCTGCACACTCAGATTCTGGCAGACCTGATCAACCATATGGATGCTTGTTCATTTTGATAAACAAGCTGTCTTCCTGGTTACCAGTAATCACTCAAGTGTGGTAGTTTCTTCTAGTTGATGTTTTTTTAGCTGCTGTTGTAAAGCCATTAATTTAGGTTGAGTTTATACAGTGACCTGAGCAAAAAGCTGGGGTATCTTAGCCATCCAGTTTATTTAAAACAGGAAAGAAACACATCTATGTACCTTCAAATTAGATGGGAGCTTTGATTCTTCTTGTGGCATAGCATAAGAAGAAATGCTAATGATAGCTACATTCTTGTGTGTTATTAATCTCACCCCACATGAAAATTCTCATTTGCTGAAATACTGTGATAGAATCAAATAATTTGTGTGCTGTGATGCACTATGCTTATGATATAATCGATGCTTGTAATTGGAGTGTTAATCTATTATTAACACATTATTCTATGGTGTAACCTTTTGTATAGTGTTTTGCTTTACTTAGCTCATCTTCTTTGCTTTACATGTAAGTAGTCAAGATTATTTTAAAGCTAAGTGCTTCTAAGAATCCTAAATGTTCTTCCTGTAAAGATCAAGCTGTTAAGTACTACAAGCTTATACTTCTGTAGGGACTTACTTCATGTTAGCCTTTTCTTTTTAAAAACTCTAAACATAGTAACAGTACACCACTATTCTACATTTAAAACTTTGCTTTTAAGTTTCATTAAATTTAAAAATAAAGTTTCGCATGACTTCTTTTCCATAAGGAATATGTTAACATACAGCTTTCTTGGTACTACCGCCTTTCTTACTTCCAAACCAAGTAATCCTAGCGCAGGTTTGGTAAATGAACAGTGTTGAGTATGGTAAGATACATTCACCTTGTTTAGACTCTTCTGGATATCTGATTGTCCTAGAAGCAAGGAGTATGGGCTTTGCTCCTTTCTGAAGAAAGTATATACCTTATTTCAGGGCTGGCTTGCTCTTGGGTACATGGTTAGAACAGACACTGCAAAACACAAAGAGCTCTTGTCAGAACTGACAAAATTGAAATTAACAGTTATTTGCAGAATCTTTTGGTGAAATGGTGTTTCTGTGTGCCCATTCACACTCAATGACTGTATGACAAGAAGTGTTTGAGTCAGCATGTTTTTCTTATGGTAACCTTGGAATTTTGTTCTTTGGCCCTTTCCTTAGCATTAATGAGTCTGGTTGGAAAAGAAAATAAAGATAAGTGAAGTGAAAGTGTCCTGCTGTTACGGAGTTTTATCTAAGAAACTCCAAGCCAGTTTTGGTCTTCCGATCATCCCTCTTTGTCCTAGGGGCACCTGTCCATAGCGGGTAATGTCCTCTACTAGTAGGACTCTCATTTTTGGCACATAGGCTTTGTGGGCTTCCTGTCACTCAGGTGAGAGAAACAGATAACCGTGCTGCAACTTATCCCTCAAGAGTACTTCTCTGCTTTGCTCAGCTGTTCCTTAAAGTCAGGGACATTCTTCTGAGATTGTTTGACTCTTGGGGTCAAGAAATTCAGCTACTGATCTTTCTGTAAATATTGGAGAGTATCAGAATGCCTTCACAGATTCTCAAGGCTTTGATTTTTGAACCAGAAAGAGGCTGTTTTTCCCATGGCTCTACTTGCAGTGGCAGTGAGTTCTTGTTAAGAATTTGATATCGTTTGAGATGGGTAAATCCTTTTCCTTTGACTTCATAATGCCATAGTTTGCTGTAGTGGCATCAAAGCCCACTTAGCATGGGACATCCCTTGATTATTGAGAGTTTTCTTTGATAAGTTAATCTTTTTTTTTCCCCCTCCTCCCCCTTTCCATACCTTCTGATTCCCCCACCTGATTTTGGAGGTGTCTCTTTTCTTCTAATAATTAGGGTATTTTGGACAAGGCTTTTGGAGATCAGCTTTGGGTGCTGCATGTTCTCAGATACAACTGTCTACCTCATGTTCTGTCATAGGCTACATCTTAGCTTAGGCTATGTCTTAACTTCGATGATGGAAAAGTCGATCACTGGCCTCTAAAACGACCTTTATATCCTGCTGCCTCCTAGGATTGACCAGAAATAAAATTCCAGATGGGTGAAACAAACTGCAGCATGACTACTCCAGCCTTTAATTTTTGTTTTGGTTATGTAGTGGATTCTGAAAAGATTGTCCAAAAAGAGTAAAAGCATTTGCAGTCTTGCTCTTGTGCTCTTCCTTTGTTCTGTCCAGCAGTCTTTTTGCACTTGGTATTAGCTAGCTATTTAGTTGTTGGAGCTAGGTATCGATACAAGATTTTTTAAAGTGTTTTTTTAGGGAGATTGATTCTTTTCCAGCGAGCTCGGGGATGATTTTCAGTGATTGTAGATTGCGTACAGCCACTATGTAGCATTTTATGTAGCTGATGGTGCTTTCATGGTGTTGGATGGTTGGAAGGCTTTGAAGCATGGCCCTTTACTGAAGCGTGTGAACTGAGTTGGATGATTTATCATTTCATGGTGGTCTCAGTTTATTGCCAGAATGGATGCTGCTTGTCTCTGTACCTGGATAGAGGATGCCTGTATAGGTGTCAGTCCTCCTTGTGGACTTAATTAGTTATTATTAAGACTGATTCTGAGTTAATGTTTCAAATAAAATAATTTTGGGGAGCATGCCGTTTGCTGGAAAGGTAACCTTTCATATTTCTTGGATCATTCTCTTGCCCTTCAGGATAATTTGTATCTTTGCAGTGAGGTTCAGGGATAGAGCTATTTTTATATGGTGCTAATCAAAATGGACAGCAATGTATTGAAATGGTGTTGTAATTCCACCTCTCTTGTGAAGTGTGTTTAGTTTCATACTCACACTTTGTTTGTTGTCCTGCTTAAAAAAGGACATCCTTTTCATCCTAGACACTTGTTAAGTGCTCCATTTGGCTCATCTAATACTGTGTTGTCATGGAGCCATTAAAAAATTACATTTGCTTTCAGTGAAGTTTCTCTGCAATATAGTTGCTTGTCTGAGGGACTTGGAAACATGTCTTCAAGCAATTGAACAAGAGCAAGCAGTACCTCACACATCCACAGACTTCGACTGTATGCTTGGACAGTTTGCTTGAACACTTACGGAGATGTCAGTCGCGTTACTTCCCACCTGTTTCCTCTTTTTTATCCTATAAGTTGGGATTACAGATTGAGAGAAAGAAGAACAAGGCACGTGCTTTGACTTGTGTTGGAATAGGATGAGGTATTTAGGCTTCAGTACTTCACATGGTTATTGTCAAAGCAAAAACATTTTTAGTCTTGGCTGTTGGTGATGCACAATCATCCAAAGTGTGACTGTGCTTACAAGCAGTGCACCATAAGGAAGTTGCTGTTAAGCAGCATCTTTTTTCTGCTTTCGGTAGTAGCCATTCCTAAGTAAAGGTTGGCCTTTTAAATCATGCGCTTGTGTACAATTCACTATATGGATAAATGTCTTCCTGAATTTCAGAATTAATGCTAATTATTGGTATTTTTCTAGGTAACTTGGGAGATCGGGCATGTCTTAGCTGTACATCCCTGAGGCTGGCAAACAAATTGTAAGTAAATATGAACTTTTTTCTAAACTCAAAACTATAGAAAACCAGCAGTTAGTACACTATCATAGAACATAGGTTTAAATCTTCTAGACAAAGCGTGAAAATACGAGCTTCAGCTTGTGTTATTCACAGATTAAAGGAAGTCTGAGTATTACTCTCTTCACTTGCTTGGTTGTGTGTGGGAGAAAGAATGTGAGATCTTCCTTTTTTCGCCCACTTCCTTCCTTTTTGTTTCACTTATAATGTGAAAGCAATAGAATATTAATCTTGTTCTTGAGTGATTCCAGGTGACATCACAGGATATCACGGGCTTCTTGCATACTTGCTCTGTGGAGTTCCATAGAGTGAACACTCAGTCACAGCTAGTTTGAAAAACATAGTTGACAGTTAGGAATGTAGACCATTTGACTTGTATCTTTATTAAACTGAAGTAGTTTACTGTGTGTTACAGCCTTGGGTGAGGCTCTCCTAGGAGATGGTGTCCTCTTCTGAAAACTAATCCAGCTGCTGTGTGCTCTTACGGAATTTAAGGAGTTGGATGTTGGCAGAATCCAGTCTCTGTTCCTGACTTGGCTCACAAGGCATACTTGTGGATATGAATTTCCTAATGCCTTTCCTTGGAATGTTAAAATATGTATTCTTTAGTTTATTTACAGTCTAACTGCTCAGGAAACAGTGACTATTCTTCAATTTCCTAAGTTTCCATTTTTACATAAGGATGTGTCTCTAGTCATAACCCTCTGATATGAAACAAAGTAATTCCTTTCTTTTTTAGTCATGTTAGTTCTAGATAATTTACTGTATAATTAGTTATGAGAGTTTTTTATTACATAAAACATTTTAAAATCTCTGTTTGCTTTTTACTAGATTATTATATGAGGCCTCTCTCTTGGAAAAATGGAAACTCACAGTTTTAAGTCTCTTATATGAGCAGCAGAATATTGGGACAGAAATTCTTTTTATTCTTTTGAGAAGTTTTTTTACCAAAAGCTGCTGTTAATGTAACGTTGCTGCTTTAAATAAAACAAACTATTGCCTGCACCCTACGTGACCCAGATCCAAAAGCAAGGGATATAATGATACAAGTACTGAGGACAGCTTGGGATAGAAGTTCTATGTCTGACATCCTGCTAGTGAAAGTGTGTTCAAAGAGGCACATTTCTTGTGAAATTTTTTTCCCCTGCAGATTCAGAACCAGTTCTGTTTCCTTCTCTGCGTGCAGAAGAATGTAGATGTGTGTAGGTGGAACTTGGTCTGTAGGCCTGGAGCTCTGCTTTTGGGAAATGGTTTAGAGTCAGGATGGATTGATTTATGCAAGTGCTTTAATCTGGTTTTGAATATGTGCTTTATTTTCTTAAAGGAACCATAATTCTCACTAGTTAATATCTGTGCAAGTGTGTAGTTTTCTAGCTGATCAAGAAAACATTTTGTGTAGCTGTGTATGTTTCAGCAGTCATCTGACTAGTGAATGGTCAGAGGCTTAAAACTTTAGTTTAAGCTAGGAAATAATCATGTGTCTTTGAAAAGTAATAATTTAGTAAATTTTTTTGTACAAAGCTCTAGTTGAATAACATTAAATGGATTAAAACCATTAAAGTAATTTAAAATTCATTGGATGCATGTGATAATTAAGTTTATAAAGCACTTCTGGCTGAAAATTGAGTGAGTGAGGCTAATGCCTATAAGGGTTCAATAAACTTTTTTTTTCCTTGAAGTGTTACTCAGAGCTGTAGAGCCACTTGCACCTATTTTCTGTTCATTGACTGAAGACAAATGCATACTCTGATTTTGTTGTGGTAGTACAAAGGTTCGGTGAAGAAATGCCCCAGTCATTTCTGTCCTGTAGATGACAATGCTGGCATTTCAGTTTGAGGGACACCTAATGGAACTCACTTATATAAAATATTTTATCTACTATTTTAAGTTTGTCATATCCTTTTATAAAAGTATGTACAATCCTACTATAGTGAGTAGTTCTTCTGTGTGTATAATGAGTCTTTGGGTTGTTTGAGCAATGCTTTCCTTCTAACTTCAGTTTTTATTTATTTAAAGAAAAAGAACAAAATTCTGAATGAGGTAGAAAAGTATTGGTTCTGTGTGCACCAGCTCAGTACCATGATGGAAGTTTGTGAATAAAGTTTGTGCTGAAAAAGGAAAACTAGATGCATGGAGATAGTAAAAGAGGAATTGTAATGAAATCTGGTTTCTCTGATACTAATTCTCTTCCTCTAACTCAGCACCTATCCCAAGTCTACAACTTGTATTTTTTTTCTTGAGTGCTTTGTTCAAACAGGAGAAGTAATAGAAGGGGCTTTATGTTACTTACAGATTGACAGATTTATCTTCAAATGTAGCTCTCTAAATGGAAAGCCCTTCTGGTTGCTACTCTTTATTTAATTGGAGTAAAATGAACTATCTTTTCAAAGTTGTTGAATGGAAAATTCCCTGAAGGTTATGTTTTTGTCATGAAGTAAAGCCAAGCGTTCTTTTCAGGTATAGATGTTGATCTTGAGAGTCACAAGTTTGGGTTTTTTTCTTAAATATGCAGTAGATATTTATCAAATGATGCGTTTTATAAATACATAATTTTACATAACTATACAAATATATAGAAATATATAAATAGCTTATGATCTATTGCTAATTCTGGAATGCTTTTTTCTTTTGAAGGACTGTACACGTTAAATATTGCACTAGTGTCCCTCCTGTTTACGCATACTCCAAAAAAGATCGCTACTGTTGTTGGACTAAGGGATCTGAACAAATATACTTTACTCTTATGAGCTCTTCTGGCTCATGGACACCGCTAGCAACCGTGGGTGTTTTAGGTCCCCAGTATCTTCCAGTTAGATGGTGGCATTCTTCACGTCCTCTTCAAGATGACTCCATAGTTGAAAAGTCACTGAAGTCCTTAAAGGACAAAAACAAGAAGTTAGAAGAAGGTGGTCCTGTATATAGTCCAACAGAAGTGGAAGTTGTGAAAAAATCTATTGGACAGAGGATTGTGGACGAACTGAAGCACTATTACCATGGTTTTCGATTACTGTGGATTGACACAAAAATAGCTGCAAGGATGCTCTGGCGAATACTTCATGGAAACACTTTGTCTCGTCGAGAACGGAGACAGGTATGGAGTAAATACCAATTTCCTTTGAGTATTCTTAGCGATTGCTCCATTTTATTTGAACTGAATTGGTTCTGTCTGTTGTCTTCTGTTCCTAGAATTAAAATTGCTAGGTGTATTTCCCTCCTCCTCTCTATGTGGACATGAAAAATTTTGGATATGACTCCAAAACATTTTAGTCTCATTCCCCATTATTGAAGGTAAATTTGGTATTTGCTAGTTGGAACAGTAGAGGATTCTTCTGTTTTGTCATGTGGAAAGCAGTTGTGGTTTGTTCCCAAGTTCCCGTCCATGTCCTGCATGTGTGTACATGGTCACTTTCTCTGCTTTTTCACTCCAGCTGGGAAAATAGAGGGAAAACACTTCTAGTAAAGGTTGGATTTGTGCCTGTTCTGTTAGTTGTTTTTTTAAAAAAACGGAAGAAAAGCTGCAGGCTGAAATGCGTGATTGATAATCAGATATTAGTACTATCTCAGTTATAAATATATTTGTGAGATAATTTTAGTCCAAAGAAGATAATTTGAGGAAAGTCTTTGTTTTATACTTTTGTTTTTCTTTATGGCATGTAGCTTACATCTATGAAACTGTAAAAATGTAACTGATAATTTTAAAGAAAAGGAAAGAGGGGATGGAGATGAAATCTGGAGTGCAAAACGAGAGTCCTTTCAAATTAGGATAACATAACATACATGCATTTCAATAGTAATTTCAGTTTGTGGATGAAGTAAATATGCTTATTCAACTAGAATTAAAAGATATATGGATATTTAAAACATTTGACATGAGCTCTTACATATGGAAAGACTGCAAAATAATAAGTTGTTTTAAAACTGCTATAGTTTAAAACATTTTTTTTGAAAGAATGCATTGGTATTCAACTTCACCAGTTCATTAGCAAGGTATCAAACATGCTGATTTAATAGTTCTCGTTTTACTGTTTTTAAAGACAAGATGTTTACGCAGTTTATACAGATAAAATATTCAAGTCTGTCTTCCTGCCTTTTTTTTAAAAAAAAAACAAAAACATTTCAGCTGTTGCTGAAAAAAAATGTGCTGAAAGAAATGTTGGAGAGTGAAAAGTGTATGTACTCTGGCAGCAGGAGTGAATAGTGCTGCTTGCAGTCACGGTCCGGTTCTCTGCAGTTTGTACGCTGTACATGCAATGTATTAGGTTCACATCTCTGCCTTCAAAATTTTTGTTAAATGATCAAAAATATGAATACTTGCTCATTGTTTTAATAATTTCCTGATAAAATTAGGTACATAGTTGAACATGTGTAATTAAAAAACATCACATCTTAATGCAGTATGCAGAAGTTTCTTTCCTATATTTGCAAGGTCAGACAAATAACAAAAATCATTAAATGCACTTGTAGCAGTTTTCATCTGTGATTACATTTGGTCTTTTTCTACAACAGCACTGGTTGATGGTATTTGGTCTCAGCATCTTCATGCTACTTATTTTTGCCCTCTTCCTTATGCTGGTACAAGAGTATGCTTGGCAGCTGGTCTAGCTGAAACGTTGCTCAGCAATAAATATAACAGTCTGTGCTGACGTAAGGGAGGGGATTATGTAGTGCCAAGAAAGAGTAACTGAGGATAGGGGGGAATGAGGACTGCAGGACTTCTTGAAGTAGCAGTTCTGGCTTGTGCTGGCTTATTGAGAGCTTTGGGAAACTTGGAAAACCAAGTGAGAGAAATTAATTCATGGTTTAAAACAGAATCAGAAATCCTCCAGAGGGCAAGGTTGGAACCATTGGTTTTCCTGCCTGTTTCATGTTCACTGAGCTGTACTTCTGAGAAATTATACAAACAACAGTAAAATATGAATATCATGGAAATATTTCTGCTGAAAGATCAGGACTGTATTCTAGAAGGCATGAACCTTTAGAAGTAATACATTATCTTTGGACACACATGCATTATTCTGTCAGTAGATGGATTTATTCATTTGATTGCCCTTTAGTTTCATCATCTAGTGATGATAGAGCTGTCTTTCTCATATTTACGTAGTGGTCTGGCATTTGGTCTTCGTGCATTCTTTTTTTTGTGCAGATGTGTGATTTCAGTATCAATTCCCTTATTTTAAGTAAGATAGAAATTTATTGTGCAGGTATAAATTAGTCTTTACATTGATGTAGCCTGTCTCTTATCTAATGGTGGGTGTGTGTGGCTGTATGCATGCAATCCATCATAGAAGATGTAAAGAAAATAGTTTTAAGAACTACAGTAAAGTTATTTTCTCAATCTAGGTTTTCCATTTTCTTTATGTGGAGGTAGAGGATGTCCTGTCTCTTGAATGGAGTCATGGTAGGCTTATAACGCAGGGTCTGTGAAAAGCAACCCAGCCTACAGCTGAACAAAACCCTTTACCTGTGCTTTTTTTTAAACCTTATTTTAAGCTTGTTTCAACACAGTTCATTTTTATCCATTCAGCCTTAATTTGTAGTATACTGACTGATTTAAAGAAGTCTTAAAACTTTGATGCCAGATTAGCTATAACTTTGCAAAAGTTGCTCCTGAACTTTAAAAAAAATTTTTTTGAAGTACATACAGCTTTTAAATGTATTAAACTGCATATGAACTGACAGTCCTAGAGAAATCTTATCTACACGCAGACTGACAAATGAGTTATTTCTGCCTGCCCTTTCCTTCCTCTTTGGAGGCAATAATGGAAAGAGATCCAAGTAATCTGACCACATTAGCAAGCAATTGCAGCATGGCTAATGCAAGGGAGCTTATGTAAACCCAAAGTCAGTTCCAAAATTCTGCTTGTACAATTGCTGGTAGGGTTTGGATTCAACAGGATCACATATCTACACTTAGGAGAGGAGGCAGGAAGAAGTAGAACATGCAAAATATGATACTGGCTGTTAAAAACTAATTGCTCTAGTACTGCTTTCTACAGCAGGACAGTTCAGGACATGTAAGTGAGATGGCAAACACTGTGGAGTTTGTGGCAAGTATATCAGCTTTACAAACTCTTCAGCCCTGCAGAGGAGAGAAGAGTGGAATACGTGAACTGTAGCAGCAGATACAGAGTAGTCGCAAGTTTTTCATGCTGTGCTGCCAAATAATGTGTGTGTAATCATGCACCATTGTATTGGGTTCCTGTGCAAAGTTGTTTTCCTTGAGTTAGCGGAGGGTGCAGTTTCATGATTTATGTAAGCTGATCCAGGACAGTGCTGCTGCAATAAAGGCCAGTCCTGCTCGGTGCTCAAATCAGGTTTTCCAGCACCTCCCCCCCACCCCCCTTTTTGTTTGTACTGATCCTTTTTTGCTTGTCTGTGTATGCGTTTATGGGTTAGTTTTAGCTGGATCAATGGTGTACCTTCACATTGTGACTGCTGGTGTGTCTTCATGACTCTTTATACATTATCTCAGGTTAGCATTAGGTTAGCTTAATCTGGTTGTAAAACTGCTTCCTTTAGATATGGATTTTGCCTTGTACAAATACTTGCACGCGCTGTCTAAAAATAGATGCTGGGTAGAAATAAGAACTCTGTATTGCACGCTATAGAAAGTTTTGAGTATTTTTTTAGGGAAAATGTACGTGTTTTCTGACTTAAAATTTTCTTCCAAACTTTCTTACATCTTTTGAACTCTCTGGTAATCATTTATCTTCTATTGTTGTAATGAATGAAAACATCTTTGAGCCTGTAAACAATGGGCCAAAGCATCCCTTCCGGGAAACTGAATTTTTTATATACAAAGAAAAATGTCGAACTTTGGATCTGTGGAGTTGTGCATGCCTCAAACAGTATTTAAGATTTTGGCTGGTTTTATGCTAAGAAAGTTATGGTTAAAGTTTTACTGGTTCTGTATTCCAGCAAAGCAGTCCTAGCGACGTGCAATCTATATCAGTTGTTGCTGCTGTTCCCCTGCATTGGCATGAGCTGTGGGGAGGGGATGGAGGGGGGAAGCATGTGTTTACTTGTGTAATAGCATTTATGTTGCCAGTTTTTGCCAGTCATAACTGTGTTTATCAAATCATGATGTTGAATGACAGTGCTGTGGCAGTAGTGTACTGTAGTGTACATCTGACCTTCAGTCTCTGATTTAGGAACTGATGTTATTCCCAATAACTGGTTATCTGCTTTGTAAAATGAGGTAGAGTCAAGCAAGATCTGTGCTCCCCAATATAAACCAAGTTATTAAGCTTCCAACGAGTACTGGAAGATTTGATTATAGACTGTACAGCCTAATACATACATTTGTGGGTGTACAGAAATCAGAAGGACAATATTTATTTTACTCAGTTCAAGATTTGGTAACTAATGCATCGGCCTGCTTCAGAGGATTACTGCTTTAGTAAAGCAGTGATTTAAAAAAAGAATCTACCAAGCTGGGCTCATTATCCTGGATTTAAATGTACATTACAATTGTTATAAGGGGGAGGGGGAGAGATCTTTCATTTTATTCTTGATTACTTAGTCCATAGTAGCTCATGCATGTAAGAAGTGGTGGAGCACAAATAAAGATGAATAAAAGAAGTTAAGCAGCTTTAACAACCACAAATGACCACCTCCTGTTTTCAGGTGCTTTTAAGAGGTTTAAATGAGATACTTGTCCAATAATCCTATTGAGACACAGTGAGGCTTTTGAAATACTTTCTATAGTGTTGAAAACCGGTGAAACTCTGGCACTCTGTAGTATATAGCAATTTGAAGAAAAAGATACTAAAAACTGGCTTTGTCACATTCTTTTTTTGTGTTATTTTAAATTTCCTTTCTAGCAAATATATATATGTGTGCTTAAGTGATAATGTGGATGATCACATCAAGTATTTTTGAAATAAATATATAAAATTCTGCTTATCAATACTTTTTTTTTTTTCTTCCAGTTTCTTCGAATATGTGCTGATCTTTTCCGCTTGGTCCCTTTCCTAGTTTTTCTTGTTGTCCCATTTATGGAATTTTTGCTTCCAGTAGCTCTTAAGTTGTTCCCCAATATGCTTCCTTCTACATTTGAGACGAAGTCTAAAAAGGTAAGCAGGTCTGAATTTATAATCTAGTAATATGTTTTGAAAAAAATTAGAACTTTTCTCTGAAAAGAAAGAAATTAGAAAAATTCAGAAATTAAAGAATTCTAAATATTAGAATTTTTCTTTGGTGTTAGGGGAATGCTTTTGTCTTTATGTTGTTTTGATGATTTTGCTGTTAACATATAATAATGAACCACTGCCATCCTGGTTTACCTTTTTATATGCGCAGGTGCTTAGCTGTCGGGGCTGTAGGCTTCTTTTGTCTTTTCTGCTATAGTCATCTCCATTTTCTATGACTCCTACAAAGCAGAAATGAAAGCTATGAAACTTCATTTTTCTAGTTTGTATTAAAATAGGCAGACTTTGTTTTGTTGTTAAATAGCCCTTATTCTTGATGCAAGGTTTTTTGTATGTATACTTAATATTTAAAATAGCTTCTTATGTAGTGTTTTGTTTAAAATTTATTTCTTTTAGTTAAGTTTTCTCAGAATTGTTTAGAGCTTTGTAAAAACACACCAAAAAGCCCCACAAGTTCTCATTTTCAGAGCACGAAATACTTGCATGAGGTTTGTACATAGTGAGCTCCCAGTCAGTCATAGATGTAATCAATCATGATTGTATACTTGGATCTAAGCAACCATTAATTTCTAATTCTGTGATACATTTCTCTTTGTTTTGGATGAGATGTAGTGCAGGATTTCTGTGCTGGATATGAGAGTTGGGAATTACCCAAACCAAAGTTGGTTAGTTTCTATTTTTTTGTTACTAATTCAGAGGGTGCATGTTAGTTTTAGCAGGTGAGGCCACTCACGCTGCACTTAACTCTGGCATTGCATCTTATGCTTCATGGAGCTTTGAGCTGGTCAACCTATTTTTCAGTGTGATTTGCAGCTCTTTGGTAAGAGTGAATGTCCTCTTGTGTGTGTTACAGCAGAAGTTCAGAAGTACTCCACATAACTTGTCTGAGGGCGGAAGAAGTGGTATTTAGTGCGCATATTTCTGGAAAGAACTTTTAAAACCAAATATTTTTTTTAACAGGAGGAAAGATTGAAGAAAGAACTGAGAGTAAAGCTTGAATTGGCTAAATTCCTTCAAGACACAATTGAGGAGATGGCCTTAAAAAATAAAGCAGCCAAAGGAAATGTTACAAAAGATTTTTCAACGTTCTTTCAAAAGGTAAAAATTTGAAAAAAAGTATTTTCTCTTCCTACAAAAAAAATAGCTTGGTGTTTTGCTTGGTCTATGGTAATCATCAGATACCTTTATTCTGTTGGATTTGAAGGAGCAGGATGGAATGGTTTTTTTAGGATAGATTTCTTTTTTGCAAGTAGTACTTCAGCATGATGAAGTTTTACTGATCTTAGCTTTGGTATTCTAGCTGGTACTTATTCTCTGATTCTAGAAGCAGTATATTTCTGCTCGTTCACATCTTGTTCTCTTATTTTGTTAATAAGTTAATTTTAACATCAAAAAATATTGTGCACTCAGTGAATGCTCATGTAATTTTTGACCTTTTTTGAACATTGGGTGTAAAAAGCGGGAGAAAGGAGTTATTTTCTGATTAAAACTTAGTGGGGGAAAAGTAAAAATTTTTTTGTCAAATTCAATTCTGCTTATAAAAAGTTTTTTAAATGCACAGTTGCTGTATTGCTGAAATCCTTTTGGATACTGACTAGAATGTGGTATAATCTGGGGTTTTGCTAGAATGTGAGTGCTGTGTTTGGTACAAAATTTTTCTGTTCACAAGCAGTTGCTGACACAGGCTAAATGTCAGGTATCTGCCTCCTACGTTGTTGGCCTTTAGGTTTGACAGTGTTCCCTTTCACCAAGTTGTAGGTAAGAGGAAGGTATTTTCCGGAGAGATGAAAAATACCTTCTTAAATCTTTTCAGCATAGGATTTATTCTAATTTCTCTAGTTGTAGGGCTGTTGAATAAGAGATCAAGCCAACAACCATCATCATCTGCTGCCAGGTGGTTTTTGTTTTTTGAAAGTTCTTACCTGTAGTCTCCTCATGTGGGAAGAGTATGCATTTGCACAGAAAAAGGCACATAAGCCTGCGGATTTCAGACCTGAACTTTACAAGTCCTGTCAGCTAGCTTGAGCTTTTCCTGCTTCTCAATGCTGAGAATAAAGTTTTAAAGGGTGGTGTAGTAAGATCACGTTGACAGTGCTGAGTAGGTTACCTCAGATAATGATACTGGCAAGTTTTGCCAGTCGGTATCTGCTTGCACAGTCCATGTACTCTGAAGCTTCTATGCAATCATTGTTTCTGTTCTTTTTCATTTGCAGAAAATTTTAAATGGTTAGTTATAGCAGTTAGTAGCTGAAGCATTGACACTGCAGACTCTGGAAGCGTGCCACTGCCGTGCTTCATGTTTGGAACATTTCATTTTCTTCTGAAAGAACTGCTACTGAGAATTTACATTTGGCAATTAATTTCTGTGGAAATAACTGATGTATCACTCCATGTTTGCTGGAGGAAGTACCAAGTTCCTTTGACTAAAAAGAAGTTTCAAGCCCTGCATTTCTTATGTGTGGGTGTGCTTTTTACAGCTATAAGTTTCTCATTTGTGCCATGGAGACAAACTTTATTGATCTCATTTCACTGCACTAGATAATAAATGTCAGAGCAAGAAGAAATTTAAATGTTTCCCACCTTTTTGGTATTATTTTATAGCTGCTTCTGCAGTGAAATATTTGATGCTGCAAGAACAATTGATTACAGGCTTAACATATTTGCTGTAGAATTCCAGAATTTATCTGTGTTGCTTTGTAGCTAGTGATGTCCTAGAAAGTTTCAGTTTTTACTCTCAAGAAACATGCGCTTCGCTTTGACAAAATTCAGCTTTAAACAAGGAAGAAAATACATTCTCTATTTTTAAAGTTCCATTTTTGGGTCCTGTAGTGAAGGAGCTCGTGAAGTGGAACAGCAAGGCCTTTGACCTGTCTTTCTCTGAGTTGGTTTCTCTGCTACATAAGTATCCTGGAGGTTAATGGACTCAATACCATCTTGTCTTCCAAATTTTTATCTTTTCCTGTACTCAGTAGCTGTTCACTGAAAGATTTGAGTTGGCAAGTAAAACAGGTAGGCGTAATAAATCAGGCTGTATAGGTAACGTTAGGTTTTCAGATGGTACTTGATGTCACTTAGCTTATGTTTTCTTCACAGAGCTTAAAAAAGGTAAAGGTATTGGGAAAAGTGTTTTTTTGGATATCCATGTACTTACTGTTTAGACTGAAGGTGTTAAGTGACTGGGAGTACTTCGCTGTTAAGTACTGAATCCAAAATCTACAGAAGTATCACTAATAAGCATTTGATAGTATACTTAAAATAGAAAAATCAACATTTATACAGGTGATAGTGTTTTACTATGACCTGATGAGACTAGGGAATGTTTTGGGTTTTTTTTCCTACTTCTTTGAACTGTTATTTCTGCTTCTGGTATTTGGATTTAATTACTGCAAAGCGCCATTTGGCAACACATAACTTAAAAGCTTAACTTTGCATTTGTACAAGCAGTTACATAGAACCTTCCATCAAGGATGCAGAGTCCTTTCCCAAATAGTGGTTAATACTTTGGAATAACTTCAAGTACAAGTGCATTTGCGCTGAGGTGCTGCAGAACAGCTAAGAAATGGAAGCAAAACAGTATTGTAACAAAAGTGGTTGTGGAGAGAATGTAGGTAGGTAAGTGTCCAAATCTGTGTTTCATAGGGACACCAACACTGCAAAATTTTTGCCATTGGACGTACTTCTCACTTTATCTTCACAGGCTGATGCTTTTAATGTTCTTTTATGTTTAGTAAGTATGGTACCAGAAAGAATACTTGCCAGTGTGACTTCTGTAGCAACTGTTTATTTGCTTAGATATTTTTTTTTGAGGTATCTCATGGCAGTGCCAACTCAGATAGACCTATCATTAGTATACAGCTGCATTTAATTTTCATTTTTGTTAGTTTTATCTTAAGTATATTATGCAATGTTGTTGGAAACTTATCAACACCATCAATTCTTTTGCCTTTTATAGTAAATAAGTTGTTTGGGTTTTTTAAAAATTTCTTTCATGTCTTCCTTGTGTCCTATTTCCTATTCTAAAATTGATGCAAAGTACTTGACAAATGAGGAAAATATTTTTATTGTTCAAAATAATGCCCAACCATAACATTTGCTTTGAAAAGCTTTGTGTGTTTGTTTTTTCTTACAGATCAGGGAAACTGGCGAAAGACCCAGTAATGAGGAGATCTTAAGGTTCTCTAAGCTGTTTGAAGATGAGTTGACTCTGGACAATCTAACCAGGCCTCAGTTGGTGGCACTTTGTAAATTGTTGGAACTTCAGTCAATTGGGACAAATAACTTTCTCCGCTTCCAGCTGACTATGAGGTTGAGAAGCATAAAAGCAGATGACAAAGTATGTAATTCTAAGTAGGCACTGGTTAATAATTTTGACATGTAAGAGTAATGAGTGTGTGTGTGTATATATATGTCTTTCTAGGCATTTTCCTTTTTTGTCTTAATTGTCTTATTTTTAAGCTAACTTGGAACGAAAAGGCTTGAAGAGCTTAAAATCGGAAGTGTCCTTATTTGTAAAGAAAAAGCTGACCTTTTTTTATCTACCATTAATTGCAATGAAAGTAATTATATTACAAAGAAAAGCATTTCTATGAAACCATAATTTGTAAGGGAGCTGATAGAAATATTAACTTAGAGAGAGATTGACGTTACCGTTATGGAGCTGTTAAGGCTACAGTGTAATGTTCACTGTTTAAACAGCGGAGGCTATTTTATGTTATCACAGCAGCCTCTAGTGGCCGTTGTAAAAATACGGACTTCTGGGTGTGCATTGATGGTGGCTCTTCAGTTTTGAGCTGTTACATGTTAGTGTTTATTTTATGCTTTGTGCAGCTGATTGCTGAAGAAGGAGTTGATAGCCTGACTGTTAAAGAACTGCAGGCAGCTTGTCGTGCCCGAGGTATGAGAGCTCTTGGTGTGACAGAGGAGCGTCTTAAGGAACAGCTTAAACAGGTATGTTTTTGCAAGACTGAATACGCTGAGCTAACTTCAGTTGCTAGCTCTGATTTTTGTTTATGAGTCTGATAAGTAATTTTGCTTCTGTTCTCATTAAAGGCTTGGCTAAAACAGTCTTTCTCCTTAATAAGCTTTTGTTAATATGTACTGTGTAAGTATGTAGTAGCAGTGGGTTTATGGCTTTTGACTGGGCCATGATGTTTTGATGATGAAAATAGATACTTTAGACTTAAACATATCCAAAAAATGTTTGCAATTTTGGCAGTTTGTATTGTTAATTATTTGTATTATTCTGTAAAGAACTTTTCTCCAAGTAGATCAGTCTTTTGGTATTCCCTGGTTTAGAGGAAGATGCATGTGAAACAAAACACTTTTTGAAATAGTCATTAAATTTTTCTTGAAGTACTTCTTCAAACAAAATACTTCTTCATATATTTCAGTGCAGTTGCTGTAATTCTTAACTGCTTATAGCCTGTAGTTCCTGTGCTAGGATATTGACTGATAAGTAGTGGTAAAAAAATTTAGTATTTACTTTTTTGTGTACGCTTTACTTGAGCTGTAAAAAAGAAAAAATTCCAAAAGTTGAAGATTTGTTTTGTGTATTGCATTTATAGTGGTTAGATCTGCACCTGAACCAGGAAATCCCTACTTCGTTGCTTATTTTATCCAGAGCCATGTATCTTCCAGATACCCTTTCTCCAGCTGATCAGCTCAAAACAACACTTCAGACACTACCAGAGAGTGTTGTAAGTATTGATGTATATAGTCTGTAACCGACTGTCAGTATCATCACTGAAGATCTGTTTAAAAGAAGTAGATGTTCTTCTTGGTTCCTTTCTTTTCTTTGAAAAGCTAAACCATGGATAGGTTTGAGTGACCTTCAAACACAGATGATGTTGGCTTATATGTGGAGGGGTCTGAGAATAAAGCAAATAAAAGGCAGTATTTCATTGTATGACAGTAGACAGTAATAGCAGAAGAAGATTTAGAATACACTGTTTTACTTGTATTAAAAAAAAAAATAAATCTATGCTTCGGTCAATATAAAGACCATATATGAAAATGTTGATGATGTTGGGTAGAGAGAGAAGTGATCTAAATAGATTATTGGTAGTCTTGAGAGAAAGAGAATGAAGAACATCACAATTTCAGGGTGGAAAGTTCTCATTTTCAAAGAAAGAGAATCATCTTTTTCTGAGAATTGCAAAAATAGGGTAACTTTTGGGGGTCTTATTCATTAGCATACCTGTACAACCTATCTCAATGAGGATATATAAACTTCTTACATTATGTAGACATACATATATATATATAAACACACATACGGACTTTAACAGACTTCTTACATTTTTTTTTAGGCCAAAGAGGCTCAAGTCAAAGTGGCAGAAGTTGAAGGTGAAAAAGTAGATAACAAAGCACGGCTGGAAGCAACACTTCAGGAAGAGGAAGCCATCAGGAAAGAAAATGAAGAAAAAGAGATGGAAAGAATGTCTGAAGCTGCAGAGAAAGCCAAAGAAACCCTTCAAGTTGTAGCCATGGTAAGTTCTGCTCCCAGCTATTGAGAAGTAAATGTCAGTGATGTAAAAAAAAAAAGCATGTTAGGAGTTATTGTCTCTGCTCTGGGTGTTGCCTGTAAGAAATTGGACTTTAAATCCACATATGGAAGGTGTGGGGAAAGATTAAAACAAACTGCAACACAGAAGGGTTCACTGTGAATCATAAAAGATTGTTTCAGTCTTACGTATCTTTGATTTCTCTTTCTTCTTAATTAGAGTAATAAGAGAGGCCTTTTATTCCTCTAGCAAAGGTGGTGGGTTTGTTTGTTTGATACCCGCCCCATACTTTAAATGTAATTGTTCTTATGTTTGGCTCTTTCTATTTGTTGTTGACCTGATAATGTCATTGTGTAATACTTGACTAGAAAAGCTGCTGGCCTGCTTTACTGGTGAATTAAGCCTCAGGTGCTCACAGGCATTGGTCGTTAAGTGCAATTGGGTATTTTTATGTGAAACCACTCAGTATGTTGCAGTTTTTTAATGTTATCTTATAAAAATCTCTGCATCTACTTTGGCAACTATTTCTATTTTGAGAAGTCATTCTTTACTGATTTTAATACAAATAATGTTATTTTTGTTTTAATTAAACTTCATGGGTCTTTCAAATTTAGAAAGAGGTGGAATCAACAGTAGATCTTGAAGCAGCTGCTGTGCAAATTAAAAAAGGTCAGATGGCTATGGATACTGAACACGAACTGGCAAGGGCAGATACGGCAATGCACTCAGAGACACTGAAAGATACAGCACCAGTGTTGGAAGGTATTAAGGTAATCTGGATAACTGTACCTTTTATATACTTTTTAATTTAAAGATTCAAAACATCCGTGTAAGAGTCATGATAAGTTGCCTGGCTGTCCTTCAGTTTTAACCCTCTCATCACACTCTGTCAGTTAAAAACAGCTAATTAGTAGATGGCAAATTCTTAACCACCAATGCAGAAATTGAAGTCAACACAAAACATCTGAGTATCTCCTTTATCTATCTGTGTTACTGAAACTAATATACCTATTTTGGGGGCATTTGCACTCACTGCAGATGTAATGCATCTGTGCATGTTTAATCTATGTATAGTTAACACATGAGGAGGGAGAGGGCAAGAGTAGGTAAAAATGAGTGTTCCCTTCTTTTGAAGGGTGTAGCTAAGACCAAAGGATTAACTAAGGAACTAGGTTTGGACTAGACTGTATTAGATTTGTATTGATTTCTCTTCTAAACTGATATAGGCAGTGTATGTACATGATAAAAGCTTTTTAGTGTACTCTTTCAGTATGTCTTTAGTATGATGTTGAACATAATTTATACCACTGTTAAAGTAACAGGTTAATTTCTAGGATTAACATACTTTGTTGTGATCAGAGCATGTTTTGTTACAGTCAGAGCATGCTGTTTTTAATAATTTGCTACCTGGCTGGTCTGTAGCTCCCCAGATTCTTCTCCTTATTGAAGATAGGAGAGACATCTGCTTTCTTCCAGTCCTGATGACCACATCCTTTCAAAGATAATGGAGAGTGGCCTCTCAATGACATCTAACAACTCCCTCAGCACTTGTGGTTGTATCCCATTAAGTCTCACGGACCTGTGTGTGTTCAGTTTGTTTAAATGTTCTCTAACTTGATCCTCCTCCACTGAATTGATCTTGCTCCATACTTCCCCATTGGTCTCGGAGACCTGGGATTCCTGAAGGCCAGTCTTACCAGTAAAGACTGAGGAAGGCATTAACTACCTCTGCCTTTTCCACATACTTTTGTACCAGGTTCCTTGTCCCATTCAGCAGCAGGCCCACATTTTCTCTTGTCTTCCTTTTGCTCCTGATGTACTTCTACAAGTCCTTCTTGTTGCCCTTCATGTCCTTCACCAGATTTAACTCCAGGTGGGCTTTAACTTTCCTGAACCCATCTGTGCATGCTTGGACAGTGTCTCTGTATTCCTCCTGGGTCACCTGTCCCTGCTTCTACCTCTTGTATGCTTCCTTTTCATGTTTCAGTTGTACCTTGAGTTTTATTTGTAGCTGACCACTTTATTTTTGTCTGTGAGGTTTGATGTGAGGATTTGTCTCAGTCCCAGTGTTACTTTGCAGAATAATGACATTAATTTAAAACGGATGTTTTAAGTAGAAAAGTATTTCAATTTTCCTCGACAGCATCATTATCTACCTGGTATTATTATTATTATTATTACATTGTTTACTTTAGAACACTGCCAAGAAGGTTTTAATGTTAATAACAAAATGGAACTAATCCACATTGAAATCAAGTGTTTCTGTGTGATGAGATAGCTGACTCGGCTGACCTCATAGCTGGGTGCATGATAGTGCAGCCATGAGGATTGCCGTGGGAGACAGGCAAGGCTGGGATGATCACATTTGGAAACAGCAAGGATGTGTGATGTCGCAGCTAGCTTACGCTGCCACATCTGGCATAACATTCACATTGCTGCCTGCAGCATCACCAGCACAGTGAGAATGTATGACACTGGGCCACGAGCAGGACTTCCTCCACACCCCTAACTGATAAGAGAAACAAGAAGTAAAGTTAGCATGGCATTTCTTAACTGAGGTTACAGTGTGGCATGTCCCCTAAAGACTCTTCCAAAGATTTTAAACACTGTGGAATACATTCTTGCCTCTTAGGGGAAAAATGAAAGACTGCCAGCTTCTTAAGGATGACTGATATTTGAGGCAGAAGAATTTGTTTTAAAACTGAGTTGCTTTCATGATTTTTTTTTCTTTGGCTAAGGTGAACTATAGATATTGTATTAAAATCAGAAGTGAGGTTGATGCCTAGATGTTAACAGTACACTGAAACTCTTTTTGAGTTACGAAGGGGCTGGATGCCTAGTTTGTGAACTCTCCTGTAGTTGTTTCTTGGAAGCATATCATCCTTCTGCTCTGTGTTTCTGGCATCCTTGTTTGCATATGTCTTTCTATACTTCCGTGGCTGTTCAGAGTTTAGCTATTCAAAATAAAAGCTGCTGTCTGGGTAAGATTAATATGCTAACTGAGGCTAGTATTATGAGATTTTTATCTTGAAGTCTTATTTTTTAAATTTTCAGTTAGGGGGTTAGATTTTTATTCTCAGCTTTTCAAGAGACAAGTATACCTCGCAAACTATGGATCTTCACTCTCGTTCTCACAAAGGTTGTTGAAGATAACTTTGCTCCAGCTCAGCTTCCTGAACTTTGCCCTATAACATTTTTTTTGTAATATATCTTTCCTGGACATAGTGAATCGTTTCTCAGTTGTTTGGATTTTTCACCCAGCAAAGAAGGAAGTAAAACATTTTTAAATGAGACAATTAGGTACAGAAGTTCAAATAGCTAAAACCCACATAATGGATCACATTAGCTGAACTTACTACTGGTGCACTTAAAAAATATGTACCATAGCAAACTAATTGCCTTAGCATTTAAGATCTCTCCATTAGCCTCAAAATGCCAATCGGTACAATATTGCCTCTGAACATGGAAAAAGAATATTGAGTCTGTCTTTTCCGGTAAAAGACCCAAAAATCTTTGAGGAAAATTACAAATGTGTTTTTCACTAATTTGTATGTATTTTCTGTTACAGGGTGAGGAAATCACTAAGGAGGAGATTGACATGCTGAGTGATGCTTGCACCAAGCTGCAGGAACAGAAAAAATCACTAACGAAGGAAAAGGAAGAGCTCGAAGAATTGAAGGGTGATATCCAGGAGTATAGCGAGGTGAAGAATGGGGCATGGAAGTTCTTTTTTTGATTTCTGTTCATGTATAGTTTTTGCATAAATGATCCACAAAGTTAAAAATTATCTTACTTGGATGTCTGTTATTCTGTATTTGGTAGCTGAGTAAATGAATTTTATACTGTTTTAAGGGACAATACAGAGCTTCGTTTGCATAACATGTTCAAAGCCTAGTTAAAATCATTGGACTAGTTCCCAGCAGATGAGCATCCTGTTCCTGCCCTTATTCCCAGGCTGACAAGACTAACAGGTGTTGACTAACTGCTGCATGCTGCAGTTCTTTATTATCAAACATAGGTGTCAGTGTTACAGATACTTCAAGTAAAATAAATCTTATCCAATCTTATGAAAGATGTGGAAAATAACATTTAAGGGGTGCATGAAAATGGCCGCAGTGTTAGAATTTATTGTTCTAATTCCAGTTTGGGTTTATATGTCTAGACATTTGTATTTCATTTACATGTCTTGAAATGCTAGTTGAAGTCAGTAGTGTCTGTTGTTGAGAATTCACACCAACAAAAGCTTTTCTCTCTCTTGACCATTTCTTTTAGGATTTGCAAGAGATAAAAGAGCTCTCTAAAACTGGCCAAGAAGAGGTAGTTGAAGAGTCAAAGGCAAGCAAGCGATTGACGAAGAGGGTGAACCGAATGATTGGTCAGATAGACAAAATTATTAATGAATTAGAAACAAGTCAAAAGATGGTGGATGTAAAGCTGGACAGTGGTGATAGTCCTCCTGCTGGGTAAGTGACCTGAGAGCGCTGAATGTGTCTCTGACTGTTCATCTTCAGTCTTGCTTTTTTCTGATGTGTGATTAGGAAAGAATTAGCAAGTAAGTTGTTGTTTAGAATGTTAAGATAATTTATTTAAAAAATATAATTAACAAAATTGTGCTGTAGATTTTCTCTCCTGTAAGGTGTGTTAAATATGGTTGAAATGAGGAAGGAAAAAAGCAGGTATAATTCCCCAGATGCTAGTCCTGAGGGGTTCTGAAAGTCAACGTGTTGATTAGTGTCTTACCATCTTGTTCACGCCTGTAGCACTAATGGTGATGCAGGTGAAATCATGCCTTTAGTCATGCTCCTCACACAGTAGGTTTGCCCTGTGTTGTTGATTGAAAAGGTGCGCAACAGTATGGTAAGCATATTCATGTTTGTTCTTTAGTAGTGAAGATGTCGGGGAGGAAAAAGATTGCAATAAAGTCTATTCTATCTCTCGAGAGAAATGGGGGAACAGGTCTAATAGAAGTAAGGAGATAATTTTACATGGTCCCATTGCGAAAATTTGCTTCATTTCAACTTTGACACACTTGCAGATTTTCAAAGAAGGATCTTTCTTGATAGTTCCATTGCAGAATTCATTTATCAACACTTCTCCAGGTCTTAATGTTACTGGAGAGTCTTTAAGGCAATCATATGTTGAATGGTCATATGTTGCATATTACAGGCACTGAAATGCCTAGAAACTGTGACTGTAATTCTCACAGTTTGTGATTATGAATGCCATATTAATTTATTTTATGCTTGCACCATTCTGTGTGATTCATTAAGGGAGCTTCCCAGCTCCCACAGAGCATAACTGAAACAGAAATAAGGATTCTGCTTTTGTTGCTTCCAAACTTTGTTTTTTCCAGTCCCCAGGGCAAATGGTCATTTGTTTCAGATTTTGTGTAATGAGATTAAGGCAGCCATATGGATGGTGCTATAGAGAAGTTTTTGATCAAAACCATCCGAATTTGTAAATTAAAAATACAATATAGAATCGCCTTGTACCGAATGTAATTATACTTTATGCAATGGATGGTTTTGTGGATAATTTTGTAGGTGATTGTGGATGACTGAAAACTACTAATTTAAGTATTGTTTTGTTGTCAAAGGCTTGTTTTTAACCTTCAAGTTGGTGCAGTCACTACCAAGCCATCAAGAGTCATAGAAAGGACAAAAGTCCAGGACATTTAGTGGCAGCTTGAGAAATGCTCCTTGAATAAAAGTCTGTGCCCAAGGGTTAGGGACAGACATGGAACTGGAACGATACTGATAAAGCCCTTCTGTTTCATACTTACTGGGTTCACTGTCTCCTGCATTTCAGCTTGACTTGTGCTCAAAGGTAGTTCTTCAAACTAACAAAACTACATAGGCAAGCAGAGGCTTTAGGTTGCAGAAGACAGGCAAATTCAGCTTTATGAGATCAGTAAACAGACAGTGGAAACATCTGAAATCTGCTATTCACAATGTCAAGTTTAGTCCTTTCTTCTATGAAGTCTATTCCTTGATATGAGCAAATGAAGCCTATTTTAATGAAACAGCTAAATTGCTAAAGCGATTAGTTCTTAGGTTCTGTTTTCCTGTGACTTTCATTAATTTTGTGCCTGTCTAAATCTAAAAGGATGACAGGTGCGTGGCACTGTATCTTTGGTAAATGGAGGTGGGGGGGCAAAGGGCATTAGATACGCAGTCTGGGAAGCACAGAAACTGTGCTAACCTTTATTTCAAATGCTACTGGATACCTGTATTTGTGCAATAAAGCACGTGAAAACCAAAAGCGTGAGATTCAATGGTAAGATAAAGTTTCATTTGAAATCTGCTTGCTGATCAGTAACTCATTTTTGCTTTTTTGCATTCTGTTCAGAATTATAAACAAATAATTAATGTTTTTACAAATGACCTGCAATGTAGTGACTTTCAGTACTGCGTTTTGTCAACTTTACTCCTTTGGAGTAACTGCTTGCCATGTACAGATTGTGCTTCCTCTTCAGCGAGAATCTCATCAGTATTGCTGAGCTAATTAATGCGATGAAACAAATTCAGAAGATTCCAGAGGAGAAGCTAACTAGGATTGCAGAGGCACTAGATGAAAACAAGGATGGCAAAATTGATATAGATAATGTTGTTAAGGTAAGCCTGTAGACTATTTAAAGAAAAAAAGGCTAGTTATCCTTCAAACATTGTGCCCGTTTTGAGTTAAATTCATATTGCTGTCTTTTGCAAGAGTTGTTACTTGATGCCAGTGAGTTTTTTGGGAATGTATTGCAAATAGATCTTGCAATACATATTAGCATCTTCAGGGTTGAAATGGCTATTTTGGAGGTAGAAAAAAAAATATTTTATCCTGTTACCCACATTACCTTTAAATCTGTAGGTTTTCCTGGATGCATATGTCAAGTTCTGTAAAATACGGTAATTCTGTTATGCTGCTTATGAATGGGAGAGAGGATGGGAGGGAGCTTTAGAAGAACTACTTTAGGAATACCAGTATTCAGCCAAAGTCTTGACATAATGTGTATAGATATGGTTTATGTCAACACAAGATAATAGCTTCTCTTGCCTCTTTGTATACCTTAGCTATTTCATTGAGACCTGTATTTCCTGTGCTTGAAAGACATCAGACCATCAGTTGTCCTTTAGGTCGATTGTAAATGACTTGTTTTCTTTGCCTGCTTTGTCCTGTTGTCTCATTTTGCATAATATTCTCAGGTTTTCCCTGTATTTCTCCTTCATTTTTTTGTGTCTTTTTTTACTTGGTAAATTTAGAGATGTCCTGAAACTTACTTCCTTGCAAGTAAGTTTCCTCCTCGATACAGAAATAGCACTTAAAGTTAGGACACTGTGGCCAGCTAGAAAATACAGTATCAGCCTTTTGAAACACATTTTTCCTCTCTGCTGAAGTTGTCCCAGTGGCAATTGTCTTCCCTGTTGCTCTAAACAGCATCTGTATTCAGTTACATTTAGTAACACAGGTAAAATGTACTTTTGAATTCTGCATACGATGCAGAATAATTCTAGGAACTTGAGGAGATATGCCAAGAATACATTTGTACAAAAAACTAGGTAAAGGAATCTGGAAGTGCTTGCTCAATTATTTTTTCTTTTGAAAAGCCTACCCCCCTGTACTTTCAAGTTTTTGTAAATTTATGTCTTTCTATTTAGTACAGTAGGTCTTTTTGATAAAATTAAGCCTATAAAATAGGTATGGTCTTAAATACTGTTTCAGCAGATACTAAATCTGAGCTTTCCATTGGAACAGATGTAATAAATGGGTCTGTTTTACTAATGCTTTAAAATGTGACTCTTTGTGCACTGAGGTCAAAAGTTCTAGAACATTTGCTTTAAATTTTGGCTTTTTTTTTAATACTCTGGATATGTTTGAGGCACTGGTTGTGGTTTGAATTTGTGTTTCAAAATGCTGTTTTCCTTGAACATGAGAGAACTGATTACTTTTTTTATCTTAACAAAATTTGATATGAAAATGCCTCAATTATGTAAAAACTAAGCGTTCTCTCAATTTCATTTTATGTTCATGTAGGTAGTAGAATTAATTGACAAAGAAGATATTGATATTGGCACCAGTCAGGTTGCTGAGATTATGGCACTGCTTCAAAAAGAAGAAAAACTGGAAGAAAAAGAGAAAGCAAAGGAAAAGCATGATAAAGAAGCTGCAGAAGCAAAGAATTAAGCTTCAGAATCTGTAGCTAATCCCAATTGTAACCACAACCTTGTATATCTTTCTGTGTCTAACGGCTACATATTACTTGAGCTTTTGTGATTATGGGAAGTGTTTTGAGCTGATTATAGTAATAAATCATAGTTACGTTTTCTGACATATGGAATGAAATTTCCGTTTATCAAAGAAGCAATTTACTGTCATTCCATAGAGATGAAAACAAAATATGCTTCTTTAGCTGTGCTCCTGCCCACAAAATCATGTATTTGCACTCATTGTTGTGGTACAGTGATCCATTAAACTTGCAAGTTTGCTGTATAAATTAAGTGTATCTATCATGGAAAAATGTTTCTCATTTATTTCCTTTGATCATTACATGGGGCCCAACCTTGCTCTGCTTCTTCCTTTTAGCTTTTTCAGAATTTAATACAAACTTTCCCTTCCATTACAATATTACATATTTTGTAACATGTTAGTGAAGATTCTGTGGCATCAGTAGTAGCTCTTTAGATTGAGTTTTATTTAAGCTAGGTATCACAAAGCTGTTGCCTCACTGACAGAGAATGTGGCATTCTAATCACTTTTACGAATTCAGGATTATTATTTTTTTTCTGTTGAAGGGAAAATGATATTTATTTTTCCCTAGAATGGAAACTTCCCATGAAGTTTGCTTCTTATGGGTGCCTTAAATTTCTTAAGACTAGGGAGTAGAGGATGTCACTTCTACTCAAAATTCCATGAATTACTAAAGCATTGGAATCACAGGAGCCTTTAAACTAGTTTCAGAACACAATCTGTCACACAGTAAAGTGAGTTAAAGTGTTTGTCTAAATAGCAAAATGAAAATAATCATAAGGGGAATATGTCAGTTGTGATATTTTGCATATATTTTTACAAATGCGGTTATCTTAGCATGTTTGGTTTTTTTCATCTGATAATTATTCACACCATAACTAGTTCTCTTACCTCTCAATTTTCATCTCAGGTATAAAATCACTAACCAGGTATAGTCAAAGTACATAAACAACTTTCATCTCATGGCCTTGCTTACTGTGCAGTCAATAAGTCATGTCTGCTATTGCCAGTGCTTTGATTACATCATTGGCTTTCTAATTAATTGATTATAGTTACTGTCTTTAACTGTGTAATTAAATACTGACAGTAGGTCAAGGTTTACTCATTAATGTCTGTCCTTAGTAGTGAATTTTTAAGTTTAAAAACTAAGCTACCAACTCTGGGATGTTCCATAATTCCTGGTAGACTAAATTTTCCACTCTTTCTTAAAATTTGTTATGAAATACACATAGTGTGATTTGAACCAGCAGGGTTGTGGTTTGGTTTTTTTATTTTATTTTTATTTTGCACCCAGCATTATAAAATATATGAACATTCTTGATTTTGTGTTCACTCTAAGAGCGCACATCTTATAATGGCACTGTACACAGTGATATTAAGGTGGGCAGTTAGTACTTAATGCTTTTAGTCATAGCTGCATATTTTTGTAGAAAATGTTGACTCCCAAGCATATTTCAGCATAATTCCATGTTCAATGTTTATCTAGATTGGCTAAATTGTTTGTAAAAACTCATTTGAAGTTAGTGGAACAAAAAACGTTTTGACAGTCTCATGGCTTGCATGATGGACCATTGTATTTAGTTGTTTCCAGAGCAAGATGTATAGTACAATTAATTCTAGAAAAAGGGTCAGTGTTTAGTTCAAGTATTGAGTTAATATTTTGTACAGTTTGCAAAGAAAGCTGTTTGCAGTAAGTGAGATCCTCCTGAGAATTACTGTAATTGTATCTGAAGTGTGAAATTGCTGTGACAAAGCTGAAATTTCAAATCAGTACAATCTTTGTAGTTAATGTACCCCTAAACAAGGGGCCTGTTCTCCTTGTAATCGAGATTAACTTGGAGATTTCAGCATGAAAGTCAGTTTCACATGAAGTCAGACTTCACTAGGTGCTTTTTTTAGGCCAAAACTTATCTTGGATGAAAATGCAAGAGTAAAACTAATTTAACAAAAATACAATTTAAAAACTAATTTTACATTGTATAATTTACAATTAGAATTAATGGGCTAAATTTTGCAGTTGCATATCTTCAATTTGAAAACAATGTATAACAATCTTACTTGACATTCCTGAAACATGATAAAGATACTCTAAAATTATCTGCTACTTTTCATGGAATATCAAAAACCTAAGAATTGTATGCACCTGAATGCATGCAAGTTTAAAACAGGGAAGTAGCAGGAAAAGCTGTTTTCAAAGATTTATTGATTAAAGTTTTACAGAGCTTTAACTGTCCTTACAGTAAATTATCTGATTGTAGTATTTGGGAGTCTAAGACACTTCGCTGCTGTTCTTTTTCTGTCTACTGTTAGAGAATAAGAAGGGAGCCAAAAATAGCTGATTTTTTTTTTAATGAAGAATGTCCGGATTAAAATAATTGTGATACATTTATTGAACATTTTTAGCTTTTGGGACTTGTTTGAAATTTGGCATGTTGGGAAATTTTAACAGGTTACATAAAATACATTTAAATGTGTATCACAAATGTCAGTTTTCCCCTGTTACCTAAAGCATTTAAAAGACACACACACCAACCATAGCAAAGCGTTTTCGCGGGGAATATTTTCCTTCTGATGTCGAAAGTAGGCAAACCCATGACATCTGGACTTGAACAACACATGTTCTGCAAGCTGAAAAAGCGTAGGAAGCCCTCGGTGATTCCCATTTACCTGGTTTTGAACCTTCCCAGCAGCTCTGTCCAGGCGATACAGACAACTCCAGCAAATCGGTGGCTTGAGGACTAGCTTCAGATAACGTGCTCTGTTGTCTTTCGTGTTGACCAAAAAAACCCAGAAGCTGCAGTACTTTCAGAGAAAGGATGACTTCCGAGTGTACAGTAACTGGTCAGAACTTATTCCTCAATGAATATTTAATCAGGAGATGTAAATATTTGTTTAAATAATTATGTGTGAGATTTCGGTGACCTTGTGACTTACACAGGCAAAATCTCTAAGCTCAGAGTTAGGTAATCATTAAGACCATTGTTGGGGTTATTTCAGATTCAGATAAGATCAGATCTTTATTATAAACTATTCAGAGGAAAAAATGTAAAACATATAAAAAGCTTTTTTAAAAAAATCAATTTAGCAACAGGGACGAGAAGTAAAGTAGGATGTAATTTCTTTTTCCCCTTCAAAACAAGCAGGTTATTGCAAAAATTTTATTGCAAAATTTGTTTCCATTTCATGTTAGCTCGAAAGATGATTTTTACTGAGATTTTCATTGCTGACTGCATGCTGTGAGAGTAAATCTGCCTGCAAGTTAAGTATCAGAACACTGATTTAATAGGTAGTTTGTTAGCAGGACTGCATGCAGGTAGAGAATATTCTCTTGACAGGATAGTACCTTACACTTACATAGGCTTCGTCTAGGGGAAAAAGTTACATCTTTTATACAACTCCAAAATAGTTCTTGTAACTTTGTATCTAAATACCTTGCTAATCATTTAAACTTTAGCTATTTCAGCATGTATTTAAATACTTTTAAATTGTTTATATAAAATTGTTGGGTATATTTAATTAAAAAAATAATCCCATATTCGGTTCTTTGTGTGTTTTCCAAGTTTTGCTTTTCAGCTGAAGAATTTCAGCCCGTGTTATAAATCTAAGTTGAAAATCATTTGTGCTCTGAGCATAGTGGTCCTGTGTTTGCCATAATGCAGTATAAATTTTTTAATTTAATTGGTTCTTGTGTCCTTTGTTTAGTTTATAATAAATGTATCATTTTGAAACCTAATCTTTCCATTATTTTTCTGTTGCTTTTGATTATTTAGTGTGAATTTATTGCTGTTTAGATGAGATGCCAGTCACAGAGCTGGACAGTGATAAGTTGAGTATTATAACCAAAATGTTTTGGGGTGGAAGAGGGCTCCATTAAGCCGGGTGGTGGTGGGTTCTGTGGGATTTAGCAGGGGGGTAGGGATGTTAATTCTTGAAGAAATTCTCTTGATGCATGTGGGACTGCTTGCCTGGTGTAATGAACTGTGCTAAACCATTCTTTCATACCTAAAATATAATAATTAGAAAACAGGGAGCAGTGTACTGTTTACTAGAAGGAACTAATGGAAAGGTGAAGATCTATTCCAAATAGAAGTAAGTCTCCTTAGGAAGGATCCGTGTTTGGTCTTTGTCCAAGCTAGGGGAGAAGACACATCTGAAATGGTTTCAGATTGATTATTTTATGCTATGCTGTGTCCCTTGCCCCTGAATTTGCAAAATTGTATGTATTCCTCTGAAATCCTAACATTCTTTGCAAAGTTCATTTCAGTGTACAGCAGACACTTAAGTTTTCGGCATATCCAACAATATGCTTTTTCATTTAAAAGCTGTTAATGATTTATTGTTACCTCTCCTCCTGAAGCCTTGGCAGCCTGGGTGGGAAGGCAGAGAGTGCCCGAGCCAGCAAGGTGTTCCAGTGCACGTCTGGTCCCTTGGAAGTAACTGAGCTACCTCAAATGTAATTTGTATTGCTGCTGTTCCGGAAGCTTCAGTGCTCATATTGCCCCAGCTGTGGTCGGCACTTACAGAAACACATAGTAAAGATGATCCAGACCCAAGAGATGTGGAGGTCCTGTTGCACAGGCCTGCGTTGACAGGAGTAGTTGGTCTCCTGCCTGCTTTCAAATAGCATTTAGGAACGTGCAAACATGGAGTCTACTTTCTAGTGTCAAAGTATTTCAACAGATGCCTGAAAACAACCTTCTGCCTTGAGATGCTTTCTCAAGCATCCTAGCTCTTAAGTTTTATAAACTTAAAAGATAAGCTAGGTTGGGTTGCAGCTTTTCCCTTTTTTTGCTTAAAGCCAAATATCAAATAAATGGCTTAAAAAGTGGCAGAACTTGTTCCTTTTAAGGTTTTGCTTTAAGAATTCCCTTTAATGACAGACTTATTTAGGGTGAATAGGACTGTTGTGCAGCAGTGTGGTAAAACAGACTAGCAGAGAAATTGTGGCTTTGAGTTTGTAAGTGAAATGTGGACATTGGCAAGTGCACTTGATCATAGTTACCTATGTCCTGAACGCCCAAGGAAGGGACTGACTTCTGGATCCAGTGTTGCCTTTGCTGAGACATACTGGTTATATCAAAGAAATTATACTCTTTTCTAAATCTTTATTACACATTTGTAACAATGATGTCTAGTTATTGTTACAATCTAAAGAAAAAGAAGGATTTTTTTTGGACTCCCTTGCCTTGGTGTAGGGGGGAAACAAAACAGTGGTACCTGCGACCAAGCAGAGTTGGTTAGTCTGGTTGGTGCGTAGGTGGTAGGCACAAGCCAAATTCAAGTCTCAGAAAAGCTGAGGCTGGAGGGGACCTCCGGAGGTCGTGTAGTCCAGCCCCCTGCTCAGAGCCGGTTTCCCAGGGCCATCTCCCATCAGGGTTTGAGTATTTCTAACGATGGAGACTGTCACCTCTCCGCATCCTCTCCGGATGGACTTCTCCAAGACCTGTGCCAGTGTTTGATCACTCTCAGGAATAAAATAGGTTTTTTTCTTATGTTTCCCTTGTGACAGATGAGGATAATCTGTTATTACAGATACGAATTCATGCATTGTCCACAAATACACACAAAGGGAATGGTAACTGACTTTGCTAATTTGAAATAATAGATAATGGAGATATTGCTGTAACTTCACTGGATGGAATCTTCTTTTACATCAGGCTGGTAATGCAGGTGTGCAGAAAGCTGGTTGGAAAAACCTCTGACTTCATGAAATCACAGTCTTAAAAGTATTAATAGAGAAGGCGTTTTGTTGCAAACTATTTTGGTGAAATGTCATTTAAAGGGTGAATAGGTATGCATAGCGGTGGGGGAGAGCTGGATAGTCTTGTGGTTGTTTCATCGACATGAGGCTTGAGAAATCTGTGTTCAGTTAACGCCTATTCTTTCCATAATACATTGCTTGGCTCCTGTGCTACTGTGACATAAAACCTTCTTGACAGTGACTGGGCAGACAAGAAGTTCTCCAGAGCAGTGTCTCTGTGCAAGGACCTAGTATAGTATTTTGTAGTGGTAAGGTTTTTAGATACTGAATGCAGACAGTGACAGACCATACCAATCAGTTTCTCTGACTGAGGAATCTTACTTTTCTCACTGCTTATATATTGAAAAGTGTTTCTGGTATTTTCTTGGATTATTCCTCAACTCTGATGCGAACAGGAGGATATTTGTAGTGTGTTTCTAATTCCCCGTACTCTGTGCTCACTTCCATTTTTGTGTATTATTGGATATAAATCTTTCTCAGTAGTTAAATATCCTTCACAGGTCAAAATTCTTTGGGGGCTCATTAGCATGTAAAATTTTACCCTTGCCAAACCTTCTGCGGTTTTCAAACATCAGTTTCTCTCATCTAACTGGCGTAAATGATTTCTGCTATGCAAGAGATGGATCTAATTCAGATTTGCCTCTTTCTGTCTAGTATTTCTCTTTATGTGTATTGGCAAAGCAGACCCCTTCGTGAATGGCCTGATTTATGTCTCAGTGAACGCTGCAGCCAGCAGTTCAAGATGTCAGGTCTCCCGTCCATGCGTGTTGGGAGCGGCTGCGGATTCTCCCTCCCCCTCCTTTTGTCCTAGCTCCAGCCCGAGAGCCATCCAAGTTCCTTCCTAGTATTTTCTAACTGTGTTTTCAGATCCTTGGTTAAGCCAGATTTTCAGACCCCATCCTAAGGAGAGCTTCTGCAAGGAGCTGAAGGGCAACTGGGAGATGAGCAACAACGAAAAAATAATTTAAAAAAGTAAGTGTGAAGAGTCTTACTAAATTAAGATGGGAATCAACAACCTGTTATGCAGAGAACCCCAGCCTACTCCAGACTCGTAAGATTTTTTTCCCGAGATTTAATCAGGTAATATATCCCAAAGTAACAAGCAAATCCGCAGGTTTTTCTTTTCCATCCTTCCTATCCCCCAACCTTTCCTTTTTTTCTATCCCTTACTTAATATGCAGGACTAAGTAGGAAAGATTTATGGAGTCCTTGTTGCACTTTCTCAGTACCTTGCTTTGCACTGGTGGAAGCAGAGTTGAAATATAGCGACCATTAATCTTTCCAACGAATGTCTCCTCACTAGATGGTTTTCAGTGCTCGGTCTATGTAAATTCAGTCATTAGTTGCCTTCGTCAAGCTGTGCTCTCACCTTCCTCTATCATAATTACACCAGCTCTGCCGTGGTCCCTGTGCAGTCTCTGCAGGCAGTGCTCGTAAGAGCAGAAGGCTTTCATCCATCCCTTTGAATCCTGTGTCTCTTAGGACAGGGGTCTGCATGTGCCCTTCCATAAGCCACACAATTTCAGGGGAAAATATGTTCTTAGGATGAGTCTTCAAAATCAAGAGCGACATTGAGAGAAGGCACACACATCCCTATTTTTAGACCTACATCCTGCAACCAGAGTTACCCATACAAATTCTGTGATTAAACTAACACGGCGGTCCCTTAGTGACTCAGTATGATTTAATTTGAGGTGTACCTAACGCACTTGGGTCACCTTTTTCCCCAGAAAACCCTTTGTACCCACTCTGAAAATGAGATCCTTTTGGGTACCTAGGTTTTCGACTTGAAAACTCAAGAATTGACTGATGTCAACCCAAAAAAACTCTTCAAATAAATGACAGGGGAGGAAGAATTGACAGAAAAACCTTATTTGTACTTCCCGATACCTTTGTGCTCAAGAGAAATCTGGTGTGGAAAATAGTTCAACTACCCAGGCTCATACAGGATCTGTAGCAGTGAATGGAAACAGATGTGGGGGAGATCTGGTGGTGTCGGCATCTTGGTTGTGCTTTCTCCCCTGTAATTTGCCCTTGAGCGAGCAGGGTACTGTAGTATTTGTTTTAATTTTGTGCGTATGAAGATACCCTCTGTCAAGAGAAATATGTTGTACCACCAAGCTTGATACTCTTACTGAAGCCCTTGGTGAAACTCGGGGACTTCAAGGAAATGGGATAAAGTCTTTAAAAACTTTTTTTATATATATTAAAGAGCAAGACAGTGGCTGATAAAGCAGTTACGTGTCACCTAGACTAGAGGGAGAGTGAATTTGCCTGTGGGAGCACAGGCACCAGCATCACTCCCGCGTTTCCACCCCAGGAACTACATCCACGCTGCAAAACAAGACACCCGCCGCCCCCCAAACGTCTGCACCCACCCGGTGCACACCCGCAGCTCCCGCCCCGGCAGCCCTCCTGCCGCGGCTGCCCGGCCGGCGCCGGCACCTCACTAGATGGCGCGCCCCGACCGCCGCCGCGCCCCGGCCCAGCGCGGCCTCCGCCCGGCCCAGCCCGCCCTCAGCCCGGCCCAGCCCGGCCTCCGCCCGGCCCAGCGCGGCCTCCGCCCGGCCCAGCGCGGCCTCCCCCCGGCCCAGCGCGGCCTCCGCCCGGCCCAGCGCGGCCTCCCCCCGGCCCAGCGCGGCCTCCGCCCGGCCCAGCCCGCCCTCCGCCCGGCCCAGCCCGGCCTCCGCCCGGCCCAGCCCGCCCTCAGCCCGGCCCAGCGCGGCCTCCGCCCGGCCCAGCCCGGCCTCCCCCCGGCCCAGCCCGCCCTCCGCCCGGCCCAGCCCGGCCTCCGCCCGGCCCAGCGCGGCCTCCCCCCGGCCCAGCCCGGCCTCCGCCCGGCCCAGCGCGGCCTCCCCCCGGCCCAGCCCGGCCTCCGCCCGGCCCAGCGCGGCCTCCCCCCGGCCCAGCCCGCCCTCAGCCCGGCCTCCCCCCGGCCCAGCGCGGCCTCCGCCCGGCCCAGCGCGGCCTCCGCCCGGCCCAGCCCGCCCTCAGCCCGGCCCAGCGCGGCCTCCGCCCGGCCCAGCGCGGCCTCCCCCCGGCCCAGCGCGGCCTCCCCCCGGCCCAGCCCGGCCTCCCGGCCAGGAAACCCCCACGACCAGCCCCCCGCCACGGGGGCAAAGCACGTTACTTCCCTTATTTGACCCCGTTCCCGATTTTCCCCAGCTTGTCCGTAGGGCCAGTTTCTTGCTCTGCACTCACAGGCTCTGCTTCCCAGCTTCCTGCTTCTCAAATCTTTCTTTACTTCCACTGAGGATGCTGTTAATGTAAGGTCGTGTGTCTGCACCCCCGCTCAGTCCTCGGTCCCCCCACACTCCCTCTTCCCACGTTTCACCTCCTCTGCTTTCAACAAGATAACCCTTGCTTGCAAACCAGACTAAACCTTAACTATCCAGCCAAATGACCCGATATAATCGGCCACTGGACTTCCCAAAATTAATCCCCTGAATCATTTCTAGGAAGTTCTCCGATCTCAATTTAAAATCTGACAGTGAAAGAGAATCCACCACAATCCTTTGGTGAGCTCTTGTATCGTTTATTGCTATCACTCTGTGGTCTGTGGGGGTTTTCTGGCAGAGGAAGGGAGAGGGGAAAGAGGCTTTAAAAATAGAAAAATAAATTAAACTCCCCACCCTTGGAGAATCAAGCAACAAAAAGCCGAACTGTCTCTAGTGAATTTGTCTAACGCTGGTTTCTCTTCATTTGACTTCAGCGGGCCCAGTGGAAAAGCCCCCGACAACGTTTTCTTTGTGGGGCTGCTTATGGGCTGCATTAACGTGGGTGACTCTGGAGCTGCACAGCTCCGCCAAAAGCTTCCTGACTCCCTCGTTTGTCACCTGTGTCCTGCCCTACCCAGAGCCCTTCCCTCTGGGCTGCTGACGTGTAGCGTTTGCTTGTCAACTCTTCAGTATTGACACTGGGATCGAGGCGTTCCAATGTGCCAGGTGGGTTTTTTGCCTACCTTGGCTGCAGAGCATTCAATTTGGCTCCACACCTAGAGCTGTCACCCAAACACCCCCTTTTGTGATGGTTTAAATCGCTAATCTGGGTTTGCATCTTCCCACAGAGCCCAGCACTTCCCTGTTGCTGTAAAAGCAGCGGTGCCGGTGTGCTCTCCTGTGCAAACAAAGGCAGATTCCGCCCTTGTCTCAAGGGCTTAACAAATGTATTACTCAGTGCTATAAACACTTAGTTAACAAAAAATGAAAGTCCACTTGCATTTCTTTGGTATGAGGAATTTTTAGGATCAAATGCTAGGTCAGTTTAGAGTGGGTTACGCACGGGTGATTCAGCGGTTTGGATGCGATACTTCAAATGACTCAGGCATGTTTTAAAAAAATGTAGCTTGGTAAAAAGGTATGAATCAGAATCAGAATAACTCCGACTAGAAGGGAGCCCTGGGGGCATCCAGCCTTTTGCTCAGAGCAGGGCCAAATTTAGACCAGGTTGCTCCAAGTCTTATCCAGCCGTGTTTTGCTTGTCTCTAGGGATGAAGATTACACAAATCCCTAGGCCCTGTGTCTGACCACCTTCACGGTGGTAATTTTTTCCTAAGATCTGGTGAGTATGTCCCACATGTCACAACTAGTGTCTGCTGCCTCTTGCCCTATTGCTGTGCACCCCCAGGAAGAGTTTGGCTCCAACTTCTCCGCACCTTCTCTTTAGGTAGTAGCAGACTGCAATAAGGTCCCCCTGAAGCCTTCTCTTCTCCAGGCTCGCGGACCCAGCTGGCTCAGCCTCTCCTCACACACTATGTGCTCCAGCCCCCGGCCATCCTGGTGGCCTCTGATGGATCCACTCCAGTATGTTCATGTCTGTCTTGCACTGAGGAGCCCCGAGCTGGACCCAGGACTCAAGGTGTGTCTCACCAGCGCTAAGCAGAGGGAAAGGACCTTCTCTCTTGACTTGCAGGCAGTGTCCTTCCTAATGCAGCCCAGGACACTGTTGGTCTTCCTTGCTGCAAGGGCTCGTTGCTGGCTCATGGTCAACTTCTTCACCAGGACCTTTTCTGCAAAGATGCTGCCCAACTCATCAATCACCACCCTGTACAGGTGCATCGGGTCATTCCTCCTGGGAGCAGGGCTTTGCATTTGTCTTTGTACCACTTCATGAGGTTCCAATCAGGCAGTTTCTCCAGCCTGTCGCACTCCTCTGCACGCAGCCCTCCCCTCCAGTGTAAGGACCACCATGAACACAACACTGAACACACCACTGAACAAGAAGGGTTGAAATGGAAACAAGGAGGTTACACGGTTAATGCACAATGTGGAAGAGTTGAGTCTCCCTTGTCAAATCCAAGAGGTTATTCAGGGTAAAACCAGTTTAATGCCAGGCATGGAAATGATGACAATTTACGCAATTATTATTAAGTGAGCAAACTACCATGTGGTGTTATAGAAGGTCTAAAAAAAAAATATTATTAGGCTGTTGGTTCAAATGTGAAAGTACTAAACTCATCGACTATGATGTGCTCTAAAAATAGACTTGAGCCTCTGCATCAAAAAAAAATAATGCTTCCCTTAGGAAGACTTAACCAGGTCTAAACAGAAAGCTTTCTGGCTGATGTTCAACTACTATTCTTTTTTAAAGTCCGGTAATTAACTTTCTTTTCATTACTTTCTGGTGGGAAGTTTTCTTTTTTCTTTTCCCCATTTCTGTTAAGCAGTGGTGTGTGTTCAGTTGTTACGATGACGAGAATAATGGCATTCCTATCACCATGAAATGTTGTAAGTTGAAAAGTTTATGTGATTTTTGTGCGTACTGGTCTTACAAGTTGTAAATGACCCGGTCATTATTTACGCTATGGGGGGGTAAAACTTTAAACAAAAAGTTGTTCTTCAATTCACCTTCGAATTGATGTTTTCTGCCCTGCATGTTTTCTAGATGTGAACTATAGCAGTATAGATTTTTTCAACTTATTTAGCAGTGCTGGTAGCTGCAGTTTAGAAGCTGCTGTGCAGCAGATCTGGAACTCACTAGACCTTTGTCCAAAGTCAATGGGTTACGGGGTTTTTGTTCGATCTATAGATATTTATGCTGTTTGCCCCAGGTCTCCCTGCCCTACAGCAGTGATTAAAATGCTGCCTCAATAGTTCAGAGCTACTGTTTGTTAAAAAGTGCTCCACAGCTGCAGAAACTCTTTGGTTGGTTGTTTCCCTATGGTATCTAAGGATTATTAAAAAGCAGATTAAAACCCCAAACTGTCCATTTCTAAGTTCAGGCAGAGCCTGAATCCAGGCAAGGATTCCTTCAGGATCAGCATAACAAGGCAATCAGGTGACTGCAGATTGCCGTGAGAGCAGTGGGTTAAAAAGTATTTTCAGATTGTAATGAAACAGAATATAAAATATAATGATATCAACAAAAGATACAGTTATATGTTCCATATTGAGTTCCACACTCTCTGGCTCCCAGCCCCAGAAGACTTGGTTTACGCATTGACTTTGCCTATAGCTGCTGTCTAGCTATCAAGTCTTTACGTCATGCTGTAGCCTTGCCCACGTAGAAACCTCCTGAGTATGTAGTGTGAGCTGAAAACTGGTTAGCTGGAAGTTAACTATTGAAATAAACCCCCAGGCAGTGGTGGAGTCTCCCTGCCTTGCTGTCTTCCAACCAAGGTGTAGTTGTCATTCCTTGCATAGGGTGCACATCTCCTCGGTGGGGGGGAAATTACTTTTCAGAGGAGTTAACCACAAACCTGCTATCAGCAAGACAAATTTCAGCAAAGACGTAAGCAAGAAGGTGTGATCCAGTGCACAAATTCCTAAGTGGAGGCAACAGCTGGTGAGGCTGCAGCGCGACAGTGAAACATCTGGAAGCTATGGGAGACTCTAATCCAAGTGGGACAGCGTGACGCCGTTTGTCTGCCTCGTAAGAGCTTTCTGGGCCAGCTTCATAGGAAAGCTGTATATGAGATAAGGGAGGCGGCTACACTGGGTGTCGATGAGGTCTGAAGCACAGTAATATCGAAGCCAGGTTTGGGTATTGCTCTTCACTAATACTGATGAATTGGACCGGGTCCAGATTAATGAGAATAACAAGCGGTTGGTTGCCGTGAGGAACAGTTAACGGCACTGCATGGCTTTAATCTAGAAAATATGGGACTGAAGGCAGGGAACACCCAAGTTCGGAAACGTTTGCTGCACGGGGCCCGATGCTCTGTTCTCCTCCGCAGCTGCCAGGGTGTGACGAGAGCAATCAACTTTTCAGTGAAATTACCGGAACAGTGGGGTTTCTGCAGACTCTCACTAGTGCGACTTGAGGCATTGCAGTTTCTGGTGTCGGCTAGAGGTTGCTAGGCCTGCAGCAAACAGCTGTGACAGATGCTGCAACTCAGCAGTTGATGTGTTAATTTAAACCAACACCACTCATGCTTTAAGTTATTGCACCAGACTACGGCATAGAAGACTTTGGGATGGGAACGTGGGACATCTCTCATCCAGCAGCCTGCAGAAAGCAGGTCCCAAGCAGACCAGGTTGCTCAGGGCTTCGTCCAGCTGAATTCAAGGACTCAGTCCCAGGATGGAGATGCCACAACCCCTCTGGACAACCTATTTCTGATACTTGACCACCTTTATAGCCATTTTTTTTCCTTATATTTGATTTTAATTTCCTGTGTTGCAACTTGTGTCCATTGCCTCTCCCCTATCATGGTGCAATCAACAATCTTAGTTATTACTTAATGAATCCCTCAATTAATAGCATGCTTCTTGGTAAGTGCCTACTGGGCTCTAATTTCATGGTGCTGCAGAAGTGGAGGACATGCACCATTCCTGCTTTGGCCGGGTTTGAGCATCGTAGCAGTGTGACTGTACCGGCCGAGCTGCAGAGGTGCTGTTCTCCCCTCGCATCGGTGCCTCTCCTGCACAGCCCTGCTCGGCCGGGCCAGCTGCAGCCCCAGGACCAGCTGCCTTTTCGCAGGGCCATTAATTCATCCCTGTCCGTAGTTGGTGTGCAGTGGTTGAAAGCACTCTGGGATCCTTGGGGATAAAAAGCTCTGTAAAGACTGGAGTTGTTTATTATGATGATTACTAAAATAAAACTTTAAAATGCCTTAATGTAAGGAGTTCTTTGGAAGGTTTACAGTTTGGGGTGTTTTATGAGGGGAGAAATTATTTCCAAGAACCGAGTTAGAGTAAGTCCCCCTTAGGACGATGCAAAAGGAGAGTTTCAGTGTATTACAAAATTAGCATGGCTATAGCTTTCTAAGCTTGTAAGATCCCTTAGGATCAGGGGGAAAGGGGAAAGGAGAGTCAGGCAGCCAGAACAGGAATCTGTCTCTATTGGGAAACCATTAGAAAGATGCAATGTGGTGGCTGGGACCCAGGCATAATTTGAATGTCATCCCTTTTCTATAAATAATGCATGAGCATCATCGTATTTTTGAATGCAGAGACCAGAGGGAAATAATCTCTCTTGATTGAACTGGAATGTAACATTTTGGGCTGGAATTCAGAGGTCCCAAGTTCAGGGGTCCCGGGTGGTGTATCCCAGCTGCTGGGCACTCTCCTCTCCCGCTCGAACATCTTGGGAGCAAAGGGATGAGGATGCTGCACCAGAAGCAGATCAGAGGGCTGCAGCCTCTTGCTTTGAGGGTTGTCCCAGACATACTGCAACCCCCACCAGGAAAATGGAATGTTTACCGTGAATAATTTTTCATCTCTGGACCGTAAGTGGAGTATTTACCACCTAGATCCAAAGTCACAGGGTTGTATCTGTGTCAGCTCAGAGTGATGCAACTCGAACAGAAAGCTTTTGGGGTAAATGTTGGAATTCCCTGTGGGAATTCAGGGTGGACAAAGAACAGAGGGCATGCCCCATCCAGCTTTCAGGAGTAATGCTGCTCCGTGTCTGGGATGCTTACGTGGAGCTCAGTCACTGTGTTGTCCAAGTCACTCATGTATTACTGTCATGATACCCTATGCACTGTCCCAGTGATGGGACGACGGAGTAAGGCCTCAGTGCTCTATGCTTTTGAAGTTCTGCAAACATGACTCCAAGGAGGTGTGCAATTCTGGTTTTAGTGATAAAATTATGCTAACAAAAGTCCTAATGTTTTATGCCACATCAGCTTAACCCACATGTCCTTGTGGCTTAGAGCACAAGGTCTGGCTTTGCCCTCATTCCCTTTCAAAGCCCATTCACATTGTCTTTGTATGAGTTTGCACTGTGCATGGGAATTTGGCTGTGACTTGCCATTGCTCACTTCTGCTTCATTGCAAGCAAGCAAGAAGAAACTGCTATAACATTTTGCCCTGTTACAATCTCCCACGATGGTAGGAAATATCACAGCCCCGTTCTGCTAAGCACTGAAATTGGAGACATGCCCCTTGTTTAGTGTTTATGATGTGAACAGACAAGGCATGAGCAAGGGTTTGATACCAAAATACAGGAGGGTTAAGCAACTTGGCAAGTCAAGAGACGTGCAAAGTGGGAAATGAGGTGTCCCACGTCCCTGCCAAGTGTCCCATCTGGTAAGATGCACTGTCTTGCTCTCCTACCTTGCTGCCTTTGAATTGCTCTACATGCAATACATTTCTATGGGGACTGGCTTATTTACACAGCCTGCCCTCCCTGTGCCTGAACAAGAGAAAAAAACTGATGGAACAGAAATGAAGTGGTTACTAATTAGCAATTAGTTCATTAATAGAAGACATCTGCTTCACATTAGGCAGGGAGAGATGAAGGCGGCTGTTTATGGAGTCTGCATTAAATCAGAAATCAGGCTTTTTTTAAGGTTGATTTTGTCCACCCTGGAGATATCCATGTATTGAGGTCTGAGCAATGGTGAATACCAGTGATGAGACAGGGCATCGTGCAGCACAGGGGACTCGCCTGTGAAGGATCCCCATTCTGTTGGGTGCAGGGGGGACCCACCCTGCCCTGCATCCCGCTTTGGTGCCAGCTCTGCCTTGTCCAAATTCCTAACCTTGGTATGGACAGAAATGGGAAGGAGGATTCTGGATTTGGAAGGATAAACTGGAATTGCCCCTGCAGTGAATTCAGTCAGGCTTGATGAGCCCGGGCTTTGAGATACCGATGAGAGCCGTCTCCTGCACCAGGTGTCCGAGCCCCCTGCCAGGACACGCAGCCCGCTCTGGGGAGGTGACAGAGCTGGGAGTTAGCTTGCTCTTGTGAGCTCTGGGTGCAAAATCTGAATTACTGGAAGAACACCAAGAGCTAAACAACAAAACCAGTTTTTAAAGCACTTTGAACAATCTGCTTCCCCAGCCACCCGGGTGCTTCGGGAAATGCCCGTCACTGTACTGGGTGAATATTTCAAAGCAGGAGCAGGAAAAGGTACCAGCTCCTCCAGAGCAGCAATGCTTTTCCCCTAGAAGACAGGGAGGAGGAGGAGGAAGACGTTCACATAGGACGCTGTAGAACTGAAATACCACAAAGTCCAAAAGTGAGCTCCTTGTACACAGCCTGGAGAGTGCTGGGCAGGACATGCCAGGGAATTTCTTGTAGTTTTATTTTCTGCTGGAGAATTTGCAAACCGTGCATGTGAAGAAGAAGAGCTGTCAAAGAAAACAATTATCAACAATGTTTGGGAAAATGCAAGCTATCTTTCCCTGGCTGTATTTCTTTAAATGTATCTCCATCCCCTAAATTTTCCCAAACTTTTCTCAGTTATCTTTCTGTCCAAATTTCCTTCCCATCCAAACCTGAAGCACTTTCATTGTATGAAATTAAATGGAAAAAGAAATCCCCAAGTAAACCTGGAAGTGATTAAAAAAATTTAATACAAAAAGCTATTTTCCCCTGAAAACCATTCAACTGACTGTAATCAAATCCTCTCCTATTAAAGCAGCAAAATTCCCCTAGATTTCAGGAGCGGTGGGACAGGCACTCAGCAGATTTTGACACTGACAGGGGCAGCAGACTCCTGATTGCATCAGCTACAAAACTCCTTTCCCCCGTCACTGCATGGATTTTCTGCCTATGGATCAGGAGCATTTGGATTTTGGGGCCTGTCTACCAGGCAAAGTTGTCCAGAATAACCGATTTTGCAAGATCTACTCTGGAGCTGCTGCTCATCTGAACCCTATTGAGGGAGTGTATTCCAGAGGATTATTTTCCTCTGGAAGAGACCATTAATTATTCCACTGTAAAATTACTCTTACTGTGGAAGGCAGGGGTCTGAGCAGGGAGCTGTTCCAGAATGGTGACTGTGGAACAGCTTATTCTGCAATAGCTATTCTGGTCAAGTTCCCCGTGTCGGCAAGCCGCGAATCCCCGCTGCAGCACGGGTGGGAACGCACCCAGCACACGCAGCCTCTGGCTTTATGGGTGGCTGTGTGGCTGCGAACTGATGAATCCAGTAATGTTATTATAGTGCTTGCCTTTGAGCGAGAAAGAAAGATCTCTATTAACACCACTATCTCCTGGATTTTTCTCCTCCATTAAACGTTATGTGCTCATCTATCTCCACACAGGTACGCAGGGTTGCTCGCCCCTTCTCCCCCTCCCTTCCCACTGAAAAGCTGACTTGTTTTATCAGTGTAACTCTCTCAACTTCATGGGTTTTATCCCTCTGCCCAAATGGATGCAACCCCTTTTATTTTAACTGCATCTGTGACTTTTTGTCAGTGCTCCTTGGATTCCTTTTTTTCCCTGGATGGCCGATGAGGTTAAAGAGCAGCAGGCAGCTCTCCGGCCCCACGGTGCCCGCAGCGAGAGCATCGCTGCGTGTCATTACCCCGTGTTTACAGTCTTCTCAGGCAGCTTTCAATCGGCATGACAGTGTTTTCCTGCCGGAGCCAACTTGAGTTAATTTAGAGCATGAGATTTCAGGAGACAGTATCAAGTCCTTCAGTGAAATCCAGAGATTGCAGCTGCTCTGCGCTCGATTAACCCCATCATTTTGTAAATCTGTCCAAAAAAATTGGGGGAAGGGCAAAAAAAGCTGGAGTCTGGCAGGACTTTGATTCCACAAAATCAAACGCGAGTTGGAGGGAGTGTAAGAAATGTTTTTCTGGAGCAGAATAGCAGGTTGGTGTGGTGGATTTCCTTGTCTATAACATGGTCTCCTTTCTTTAACTCTGCATGCCCCTTTTATCAGTAATTAATGATTGGTATATTCCCCAAAGTGCAAGTATTTGTCTCCCTCATGGCTAGTATAAAATCTTCTGAAGCATCTCATGATTTTGGCTTTTATGTTCTTAGCCGCTATCAGCTCGCAGGGGGACTTCTGGTCCTCAGGGATGGGTTCTTCAAAGTAGTTAAAAGCAAAAAGTAATAGTAATTAAAAAATCCACAGCAGCCCCAAAACAAAAGAGAAATAACAAAACCTGAACCTTTGAGGATCTCAGGTGAAGCAATTTGAAGGGGGAAAGGTATAAAACCAGGCTCGCTAGAGATAAGCCTGGGGGCATAACACTAATGCTTGAGGGACAGTGTGCTAGTGAGGTCCTTTGGTCTGCTGTCTCAGTGGAGGTAGGGGATGGAGATCCATATGGCAGCAAAGATGCAAGGGTTATTGATGTGTTAGAAACCACAGGAGCTTCTGAGAATGGTCACATAGGAATTATGGCTTCTCCCCTCAAAAAGCTGGTGGGATCAATAGCCCAACTGTAGTGCATCCACACCAATGCATGTAGCGTGGGCAACAAACAGGAGGAGCTGGAAGCCATTGTGCAGCTGGAAAACTATGATATAGTTGTCATCACAGAAACATGGTGGGACGACTCACATGACTGGAGTGCTGCAATGGATGGCTATAAACTCTTCAGAAGGGATAGGCAAGGAAGGAGAGGCCGTGGGGTAGCCCTGTATGTTGGGGAGTGTTTTGCTTGTCTAGGGCTTGATGATGGTGAGGATAGGGTTGAGTGTTTATGGGTAAGAATCAGGAGAAGGCCAACAAGGCAGATATCATGGTGGGAGTCAGGATGAAGAGGCAGACAAAATATTCTCTAAGTAGCTGGGAGAAGTCTCACAATTGCTAGCCCTTGTTCTCGTGGGGGACTTCAACTTACCAGGTGTCTGCTGGAAATACAATACAGTAGAGAGGAAACAGTCCAGGAGGTTCCTGGAGTGTGTGGAAGATGACTTCCTGACACAGCCGGTGAGTGGGCCAACTAGGGAAGGTGCCCCACTGGACCTGTTATTTGTGAACAGAGAAGGCCTTGTGGGGGATGTGACGGTGGGAGGCCATCGTGGGCACAGTGATCATGAAATGATAGAGTTTTCAATTGTCAGAGAAGTAAAGAGGGGGGTCAACAGAACTGCTACCTTGGACTTCTGGAGGGCTGACTTCAGCCTGTTTAGGAGCCTGGTGGACAGAGTCCCTTGGGAGGCAGTCTTGAAGGGCAAAGGAGTCCAGGAAGGCTGGACACTCTTCAAGAAGGAAGTCTTAAAGGCACAGGAGCAGGCCATCCCCATGTGCTGAAAAACAAGCCTCTGGGGAAGAAGACCAGACTGGCTGAAGAGAGAGCTTTGGGTGGAACTCAGGAAAAAGAAGAGAGTTTATGATCTCTGGAAGAAGGGGCAGGCAACTTGGGAGGACTACAAGGATGCTGTGAGGTTTTACAGGGAGAAAATTAGAAGGGCCAAAGCTCAACTAGAAGTTAAACTGGCTACTGCCGTAAAAGACAGTAAAAAATGTTTCTATAAATACATCGGCAACAAAAGGAGGGCTAAGGAGAATCTTCATCCTTTATTGGATGCAGGGAGAAACATAATGACAAAGATTGAGGAAAAAGCTGAGGTACTTAATACCTTCTTTGCCTCAGTCTTTAATAGTAAGACCAGTTGTTCTGTGGATACCGAGCTCCCTGAGCTGGAAGATAGGGACGGGGAGCAGAATGAAGCCCCCACAATCCAAGGGGAAATGGTTAGTGACTTGCTACACCACTTAGACATCCACAAGTCTATGGGACTGTATGGGATCCACCCAAGGGTACTGAGGGAGCTGCTAGAAGTGCTCACCAAGCCACTTTCCATCATCTACCAGCAGTCCTGGCTAACCGGGGAGGTCCCAGTTGACTGGAGATAAGCAAATGTGACACCCGACTTCAAGAAGGGCTGGAAGGAGGATCCAGGGAACTACAGGCCTGTCAGTCTGACCTCGGTGACAGGGAAGGTTATGGAGCAGATCATCTTGAGTGCCATCACACGGCACGTACAGGACAACCAGGTGATCAGGCCCAGTCAGCATGGGTTTATGAAAGGCAGGTCCTGCTTGACTAACCTGATCTCCTTCTATGACAAGGTGACCTGCTGAGTGGATGAGGCTGTGGATGTTCTTTACCTGAACTGTAGTAAAGCCTTTGACACCATTTCCCACAGCATTCTCCTGGAGAAACTGGCTGCTCATGGCTTGGACGGGTGCACTCTTCACTGGGTAAAAAACTGGCTGGCTGGCCGGGCCCAAAGGGTTGTGGTGAATGGAGTTAAGTCCAGCTGGCGGCCGGTCACAAGTGGTGTTCCCCAGGGCTCAGTTTTGGGGCCGGTCTTGTTTAATATATTTATCGATCATCTAGATGAGGGGACTGAGTGCTCCCTCAGCAAGTTTGCAGATTACACCAAGTTGGGTGGGTGTGTTGATCTGCTCGAGGGTCGGAAGGCTCTGCAGAGGGATCTGGACAGGCTGGATGGATGGGCCCAGGCCAACTGTATGAGGTTCAACAAGGCCAAGTGCCGGGTCCTGCACTTGGGTCACAACAACCCCATGCAACGCTACAGGCTTGGGGAGGAGTGGCTGGAAAGCTGCCCCACAGAAAAGGACCTGGGGGTGTTGGTAGACAGCCGGCTGAAGATGAGCCAGCAGTGTGCCCAGGTGGCCAAGAAGGCCAACGACATCCTGGCCTGTATCAGAAATGGTGTGGCCAGCAGGAGTAGGGAGGTGATCGTGCCCCTGTACTCGGCCCTGGTGAGGCCGCACCTCGAATACTGTGTTCAGTTTTGGGCCCCTCACTACAAGAAGGACATTGAGGTGCTGGAGCGTGTCCAGAGAAGGGCGACGAAGTTGGTGAGGGGTCTGGAGCACAAGTCTGATGAGGAGCGGCTGAGGGAACTGGGGTTGTTCAGTCTGGAGAAGAGGAGGCTGAGGGGAGACCTCATCGCTCTCTGCAACTACCTGAAAGGGGGTTGCAGAGAGGTGGGTGTTGGTCTCTTCTCCCAAGTGACTAGTGACAGGACAAGAGGAAATGGCCTCAAGTTGCACTAGGGGAGGTTCAGGCTGGATATTAGGAAAAATTTCTTTCCTGAGAGAGTAGTGAAACACTGCAATAAGCTGCCCAGGGAAGTGGTGGAGTCACCCTCACGGGAGGTGTTCAAGGAATGTGTGGACGTGGCATTGTGGGACATGGTTTAATGGGCATGGTGGTGTTGGGTTGATGGTTGGACTTGATGATCTTACAGGTCTTTTCCAACCTTAGCGATTCTGTGATTCTGTGGGTTGCTTAGCCTGGAGAAGAGGAGGCTGAGGGGAGACCTTATCACTCTCTTCAACTACCTGAAAGGAGGTTGTAGTGGCATTTAGGGACATGGTTTAGTGGTGGACTTGGCAGTGTTAGGTTTACGGTTGGCCTCAACCTTAAAGGTCTTTTCCAACTTAAATGATTCTATGATTCTGTGATTCTATGATTCTATGGTTCTGTGATTCTGTCATTTTAATGTGGTTTCACAGATCAGAAGGTGGCTTTAAAGATACACCAGCCCTACACCTTTCAGCACAACGTGACTTTTACTGGTGATCTACCCTCCCTCCGGTCTAGAGGGCAGTCAATTCATTTCTGGTGTTGGTGAATCCCAGAGAAATGCCCATGGGGATTGGCTACATGTGATGTTGGGGTTTATCACTTTCAGATCAGCTGGAAGCATTTCCTTATACACATTTGAGATAATTTCTCCCCCACCCTCTCCTCCCATTCCTTGTTAACAAAAACTTCCAGAGACCTAATACTGACAAAAACACTGGATGCTCTTTAGGACTTTGCGAGCCATTGACCTCAATAGTGCTGTGGGACACAAACAAAGGTGAGAATCTTGCACAAAATACTGTATGTTCTTTTTTTTCAGTTTAAATTATATTGGTTGCCTGTTGGTCTCCTAATGGGTCCTGGTTCTGTTGTTATCCAGGTGTTTAATGGTCTCTCTTGACCCAGTCATCGCTGTGTTTCTTCTTCCTCCTCATTATGTGGCTTCTGTCCTTGTAATGCACTTCGGTATTTGCTGTTCACCACATGTAAGTGTGCCCTGGTCTTCAAGTTCATGATGGGAAACCAAACCAGAAACAAATATCTTGATGGTATAAAGGCTAGCCAGTTAATTCCCTCATTGGGATAAGAAAAGAGTTGCTGAGCAAGCTTATTTTTGTATGTTCACTTTTTCTAGCAAAGAAGAGATTTTCCTTCCCTAACTACGAAGCTGGTTAAAATGTCCCGGATTTGCACTTGCACCCTCCCCGCTGGAGAAACCCACAGCCCAAAGCGGGTATTTCCATGCACGGTGTCTGTGGCTCGGTGGCAGTGAAGACATAACAAAAGCCGTGAGCCTGCTCAAGCTCCTGTAGGAAATGAGACGTTTGCTATCACTTCCACCATGCAGGGCCAGGCTGTGGTTACACACTTCGGCATCACAGCAGGCTGCTGCTGATCTCAGGGTTTCCTCAGTATAGTCCATATCAGAGCATGGAGGGAAAGAGATTAAAGATAAAGCCTTGGGAGATGATTTCTGGGAAGCTGCTGCATTCATTTTGCTTTCCTCCCAACCACAACATCTCACCATAATGTTGCACAGGAGCACTGAGGCATCTTTGCCACCTACTGTCATGAGATACCCTCAACAGCCAAATCCCTCTCTGCTGTTCATTCTGCCTCTAAAAAAAAAAAACCAAACCACACTTTAGTTTCCCAGCTCCAACGTACAGTTTTAAGCAGAAAGGCTCCTTCAGTATATCACTTTCCAAGAAAGTAGTTTCTGTTAGGACATTTCTTTATTAATACCTGTAGTGGATCTTAACACAGATTTCTTTTTGCTGTTATAGAAGAAGAGCAGAAGTTCAAAATGAAATTGTTCCTGTAGAAGTACTTCTGGTGTATTTGAGTAGTAAAGGATGAAATAAAAACCCTATGCCAAAATCAGAAGAGGAATGTCGTGGTTTAACCCCAGCTGGCAACTAAGCATCACACAGCCGCTCGCTCACTCCCCCACAGGTGGGATGGGGGAGAGAGTCGGAAGGGTAAAAGTGAGAAAACTCATGCGTTGAGATAAGGACAGTTTAATAGGTAAAGCAAAAGCTGTGCAGGCAAGCAAAGCAAAGCAAGGAATTCATTCACCACTTCCCACTGGCAGGCAGGTGTTCAGCCATCTCCAGGAAAGCAGGGCTCCATCACGCGTAACGGTTACTTGGGAAGACAAACACCATCACTCCGAACGTCCCCCCCTTCCTTCTTCTTCCTCCAGCTTTATATGCTGAGCATGGCATCATATGGTATGGAATATCCCTTTGGGCAGTTGGGGTCAGCTGTCCCAGCTGTGTCCCCTCCCAACTTCTTGTGCACCCCCAGCCCACTCGCTGGTGGGGCGGTGTGAGGAGCAGAAAAGGCCTTGGCTCTGTGTAAGCACTGCTCAGCAGTAACTAAAACATCCCTGCTTTATCAGCACTGTTTCCAGCACAAATCCAAAACACAGCCCCATACTAGCTGCTATGAAGAAAATTAACTCTACCCCAGCCAAAATCAGCGCAAGGAGGATCTGGGATGCCTTTATGCTGTCTCTGGCTCTGGTACTAACTCTCCATGGGAACCTTGCCTGGGTGGGACCCTGTACCAGGAGAGGGTGCCTCACTCCCCTGAAGCTCTTGGAAAACTCAAGCTTAACCTTTCTGTGTCTTATTTTTCCTGTCTCCAAAGCGTAGATCGTACCACAAACCAAGCTCAACTCCAGATGTTCAACTGGTGCCAACCAAAACAGCTCCAGCACAGTTGGTGTTGGCCATCTACTCATCTGCTTGCATTGCTCATAGCTCTTATCCTTCCCCATGTCTTCTCTCCCCCAGAGAATTTATTTGTCCCCTCATGCTGTCACATCTTGATTTATGCCATTGCTGCTGATGGCAGGGCCTTGCCTGGATGCTCTGCGCCTGGCGCGCTCTATGCTGCGGCAAAGGTAATTACCAGTAGCAGAGAGCAAGAGGTTAATTCCAGGCTCCTTTCCTCTGCCTGAACAGAGCATAAATTCTCACTAGAAACAACTGCATGAGCAGCTGCCACTCAGTACAGAAATTAATAATTTCATTTTTAAGAAAGCAAAATTTTTGTGCAGTGCATAACTGGAGAGGTAATGTTTAAGGCTATTTTTGTGGGTTTGGAAGTAAACCTTCTATGTAGACATTTAAATACTGATTATTTCAGTTCATTTTCATTCAAAACCCAGCATGCATGATCTGAAGGGAGCAAATACTTCTAAAGGGTCTATAACAATAAGTCTGATTTTCAGACTGATGGAGAAATGTTAAATATGTGTTTTCATCTTTCATTACCCTTGCCTTAATTAGTATTATGCTTCTAGTAAGGGGAGTGAATAATATTCCCCTGTTTGGCACTCTGTTTCATTAAGCAAACTGCTTGCTGTTGAATCAAACCTAGTTGGCTCCTTCTGTGATTTAAAGATTTCAGCTGTAGCCCATGAAACAGGCTGATGACTGGTACCATCAGAAGGGGGCAAAATTTGTATGATGAAGTGAGGTTTTTGCCTTATACCCATGATAGTTTCAGTCCATGCTGCGCACACAGGCTCAGGTTAGTTTGTACGTGGGTATACATGGCATGGAGAATCTTGCACAGGGTTCGGGAGCTGCATTTCTGTTCTGCTGGTTCAAAGTCAAAGAGGACAGGGGCCAGCACAGACCCTGCAAGGGGAAGATGCAGGTATACTCCCAGTATTTCTAGAAGATCTCACTGATGCTGTAGGATCACTGTTTACGGTGCAGCTGTGTTCCTTTTATTCAATCTGTCTTACCTGGCAGTCACCTCTTGCAGTAGTTCATCAGTTGGTGAGAATTTCATATAATTTGGTGCAGCTGGTTATTTTTTAGACATCATGAAGGGAACCAGGACATGGGCTGCATGGTCCATGGCTTACATCTGATGGTCCAAAGCCAAGGTTAGGGTGCAGATGCAACCCCAACGATCTGATTCCTGCTGTGGAGCTGGAGCAATAGCCACAAGTCTCAGGTAGTGTTCAACAGGGCTACAGCTCTCAGCAGCGGAGAGGCTGGGGGACTGCCCAGCTGAAATGTCTTATTGATCCAGTAATTGCAACTGGGCTCACCTGGAGAAAGCTCCGCTCCAAACCCCAGAACCCTGAGGGGTGTCGTCAGGACAGTTTGCTTCTGTGGTGTAGCCATTAATTGGAAAGGCTCTAAAGCAGCTGAAAACGTGGATCAAAAGCATGTGGGAAATTGCACCAGCATCAGGCAGCTGGCCAGACGGAGCGTGGGTTGGCACTGCCAGATTCTTGTAAGTACAGGAGTTGTGACAGTGATGTGGGAAATTTAAGATGTGAAAGATGGATTTGGTGGCAGACCTGGGGAGTGGATCAGAAGCAGCTGCTGGGGATGCAGCAGCAGGCGATAAGGGAAAGTGTCTGACTGACGAGGTTTTGCAAAAGGAGCTGCTCAAGGAACACATCTTGTATAAATTGTTTCCTTAATGACCTTGGCATGAAAAGTTGTAGTTTGCTGGTGGGAATTCCTCTCGTGCATTTCCCACTGCTGTGCCTGCTTGTTGTTCGGTCTGTGATTTGCAGTTATTAGCGAGCAGCCTCAGGTGGGGGTTTCAGCTGAGCTGCAGAGGGAACACGACATGGCTCAACAAAGTGTGGGAGATGTATGTTCTCAGTAGAGGACAAGAGGCTGTTTCCTGAGCCACAGGAACCACTGCACCATGCAGGTCATCTGGGAGATGACATGAAGATCTCCTCTTCCCAGTTTCTGGGTTAATGGGAGCGGCTCAAGTGAACAAGCATATCATTAACAAAATGTTAACTTCATGTTTATGCTTATTTGTCCTTTGGGCTGCAAGGAAAAAAGCAGTGTGATATGTAAGTAAGAATCTTGGCATCTTTGGCTGAAACTTCAGGTTTGGGACTAAAGCAGAAGTGGCAGGAGGGGCTCAGGTCAGGAGCAGCAACACTGTAAAGCCTGGTGGAGGAAAGTCACTTCTTCAGAAAGGATTTGGGGGTTGAGGAGGGACTAAGCAAAGAATCAACAGGCAGATCCCTAAAGAGTGATTTTTTTTCTAATTAACTTTATTCTGTGCATGTCTGCCCAGGCAGCTCACATTGATTTGATGCAGAACAATTTTTCTGATTTTTAAGAACTGCAACAAATTGCAAGCAATTGCACATGTGCTTACCTTTAAACACTCATGTAGCTGCATGTCTGATTATAATTATACTCCTGTGAAAATTTTTGATGGACCCAAGGACTTAATTCCAGAAACCTCACTGATCACATCGCTGTACCTGTGAATTTATGCTTGCAGGATTAAACTCTGCCTTCAGCTATGAAGCAATTAATTGTTATAAGCAGAAAACATGCAGGGGTGGGGGAAGAAGGGCCAGGTTAAAACACTTACACTGTAAGTGAAAGATCTTTCACTACTGGTAGGTATATATTTCTGTCGCTAAGGCTTATTGCTGGGCAAGCCACTGTCCTAGGCTCCTTGCTTATGAGGCAAATAATGACTTACTCTGTTTGACAGATAGGCAGGAAGGAAACCTGATTTTAATTCCAGCAGCATAAGTGTGCATGTGCCAGAAGCGCTTTCCCTGGGGAGTCCCTACAGTTCATAGCTCTGCTTTGCAAATTCCCTGATAGCCACCGAGCTGCCGGAGCTGTGCACGCTGCAGGCAAGCAGCTTGCAGGGGTGCAGGCACAGGAGCAAACCGCTGCCGCAGCCGGGAGATGACCACTCACCCGAGACTGCCGTGGACCAAACCAGCTGGGAACACTGTGTGGATGTGTGAGGAGAAAGCATGGGAAGAGAAGTTTGACACTGAGTCAAGGACTAAGCGAAAAAAAGAAGGTGAGTTGGTTCAAACACCCAGCTCTGAGTACTGCTCCACAGGAGGTGTTCCTGCTGAGGCTGGATTGGAAGAGCACGGTGGTGTGTGAGTGCTTAGGAAAAAGATTGCCCAGCCAAAAAGAAGTTGCCCGGTTACCTCCAATGACCTTCACCAATTCAGCTGCAGACTTTAACATGCGTTCTGCTTGTTTGGGGCTGCGCTCAAAGCCCTGCTCCTGTGGAAATGATCTTTCTTCTTGTAGAAAGGGTCTTTGCTCAGTTCTTCTCCTGAAAACCTTCCAGGATGCTTCACGCAATCCCCCAGCACACACAACCATGTAAAGATGAGGTTGTGCAGAGGAGCATACCTTCTCCTGTTACTCTGGTGTAAACGTGAGGTTCATAAGTAAAACACACTGAAGTCACTTGGTTATTGAGAAGGTCTCATCCACACCCTGGTGGTTTGCCTGTTGGTGGAGAATCTCATCCCTGTCTGGTAAATCAGGAAAAACCCTAGTTCACCTGTTGGTGGCATTATCCCCTCTTGTAAATTATCACTATTCTATTGAAATCAACTGAAGATCTAGGTTGACCAGTTTATCCCTTTCCCCTCCCTTCCTCAACAGTTAGGGGATAAACTGGGATTTCCAAGAGGCAAGAGAAGCAGTTTGGAGCTGGCCCTTAGCCCTCTCTGCTGAGCAGAAGGCAATCCTTTGCCTTCAATAGGTTTTGGAGTAGTGAAAAGGTCTGGTATTGGCATTGCAAATGTAGGGAGCAGCATTAAGCTGCTGCAGCCATGATGGTCTAAGGGTACACATAAACTAAAGTTGGATTTTTTCCTCATTCATTTGATCTGAATATTTGGGGGTAGGGGGAAGCAAGAAACTCTTGGACACCTGGGCTTTTCTTCCCATCTGTATCTGCCTGTCTCTTCAGAAATGGTCTGTGAGCCCTTCTAGAGATAGAGGGGTGGAGCTGGAGCAACCACAATTCCTGGGACATGAGGATGGGCATCGCTGATAAATTCTGTAGCAAATAGCTCTGAAAAAAAGCTATCTATCTTACATGTTTTCAATTTCTCTGCCATTGCTGTCTTAGAGCTGAAGTGGGCAAGCTAACCTGGAAGGGCAGCAGGAGGAAGCTGCTGTCCCGTGGTCTTGGGTGACCGCTGACCTGCATGGGGTGCCTCCGCTGAGATGTTTGATGCCTGTATTCAAATAAGTAGATTGCAGACATTCAGGATGTTCTGCCAGAAGCCCCAATGGTTTGGCAGATTTTCTGAAGCTCATGCCCCTTCTTGCTTTCATTGATGTCCGTCTTAATTATTTCACATACACCGTTCCTTGCTGCATGAAACAGTGTTGCCACAGTTCTGGATTTGTGAGAAGGAGGCTTTGTTGTCTGTTATTACTCATGTAATTAGGCAGTACTGGTAACTTTATGTAAAGGATTATGAAAATAATGAGGTTGCTTTCAGCCAAGCTCATTGCAAACATCAGAAACCCCTGAATTCAAATTAATTTTGTGTTTTGCTGTAGTATTTAGATGAGTTTAGCTAGTTAGGTTAATGGTACAGCCAGTCTCTTTAGGGCTTTCTGTCCCTTTGTTGTTATATATCAACCTCTTAAATAACGAATTAAGCCACTGCCATTAATAATGGGTAAACATTCTCATTGTTAAAGCTTGTGGGCTAGTCTAGTTTTTACTATCTGCAGTGAAAATGCTTGTCACCAGCTCTGCTAAGGGTGGAGCGTGTAAGTCTTAAACAGAAATGGCTCTATAGGACTAAAGAAACAAATGGAAGGCTTGCTGTTTTATTAGCTCAACAAACTACATTTCACTCCTGTCTCTGTTTCCCTTTCTGTGTAGCAGTATATGCCCCGTTTCCAAAATGCTCATGTAAACAATGGGGAGGAAAGCCTTTTGTGTGGCTTTAGCTAAGATTGCAAGTTGTGTGGGCAATGCAACTCAACAGAATTTCAATGAGATTTGCAAGCCTGTATATTTCATAACTCATCTTCTCTCTTAATTGACTTATTTTTTTGCACGCAATAATTTATATGAAGGCAAAAAGGGAAAGTGCTTTGATAAAACAGTCAAGACTGCCTTTGAAGAACCCAAGGAAATTTTGTCTGGGTAGATTTATTCATTCTGTAATTAAAACACTTTGATGCAAACATGGCATACTCCAGTATTTGTAAACTGCTGCTCTGCTTAGTGCTCCCAAGGTCTCTTCTCTTTCCATTAGTCAATATTCTGCTCTGAATTGTACTTTATGCATTGTCTTAGGGACCACGTGAATTTTTTTTTTGTATTTTGATGTTAAGTCTTCACTGTTTGGGTCCAGATGTTCCTGAAGAAGTTCAAGTTCCTGTTGTCTGTGCTGTATCATCATTCATTCTTGATGTCTCTGCAGCCATCGCTTTATTATGACAGTGAAAAGGTCTTAATAAGTGCTGCTTGCAGCATCCAAACTGATGTGCGTAATGAGCAATTCAAACTGTTACTTGCTTTACATTGTGCAATGAATAATCTAGACAATGTGTGTGTCTGTGTTTGAAAGTCTGACAGCTCTGGATCGTAAGGTCTGAACTTAAGCAAAGTAGTGAGGCTACACTAAGTTCATGCTGGGTGCTCCAGCAGACTGTGAACATGGCTTTCTATTTCCTTGTTTGCAGACAGCTCTTTGCAGGGCTGAACACCTGCATATTTTTGTTTTGGCTTTGTTTATTCCCATCTCCCCCAGCAGTACAGCATCTGTTTTTTATGTACTGGTGGCAGCTTCAGAAAAAGGCAGATTCTACCATGGTTGATAGAATCTCACACTGCATAGATGGCAAGGCAAGAAAAAAAAAAACCAAACAAAAGCACGTTGGCCATCTCCTACAAGGTGTGACCTTCATGCTTTTACGTTAAGAAGTTTCTATATGAGACTGGGATGGAGGCTGGGTAAAATCTTTCCCTCCCAACTTTTTGCATCTCTGAAGTTTTGAAGGAGTCAGTGGATTTCCTATAAGAAAGGGGTAAGACTGTTGTCTTGCCTCCTCTCTACCTTTACCTACAGAGGCAATGACGTGAAGCTACAGTCTTCATCTTGGCTACAAGACCGTAGGAGCAGGGTGTATGGTAGAAGGCAGAGGCCAAGCGGTACCGTGTGGGTCAAAGCTGACACATGAGGGTTGGACAGGCAGACTTGGGAAATGGGGAAGCAAAACTGTCTCAGCCAAAACCTATTGGTAAGACAAAAGTAAGAGTTGCATATACTAAGTTGCATGGGTTAATGGGCTACACTGGAGTGATGGGGCTGTGAAGTGCGCGCTCATGGGCTAACCAAGGCAGGGTGCCTGCTGCCTGAGTTCTTGTAGCATGGAAGAAGCCTTACGTAGCAATGATGTGCAAGCCAGAAAACATCCATATTTGGTGTATGAAGGTCTGTCTTGCACACAAGTTTGAATGCATTCTGCTAAATTTTGGAGCTTTACAGTGTTTTAACATGTGGATGCATGGTCTCAAGCTCTTACTGGTACTAAGTAAAGAGCCTATTGAAGTATATAGGATGGAATAAAGTTAACGGGAGAATGTGGAACAGGTTGTAATACAATCAAACATCTACCAAGGACAACCACATCCTTCCTCGTCTGGCTAGATCCTACTGTGCTGCATTTGCTTATGAATAATGTTTTGTGCTACCATGCAATTGTAGCAGTAGAATCTGGCCAGAGAAACCTCTCTGGAGGACCCATGTGGTTAGGCTGGACAAGCCTGGTCCTTGGGAGTGGTGGATTTACATATGTTGGAGTAGGTGGTTATGGTCAGAGTGAGCAAGTGTATCTCAGTGAACTGAGGTCCCCAGAGTGGTGGTGGTGACTTGTGGAAAATGCAGACCCTTGGGAATGGCAACCAGTCTATGGTGGCCAGTGAAATGGCTGTGCTGGATCTTGAGGGGCTTTGTTCTAACTTCAACTACATCTAGTTATCTGATGTGCTGACAGTGGAGGGGTGGCTTCATGGGCTCTGTTCTGGGAGTAAGGGCCACATTTATTCTTTAGCATGCCTTTGAAATAGGCAAGGAGCATCACTAACATTTCTAGTTCACCAGTGAAGAATGGGGCTACAGAGCTTGGAGGTGGGACCCTTGGGGAGTTTCCTATAGGGAACACCTGGACACCAAGCCTAGTGTGGGGAACTCCCTTTTCTTGGGAAGATACTTAGGAGCAATGGGAAAGATGGTCCCTGAGAATCTGAACATTGAGACTGCTCTCTTTTCCCTGCCCTGTTGCAGAACAGCTCAAGGTGCTTCATCCTCTCCTTGAAATCTCAGGTATGAACGTTCTCAAAGCCCATTAGCCAAAATTTTTGTGGTCTAAAGTGTGAAACCCCCCACACAAAAGGAGGACTTAGAGAAGCCCCGGTGGGCAGAAAGGTGACTGCCCCAGGAAACCCTGCTAGTGGTAATGGAAGCACCTCTGGTGCCATTGGCACCAGCATGGCCTTTTGTTTTGCTCTTGGCAAACACCAGTGGTGCCGACCTCCTGGTGAGAGGATGTGAAGGGGAGCTCTGCAAGCGGGCTGTGAGGTTGGGGTCCAGAGCGACTCCCACGGCAGAGCTCCCCGCTGGGGAAAGCCTCTGTGCTGAGCCCTGTTCCCATTCACACTACTGCAGTTGCTGCTCTGGAGCACCAGGCAAAAATACCGCTTTCAATCTTGTAATGTGCTGCCCAAGCAAATGTAAAATATTTAATCTGGCATTGCCAAAGGGGTGCTTTATGACTTATGCCAAATTACATTATATAAACATAATTAAAGGGTTAGCTTTGTTTGAATCTGTCATTCTAAGCAATAAAGATGTCAGATAATTTAGTGTTACATTTTGATACTCACCCTATTAAGCTAATAAGTTTTTTTGTGTGTACATGTATGTATATGCGAGCAATGTTCGTGGAGTTAGGTTTTTTTAAAGGTGACTGAGTCTGAAGATGTTGCTGATGGAGTCCAGGAACACTGTGTGCTACAAAACTGGCTTCCAGTGTTTGCTTTTGAGCCTGGATGCCTGTGGTTCCCAAAACTGCTTGGGGAGGCTGAGAGGGGCAGGAGTTCCTCCCCGTACATCCATGGCAGCGAGGGTCTGGGGAGGGGAGCAGGGAGGTGCTGGCACAGTTGCTGGGGCAGGGCTGGGCTTGTGCTGGGGGGAGCTGTATGCATTAAAGGTGGGACATGGGACTGCAGACCGAAAATTGTGAAGCCATGATAGGCAAGGATTTAACAATATGAAAAATTAAAAATACATGATGCTTCTTATGAAAGAAAGGATTTTTAATGAGTCGTCTCTTCTGCCTTGAGACCCTTCATGCCTGATACATTTCATTTTGCCTAGTAGCAGGTAGCATCCACTTATCCAGCGTGCTTCACCGAAGGACCACTGCTTTAACCAAGTCCTGTCCTTGTTTTTGAGGCAGGGGAACAGTGGTGTGGTTAACTGGCTTATGGAAGACTGGGGAGGATCTGGCTGAGTACCTGCTTGTGCTGTGGGTACCAGCCATGAGCAGACCCGGCGTGGTGTGGGGTGGAGCAGAGCAGTCGCCAGAGCCCAGGGCAGGTCTAGCCTTCACTGGTGGGGAGCTGGGGTGGTTTCGGCTCATGATGGTTGGTGCTGCGTGCGCCACCACACCAGGGCTGGTGCAGGCTGACATGCTGGGTATACACTCAGCTTCTGGAGAAAAAAAAACCCACCCTCCCTCCCCTGGGTACTCTTTTTCGAGACCTGTGTTACAACCACGAAATCAATGGAAAAACAAACCCAAATCCTGTCAAATACTAGGACAAATATTTTTAAGGTTATTTTAAGGTTTGTAAAAAACATTAAATGAGAGAGTAAAATACACTTTACATGACTAAACTAACTTAATTTTATAGTCGCACACAAGGACTCTTTACTGGGATACAGAAAGTAAAGATGCCTCTGAGTCTAAGACTTGCATTATCAGTATCTGAGACTATTTATGAATTAGTAGGTGCAATTAACCTCTTGAAATCTGTTGTCAAGATAGGCTTTGTTTAAAGTTGGCTTTCCTTTTGGCTGCTGTTGAGTAAATGCACTGAGCCATAAGATGCTGTTTGTTCACCTCTCCAGAACAGCGGGTGCACACAGAGCTGAGTTTGTCATTCGTTCACTATTCATATAGCATAAAGCCTCCTATTTAATATTGAGAAGTTGCTGTTGGATGCCTGAACAGCCTGGGCATACTAGAGGATTAAAAAAAAAAAAATAGTTCAATTAAAGACCAGGGCAAAAATAGATTCACGGGTTCTCTGTTTCAAATTAAACTCTTAAAAGCCTCTTTCCCAAATTTCTTCCATTCGAGTTTTGGATCCAGTCCTAAATGCTAGGTCTGAAATCCTAAATTACACCGCAGTTTGTGCCCACGTCAGTGACAGGCTGGATCCAAATAGCAGATATAACCACACTGAAACCCAGAGAAGCTTTTGGTCTCCTGATTGGGTTCAGCAGAGCCCTAGTGCCCGTGCGGGACCCCTCTGCCGTGCCTTACCACCATCTGTCTCCCCACAGCCTGTCCGACCCCGTCTAACCCACCCAGAGACAGTCTGGGTAAATATAATCTATTATATAAATATAATAGGATCTGTGTTAGCTGTGAGGACTGGTAAGGGTTAAGTCGTTTATAAGTTCAATTAATAAATTAAACTCGGTGGGAGTCCTGCAATGTTTTCCAGTTGTTCTCCAAGTATCACAGCAAACCTCCTCATTTTAGGAATGGTATCTATGGGGGTATCTGGCTTTCTAATCTGGGGTTTGGTTTGGGCTCATCTCTACACAAAATATTATTTTAACCACTCTTTGTATTTCATTTCCATACTTTTTCTTCAGTATACTTTGAGAAAAGATTCTGCCAAAGACAGAAATGCTTTGAGCCCTGGAAAACATTTTTTTTTTTTTTTTTTTTTGCCATGTATATGGAAGGCAGTGTTTTGCTTGGCTTAGCTTGTGAAATACATGGCACAACCTGCATGAAATATTTGAGGCTGTGAGGAGACATGAGCAATTCTTGAAGGAAAAGAAAAAAAGAAAGAAAAAAGTTATTTTTCATTCAGTGGTCTCATTTACTTATAGCCACACCCAGACAGAAGTTGTGGTGCAAAGCAAGGAAGAAGAGTTGATTTATGAACTTGTAAAATTAAAGTTGTTATAAAGTTAAAAAGAAACAAAACAACCCACCCCAAATGCTCAGACTCATGGCAAGGTTTCTACGTATGTGAGCAGGAATTAAACCATTAGTGTTTGATAAAAATTCATGAGGCTTTCGAAGCATCAGGGGTTGAGATGAAAGGTCTGCCTCACATGCCCAGGTTGTGGGGAAAAGGGCTGCCAGGTGCCCCCGTCCTCACCTGGGTGGGCTTTTCCTGTGGAGGGTTGCAGTATGGGGTGGAAGGCTAATGGGGAGTTGATGGAGTTGTAGGATAATTTAGGCTGGCAGGGACCTCTGGAAGTTTCCAGGCTGACCTGCAGCTCAAAGCAGGGTCATCAGTGAGTCGCTGCCTCCATGGGCTCCTCTTCTGCCCTTGGAGTGGCCAACTGGCTCCCAATAAAGGTGTGGAGAAGAGATGGCAGAAGCAACTGAATCTGGCTCGACCCGCTCTTTAGCACGGAGGCCAAACCAGAGCAGCCCCTGGGTTGCCTTATTACAGGCCAGTGCTCCTTGGAGGTCTCAGCGTGATGGAGGGCTTGGGGGTAAAGTGGAGTTGCGGTGGCTCAGCCTGCAGCCCATGCCTGCTCCTCCATGGCACGGTGCAAAGGGGCTGTTTGACCTTGTGTCTGAAATGCATGACTTCAACCTCCAGATTTTGGCTACACGAAGAGGCTGTGATAGTAAGCGCTGCTCCCAGGCCATACGTTGGGGCAAGGCAAGGGGAATTGGCCATCGTTTGTACCCTAATACTCCCAGGGCCCTGTGATACCACACCAGAGCAAACCAAAATGATAATCTTGCCTTTCAGATTTCCAAATCCAAGCCACAGCTCTGCGGAGGGGTAAGATGTGGGCAGGGGAAGGCAGAGCATTGGCAGAAGAGGAGTTGGGATTGCTGCAAGATGTAGCAGCCGTGGGACGTTAGCTGGCTCCTCGGCACCGCTCCTGCCTGCAGCTGGTGGGCACTTTGTGCTCTAGTTTGCTCATAGTTCATTGCTTAACGCTTCTCCTGGCAGTTTCCCTGACATGTCTCCACCTGCAAACAAATGTCTTCTCTTGCAGCCCCTGGCAGAGCAGACCATGCCCCAGGTGGGAAAGTTACTTGGTGAGATGCTGGAGGGCCTGGGAAGGAGAACCAGGGCTTGGAGGGGCCAGCTGGTCCCTGGACCACCCTCCTCGCTCCATCCAGGCATCTTTCCACTTGTCAGGGGAGCTTTTATTTCTCCAGAGCAGATAAAATTATTAGGATGGCAATAAAACAATAAGGCTGAGGCTCCGTGTGCACCTTGTGGGGTGCTGCCTGTTCACTTCTGAAAAACACTGATTCTTTTTTCTTGAATTGCAAAGTGTCCTTTGCAGGTGTCCCAGGGTGCTGTCAAGAGCAGTTTTTTCAGCTCGGGGGGAAGTGCGTGGATCTGGTAGCTGTGAGACAGATGGAATCAGCAACCTGGCAAGTTGCTGGTTTTGGGAGGTTTGCACAGCCAGTGGGGGCATGGGCCACCCCGTTCCAGTGGCCTCCATGTCCGCAGAACAGTGTGGGCTCCACACCGGCAGTTCAGTTGTGTCCCATGTCTCTTCAATGCCTCTTCATTTTGATAGTTGCTTGCAAGGGTCTGATAGGCAAAACTGGTGTTTTGGAGTGGGGAAGAGGAGATTTATAGACTTTTAAATTAATAAAAAAAAAAATATTGTTGCAATAAGTCTGATGCTGGCCAAAATGCCTTGACGCCACCGTTCCTGCCAGTAGCCCATGCTGTGGCTGGAGCTATAGCTTGTCCTTCACAGCATGCTGGTGTGTGGTCCTTAGCATGTCCATGTGTTATTTCTGAAGGCTTCCAAGACTTTATTTTCCTCTGCAGGCCTCCACAACCCCAGTGCAAATCTAGTCAACCAAAAAGGCTAGAAACTGCACTTCTAGCAGGCAGCAGTGGAGACCAGATGATGCCCACAGCTGTTCCTGTGGCTTCTTTCCTCAAACCCATCTTTTCCTGCAGCTGGAGCAAATCTTGGTAGAGACACAGGTGTTGCACTGGGATGAATGAGAGGAAAACCACCAAGAAGACCTCGGAGGGTGGCTGGTTCCTGATGCAGTCTGTCTGCACTGGTTCCTCCCAGGTTCCTCCTGGCAGAAGTAGCTCCTCTAATCTGACAATCAACCCTTGAACCATCCAGCCCGATCTCTGTAGCTCATCTCCAGCTTGAGCTTTTATCATAATTGATGGGAAAAAATTGCCTTTTGAGTGGAAGAGAGGTTCTCCCCATTAGGCTCCGGCGGCAGAGCACATGCACGGGGCCCTGGCAGTTTTGCTGCAGTAGTCATTAAATTTGTTTCATTTGGCCCTATTGGGGTGCCTGGTGCCTGCTGTGTGGCAGGCGAGCAAGCATCGATGCATCAACAATTCTGCACCCTCCTGCAGAAAGACCTGGGCTTCAGGAGGAGGAAGAAGGGAAATGGGAAACAGGAAAACCACTCTCAGGGAGTGGCGGTTTGCCATCACTTGGTTAGGATGATTTAAATAACCCATTAGGGAACAGGCAGGAGGAAGGAGCATCACCTCCTGCACTCCGCTAGTGAGAGCGATTCGTTGCTATTATCTGACAAGCAGCTGCTTTTTTTGGAGCTGTGCACAGAAGCTGCAGGGCCCACCGGAGGATGGGCTTGGGGGCTTGAAAAGGATGTTTTTGCTTAGGAGAGGGGGAAGCGTGGAGCAGCTGATACAAGTGCAGCTGGTCTCAATCAGCTGAGCCATGAGGGAAGGGCGAAGAAGCCAACCTGCTCCCTGGGTCGGGGGAAGAAGAGTCTTCAAGGAGACAATAAAACTCTTTGAGACTGAGGAAAGGTTGCACAGTGCAACACAGAAATGTTGTGTGTGATGGTCAGGTCTCCCCAGGATTCAGGTGGGATTCGTGAAGAGCAGGGCTGGAAACGGAGTGTCCGGGGACGAGCAATGGAGCTGCAGGGAGCATGTCCCAAAACACCGACCACTCAGTCAGAGGGGTCTTTCCATCTTCCTCAACCCCACCATGGTGCAGCGTCCTTGCAATTTCTCTTGCTTTAGGGCATGGCCTAGACATAATTTGGAAGAATTAAAAATTGGGCAAAGAACCCCATTCAGGCGCTTCAGCGTAGTGAGCTTGAGTCCCAAACGGGTGCTCTTTTTAGCCAGACAGGTTCTGCCATCCATACTTGGTTTGATCTTCCAAAATAACAGGGTGTGAACTTTGATATTTCCATGTTGTATGGCAAGAAATAACGTGTCTGTAACAGTTTTAATCCTGGGTATTACCTCTTCTCCAAACTTCAGAGATATACTGATATACACACCCTGCCTTCCCGCATGCGGGTGGATAATTAGGAAGGAAAAATCCTGTTGTCTGTGTGTTGGTACATGTCCTTCTAGGCAATCCCATTTTCCATAGGGATCACATGCAGCTGAAGCGCAGTTGTTATTGGGTATCCTGCATGCTTTGCAGTGCGTTGTGCTCATAAACAAAAAGTGAGACAAATTTCAGTACCTAATCATTTTACACAAGAGAACTAAATGAGAGCTTCAGAGCCCTGTGCCAATACAGTAGTGAATAATGCGTCTGACTTTTCTTAGGGGAGATTTCAGGATGGTATAAATTGAATATACTGCATCGAATGACCATGTGGATAGTTACCTTTGATTTTCTTTTTTTTTAAATATCTTTTCGCAATAAAGGTAAACCCAACAAATTAAATCCTCTAATTAAAATCCTCTTGGCTGGGGATATGAATAGTATGTAAATGTTTCCATTTGCTAGCTACACTTTCAAATTGGGGATACAGAAATGCATAGCCTACACCTCCAAAAAGGTAGTATTTCTTCCACTATCATGACATCAGCCTGGTCCAGTTGTCTCTGCATCTCCCCATGTCACAAAGCCATGAGTCAGGGAAAAAAACCCCTTAAATCTAAGGCAGTTATAGAGAATCTTGTTTCTTGGTTTTTTTTTTTTTTAAAATGAATTCATAAATGCCTCTTTAAAAAAAAAAAAAAGGGGGAAATAAAAGCCTTGCACCTTCCTCCAGGTGAATACCAACTATTCACTGAGACAAGACAATGGCAATGCCTCCACTTCTGATTTAAATTCTAGTATAACTGAGTTTTTTGTGACATTAATTAAATTATTAAGCATGCTGGACACAGGCTGAAATCGGAGTTCATAACAGAATCGGTACAGTGTTTAAAGAGATTGGGGGAAAATTACACTTGGAGTTATAATGAAATAATGCCAAAGTATCTTCACTGAAATTAATTAGTTTATTTTGGATTCATTCTCTTGTAAGTAGGAGGTTGGCAGCAGCAGGGGTAAGAAAGTAGCTTTCTCTGAAATAGGAGAGAGAAAGGAAAGAATACAAGCTAGCAAATTATGCCAAATTGGTTTCTTAAGAAAAACCCTCTCTTTCTATAACTTTTTTGCCTTATTGGACATTTTTTGGGAAAAAACAATTGTAAAAACTTAGTGGAGTGGTAGAGGTGTGTGTGAGGGAGACAGGACTGGTGTGGTTTAAAATTTCAGGTTATTCACAGGGTCTTCTCTGATTGCATCAAGCGAAAAGAAAAAAAAAAAAAAAAGATGAAGAGGGAGAGAACACCAGCCCTGTCTCTAGCAGTCCTCAGCAAGGCAAATCTTTCTCAGGGTGTCAGGCAGCCCCTTGGATCCACTCCTCTTTCTTGTCCCATGTGGCAGTGGATCATGTACAAATGAAAGACTAACAAGCACTGCCGTTCCCAGGTTGGGCTTGGGGTCCCTCTTTCGTTAAGAACTTCAAACCCTGGTGCACAGAAAATCTTCTGCCGTTACCAGGAATCACAGCAAGAGCAAGTGCAAATGCAGCCCAATCTCTTATGTGAATAAATTGCGACAAATTCCCAGGATTACTGTGATTACAACGTGTTGTTTTCTCCTGTTACATCCGGGGCTGCAGGACAGGACGGTCCCCGAGCCCCACTTACACATGCAGCTCTGCCCTGATGAAGCCCCATAGGTCTGAGGTTCCTGGGGACCACGATGTTTTCAGGATGAAGCAGTGCTTTTTGTGCCCCTTGACACCAGGAGACATTGGATTAAATGTGGACCACTGTGGCTGGAGATGCTGGCTACAGGGCTGGGTTTGACCTCTGCCGGGCTCCCAGCTTCCATGGTTCCTATAAAATGCTGTTTGTCAGTCAACAAATACAACGTACAGCCCAATTTGACAGTTGTGGGGATACTACTCTTCATGTCGCTGGTGAAGTATTTGTTGACCCAGCCATTCCTGTAACCAGTTTGCAATTCCCACCCATTTCCACCATTGCACAAGAGATTTACCGAAACAACTGAGTCATCGAATCAATTGGATTATCTCATCGCTGTTTTGAATAACCCCCAGGCAGGCTAGGGTGCCTTATGAGACCATCTGCAACCTGTCCTCTGTCTTCAGAGGCTTAAATCTAGAAATCCAGTCCTGCAGAGAGACCTCTGTGGGCACAGCACATGTCCTGTTATAATGGGAATTGTAATGTTCTTGGGCATGGCTGTGAAGTATTTGTAAGATGATGGTATAGTAGATAGCATAGTACTGTAATTTTTGTTCAAATGCATCCAAATGGCTTTCAAGGAAAAAAGAAAACATCCCAACAGATATCAGCCCTGAACTGGTCAGGCAATTGGACTAGATGACTGTTGGAGGTCCCTTCCAACTGAAATAGTCTATTCTATTCAAAATATCTAGGATTTGATATTTTGGTGTTCAATCCCAGATACACCCAGATATGTTTGTGCTTATCACAGGAGCAGTGTGAAAAAAATTTAGTTTAGTTTAAAGTCTCCATTCCTTGTTTTTAAGGTGTGTGTAGTCCCAAACGCTGCCATTATTTTGGCATTATCACAGGTGATGTCATTCGGTAGTCCTGGGTAGGTTGTTGAAATGAGGGTAAACAGAACAACCCGACCCTTCCCCCGGCATCAGGCGCTGAATACTGAGTGGAGAAACCTTCATTTAAAGGTCTTTGACGGGTATCTGTGTACTCAGGGGGTTTAATTAGGGAGACTGGTATGGTTGAGCAATAGCTGGCTGCTATTTTGGTAGCAGAATTAATCAGGGGCAACCACTAGCAAGAGTAATCCGATGGATGATGAGCCAGTTTGCACCTAGAACTCATGTGAAGGGGGAAAAAAGGTTATGTTTCAGCTTAAGGGAAGAGGGGAGCTGCTCGAAGAAATATTCAGCGTACAGGGTGCAAGAGGTGTTGACTAGAGCAATGCTGAGTGAATGTGGGCTGGATTTTGTGCACGTGGGTTTGCAAACAGATGGGGTCAGGTACTGCTGGTAACTCACCAGCTGAGCGGCTGCGCATAGGAAATAACTCTCTTGTGTTCAACAGGCAGGAAAAAAGGGTGGAAAACAAGTTAAATTGCTTGCAAAGAATCAACCCGGTATTTATGTAATGGCAAATGGTTATTTTAAAGGCCAGAGAGGGACGTCCTTAGAGCAGGGGATGGATTATGAGATAGAGTTAAATCTTGATATGTATAAAGTCCTGGAAAGGAAAGGATAAGCTTTCAAAGAGAGCGTGTACAGCTGCTCGCACTTGTTCACTAACCCTTCCAAAACGTGTCCCGTGGGCATTCCCACACAGCATCAAGCGAATCGCTGATTCAGGAGGAAGCCACGTTGCTGAATGGCAGATGTTCAAGTTACCACTCGCCCTCTGCCCCCTCGGATGGTGAAGGCTGCTGGGGCCTTGCTCCAAATCTGCCCTTCCCTCCCCCATTTCCAGCCCCTTCACCCACCCCGTGCTCAATACAGACACTTGGATTCATTTTTCATAAATACAGCCACATGCACATTAATGTGTACGGTAAGAAAAGACAGAGCTTAGAAATACCTGGTGGGTGCTGCTGGGGTTGAAATGCCTTCAAGAAGGTGAACCTGCAGCATTTTTGTCCCCGCTGTATACCAGGTGTTGGGCACAGGGCTGAGGGCGGTGCTGGGGGCTGTGCATCACCCTTACGCCCTCCACCTGGAGCAAATTACCTTCAACTTAAAGGTGTAAAGTGCTCCTGCTAGGGCCAGTGAAGGGGGGAACAGAGGGTGAGATGGGAGCCTTCTGGGCACATGCCCACCTGGGAGGGTGGCAAGGGAAGAGGCATCGTTGTGTCCCCCCCCAGCAGGGAAGGGTGGCATGGATAAGCCTTTGGGATGGCACCAGTAGGGTTGTGATGAACCAGGGTTTGCTTTTCTCCGTGAACGTGGCACCTTGAGTGGACTCAACCTTCTCCCTTTCCCCCTCATTGCAATTTTTGTCATGAGATTGAGCTATTAAAATGTTAATACAAAATGTATAGTTAGTCCGTAACGTGCTGTATGCTTCTGACCTATACAGCTTTTCTGCTCTGTATGCAGACCCCCATACCATGTCCCAGTGTGCCTGCGCATTTATTCAAAGCTCATGAATTCAGGGAAAGACAACTTTTGTGTAACATCACTCTGATGGCTCTTGCTCTTCTAAAACACAGTACGGAAAGAGGATTTGAAGACAGGGGGTTACAAAATTGAACCAAAATTCACAGTATCTCTTTTGCATAATATTTTAATATAAGAGACCACATGAACCTTTTGTCCTAGGGAAAGATTGATAAGAGACTAGCGTTTGGCACTATACTAGGCCTAAGGGAATAGTAGCTGTAAATTAGCATAACAAAGATAAAGTTGCATAATGGTTTCCATTCTAATTCATTTTCAGTTAGCAATTTGTTACAATTTTCAGCTTTTGGGCTGAAATTTTCTGGGCTTGTTTTCCATCTAGAAAAAAGCATATGTATGTGTGTATACTTATTTAAGCCAAATATTACTAAGTCATCTCTGCATCTAAGGAGAGATAGGAAACTTTTCTTCCATTATTATTTCTTATCATTCCTTCAGTGAATGTTGATAGAGCAGACACAGCTGGTTTTATACATTGAAATGTGGTATGGGAATGATCCTTGCAAAGCAGTGTCTTTTTTTTTGTGGGAAGAGTGGCATAAATCTGTTATAATGTTGTCAGTTTGTGGTGCAGTAAAGTTACTGTCAGGGAGCTGAGCTGCAAATGACTTCTGGAGTACCGCTCTTAGCTTAAAGGTGTCCGCAAAAAGCTCCTGTACAGCGCAAAAGTAATAAAAAACTTGTTTTGTGCTGAGCCTGTGAACGCTTCAGCTAAGGACGGCTTGGTATTGATGCCTAATGAAAAGCATAATAATAAATGCCATTGCTATATATTGCTTAGAAATATCTGAGGTGGAGGGAAGATGTTCCTGAAAGGAGCTGAAGAGCTGAGCCTGCATTCCTGAGACTTTATATAGGGTAGCTCGGGGCTGTGACAATATCCTTGCGTGAGCCTTTGCATTGGGCACCTTCCACTGTCTGCAAGATAAGGAGGAGCATTATCTCATCTTCCAAAACTGTCTCACTGGGGTCATTCTCTGCTGCATGAGGTAACCTGTGTGCGGGGTGGATGTTGCAGTAGCGTGGCCAAACACGTCCTGCGCACGGAACCTGATTTCATATGAGCTATTGCTGTTCTTTTTGTTTTCAGGATTTTTTGGAAGTTTTCTTTTATTATTTTTTTCAGGTCTGCAAAGCTAGCAAGTTCAATCAGCCAAAAGTCTGGTTTCAGATTTGCATCAATTGCTCAGGAATTTTTTTTTTTTTTATTATTTATATTGTAAAGAGTAACCCCAGGAAATTCTGCCCCAAATCCCCTGTGCCTCTGCTCCTTCTCCTTTGGATGTGTCTCAGACAGGAGCTGGTCTGCGGTGCCCCAGAGAGAGCAGTCAGCTTAGGTCTGGAGCCCTATGGCACTGGGATTGTAATGCTCATTTCTGTCAGCACAACCCCAAATTTTGCTTTATAACTGTCAGTAGCATGTCAGCAAGGATGAAGAGACCTAGAACTGAAGTTGATCGCTGGGGTTGGTGAATTTGGATCATGTGGTGCAAGAAGCCATCGTATAACAGATGTTTGAGCCCCAAAAGGTGTCCCTCCAGGTCACAGATCTACTGGTGCATGTCAGGAGAGCTGAGCTGACTGGAGAGATTCAGGGTAGGAACATTGACAAAGCCTCCAATTCTCATGTGTGGTAGTTAAAAACCCTTTTGCTGGTAAAAGTGTTCACCGAAAGCCCTGTACAGTAAGTGTACAGGTCATATGCAGAGCATATCTGATTTGGGAGGTTTTCCTCCAAAGTCTGGAGCTTTCTTGGTATGCATAGTGCAGCAGGTGTTTCTGTCCAGCAAATCTCAGAAAAAATAAGTTATCCTGGAAGCCGGAGAGGTCATCAGGAAGATGCTGAATTTCCTTCGGCTGCCTTGCAGTGCTTGTGCAGAGCAGCAACCCACACAGAGACACACCGTTGGTGTCTGTCCGTGCAAAGAAACGTAAAACTGATCTGAATAGCTGCAAACTTCAATGAGATTTTCCAAGTGGAAGGACTCTCAGTGCTGATAACCCTGGGAGGCTTTTGCAGGGATGCTGGCTGGAGCATCCCCGTCGGCTCTACAGCAGCCCATCGCACACCAGCTCTGCGCGATGGAAGCCCCTGTGCTGCACCCACAGCCAAGTCTTGCTAAGAGTGACCCGCTCAATTTGCATTTTATTTTAAGCACAGAATTTTTATAAAAGGCACTTGTGTGAGTTAATCTCCCATCTGACTATCTGGGGACCCACCTCCCCATCCCAGCCGAGCAGTTAGACTGCGTCTCTGCTTGCCTGTGTCCCTGGGTGCAGCTGAACCAGCATTAGCATTGATCTCCCGCTGAGCAAGGCACTGAGGGTGTGTGGTGCGTTAATATAAAGTGCATGTTGTTATGCTCCTATAATAAATAGATTTCTGTCTGCACCAGGTGTATTTTCTAGTATATCAAAGCCAGTCAGAATTAATTTAATGAGTTTATTCTACTCTTAGTGCCATAGTGAGTTTATTCTACTCTTAGTGCCATAGTTTTAAACCCACTGTAAGATGTTCAAATGGCGATGGTAAAAACAGTGAAAGCAGGTTTGAAAATCAATCCCTTTTTGCTTAAATTGCATTTAAATGCAGATCTTGACATCTGAGCTGGTGGAATTTTCCAGTGATACATAAAATTAGATCTTCGTATTTGTTTTTATTTGCTATCTGCCATTCATTTTGTTTGCCTTGGTTAAGTTTCCAATTTTCCTTTTATACAGTCTCTGCATACTGATTAAACATACTTGGTGGGAACATTCTTGCTCGGTGCCTGGTTTGTAGGAAGATGCTTTGCTAAGCTGGACCTGCACAGATCCCGGGCAAAGAGACTGTAAATAGCCACCTTCACTGGAAACTCGTGATGTTTTTTCCCCCTCTTGAAATCAGGTCCACTAGCAAATACTACAGCCTAACTATCACGGCAGATAGAGCCAGGGTAATAGCCCAAGTGCTTTATTTAATGGCTAAAGTAGAAAACGTGGAGCTGGAAACTCTACTCTTGCCTCTGCCAGTGACGATTTGAGGAGTTTCATCGCATCACATATCCCTTCTGTGCTCATTTATATTAACAGTGATTTGCCTCTGCATGCTGTCACATACCTCATTTAGCTCAGTCTTGCTAAACTTAAAATCCTTAGCAAACTCAAAAAGCTGCTTCGGCACAGATCATGCTCCTAAACTACTGTTTTGATCTTCAACACTTCTTTTGCTATTGCTGAAGGTACTTTTATTCATAAGCAGACACTTTTTATCAGCTCAAAGCTTTTGCAGTCTGCTTGAGAAATAGGTTCTTAACCCCCATCGTAACGTATTAGCGAAGCTACTGACACTACAGGTGCAACCCCTCTCCTGCGCTTAGAATCTCTGTTGGCAAAAGAAAATGAGCTTTGAGGAATAAAATGTTTGCTTCAGTTGCAATTACCTCATGTTCAACGGGCAGAACTATCGCAGGATTTTTTTTGATTGATCTTTATAGATCAGATGAAGCTGGTCTTGGTTCCAATTCATATCTACACTGTGGTGACTGGATATCAAGATATATCTTGAATACCAAGGATATCCCCAATGGCTTGTACGTTCTGTTGACTTTCCATTTAATTTGAGAGTGCTTTTCTGGCTTGTGCTTGCTCAGAAACTTGTCCCCTTCCCACTCTGAAACTTGATATTCATGCAGTTTAAGGTTTTATACAGGTTGTGCCATCCATTCCTAAAAATAACACGTAAATGTGTTTAATAGAAAGCTAATATGTCATTCTGGGAGGTAACAACTATCCTAATACTTTAGAGGACATGAACTATTTTCATGAAAAGTTAAAAGCAAACAAGCACTTTCCCCATTAAGGCAGGCAACCATCCGCTCAAGGCAAATCTGTTTCATGGGGGAAGGAAATTTGTTCCTCAATACAACCCTGAATACATCACAGTGAGCTACTATTTCATTCTTAGAAGAGGTCAAATGACCAAGTCAGTCACTTGTCTGCTTTAGCAAGTGTCCAAGGTTAGGGGAGCTGGGCAGCAGGGCAGGAGGGCACTTGCCTGCGTCGGATGCAGCACCTGCTCCCAGCTGGAAGGCCGATGCTTTCCACAGAGCACAGGTTTCATCAATAAATTGGCAGGCTTTGGGCAGGGAGCGTGCACCGTCCGTAGAATCTAAAGAGCTCCTGGCTCCCACTGAGGAGAGGCAGCGCTAACACATCTGCAACCAGCGCGCAGTGTTCAACAGGAGGTTTGCTTTTCAGAGCTGGCTCGCCTTTCCCCTGCCAGCCATGGAAGTTATTTGGGGTGAATAAATAGCTGGAAGCAAGAAGGGAGGGAGGTGATGAGGTCAGCTGATGGAGAGGTGCAAGTTTTCATGGTAAAAGGCATCAGAAGTAACTTCTTGAAGGCAGCAGTGCTGAGAAGTGCCTGACATGAGTATTCCCAAGGGATGTGTCACTGAGAACCCTGGTTTCCCAGCTCTGCTTCAGCCAGTCACCCCAACTGGCACCTTGTGACTGCAGCCTGGGGCACAGTGTGGAGACACGGCAACAAAGCAGAACTGGAGCACAAAGCAGATGTTTTTCTAGTTGGCTTATTGCAGTTGTTTGTAGGGGGATGGTGTTATTTATAGGTGTAGTCGTCAGTGTGCTAAGGAGGTCATCTCACCATGACAAGGGAGTGACTGTCACATCCATGTGGTAAGACTCTATTCTTGTCCAGCATAAAGCAGATTTTAGTATTTGATTGGCGTTAGGGTATTGCACTTATAAACCTTAAACGTGTATTGAACTTGCTGAAGGGACAGGGGAGTGATGGTTATATGGCTTCAAGCCTTGGTGGCTTTGAATCATGCCTTTAGTAGGAGATGTCCATACAATATAATGAATCTGGGGTCATGAGATTTGTCCAGCACAGGACATTAGGTCTGTGCAAGGGAGATACACCTGGGACATCTTTCTGCTTGGTGGCCTTTCAGGTCACTGGAATAAAATTGATTGTCCAAAAAGCTCCTGGGCAGCTGGAAGTTTCCAGGGGAGCTGAGAGTGAGATGCCAACAGCAGTGAGGCTGTGTGGGTCCTTCACCATGCCACCCCAGAGGAGCAAAGTGTAGCCCAAACTGCACTGCAGTGCAAAAAGACCATAAGGATGGCTAGTCAGCCATGTCTCCATGTGTGCAAAGTGGTGGAACAACAACTGAAAAAGTGACTGAAGCCACAAGAATGAAAAAGCTGAATATAATGATATGAGAAGGTCTGGTTAGTGCAGGTCATGAAAAGTGTTTTCAATGAACTGCTTTAACCAGGAAAGTGTTGTAGGCGAGGAAAAGCTTTCGTCTGTGTATTTCATCAGTTGAGAAAACAAATAAAGGTTAGGGAAAGGAATGAGGTGGAGACTAAACAGGGAGAATATTGTATTCCCTGCTGTGATGAGCAGCATGGCCTCCTATAGCACACAGCCCAAGGTGCTGGCCACCACACCTTGGAAAGGGGGCTGAGATGAGTTACCCTGGTAAGAAGATGAAGGAAAGGGAATATCATGGTCATGAGAGAGCTTTTGCTTTTCTTTTCAGTGCAGGCAAAGAGAAGTAGGGAAAGACTCAGTAAAATGACATAACGAGGAATTCAAAACCAGTAGGAAGATGGATGCTTTCACGCAACATGAGCCTGGTGGGTCACAAATACATACCCCTGCCTCTCAGCCTGGCCCAGCGAGCGTGGGATAAAGCGAATCAGGAGCTGGACTGAGTGCACTTTGTTTGCTCATATTTTATATTCATTAATTCACTCATTCATTCATGAGCTGCCTTAAGATGTTGCTAGAGTTAAATCCTGAAAGGGGTACACAAACAAACCCAGCATGCAAAGCACTTCCTCCAAGGGCTGTGCAGCAAGCATGCCCCCAGGGAATGCCGAGAGGAATGCAGCAATCAGGGCATAACTCACTCTGTTAGTAACTTTTTTGCCTCTATCATGTGGAGAGTTTATTTTGGCAACTGTGAAGCATGAAGCAAAAACGAATGTTCCAGTTGTAAGTATTGCATATCTTTCCTGAGCTGGAGAGGGCCGCCTGGATGGGACAGGACAGGGTTGTTTGCTGAGAGCAATGGATGGAGTCCATAGATGGAAGGACAAGACTTTCCTGCTAAAACGAAGGAAGAACTTTCTTGGATGCCCAGTCTAGCTTGACAGCAAATTGCAGACTGGTATTTGTAAGTGGAATTAATCCCAGTGGAAGATTTGGGTAGAGCTTGACAGTGAATGTGGAGCTATATTCAGTTCCAGAAAGGAGGGAGTTGTTTCTACAGTGTAATAACTTACGCATGCCAGAAATATCGCTGTAAGATCCTTTGGGAGACAAGGCACAGATGTGGGGGTTTTTGCAAGGCAGCAAGGTAAGGCAATTGTGGGTTGGGTGATGGTTGACAACAACTATCTACTCGCCTGCCTATCAGGTGGGAAAACCTGCAGAACCTGGTACAGCTGCCACCATCCTTAGGTACTCAAAGGGGACAAACGTCAAGCTCAAAGAGAAATGGAATATCAAAATAATCCTTCTCTTGCCACTCTCTATTGACATGCAAAGAACAACCATCTTATAAAGGCCTTTTGAAGAACTAATTGAAACTAACAGCTTCTTACAGCATTTTCTTGCAAAAGCTTGTGGGAGCTCTGTATAAGCAGCATTATCTGTTCTTCTGTTTTTGTGTCTCTTTAGTGGCAAAGGAGTTGAGAGGGTGAGTCTGCTTGCATCAGCCTCCTTTGCTTGTGCCACAGCAGCAAAGATGATGTAGCAGGAAGCATCTGACAGCCCGGTAGATATCCTCAGTGCATTTGTGGCCCTTGAGCAGGCAGGACAGGCCATACCATCCTTTGGTGCAGGGACAAAATTATGAGCAAACCCTGTGTTGTTTCTTCAACCCCATATGGCAACTACAGGACCTGCAAACCTGACTGCAAACATGTGTGCACCTGCTCTACAACAGCAGATTAACTGATATTTTCTAGTCACCTGAGGGGCAGGTACTATTGAGGTCTTTGAGACCGATTAACCTCAACAGAGGACTAAAAGGTGGTAGATAGCACAGCACACTGGGGCCAGTCTGTCCATTCTGTAAGTGGTTTCATGCTGGAACCTTTGCTCCCCAAAGCTTGTCTTGAACCTGAACATGAGCTGGAGCCTGTGCAATGAAGACAACTAGTGAGCTTGGGGTTGTGTGGGCTTCAGCTTGTGCTTGATACCCAGCTGAAACATAGATGTAGGGCCTGACTGAAGGCACAGTGAAGCTAATGAAAATATAGATACCACCGATACTAGTGTCCCCAGAAAAGACCCATGGGGTAGGCCCTCAAAGGAGAAGTTGGTTTAAGCAACTGGCTCCTCATTCATCTTGCATCAAACTCCACCATTCTGGGCCTAAGGTCAGAAGTTGAAATTCATCAAACCTACTAGATAGCCCGTGACAGCTAGAGGCATTACTTTACCTTAAGCTTTGGTCAGTGTGGAGAGCAGTTCCCACGGTCATCTTGTTGGTTTAACTGTCTCAAGCCCTCTTGCTCACGTTGCCCCACAGCCCTTCAAACCCTCAGTCTTGTAAGGCACATCATCTATAAACAAGGAATCAATAATCTCTGCTGGCCAAATCCTTTCAGCCAAACCTGAAGAACTGTTTAGTTACAGCCATCTATTTAACTGGGATATTTTCTTTTACAGATGATCAGAAAAATTGTCCCCTTAGAGGAGATTTTGGCTGAGCTCATGAGTAATTTTAATTCTCATGACTGCAGAATAAGCTTTTATTTTGGCAGCTGCAGTGTCCAGCCTTGTTAATTTATTTCTTTGTGAGCTCTGAAGAGCTTGGATTAAGCTCCAAGAAGTGGTGACCATAGAAACATGAGAGAAGAGCAAATCTCTTGCTTTTCCCTGTCTCTCTAAGGCTGGGTGCTGCAGAAACACCTCCTGCCTCCGTGCAGATGTTCAAGCAATAAATGTTTCCTATCTCTTGTCCATGCAGCATCTGAGGATGGATGGAGATCTCCTATAGGGTCAAACCTACCTGCATTTTAGTTGTGCAAGCTTCTTACTGATTTTGGAGGGTCGTGGTAGGATGAATAGTACCGGCAAACAGCAGAGGAATAGGCTACAAAAGGAATATAAAACACAAGGGTTTTGGTGGGTTTGTTCTATTTATCTTTCTATGAAACATCTGTTTCTTTTCAACAGTAGTAACAGGCTAGATGTTGCCTTGATCTGTTATTGCAATTCCTATTTGTATTATAAGTCCTAACTGCTAGTGGCGGCGTCTCTCCTGATCGCTGCACAAATTGTTGCTATCTGGCACTGACACAAGCAGCAAAACCATTTGAATGGCAGATCTACCCAATCTCCATAGTTCACAAAGCGGCTCTGAATGCTGCTGTCCCCTGGGTATGCGCATGGGCTTCACTGTATGAGGCTGCCTTGAGTAAAGGCCTAAAAACTCTACCATTGAGAAGAAAGTCGTAGGGCTACTACATGTGTTTTGTGGTCCTGGGCTTTTTTTTCAGCAGGACAAATTCTGCAAGCCTCTCCATACAATTTGTTTTCCCAGTGACTGTTATTTCGGTAGGAACTTTCATTCTTCCTTTTCTTGGCCACATTATCATGATACCAATGTCATAAGCAATGACTGGTTGAGAGTCATGAGGAGTACTGACATTATTCCAGCAGTGGACAGTGAACGGTTAAATATACTTAATTGGCTTGTATGTTTTATATCTGAATAACATATTAATTGCCAAAAAACTAATACTCCATGGACTACCACAATTGCACACAAAAGCTATAATAATGCCTCTGATAAGCTTTATCTTGGTCAATGCTTATGCAAAGAAAGCCACTCCAAATGAATTATTGCAAGTTTCCTCCTTCCCTGAGTAAATTACTACATTCAGTGTAAGTTATGTCCCTGTGAATTCTGAATTATTTGTGTTCCTGTGAAAAGCTTTTTCCTCTGTACAATTCATGCACTTCCTATTATTCCATGTCCAGAGAATTTATTTCCAGTGACTGGGCTCACTCCAAATGTATCTGTGGCCTGTGCCGAAAACTGATCAGAGTAAATACTCAGATTGTTTCAGCTGTGTCTCTGTGTGTGTGTTTATCCTGAGCTTGGCTGAACATTAATACAGATGAAATGGGGATGGTTTGTTTTCCTGTGACTGCATCTGTTCCATGGATACTTCTATGTCTCATAGATTTTACTCCGGTTGAGTATTTTATTGAAGCAAGGACTGATGAATGTGCTTTTTTTAAAAGAATCTGCCAAAATAATAGATCATTGCACACACCCACGTATGAAATAAAACCTGTGTTGTAAATAGCACCTGTGATTATCAGAAACAAAAACATTTTACAAATATAATTAATCTGTTGCTATTTAATGGTGTCATAATCATGTATGTTTCTATTCCTGATTTTTGCTGATTATTGTGAACACCACAGTATTTTGGCTTTGTACAGTACAAGGAAATAGTAAAATGGAAAGCTGTACAGTTTCTAAAAGCTGTCATGAAAATACTTCCATTAGTGGGTGGCCAAATAAAAAGATATTTAGTAAACATGAAAACAGGCATATAAGGGCATGCCTGCATGGATGGATGCAAACAGATGTGAGCTCCTCTCTTGCTCTCCAAGCCAACTGGGCACAAGCCAGCTTCATCCAGAAGCCATGAAGCCACATTCATGAAGCCAAGTGCGGCGCTTAAATATTATACCCTGTCTGTTAGGAGCGTGTTTTAGTTCCCCTCAAGTAGCCAGATAGCTCATGCGAGCACGGTGCGATGCTGACGCCAGCTCGAGTCAAGCTGGCTTGGAAGGCAGATAGAGGAGCCTGCGTGTGTCTGCGCCCATCTGTGTAGACATGCCTTAAGCCAGGCTGGGTGAAATGTGGAACCTCAATTAAAAACGATGTAAATTAATTCAATAGGCCAAAATTTTGCTTGCTGTTGGCATGAATCTGTATTGGACAAGAAGAATGTTTTTCCACTTCCTCAGCCGACAAAATAATAGAGCTTGTATCTTTGAAGTTGGAGATGACAAAATTGACTTAGATTACTTCTGTTTGAAAATGCCTTTCTTCGTGTTTTCACCTCAGGTTGGGTGCTCGTCTGGTTCCCATCCCCACAGTGCCCGGACACCCTGTGGTCTTTGATGTACAACTCTAACAACACCCCTGAGAGAAGGGAACGTGCTGTTTTTCCCATTGGGTGGACGGGGAATGGAAGCCCAGAGACAAAAGGGAGCTTTCCCAAGGCTACGTGCTTCCTCGTGCAGTGACATCCTGAACCAGCTCCTCCAAGGAGTCATTAAGTGTCTCAACCCTCTCTCAGAACTTCCCTTTGGGTCTTTATCATACAGAAAATTTGGTGCCTTTGCTTTTCTAAACTCTGCCTATAACAAGTCATTCACTGAGCTGGCAGCATGAGGTCAACATGGGCAGGTCCCTCTGCTCCATGGCCACTAGTAGACATGCATGGCCCACATGTGGTCTTCTGCCCTGGCCTGTGACCATCCACACAGTTTCAGTGTTAGCAAATGCCTTGTTACAGATTTCGCCTGCGTTAACTCACACTCTCCAAGCTGGTGTCCTGGCACCATCCGAGGGAACACGTGAGCATGGGGCTGTTTCCAAAACTCATCCTCTTGGGATAGGGAGAACATGCACTCGGCCAGCCTCTCCTGTGTGACCAGGGCTGAGGAACAGCCCCTCACCTTGTTTTATTTGGCCTTTTAGGCATCGTATCACTTCATTTGCAAAATGCCCCTGTGGACTTCCCGGGGAAACGGGGACACTGCTTGGCCTCACTCTCGGGTGGGACGGGATCTGGGGAGGAACGCCGCACCGTGGGAAAACATCTGAATTACGAGCACCTTTGGGGGTGAGTGATTTCATACTGATGACCTGCAAGCAGCAAAGCAGGCTGAATTAGTGCAATGAAGTATTAATGATGAAGGAGATTGCCATAATGTTACAAAAGTATTTCTGTGCTGTTTTTCCACCACTGCTGTCGGGGAAGCCAAACTGTCAAGCCATGCATCCTAGATGGGATTGTGTCTTTACTTGTTTGATTATGGGTGTTTGACTTGGGTCAAGCTTCTGGGCTGGCACAGCTTTTGTGGCAGTGTAATGTGGGAAGAGCTGGGATGGGACGAGAAATAGCAGGAGCTCAGACATTTGAGGACCATGCAGTTGGCAAGTAGGGCACGGGTGTTCGTCTCGTCTCAGGCAGCGCAAATGGGTCGCCAGTGCTTTGCAGGTGCAGAGGGGAGGTGTGTTTTTAGGGCGCTTCTTGATTCCCAAGGTAGGCAGATGTGCTTTGAAGCAGCTGAGGTTTCTGAGCTGTTCTCATGGCTCCTCCACTTGCCTAAGGACAGGGAACCGGGCCGGGCTTCAAACGATGAGTTGAATCCTGCCCTCTTTGAAGTCATTGGCAGAAATCCCCTGTACCAGCTACGAGGTCTGTGTATCTCAAGGAGCTACAGCAGAGCGAAGTGCCTCATCTTCGGCTGGCCGGTTTAACTGGAGAGCCTGGGACTGCTTGGTCCGGGGGGATCCTGCAGCGTGCACGAGCGATGTCGGTCAGGCTGAGGTACAGAGTGCTTCACAGACCTGTGCCCAGAGGCCTCGCTAAAGCACCCTGTTAGTATTTATTACAACCCATCCCTATTTCCTCCCTCCCTTGAGAGCCCATACCTAACTGCTGTGAACAGCCCTGAGTCCCAGGGTGTACGGACACAGTTTAAGGGGCTCCAGGCAGTGTTTGCAGTGTTGAAAACTAGAAAAATATTTAATAGAAAACAGAGCCAATTGGATCTGGAAGCCATGGAAGAGAGAGAAAACATTATCAGCCTCTTGGTATGGGGATGTTTGTGTGTGTGTGTTTGCTCGGCTGTCCTTCTCATTGATGCCTCAAGCCTCTACACTGGCACAGCCGGAGTGGTGAGATGCAATAGTCAGAGGAGCTCATGTGACGGTTGGTGGTTGGCCTTGGCTTTTTGTATAGAAAAAATGGCCTTGAATTCTCCACCTGCTCCATTAGGTTTGTCCTGTGCTCCAGTTTGCGTGATCTGGCACAAAGTTATAAGTGTTAATACAAACTTACCAGCGGGCTGCAACCATGCAAGAGGCAGGACTGTGGGGCATCACAGCTCTGGATGGATTGCACTGGCCCAAACATATGAAAATGATTGTAAAGCTTCACTTTACTGCGTAGTCACTGATGATACCGAGCAAGCACCCCAGATACTGAGCTTGTCCTCTGGCTGTCCCCATGCCCTCTAATGTCAACAGCACCAACAGGGTCCAGAAAAACAGAACTGGATGTTGCCCAAGTTTGCCTTCATTTCTCATGGCTGCAATGGCACAAGCTGCCTTGCGTCACTGCTGCCCAGCATCTGCTCCAACAGCAGCTGTGTGCAGTGCTGCTCCCAAGGAGTGCCTCTGCTTCGTCAGCTGGACGGATGGTCCCAGCTGGGTTGAAAGGCAACACCATGGCTCCATGACATGTTCACTTCTTTTTAATTTGTTTCCCATTATGCAAAATATCAGGCATGTCTGATGCCATCTTACATTTAGACCAATACAGTAGATGTTTGCAGGACTGCAAAATATCTGAGGCTGAGCAGCCAGTAATTTGCCCTCTGCTTATTTGACCGCTGTTGCTCTCTGTAGTCTATTCCTCCCCCCGCCAAGACAGATTTGCTGCTATCAAAGTCCTGCAGCTGATATATTTCTAATCATCCCTTCATTGCAGTCTATCTTCTGTAAACAATTAGTGAACCCTCTTTGGGATTTAGAGTTATTGTGCTAACTTCCTAATTACTTAGCTTTTTTTGGCTCTTTTATTGCTTGGCAAGAAAGATTTAGTGGCCAGAAGACATTAATACGTTTGCTCTCCAAGTTCCTGGGCTTTGGTTAATCACTCCAGCTGAAACCTGTTGATATTGGATGATTTCTGGAACTTTATTGTGTGAGTCTTTATAGTACATTTAACAAAGGAGCAATAAATGGGCTAGGTGGCAGGCATATTTCTGCAATGGAAATTGATTTCCCCTTTGGGACAGGATCCAAAGACCACTGAAGTGAGTGAAATTCTTTCCACCAACTCAGTGGGTGTTTGCTCTGGTCGCTGATGGATGGTATCAGGAGGACTGTCACCCGGTCACTTATGGTTGGGACTCCTTTGCTCTCATTCCACCCTGAGCTACCCTTAGTTGCATGATGGTCCTGGGCAAGAACTGTTGGTGAAGAGCCTGAGTTACTGAGCCTAGATCTCCTCTTGGGGGTTTAGAGGTACCTAATCAATGCGAGCTGTGCTCCGTAACTTTGCTTAAGAAAGCCTTTTCCCTGAGGAACCTCAGTATTTATGTTGTTGTTCTAGACTAACTTGTACAAAGCAAAATGATTTTTAATGTATTTTTCCTCCCAATGCAATGGTGATTATGAATTACAACTTACACAAAACCAGAGCACAGCCTTTAGCTACGTTTGCTGCATAAGATTACTCAAGGAATCTCAAAATCATCTTTGATTGAGCTCAGATACGTCCGCCATAACAAACTGACTCAGACTAGCCTGGATTGACTGTGAACGTTGTCCCTCTCCTTTTTTCTCCTCGGGTTGTGCCATCATTATATCTACATGCTGAAAGCTTTCTTTGTTGAACTGGTGAAAACCAGTTACTCATCAGACTTGGAAGGGGTCTGCTGTCCTGTCCTGGCAGGTTGCCGCTCCCAGCTAGTCCAGTGTACCATGTTCTTCTGAACGCTGAGGAAAAGGGATTCCTCCCACCATTTTTCAGGCATTTCAATGTCAGCATTACATAAGTCATGTACTGTTTAAGCCATGTTAGCATTGCTCTTTTTCTTGATTACTCCATATTATAGCACTATGTCAGCATATTAGTTTGTTTTCTTTCCCATTAGCTTCCAAGAGCTTGGCTCAATCCTTTACATATGTTAGTGCTCTCATCCACCCAAAGTTACGGGTCACTGTGTGAATAACCTTTATGCAGGGAAAGTCAGCATCCACGCAGTGCACCGGGCACCATACAGGATGGGTTTAATAAATGCCAGGAGGGGAAGGGCTGAGGAAACGCTGAGGTTTGATGCCCGGATTGCCCACGGCAGATGGGTTGGAACTAGGTAGTCTTTAAGGCCCCTTCCAACCCAAACCATTCTATGATTCTATGATTCATCCCACCTAGTTTCAGAGAAGGTTCCTAGCCTTCGGACTCTGGTGGCCAGGGATGACTCTTCCTTCAGTGGGAAGAGACAGACCCCTCCAGAGGGAAATTTGCATCTTCAATGGTTGTGTTTGCCTTCTGGAGAAGCCCATCTCTGGCCACTGACCACAGGGGAAGATTAATGGGACCTTTATCACCCTCACCACCTCAGAGAGGTGTCTACCATTGCCTTTGGATGTTACTTCTGCATGGACTAGAGGTGCCTGTTATGACTGGAGGCCCAAAGCTTGGACTTGGCCTGGTACCCAAGAACGGTTAATCACTTCTGTCAGTTGAAGAACTGGAGAAAGCAGTAATGCTGTGCTTCCCTCCCTCCTCCCTGTGCCCAGGCCAATGATTAAAGTATTCATCTGGGATATGGGAGACTCCCATGAGTGATCTTCCTCTGCTTGATGGGACTTGAACTTGCTTTCCCCAAAGAAATATCCAAACGCAGCTCTCAAAGCCTCTCCCAGGCTCTAAAACTTTTAAAGATGTTCCCATTTGTATGAAATAATTAAATTGCCACTGGAACAGTCCAGGTCTTTCCTCTTCCCAGCTGAAAGCCCTAATAACAGGGTGTAATGATTCAGGAAACCTGCCCACGCAATTCGTGGCTTCTTTTTGAAGGTCTGAAATCTCAGCCTACCTTCATCAAAAAACCCTCTCTGACTGGGTTACCAACCCCCACCAGGGTCTTTCCATCAAACAACAGGGTCTGTTAAGTAGAGATGGTCCTCTCTTCAAATGCAAGCATCACGGACAGTATGTTAGGTCCTGTGGAGAAGTAATTTATTCAGGGAAGTCACCTTGCCTGTGGGAACTCCAGGCAGCTCTCCACAGTGGATGGCACCCATCTGAGGGGAAGGCTTAAAAAAAAGGGCTGGTGTGGAGGGCAGGCTTTTCCCCAGCTCAGGCTCAGAGGAAACTGACTGGCTCAGGAGTCTCATGAGGGCAAAAGGACCCCACCAGGAGGGTGAACTTTATGTGCTCCAGTTCAGTTTTGATTTTCAAGTTTATATTCAGCGACGCCACGAGTTTTCCAGAACCTCTGTACCATAGGGTTGCTGCTGAGGACAGCTTGGTGGGCCATGAAGACTTAGGCCCCTTCTGTAGCAAGTATAATATTTCACTCCGAATGAGATTTTCCTATTAGCAGTGATATAAATAAACAGTAAAAATTTTTCTTGCAGTCATTAAGCAGCACTGTATTTCATCAGCATTTGAACGGGGATTCATTAATGTTCTAGTTTTATTTTCACACATTTTTCTAAGCATTAAAAAAATCCATTCACTTTGCAGTAAAATATTTTATTTTCTGGTTGGGGGGTTCTATTTTAAACACACACATTGTGTGTGAGTTTATATATTTTTATATACATATGTATATGTATATACATAAAATATGTGTAAGTGTGTGTGTATTCTATATAATATAGGCCTGTGTGTGTCTATATTATATTTGGCCTGTATCCACTCTGGCCTGACTGCCCTGAGCTTAGAAACTAAACAGTTGCAGGCTTGACTGGTGCTGGGACGGGGGGACCACCTGGGAACCTGGGTGCTGTGGGGACCGGCCAACGAGTCGCGGTTAAACACGTGGTGAATTTTAGACCGCAAAAATTGCATGAGTGGAAAGACTTCATTTGGCACTATTGTTGCTGCTGAGCTGATGGATGGGAGTTTAAAAAAAAAAAAACCCTTAAAAAAAAATCCCTCCTCCTCACAGCTGGGTGTGGTGCCTTAGATGTCTGAACAGCAGAGCCTCCCTACCCTCCGGAGCTTACACTCCGAGGCCTTGAACCTGAAAAAACAAAAACAAATATGCTTAATATTATGCATGTGAGAACTTGCATAACTGTTTGCAGGTCTGGGGCGGGGGGGAGCTCTGCATAGGGAGTGGGAGCAAAGCTCGTGCTGGGCATCAGGGGAGGCTCCAGTGCGGAGCGGTGTCACCGTGGGCTGTCTCCCGCCGTGTTTGCCTTTCTGGCTCGAGCGTGGTGAGGATGCCAGTGGTGCTGGCAGTGGGGAGGAAACACATTGCCTTGGAGCTCTTCTTCTTTTAAGGACTGAAGCTGGTTTTACTTTTTTGTATTTATGTGCATGTATGAGTGTGTCTAAAGAGCAGCGTGCCCGTGTTTCACACAGAATCACAGAATCACTAAGACTGGAAAAGACCTGTAAAATCATCAAGTCCAACCATCAACCCAACACCACCATGCCCATTAAACCATGTCCCACAGTGCCTCGTCCACACATTCCTTGAACACCTCCAGTGATGGTGACTCCACCACCTCCCTGGGCAGCTTATTCCACCGGGGAGGGGCACGCAGAAGGCGTGAGAGCATCGTCCCAGGAGGTTCGGCAGAGGTTTGAGGGGAGGGTTTCGCTTTGGTTTGTATCACTTCTGGAATCCCTTTTTCTTGGACTTCCCTACGGATAGGAGTGTGTGTGCACTTAAAGAAGCCCAGGGGACTACAGTACGTGGCTGTGGGACAGCCTGTGAAGATGCTTGTCCTGACCGGGCTTTGGGATGCTGCTCATTACCCCATCACCTCTGCAGTCAGTGGGGTGTGTTCCTGGGGATGCTTTGCAGAGCTGGGATGCATCTGCTGTATCTTTGTGAAACCTTTTGCACAACCTGCCACCAATACTCTGACAAGGATGATTTCATACTATATAACTCACAACTAATTATTTATAGCTATATGTATAGCCGGGGCTGGCCCTGGTGCTGTGTCTGGCGGGTTTCACCCCCCGGTGCATTGCCTACAAAGGCTCCTGGACAAAAGCAGAGATATGAATAAGGGCCAAGGATCATTACCTTGGGCAACAAAAGCCGCCCAGAGAACAAAAATAGCACAGAAAGAGCCCACAAAAGGCAGAAAATCCTTCCTTCCTGCCAGCTCCTCTCCAGGCCTTGCCTCCGGCGCAGGGGAGTGCAAGGGCAGGCGATACCCTCGGCGAAGGAGCTGCAACAAAGAGCGCATCAGCACGTCCCCGGCCCCGGGCTACCTTTGCAGCCCCGCCATGCCCTTCCCTGAATGCCGCCCCATTGTGCAGGGACACAATGGCGGAGAACCCCACGGTGACACTGAATGAGTTACAATGCCAACATCTGTGTGACAGTTTCTTTGCCGGGTGATGGAGAAGAGGCAATAAATTCCTGATAGGCTGACTTGGGAGAGCAGTCACCCATGGCAGGGCCGGGGCACGCAGGGATGGAGTCGCCTATTTAACGCTGCCGCATGTGTCCCCTACTCCCTGCCTGCGCCTGGAAACAGGGGGTCAAATGCTGCAGCCCCCCTCTGACAAGGCGCTGACGAAAGTCAACAGAGAATTAGGGACAGGCAGCGGCCACCGAGCCATTTAGCTCATCTTCTTGTTGTCGTCTGCTCTTTGTTCAGCTTAATGTGAATTGACCCGGCGATTGTTGGATTGTCTAATTCTTCAAGCCGGAGCCTAGATGCCTGCTTTTTGGTTTTTTGTGGGTTTTTTGTGTTTTTATTTTAATGAAATGACTTTCTCCAGCTGCCTCGTCTCTTCTAAAGGGGTGAAGCAGCCTGCAGGGGCGATAGGAAGTAACAGTATGACGTTTGAGGAATGTGGGTTGAAATAAAATTGAATACAGCTTACGTCTGGCCAGTGCAGATATTTGAGCTCCCTTCTGCTCAATATGGATACGGAGCAACAGGGAATGGATATTTTCTGTTTAAAAACCAGCTACCTGTGGCTTTAAAACTGACTATTTCTCCTCTTAACAGAGCTTTGCTCTTTGTCTAATGCAGGCTGTGTGGTATCACCCGGTGACTCCTGCAGCAGGGCCATCCCACCTGGCTGAGGTACAGCAGCTGTTTAATGAGAATGTAAAATTTCAACTTTAGGCTGAGATTGTATTTTCTTTTCCTGCCAAGTGTCCATCTGTTCATTATCTAAGATGAGTTGCCTACTAAAAATAAGCCCTGGCATTTACATTTACCAGTTTCCTGAGGATCTAAGAACATAGAAGTGCTGATTAACAATCCTGTCGCTGATTAATTATCAGAGTTTTAAAAGGCCATGTCTATCTGCACGGCAGCATGATCCCATGTATGTTTAAACATTCTTTCTGCTGCATTATACATCATCCACTTGGGACTACTCCCCATCTGACTTGGGAAGCGTTACAATTTCAGCTCTTGTTTTTTGCAAAGACCAACCTCCCTTTTAGTGGTTGAACCTGTATAAACTTGCGGGTGAGCTAAAGCAAGTTTCCCTTCTGAATTCAAACGTCAGTCTTTAGTGATGTGCAAAACTGTTTTTGGCAAAGTTCCTCTCCAGTCAACATGCTATCTCAAGTTAATTATTATAATTTGACCTAAAACTGTTACATGTTCTGGAAACTTTCTGAGATTGAAGGGAAATCCTTTGAGTTCTTAATCCCCTAGCATGCCATCTAAAATCAACTAAAGGCTGATGCATTGATCTGTCTTTTGATCTTTTCTCTCTGAGACTATAATAAAACTGCTGATCCATGATACCCTCAATTTGTCAACAAAAACACTGCATATTTATTTATTTGTCATTATATGGATCTTTAATTCAATTTGGTCTCCCTAAACCTCTTATCTCCTAGTAAGGATGCAAAAAGAATTGCATAGGATCCAAAAATAAAATCGTTTCTAAAAAGTCATTCACTGATGGCGTTACAGCCAGTAGGACCAGAAGGGCCCATTAGATCATCTAGTCTCATCCCTATAAAATACAGGGGTCACAGAACATCACCCATTTACTTTTGTACTAAGCTCAATACTTTGTGTTTCACTAAATTGTATCTTTCAGAGAAGGATGCAGTCTTAATGTTAACATGTTAAGAGAGAGATAATCCCCCTGGGTAAAAGCCTGGGCATACACAGAAACTAGAGATGAAAAAAAGAACCCCTCCACTCCCTCCTATTAACGTAGGATTGTATCTAAAATAGGGTTTGTCTTCTTTCATCCAGTGTCCATAAAAACTTCTGAAATGTGACTTCTGTAATTTCCTTTGACAAATTACTCCATTATTAAAGGAACTCTGGAAACAGCAACCGATACTCAACCTAAATGTACTATATTTTGTTCAATTTCCTTAAAATTACTATATCTGTTGTTGTTATTCTCATTTTATTGCACAAGCGCTTATGTTTGCCAGTCAGGAATTGTGGTCCCCTATACTGTGCAATGCAAAGGAAAAAGATGATCCTTGTTTTAAACAACTCATGCTCCATTGTTTTTCTCATTTAACCCCCCTACGTTTCCTCTGCCTCGTTGGTGACTAGATCTTCAATATACGTGCTTTGGCTCCATCACATAGAGACGGGAGAGCACCAAATCACACACAGCCCAGAGTGTCTGAAGAGCTTTTTCAGTCATACCCTAAGAGGTGTAACTTTGTTCAACTATGCCCTACCAGGCTCATCCTGCATGTAGGATGGCTGGGTGTGATAGCAGGGTCTGTCCCTTCTCGTGTCCCAAAGTGGTGGAGAAGCTGCTTTGCCTTGACACACAGCCACAGAGTTGATACACCGACTTTGTCTTGCCTCCTCCACATATCTAAATCTGTCCCTAGATGGCTCAGAAGAACTGTTTGCCTCAGGGGAGGAAGCTCCTTTTATCTGCTTCAGTTATTGGACTTCTGGAGGACCAATGTCTGAGCTTGCGTTGCCATGTTATTTCACTTGGGCTCAGGTTAGACCCTGCTATACTATGTCTCCAAAACTGCTGAGAACTTTTCCTATGTGGAGAGAAAGCAAATTTGGCCCAGGGGTAACCACAGGCTTTTTTTCCTCTTCTTCATAGTGTTGGTAATGGCCTGCCCAAGCTCTCAGAGGATGCCGTGGGTTGTGGGCAGCGAAATGCCAGCGTGCCCAGCCTGGCCCTGCTCTGCCAGTCCCCATGGCCAACCTGCCCTGCTTCTGCATCAGCATCGCTGGCACCGTGCGGCTGTTCGTGTGAGCCCTGCATGGCTCCAGGAAGAAGGATTTTCTTTGGAAGTGGTTTCCTTTGGCTCTAAAAGCTGCTTTTTGCCCCTGAAAGAAGTGGAAATTGGAACTGCTGGAAAGGGTTAGACCCTCAGTGCAGTCACTGCCTCTTAGAAAACTGCTTCTCCATGCCTCACATTTACAAAGTATTTCAGGACATCTTGGTGTCTGAGGCACTTAAAGTGACTGAGTCATTCCATTAAAATCACTGGAGGTAAAGAATTGAGGCTGTCTTGTATTTCCCAAAGGGCTGATTTTTAAATTATTTTGATCTTCCCTTTCTTCAGGGCTGAGTGCTGCAGCCAGGAGGCCAAAGGCAGCTCTTCCTTTTCCGCTCTCATTTTTGACTGTCACTTATCGCTTCTTGGCTGCAGAGAGGTCCAGACTCCCCTGCTGAAAGTTTCTCTCTTAGGCTTTTCCTCAGGTTGGTGGTCGAGGCAGGCTCATGGGAGCGATGTGTTTGAGTCCCCTCACCCTGAGGAAGGAGCTGAATCCAAGTTTGCTGTTTCTTGGCCCGGTGCCGTGGCTGCCATGGTGCTGAGAGCTTCCACCTCCCCCTCGGGATGTGTTTTTGGTGAAGGTGCCAGTGGCTGCTGTGCATCATGCTGGCACACCGTGTTCAATTGGCCCTGACATTACACGATGGTGGAAGTCCCTGTTCAGGGGACTTGTGTATCCCAACTGGATTTGGGCAGGAAATTGTTTTTTCTTGTTTTATGCAAAGAGGAGGTAGCTCTGGTCATGCACAGTAACAGAACTGTGATCACTCACTTAAATATAATGAAAATGTAGTTGATTTCAGCAACTATTTTTTCATCAAATAGGAAGTTAAAAACGTGATGTACCTTCAGAGTCGCCATGTTGTTAATCCAATATTGTGGCAACACGATTACAGCTGCCTCAGCGCGGGGTAGGCACAGCAGGATCCGGATACCTGTGGCACGGAGCGTGGGGAGGAGGGTTAGGAGACCTGGCAGGGTTGTGCAGCAAGGCAGGGAAGGCTGCAATGCTTTCACTCGGGAACCTGGAGGAACAGGCTGGAGTGAAAGCTGCAGTGATGGCAATTAGTGCTGATGTTAATAGTCAGAAGACCATCAGGATTAATATTCTCATAGCTCTGTTCGCCCCGTACATAGGTTAAGTATTTCTTCCTGCAAGCTGTGGATTGGGATATAGCTCTAGAAAACTGTCCTGGATACTGAGGCATTGGCACTGGCCATTTATTATTTATAACTCTGTTCAGACCTCATGAATATGTTTAATAATCCTTTAGAGCCATTCAAGAGGACACTCCACTTGATGTGTTGCACTGGATTTGTTGGGATGGGGGGGGAACCACCGTATGCCTGGGAAACAGGATAGAAATGTGAGCATCCCCATTCACATTGTCTTTTCTGCTGTTAGGTGTCTCCGTGGCTTGTGTTTATACCCATTTGTTTGTGCCAAAGAGAGATACGGCTCAGAATACAAAATCTGGTTGCAGGCAGCAGGTTGGGAGCTGGCTTCAAAACTGGCCATTGGGGCATGTTTGCGCAGGAGTGTGGATCCAAGGGATGAGAGCTGTTCTTGTCTTGGAATAGGAGCCCTCACAACACTGTCATGAAAATAAATATCTTTGTGTTCCTCGGGGATCAGATTAACTGGTCCCTCGTTCCACATTAAATTGAATTTGTACATTCCCCCAGCCTTTTTATTGTGTCTCTTCGGGACTGTATCAGCAGCTGCTTGGGTAAATGCCAAGTGAACGGGACTGTGCAGCCACTTTGTATGGAGAAAAACAAGCCCAGCGAACCCTGCGCTTGAAGCTCTGCTATGGCTATTGATGGAGGGATATGAAGATGCCTAGGCTGGGTTTTGCTCTGAGCGTGCAGGATCCAAAATGCCAGCTGGGATGCCAAAGCAGCTATAGCAGCAGGGGCTAGCACAAGAAGAGCTTGAGCTCTTGGGAGGTGACCCCTTTCCTCTCTGGCTCAGTCCACTTGGGTCTGGCTCCTGTAGTGGTCCCACTGCTGCTGAACCCGGTTTAGCTCCCACAATAGCATCAGCCTCAGGAATCCTAGTGCAGAAAAGACTCCATGTGGCCACAGCTGCCTCAAACATGATCCTCAGACTTTGCTTGGAGCAGGTGTAAAATGCTGGCAGTTGCAAACTCCTTTCCTAAATCCCTTGGCTTTAAAATGTTCCTGTTAGAGGATAGTTGCTTTCTCTCCCCTACCCAAAGTATTGCAGCACTGGGCTGCCCCCAGAGCGAGTTCCAACTCCCTCTCCTCACTAGTTCAGCCATTCTCCTCCTCCAGGGCTTGTCCAGACTTGGCGCGAAGGTGCTAACACACTTGTACTGACACATTTCCAAATGAAAGATGACATATTTTCAACTGAGCAGCTTTATCTTTTCCTGCTAACACCTGCTAAAAAGCAGCTCCTTCTGTCCACACTGGGATTTGAAAACCGGCTTGTTCAAATATTTTAGCTGACGTGTTTCAGAAATGCTCTTTTTGCCACCGTCAGGATAGGCAGGACGTAGGGGGCTGTGTTCCCTCCCCACCTGTGAACGTGGGGCTAATGGCAAAGCCTGGCTGATCTGAATGGTGCAGGACCAGGTTCAAAATGAGTGAAAAGCCCTGTTTGCTTTCACTCAGCATCTGGGTTGGGGTGGGAGAGGAAAGCTTCACAGGCCAGACTGTTAGCTGCAAACACTGACCTCCTGCAATTTAACACCTCTTTTCAGCTGAGCTTCCAAATGAGAACAATTTGTCTCAATACCTACTGTTCCTCTTCCACTCCTTTCTGATGGTGTCTTCAGCTTTGACTCGTTTCTCCTTGCCCATCTAAGAGTATCTAAACTTAATCAGAAAGATGATTAATTCTTTATTTTCAAAGGAACTGGCATCAGGTACCTCTGGCAAGATGAACAGCCTCCCAAGCCAATTGGATTGAGCTCCTTCCTCCCCCCTTCGCGAGTCAGGTCAGGTCAGGATTACCTGAGGTCTCATCCCCAAAATCCTCCAACCTCATACACGCATGGAACTGCTTGTGTAAGTCAAGGAAGAGCTGTGGGAGTGATGATTACAGGGCTGGGCTCACAGGTTTCAGGCCTTTTGGGAAAGGAATCATCGTTCACTGTTTTCTTCGCTAGTTATGAAGGAGTGAACCAGCAGAACGGCTCTGCTAACGAAAGAGGCAAGTTAAGGCTCAGTAATGATGTCCTGTCTGGGCCAAATCCTGCCTGCAGTGAGCTCACTCACAGCACCTTGATCCTCGGATGCTCATGTTGAATGCGCCAGGATCCCTCTTGGGAATAAGGAATGATGCTGTGTGAAGATTGGCAGAGCCCTGCCATTAGTCAGTGAATTAATAACAATATGCTTACTGCTCCTCCTGATGCATAAGGAGTGTAAGATAGAAAGCTGAACCCTGGGTCTTAGCAAAGCATAAAACAAGTAAATGAAACCAAGTAAAAATTAGGCAGGACTATGTCAAAATTTATTTCAGGGCTAAATCTGGTAGAACCCAGTTGAAACCTCTTTCCTGCGACAGTGCCTCCTGAGCCTTGTGCAATCTCACAGATTGAGCAACGTGGGCCACCTCTTACCTCCTCCCCTTTCATGCCGTGCCCCAACTCGTGTCTGCCCAGGTCTTGCTTTGCCAGCCTGGAGCTTCATAGCACCTCACTTTGGCGGGAGCTCTGCTGAAGATGGTGGGCTGTGCTGGGAGGGGATCTCGGCCAACAGGAAGTCCGTGGGGTCTCAGGGAAGTCACAGGTCTCAGGGAAGGTGATGGAAAGATGCTTTGGATGGTGGGGCCAGGTAGGGTTAGCTGGCATGTTGCTTGGCATTGCAAAAAGACAAGAAACCTGGTGAACGTAGCTTCCTTAAGGCCACCCCTAGGCTCTTATATCGATGTGTTCAGTGGTGGCAAAAAACCCTTCACTGTGTACAATCTAGAAAGAGGACTTTGCTTCCCAATACATTTCGTTGAAGTTACTAGTGCTCAGTAATATTAATAGGGAAATGAATGAAGAAAAAACTCTACAACTACAGTGAGAGCTAACTTGCATTAGCTGCATTTGTTGGTCTAGGATGGATTTTCTAAGGCCAAACATTGTCCCCTACAGCTTTTGGTGTAAGCAGATAATTCTGTTTGTGGCAGCTTTCATAGTTTCAAAGCTAGTTTTAATTTTTCATAGGAAGAGGACAGAATTGTTTTAGAATGGTGTCCTAAAATGGACATTCTTAACATTACTGGTTTTGGGTCAAAAAGCTCATGTAAAAAAATCCACACCATACCATGATGCCTCTCTCAGCTAGGTATTCCTCAGACTTCCAGAAAATCTTCCCCAAATACATTGTGAAACCCAAATGTCTTCACAGGATGGCTGTGCTTTGATGTGGTGACACACTTTGACAAAATGGAGATTTTCAGGGTGTTTCCCTTGCTGCTGTGAAATCCCTCTGTACACATTTGAAACGTCACTTCACAAACCTCTATTTCTAACAAACTTATCCATGGCTCAATGTGCCTGGTAAAGATCCTTGGGAACATCCCCTTACTGTTTTCACTCATTTCCTCACTGAGAAACTGAACATCTTCTCCTAAATATATCTGTAAATCCAGCTCAGTTATTAAAAGTGGATCTACTCACAGAATATATGCATTTTCCAAGCAGATAAATCTTAGGGGGCTGATTGTGCTCTAGTTAATGGAGCCAAGCCAGTTTGCCCCAGTTGGCCCCTTTTTTTTAATGAAGTGATGAAAATGGGTCACACAAATGGTAATTGCCTGATGATTTTCATTGCCCTGAGCTCGCTGGTTGTTCAGTGTGTTTTATGATCAAAGTGTGGTGTGGATGGGCATGGTCAGCCCATCCTCTTCCAGTTCTTGTGTTTGGCTGGTTTGTTACAGATGCATCTTTGGCTATTCACACTCCATTTCAGATGCGGACGTAACTAGCAGTTTTTATTTGATGTGAAAAAGAGAAGTAATCTTGGCACTTGGAAGCGAAAGGCACTGTTTGTTTTACGATGCACACAGGGATTCCTGTTTTGCAGCTATGATGTGCATATTTCATAGTGTTGTAGACAGCTTCTGTCAATTAACATGAATTATGGCTCCAGAAGCATTCGTTTACCATAAACCTGCAGTATATTAACTCCTGAGTTTCAACCCCTGCCAGTGGCAAATTCATTGCAATGCAAATAGAAATAATTTTGAAACTTGTGAGTGGAAAGACATTTCTCTTGCAGGACTGCTGTTTCTGATTGCTGTGGGGGAGCTGTCTCAGTATAACTCACAGCTCTATGGGGGATGTTTCATGTATCAGATTCAGGCTGCAAACTCCTCCTGGAGTGTGGGGCTTCTTGCCTTCCATTCTGTCCCCAGCTGCAGAGGGAAAAGCCTTGCCCCTGGCATGGGGATAGTGGCAAAGGATGGTAAACTGACCCTGTCCATTTGTATGGAGAACACCTGGAGGACGAGGAGAGCCCCTCCGAGGACAACCCAGGAGCCACTCCTAGCACAACCCAAGACGCCCTCCAAGGGTAACCCAAGAGCTCACCTAGGACAACCCCCTAGCTCACTCCTCTCCTTTCTCCCACATCTGTCCCAGGCTGTGTGATCTCATGGACCCTCCTGAGCTCTGGAGCTTGCCAGCCCCCTCTCTGATCTGTTCATTCCTAGCCCAGCACTGAGCTGCCCCTTTCTTTAAGAGCTAGATTAGTCTTCTGCTGGTCAAGTGCATTGAATCAGCTCACGGAAGAGTCTGATAAGGAATAGAGCAAGGGCGTGTGGCCAGGAGATGGGAGATGGGCTGGGGGTTGTTGTGATACCCCAGGGTTTCAAAGATCATGAGTAGTTAAATTGGCTTCACCTTCTGGCCTTGCAACCTGGGAACTCAGGTTTCTTGAGAACTCTGTAGACCTCTTGGGAAGGTTTGATATCTGTCATGGGGAAAGACTTACAGGTATAAACAAGAGTTAATCTTAGAGAGCAAAGGGAGATGATTGTCTGCAGGGGCTATATCCATGCAGATAACCAACCAAGTCTTGTCTTTGAATAGCAAGGAATGCAGGGTTTTCTTATTTTTATAGGCAGAAAGAGTTCACAAAGATTCGTAGAGGACTTTCTTTCCTTTTGGGTCTACAGATGGGATGCTGGTCTGTAGCAGCATATCCTGTGTGTGCAGGTATTTAGGCAGTGTGCTCAGGCACTCCACTGTGGAGGAAAGATGGATTTCGGGTGAGGGTCCTGAAGTGGTGCTCAGCTGAGCTCCCATCTCCACTCTGCTACAGGCTGTTCTAGAGTCTTTGGTCCTCTACTTAGTCTAACCTGTCTTTCAATTTGCCATCTTTAAAACAAAGGCAAGAGAAAGCACTAACCCAGGCATATCTATGCGGTGTGCAGAACTTCTGCTGAGACGATTCATAAAAGCATCTAGGCTGGCAGATAAGGCAAAGGTTGAAATATTGATTAGAAATCTTTCCTGACCTGGACTTTTCAGGCTGTTGGCCCAGGCTCTTTGCAACACCAGCTCTCTGGCTTTTCCCAAGCTGGGGCAAATCTTTCTGAAACATTGACTTTCATGTCTGCTTCCCAGGGTAGAGTTTTCCTAGGCAGCTGGGTAGGAGTCAGTCAGCCAGAGTAGCCATACCAGCTGCTCTGTTCCACTGTGGCAATGCAAAGCAAACCAGAAAAACTGGCTAAGCTGTAAAAGGAAAGAGTTCCCATGGACTGGGGAATCCTCTGGTAGGGCAGAGTCAGTGCAGGACAATTCCCACTGCCAGCACCGTCACTGGATTACAGCTGGGGTGGTGCCTGTATCCTGATGCATGAAAAGTGAGCTTATATAGATGTAGTTCAGATAATGACAGCAGCCTTCAGAGACCTCTGACGCTGACCTATGCATTGGCAGAGTTGGCTTTGCATAGTCTGTAGCTCATTGAGTGAAGCCCAAATGGTTGTGATGCTCACCAGCTGGGTCTCCAGTGCTGTTCTAATGTCGCTGTGTTGACCGACTTATGCTGATCTCTGCCATGGCTGAAGAATAGTTTCTTTGCTGCAATAATGCACTGTTGTGAGCTTTGATGTCTCTCTACATGTCTTGTATGGGTTACAGAGGCTGTGTGTATATTTTTGACCTAACAGACACTTTTCACTTGTCCCTTTGTGTGTAAGGCACAAGGAACAACTTGAGGAAACCATGCTAGTGGTGAAACACTGGAAGAGGCTGCCCAGGGAGGTGGTGGAGTCACCATCACTGGAGGTGTTCAAGGAATGTGTGGACGTGGCATTGTGGGACATGGTTTAGTGGGCATGGTGGTGTTGCGTTGATGGTTGGACTTGATGATCTTACAGGTCTTTTCCAACCTTAATGATTCTGTGATTCTGTGAAACATCTTACAGGCACAGCAAGGTTTGTTGGCTCCTTCAGACCAAGAAACTATTTCTGAGTATGTTGAATATTCAACTAGAGCATTTGCACCTCAACAACTACCTGCTTGCACAGATAGAGTGCCTCTAACCACTGGAGAGGGAATGTTTGAAGGTAAGAATGCTTTTAAAGTGAATAATAAGAGACAGCATTTGCAACTGAAACTTTCACAACATCAGCTTTGAGAAAGCATGACCAGAGCGGAAGGAGCACAGTTCGATGGAAACCGGGATGCTTCCAGGTCTGGAGAAGTGCACAGAGAGGAGGGCTGTGCTTGTGAACGTGGCTTTGGCAAGTGCATGGACACAGACTGATCCAGTGTCCAAGAAGCCTTTTGTAGTGGGTATGCCTTGCTAGTTAGCTGGAAACCAACTTCTAAGAGCTCCCCAGACAGGCTAGAGCTCCCAGCAATGCCCAATTCCGTATTTCAAACTTTGCTGGGAGCGTGCAGAGCTCCTGTTGATGCCAGTGGCATTGTGCTCTAGGGCTTGTTCCTGTAAGCTGCTATTGCATAGGACTGCCCCTGCTATGAGAGGCTCCACGGGGGTGGGTGTTGACCCATCCCATATATAACCTCAGAAAGTTTTGAATTTATTCAGTGACCACCAAAACCGGTTCCTTTGCTATGGCTTGTCTGCTGTGGGAGACTGCCTCGTGTTGGAAAGTATATTATCTGACATGCCTTAACTAGCATCATGTTAAATGCTGCTTTGCCCAGCTGTCCTTGCTGCTGCCAAAGGCAAAGTAATATTGAATATTTTGGTGGTGTTGATCTAATCATGCTAACGAATTTATTTTCTAAGATGAACTTTTCCACTGTAGACATAATCTGTAGTTCCAGACAAGTAAAAAGTACATAACTGATTCACCTCTCGTTGGTGTCTCTGCTCATTATAGTTGTAATTACCAGTCGCTTTTACAGAGAATTTTGTTAGAGAGGAGAGCATTCATCCATTTATCTCAACAACATTGTTAGCGGGAATAGTAGGGGAATTTAGAGAAAAACTTGCTGCTCCCTTGATTTCTCTTCCAACATCAGGGCGGGTGGGATGCAGGCATTAAGAAGGTGGTGAAAGCCATTGTGGGTATAAAGCAAGGAGCTGAGAAGTGTGTGCTCGGCCTCTCATTCCTTGCCATTGCTGGCCTAACCTTCTGCCATGCATACACTTCTAAGGGACTTGGTAAATCTTCTAGCTTGAGTCAGGGAAGAGGGTTTTGAAGATTGTTTTGCCAAACTCTTTCCCTAACCAAGGCCAACATGGGTGCAAGGGGCCCTACATGCGTCTGCAGCCTGTACCTGGATGGCAGTTAGCAGCTGGTCATCCCAGTTCACGGCTGAAATTCCAGCATTACCACTCTGGTACCAGGGAAGCCAGAAAGCGCCGTGCATAACCAGCCATTTAATCTTACAGAGGAATCAAGCAATTTATGGAGGTTATTAAACATGGTGGAGATGGAGCTGGAATTAGATTCAAACAACTCGGTAACAGTTGTCTTAACTTTCTCCTGCAAACCAAAATCAGCACATTGCTTCCTATGGGAATGGGAACCACCTCTGAGCTTCACAGAGGAAAAGCGTGGCCGATAAGATGTGTGGCTCTGAGAGTGATTTAATACGGCTTCCCTGCATGCGGAGCTGTTTCAGGACAGTCCTTGTGATCGCAAAAGGCTTTTCATGAGACGGTCTGGAATTTGAGGGAGAAATGCCCTCGCTCAGCTTCTGGCAGCCACCCGAAGCATTTTAGGAGCTGAAGATGATGAAACAGTGAGCAAGGCAGTCCGGCGAGATCTGAGATACCGACACCACTTATGCATGGATGTACTAATTGGTAGGAGACTGGAGGCAAATTTAAATAAAAACGCACTGCACAATTATGAGAGATTAAATCAAGTCAGATTAATTGAAACCGCAGGAGCGAAGGGAAAAAACGCACTGTTGAAGCTTGAACAGGTTTTACAGAAACTTTGTCCACCAAACCTCCCTGACACTGAGCACCCAACCAGAGGCAACTCTTGAGTAACCAGCTGGCTTGAAGGTAGCTCCTACAAATGACCCTTTTTGCTTAACGCTCAGACCATTTGGGTAACTGCAAAGGACTAAGTAAAGGGGTTTGCAGAGACGTAAGTAGAAGGGTCCAGAGGTCAGAGCTGGGCTTTTTGGGCACTGGAGTGTCTATGCCCTTTGGTGCTGTCTACAGTCTGGTTTTCCATCTCAGCGCCTGCCAGAGCAGCTGTTTGGAGGACCAGGGTTGGGTGCCACGCATTTGTGCACTGCCCAATGCCATGAGATCTCAGTCTTGTGATACTTAAATAAAATAGTGAGACTAAAACCAAGAAGCCCAGGAAAGGCTTTTTGCCCATGTCTGCTCAGACAAAGACTGTTGTTTGCATCCTGATGTGAAAAACGCACAGAAACTGCAAACTCAAAATGAAGCTCCAGAGAAGAGTGCTGGGTCATCTGAGAGAAGAACTTCTAGCAACAAATCCAGCACAACTAGCCATAAAATATTAAAGTATTACTCACTTGCTTTCATATGGCTGAAGATCAAGTGTGAAGCACAGACGTGGCTGAAATACGAGCTCTCATAGAGGTTTTAGTGGCCAGTCACCACCCCACATCTAAAAGGCTGTTCCAGGCAACACCAGGGTTGGAGTGAAGGAAAGGGGGGGAAGTGCAGGCAGAATGGAACCATTAGCTAGTTTTGCAAAACTTGTAGGTATTTTAATGTCTGAAAATTGTCTTTTTAAAAGAAAAAATTGACACTATCTTAAATGTGAGTGAAAACAGAGTTGCTAACAGTTATATTTGCTTCCTTTCTTTGAAACCTCAGATGCTGGGGTCATGATATTAAATGATGTTTAGATTTTATAGTTGCAAAGAAAAGCTGTAGGAAAGTACCCTCCAAATTCAGCAATGAGAAGTTAAATAAAAAGAGCTCCAACTGGTGACTTAAGAGTGAAAAGTAATAAGAATTAGAAGTCCTGCTTCTTTGGGCTGGAATTGTGAATGTGGGGGTCTATTAGTATAGAAAACTGCTATAAACCCCATACCCTGCATTTGTCCAGCACAGCACAGTGTCTTCTTCCATGCCCACCAGAGCAGGATTCTTGCTCTTCCATGCAAATTCAGTCTTTGGTGTCAGGTATGGATCACCACCAGGGAGCTAGGGAAAGAGGGTTGTCAGCCAGAAACCAGCCCCAAATTCACAGCCCATTTCACAGAAGCCAAGGTGGAAGCACAGGTAGAAATCCGTTCCCGGGTCTCTCACTGAGCATGGGTTCACATGGCGGGGTGCGGTTCCCAGGGTGCTGTACAGCCACCCAGTCACTTAGTCCAGTAGTGACCTGGGTAAATTACCATAAACACTTTTTGCAGCACATTATGGAGAGGGAATGGCAGGTATGTCAATTTAACTGACTCAGTTAAGCTCCTTTCTTTTTGCAAACGGGTTTCCTAAAGTACAGCTGTGTTAGTTTGCTCCTCTTCACCCTGCAGTGAGAATAATTTATGAGGAACGCACTTTCCCTCCTGTTAAATACTTTTTCTTAGCATGTCAAGTGTGTACATTGCTGCTGGCAAAAAGCAACCAGACCTGTAGAAAGAGAAATTTCTGAAGAATGTGTGGGGTGTTTGGGTGGAGCACAAATGAGCAGATGTTCCCACAGAGCAACAGGGGTTTATGGTGAATGAGCAGAGGTAAAGCCCTGGCTCCAGGGCAGCTGGATGCGTTAGGAGTACTCCAGTGTAAGAGTCACAGATGCAACAGGACGGCAGGAAAAGTAACTGCTGGGATGTGCCTGAACCCTTGAAATGCTGTGCATGGGGGTTTCCCACTGCAGGAGCTGATTGGGATGGCTGTACATGAGATTACTGGGATAATCTGTGTCCAGTTTGTAGCCCCCCTCAAACGACGGTGTTTGGCTTTTTGAAGCAAACACTGACTAATGTGAGATTTAATGTCAGGCAGAAAAATGCCTGTAAAAAGAAAAGGGGAGACGTTTCAAACCTGAGCATTTGAAGATGAGCCAGCTAAATCCACATGTTAGTTGGCAATAGTAAAATGCCATTTTTTTGGCTTGCAAGTCTTATATTTTTTAAGGGAGTGGTCAAAAAATATGAAATACCTCTGCCATCTGACCCAGGCAAGGTGGAGGAGCCCAGAAGCCAATCCTCCGCTGCATGCCAGTGGTCCTTGTGCCCCGGCTTCTAAGGCTACTGCTGCAATGTATGACCAGATGTTAATGATAACGATAATGTTAACGATAGTTAACGAAGCCATTGCTTTAATTTGCACCATATTGGGAGCCTGAGCTCTCAGCCCTTCTGAAAACATGTGTCTTAGCTTCAGTGTCTGTAAACTGCAGCAATTAGCTGTAGAAACTCAGCTCTCAGTTTTGGCAGCTTTGGCACCATCCTAAAAGATTATGCAGAGATCTGAAAAGTCCTTCTTGTGCCCCTGCTTGTCACTGGACCCTGTCTACCTCCGTGTACCTGGGAGACTGTGCTGCAAACTCACATTGTTCCTTGAGCTTGCCTTGCTCTTGCTCTACTGAATTTGCAAGTCTTTCTCGCTTCAGCACCTCGTGACTTTAAGATGTGAAAACAGAGATATTGATGATTAATAATTTATTTCACTGCTGAAATTCCCGCTCTCTGCACATTAGATGTCCAACCTGACATCTGCTTCATCAGTGCCTGAACTTCAAGGTACCTAAGACAAATGGCATGGGTTACGTTCCTTGAGTGTTACTGAGAGCTTGGTGATATCCGATTTCCTCTGTCCTGGTTGTATCTTGCTCATGCGTGCATTTTGCACAGAAATCTGACAAATGTATAGCCAGACTAAACTAGGGTGTTTCGCCTTATCTGATATTTAATGCGAACCATTGGATCCTTTGAGGCTGGAATTCAGTATTAGTTTTCAGTCACTGTAATTAGCAGTTGTTTGAAATGATCGTTAAATCCATTTTCCGAGTCAAATGAATCACTCAGGTATTGAGGAAAGAAAAATAAACAAAGGTCAGATCAGCATTAGATTTGATCATTTGGAGTTATATGCAAAATAAGCTGGAAAATTTGAAAGGCACAGGGATATGGAAGATCTGTCCCTTTGTAGCCACAGATTCTCATTTCTCAAAGGGAGAAAAAAGCTCTCACTGTAAGTCATGGGACTGTGCTTGCCCTGGCTGTCTTCCACAGTTGAATCCTGAAAGATGGTGTGGACTTTGTAAGGGATTATCTGCAGCACTGTTTTCAGGTGCTTCTGTGCTTGCAGGAAGGGGCAGTCGGCTTGGTATGTGTCAGCTAGGAGGAGCATCCTAGAGCAAGAACCAGAAAACAGCTAATTACTGCGTGAATAATGAAAAATCCGGTACTGCAGTGCAGACACAGCTTCCCTAGGAGATGCTGAATATGAAAGGCTGGTCCTGCGATGTGCCGTGTGCGGGACTGCACAGGCAGTGAGGGACACTCAGCTCCCTGGTGCCCATCTGCAGAGCACCCAAATCAGTGGTGACAGTTTTGGACTCTTGTTTGGATGCTGGCATCCAGACTGAAACACTTTGCGGTCAGCTAAGTGACAGTCTTATTTTAGGCATAATTCTCTGCTGCTGAGAGTGTGAAGTGACCCCTGCACCAAGGCACAGCTCACGCAGACCTGGAGATCAAGGGCAAAGCTTGGGACCATAAGGATGGTGAGGTCTCAAAGTGAAGTGTTGCTTTTTTTCTTCCCCTTGCAGGGTAATCACAGGTTGACTTGTCACTGAACAACCCCACTACGGCATATTTCACAGATCTTGCCTACTGCATGGAGTCATAGCGATGTGCAAATCCACCACTGCTGACACTTAAATACTAGAAGGCAACACTACAGCTGAGCATTCGACCCTAAAGCTGCATTGCTTGACTGGTTCATTTCTCAACTTTAATGTTGCATAAACAACTGTTTTTCTGTCCTGTTCTACATGCTCACACATGCACAGAGGCCTTACTTCTTCAGTCCCTCCCACACAAGCAAACCTCCCTTGGCTTCGCTGGAGATTTTGCCTAACAACTAAAATGATGGCCTTTTACTTGTTTCTTAAGATTGACTTCAATGATGAGGATGAGTGTCTCCCTTTTGGAGAGCTGCCCACTCTCCTTGGGCTCATACTGCACTTATGTTCTTCCCTGTTCATAACATCTATGTGATACACCGATCTGGGCAAGGCAAGTATGAGTTAGTACCACCTACATGGGGACTGTGGCACATCCAGAAAAATTAACTACCTTTTGGTCAGCCAATCAAAATTATTTTGGATTCTGTAACCTCAGAACCACCCCTTTTGCCAATAATTCCTTGCCCTTTCTCTACCTTGTAAAAATTTCTTAAATTCTATATTTAAGTACAAGGCTGATGGAAAAGTCATGACTATTTCTGTGCCAACATAGCGTTGTTATGTTGTAATGAATACAGCACTTACCTTTCTGTTTTCTGACTATCCAATAGCAGCCTTGCTTTTGCAAACCTAATTCCTGAAAATGCCATTAAAATCACTCTCAAGGAATGAAAACTGATAGTGGGGCTTTGCATGAAGTGAACTTGGTATCCAGAGGCTCCCACTGGCTCAGGTTTCATAACTCCTGTTTATTTTTTAAAAAGAGACAAAAATGTGATCCTCACAAATAAATAATAATTTGGAATAAAAATAAAATGTGATGCAAGTGTGCATGTATCTCCTATGCTCTGAGACCCTCTTGATGAAAAATCTCACCACGAGCTAATTAGAGGGGGCATAGGTGGAGGTGGGAGAGGTGTATCCAAAATGTTTCAGCCCATCTGAGACTTCCTCCGGTTTAAGGCAGAATTACGATCTTAGTAGTAAATGTCAATAAAACTGGTAAGCAGTATTAAAAGCATCCATTTTCCCAGAATATTTACCTAACAGCAGAACTCTTGGTATGCTGAAATTGTAACTAGCAAGCATATAGATACAACTAAATATTAATGACTATGTATTTGTTAACTAGCAGGAAAAACCACTGTTGCAGAGAAAAGGGGAGTGATGCCCACCTGGCACAGCTCCAGGTACACCAGCCTGCCCTCTCTGCAGGCATTGATCTTAGCAGAAATACTAATTTTTTGCTATTATTGGGCTGGAGGAGGTCCAGAGCTTGGTCAGCTCCACTCACCCACCATAAAGAGCTTTGCTCAGCCTGTACAAGGAGAGCTGGAAACTCCTTTGCCTTCCTCACTTGCAGCCTGGGAGCTGCCCCCCTGCCTGGATCTTGGTGTTTGTTTAGCATCAGCCTCACGACGTGTGTTGCATTTATCTGCATTTTTTATCTAGTAGTCACTGTGCTGCTCAGGAGCCAAGTACGATGGTTCCAGACCTTGGTGGTTGCCTTGCCAAATGAAAGTCCCTGGTCATCAGGGGTATATTGCACAGCCTCTCCTTCTCTCTCCTGGGTTATTTGGAAGGTGATAATACTTGCAAAGGCATTACCTAATTTTCAGGTGTGTCTGTCGTTTTTCCTGTTGGGGTATGAATATTTTCTTGTGTGGTTTGTAAAGGGCTGCTTGGCAGATGATTTTTATTAGTTGGGTATCACCAACTAATAAACTAACCCATGCTGAGGTGATGAAGGTTATTCTGAGTGGAATGGCTTTTTTGAAGAGGGAGACTCTGCAGGGTCTCATTAAGATGGTCCAGTTCTGGATTTTCCTTGTATTCTCCAAGAGTTTGACCATAAATGCCTTTGGGAGGTATTTGCAGAATTTTTTCATGTGCAAGCCATAAACATCCAACAGAAGAATTAGGTAGGAATGCATATACTGATGAGGGCGTTTCGACAAATGCATTTTACAATGCCCAGATCAATCAGTCCTAAAATTTACCTCCTCCGCCTCTTGTGTAGGTTAGAGTTCGCTGCATGGTTTCTGTCCAAGGAAGAATAATCACCAGAAATCTGAATTACTTGTATAACAAGAGCTCTGAGATGACATTCAAACTGCCACGACTTTGAAATTCTCAAGTGCAGGCTGTAAATGAGTGCCCCTTCCTGACAGCAGCACATTCCCAGCGTGTGAACTCGTAAGTACCTGGAAAGGTATTGCATCTTTCTTAGGAAACCATCTGGCAGCTTGGTCCTTTCCCCTCCTCTTATGAAGATAACTCAGCTTTCACCATCCTTGTGCCCATCTCTGCTCTTCTCCTTTGGTTTCCATACTGCCCTCACCAGCCAAGCACCTCAGTGCCTTTCTGCTGACGTGTTCAGCAGTGCCTATTCAGCGGTTTCCTAAGGGCTCAAGGTCCATGGTCACGTAGTGAACGTTCTGCTGCAGTTCCCTTGGCTGGACCAGGCGCTGTGCAGTGGAGGCCAGACTGCTGTCTGCTAAGACAAGACAAACTCCTCACTGACATCAAATGAGAGAAGACATCCCTAGGAGACTCTATTAGGCAAAAACTTAAGACTAGCAGAGAACTAGGAGTCCCCTGAAGCCACTGGCCAAACTGAATCCATTAGACACGCTGAAGAGCTGATCCTGTCCAGCTGCTCAGCCCTCATGGTGGTGCACAGTGAAGGTGTGGTGGGCATCATCCATCTAATGTCAGCACTTGAGCGCATATTCTTCCCATGTGGAAGATGTGTACGTGTCACCCCAGGACGGGAAGATGATTGTTTTGGGACCCTGTAATGGAGGTGTGCAATGAGCCTCTATCAGTGCTCATGGAGTTTGTTCCTCCAGAATGGCCTCAAGCACCACCACCTGTGAGTCTGCCATCTTCTCCAGGACAGAAATGGCTGAGGGAGCTAAACGCTGCAGGGAGGCACAAGAGGATGAAAACAGGTCTCTCTCTCCTGTAATAACAAGAGATCATCTGTCAGTACCACTAAAGCAGGTTTAATTCCAGGGTCTGCTTGAAAACAACTGCTGCAAAGTCTAGCTAATTTTTACTTCGGGAGAAAATTGTATTTGTCTGCCTCCTCCATATTATTGGTGTGGAAGTGGAAAAATCGACATCGGCTAGAGCCAATAAATGGGTTTTCTGCCTTGCTGAGCAGACTAGATAAGTGTCTGATGGAAGGTCAGCACAAAGAATCATTTCCTGAGCAAGTTATTTGCTATATTGGGAAAAAAGAAACCCCTGGTGCTACCCAGGAAAGACATGAAAAGATTTCTCTTGGATCGGGTTCAGGCTTTTTTGGTAGGACCAAGAGCTATCTCGTAGAGCAAACATGCTGGCTCCTTAGAAAGTGGCAAGCTGCTGGCAGGATCCTGGTTGTCCAGGCAGCCATTTCGGGTGTGCGTGAGCATGTCAGGAGTGCACAACAGCACTTCTCCACAGAGCTTCGTGCTATGTCTGTGCAGGCTGTGATCACTTTACGTTTGCAAAGTTACTCTCCAAAGCTGATAGTTCCTTGAGGCAGCTTCAGTGAAGGCTTGTAGGAGTTTGTTTGGGCTTTTTGCCCAGTTTTACCAGTCTGGCAGAGTCTTCAGGGGATGTGCTATGTTTTATATTGCCTTTCTCAGCCTTGATTTTCTGCCATCAGCACTTCAAGTTTTGCTCGTCTCCTATCAAGAGGTCTTGTCATTTGAGTCAAAAGGTACCAAGTTTCATCAGCCCTGCTTGCAACCTGCTCTTTAATGCAGTCTCTAATATCTGTAAGTCTTTGATTACCCTAACATCCACGTTGACTTTGGCTCAGGGTGCCTTTGACGTAAGGCAGCGGTACCACCTTTCACCCCTGTCTCAGTCTAGCATGCCCCAAGAGCATGCAGAGGGTGGTGAGGCAGCCGCAGAGGCGAGTGTGCATGGCATTTAGCTAAATGCCAGTAATAACAGCTAGACAGGGTGTGTTACCACCAGAGAGGCCATGTGTTGATTATCCATGGCATTATCTTGTCCTGCCCAGCATCACTTTTAGTTTGTGCTGCTTGATTTTTCTGGGTGAGTGTGTAGGGAGTGCACCCCAGTGCCATGGAGATGTGGAGGTACCTAACTCCGCTGGTGTCAAACTTCCTCTTGCTTTCACCACTTGAGTTTGGTGCCCAATGCCTGTTTGAATGTAGCCCATGGTTAGAAGATGCACCTGACTCTGCCTCTTCTCCCTGCTCTCCCCTCCCAGCTGGGGTCCTTCCTCCTTGGTGGCAAAGCCACTTTTGCCTGCACTAGTAAGGAACCTGGAGCAAACCATGGTTGGTGGGTGATGCACGCAGACTTTAGCCTTTAGCAAAATCATTGCTGGGCCAATCCCACTTACACATTTGGTAAGATATTTTTCTTCTGCTTGCATACTTTCCTTTCCCATCCCCTGCTCCTTCCTGCTGCCAGAACCCCCCCAAAAGGGCCTGGGACAGGTGCAGTGGTTATGGTCTGGTCTTTGGTGGGCATCAGCCAGAAAGCTGATCACACAGTGGTGCGTGTGGGCACAAATGTCCCTGCAGGGCTCAGAGCCGATTGTATCTCCGCATGCCAGGACACTGATTTCTTTCCCGGTTTTAGATAACAATCTTGTGGCAGGGCATGATGCTTCTTCTGCTTGACACGTTGCCTACACCCGAGATGCTGCTTGTGAGAAACAACATGATGGTGATGAAACAAGGAAACTAAGAGGCATGAGAAAGTGAAACCCTGCTTAGAGCTAGTGTGGCTGAGAAGGTGGAGGAAGAAGAGAGTGCAGATAAGAGTGACAAATCCCTTCCCTATCTCTTGGTGAGCTCATGGTCCTCGGCCACAAAGCCCTAGAAAGCGCTTCATGTCGTGGTATCTCCTCTGGCCATTCCCTCGTGTCCTCCCATTGCTAGTAGCTCTGCAGTGTTGAGCAGATCCATCATTCACCTTTTATATTCCTTTCTCGTGTCAACACAACGCATGTCTCCATATTCCCTTTCTGCAGGTTATGTAGCCTCTGGGAGGGATGAACTGGCTCTGAGAAGTCCACCAGCAGGAGAAACCTCCTTAAGAGTTTTAAATGGCACTGGCCACCAGGAAACTTGGCTATTTTAGTTCTAATTGCCGTCTCTTACTGACATCTGCAGGGCTTCAGACTTCTCTTCCTTTTGCCAAATCCTCCCTGTCTCACCATGGAGCCATGACCAATGGGAACACATTAAAAAAAAAAAAAATCACAATTTTAGTAATCTGTTTGAATGTTGCTATGAAACGGGTCACGGGGGCCAGGGCAAGGCCTTGTTTGTGTAGTCACCCACAGAGGAAAAAAGACATTTCTTCTGCTTTGAAAAATACCTCTTTCATGCTGAAAGGGCATACGGTTCGGGTGGAAGGCTGTGGCCTCCAAAGAGGAGGATGAGCTGCGGTGGGACATTTGCTCAGTGACGCAGCCCAGATGAGCAGCTTTGCAAATGTTCCTTGAGACTGTGTTTCATGTTGCTCGATGCACATCACACGCTGCACCCAAATATTCATCCTTAGCTAAGAACTGTCTGCATTGTAGGACAATTAAAGTAAAATATTACCCCCTCCTCCCTAACCCACAAGCAAACACTGCTGCGGGTGAAGGTCAGCAGAGGAAGAATGACATCATGAAACCCAAGAGGGAAAGCAAACATCACGCCAGCTCCATGCGTGTGTCAGCTACTGCGCCGGGACATAGAGTTGCCTCTTTGAGACTTTGACTTCTGTGCTCGGAGGACTTTTTTCGGGCCAGCTATAAAGCACAGGTATGCTACGCACTGCAGCTAACTGCAGAACAATCCATCCCTCTCCTGCTTTTCAGGTCCTGGTGGCAAGTGGTGTACAAAATCCTCACCACCCTGCTATGATGAAGCCATTTGCATGCGAGCCAGCAAAAGGCTGTTTAGCTGCGCTCCGACTGCAGCCCTGGATGGCCACGGATCGTCCCTCAGCCCACGCTGCTCCTGCTGGGACAGGGCGTGGGGCTGGCAATCGAAGTCCTTGAAGCATGGAAACAACCCATTCCAGGTAGCAAGCCTTCTCCTCCCACAATGCAGTACATCTTAGTAGTGCTAAAAAAATGGGTTTTTTCTTACAATGGCACGGAAATGACCTAAACCCCATGTAATTAATTTTTTTTTTTAGTTCTACTAGGATGTACCAGTGGTGGTGCCAGTCCCAGTGCCGCAGATGTAACCTGCTCAGATGCATGCCCTCCCATGCCCAGCTATTTAAAACTACAACTGCCTGCTACTGTAGGCAGGGTATACATAGGCAGGTAAACTTGCATGCAAAAATCGAGGTGTCTGGGATGCAGCTCAACAGGATCACTTGTAGGAATCCCTTAAGGTTATATGGAAGTGCTGGTAGCATTGGCCCATTGTTTCCCAAGCTGAAACATCCCCCTGCATCATCTGCTACCAGCAAAGCAACGATTTACTGAACTCATCCCCCCCAAACTAAACTCAAAACTTGGGCTCCCTTGCTCCTTGGGTGCTGGGCAGACTGAGGTCCCTCGTGCCCATCCCACCAGGCACTGGGTACCCGCTCTGGATGCATCCACCTTCCCCCTTTCCTAATGGTGGGCTCCTCTCGTGGACCTTGCACCTCCACCAGCATCTGCAGGGCTGAACGCAATGCTGTGAGCACCACCACCATCATGCTGGGAGACATCCTGGTCTGAATTAAATCCGTAACAAGACGTTTAATGAGCAATTCTTGCCCTTGTGCTACTGCTAGGTGCTTAATCCTGCATGAGAGCGGGGGTTAAATACTTTTATACCTGCATGTACATACTTGTGTGGATACTGCCTTTGATCCAAAATTGTTATAAATTTATTATGAATATAAAACCTGCACTGGCTAGGACTCGCAAAGCAGCACTGTAGAAAATAAACCCTCCTGGCACTACAAATCCCAGAGCCTAGAAGACTTGGTTTTGCAAAGGACCCTCACAACTGGGGTAAACCCCAAAATTGAACAACTTGGGGTTTTAGGTTTTTTGGGGTGGGTTTGTGTTGGTTGTTTTTTTTTTTTTTTTTTTTTTGGTAAAAGTAAGTTTGCCATGTTAACAAAAGCAGAATAGTTTTATTTAGTGTTCATCTCACACCTTTGACAGCTGCAGCTGTCAGGCACAGAAATACAGTATTAAAATAAACTGAACAGAGTTGCTCATTGAAAAAATCACGCTATGCAAACCTGTGGATTGTAACATCAACAGTATAAAATGTAACAAAATTGGAGTTTTTAATTTTTTTAAGCTTTTAAAGATAATAGTCCAGGCTATAAAACTATATAAGCATTGAATAAGAAATGTTAAAGTCAACAAGTCTACAACAGATACATCTTGTAAAAACTCAATAAATTATATATATATTTATAATATCTAGTAACATTTGAAATCATGCACAGTTTTGTACATTTTCTTTTTTCAGTACAGGAAAACTCAACGCTTCGAGTACTTGGAATGTACACAATTAGCAGACATCTGTAAGAAAATACCAAAAAATTCTTTTTTATTCCAACAAAACAAAAATCTATAGAAATCTACCTTCTCAAACTTCCATTGAAATAACCTCAAACTATAAATTATTTCTTTTAGGATAAGGATTTCGTGGCTCTAAGAAGAAAAAAAAATAAATCTTAAAATGAGATGCTGTCATCCTGTTATTCTGAACATTGATATGTAATATGCACCAGAGAAAAATGGAAAGAAAGAATTCAGGATGCAATTTGCCTCGCCTCTTCGGGTATTAGATAAAGTCTTCTGGACAAAAAAAAAAAACCCCACCCACAAAAAAACCCCAGCCCAAATCTGCCCCCTTGTCAGCTTGATCCATGCTAAAATTCCCTAGTTCACTCCTGTGCTTTTAAACAGCTATCTGTCATGGAGGAACAAAATAGCACAGCATTTTCAACACAGAGCATCAGGCATCCCTGACATTTTCCAATGAGTTAGAGGCAACAGAAATACGCAGTTGTTGCACCTCTCCTGCAAACAGTGTCACTCTTCTTGCTATTTTGCTCACATGGCATTTCTGCAGCCCAAAATACAACAGTACTGGCAAAGGGGAAAAAAAAAATTACCCCGCATCATCCAAAGTCAACATTTCGCTTTGCTGCATACTTGTTATTAAATCGACCACAAAGAATACCTTCATTTGAAAATAGAAAAATAAACACCCTCGCCCCCTTGCACAGTGGTTAAACTGATGGAAGAATTCTTGGCCCTGTTTTTCTGAAATGTGTAAAAATCATCTCTCTGCTGCTATTTGTTTGGTTTTAACCACTGGTAATGTATTGAAAAATAAACTTACTTTTGCTCACTGCAATCCAGGATAAACTAATATTTTTTTAATGAATACATATATATATTTATAACATTAAATGTAATTTGTTAAAGGACTGTACACCTATACATTCTTTCAATATTTCCCATAAAAAAACAAAAGAAAAACTTGATTAATATATTTTTTCTCCATTTTTAATAAGTTAAAAAAAACCCACCCTTAAACTCGGTGAAATTTAAAGTTTACAGTAACACTACGCTATTTAAACCAATGAACAGATATGTTAATGTCTATAAATAACTTTACAAATATACATGTTAAGGTACAATTTTTAAAACAAAACTGTGAAGATATAAAACAAACAAACAGTCTTTTCTTTCGCCCAGATCAGTATATCCTAGATTGCAATGCTCATATTTTGAGACTCTCTCTCAGTACTGGTTTATGTTGCATTAGTATTATACATTCCTTTTTTTTTTAATATATTTATTTATATATATACAGGATATATTTATAGACATATACACAGATTCTCTGGAATAAACCTTTTTGATATAAGTTAAAGGCTCTTGCCTACAGGTACCCGTAACTTCTTTCTCCGAGTCACTGCATGTAGATGGAGCCAGACCGCTGGTGTCGAGGGGTGGATGGAGGAGCTGCTCCCCTCCTACCCAACCTTGGCAAGCAAAACTATGCAAACCCCAAAAAGCGAGATTTCCTCCCCCCCCGCCCCCAACGGCTGTTCCCAAAGGTTGGGATGTGGCTTGAGATGCCGTGTGGGCACCCAGGAGCCAGGTCCCCCGCCGCTCTCGGATGGGTGATGCTTTCCTCCCTGGGGACCACCATGGCCGCTGCACGTCTCTGCCCATCCCCGGGGTCTGCTCCTGCCTCGGCATGGCCCCGTCGCTCCCAGCCCAGTGCAAGGGCCGGCAGCCGCCAAGCCTGGCCAAAGCGCTGCCATTTCAGATGATTTGACTGTCTCTTTTTATAATTTTTTTCCTTTCTCCATGATGATTTGCGTTTTACTTTTTTTTTTCTTCTTCCAAAAAGGATTCCTTCTAAGTAGCTGGGTAATATGATCATGAAGCTATAAAAACGACGACAACAAAAATATAGATATTTTTATAAATATATGAATCCCTGCAGGCAACGTGGCTTTTCAGCTCCACCAAAAAGGTTCATGTACAGATTGCATAAGCAAAGAATTTCTACATTCTTTACACATTTTTTTGTGTTTTTTTAAAAAAAGGAAGATTTTTTTTTCTTCTTCGTATTGCAGGCACAGAACGGCTACTCTGGCACTCGAAACACAAGCGCGGCAGCTGGGAGGTCAGCACCCCCCAGGTTCAACATTCTGCTTAGTAAAAAAACAAACAACAAAAAAAAGAAAAATAAACAAAAAAAAAATCATATATGATAGATCATCTTGGCAATAGATTAGTTCCTTCAGGCCAAACAGTGCTTCTTGACTTTTTATACAGCAAACGGGGGAAAAAAAAAAAACCCAAAACCAAAAAAGTTAATATTTTTTTTACCCTGAACAGCTCGACAACACAAATCTCCGGGCACCACCACGCAGTTCCACTGGAAGATCCTTCACAACGGTTTTGTCCTCGGCGCCCCACCCTCACACCTCCGTGGGCACGCTGCCCACCTGTCCACCTGTCCGTCCGTCCGCCCGGGGGTGTCCTCACGTCCGGATGACGCCATTGCAGGGGGGGTGCTTGGGCAGGCAGGGCTCGTCGGGCAGCAGGTCATGTGCAAAGACTGAGTCGTCCCCCGAGGAGCAGGTGCTGTGGGTGTCCTGGCCGGCCGGCGAGTACTGCTCGAAGGGCACCGAGAGGTCCAGGTACTCCTGCCAGGGTGACAGAGCCATCAACGCCGGGTGTCCCCCACCGGGGACCGAGCAACCCCTCCCCGCGCCCGCCCCACCACACTCACATCGGTGGATGTCACGGTGAGGACCCTGTCCAGGTCTTCCACCAGCTGTTTGAAGGTGGGCCGCTGCGAGGGGACGGCGTGCCAGCACTCCCGCATGATCATGTACCTGCATGAGATGGGAGAGGGGACTGTCACCCATGTTGGACTAAGTGGCACCCACCCGCCTGCCCACCCACCCCCAAATTGCCCGAGAGAACAGCTATGGCCAACACAACTTCAGCCATGGTGGCCTTGGTGCATGGCCAGCTTGGGGGAGGAGGAAGAGGGTTTTGTGGAGCCACGCTCCTCACTATCGATCTCCTCATGCGTGTCCACGCTCTCAAAGCAGGAGGAGGAACCATCCTAAAGATGACACACCAGGGCTGCACCCCCAACTGCCACCCACCAAAAGAGTCATGGGCTGAACCGAGATGTGTCGGGGTGGGTAAACCTACCCGCTGCCAGCTCCACAATCTCCCAGCGGGGATGTCCCACCAGCCTGGACCATGGCCCGGGGTGGCATTTGGCCGCAGAGGGAAGGGGGAGCGGGGCGAGGTCACCCCCCACCACACACTCACAAATCATGGGTGCAGTTTGCGGGTTTGTCCATCCGATGGCCTTCCTTCAAGAGTTTGAAGAGTTCCTCAACGGGAATTCCTGGGTATGGAGACCCTCCCAAAGTGAAGATCTCCCATAGTAGCACTCCAAAAGACCAGCTGGAAACCAAAGAAAGATCTTTAAAATTCAATGAGGTTTTTTTCCAAGCCCCCCCCAACACCCCCTCCCCCGCGCGGCTTTATTTCTGTGCAGCCATGCATAGCTAACAAAGTCATCAATAGCATGACTAATTGCCTAGGCCATTTTTACTAGTTACTTGGAGATCTCTGCTGATCCAACTCAATAGCAAAGAAATCCCAGGCACCAAGTCTGAAATTGAAATGAGCATTTAATCAGATAGGTGACAGCCCATCTATTACCCCCAGCTCTTTGTTAGGTCTTCCACCAGCTCCACTGAATGGAACAAATCAAATTATTCATGCACAGCTTCACTGAATTGCAGGCTTGGAACCACAGGCCACTAATTGTGCAAGCTGATACCAAAACTTGCTTGTTACAACACTCATTTCGCTGGCCAAGCTGGGAGAAAAATACCCCAACAAAAATCAGCGGAGCACTAATGTTACACGCTCCACTCCTGCAGCTGTGCTCTGGTTAAAAGTCCTCTTTTTCAAAAATATCTTTTGCCTTCTTCATTTTCTTTTTAAAAACAGGGATTATCTGTCTCTGTTTCGCTTCCACGCACGCTTGCTCTCCCGTTCTCTAGCTTTGATTTATCTGTCATGCCCGCTGCAGCATTACCTAAGCATGGAAACTATGATTTAAGATCAATGAAAGCCAAAGTATGTGAAAAATACAGAAATAGAAAGATTCATTTGTCCAATTGCAAGCGGTGAGCCTTGAGGAACAGGCGGGCTGTCTGCTGAATTACTGTAAAAATGCCATTATCGACCAAATACTAAAATAAAAAAGCTGGCGTGTGTGCTGAGCTACTTCAGTCCTTACAAAGCTCAGATGTGATACAAATTTACACGTAAGGCTGTTTGCTCACCGTGCAGAGGCACTAAAATGGATAAGAGAGGATTAAGAAAAATAAAGGCAAATAAATGAAGCGGCAAAATTAATCCCAGAATATATTTGTTGAATATTCTCTGATCAACGCTACTAACAGCAGACAGAGTATTTCAAGCTCATCCCACGTACTTAACTGAAGCGTAACTGTCTGGGACAAAGCGTAGAGGAAGCCGAGGGTGATTTTTTTTGCAGGCAGTTTTTTTTGCACAGAGGGGGTTTTGCACAAATTTTTTTGACTGCGGGATGAATCTCCTCATCTATAAGCTGGACGAGAAATACCTGCCTGCCTTCCAATAATTTTGCAGCAGCTCACTAGAGATCCTCAGATGAAAGCAACTAGATAACGGTAAAATAAAACCATGTGTGCAAAGCTGCAGCTTGGAATTGACTCCTTTGCTTTGGCATCCCCAGGCACCCCAGCAGTGAGCGAGCCCCGCTCGTGCTTAGCAGTACATTTGTCTTTAAGATACTATAGGTGTTGATTTCCCTGTCATTTTATTTTTTTCACAAAGTGTGGGTATGCTTACACATCACTCTGGTGAGTATAGACCCGGTCAAACAAGGCTTCTGGAGCCATCCATTTCACAGGCAGCCGACCCTGTAATTAGGAAGACAATGGGAACATCCCATCAGCATATTCCCCCAGCCACAACGGCACCATCTGAATCTTCTTTTCTAATCCAGTTTGAAACATTTTCATTAACAACCACATCTGCCTTCCTGGTCACTGGGCAAAGCAGTGGTGGCCACATATAAACAGATTAGAGCATTTGATCCCGGGATCTTTGCTGACAATCTTTGCAGTAAATGCTCTCTGTAGAGGACTGTATTTCACTGCCAAAGCAGGTTTAATGTATCAGAGCATCTAAATCTTTGCATGGGAACAGCATCCATTGCTCATAAATGCAGCGAGCTCTGCAGCAGAGCATGGGACAACACTTTCCATTGCTTTGGTTGGAAGAAGCAGTTTGACTCCAAGTCCAAACCCTGCTTAGGCTGAACTTGAAGGGAAACTTCCAAGAGTGAAGGCAAGGGCCAGATCCTCTAAGAATCAAACCCTGATCCCGCCAGAGGCTAAAGGAGGAGGCCTGAGCCCGGGTTTCCAGGGGAATATGCTACATCAGTGTCATAAACATGGGCTGTCACATATGAAAAATAAATTAGATTAATCATAATTCTTTTGGGCTTTGCTTGGCCCCTGGAGGGAGTCAGAAAGACCTCTTTCATGTCTGAGGCATAATTCGGCTATGAGAGGGCTTTGTCCTCTTCTGACCCACTGTCTCACTGGGGGAGACAACTAGAGATGGGACATAGGCAGGACGCACAAATGGGATTATGCTGTCCAACACAGCTCGAACAGGGAAAAAACATCTAATCTACAATTAAAATTCCCAAGAATTTTTATTCATTTATGATTAAGAAATCCCAGCAATTAAAAGAAAGATTTCTGATATGATATTGGAAAGGATCAGTATGGGCATGGTGGACTTCGCAGGACTGCCCGGACGTTTACACCCCTTGCAGTCGCAAGGCCCTCAGGTTCTGCAACACCCTCAACCTCTTCCACTGCCACCTCTGCATTCTGTTGTAGTTGCGGCTTTTGCTCAGAGCTCAACATCTGTTGCAGGGCCCTGAACCAAGTCTTCTCTCCAGCCATTCATTCATAAATTCATCTCTACAGAAAATATAAACAACTCCGGGACTCAGCCCTTGTCTGGGACCATCCTCTCACCCCTGGCAGGGGAGCCAAGGAGCTCAGTTGTAAAAAGGAGAGAGAAATGCATGGAAGTCAGGTAGCTCCAGGTATACAAAAAGTGACATTCCTCTGTCAAAGGCTCTGGTGGGACAGAAGTTGGCTCCTTGGGACCTTTATGAAGAGCAGTGGAGCAGACTGGAAAGGGCTCCATTGCCCTTCGGTCAACACCTTGGTTTCTCTTGGTCTACAGCCTCCTGGCCAGAGCCAAGAACTCTCAACCGGCTGCTAGCACCAGCAGTATCTGTCAGGAAGAAAATGGATGGTGGGTGGACTCCTGGGGCCATCCTATCTACAGGCCCTCACGGGGTGAGGCCACCGGCAGATTTCTTCCTCCTCAGCCTCTCTAGAAAGGGAGATGCAGGACAAGGGCCACTTGCTGCAGGGATGGACGAATTCCCTGCCAGAAGGAGAACCGCACGTGCTTGGCAGCTCCGTACTTACATTGGTGGTTTTCTTGTAATAGTCGATGTTGTGAACGTCTCTAGCGAGGCCAAAATCGGCTATTTTCATCACATTGTCTTCAGTGACTAACACGTTCCTGGCTGCCAAGTCGCGATGAATGCACTGTGAAAGGTGAGCGAGTCAATAAATAAGGGCTTGTTAGTTGCCTGCGCCTGGAACCAACAGCACCATGCGGTTTATAAGCGTGGTTTATAAGCTGCCGTTTCATTGACTCCCAAGCTCATAAAGCTGTGGGGACTGCTTAACTCCTCGCTTTCTGTGTCCCTGCCCCATCATGCATGCTCGGTGGGAGCCACCTCTTAGCAACACCTAATCGGCAGCCTCAGCGCCGACACAGCCACGTGCCTTTTCTCTCCAAAGGGGATGCACAGATGAGAAAGCCAACCCTCTTTTTCTGTGGGTGCCTACTGGGATGTGAGGCTCTCTTTCTGCCCCGCTTCCTCCAGGAAGAGGAGTGCAGGCTGATGTTTGAAGGAAAAAAAATCCTCACATTAACACATCCCCAATACATCCAAAATACTTCGAATCATAGAAAGGTTTGGGTTGGAAGGTACCTTTAAAGGTCATCTAGTCCAACTCCCAACATCATAGTTGTTAGCTGAGAAAGACACTAAATTAGCCTGCACTGTGCAGAAAGGGAGTTTTAGCTGAGAAAGAAGCTAAATTAGCCTGCACTGTGCAGAATGGGAGTTTAAAGCCACCGTGAACCATCCACCCTGAGAGGCAGTCACAGGATGCACCCATCTGACATCTGAAGCTGAACTCGCTCTGGCCGTAGTGCTCCCTGCCCGCAAAAAGAGCTCACGCCGGCTGGTGCACAGCTTCCTGAACCCAAATCCTGATTCTCCACTTGCTGATGTCAGGGTAAATCAGGACCAATCCCACGGTATGATGTAACCAAACGCAGCAGCCGGCTCAACGCCCGCGAAGTGCTCCCCAGGGAGCATCCTGGGCACGGCCACGCATCGAGCCAAATCCACCGCCAGCTCCGCTCCTCACTGAGCTGGTGGCAGCTCTAAACACGTGAGCTACACCCAGGATCTCGGCTTCCTCGAAGGTGCCCTGTGTCTTTAGCGATCTCAGAAGGGAGATGAGGGGGACAGGGGTGCACGCAGCTCCTCGCCGTTCTCTAAAGCAACGTCTCTCACAGTGGCAGCTCACAACCTGGTGTGATGCTCACCCTGACCACTGCTGCCCGAGCCTCAGGATTGCACATCTGAAGGCCAGTTACCTCTCCGAGTGGTAGAGGCTGAATTGCTGAGGAACTGCACCAAGGTCTGGGTTGCTTGTGCTTTTGTACGCATTTTGGGGATGCTAACAGGCCTGCAAGCGACAGCGAGGGCTGTGCAGCTGCGTGGCTCATGGATGCAGCTGGCATATGGCAACTCCTGCATATGGCTGAAGCCTTCTGCAAAAAATCCAAGATCCTTCATACTGAAAAATCTGGCCTCTAAAGGGAGAAGCCTGCAACGCTTTGCCCGACACACACACAGAGCACTGCATGCCTTTGAACACACGGGTCTGACCGACACTTCTACCAAACGAGGTTTCTCAACTCACTTTCTGAGATGCCAAGTACTCCATGCCACGGGCCACCTGGTAGGCACAGGAAACCAGGTCTTTAAATGTCAGCTGCTCCTCCGGCAGCTTGCAGGTGTCGAAGGAATAGTCCATGCCAGGCGGGCGACGTGCCCTGAGGTATTCCCGCAAGTTCCCCTTCGACGCGTATTCCACCAACACGTAGAGCGGTCCTGCAAGCAAGAGCACATCAGCATCCAGCGGAGGAACGGCTGTCCACCAAAATCTCCTCTGGGACACTTTGGGCAGCCAGTGAGTAATTACACAGAAGGGACAGTCAAACCTGAGCCTCCCATGGCCCTGCGAGCACCGGGCTGCTTTGCTACGTACCATCCTGCGTGCAGGCACCGAGGAGGTTAATGATGTTTTTATGCTTCCCTATCATTTTCATCATTTCCATCTCAGAGACCAGGTCAGAAAGGTCCTTGTCTGTGGCATCATCTGGAGAAAGCAAGAGAGGAAAGCAAAAAAATGTCAGGAAGAAAGTAAGTGATTTGTGAAGCAGTTAATACAACTGCTACGCAGCCATGCAGGGCTTTGACGGGGAAACAGTACTCAAAATATGGCAGTATTTGTTTTTATTCTATTTTGGGAAGAAGAATCAAAATAAAACCAAAAAATACTATCTCAGAAAAAGAGAGAATATTTGTTCAAGAAGAAAAAACAAATAGATGGAGAGAAATGTTTATATGGAAATCAGTAAAACTTTTGCTCTTCTGTTTCATCCTGGTCAGTATTAAAGAAAAAAAGTCAGTTTCAGTACCCGGCAATCAGAAAATTTTCTTTTTCTGATTGTTTTCCTCCCTCATCTCCAGGGGCAAAGAGGTAAGGATGGGGGCAAGTCAGAGCTGGGAGAGAGACTAGAGGAAGGAATGTATTTTTTGCATGGAAAGCTGTAATTTTTCTACAAAAAAGAAATAAAGAGAAACTCCCCCCCATTTTCCACGAAAGTATAAAAATGGGGGAAAACCTCCCCAAGTGAATACTTTGGTTTGGAAAGATGGGAATGTTCCTGCTTCAAAAAACAACTTCAGAATGGACTGAAGGAAATGTAAATTAAACAAATAATTTTCTGATATGAAATACTGTTTTTTTTAAAGATGTCACCCCACATAACTTCAACCCTGGGCTGCTCACTGTTGGAGCATCTGCCCTGCTTGCTCCAGCTGAACTCCTCAGGGTGATTTTGTCTGTGTCTTGTCTGTGGTTACCGTGCGTGGGGGAAGCGTGGGAAACAGAGACTCGCCCGGAGGTGCCCAGTGAACCCCCCACTCTGGCTTCCCTTTAACCTCTCAGGAATTTGGGATCGAGTTTCTTCAATGAAGAAATTCCTCAAGAAGGAGTTTGTCAACTGAATTTCTGCAAACTCCACCTGAGCTTGTTGCATTAGCTTTTGCTAGAACAGGCAGCGCTGGTTACAGGAGTAAGGAGCGGGCTGATTCATGGAGCTGGCTAGAAGTGAAGGGGGTTCCCCTTCTTCTCAGGGATGCCACTACCCCTTGGCAGAGAACTGGGTTAATTCCCATACCCTCTTCCTGATGGGATTTGCACCTTTACGAGCTCTCCAAGGAGACAGCCCTCACCCCCAGGCTATGTGGGTGAAGGGGAAGAAGGGCTGTTCTTGCTTTCTTCTATTGTACCTGTTTGTATAAAGGACTTAAAAGAGAGGGAATGAGAGGAAATCCCAGCGCGGTACGCTGTTCTGCCCTCCCTGGACTCCCCATACCTTTTAACATCTTGACAGCAACCGTGATGGCCTTGTTTGGCTTGTCCTTATCAATCCCAATTGCTTCTGCCATCACCACTTGGCCAAAACACCCCTCGCCGAGTGGCTTCCCCAAGGTCAGGCTGGAGGGAGGAACAAGTAGGTGCGTTAGTGGGTACCAGGGTGGTGACAGTCCCGGGAGGCAAGGGCACCCTGACCCGTGCGTTGACTGACCGAGAGCGTGCCAATTCCCATTTGGGATCAGGAGGCAGTTCCAGCTCAGAGACGTTGGCCAGCATCGGCCCATCGCTGGAGGAGAGACGCGTGATCCGGACCAGGGGTGTGTTGGAATTCATGGAAGAGTTGGACTCCAACGACACCTGCTTGGGTAGAGCAAATGAAGTGTTATTGCCAACTGTATTGCTAGGGAAGGCAGTGCCCGAGATGGATCACTGAGGGGGTTTGAGCCATCTTTGCCCACTGACACCTTTCTGGTAATTTCTAAATGGGAAATCCGCCCCACCCTCCTCCTCTCCCCATATCCTGGCAGAAATGCAATGATGTAGGCACCTGTGGTCAGGTTTTTAGCTGGTGGAAAGGAGGGACAGGTCAGCCAGTGCCCTCCAGCAGGCAGGAGGTATAATCCGTTCAGTTGCTCTGTGTGCATCTCCATAGCACGTACAGGCTATGGAGTAACTTCTGTTCTGGCCCTGTAAATGCCCACCACGAGCTTGCAGCCAAAGCCATCCGATCGGTATCCCTCACTATGGGGTTTTACATGGTATCTTTTGCTCCTGCCCCTCTGCAACTGCACGCGGCAGAGCCTCTCTAACTGCATGGAGAAAGAGAACCCTCTCTCACCTCCGTGAGTATTGGTTCAAGTCACCAGTGACCTCTGTGAAAGCAGGACTGAGCACAATTACATGTGCTCTTGCTCCCCAGATCCCCGTGCCACCAGGGAGCCTGGACTAAACTGTTCCCCTGCAAGATGTGCTTTCTGTGGCACCCACGGCTACACTGCCAGCCCCTCCTGGACAAGGGCGACAGAAACACGGCTGCTTGGGAGCTGCTTGTTAACCAGAGTCAGCTGCCACCAGCTACTGCTCCACTGGAACAGAAAGAAATGAATACAAGGGGGTTAAACCCCTGGACTGCAGCCAATTTATGGCCCTCTTGGGCAATGTATTTCTGGTAGAGCTTCTCACCTAGAGAAAAAATTTCAAGGGGAAAAAGAAAAAAAAAAAGAGGGATGACCATAGGGGGGAATAGGAATCTTGTATCTACTTTCTGTTACCTGTCTCTTGAGTGGAAATTTGGAGACTTTCTGTACAGTGGGGGTGTTCATGGCTTTTTTGTTTGGCATTTTCATCCTGCAGATAATCACAATGACCAGCACGAGGATGAAGAGAACAAAGCCAGTGCCGTAACTGAGAATGCCAGCGTACACTGAGCCCGAATCATCCATTTCCATGAGCTCCTCCGCTGCGGGGTGACAAGAGATGGCAGTCAGGATGGGGCGGGCAGCTGCCCCCATGCAATGACATACATGCAGCACAAGGAATCTGGGGAGGACTTGCTCATCTAAGCCAATTGCTGAGTGACTTCAGTGAGGGGACTCTCCTAGGCCAGTGGTTTTCCACCTGTGGCTGTAGCTAAAACATTAGTTCAGTTTGCCTTTTTTGGGGTAATTTTACAGCCCTTTGATGCAACCCTGGGGTTTCTAAGAGCCTTCAGCTCACAGGCTGAAAAACCACTGCTCTAGGCTGAAGGCACCTTCACGTGCCTGTGCTGTCCCTCTGACCCAGATCGTGCTTTCCCCGCACATCCACACCACAGAGCTGGATGCCTCGGATGTGCAAAGGCTGCAGGACTGGGGTTTGCTGCACTTTGCCGATTCGGCTTCTCCAGCGAAGATTTCTACTGGACCGGTGCCTGCCCTGAGGGACCAAGGGGTTCGAAGGGCACCCCGGGGTAAGGCATCACACAGGGAAAAAGCCTCACGATAGCAATCTGCGTAATTATTTCACGAAAACTCGGTTCTGCTAGGAAGAGGCTGGAAGGTCTGGCCCAGAGAGGTGGCTGAGCCAGGAGGGTGATGGCATGAACCCATAAGCTGTGGCTACCTGCTAGCAAGACTTTTCTGGGACCAGCAAAGCTCAGCTTGTTTCTCCCCTTGTTCCCTTCAGGGCAGGCACGTAGACCAGAGGAAGGAGCCATGGTGGGACTGGTTTTCTGTCCCCCAAAGGCGTGCTGGCGTCAGAGGAACAGTCAGCAGTGGGAAACTTTATAATGAAGTCATGCCGGTGGGGTTAGCTCGCTAATGGCTTGTGTACATCACTGCTGCCCCAAAGCAGCGTCTTCAGCAAGCAGCGGGAGCTTTGCCCCTGGCAGCAGCAGGCTCCGAATCAGGTCTTCGGTGGCTGTGTCCAGGGGGACGCGGAGAAAGGGCTGTCGGTGACACTGGGGGCTGCGCCAGCCTGTGTGTCAGCTGTGCAGGGCCCGATCCTGCCAAGCGGCCATCCCCTCCTGCGGGGAAGGGTTACCAGATCTGCCGGGATCAGGCACTACGGTTGGTGCCACAGCTCTGCTGCCTTGGCTCACATCGTCTCTCCCTCCGCTCCGTGTCTCTCTTTCCTTAACGTGGGCAGGGGTTTACAAGTAGAGTTTCCCCAGATGGGCTGTATCCTGCACCTTCTCTGTGGGTAGCGCTTCGGGGCCTGCTGCTGCATGGACGGCTGCCCTTCACTGCGTCTGACTTCAGTATAAAGTTCCACTTCAGGTTTTTTGGTGGGTTTTCTCCTGCTTATTCTTTGCTTAAATAAGAGGTTCATACATTGTAAAAACAGTGAAACAGTTGGATGAGACAGTGTCAGGAGATTCTCAAAGTAAGAGAGACATTAGTCTTCTAACCAAAGGAAATTATTTCTCATCCAGTGGATGGCAGAAGCAGAAACAGGATCAGATCAGCTATTTTAGAGCTGGCAAATAAACAGAGAAAAGACCAGCAGATCCCACTGGCAGCAGGGCTGGGCGTGGAGGAAACCCTCTTGAGCCCCAGTAAAAGCGATTACATCCAAATCACCCACACAGATAAAGTCAGGATTAGAAATGCCAAAGTTTCCAGTTTCTAAACACATCCCAAGATGGATGTGTTGCAGGATGGACCCAAATGTGGTCTATGACTGGGTGAGCCAAAGTGGGGCATATAGGATTTTGGGTGCCCTTTCAGTAAGGGTCTACTGAACATAGTCCAGGTCTGTTCTTGCACCATCTGCAAGGCACAGCACCTATGAGATTCAATACGAATATTGCTGGTGCTTTCCTGGACCATGCTCATGCTTCCCCCATAGCTGGAGGCAGATTCTGCAGGTGAAGGCAGAGCGCAGCCTCCTCCTCCTCCTCTTTGGGAGAGCAGACCCCTCTGTTGCATATTCTGCACTGGCTTCATTGTCAATGAGAGCTTTGCACATGAAAGGACAACAAAATTGAGGTCACTCTGGCCTCAGGTTTCAAGCCCACTGCAGCTTCCATCGATCCCAGCTGGAGCAGGCAGTGTGCAATGCCCCTGGGAGCCAGGACTCCTGGGCTCTCTCCACAGATGACTCTCCTCGACCTTCTGTTTCAGATCGCTATCTTGGCCTGTTCATCCATGAAGTGGAAATAATGCTACAGGCAGGGAACGGTGTACTCACACCAACCACTTACGCATCTAATTTTAGGTTAAGGTATGATCTCAGACAGAAAGGTTCCTTCACAAGATGATCCACAGTCCATGACCAATTTAGGTGCCCTAGATCATCTGATGGGGAGGTTTCCTTCTCCCACTGGCAGTGTAAGAAGACAAAGCTCCTAATGTTGGCGCTTAACAGTCTCCTAATAGAGAGGCTGTGAACACCTCCTTGTTATCTAGATCAAAAAAAGATACTGGGCATTTTGTATCATTACTGCAAAAATAATTTAAATCTGGAGATGCAATGCAAAAAGTGTCAGCTATGATTATGCAACAGAGGTCTTCTGCTGTGCGGATTTACTGCCCACACAGCAAATCCCAGAGGAGAGCCCTCCCTGGATAACGGCCCTCTTCCAAGCAAGGGGCGGTCTGCAGGAACTTGGCATTTCTAATGCAAAACGTCAAGGCACCCTGGAGAGGGAAAGAGAGGCCAGCACAGAAGGAAATACCTGGTAGCACCGTCAGCCAAGCAGAGTGATGTGAGAACCCAATAGAATTCCCTGCGAGACAAGTATATTCCCCAGCATCCTCAAAAGTAACATTTCGCAAGTACAGAATCTCTAGCTCCTTATCCGTTGTGTTAACACCTGCCGTCTACGGGGAAAAAAAACACATATAGAAAGAGGGAAAACAGAGAATAAGCCACATTCCCAGCAAGTGTGAGGACACCACAGGCAAATTTCAAAAGCAGATTAAGGTGGGTTGGTTTTTTTTTTCCAATGGCCCATCTTCCACATTTATTTATTCATTCCCCTCTGCAACCTGTAGTCAAAAGCAAAAAAAAGTTCCCTTCACCAGGTTCTTACTCTGTCCCACTAAAGAAGCATGCAAGGAAAAGCATCCAAATGAAAAATTGCCCCCACAATATGACTGACTTTGGGTTAGTAGGGTGAGTACAGGGGGAGGAAGACAGACGGTAAAAGAGGAGAGCAAAGACAGAAAGAAAGGAGAAAGGAGGGGAGATGTAGTGGGAAGACTCAAGTGCTGATCAGAGGAACGTACAAACATTTTGAGTCATTAGTTCATCAAATAATACAGAATTCTAGAATTTTTTAGAATTTTTTCAGAGTGTGCATCTCAAAGCTATATATTCATTACACAGCCCTCGATGCTGTAACATAACTCTGGTTGATTGCAAGAAGGTACCTGTAAGGAACCTTCCTGCAGTGGCACCGAGCAACGCAGCAGCCAAACCCTCCAGGCTGGAGTCAAACCCCAGAGCCCACAAGATTGCTGCTGCTCTCTATTTAACAGGTTTGCTCGCGTGAGCCAATGTTGATATGTATTTCTCCATTACTTCTCCAAGGGACAGAAATCTGCGCACTGATTATATCAGTTTTATGGGTGAAAATCTTGAAACAGTTTGGTTTTCCAGAGCTTTGAACGTCACAGGTCATTAACATGCAATTCTGTTATCAGCACTCAATTGTAAGGAAGGGAAAGGAATAAAAGCGTGAAGAGTTGATAGCAAAATTTGACAGTCATTTTATTGTGGGAATTTTTCCATGGCAATTGCTGTATAGGCGTTACATTCTCGTAAAAAAAAAAATTAGCAAGAAAATAAGATAAAGCCATTCAGCGTCAGTTGACAGGGTATAATACAAAATGAATAGTAATTTTAATCACTAGCTTCTTAAAAATGTTATAGCTTATTCTTGCAGTTGCCAGGGCCTTGGGACAGAGTCTGTGGTTTACCTGGTTTTGGTTTGCGAATGTGGAGCCAAAATGGTTTTTCGGCTATGCCTACGAAATTGTTGGCTCTACACAGATATTCTCCTTCATCTTGTTCTGTCACATTGAACAGATTTAGGTTAGCATCGGCTTCAGCGTTTTTACTGATCCAAGACTGCAGGAATAGACAGAAACCTGAACTTCAGTAAACCAAACAATACCTCCATTGCACCTACATTAGCTAGGATTGACTGTTCACAGCTATTTTCTTTTTGGCTGTGGGAACATCCCCGGCTCACCCTGCGGTGAGAGACCTAACCCAGGACCTGGGCGAAGAAGAGAAGTTTGGCCCCCAAACCACGTGCACGTGAACTCCCTTCCCTTCACTAGCGGCACACATGCCATTTCTTTTTTAAAACAGACCCATTTCCCACTTCTCCATCTGACAGCAGTCAAAGGCCCTACGGTTTCCTAATAACTCTGCAGACAGGAGCACCAGAGAAAGGGCTTAAGCAGAGATTTGTGTTTGCAACCCGGCTCAGCAAATACTGTTTCAATTATCAGATTCCAAAATAGAATTTGGAAACAAAATATAAGCAGTGGCGGTCTGAAACTCGCTGCTGACTTTGCCTTTCAGAAATTAGCTGTAATTTTTTCCACTGCTTATAGGAGCCTCTTCTTTACTAAATAAAGTGGTGCATATAAATCAAACAAACTTCAGACTCTTAAGCAAGGGGTTTATTTCTCTTCTTTCATGCTGCCACAACAGTACATCAGTTTTTTCCCTAAACAGTTGTTTTTATTTTGGTTGAAAGTGCACAACTGTTTTGGGTGGCCGCAGAAGTAGCCTAGGGAAAATCGAGAAAAAATATCAGCTTCGGTTCTGGAAATAAAAAATAAACCAACTGGTCTTCTCATTTTTGGTCTTACACTCTCCAGCCCAGTCTCGATGCCTTCTATTTCAAGGCCTGATCCTGCCAATATGACTTGCAGCCCACTAAAATCAACAGGGCTGCCAGACCTGATAGGTTATTAGGAACTGAACCCAGGGGCGGCATCAGAGAGGAGTCCCGATGTCCACATCTGATGACAAACACCACCGGTTTTGACCTGATCTCATCTCTAAGGCTCACGTGCTGGCAAGTCTGTCTGTCCTGACTAGTGGGGAAATGTGCCTGCCTGCTGTTGCTGCCTTATTTATAATTAAACCGGGCATGTTTCAATGCAGAACATACAATTTAGCCTCTGACAAAGCTTGGGCACAGCGTTGCCAGCCCCCGCTCTGTAACCGGAATGCATTTAGTGCTCTTCTGCAAAGAAAAAGGGGTTTCCTTTGATCACAAATTAGCCCAGGCTTTCAGGAACCGATGCAGGTGACGGCTTGGTTTTGTCAGGCTGTGTAAAAAATGGGTTGAAAGTACAGCATTCAATTTATCCATCTGGACTGGGGTGGGTTTTGACCCCCCCATGTAGATGTGAGGGGCGAATTTCATGTGCTGGGCACCTCTCCCTCCCCCTCGCTCCGATGGAGACTGGAATACTACTCCCTATATACAAACTGCCCCGTAGCAGCTCCTACACTCCACAAAATCTCCGGAAGGCAGGAGGGAAGGGCAGGATGATAAAAAAGCCTTATCTCCCTGCAGGCACCCCAGCACTGGGCAGGAGAGAGCCCTTCCCAAAGCAGCCGTGGGCAGGGAAGGGCTGTGAACAGCACCCTGCTCCAGCAGCACGGCCAGGACGCTGGGTCAAAGCAACAGCACTGCGTGGCACGAGGGGAACGAGTCCATAAAGCCAACGGACCGGCCCCAAGATGACAGTGAGATCATTTTATCAGATCTTTATTTCTAAAAAACAAGCACACAACACATTAAAAAAACCACTCCCCGCAAAGCCGGGCCTGACACAGCTCCGTGGAGGCCCAGTACTGGCACACAAAAGATGCATCCCAAAATGGAAATGCTCCGTGCCCCAGCGCTGATGCCGGCATTAATACAATTCAAAGCATTCCTGATTAACCAGAAGTAGTAAATAGACGTGTGCTGGTCCTATTCAGCAAAAAAATAAAACCAAACAAAACTTGTGCTTTCAAACGCCTGCCTGTGCTCCCCTTCGAGGAATGCGGAGCCTTTGCCGTCCACAGAAGAGAAGGTATTTGGCAATTCTAATTACCTAGCCACCCCGGTGCCGCTCCAACTTAATTTTAAAACACTATTTATACGGACTATTTATATGTTCTTTGCCACAGCAAAATGGGAGCTTGTGCTTCTGACACAAGGCACTGTTCGCAGCGGCTCTGCAAACTTCCAAAAGGTAGCACTTTATCCCACGGGGACCACACACGGAGCTCGGAGACTATACTAGATGGCATGTGACACAGCCAGCTATTCAGAGCTTGGTACTGGGCTGTGAAACCAGGGGGAAATTCAAATATGCATAATTCAAACACATTTGGAAAACCAGGGCGAAAATAAAAAGTTTTATCAACTCGCGAGAAGCGCGTGTTGCCAATCCTGAAGAACTGTCTCCAGCCATCTCTTCCAACCAATCTGTTATTTCAATCTGTGTAATTATTTCCAGGGTCTCTGGCTTTTATTATCATGTATCTGGCCGAGTTACAGTTTTGTAGATGCTGTCTGATAAGTGGGTTTTTTTTAAAACTTCCTACAAAGAGAAGGGTGTGTGCAGCAGGATGTGCACGGGGAACGTCCATGCACAGGACACCCTCAGCTTGAAACTGCAAAATCTGCTTTCAGCTCTAACTGCAGAGCCAGAATAACTGCATTTGGCCCTATATATTTTAATAAATACGAACACAGGATGCCTTTAATTATTAAAAGGGAAAAAAAGGGGATTTTAAAAGTCCAATGTGCTTTTCACTCTCTGTTCTCTACTTTTTATATTTGCATAGGTTGAAGGGAAACCAGACCCGCTGGCTTTGTTCTGACTGTAATCTGGAAGTTCCCTTTCAAGAAAGCATTTTACCAAGCAGAGTCTTACTAAGTGAGTTTTTGCTCAACAAAAAAAAGGCTTTCCTGAGCATGGATAATAGCAATGCTCACAAATGTTAGTGGCTGGAACAAGACTATCTTGGCTCTCAGGTGCTGCTAGTTCGGCGTTATTTAGCATGTGCACGCAGCAGTGTGTTTTCTTGGAAAAGGAAAGAATGTGTTTTAGTTGGGAGCCTTTTATTTTAATAAGACCCGAAAATACCTCTACTGAAGCTGTAAAAAAAGGTTATTTTTACAATTTTAGGTCAAATGCAATCTGACAGCTTCTCTTTTATTATGCTGCATTTCTCACAGTTGCCTCAGCTCTTACAACTACTTTGCTTATCTGTGCCTCTACAGTAGTTGTGTTATCTCTGGCAAACAGAAGAGTCTGGAACCTGGACTTCAGGACATTTTTGCTGTACCCCCTCCAAAAAGCAGAGTATTCCACCGCGCGGGCTTAAAGGAAAGAACAATCCCAACAGCTGCCCTTGGCTTAGTCTCATGACTTTTTTCTTATAGACCCAGAACAGTTACAGAAAATGAGACCCTGAGCTCCTGAAAATCTGATTTAAATAATGATTACCCTTCTAGGAACTGTGGCATTGAATATATTCTGTTTGGAGTTTCTGGTCCACATTGCACTGCTAGTCTAGGGCTTATTTATAAACATGTAAATAAAGTTTATGGCTTCCATTGATGGCGAGCACCTTTACTCAGTGCTGATCTCTCTTGCCATGAGTATGGCAGTGGGTTTCTTTGAGGAGCATCCCCACAATGTAGCTGCTGCCTCTGTAACACCGAGACCAAGGCAGCGGAAGGGCTGTCCTGAGGGTGAGAAGAAGGAGCGTGTACCAACCTTCAGCACTGTGACATAGGGCGTCCCATCGGGTCCGTATTTGCTGCCGTTGACTTCCACGTGTTTCAGCCACTGGATGTGAGGCTGGGCATCACTGTAGACCTTGCAGTGAAACTCCACATTGCTCCCTACCACCACAGTCTGGTTGGCAGGGAGCCCTGCTTGTAGGATTGGTCGGTGGGGCGACCTTTCTGAAAAAAAGAAAAGAGGGAAATCCTAATTTACCCATCCTTCCTCCAGCAAGGATTCTCCTCTGAACCCTTCATCTCCTGGCTTTTCAGCAGAAAGGGTGCAGACTGGGATTGTCCCCCCTAGGTGTCCTGGCCACCGCTCTACCCAGTGCTTCTCAAGCCAAACAGGGAAGAACCACCTGGGAATGGAGGTGGCATCTCAGCCCTGCCATTCCGTCTGGCCCCTCTGTAGACCAGCTAAGTAATTTATCAATCACAGATCTGAGGCTGAATTGTTGGCCAAAAGGAAGCTTGTTGTTGATTTCAGGAGATGCATGATCCAGCCCTCTGGGAAAGAAACCAACCTCCTGCTTCCCATATCCCATCACGTGCCTGTTCAACACCACCACTGATCAGCTGTTGAGGGAAAACATGAAATCTCACCTAATACATCAAGCTGGTACGTGTGCCTAATATTGCCGTATTTGTTCTCCACAACACAGGTGTAATTTCCTCGGTCTGACGGCACAACACTCTCCATCACCAAGCTCCACTGCTGGTGTCGCAACTAGAAGAAGAGATCAAACCATCAAGCCTGTGGTCAAGTGCCATCATCACCAGACCATTCAAACCAGTGAACAATCAGTGAACTTCTACACACTTGGCCAGCATGAACGGACGCCAGAGTAGGCCTCAACACCACAAGGACCCATTTCAAGGGTCATTAAAGACTTAAAGTGAAAGGAAATTAAGACCAATGCATGAACAGTGCAACACAATGTAACACGCTAAGATTGCAACGGGGACTTGTAGATGCTTCTACAATAATAACAATAATGAAACCAGCTGGCAGCTGAATGTGGCACCTCTCTTTAGAGTAACGACTTCAGAAGGCATCAGCTACGGTAACGCTGATCCACTGGTCCCCTCTGCCAGACCACTCTGGTCCAGAGTCTCTGTCAGCTCAAAATATCGTACTCTGCTGCAGACCTTTACCAACTGCCACATATAACCCATGAGATGACTAGAAACAACAAAGATCATACTTCTTCACCCATCTAGAAGGCATTTTAAAGACCTGTGCTATGGAGGCAACAGGGCACGGCATCTGTCTGAACAGAAATGGGTGTCTACAATGAAGTTAGTCACCTAAATTCCCTGCAAAAACAGGAGAAAACATGCCCAGCCTCAAGCCTGGTCCCTAGGATGCCTGGTCAGCCCTTCTCGTTTAGCACCAAGTTTTATACTAGTTGGTTTTCTGCATGTGGCTCATGTCCAGAGTTGTTGGCTGTTCAGTAGCAAAAGGGAAAGCACAACCCACATCTCCACCCTGACCTGCTGCCCTGTGCTCCCAGCTAGAACGTTTGTTTCTAGTGAGTATAAAGGAAATAACGGATACGGAAAACAAATCTTGAATTAATAAGAAAGCAACCAACACTAACAAAGATGACTTCAGGACGCATAGCATATGAAAGCTCTCCAAATCTCTGGATATTAATTTGATGCCTTCTGCCTCCCAGAGCAGAACATTTAACTTTATTAAACATTTTGAAGGTGACTCCAAGGACACAGAAGCAGGAGATTACAATAATGCTGTGCTACAGAATGTCAAGGGCTGATGGAAAAAACAAGGGCGTAATTGCTCCTGGAGGTTTCTTGCTGCAGCAGGTGAACTCGAATATGAAGTCATTTAACCTCTTCTGCTAGACATAAATTGCATCCACATGCTTTCCTTTAAAAGGCCAAGTCGCAATTAAAGCCAGAATTTTGCAAAGAGAAGGTTTAAAGTCATAGGACAAGACAGCTTAGTTGCAAGATAAGCAAGCAAAAGCCATTTTAACAAACCCCCTTGCTTTGTAGATCTCTGCGTCCCCAGGAACAGCACCGCTGAGCACCCCACTTTTCAGAGACCACTGAATACAGCATTGCCTTTCATTTCAGTTTACAGGTAATAGGAGGCTGTGGCTAAACGGTCTGTGCAGAAATCTCAGTTATTGCAGATGTCTGGTCAGGTCCGACTGCACCCTCTGCCCACCCAGGACAGCACAGACGGACCTCAATGCAGACCCAACATTACACCTTTTGTAAAGCTACATCCCACTTGGTGCATCTCTATAACGGCACGGCAATTACAGGGCAAGATATGCTCTGAGAACAGAGAGCCTGGACCCTGAGTTCACAGCTGAACATACCAGACTGTCAAGGAAGTTTCAATGCAAATTTGTGGCTGCTCAGTGGCTCATTTCCATACTGGCTTGTCTCATAGTTGTGTCTAAAGACTTCTTTTAATCCACTTTTCAGCATTGCAAAGCATTTGCCTCTGGAACCCCTAGGAGCTAATCCAAGGGAATGGGGCTCCAGATACATTGATGACTCCCTAGTCTGACCTGTATTATAAAATCAGGTCCAAATTAGGTGTTTTACTTCGGGTGTACTTTCAAAGACACTTTCACGGCACTTTCAAATAACTTCTTTTCATCGGGTTTGTGATGGGGACTTTGGACTCTGAACAGATGTGAACCTGGGGGGGACAAACTCACAGGGCAGAACTTGTTTGGAAACTTCTCTAGAAGCAACGAGATTTTTTTTTAGGTTGAGACTGGAGTCTAGATTTAAAGGATAATAAAAAGGGACGTTGCCAAGTTAGGACAGTCACCGTACTCGATAAAACACTAGAAACATGAAGTGACTTAGTGCAGGCATTAATCAAGTGGGTGAGATACTGGAAATCCCTCTGGTTTATTTGGTGTTGTCATTCTTAGCTCCTTGTGAAACAAACATTTGCAGACACACTTGGAACCTCAGTCCGTGTTTGCCAGACTGGTATGCAAGTCAGTGCAATGGTCTGGGGAAAGGATAATCCTCTATCTCCCTTCCCCCTCCATCTTCCCTTCTAGGGTCATTTAACACACACAGGCTTACGATATTAGAGATTCCAACAAGGATTTAACCATTAATGCTCTTTGGGAAATTTCATATGAGAAGTCATATGAATTTCTTTTCTTTACCAGCTGAGGATGAACTGTAACAAAACCAGGTTAGCCTGGACTTCATGTTTTCAACACTTGCCCTTCCCTCTTGCAGACTTAACACCGGGCAATCACATGGGCTCCAAATGCCATTTGCAAGAGGCAGAAGTGGAAGAGTGGTCAGCTTTCATCTGCTGACCACAGACCTTTCACAATCAACGTTTAAACTCTTCCACACGCTGAAAACAAATGAGAACATTCCCAGCTTAAGGATTTCTGGGTTAAGACCAGATCTCGAGACGAAGTAAGCCAACCAAACTCTGCCAGATCTGGATCTTGCCCATTCTTTTCAAGCTGCCTAATCCTGTTATGAAGCTAAGTTGTAACAGGGAATTTAAATCTTAAATACATGAGATACTGAGCGGGTTTTCAATCTCTTTTTCTGGTTCTAGTCTCAGCTGATATCTATCAGTATATTTATACTGGATGAGATTTACATTAGACTACTTACAACTAACCGCGGCTCAAGAACAAAAGCAAGCAAATAAGTGAAGGAAAATTACAGAGAGAGAAAGATGTCTTTATATCAAGAGAGGCACAAAGAACTACACCTAGACAGATAGAGAGCTTAAACCAATCTTGCTGTAATTGGCCTGACACTGCTGTCAATAGATTGTTGCTGGAAGGTGCCCCTAGAGAAACAAAGCACAGTGATGCCAAAGACTCTCTACCGTGTTGCAGAGGATGAAACGTGTCAATTTAAACTCAAGGATAGATTAAAACCACTGGGAAGTGGGTAGGGGAATTGCTTTCAGCTTTAGATTTTATTCTGCAAGCATAATTTAGTGCAGCTGATGTCACACAGTTTTGTAAAAAGCCGCTCGAACGGCGCACGCAAGCCTGAAAACACTTCATGATGATCCTTACAGCCTGCAATTAGTAAAAGATGCTTCTGCTTTGTGAATGTTATCTGCTGAAGGGCTGTTTGCCCACAGGAGTTGCTTCCTCACTTCTATTCTCTCCTTAACTTTTCAGAAGATCTAAACCTGAGCGTGTCCTCAGCCTCGTCCAGGCTGGAGCAGGGACAGGGCTGAGGAGGGAGCTTCAAAGGCTTCGCTGAAGCAATCACAAAAGGCTCTTTCAGGAACGGGTCTGAGCTAACAGGAAAGAAACAGCCCAAAACCGCGGGGAGGGAAGACTTTTTTGAAACCTTTGCTGGTTTCTGGAGCCCGGCACGCTTTGCATGCCTAGCCCCCTTCCAAAACGCTACAGATGTGGTAGGCATCAACATACAGCTATTCAGAGTACTGATGAAAGTGCCTGCCTTAAAAATCACCTTCTCTCCGTAGCAGTAGCCCAGGGATATGCCAGGGCTGGCAGAGTGCAGGCAAAAATCACTGCTCAGGAGTCCTTCCTGCTACACTGGTTTTGTTATCATCAGCTGCTGCCAGTTTTATTCTCCCCAAATAAAAGCAGAAAGGAGTCTGACTCAAGAGGACAACGTAATAACAACAACAAAAACAGAGCAGAGCTGATTTTCCTGTGAAAATCCTGCCGTAATTCATCATATACAGCAACACAGAAACTTCTGGGTTATTAAATCATTTGAGTGCAGTGCGTTTTTGTGTCCCTTAGCTCTATCTATAAACACAGGCCAGAGCATTTTCCAGAACAACTTACGGTAGAAAGGAAGGAGGGAGAAGAAAGCAGCCAAAGAGCAGATGCTATTACTCTGCCTACAAGGGAATCCAACATCTGACCGAGGGTCAGTCATTTATACCGCAAGAATGTTAATGACCACCAGCACAACTGTCCAGCTCTTTGGTGAGGTCCTTCCTACACCTTCAAAGGATGCCGAGTTGGTTTTCCTTGAAAGCTGGGAGTAGCTATGGCTCAGTCTAACATGTCTCAACTCACTGGGCTTATCTGCAGAAATTAGGACAGAAGTTTCTGCTCCTGCTTTCTCATCACTGTCCACAACGCAACCATAAACCCAGCCTCATTTTCACCTAGTCCCGGAATGACCGCTATAGACGAACCCATAGGGACTTCGCCCTCAATCCCAAGGGACAGCAGCCCTTTTTGACACTTCGGTGTTGAGCGATCGCTAAGGCTGCCAGAGACACCCCCACTCCCACACAGTCGGGATCCTGCTCTTCCATGTACCAATGTAAATCACTGTGAAACACAATTTTCTACAGTCCGTAGAAAACTCCCAATAAAAACAGAGATCCAAACCAAGGCCCTACCTTGATGCCCCCAATCCTATGCTCTCCCTTGAACTCCTTGCCGTTCTTCAGCCAGTAGATGGAAGGAGTTGGGTTTCCACCCGCCGGACATCGGAAGCGAACCGTGTTGGCGGCGGGAACTGCTAGCAGCTTCTTCTCCATCTTATCTGGCCGGGTCCAGAAGGGGACACCTGGGAAAGGAAAGACCAAGTTGAACAGGCCTGTTTCTGCCACGGAGGATATCAGCTGGTGAGCAGATGCATTTGAGGAGGCTTTGGCATGTGCGGAGTGACAGTTAAATTGCTACCTGCTGCAGTTAAGATAAATGACACAGAAATGCTTTCCAGCTAAATGACTCTCATAGACGTAGACAGGGTGTTTGCATTTTAGGTTTGTGATGAAAGGTTCATGACCAGGTTCTTGTCTCGGTAATGCCAGTATAAATCTAGAGTAGCTGCTTTTAAATCAACAGGGAGAGTTATCCTAGATCAGGATGAGAATCTGGCCTCAGCGTGTAAAAAGATACAGATGTACCTTCGGGACAATAGTAGCCAAGAAGCATGAACAGCAGAAAGATGTTGGAACTGTAAAAAAATGTTGATGGGCCAGCAAGGGAGCAGAGAAAAAGCGTTAGCTGAGTGCACTGGAAAATTTTGCTTCTCAGTGAGCACAAATGTAGTGTAGCCTCTTTAAGGGAAGAAAAGAATTAAAAAAAAAAAGCCAGTGCCAAACTGGTTTATCATGTTTATGCGCTTTAAGTACGAGTGATTTTAGTTTTAAAGATTCATGTTACCTTTGAACAGGGATAAGTCTTAAAACACCAAGTGTTAGCATGAGATACTTTTTATAATCTGCCTCAAGTACAGCAATGTTTCTTGGCTGTGTTACAAACATTACATATTAACTCCAAATTAAGGCAGCAGCAGCAGCAAACTCATTATACTGGGAAGAAAGAAAGAGAAAGTTTTTAAAAACAGCCTCCCAAGCTTTCATTTCTGCTTAAGGAAACGCTGCAGAGCTGCCCGTGGGGTGTTCCCCTGCCACGCCAGGGACCACGTCCAGCCCCCCGCTCCATGCTCCGCAGCAAGGCCAAAGGGAGATGGGGGCAGACAGCGTTTGGGCTGCGAAATAGCCAAGAGGAGGCCAAGGAGTGTAACTGGTATCTCCTCCAGACGGGAAGGAAGCACCCACCGACACAGAGTACCCAAACCCACTGGTCACAGAGACCTGTGTGCTTCTGGCCACGACACACTGAAGGTGCTGGTCCTTCAAGAACTGCCTTGGAGAACATCACAGCTGCCAAAGCTGTCAGGAGAGCATTGCTGCTGGCCTCTCCCGCAGCGGTGACGATGCTCAGAAACACCACCCAGCATCACAGCCCCACCTCAGTGCTTCTCTGAAGCCTCTGCAACTCCGTTCCCTTAATGACAAGGGTGTACAAACTTCTCCCTCTTGTTGCATCCCTCTGAGATGCACCTGAGCTGCTCCCTCTCTCCAGTCCTCCCCAATGTTCTTAGCCCCGATGTGTTTGGCTCCATGAGACCCATCCCGTTGCACTTCCAGGCAAGTCAGTGATGACCTCACCTTGGTCTAAGTCCCCAGTGTCCTCCATGCAGGCTCCCTGCTGCATTTCAGCTCCAAGGATTTTGCAGGCAAGGTCACATCGCTCAGCCAAGGCAATCCATGCACTCACCGATTTTCAGCACCTACTAACACTCTCCACATGGTCCCCTCTCCCCACAGCTCCTTGCGAAGCCCACCTGGCTGTGAGGAACTGGATGTCAGGAGCTCCGTCCAGGAAGCCCTCCGTTTGCTGGAGACGGCCCCGCTGGGTCCATCGCTCTCACGTCTCATCTGCTTTCACACCTCTGCAGCCGTACGGCTGGATGTTGGTGCCTCACTAATGCCGTCCCAGGGTGGGAAATCCAGTACTGAAGGCTTGCATCTGCCCTCAGACTGCCTTGCAAAAACACGCTGTGATGCCTATCAGAGTCAGCTCCACGTATCGGAGGGATCTGGTGCTCACCCATGCCGCGTACGCCTCGTTTTTTAAACAACGAAACTGCTTAAGGCCCTTTTCTTGGATGGCACCGGAGCAGGAGTACAGCTGGCACAAACAAAAGCAAAACGAGGAATCCCTGCAATTCCCCGGCTCCTGCAAAATCCCAGCTACAAACTCTGCTGTAAACACATGGCACATCCAGGAGAGGCCTCAAATGCTACACGATAACGCGGGCTAAAGCGGGACATCATGTAGCCATCTACCTTCCAACTTCTGAGCTTAGAAAAACAGTACGATGGCATAAAAAAAATTTTAGAAGAGTGGGTGCAAACCCTAAAGGAAGAGCAGGTCGTGATGGTAAAGGAAGATGCTGCTATCCCATGTGTTGGGAAGGGCAGAAACCGAGCAAAGGCTGGGCAAAGGCCCAGGCAGCAGCGAGGGGGTGAATCTGGAGGACAGTTGGGGTGGTGTTGGGGAGGCTGAAGAGGAGGGAGCTGCAGAAACCATGTTGAGAGACATCTGGTCCTTGGTTTCCGAAGCACGGGCTATTTTCTGGCCGAAAGCTTCCTTCTGGCAATGCACCCTGATTTCCCAGGGACTTTACAGGAGGTTAACAGGGCTACAGGGGAGAGTTCAGGGAAAGGCCAGGCACGGATGGAAAAGTCCTCCTTCCCCGCCGCTAAGAAGGGCAGCCAAACAACCTGCTGTTTGTTGTTTGATTAACGTATCCACCTACAGTAAACCCCATTTTATGGCGTCGGTGACACTCACCCGGGCACAGGGGTGTAACCAGATCGCACGGCCGTGCCACCAGGACCGGGCTCCTCCTTGCGCTGTGCTTTTGGGAGGCTTTCCCCTTTCCACACCGGCTGCATGTGCTGCAGGGTGACGTTTCACCATGTCTTCTCACTTGAAAGATGAGTTTCAATCTCACTGGAGACCCGTCAACCCACTGGCTGATAATTTTGCCACTGAAAACAGGGGGGATTTTGCCATCGGACATCAGAGAGGCCCAGGAAATCCAGCTAGGGGTATTCTCCCTATGGAGCAAAGGCAGGATCCACTCTTCCCTCCTACAATTAGACACGGCTTCTTCCCCGAGTGCGTTCCCTCCGTTTGGGTGCTCCTCCATGCGATTCGGGGCTCACCAGGGCTGGGCACCCCTGGATTAATGTGCCAAGATTCAAACAACCAGGGCATCATTCTCAAGTCAAACTGGAACTGGAAGAAAGTGTCTACGCATTGAAAACGGTGCCTTTGTTCTCACTGGCAGGAGCAGTGAACAAAACATCACTGCTTTCAGTTTGCTGTGCCCCCAGAGTCCTTTCATTACTGCTTTTTAAGGGGGTGAAAATGTTGCTAACTCTTCTTTTCAAGCAGAGCTTGCAAAGCTCGAGAGAGATTTGGGAGCGAGAAAGGAGGAAGGATGAAAGACAGGAAAAATTTCTAGACGTGCTCTCTCTAAATTAATTACGAGCAATGATTTTGCATGTGCAGGTGTGAAAAAAAAAGGGACCCGCAAACATTATCACCGGCCCTTTCCCATCATCAAACGCTAAGCCCGATGGTCCGTTTTGTTCGTCGAAGACACTGGCCACCCATCTGACTGGAATGACCAATTAAAAAAAACCGAGAGCGATACTCGGAATAATTAATACAGCCTAGCGCTCATTTAGCAATTAGGAGCTGCCACAAAATTCTGCGGCAGACAGAATCAACCCTAATTGTGTAATTTCCCCAGCTGACGCCTCCGAGTACACAGTCAGATTTAATTGGAGATTATAGGGGCTCTTTGAAGGTGCTGGGGCTCCGCAGCGGGAGCTCCAAACAAACAGATACCGAGGGGTAGGGAGCATTCGGGCAGAAGAGCAGTGTGTGAAAAGGGAGTTTTGTTTTTGTTTCAGGGCCAGGAAAAACAGCTGTAGAGAACAGAGGTACTGGAAAGCCTCTTTTTGCAAAGGCAGATTGTGGTTTGTGACAAGGCTGCAACAAACAGGCAGATGATTTGAAGCTGCTAAAGTTCCTCTTTCTCCTTTTCTGCCACCCATCCCTAAGGGATGCTCCGGTTCTGTACTGCCCTTCGGAGAGGATGCCTAAAGGAGGGTGGGCAGAGCAGGGCACTCCACGTGGAGGGCCTGTCTCCATGCTCTCCAAGAGTTTTTGCACCAAGTATTCATTTCTTTTAGGACAGATTTCCTCTTGTTCTCTCGCTTTGGTATTTCCAGCTCCCATCGTTCAACAATTTTGGGTCAAAACCCCAAAATTAACGAGATTGGCTTCAAACTCATGACACTATTGGAATCAGCTCTCCAAGCTCTTCTCTACAAATATGAGGATAAGAAACTCTCTCAACACCAGTAAGCCAGAAAATTCACGTATCATCGCAAAGGAGACAAGGTTTTTATTCAGTGATGTGCAATATGGCAACACACAATGAGCCAGTCCTGAATGGACTACCTCCCCCTAAATATGAGTAACTATCCGTTATATTTTTCTGTTGCATGAAGGTGTGTTTATTGCCTTCACTTTAACTACTGACCACGGCTGTGTCTGATGGCCAAGCAGGGGCTCGTACACCCCATTAGTAGGGTATCTTTTTGCCACAAGAGATGGAGGACACAGGTCTTTGGGCTGTCCATAGGACACGGCACTGGCTACAGCCACTTGTTTGCCTGCCCAGGACGGTCCTGCAGCCCCTGTCCCTTGTAGAATGTCCCAGCGGCGGCGGTGCCAGGGTGAACAACACAGCTCCCTATACTCAAGATCTGTGAAGGTTACACGGAGGGTCTGACGTCAAACAAAGCAACATAAAGGACATTCATGTCATGACACGCCACGAGGTTTCACCGCACTGGCACGTTAAGCTAATCAACCGTTTTTAAAGCAGAAGAGGATCCAACTTTTTATAACGAGACCTTTAAGCAAAGCCAGTCGTTACCTTCGGGTCTAAAAAAAGAGACAGCCTTGAAGTCATGAAGACCCAGAATAGAGGCTATAAATACATGCGGTGAAACGTGTGTTTTCCTTTTCAGTGAAGAAAAATGTGTCTTTCTGTACCATAAACCAGCTGATGTTTTGTGATACCTGTTGCTAAGAGATGGAGTTTACTACAAACCACATTAAAAAAAAAGTACATAACGATTAATTGTGCTCATCAGGAGCTGCTCTGCAGCACCAACAAATCCTGACCAAACCTGACCCTCCCTATGCCTCTACCAGGCTTCAGCAGGCATCAGGAGCCCTGAGCGCCTCTGTAAAGGTGCCTGTCACCTCGCAGGATCCGACCCTTAATTAGAAGCTATCAGAAAACCACTAACTGCTGCTGATGGGTCGCCTGGCACTGTAACTCATCATTACTGTCCACATACTGCATGACACAGCGGTATGAATTTATTACAGTGGGAGACCTGTTTTAAAGAGTCCTGCATGTCCAACGCTATGGGCAGGAGAAATTTTCCAGTCACGTTGAACTTCTGCCAACGTACATAGCTGATTGGGAGTTCAAATGCAAGACATTTATTTATTAAAAACACACAGGCAGCTCGCTTTGCAGAAATATAAAGAGCATAATAAAACACAACGCTAACGCCTCTGAAGCATGTAATGATCCTGATTAATGCTATTGCACTTAAAGAAACAAGCACTGGGATTGAAAGAGATTCAGAGTAAAAGCACCGAGAGGCTCTGTCCTGGGGCTCCCTTCCCCAAGTGAGTGAAAGAAAAAGCCCGTAAAGCCAAAGGGGTTGCTCCTGCTTATGGCATTAGTAAATTTGGCCCTTGGCTAGCGTAAATTTTATGCTCTGACTCCAGCCAAGATGCTGGTAAGGACCAGAATCAAAACAGCTAAAAATAAAGCAGGCCAAGGTTTGCAGTGGTGTAAAACTGGTGTAACGTCAGTGTAGTAAAAAAAAAAAAAAAAAAAAAAGATAAGTGGGTTTGTCTGGATTTATACGCAAGGAGAATTTATAACTCGCGCTTATCAAGTCAGATTCACAGAATCAAGTCTCCAAAACAAAAATTACGCTACTGCTGCTGTAGGGTATTATAGCAGCGATACCACTCCGGCTGTTATTTCTAAATTTTTAGATAAACATCATCATGGTACCATCCTAAGGTCACTGATTTCAACACGGAGAAAGAGCTGCTGTCTGACCAGGTGAACATCCAGATGAGCTGCTCTGCTTGGGAGCCACATCTCTTTGAAAGAAAAGGCCTCTGTATCCCAGAGAAACAAATTACCTGTATCTTCTGACTCATCGTCGTCATCTTCATCATCACCTGACGAAGGGGAATCTAGGAGAAGGAGGAGAAAGAAATGAAGCAGAAAGAGGATGGCACACAGGGACACCACGTTGGACGAGGCTGCTGGTGTCACAGTGGGCTCCAGCAAGGGAGGACATGCAAGTGATGGGTCACCCTTCCCTACAGCTCCACCAGCCCGTCCCTCCCACGCTGCTGGGCCAGGGACAACTGGCCAGGAGCTTTCTGAACTGGGAGAGAGGTGTCATGAGTTTGCCAGTGCTTTGCCACCAGAAACTGGGGTCCAATACCAAATACTTCTCCCTGTGTGAAGTGCTCTTCTCCTCATAAATACAAAAGCAATTCCAAAAGGGGAAGTTTATTTTTGCAGAACAAGCTCTCCCCCGCTTTTTTTTTCCCTCTAGCATTCACTCTGAAGACGTTTTATTTCACCGAGTCTCAAACTGACAGGTCAGCATTTCTAATTCACTTTCCCTGCATTTTTCTTTTAACTCAGTACACCCCTGCCACGTCTCCCCTTGTTAACTCCTTGCTCAACCACTCAGACCAAAGCTTTTAAAACTTCCTCTTGCAATCAAACCTCTCTCTGGATTGACATTTTGATGGCTACTCCGTGAGCCAGTTCCCTTCGGTTATATTTCTCCTACAGAGGCACCTCAAGGCTGTAACTGAATAGAGGTTAACAGGTGGGAATTTTCCATCTCTATCTCTCCAAAATATCCTGAACTGTTTCTCTTAATGTGGTCTAGCATCTCACCTTCTCCAAGCTGTCCACAATGAAGTCTCAGTCCCTCTTCCCCCCACCAAATGACTACTGTAAATGTAAATCCCATTATAAAATAGCAGCTTAGTGTTTGATTTAGTTTACATGATTTAGTACAATTCAGTGTCTGGAAGATTTAGCATCACTGACTTCATATATCTCCAGGAATTTCTTTTTTAAATAAAGGCAAAATGCTAACAACCCAGCAGCCTTTATATTCTGAGACAGTGGTAAAAGAACTTGGCCTTAAACACTAGGAAACAGGAAACTTTATGAATGTTCAACATGTGGCCAGAAATGTAAAGCACTACTTTAGACCAAGCCAGGCAGAGCCTCCTTTGTTTCAAGATGCACTCGAATTTTCTGCTGTTCTCTGACCAGCTCAGTGAAGGTAAAAATGGGGTGAAAAAAAAGGGGGGGGGGGGGGGAAGAAGGGGGGTGGTGGTGGGGTGTAAGGTAACAGCAAATGCTATTTCTCTGCAGAATCTGGAAGGAGTTTCCAGACATATTCACCATCTACAGGAGCAAGTAACACAGGAATCACCTCCCTGCTTTAGACTGCAGTGGTGCGTCGTGCTTTGCACCTTCTCTTTGGCAAAGTCTCAAAGAAGACTTCAAACACGTATGTAACTGCAAATCCACAGTTGAGGTCCTGCTGGCAGCAGAACTAGGGAAATGCCACGGGGCGTGCTGAAAGTGAAGTGGATGTTTAGGTGTTTTGGCTGAACCAGCAAGTTTACTCAAGTCCCGGCGAAGGCAGAAACTGAGCCAAATCCCCACCAGCATCGACAGAGAAACCAGCACATTCTCAGCCCTTCACTCTCAGATTTGGTTACCCATACATTAACATGTGATTATAATTTACTGCTGGTTTCCAATGAATCAAGCACGACCAGAAGAGCAGAATCCATTTTTAAAAAAATTCAAAAACATTTCCACAAGACTGAGGGAAGAGTCTTTGACCTTGCTTGTGTTTCAGGTGAGAGAGGAAGCTTAGGTTTCAAGACCAAATATCCCATGTTCAGAGCTACTGTCCTATTCAGGTTACTAAAACATCACCTTTTTCGAAAGGTGGCTAAAACTTTGTAAGATATTTGTTAATCATTTACTAAAATAGCAATCCTTTTCAGAAGTTGACAAGTTATTGGCATCATCAAGAACTGCTAGATGCTATTCTCAAAAGCACTTTAATTATGAACGGAAAGGGGCTTAAATTTTTTAGTCACCTGTTTTGAAGACCTTAGTCTTGGGTATTTTGAAAGCTCTTTTCGCTGGTACCAGCCTGCAGTCCGTGCTCATCACCGGAGTGCTGCTCGCCCACTAAATCCAAAGGCTGTTCTGTGCGTGAAATGGTTGCAGAAATGGAGCTTCTGCCAACAGGGCTGGAGATCAGTTTGGGCATGCAGCCTCTACTTGTGATCCTCTTCAAGTGTTCAGGTTTTAAGAGGACAGTACGTTTCTTTTTGTAAACTAGCAAAACACTCAAGCCCATGTCTGTCAAGGGAGGCATTTTAAAGAGATCAAACGCTGCTATTCATCAACCTGGTTTTCAACCCTGAAATGCCAGCTCCAGCACCTCCTTGCTCTACCTTCAGCATCAAGCATCTCACTGTGCACACTAAGAGTTGCTGCAGAAGAGCCAATTTGTTGCAGACTCAAAACTCACGGCCCCATGTAGGAAAATCCTGATAGCTGCTAGAATCTGGAACCATCCATCAAAATGGGACATGCATGCATATCAGCCATTCTGAATAAACCTGGCCTAGTTTTCTCACTTAAAAGTCCAGAATGGAGCAATTCCAGTTTGTTAGTACAGATTTAAACCAGTTTAATGCAGAGGACAACAACTCCGGCCCCAAACGTTAGATATTTGCATAAAGACCCAACCAGATACCCGAGCTAATCGCTGGCGTTACCTTTCAGAAGTGGGAACACAAACCACAAATCTCCAATAACAATCTCATCTCCGCAGTGCCACGCTGAGCAATCAATACTAATTATGAAGAAGTATCTGAGCATACGAGAGGCGCCACTATTGCCACATAAAGCAGGGCTTCAAAGTTTAAAACAAGGGCTGTTGACAGCTAAAACGTAGACTCCCACATTACCAGCACTTTGGTGGTAATGACAGTGGGCTAATAGAATCAAAGACTCATAATGCTGTCAGAAAGCAGGTTCAGGTTACTCGCTTGTTCTTAAGCTGTTATTAGCTATTATTAGCGAAGAGGAAAAACACAGGGGCTTAAACTTTTTAAAAGCAGAGGATTATCAGCCCTTCCACTATTAAAAACAATTTCTCACTTTACGAACTTTTGAGGCTGGCAGCTGTTTCATTTGAGCGTGTAACCAGCTGCCCTCTTCTGCCTCCCTGCTGCCCCTTGAACTCAAAAGCATTTTAATGTCACCTAAAAAAAAAAAGAGAGTAACGTTTCTAACAACCTGCAGTTCCTTGGATAGTTCCAATAATCGTACCTAGTTAAAGAAAGCCTTTCAAGGGCCAAAAACTTCTTTAACCATTTAATTGATATGACCTTGAAGCATTCACAGCAATCTCCAGTAACGTTCAATGAAAAGCAGATGTTGGTGAAGGCTTACTGAAACGAGCTTTTATTCTCACGATGGTTTGATTCTCTCACTTACACAAAATCCTATTTCTGGCATGAGAAAGCCCTTTATGGAGTGGATGTGATTTACAATCACAAACATCTCTGTGTTTGGTTTTCAGACACAGCCTTACTTTTTGAGGGAACTCAACTTTTGTAGGCAAGGACCTACTGTTCGAGGATGCTCGAAAACGCTCCAACAGTGCAAGGGCAAAGGAAAGTTTTCAAAACCTGAGATCCACAAGGGGTTAATTCTTCTGAAAATTCAGGCTTTTAATCTGTGTGATCAGGAGGCTTTCTATCTGCTCACAGTGATGCGTATCCACCTACCAATGCAGCCGCCTGAAATCAGCCTGAAATCACGGAGATGATCTTAGCATTAGCGGTTAGCTATCTAGAAACAACAGATTTTTCTGGCACTCTCTGTTTAGTGATCCAGGCTTGGGCAGCTTGTAGCTGTTCTGTCCTACTGTCCTAATCACGGAAAATATGGCCAAGCAAATGACAGCATGTGCTTTGCTAACACAGCCCTTATTTGCAATATATGAATCCCAGTAAGTACCTTTGATGAAGCATGTATTAGAGATATACACAGTTTACAGGTAAGCTACTTCCAAAACAAACTAGTAATTTGTGATAACCGGGATGGAGGGAAGAGATTTATCAGCTACAACAGGGAAACAGTTTTCAGGAATCCCCAGCTTTTACATGCAATTTTGCCACTGATTTGTCACATAAAGTGGAAAAAGTCACTTAACCTCCCTGAGCCACAGTTCACTCACTCACAAAAGACTTCAAAGGCACATGCAGAATTGCATCTATTTGAGTGTTAAGGGGATTTTGGGTTTAATCTGACTAGCACCGTTTCTAAGTCTCTCTCGGTATTAACATCAAGCTTTAACATTTGCTGCGGACACAGAAGCATTCTTCGATTGGTTTGTTTCGTCAGTCTAATCACTGCCAGGAGTTACCAGGGAGGTAGAGACCTACCAAGTACGGACGAACACCGCAAAGCACCAGCTGTGTTGAACATGTGAAGGGGCAAAAATGAAAAAAAAAAACCAACAAAAAAACCCCCCACTGAGACAGCTGTATTTCTGCACGTACCTGTAACTCTGACTGTAAAGTTTCCCAGGACCTCGTTGGAATGCCTTGGCTTGCAACTGTACAGCCCCGAGTCATCATATGACACATTGATTATCTTCAACAGTTTTTGTCCAATATGAGTTCTGTTGGTAGGTGCAATCCCGATACCATCTTTAAACCAGAAAACAGACACAGAAGAGCCTTGGGTGTTACAGGAAAGTTCAATGGTATCTCCACTTCCAAACACCAACTCTTCCAGAAAGGCAGTCTCGCTCCTCAAGTATTCTGCAAAGGGAGAAAGAAACGGAAATGAGTAAATAAGAGCAGGTGTCAGAGAACGAAAGAGCACTTAAAAAAGAAACTTATCTTATATTTGCCCTACTGATGCTTCCATGTGCCCAGAGCTCCTCCTTGCCAGAGATAAGCCTTGCCTGCCCCAGGCAGGTAGTAATGCAGAAAGATAGCTGTGCACACTACAGTCAGGTCCCTGGCTGATCTACAAGGAAGGCTTCAACCCTGTAGCGACCAAAACACAGCCACCCCACCAGGTGCATCACAACAAACAGCACAGACCACTACGTAGGGTCATTGCAACACCCAATGTTGCGTGGGGAGGAGGTCTGGTAGAAATAAGCGTGTGCTGAAAAGTTCACAGTTCAGTCTCTGGATTCTCGATTCCTGTGACTCTGTCCACAACCCTTGCAAGACCCAGCAAGCAGGCAGGATACAAGGAGCAGAAATGGGGATACACCCAATTTCTCAAGTGACTCTGGGTGGCCCAAAGGCAACCTCTGTGGGCTAAAGGGAACAAGGGGGAAGGCTGGACAGAAGACACAGGCTGGAATAGCTAAAATAAATTAACCCACCACAAGCTCCCTGCTGGAGTTGCTCCCTGTGCAACAAAGAAATGCAGAACCAAAGACTGAGCACGAAAGCTGAAATCCCTTTCTTCAGTCTATCCACCAGCTGCGGCAGTCTGTTCCACAAGTCATGACAGTGAACCCTGTCACGGGCTGGAGGATTTTGTTTTACCATAGGATAATGACACAAGGAAAGGTTCAAACTCAGAAGTCTCCCCATGAGGAACGTGGGGCATGCTGAAAGTGTGGTTCTTGGGTCTGATGGTCCTCAGGCTCATTTTAGTGACATATAAACTCACTCTTGACATTGAATGGTTTATTAATCCTTTACACCAGTTTAATAAAGAATTAGCCCTCTACAGCTGCCCTCAACCCAGCTAGATCAACAGCAAGACTGCCATTCTCCCCACTATGTTAACCAACATTTTCACTTGGCATTGCCCTATCTCTATCTTCTGGCTTACACAGGCTCTGAAACTGTAAGCTCCACCAAGCATAAGAGTCGTCTTGGTTTTGTACAATATGTATCACAGGGGATCCTATTCCACAATGAAGACAATTTGGTGCTACGATTACATAACTGGGAAGTAAAAAGTAATTCAGAACAGATCGGTCTGAAACTAATCCTATGATCCAAATCCAGGTGGCCTGACTTGATCGCTGATAGAAATCAGACATGGATAGAGATCCTAATTTTGCAGCTTAAGCATATTCATAGATTACAATTTGACTGTGAAACCAATGCAACTGCAGCAGCTCTGAATACCTGAGGATGTGGCATTGGCTTCAAGCTGCTCTTTTGCCAGTAAGTGAAAGAGTTGGAGCAGGTTATAAGAGAAAAATGTATTGCTTTCCTCTTCTGGTCATGCAAGTTTTTATTCTTGTGGAAATGTAAAAATCAAAAATATAAAAATGTTTCAGTCAATAGCCTTGTAGGATAGAAATAAAGAAACCTGGGGGCCTGAAAATGTGGTATTTCATGGGAGGTATCACCTCACAGGAGGCAAAGCCCACACTCATTGGGGTTACAAAGAACCTTTCCTCCGATACCCTGGCAGCAATTCCAACTCAAATATTTTAGGTTTTGGCCAGAATTTTGTGGTATTCATGCAGTCAAATGTTTAGGGTGTTGGGTTTTTTTTTTCTTTTAATGAAAATATTTTCCCTAAAAGCATTTACTTTTAGCAAAAAGAAAAAGAAGACAGAGCTCCGGCATCTCCTTCCCATCAGACCAGCACCTGTTGTGACATTGAGTGTTCGCCCATGGTCTCTTCCCAACTCGGATATATCCTTGGGGAAAATACAGTTGAGAAATATTCTGGTTAAAGTGTTCCTTTCAGGGTTTTTTTCTTCTTTCTTCTAGACTATAAGGATTTTTTCAATGGTACCAGCTTTGGCTTCCAATTAAAAAGCCCTGTATACAGCTTTGCACTTGCAGGAGTGGCTACCGATCTTTGTTTGTTGACTCTGATGGAAGCTCTTGCTAATTTAACCTACTGGAAAACAAACCCCATGCAGCTGCACAATTCCTCCATACAAAATACACAGTTTTACCCAAGCTGTTTGCCAAATGATCAAGACTTGTATATTTTGGCTTTTCTATCATAAACCTACCAAACAGGAACAAGCCCAGACTAAGCACAAGCCAAAATGTACTGTTTAGCCATTTAAAAGGAAATCACTCTTTTTTGAAAGCCGTAATGGACCTGGGTTAATGACAAAGCAACAAATTATATTTATAAAACATAATCAGGGAATGCTGAAATGAAGAGGAAATTCACTTTAGACTGAGAGCAGAACGATTGGGGTCTGAAGCTTCTTCTGTGCAAAGAAGCATCATCTCTTGTTTCTGACAACTTTATTTTGGCATGTCTGCCCTCAGTCTCCCCAGCCAGTCTCCAGCAGATACCCTGATGCCTGTTAAATGCAAAGTTCAGCCCTAGTGACTTTATTCCTACCGACTGGGAGTAATATCTGGAAAGATGGAGTGGTAAATTAGAAGAATGTTACTAATGGTTATAATCTCACTTCTTTAAACAGTTTTTCAAATTTCAGTTTATATGCTTACGGCTTAAAAAATAAAAAGGACCCAAATTGGAGACCTCCACAAAGCACTGAAACGTGCACTTAAGTGCACTTTGCCCAACTGCAACCTTGGAGAACGAAATTTTACTGTTTACTATTATTCCTCATATAGTTTTCAAATACAGTGATAAACCCGAAAGCAGAGACTGTCTCTTTTCCGTGCTTAGAACAGCTGGAGTTTAAAGCATGGAACCAGAGCTCACGTCTCCCACTGGGTGCCCAGAGCCCAGAACCTCCTTCCCACCTTCCAGCTGAAAGTGCCTCGTGTTTCCAACACCTTCTCAACAAGGACGATTCCTCCCCCACCAAGACATGAAGGAGACATGAAGTTGCCCATCCTGAGGCCAAGCATCCAGCCATTAGACTGACTTGCAGAAGTCTACATCTCCAACCACACTGCATGAACAAAGTGGCAGGAGCTGTACGTGCAGCCTGCGCTTGGAAGGGGTTTAACACAGATGGGCTGAGCCCTCCCGGGGACCTCGACGAGGGTTTGGACACCTTCTTCATCCTGCGTCTAAATCATAAGGAAACGAGTACAGGGGAGCAGGCACTGAGCGCTCACAACACAGTTTGCTTCTTCCATCTGGTCACACACCTTTGACTGAGGCACTCAGAAAACTTCCCACTGCAAAGCAGCACTGCGGGGAGGCAGGTTTTCACATTTACTGAGGCTGAACACACATGTCCTGGATCTCAGTCCTGGGCCCTAAGAAAACCATCCTCACTGCTAGCAAACAGCTATCCCCACACGTCCTTTAAAACTCTCCTAAAGCGTTTCTATTGCAAGCCAGATTGCAAAGGTCCCCCCTGCTCCCAAAGGGAATTCCCATTTGGGATCTAACTGACCTTAACAGCACCTTTTCAAAGCCCACAGTAGACAGTTATAAGCATGTACTTTCATAGGTATAAATTACTGGGGAGTTAACTCACGTAGGGGTTACGGGAGCCCACTCCATCATGTGCCAGCAGAGCAGGGGTTAATGAGTTTGCAGCTTCAGTGGGTTCTTAGAGAGGAGGAGACAATCGAGGTTGTGGGCTCCCAAGATATGACTAAAATTCAACCATTTATTAGTTTAGTCAAAGCAGTAATGAGTTGAGAATCAGCACTTGCAGCGTCATCGCTGCTACTCGTAGCAAATTTGCTACACAGAAAGAGGCAATTTTTAAGCTGTCCCGAGGAGCAAAAAGGCAGCAACTAACCGGGAAGCACTTTCCCCAACGAGGAGCGGCTGGCCCAGCAATGCTAAAATGCTTTTGTATGTATTCACTTACAAGATACTTCATCTCCGTAGCTGCTTGGCTCATCCCAGCAATAATTCACTGTCTGTGTGGTTCGCAGCTCCAAGTGCTTAAGTGTGTCAGTATTTCCATCAGATGTCTGCTTCTCTTAGACATCAATACTTGTTTCTGGCTGAGCCTGGAAATGTTTTATTTTGGTTTTAACGCAGGCAGCTCTCAAGAACTGCAGGAAGATATGCTGTTTTTTATTTTTCAGGCACAAAGGGATGAGGAGGAGGAGGGCAGTGGGGTATTCCTGGGCTGCTTATGGCCCCCCAAAACCTTCAAGCCAACCTAGAGCCTGGCTGACGCCCTCTCCGGTGTCAGGGACTATTTCCAGGTGCTGTGGCAGAAAGCATGGGGGCTGCTCCTGGGTGGCGAAGGGCCATGGTGCCCACGGGAGGCTCGTTGGGGTGGGGAAGCCCCGGGGCCACGCACCACCTCGCAGGGTGCTGGGTCCTGGCTCCAGGACACTCCGTCCGGTTATTTCTCTTCACCTGTGTTTTTCCTCCTGGAATAGCTTCCCATGGTTCTGCTTTTCCAAACATCCAAGTGTTTGGGAGCTTCTCGAGGGACTGCTCAGGTGGGGTACACGCCTCCCCCATCCTCATCCTCCTCCTCCAGAGAGCATCCCGCAGCTGGGGCACATCCACCATGCAACCAAACCCCACCGGGACTCCCATCACCGGGACTCCCATCACCGAGGGCTCAAGGCACATGGCCTTCAGTACCAACCGCAAAACATTCCTCATCCCACCTTGAAACCTGGCAATCCCGGAGAGGCTTTTTGGGATAGCTTCACAGCCCGGTGGTGGAATAGACTAAGCGGCTCATTTCTAAGTGGATCATATTTTCCCATTTTCAAGCTGGACAAGCTGCATTTGGCATGTTAACAAGCAGAAATACAGCAGCACTCCACGCATTTCTCTCTTCAGGCTAATTCAAAAACATTTCTTGTTCTATGTGTTTTATTGCACCAAATCCAGCATGACAGGATATGTTATAGGATCATGGAGCAACAGCTGTGCCAGAGCTTTCTCCTGTTGAGTTTGATATCCCGTTCCCAGGGGGATGATGGTCACAGCCACTGAGACAGTGGCTAACTGCCGGAGGGATATGGAAACTCCCCTGGCCCCAGCATTGGTGGGATGAACAAGGCTATGATGGCAAAGAGCACACAGGCTATCTCCAGGCTCAGACCAGTGCCATGTCCTCTAAGTGTGTTAATAGGGGCCCATAGTATTATTCACCCTCCACAACAGTGTTTTTCCCAATACCTATGTCACTGCTTGTGGGACGGGGCTGCTTCTCCACCTCACCTTGGGACTTCTGCACTGGGAAGAGCAAACCCCATTGCCCAGAAGGGAAATAAAACACTTTTCTTGCTGAACACTGTTCATTTGGAACTTGCCTTAGTTTAAAAAGCAGCAGAACGGGTGTCAAGCGGCCCCAGTGTCACCTTCCCATGAGGACCCTGCGATGTCCCTGTTCCCTCCCATGTCCCTGTTCCCTGTCTCCCCAGAGAGGCAGACTGGCCCCGGGGGAATATTGAAAACCACCAAACCAGCCGGAGGCCCTGCAGTGAGCAGCAGCCCCCATGAGGTGGGCACGATAATATCATGGGATGGGATCCTCTGTCTGTTTCCCCAAGTACCTGCCTTCTCAGGGCAGATAAGATCAAGGGAACGGCCCCCGCAGCAAAGTGAGCTCACCTAAAGTCACCACACACCCTCATAGCACCGCAGGGAGCCGATGGGGTATTTTTTATATATGTATTTTTGGCGGTGCTTTATGCAAGGCAAAGCTTCCTCTCCTTTCTGCAGCAGCCACGACGGTGCCAGCGGCAGAGCATCCCTGCCTGGCCATGGCCATGCCACCCAAAGAGCACATCACCAGCCTGGCACAGCAAAATATAATATATAAAATAGAAGTTTTATGCATTTTAATATATAATATTAAATATATTTTATGTTTATGTATACCTATATGTGCTTATATACATAATATAATATATAGTGGGTTATGTATATGATATTACATATAATATTAGATATATAATGAAAAGTATTATATAAAATACATATCCTGTCTTCTCTCTTCCCCCCTCTTTCTCCCCATCCAAGGCCAAGACCCGTCTCGGAACACATTTCCCAGTGTCAGGCTGCAGTCATCCCGGGAAGAAGGGGCTCCAGCAACCACAGCAGGACGGGATGCTTTGCCAAAGCAACATCATTTTCTGAAGCGGTGTTCAGCTGCGTTATCTCCCCTGCTCAATGGGGCTCACACCTCGGCAAAAATAAAAAAATCTGGTTGCTTCTGCAAAAGCCTAAACTGGGATTGAGAGAAACGTGCCTTTAGGAAACCACGTCCGAAAAGGGTTTGACTCCATCATTTGAAGGTGCCACTTTATCTTTCACCTATTGCGCGTGTTTGCTTGGGAGGGGGGTAGTTCTCCGGGAAAAGCTTAAAACAGCTTTCCTAATAGTAATGCAAGGTAAACTGTTTATATTGTATTACCACCGCAGTGGCCTATGCAATTGTAACCAGACAACGTTTCTTCCAAAGATGTCAACAAGTGTGCCGCACCGTATTACCACCCAGTGGGTTTTTTTTTTTTAGATCTGTGTTAGGAGGAAAGCAAACTTTTTTCCTAGAGAATGAGCAGAACGATAACCAGGTTTCGTTCTGTCATATGCAGCCTTCTTCATAAACAAGAGATTAGGGAAAGAAAAAATAATCTCTAGTGTTTAGCTTGGCTATCCCCGACAGAGACTTTGGAAGAGCTTCTCTGGAAGAGCTTCTCAAATGGAAAAGCAGATGTTGCAAATCTGCCTTATCTAAGGAGCAACTGTTGACTCTGTTGTGCAAATCCTAATTTACATCTGCATGAAAGGTTTCAGAGATTAAATGGCATTCAAGGAGGAATATTAGCTTTTCTCCCTCCCTCCAGCCCTCCTTTGAATGGATTTACTACTGGCAATTAGCTTTCTGTTCCACCGGCCAAGTAGAAAACAGGATTCATCAGGACTCTACAGTATCCTCCTTTTAATGGACTGTTTTCTCAAATCACCCAATTCAGATGCTGAGAGTTAGAAGAAGAAATAAATCGTCACAAAGCTAAAATAGTTACAAAAACACTTTGGCCAGGAGGATTTCCCTGTGGCACTTGGAAAGCCCTGAGGAAGAAAAAAAAAAAAACAAACAGAGAACAAATCAAAGGGGTCTCCTGGCTACACATAACAAAAATGGGAATGCAAAACCCAAGAGACACAAAGCTTTGGTTGCTGCTGAGAGCCCAGAGCCTGTCCCAAGGACAGCTTTCAGCTGGGGCTTTGCTGGCTTAAAGGAACAGGCAGTGATGGGGAGTTTTCCTTAAAATTTGGCCAGACTGTGCAATCACTACCCGTATCTATTTATCTCACAGTTCTGTACTCCTTGATTTTTTTTTTTAACAGAAGTAAAGAACTGCTATTAAATGTCCTCCACTTCTTCATCAATGGTCCCTAAAGACAGGGAATGGTAGGGTAGAGACACGGCAGCGTGGGGATGCTGAGGTCCCCAGGCTGTGCTGCTCCATGTGTCCTATGAGAGCTCCTAGCTCGTTCAGCACTTCAAGGATGCCCATGCAGATGGATCCTGCTCTCCCAGGTGCTTTACTCAAGAGGAGGGCAGCAATGAGCTGTATCAGATCTCAGCAGCCGACACTCGCAGCGGGGATGCCACCAGTCCCAGCCTAGCACGTGGGTGAGTGCATCCTCGCAGCTGGTTTGCCCGCGTCACACAGCCCACCTCACCCAACTGCAGTGGCCAAATGTGGTCAACCCAGACCATTCCCTACTCAAGGCAAAGCGATGGGACACCCATTGGGCTGGTCCTAGGTAGAGCACAAGAGACGGTGCCGATGGGTTGTTGTCTTTTTGGTGTCTGCCTCTTGTTGCCTCAAGAACAGTGGCCAACTTGGCCCCAGCTTTTGCACACCACAGCAGGGGCCATCCCGGCTTGATCTCGGCAGATAGATCCCACCACAATACAGCTGATGTTTTTACATTCCTGCTTCTCATGCCTGAGGAAGTCCAAAAAAACCTCATCATTGATTGCAGCAAGCAAGCAACTGCCACAACCCCTTTCCAAAGCCAGTGGAGGCAGCTATGGAAACTGAGGCACAGACTGAGGCTTCCCAGTGTCCCAGTGGACTGAGCAAAGCTTGTCCTCAGCCTCCATCAGAGCAGGACCGGGTCCTGCCGAAGCGTCCTGCAAAGGCCCTGAGCACACCTATGTTCTTCAGCATCAGTGGTCCATGCCACCCCTCCTGCTCCGCTGGACCAGGCTGCCCGGTGGCGTTTTGTAGGCGACCCACCCCAAGCGATTAGCAAAGTCTGCAAGAAGAACTACAGATTACACAAATGAGTGCTCCACAAAGCGTAACAAAAGGAGAGAACCTCAATCTTTGGAAATATCTTTAAACCGTCTTATTAAATCCTTAAAAGAATAAGCATGCATTGCTGAATAATTCTTTTGAGTTATTTTTTCTGAGCTCCTCCTCTACACCCTCACTTCCTTCCTAAAATCCTTCAGAACTTCATTACTTTTGGAGTTTTGACCTCCAGAGCGGGTTTTCAGCTATTTAGTGAATTCTAGCAAAACGTTCACCACCTCGTAAGTGCTCCTGCAGATGAATTTTCAAGCAATACGTCAGTTGACCAGGCCCGAAAGTTTAGGTTTACCTCAGAGGAACTTTTTAGGGATGCAAAGACTCGCGGTCCCTTTACAATTCCCAGGCAGGGCTGGCCCTGGCAGTTACTTGTGACGCTTTTCTGAAGTGGGCTTTGAGATCACATGGCATCAGAAAAAATTTGCCATAAAGCCCCAACCTTTCCCCTTCGGTTCACAGCTATGCAGCTCCCAAATCCCAGCTCCTCTGCATTTCCCTCGCACTTTTAATGTGCGCTCCTCTAATCTTCATTTAATGCAGGCAGCTGGCGGCAAATACCCCCGAACAATGACTTTAATCCTAAGTATCCTGAAGCCCCCCCCTTCCTCCCCGTACCAAAACTGAAGAAAAAAAAATAAAAAGACCAGCCTCATGACAGCAAGATGGAGAAATCCAAGCTATCCACTGGGCCAAAGGAGCAGAAAGACACAATGAGCTAAATTTTGCCTGGTTCGCTAATTAAAAACGGAAGCTACCCCACTCCGGAGCCAAGGCGGGGAGGTGGGGAGAGTTTTCATGCTATTCAAAAAATCGGCTTCCAACTGGGACCATATTCACTCCACATTAATTGTCATTCCAACTACGAGTGTCCTAGTTTCAAAATGAAAACTACTCTCCAGTGTAGCTAGTGAAAACTAACACCAGTTTCTAGGCATTAAACAAAATTTATTGATTGCATTTTCCCACCCACTAAAACTTTAATAAGCATTAAACCTCAAACTCCTGGCCCCGTTTCCTCCCTCTACCCTCTCTCTCCATAAAAAGGGTCAGGCTCCTCTATATGGAGATTAGGACTTAATGTTTGGTATTTGTTTATGAGCCTATCAATTGCCTCTATTTCGGGGAGGGGAGGAAGCACATCTAAAAAAAAACCCTCTTGTACACGGATTAAGAGAGGGCAAAGGTTTAGGGTAGTTTGGGTGGGGGTTTTTCCCCAACTGATTCTGGGTTTTAGACGTATGACGGATCGTGTTCACGTGAATGAAAATAAGTAAATATTCCCCTTTCTGCAAGTTTCCCTTGAGTTACATAAAACGGTATTTTTCAAAGACCGCTATTTCTCCCTAATAAGACCCAGAACTTCAAGTCTTCTCTGCTAGCTGTTTTCAGCTGTGTAAAAGGAAAAAAAAAAAAATAATTTGGGGGCCGCTCTGTCTGCATACTTAGTAAAGAAAACAAAGGCCAAACATTTGAAATGCAAAGGTCGGTGATTAAGCCCAGAAATCCATATCTAGCCATCAAAATGAATAGCCAGATTTTAAGAGTGCTTAAGCGATTTAAATGCAGAGCATGGCCTGGCTCAGCATCTTTCAAAACCAAGCCTGTTATTTCAGTGCCTCAAGCGAGATTTAGGTGCCAGGTACCCAAGTTGGAGAAGTTTAACAGTAATCTCCTTTCGTGAAGTCTGATCCACTTTAATCTAAAGTCGCGAATGACAAACGAAGATTTTGTTATTTAGAAAGCACATCTAACTAAAGCTGCAGCACTTTGTCCTTGTGCTAAACCCAACTCTTATCCTTCAGCATTATTAGAAAGAGTTGGGAGAGATGGCAAAAGAAAAGTAGATGTCAAAAATTCTTTTATTTCTCCTCTTTAAAGAAGGCTGCTGAAGGGATTAGACAGCTTTGAGTTCACTGCTCTGTTAAATCAACCTTACAATATTTTTTCAGCTTGTTTGACTTGCTGTTTCTGTATACATTTGTGTTTTCACCTTTCTGCATTCAAATCCCACGCTTAGCGTTTGTTCTGTGCTTCTCACAGGAAACTTGGTCCGTTCTTTATTTGTATTAAGTCTATGGAGTTATAGAAAACAGACTTGGAAAACAATCCCTAAATTAGCAGGACTTACCGGCTTCCATGCGTACGCGCACACACACAGGGCATCGCATACCATCCGACCCAAACGCGGCGGTTTATCATTTCCAGCAGCAACAGCAGGGCATCAGGTTCACCAGAACAGACCTTTTAATGGTCTCCTGCAACCGTATCTATTACGGCGGGTTTCGGACTGCACGTAATAAATTAAGAGAGAGTTCAAGGAAGTCATGCGTGTCTCACTTCCCGCTCCCTTTAAGCAGTTTTAATACCCCCAAACAATCATATTCTACGAACTGTACTATGTTAGGCTCCAGTAATGCCAGAAGCAGGTTAGACACCTCCATACACAGCTATTTTAATGCTGCCATAAGGAAATGCACTCTCTGCAGAGGGTCGTTTCCAGTGTCCTGCAGCAGGACATGGCCGGTCCTGCCTGTGCAAGCCAGTGACCTTCCACAGGTACTTTTGGACACCTGCCCTGTCCTCCACAGTCTGCTTTTCCCAGCTTTTTCCTTCCTTCCCCACCAGAAACACCTCTAAAACCTCTCTCTGCGAATGAGCACCCAAGTGTCCGAGTGAGATGGATGCTGTTGTGACAGCAGGGATGGCCACTGCAACAGGCAAGGCACGGGAGAAAGAAAATAGCCATTTCTCTCTGGCAGACGGAAAATGTGGATGACAAAAACTGAGCCCAGCAGCCACCCAAGGGCTGGATTTGTCTGAAAGTCAGGCACCGAAGCTAAGCTCCAGCCACGCTCCCTTGGGTGGGATGGGTGGGTGAACCACCACCTCATAGCACTAGTGAAGACATGAAGTTGGACAACCTCCCCACATATGTACAGCTATTTATCCACGTTGAAGCATACACCCGTAAGTGGAGCAAGAGCTGCCCACGGCAGTCTGGCCCCTCCACTCCCTTTCCAAGGGCAGGTGGCTAATTCAGGGTGGTCTCCGGTTCCTCCCTGCCCCGAGACACCACGTGTTGCTCCTCCAACTGCTCCTTCTCATCCCCAAAACAGTCAGGCTCGAGCATGCCGTGAAGTTATTCCTGCAAGGACTGCACCGCTTGTCCACACCTCATTTGCTATGCACTGGGAAGAGGGAGGGACAGAGGGGGAGAAAACCTCCACTTCAAACATTTACACATATTTTGAAAGCACCTGAGGAGGTTTCAGGCCCTTTTTCCCAGGACTAACACATTCCACCCACAAGATGACCTTGTTCAGAGCGCACAGAGGGCTCCTCGCAGGCAGGATTTACATTGTGTGGGGTCACCAGATCCAGCACAGGTGGGCAGTGACCCACTGCCGAAACCGGAGCGGCGGCTACAAACCTGCCCCTCTTTGCCCCGGCACGAAAGGAGACGGGGCAAAGGGGAAGCCCTGCTGTGTGTCCCCCCACCTCTGTGGTTCCCGTCCCTCCACCAAAGACTTTCCTGGTGGAGAAGCCCACTGTCTTCTGAAATCCCAAGATGCCAGCACACCTACATGTGAAAATGAGGCAGAAATCTCACTCCTTCACTAAATAATATACCGGTTGGAGTCCCAGTACAACTCAATAAACACTTTCTAGGAGTTATTGTCCTCCTTGTCTGGGTAGATCTCAAAGCATTTCTGCGGCAGGAGGTTTCAGGCTTGGGTTTCCATTGCCTCCTTGTCCAAATAATGGCAATACTAATTGAACCACTGGCCAAAAGGAAATTAAATGTGACCCTTTCATCCATACTCTGGGGGTTCCCATTTGCTCCTGCAGCTCTCTCTACTCCACCTGAAATGAGGGCAAGAGAAGGTGCCGCTCTCAAGGTGTCTCCCTCCGAGATACCCAAGGCTGAAAGAAAGGTTGAGCATCTGTAACACAGTATCTACACTGTGTTTATTTAAACCCCTGAGTACTTACTGTATTTAGATTGTATCCCAGCTAGGATGGGAGCTGGGGGCGCAGGAGGGTGGCTTTACCCAGTACCTTCAACACTAATGTCAGCATCCCCCAATAGTCGCTTACGCCCTTGTTCCCAAGCCAGAGAAATCAGGAGCCTGGAAAGCCTGAAACTTATTTTTATGCTTAATTACAGATTCCAAGTGCCTGACACCAGGCCCTCACTCATTATGCTTTTGACACTGACGCCTTTGGGCCGAGCTGGAACAAACGCATTGCGCTCGCTCATCACTCACCAGGTTCACGAGTGTTTAACTCAGAAGAAGGTGGGTGATGGATTTGTAGCAACTTTGGGCAGGGATGCATAGAGGACACCGTATGCCATTTCTTACTTCTTTTTTCCTTCCTTTCTGTAATTAATCAGTTCACAAATTGGGAGGCAGTTGCCTTGCAGTCTCCTCTCCCGATCACCCCTGCGACGCAAAGGCTAAGGACACGTCAGGGCGGCTGCAAGGTCTAAGTGCTGCCCGTGGAGCGTGAAGCTGCATTAGTGCCAGTCAGTGGGAGCGCTGGGCTCCCAGCCCCGCGGCTCGTCCCACCCAGGGGCCTCCCGGGGCCCAACCCACCGCACGCTGCAAAAAAAGGCTTTGAGTTTTCCCTGGAAAAAAAAAAAATAATAACGCTTTCACAGAAAGCTGCGAAATCATGCATAACACACCGGCTGTAAAAATTAACGTATTTTTTATTTTCTTTTTTCCAACTGCATTCACTCGCAGCTCGTCTCTTACGCAGTAAATACCAGCTAATTTATGCACCTCCATTTACCAGCCCCCCCACTTCTGCATGAATCCCCAGCCTATTAACATAACTATTTAAACTGGACATGTTTTCTTAAACATTCTTCTTCTTTCATAAACTGCCAAGTGACAGTTGTTTACTGTCAACAAGCCTGGGTACTCTAAGACAGGGAGAAATATGCCCTTTCAAAAGGCAGACATATCGGCTACCAAAGGAAGATTAAAATCTGGTGTTTTTCTCTTCTCCCTCCCCAAAAATGCTTTATTTGTACAGGTACACATGATACAGATCAGGAGAGATGGTACTATGCCTAATTTCAATCATTCTTTTAATTAAAGACAGGCTCATGGAGGATTTATCTCTGGTTGCACATGCTAGTTGTCAGAGCACACTCTTAACTCCCTAATCTTCCCATTGCAACTGGTTTTTGCTCTTCACTTTTATCTCCAACACCCCCATCTCCCAAAGCACATCTCGGGGAATCAGCGTGCCCATCTTGCACCGATCCTGCTACCGGCCAGAAACAAAACACTTGCCTGAGGGAATCTATATAGAGAAGTTAAAAAAATTTAAAGAAGAATCGAATCACCACTTAGTTCAAGACCTACAGTCTCCAAACAAGCTGCTGAAATATTTTGCTGGGAGGGAATTTCTTGTACTCAAGTCTTGCACATGAAAGGGGGGATATGAAAAAATCCCAACCCTCCGAGAAAACTCTTTTTCCCTTGCTCTGCCTGCCCGTGAAGTGCCAGGAAAGCTCCTCCGCCAGCTCCTGTCCCCATGCAAGCGGCCCTGGGGCTCGGCAGCCCCAGCTTGCCCGCAGGCAGGGCCGGCTTGGCCCCGCTCGCTTGGCCCTGGCTCGCTTGGCCCTGCTCGCTTGGCCCTGGCTCGCTTGGCCCTGGCTCGCTTGGCCCTGGCTCGGCCCCAGCTCGCCTGCGGACCCCCGCGGGGGATTATTAACACTTTCCCCTGCGCATTGTGCGGCTCGCAGATCACGACGCTGGGGACTAATGCCGGCCGACACTGATATGATGGCAACAAGGATAGGGCACGAGGAGATGGTGGCTGGTGCTGCACCTCGGCTCCGCGCGGGACTCGCGCCAGAGTCCTGGGGGCCCGGGCAGCGGCCGTCACCGTCGCCTTCAGCACTCATGTTTGGGCTGCGACGCTGCCGCCGGCTTGCGTCGAAACTGGTTGTAAAAACCGAGATAGGAAGAAGGGAAGGTCTGCGTTACAGCGGGTTGAGAGGAACGGGAGGTCACGGAGAGCCGGCGCCGGGGATCGCTCCCATGAAGCAGCGCTGCACATCTCCCCGCCCCCAAACTGGGGAGCCCTTTTACCCGCCCGAGTTTCCTCTGCTTGTTAAAATGTTTGGGTCATTAGAAAACTTGCCAAACAATCCCTGCTTATGCTAAATAGCTGCTCCCACCACGATCTGTGAAGGGCTTCAGCCTGCTCCCTTGGAAATCAATGGGGGCTTTTTTGCTTAGGATTCAATAGGCGCAAGATCAGGACCTCATTATTATTTTTACAGGACTACAGGCTGCAGAGACCGGCAAAACCCCCCAACAAAGCAACAACCCTCCGAACTGGGAGCCAAACTTGCCCTGAAGGATCTTTACAAGCTCTGCCAAGCATCAAAGTAAAATTAGAAATCCAATTCTTGGCAGCTTTTCAGTTCTTTGACAGGGAAAGTGTAAGGTTGATAAGGGCTGCTCTCATCATCCAGATCTAGCAACATCTCCCATAGCCCTCTGCCCCCAAAAGAAAAGCCTCCATATATGCATATTTTGCCTTCCCAGGGGGAGTGAGTAAGAGGGGATGAGTTGTCAGTCCGGGGTGATGCACATTACCCTGCAGCACCCCGTGGGGCTCACAGCAGAAACACCCTCAGGGCCTCCCATGCTCTCCTCTGTCCCACGCCACAATGAACCCCACCAGTAAGTCCCTCTGCAGAGCCACCACCAGCGACACAGGGGACCAGACAGCTCCTGGGACGCGGGTCCTGCTAGAGGGACCACATCCGCACCCCATCTCCGCAGAGGCCAGGTGCCACCTGCATTTTGTGAGCACAGCCTCAGAGATGCTCTCGTCCTTAGCACCCTCCTCAGAGCTCTACGACAGTCAAGTTCTCCACTTCTTGCCTGTTGCTTGGCGTTGCTCTTCTCTCTCGGTATCAGGGAGAGCTCACCTATGCACCACATAACCACCACAAGGTTTGGCCCCTTAGCAATACCCAGCTATTTCACTGACTCCCCTACACCCAACTCGCCCCAGGTCAAGTCCAGAATGCTTTAACTCCATTTTACTCCCTTACTGCCGGGTACTAGCCCAATCCTGATAACCTAGCCATGATCTGGTCTCCAAAGCGTTACCGATTTCACTGCATCAGCTGAAATACTTTAGTGAGATTCCTTGTGAACAGCACAAGGTAGTTCGGTGCCATAAAGGCACAACTACAAAACACTCCACTTTTAGGGGCAAAAGCATTACATGGAGATAAGCCCACAAATACTTTCATCAGCTGTCAAACAGCAGGAGCTGGGAAGCAACCCTTGCGGGTCTCTGGCATGCCATGGTGCACCACGATCGCCTGTTACTCCCTTTCCCTAAAAACCTTATTCTCAAACTAAGGGACGTAGCGATGGCTTGACTCCTTGGGTGAAAAGGAAAAGAGGGAAAAAAACCCCAAACCAACATGCTGCCACGTGTCAGCTTGACATTTTCAGGTAGTTCCACAGCTCACAGGACAACCCCTGGGTGCAAACGCCGACGCTGGGGTCCTCATGCTGCAGCGTTCCCGGGGAAGAGTGCCTTCAGCACACACCGCAGCCGGCGGAGCTTTGCTTGCTCGCAGAGAGCGATCCTAGACTGCGTCCTTTCCTCACCCGAAAACTTGGAACCCTTCTCACTTCTGAGTCATTAATACTTTTAACCCCTCGCAACCTGCAGAAATGGCACAGCCCCAAAATCTCACAGATGCTAAACGTGTAAGCACATGGCAATTGTTTTGCATACAGTTCGGCGTGATAAAGAAATCTCCTTCCAAGTTTTAATATAACCTTTTTATTTATCCAACTCTTTATCTTCCCCTGCTTTCTGGATTTGAGAAAGCAAGGCCAGCACACAAGACCTACCTCCCCCTCCGCAATAAATACCACACCTTTTTTAGATGAATACTTCTGAAACTGAAGCAGTTCCTGGAGAAATGTTTTCTTACTTGACTGTGTTGTTATTCTTCAAAAAAAAAAAAAAAAAAAAAACAAACAACTTTGCTACATTGTGTAACTTGAGCGTCACAGCAAAAAAAAATAAAATTGATTTAACTACCTGGCTAGTCCCTATCCACCTGAACGCAACAACCCCCCAGATAGCCTATCAGAATAATAGGGCAGGTTTATGTCTGATTACCTTTCACATTTTAACTACTGAGTTTACCAAAGGTTTTACTCAGCTCATATCTCACAGTTCTTGTTTGCTATTGATATTACAGAAACTTGCTGGTCATTCAAGCCAAGGAGCAGATACTTCAGGGGTAAGCACACCAGGAATACGGCATTCACCGCAGGAATAAAAGCCCTTCTTCACACATCCAGGGCTTTAAATCATATCTACGGCACTCGGCAACCTGAGCTGTGAGCGTATCGGAAAGGGGGCACCGGGACAGTCAGCTCTACTTCAGAGAAAAGGTACGTTTTTCTTTTACAAGATCACCAGATAAACAGCCAAAAGAGGGGCAAACAGTAAACTGATAAGCTATGTAGGAGGCCAAGGAAAGTCAGGGTGTAACAAGGTATTTTAAGGCGCTTTCGGCATCGTACGTGTCTTCAGACATGGTTTTAGCCCAGCGTTTGCATAGGGGGTGCTATCGGATTTACTCCTAAGAGTCCTGACTGCCCACTTTCACATACCGCGAATGACTTTGCTGAACCGCAGTCTCATCTGCTGCAAGCAAAAAGGATGTATGGCAAATTTTTACCAAGCCACCATCCTCTCTGGCATCCAGCCTGGTACGCGGAGGAGAATAACGTTTATTAACTAACCAGTATTAAAAGAGATGAAACAGCGAACACTGAAACAGCGCCATCAAACCACGCTACCGGATGGCTTGGAGGGTGCTGAGTCAGCAGGTAATTTCAAGCTGGGTTGTTGTTTTTTTTTTTGGAAGGGTCAGAAAAAAGAAGAAACAGGTATGCAGAGCCAGACAAACCCCCAGGACATAGGAAAAGTTACAAGCCTGTAGCACACTAGGAAAAAGAGAAAAGTCTACTCAAACAGGGAACAGAATAAAAATAAAGTTGATTTAACTGATCGTCTGTGTATCAGGTCCAGCCTAGCTGGGAAAAAGTCACCCAATGGGGAGGGAATTTCACCTGTATTTTTAGTAGAAATATCTGAATTTGTAACATTCCTGATCGTTCTACTCCACATATACTAAAAATTGCCAAAAGCTAAATTGTGAGGACAACACAGCCACTTCTCCATGTATTCTGAAGCCTCAGAGCTCACGCCCAAGGCTTCTGCACTGGATCCTACACACTTCAATGACCAGCCAGAAAAACCCACCAGCCGGCCATGCCCTAACTTTAGCTGAAATTAAGGTTCAGCTAATGCTTTCAGTCACAGCTCTGTTTGCCAGCTGACAGATCACTGTCAGAAACGCCTTGGTCAAATGCTTTTGTAAACTGGAAATGTTATTAACTGCTCAGAAACCGGGGTGGTTCCCTGTCTTTTAGGGTCTCTAGCTGAAATAGCAGACATATGCAGTAAGTTTTCAGGAAGGACAGCTTTTTAAGCATATAGTTGGATATCATAGTTCACTTTTATTGACTGTACTTTAAGAGGAAAAAAAATTTCCAGCCTTATACAGGTGAAAAAAAGTCCTCCCCTAGCTTCATGCGGAATTTCAGCTTTGTCCGGACAGCAGACTGGGTCCCACTGGATGGAAACGGTCCAGATGCAGCGAGGATGCAGCAATCAAGACTTCTTTAGTGTTCGCCTAGCTTCAAAAAGCACGCTCAGGCAGGCTTCGGGACAGGTACGCTTTCCTGAACAGTGCTGAAGATTTGTTGGAGGGAGTTGTAAAAGTTAACACGCTGGTCAGAGTGGCTTAGTTTAATTGCATGATTTAATTAGCAGATCAACACTTCGCTACACAATTTTCAGATTTACTTTCATCACGTTCCCTACTCAGTGGTTGTTAATAAAGTCTTAATTAAAAGAAAAAAACCCTGAGATTTAATTGCAGTGACCCTTGTCAATACGCACAGAAGATGTGTTTGATACTAGCCGTATAGCATCACATTAACGAGTCCGTCTCTGCACTGGAACAGACTTTCCAGTTCGCTCTTTGCTAGGTAAGAAATAGATTTTTTTTAAAAAAGCCATGTTTCATCATCCTCTTATTTTATTGCTCAGTAAAATTTGCTAGTCTCAACATTAAAGACTTAATTAGCTTTTTTAGCTGCTGCTGTTAATGAGAACAAATGGATCAACTTTTAATCTCAAAACGGTATCAGTCAGAGCTCCCCACTGAATCTGAAGGGTTCCTGGTCTCAGGCACAAAGTAGGAAGCACCGTCAATATATAAGAGACTCTTTACAGAGGCTTTTAACACGTAAACCCTGAGGCCGGCTCCAGGAACGGTCGGTGCCATTTGGCACTCACTTCAATACCCTTATAATTTCAGGGTGAACTTTGAAACGCTCAGATACACAAAGCGAAGCGACGTGGATCGCCGTACCCTACACCTTGGACCCTCCGCTGGGCGCACGCTGAAAGGCTGCAAGAGCCGGGTTGCCATCAGCTGCACGAAGAAAAACATCGTGACCAGTGCATCACCAGTTCTTTCCAAGCAGAAAAGTCACAGAAATTGGTACGTGCCCTGCCGTTCAACTTAAACAAAATCCCGAAACGGCACCTTTTCCCTTCTTTTGGCTTGCAAACTGCCTGTGCAGTAGCTCTGGGTGACAACTTGACTCCAGTGCTGGTCAAGGAAACTTCGGTTCCTGCTCCTGACAGACTGGGAGAGCTCTCCTCTTCCCGCACAAACCTGCTCGAATGTTAACAGCTCTCTGTAAAACTCTTCCAATGCACACAGCTTTAGCAGCTAACTAACTAGTGCGATACAAATCCTAAGAAAACCAGAAATTCCCTTTTTCACGTATACCGTCCACAGACAGACACATACAAACCAGCTACGGGAGACAAGCCGGTTATCAGAAGTTTCTAAAAGCGAAATGCTGCCGTTGCAGTTGGTCTGCTCTCTAAGAAAACAGCCAGCGTTACTTGACATTCACAAATCGTACGAAGTAATATCTTTATCTGAATACTAATGCAAATTGGACGGGCTTTTTTATACTGATGTCTATTCTGTGGCTGCTGAATAGAGTGACCGCATGCTCAAGGCTGCAAAGGAGTTCACTGACCTCCCTAATCATCTCTGTCATAGCCCCTGAATGACATACACATTCAATCCTGCCTCGCCTCTCTACTTTCATTCATAAAAAAAAAAAGGGGGGGGGGGGCGAAATTTGACATTGTTCTTCCCGCAGCAGCCCCGAGAAAGGGAGAGAAGAGAAACTCAGCCCACATGAGGCCCCTGGTGTTTTTAGTTTAGCTTCTATTCAGCAACAGCCCCGCCATCTGCCTCCTTCCTGCCAACAGCCGAACACCTCCCTGCGGAGATGTTAAAACCTGCACCCCCTCCACCTCCGCTAATAGCGAGTATTCATATTAGCAAACATACACATACCTCGAGAATGCCTCCCTTCAATGTGTGTTTTATGTAGCTGAGTATAGGCACAAAGCAGTAGCTGTTATAGCCTTCACAGCCCCGTGTGGAGAATTAGATCACTGGGGAAAAATCCTTCCAAGCCCCTTTATGGAAAATAAGGCCTTAGACTGTAAATGCAAAGCCCAGCGAACAACAACCCTCAGTAATGAGCCAACACCCCATGGCCCATTTGACTAGGAGAAAGAATTTGCTTTTTACCATTCAATTCAAAAAGACTGAAAAGGTAAAATGTGTTTTTACTTGGCTCCGAAGGTTTATATTCTTTACAGTTTCTTTTGCGCAACCTTTCCCGCCCCAGGTCGGACGGGCAGCGGGTGCCGCTGGCTTCGGCGCGGAGCTGGGCGAGCAGCCCCGGCTTCACGCGTCCCCGCGCACGTGGTCGGTGGTGGGAGAGCCACCGGCACCGCAAAGCCCCCCTGTCCTCACAGTCCCCTGCCCGCAGGAGCCTGCAGCAGCTCAGTGACCGGGCAACCCCTGGACACACCGCTGGGCATGGGGGTTAATGCGAGCCCTCGCTCGGGGCCGAACCGGTTGGACTTGATGATCTTCAAGGTCTTTTCCAACCTAAACGGTTCTATGACTCTAAGATTCTATGATTCTATGAATCCTGCTCCCAGGGAGCACGGGGCGGGTTGACAGCAACACCTTTACTTCGGCGAAAGCTGACAGGGCGGTCGGAGAGCCTGTCCTGAGGATTTCCACTGGAGGCCCTGAAATCCCAACCCATCGCTCAGCTCACAGACCTCAGCGGAGGGACGCTTCCCTCAGTGTGACCTCCGGGTACGCCACTTGTTACAGTGCAAACAGCATCCTAAAGCCTTAACGTGCAAAAGCGTCTCAGAGCACGGGAAGGGTTTAGCACCACTTGACCGCATCACCAACGCCAAGCTACGGGCTGAAAAGGCAGGTGGAAACCCCGAGGGCCACCGAGGCAGCCGCCGATGTTGCTCCCCGCTCCGGCGGGTTCAGCTGTGCCCGAAGTGACAGCGCCAATACGTCCTTCAGGCGACAGTCGGGAGAACCGGGGACACCTCGTTTCTGCCGCTTCCCGCCCCTGTGACCAGCGCAGGCTGCTCGCTTCCTCCCGCACCCCGTCCTCATCTGCTCCGACCAAGTCACTGAGATGTTGCCCCATAAATCAATTCTTTTGGCTGTGAAAAATGAGCCAAACGAGTTACACTAAGAATCTGGTGGTTTATTAGGACTTTCTTGAAAACAAAACCAACCCCCGGTGTGATTTATAGCTTTAACCAAAAGGGGTATGAAAGTAATGCCCCCACCCCCCAGCCTCCACGAAGCCCATTTATTCCCCTGTCACTTTTTTGGCAAACAGGCTTCAAACCCTTTCCTGAACAATGGAAACTTTCTGCCGGGTACATGCAATCCCGAAGACGGGGGGCTGCGAGGGGGCTCCCTTCCATTCAAGGGCTTTGAAAAATAAACAGGGACTCAGGTAGCAGCTGAGGCGTATCAGAGAGACGCGACGTTTCAAACCCGCCGTGTATATATATTTGAAAAAAAAAAACCAACAACGAAAACAACAGCTTTTGTCCGACGTGCTAACTTTTTTTCACTTGCAACTGCAGCGCTGCCACTCGAGGGGAGATCTTTCCTGGCTTCCCAAAAATGCTCTTCCCTCCGCAGCACAGCCGCAGTTACTAAGCTGCGATCCAGCGTGTGCCCACCCGGAGCTGTCGCAACTCCAGTTCTGCTCCCAAGATGTGGACAGATGACTCCTCTTACTTTTCCCACCCGACACACACAGCCGGAGCATTTCTGATGTGCGCTGAAGATGCGCGCCACACATGTACGGAGGCATCTTCCCCTCCCCAACTGCAGTTACAAACGCAGCCACGGGCCAAACGCGGGCTGTTGCATGGACTGCCGCGGCTGAGAGGGGACTCCCGGGGGACGGGGATCGGGGTGAGAGCAGGTTTTCCCTCCTAGGCACCGCTGAGGCTTGGCCGAGCCGCGCTGAGCGCGGATCCCCCCGGCCCGGCTGCCACCTCCCCGGCGCCGCGCCGCGTTTGTAACTCCCGCTCCGAAGGCGGCTCCGGCGGTCTCCGTCCGCCCCCCTTCCACTCTCCGAGAGAGGGGGGCTCGTAGCGCTAAACCCGGCCCCCGCCGCGCCCCCCGCCCCCCCCGCCCGAGCCGCAGCGCGGAGCACGTGTGCGCGGCCGCGCAGCCTTACCTGCCGGCTGCCCGCCGCTCCTCTCCGCCGCCGCGCCGCCGCCCCGCCGCGCCGCCGGCATCCCGCCGACGGCCGCCGCCAGGCACAGGCACCAGACGGAGCCCCAGGCCGCCCGCATGCCTCCGGCGCGGCGCCGGGGCAGCGCGGCCGCCGCCGCACCGCCCGCCTCAGACATCCCCCGGCCGCATGCTGCCGCCGCTCACCGCTCCGCTCCGCCGCCGCGCTGCCGGGAGAGGGAGAGAGGCGCTCAGGGGGAGGAGGAGGAACCGCCCGCCCCTGGCGCCGCCACGGAGGGGAAGAAGGAAAAATAATAAAAGGGGAAAATAATAGTAAAAAGGGGGAAAAAAGTGGTGGGGGGAGCGAAAAAGCGCAAGGGGACGCGCGCAGCCCGGGCGCCGAGCGGCGGCGGGGCGCCTACCTGCGCAAGCCCCGCGGCTGGCCGCGCACCGCGCATGGACGGAGCGAGCGCGTCCGCAGGAGCCGCCGCCGCCCGCCCGCCGCCGCGGCGCTCCTGCGTCTGCTCGGCGCGGCGCGGGCGCGGAGCGGGGCGGCCGCGATGTCCCCGCCCGCCGGGCCGGCCCGCCCGCCCCGCCGCCCCGCCCCGCCCCGCCGCCGCCGCCGCCGCCGCCGCCGCCGCCGCCGCCGCGGGGGGCCGCGCCCGCCGCCCGCCCCGCTCCGTGCCCGGCCCCCGGGGCTGCGCGGGGGGGAAGGTCTCCGCCGGGAGGGGGACGTGGGCGGCCGGTGTCGCTGGGGGCAGGCAGCGGCTCCCGCCAAGTCCCAGGGCGAAGCAGGCACCCTTTTCCCATCTCCATCAGGCTGAAGTTGGCTCAAAACCCCGCGGCAGCGCTCCCCTTGGGGCTCCGGAGCGGCACCGTGTGCCGCGAAACACACCCGGGTATTCTCTTTCTCTGGCCCTGTAACAGTGCGTTTTCTGAAAAGGGGCGGTGGGTCGGGGCTGAAGGGGGATCCGTGGGTCGGGGGCAGCACAGAAACTGCACGCAGCGCTTTGCCTCAGCCTGAGGATTCACGCAGCAAATGGGCAACGCACCCACTCCCTCGGCAGGGTCGCCGCGCTCTACCCCTAAGCGAAGCCTCCAGCCTGCTTCCAGCACCCTGACTTCACCCACCGAACACCCAGAATCACCGTTTTTTAGTGATGGGAGTAATCACAGCCTCCACGGACTCTGCGTGTTGGCTGCCGCTAACTGGGCTGACTACTTCAATAAAATCTGATTAAATGTCACTTGTATCTAGTTACGATTGCAATGATCTAGTCACTATCGTAGTTATGGTTTGGGATATTGTGGTCATCTCAGAGACCCCCGACACGGCCGAGTTGCCTAAGTGACATGCATCAGTTATTGCTGACAAGCGATTCGAGCTGCTTCGTACGGAGAAGTCGCAGCTCTGCTTTAATCCCCCTTGACGTAGCAGCTCATTGCCCGAAAATAGATGCAAATATTATCAGAGCTGAAAATGCTCTGCACAGGGGGCCCAAAAAACCCAACCTGCGGAACAGCCAAGCCGAGGTTGTTCGGGTCAGAGAAAAAGCCGGGGCGGTGCGGAGGTTTGGCTTTCAGCGAGGGCATACAGTGGGGATCACTCGCAGCCGCCGTGGAGGGCTCGGAGTTCGTGCTGTTGTCGCTGCGACTGGGATCTGTCTTGACACCTTTATCAGGCACAGAGTCTCTGACATCTCAATACTGTCACATTGTGTGGGGAAGCATTGAGACGGGGCTGCAGCGAGGAAATCCTACATGTCAGCGGAGACCCTCGCCAGTGACACCATCGGTTTAAATGAAAACAATGGGAGGAAAAGCAGACATATAAATAAAATGTGGTTATTTCACCGTCACTGAGATGGCTTGGCAGTGTGTCAAACTGCTTGATGTTTGCTCTCACAACTGCTGTGTTGAAGGTGCCAGAAAATTGATAAAAATAAAAACAACAGCAGCAGCATAGTTGTAACACTGCATGAGGAGTTGTTGCCGTCGTTGTTTTGAAGATGACTGTTTGCAAAAGCAGGGCCAAATTCTGATCCCACGTAAAGTCAGCAGGGTAAGAGCAACCCTCGTCATTGTTACTATTGCGATCCCCATTTTCCAAGGGGAGAGCAGCAAAGGAGGATAAGGAGCTTTCCTAAGCCTGCAGCTAAAATAGAAATGTAAGTGAGAATTCAGGGTGGTTTCTCATACCGTGACTGCATTTCAGAAGCGCCACAGTGACTGTTCCTCTGTGTCAGGTGAAGGCGAACGCTTTCATGATGCTCCTGGAGCGGGATAACAGGGTGGAAACGGCCGATGCGAACCCAGGGAGTTTTAAGGTCGCTGGGAGATGTAAAGGTCTGCATCTCGGATCCTGTCAGCTCAGCCCTTAATGGTTTTGAACTGTTTTTCATTTGGAGGAAAACTAAAAAGCTTATAACATTTGGAAGCCCTTTACAACAGGAAATCAGAGGGGTATTGAGATAGTCCTGTATGAAGGACTTCAAGGTTCGCAGTTTTCCCTAGAGTGGGATATTTTTGCGTTTCCCATTTATTAACCTCTGGTGCAGCACACTCATGTGGGGCTGGGGAGCACAGACCCGATTAAGCGCAGATTTTCTGATGCTGCTTCGTCACTGCGGTGGCCGCTGTAACAGAGCCTGCGATGTAGTGCTGTGCAGCAAAAACTACAGCTCTGGACTGTGTCTCAGCCACTTTATTACTAGAAAAAAATCCATGTACGTAGACTAGTAAAGCCTGCACAACACAACTGCATTTCTTTTAGGACTACTATGCCATAAGCCGCATATTAGCCCCAAAGTTTTCCTTCCCCCTCAAGCTGGGAGCGTGTGCTCCCCTTCATGCAGGGATGCTCTTGCTGCCAATGTGTTTGTTCTCCTTTTACCCTTTATAAACATTCCCTTCCCAGAACTTTGTATTTGTTTATCCCCTTAATATCCAGAGCTGTCAGTGATGAAAATCAAACCCCTTTCGGAAGCTCAGGGATGGTGAGCGGCTGCCCCTTTCTGAACAAGCGGCTGAAATACAGCAAGGTCAGTGGTGCTCTCAATGTCCAAGCCTGTCACCGTCACGCTCCCATGGCACCTGCATCTGCCCGGACCCCACCGGGGGCTCGGCCACTGAGAGCAGCTGTCCTGGGAAGGGATTTGGGGGGTCTTGCAGGCCCTGGGGGCATTGGCATGGCTAAAACCCCTCTCTCCCTTCATGCCCCTCAAAAGTCCTGCCTGGGAGGGAGGCTGCTCATCTCTCTCTCTGAAAGTGCAACCTGTTGATAGTCTCAAAATAAGTCAAACGCAGGCTGCTGTCAGCAAAGTCAGCTCCAGGTGTGGATGCTTTGAGCATCCAGGAGACGGGGATGGGACAGGCTATGAGACGCCTCTCCGAAAGCCCTTGGGGCCGAGGCTCCTCCTGAGCCACCTTTGGTGACGTTGCTGGAGGAGAGTGTGCGATGAGACGGGGTGGGGTGGCATGAGCCGCTTCCCTTCCCCCTGCAATCTCACCCGGGCGCTGTTGCAAATCACTCGCTGGCACACCTGAGCTGTCCTATTTAGCAAAGCAGACAGCGGAGCACAGGGACCACCCGGAGCTGACACAGTGCTGGGCTCAGTTAGGATCTTGCAGAACCGATACTGCGGACTGGTATGCCCATACATTCCCGTCAGTGGATCCCCGCAGAACTTGCTTCCTTAGCCGGCAGAAAGTGATTTCTGAATCAATACAGAATTGGAGCAAAGCGACGAAGTAGGAGAAACTTCAATGCAAGTTTTAATACGCTGGGCAAGTTTGATCAGAGGTGCAGTCACATGCGTCTCTGAATCGTATCAGGTTGGGTACACACAATAAATATTGCCAAATATGTCTTATCAAAACTGGGACTTGCTGGCCGACTTGTGAGCCAGACTGAGTGTTGCAGCCTTGCAGCGCTGTAACAAGCTGTTCCTTCAGCCCAACGGAGTGTCACGCGCTCATGTGAGGCTGAAGTGAAATATTGGTTCCGAGATCAGTGTCAGTGTCTGTGAGTAGAAGCCGAAGCTGCACACCCTTAGCATCCAAGGGTTAAACAGCATCAGTGGATGCAGACGCTGGGGTACATTTTCCAGAGCTCATGTCATTATCCATTTATATCAATAAGGTGCCTTAGAATGGCTAAACCGCTTTTTATTAGCTAGCCAGCCCAAAGGACTGCAATTCCAGGCAGGTTTATTGAATTTCAAGCCAAAAGTCATTGTTGCTAAGATTAAGGATCCAAATGATTGTCAGAGTAAACACTGCGAGAGGTTAAGCCACCCTGTGAAGGCTCTCTCTGTGCCTGCACCCTCTGCGAGCTGGTTGCAACGCAACCTTGTCCTGTGGGATTTGTTTCCCACCAAACAGCATGGACAGATGAGGAATAGAGAGCTCTGCAAGGGGTGAGTTGTTTGATTTGAAGTGAAATAAGAAGGAATGAGTGAGCTGGAGAGACACACCAAGTCTCTTCTGCAAGAGCTGCGCACGGGGAGGTGCTGGCAGAGGTAAAATAATTTGGCAGCCTGGAGAGCAAAGCAGATGATTGGAGAAATCAGAAAAAAAAACAAACCACCAACCTGGAGAGAGCCTGTGGAGGGTGTGAGAAGCAAAGATTTAAAATCAGACCTTGAAGTAATGCTGACTCAGCACAGCTGCTGCGTGCGCAGCCGGGGGACTGTGCCGGGGTCACAAGCAGCTCTCGGAGGTGCCATTGACCGCCAGCACAGGCTGGGTGTTCCCTGTCCTTGGAGTAAACCAAGACAATGCTCTGGAGCCTGGAGAGAAGACAGAGATCACTTCTGCCTGCTAGATCTATTTGTACCATCACCATGTAGGACATTTCAAGCAAACACAGGCTGGAGCATTGCACTTGTGGGTGTAGCAGGACGCCTTACTTTGGGGGGCCTTTGAAACGAAGCCACAACCTGTTCAATCCCCCACCAGCCTGTGCAGACTGTCGCCTGTGAGGAGAAACCACACGCTGCCAAGATGAGTTTTTTGGGAGGCTGTACTTAAAGTCCTCTCTCCTGGGTGCGACCAGACACCACCGAAGGGCACCGGCTGCCTGCTGTTGCCCGTCCACCCCAGCTGAGCACCCACAGCAGGGGGGTATGGAAATACCCCTCATCTCCAGCCCTTTGGAGATGTCACCCGTCAGGCTCTTCCCCAGGTCCTGGCTCTGCTGTGTGGCCTGGTGGACACATCCCTATCCCCCTTTCTCCAGGAGCTTTTCCCCTGCTCTGCCCCGCTCCGAGGTAGGGAATGGTATGCGAAGTGAGCAGCGTGGGACCTTTCAGAATAAACAGCCACATCCTAAAATAAATATGAGCTGAGGGCTTTTGTCTATTAGAATTTTAGTCAATATTAGGGCATTATTACTATGACTTTTAGGCAAGCTCTTTCTCAGTGACACGTTGTCTTCCTTTGGGGGAAGGCTCGAATACGGGGACAAATTAGCCATTCTTAATTCTGCCTTAATACAGCCTGTGTGCTGCCACAAGACAGTGCTGACACAGTGCTGCGTCTGACTCCAGCCCAGCCACATCTAGAGCCTGATTTGTATGTCTATCTCCTTGCAATTCCTGTGGTAGTTTTATTTTTCCAAAGAGCACGGTGCTCTGGGTATATTCCACTGCAGAGATAGGGTGGGTGGATCAGACGTGTTGGTGTATTAAACATAGAGGACATGTTACAGAGTTGGGTGGCTCTATAGCTTTTACTGGCCTTTGAAATAAGAAGCAACATGCATATGTATTCCAGATCCGATGTGCACATCCAGCAGCTTTGCAGCGGAAAAGCAATTGAGGGTCTCAGGATACATTATAAACAGAGATAACTCCATAGGGGATTGTTTAGTTAAGTGTTATTATCCCCATGGCACACATGGTCACTCCAAAGCCCAGGAAGGTGAACTGCCTTCCCAAATACCAGCTCCTGCTCTGCAGATTGTCTTGTGGGACCACGTCCAGCTCTGTCATAATAAAGTGATAACTACCTCAGGGATCTTGTGCTTTTGCAGAAATGTGATTTCCCTCACGCAGCATGCTGGATGTCCAGATCAAACATCATGAAGAATGCAACCTGTGGTCAGGGAGGTTTGGCCTCCGTCAGCTCTGAAAGGCCTCTGCGTAGTAATTGTGGCATAAATCATTTCATTCATCATTAGGAGAAAAACGTTTGTGGTGTGGAAAGCAGCAGTTACATAAGAAATTGGATAGGAGGCAGGTAGGTATTCACTTTAAGACGTTGCATGGAGCCAATGCCTTTAATCAACAAGGGAAATGTTTGAATGTTAATAGAACTAACAATGAAACCGGAGTCGTGTTTTGACAAGTATTTCCAAACATTCCAGGAACACTGCGATGCTCTAGGAGCCTCTTTCCTAGGGAGAGAATTGATTGCTGAAGTTATAGTGCAGTTTGCAATGTGCAAACAGCCTTGCCAGTGCCTGCCGAGCTGGGATGCTGCGGTGGGCAGGGACAGGCGGTGGTCCTGGCGGCACTGGTGGGGGTGGGCAAATGAATATTTTGGATAAATGACAGTGCTTTCTTCCTAAACCGGACAAACATCCCGCAGGCTTTTTAGAAGAGGAGTGAACTTGATGCTGGGAGCTCTTCCTAGGACAGAAATTCTCTGCTTTATTATCCTTTTAGATGAAGAAGTTGCTCACAATGCATTTCTCCAGAACTTGGTGACGGTCCCACTCATCTGTTGCATTTTTCCCCAGGATTTTTGTCTATACTTTTAACACGGGTCAGCTCTGTCTGTTCTGAAAGAAAACCCCGAGTCATCTAAAATGTGACTGGAAAAGGGCTGGGGGACAGCCGTATTGCTGAGAATCAGCGCTGCAAGGCCTGCATGGCTTTGCCATGCTTTTCACAGCTCATTTTGCTTTAGGTCAGTGGATCGGATGAATCATTAATAAGCATTTGAAAACACTGGATGCCAGGTACCGCTGATCTTGAGCACCTCGTAAAAGATTCACTGACAGGTCAAAGGTTTTTATTTATGGAGAAGACCCAAGGTTTACCCCCAGATTTGCCATTAACTGTGTTACTCTGGAAACTCCCCACCCTCTTTGAGGATCTCCTGCCTGTGCAACAGTCTGTCACCCATGTCTACTTAAGTTGAAAAACCCACATAACTTCAAGTGAAGTTAGCAAAGCCTTAGTTAGGAACCTGATGGACCTGGGCTGTCCCTGTGGTCAATGGAGAGAGGTAGACCACTTCAAAATACGACTTTTTGAACTTAAACTGCTTCTGATGGTGCCTGTCTCTCTGTGCTCATGATGGAGGGATCCTGGATGCTCAGCTGTTGAAGAGGGGGGGAGTTTTCACCCCATTTTGTTGCTTTCTGTGGGTGGAGGGGGGCTTCAAGGCTTTGCTGTGGGGGTGTAAAGAGAAACAGCATCCCCCTGAGCCCACGGGCACTGGCTGGAAGTGCTGGAGGTGGTCCAACGTGGGACACCCATGGCTGCTGAAGGCTTCATTTCTCCAAACCACCACCTTGCCTGAGGTCAGGGTCTGCGCCCTCCGTTTCACACACAGCACTAGTTCACATTTGTGCACCACCTTTAAATCTGAAAGATCGCAATTTCTTTGCAAATCCCACTCAAATACGTCTTCAGTACTAGTGAGAGGTAAATAGATACTTCCGAAGGCATTTTTTACAGCGTAACTCCAGTCTTCCTTAAAAAAATGCAGCCAGAATAGCCAGTGGTTTTCAGTCAGTGGTTTTCAATCTTTTTCACTTGCAGACATCCACATTTTTTCCAGCAGAGCTTCAGCCCCTTGTATAGTTAAATTGAAGCCTACTGACAATAGCCTTATTTTGCTTGTTAAGTTTTGCAGACCATTCAGAAGAAGTCAGTGTACCCCGGAGACCCACAGACTACAGTGAAACCGATTGGAAACTACTACATACTTACTCTTCTGTAACTAAATATGATTTTTTTCCCCATATATTTATACAGGCTGTCTACTTCAGTCTCTGTAGTGTCTGGAATCTGTGAACCTGCTAATTAGGGGGGACAGAGGTTTGCTCCAAGGCTGAATCTAAGTATTATTTAGGTATTTTCAATTATTTAGTGATACCCCTATGTGGAGTGTAACTACGACTGTAACTGGGAACTAATGTTAATGGACAAAATCAAGTTACTTCTCTTAATCATGAGTTTCCGAACTCGATGCAACGAGTGGAGAAAAGAGTTTAAATGAATCAGGAAAATAGTAATAATTGCCAAAAGTCTTAATGTAGTTTACTCAGAAATCGCTTCTTAATTGCTTCTTAATTGCTCATGGTGGGCTCATGGGAGGCAGCGTGCAAACAGGGCAAATCTTACGAATCTCTCTAGCCTGGCGCTGGAGTGCAACCCTCATTTTCTGGGAAGAAGAGTGTACAAAGCTGGGCACTTCAGAAACAAAACCAAGCAGGCGGTTGCAGAATCCACTCTGGTTCATACAAGTCACTTGATTGTGACAGCAAATTTGTGTCCTCCTCCAAAATTCAGGCGTAGTATTAATCGTAGGCCATGGTAAGACAAAAGGGTTGCGTATTGCCAGGAATATATTAGCTCCTCTTTCAATTGAGAACACAAGTAGGAACTTGGTTGAAAAGGGCATATTTTCTCTGTGGCTGTTGATGCCTCAAACCATAGAAATATGAAAATATTTGTAATAGTTTGCATCTACTACACAGTGGAAGGAGGATAATCCACTGTCAGGCTGATTTCTCTGCAGACAGCTGTGCAGCTCGGTAGCAAGGAATATCTGTACTTGTAAAAAGTATGCCAAAATCAAACGATCTGAACTTTGAAAATATATTCCTTTCTGCAGCTGACAGTGCTGAAGTTAACCTGGGAACCAGACAGCACTCTGTCTGCAAACCAACAGAAAATCAAAACCACTATTTGCTTCCAGCCAACTGACTGGCTCATAGGGTAATAAGAAAGACAAGGACACTACACAAAAGTTATCATTTTTTCTTGAAGGCTGTGTGACAAATTTCCAGTCACTTTTTTGCCAAAATAGTTTCATAAATACTGGAGACACTTGATTTTATCCACCCTGAATTCATAGAAGTGTTGAAGCATGTTCTCACAGGTAGCCACAGTTAATCTGTGTAATCTTGAAATGGCTTCCAGCTTTTAGAAGTTTACATTAAGTAAAGATTATCCAATTATAGTTTTCTTTAAAGATAAGAAAGATAAGGTTGATGGAGAGACATGCTAGATGACTAAAGTATGCAACTTACATTTCATACATTTTTTTCGCAGTATTCCGTGAGACGGTTCTAAAATTAAAACATTGGTTTTGACTATGCAGAATTATATGACATAACACAGTAATTGAGGCATAAACAAAACAGATGATGACAATCATTGGTCATAAATATTACTGCTATCTAAAAGACATCATGGCAGTATGGATTTCATCCAGTGTTACACGTTATCTTTCAAAATGCCTCACTTCATATTTTGACTTCAGCAAATAAATTACCTGTAGCCTAACTCAGCCACTTGAAAATAAATGTTGACTTTTGAAGAAATTGTAAGCATTACTGGAAGGTCTGAAGACAAATGGCTGGTTATGGATCATTTTGCAGGAGGACTATTGTGTTCAGAGAAATGAGGAGAGCATTCGTGAGTCTGGTGTTAGGACATGGACTCGTGCTAACTTTAAATTCTAGTCCTCTTGGTCTCTTACAGTGTGTGAAATATATTACATTTGCTTCTACCTCACTGCAGCTTTGAAAAATATTCCTTTTGTAAGCAGGTTTGGACAGATTTAAGAAACCTGGTGAATATTGGTCCTGATAAGGCCAAACATTAAGTTAATAGCCATTTCAATTGTATCAGTAAAGTGTTTCATGGAATGATTTGAAATAGAAATATTAGTGTAAAGTGTCAAACTGGTAATAAACACCACTTAAAATAAGATGTTGTGGCTTATCATAATGAACCACCCAGCTAAAAGCAAAAGAAAAGTCTACCTAGAAGTGAAAACACACGATATACCTAAAGGATATTTAAACACCGGAGCCTCATTTCCATCCACGAAGGGTTGTCCCTGCAGCTGGGTGTGCCTGCGCTGCCGCGTCTGGGAGGAAAGCTGCCTGGATGCTGTCCTGAACCCACCCTGCTCCCGGAACCTGTACGGGCAACTGCTGTAAATACATGAATTACACTGAGGAAGCAGCGTGGCCGCATTGCCAATAGCTCATCTAGTTATAAACAGCAGCTTAGGGCCATGATTTTAGTCCAACACTGGTCTAAAAAGCAACAAATAATGATTTGCCATCTGGATTCCTTGCTCTTGCCCCTCCTTTTCTTCCAGTCCTCCAGCTTCCCTTTCCAATCAACGTTGAATTGAGGAGGCTGTTTAATTTAGCGATCTTCTGCTGGTGTCACACTGTGTTTTGCAGGTGGTTGAACGGGTTTTCGTGTTCTTTGAGAAACGTCTGCCTTGTTGTTTACATCCGGGGAGCCTCGGCGATGGCCGGTGCCTGGTGAGCAGAGCTGGGGCAATCGCACCTCCAGCCGATCCCTGGCTGGCGGACGCCAAAATGCTAACCATATGCTCAGGCCTGAGAGTGAATAAGGAAAATTACCCAAATCAAACAGTCTCTTGCAGTGCTTTTAACAACGTGAGTGTTTATTTTTTTGCTTCATGATGTTGGAAAACTTTAAAAGATCTGGGAATTTAACTGAATGGGGTCAGTGAAATTTTCAGGGCAAAATTCATTTTGCCAAGAGACTGTGACACTTATTCGGGAAAAGAAAAGGGAAAGGTTTGGACTTTAACTGTTTCCCTATCACAGGTACTTGATAGAGGAAGACTGAAAAATGTTATTTTTTCCTTTGGTTATTGTGTGCTATAATCACTTGTCCTTATTCTGGCTCCTTTTATTCTGTGGCACTCAGTCTTTTTCCCAGCCTGTATATGAAAAACCTGGTGTTTGCAATGACCCTTAAGAAATGGAATAAAAAGGTTGTGCCATTGTCACGCCTGCAGACTTATCTTTATTTAAATAAAGCCTCTGTATTTTGGGAACTGGCTGTGCTTTGCCACCATGGGTCATGACAGGCAAATCCAAGTTGGAAGGCACGGTGGTGGTTGGGGAAAAAAAATGCTGGTGGGCTTTCCCTGCCCCATGGCAGTGGGGAGCGCAGGGACATCCTGAAGACTCTTATGAGAGAGGATCTGGGGTCAGAGGTGGGGGAGATCCATGCCGAGGTCTGCAGAAGAAGTAGGTGGCCTCTAGAAAGGGGAGGTCTTGCCTTGCCAAAATCACCTGGTGTTACTTTTCAGGTACTTGCTTTGGTACTTGCTGTGTTCTGTGTTTCCCACCTTGGTCTGTATTATAATTTTTGCTTCCTGAGCATGCTAAAACCTTAAAGGGAAAGCCTGAGGACTGCAGCTCTGTGAAAGAGCGATGAAAGCTAACCCTTCTTGTCCTCTAAGCTGTGCGTATGACCCTTTCACTCAGGCAGAAAATACAAGAAGTGGGCTCCAGGCAATTTGGGCCAGAATAGGTGGAAAGTTAGTTTTCACTTCTCACCTCTTCATATTCACAATGAGTTTAGAAATTGCCTGCACCAACTCTATTTTTAATTCCAGATGAAAGACGTTGCAGGCGGAGGAACTGAGCTGAGGGCGAGTTTCTCAGAAATGAGAGAAGGTGCAAGGAAACAGCGAGAAGCAGAGTGGGCAGATGGAGTGAGGGTCTCTGCTTACATATGCCTTACACGGGATCATTTCCATCCACCAACGCAACGCTATACCTCGGCGGCGCAACGTGCCAAGGGAGTACCAGAGCTTAGCAGAAAGGAGAGGATTGTGTCCAGAGTCAGTGCAAATGTGGGGAGAAAACAGCGCAGGCATCAAACCGCTACGGTGCAACACCTCCGTCCTGGGCTGGAGCCAGCATGGGTGTTTGATGCTTCGGGGTCTTGCAAAGCAGCTAGCAGCATCAGGTGCCCTTTGCCCACAGATCATCCTCAGGATGCGAAGAGGAGGGTTCAAATGCTGTTGGCCTCTGCCTCCCTGCTATGACTTCCTTGAGATGCTGTGAATTTTTTAAGTGAGGAGAAGGTTTGGTCTTGTTTGTTTGCAGTTATTTTTCTCCGCAGCCCTTCCTCAGGATTTTGTTAGCATTGCAAATTCCCATTTCACAATCAGCATTCTTCCAGCTAGACGGACAAAGGCATTTGAAACTAGCTGCATTTATCACTAATGCTCGAGCTGGATGAAAGACAGGGCTGGATCCTTCGCAGGGAGGTTACGCCATAACTCCGTTGAGCCCGGGGGAGCCACGCTGATTTACCACAGCTGAGGATCTGCCCGGTGGAGTTTAATCTGGCGAGGCTTTGGTGATGCTCAGATCAAAGGCAGCCTCTGCAGAGGCCAAATTCAAAAGGCTGAAGGACAGAAACACCATGGTCTTGGGGCGTGCTCTGCTCTTAGGAGATGTCGGGAGAGTCCGGCCTCAGCCTGTTGCACAGCAATGCTGTTGCAGATAACAACCATCTGCATACTTGGCAGTCTCTCTCCAGTTGCATGTCTACCCCTGAGGCAATCACTGTCCCTTGGATGGCCTGCTAGACCAGGTTTAGGCAGTACTGATAAGATTAAAGAGGTGAAAGAAAAGATACGCATTTACCCTTGAAAGCGCATTTGCTCAAGGGCCATCACACAGAGCAGTGCTGGGGAAGCCCTTTGCTCCCAGCTCTGTCCCTGTCCATCTCCAGGGGTATGGTGAGCAGGACCAGGCAGGTTGCTCAGGCAGCTGGGAGCCTGGCTGCATCCATGTAGACATGTCCTTGGGTGTCCAGCAGGTTTTAAACCCTCACAGTGTGGGCTTGGGTGTCAATCTAATTGCAAATGAGCAGCTAGTTGTGATATTTTCAAAAAGCAGGCTGTTTTTTGGTTTGGTTTGTGTTTACTCAGCTGAGCTTCAGTCACTTAGATTTAGCTCTGAAGGCACTGAAGGACAGTAGTGGAAACAAGCTGAAAGATGAATTATTTCCTTTTGTCTTCAGTGCTTCTGCTTACCCACTTACAAGACTTTGAAGAGTCTGAATTTAGATGCTTCCCTCACCATCAGGCACTTAAGGCAACATCTTGGTCATCCCTGTCTAGCTTGAGCTGCTCTTTGCATGTCCTCTCAGTTGCTTAAACCCCATAAATGTTCCCTCCCAGCTTTCTTTGATGAATGGCTTGCAGCCATCCCCATCTGTGTGTTCTTCCAGTTGCCTCGTGGCAGGATGGCCTCTGCAGATGCTCTGCTTTCATTTTTAGCACATATCTTCTGTGTGCCTCTCCCTTACTGGCCGATGCTGGAGACTCAGGTGTGATGATCTCTCCAAGTTCACTCTGCCACCACTGTTGTGGCCGTAACGCAGAGCAGATTGATCCAAACCATGTATCTTTAGCAGCAGGTGCAGGTTCAAAATAGTGGCAAAACCCACCCAAAGAACAGGGTAAGTAAGTGGGTTGTTACTCCACGGTGCTGCTGGGTTAAAGTGCTGTTTATGCAATGTTTAAAGCTGCTTGAAGATATGTCTGCAGGTTATCTCCACTATAGAGGAGCCTTTGATCAAGTTCTGCACGTTCTGCAATAAATTAATTTAATCAGATATATCATTCTTCCCAAGGGATTTAGATCCCAAGTCATTTGGCTGGCTCTCTGGACCTTCAGAGAGTTTTTCTAGTTTTCTACCCATTTGTTCAGATAGGAATAACATATGAACTGGAGCCTGAGTGATGGAACGTTAAGCTGTAGATTTTTGAGGCTCAAATCTTGGTTAACACTGCTTGCTGACTGCGGATGTGATTTCCTTCCAGACATTCCTACTGAGCTGCACATTGCTGCCAAGATACGTAAATTGCCTCACTTAGATTCCTTTGCTTTCTAATATCACATCAAGTTAGGCATTACCTGGCCTCTCGTTAGGTTTGCTTTTTTTGTAGCTAATTATTTAACCTCCTTTTTTGCTGATCTGGACAACATTTTGAGCTCTGCTTATATGTCAGTACACCTTTCATGAAAAAAGCTGCACTGCTAATATAATCTAAGTGAGGTAGGGTACTGCTGCTGAGCCACGTAAGGCCTGTGTTGCATCTTTGTACGCTTTTTCTCCCGCTGAAGTCCTGGGCAATGCCAAGGAGGAGAGGTGAAGGAAAACATCCTCGTGTGACGTCAGTGCCTCTATGAAGGCATTTAACTACGCACTCTGCACCTCGACATAAAACGTTAGTGATGCTCATTCATTTTGCTGGCATAGAGAAACAGGGTGAATCACCACATTGACATTAGCTGAGACAAAAAAAGTGTGTTTAACAAGACCTTCAAAGCCAGTGACCTCCGTAGATATGCCACAGTCAGTACTGCTGGTTATATTTTACTAGCGTCATTCACAGAGAGAAGCATCTCTTTCCTTAAATAGATCAGCTGACTTTAGGGAAAGAGGCTGGGAGAGTGAAGCCCAGGTAACGGTTTGAGGGTGAAGCTCTCTCAGATGGAAACAACTGAGTCAAGCACCTCAAAGCCTCAAATGGGAATCAGTTCAAGCAATCTCAATCTGACCTTGAGAGGTTGTTCTCCAAACCCTGTGTTGCAAACGTGTTAGCTTTTCTTAACAAAAGGAAAGTGGATATTTGATTACAAAGCTTTTTCTCAGTTGTTTAATTAAGACAATTAATGATTAATTTCATCAGCAGTTTCTGTTTTCTCTGTTGGTGGCCTGTGGCTGAAGGACAGCAAAGCTCCTGCTGGCTCAGAGCATCTCAGTGCTGGGAGCCACTGTAGTTTATTGTGCATTTAGCTTTTGTCAGCATTTCCAATAATTGGACCAATTTCTGATAGGAATTACTCACCCTCCCGCTTCCCCCAGCAATCGATATTTGCAGCAGCCTGTTTCCTTTGGGTACGCTGATACTTTGCTGCTCATTTCGGTGCCCACAGACTACGTCTGGGCCACTGCGGTTTGCTTCTTCAAAAGAAAATAAAAGTGCAAGTCCCAGGATGCACAGATCCTTTAAAGGCTTTTGGGACTCTCCAGTCTTCAGAGGCCATGGATCTGCTTGGAAGGTTTGCCCGTCTGCTATTTGTTTTTGCTTACGGAAGTTGTATGCTTAACTTCTGGGCTTCTAGAAAGATAACAGCGTAAGAAACGGTGCTGAGATCTCTGGTTTACTTCGAGTTCACTATCATGTCCAGCTTTGAGCACTTTGGAAACTCCTCACCTAATAAAAACTGAAGGTAAAACATTTCTGTAGGAAAAGGTACTCAGGAACACAACATCCATCAGCCCATGGCTCTGCAAACCCCCTATCAAAGCTCTGTCTACAGCAACGTCTAAAGCTGTACCCCATCACGGCTGCAGGTTTGTTTTCATCAGGGAGTGTGGATGAGTATGTCTCTAAGTATATAAACTACAGTCTTGTATCAAAAAATGCATTTGAGGGGTGTGATGTCTCTCACTCAGTTTTGAGTGACTACAAGTTTGTCTTCAAGCAGTCACTTTATAGGGGCAGGCATCGCCTCCAAAGGGGGCAGGACTGGTCTCCCCGACAGGGTGAGTCTCAGAGCTCCTGGGACCTGATGAAGGGGATTTTCAGACTCCTTGGATACATCCAGGGAACGTCCTTGACTGAAACATTGCTGGCTTTAGGTCAAAAAGTTGATTCAGTAGAAGTCTAAACTTCTGTCCGTATGGTGTTTAGGAAACATCCTGATTTACTTAATTTAAACAAAGGCAGATATCCGGTTAAAATCCCTGGAGCTGCAGCCAATAAGTGCCTTATTTCAGCACTGTGCTTGCAATGACGGCTACCCACCATAAAAACACGGTTCAGGGGAATAAAAGTATTAAGAAAATAAATGGATGTAATATTTGAATTAGATGCAGATTTGAAATATGTGAGGAAAGATGGAGCAAGTAGAAAAAGAATAAATAGACAGAACCTGGTGACAGCATGCTTACGCCAGGCTGCTGCATAGGGTGTGTTTTTATCTTGTACGTTTGATTTCTTCCCTCCCACTGAGTAGGTGAGAAAGGGACTTGCACTGCCAGCCACCTTGGAAAGAGGCTGTGAAAGGGTGATGCTGGCACGGTGCGGAGAGAGCATGAGGAGCTGCATGAGGAGCTGCAGAAGACCTTGCTGTTTTCAGTGGATGCACTGATGAAGATTGGGTATGGCCAGGTTAGGAACAGTGATGAGGTGTGTTTGAGACATGTTAATGGCATCTCAGATTACTCCTGCAAATTGTCCATTCCTGTTGGCTAGCCAGATACTTCAGTGTCCCCAGCACCATTATCTAAGTATCTCATTACCATGAAAGGGTCTGTCAATATGCATTTTCCTGGTTTTGCAAAAGGTGGGGAGAGGTCAGACGTCCTGCCTCGGCTCATACAGGAGATCTGGCATAAAACCCCTAGCTCCTCAAACCCACGTCTTAATAAAACAGGTACATAAAACTGTAAAAAATTAGGGTTGTAAAAGACCTTGAGAAGTCAATGAGTCCTTTCCCTAGCCCCTCCACTGCTTAATGAAAGTAATCTATCTTGCCCCACTCCTTTACATGGCTCTGGGTGAGGGAGGCAATGGGTCTAGATTCCTGCAGCCTTTCTTTCTGCATGCCAAGTATGCTCTGAAAACTGTGGCTGGGCGTCTATCTACCTGTAGAGAAATTATTCCTCTCCTTTGTCTGAGTTAAAGCAGAAGATGCAACTTCTGTGCTGGGGCTGGTGTTTTGTTACAGCCTCACCAAGAGGTGCTGGAACTTCAAAAGGTCTTCTGTCTCTAGGTTTGCTCTTTGGGTGAAGACCACTTCAGACCATGCCTTCCTTTAACCTGGTTTTAACAGAGAGGAGAACATGCCGTGGGACAAGTCCTTCCTGCTTTCAGAAGTGGAACTGGTTTGGTAGTGGGGTAGGTGGAGGAGGGTGGTTTCTTGATTTATTGTTCTGTCTCTTTCTAGTGGCTGGGGTTTTCCAAGGCACTTCCCCAGTTAGTTAGGAAATCATGTGTGAGAAAACAGTCTGACTGCAGCCCAGAACTGTACCCTTTGTCATTGCTGTTGTTGGGACCAAGGAGATCATTAGAGAGTTGATGGGTCTGGATGGATGGCAGGATCAGACTCGGTGTCCCCTGCTTGGGTGCTTTGTAGCGACTCTAGCATTGCTAGACTTGAGTGATGTTCTTTGCTTTGCTTTAGGGTAATGATACTTGCTGGAGTCATCCTGGCTCTGAGGTTAGACTCATCTGGTATAAAAAAAGGCGAGTTCAGAACAGGCCACCCTCAGACTCTAAACAAGAATGCTGTCGCTCGGTTTATGAATTCAAGATGTCAGTTTTTACATCCCGAGATCTATTTTCTGCTATGGTTTCTATTCAAGAAGGGCTGTGCCTGTGTAATGAGTAGCAGCTGATGAGGTCTTACAGCTCAGCATTGCGCAACCAAAATGAATAGCATGTATGCAGGAGCCCCTGACACGGCACAGTGAGGAATACAACCTGGGGCCAGTTCCATTTCTGGGGCCTCCGTGTTGTCCCTGTGGACGATGTGATGCCTGACATCTTCTCTGTGGTTCGACAGGGGCATTTTTTGCTCCCTGTTCTCCCAAACAGAGGGCAAGCCATGAAACCTGGCCCTCCTGATTTTTCTTTCCAAAACCCCTAAAATCTATCGGTCAGGATGCTACGGTGCCCTGTGGGACAGCTGTGCTTTAGCAGTGACTGTGCCTCATCCTCCAGGCAAGGTAGGTCTTGTGGGTGCAGATAGTATCTTTTATTAGATCTTTTATTTTGGTCTAATAAGAGATCTCACCTCTCCCCACATCTGGTTCGTGTCCTGAGTGCGCAGTGGGTACCACAGCACCTAACCTCCCTGACTGGGATCAAAAAGCCCAGACCCCACAGCAACCCTCCTTGCAATGTGATCTGTCTTCATCCCCTTTATCTTCCTAATTCCCCCAAGAAAAGGGTGCCAGGAAGCCAATGAGTTGATCTAGGTAAATAATGGCATTTCGGCCTCCAAGAATGATAAATAAATGGCTTCAGGTCAAACCAAAACAAATTATTTGCATTTTCTTGGCAAACTGGGAAAAAAAAAGGGAAAAGATTCCTGTAGGGTCAACCCCAAATAGTTTCTTCAGTCCAAACCCAAAATGTTTTATTGTATTTATTAACCTTTTCATTTAACCTTGTTTTCTTTTAATTTATATTCATTTGTAAAACAAAAAGGCTGTTTTGAGACACGAATGTGAAAATGTTGAAATGAAACATTTTGGTATTTCAGAAAAAAACCAACCCATTTTGTTCAGAAGATGTTGAAACAATGTGTTTCGAAATTTTTTCAGAATTCCCCTCCCACTCTTTTCTCTTTCTTTCTTTTTTTTTTTTTTACCCCTCTGGCTGAAACTATTAGCTCAGATCACCCTGAATTTGCAAGGAATTTCGTCTTCCAAAATCTTTGATTTCTGGCGTATTTCCTGTTAGTAAAATACCCAAATAAAACCAAACAAACAATGTCCTGTGCTACCTGTGAGAACCAATTCTGGATGCTGCTGTGATATGAATGAGGGAGGGAAGAGCAGCTGGGTAGCTCTGGGATGGATTTTCTGTCAGCCCAGGACATGGGCAGTAGACAGCCCTGCCTTTAAAACCTCTGTTGCAGTGATTACATCAAGATAGTTTTTCCCTGCTGTGGGAGGTGAGTGCCAAATTGATGTTGCCTTCCTGGCCCCCTCTTCAGCAGTCCAATCCTCCAGCAAACCTGGTGGGGAAGGCGACTTGGTCACTAGCTCAAAGCGAGGAGCTCCCAGGGGATGTAGGAAGGGTGATGCAGTTGGTGAGATCGTTGCTTGCTATCACTGAGGAGTTCCTGAGGAGTAGCAACTCCAGCAGGTTTGTTGGTGCGGTACACTTACATGTTGAGTTTTGTTGTCCGTTTGCAGAAGACGGGGTCATTCCAGCAGAGCCAGCAGCTGCTTGGCAGAAGGTGCCACATGGTTTGCAACCCGGCACAACATGTGCTTCATCAACACCAGCCATGGCGCCAGACACAGGTGGGAGGTATTTGTGGTTCAATATGAATTGCAAGAAGCATGCTGCTGGTGGCAGATGTGGCACCAGTGAGGTTGTAATAATTATATTTAACCCATTTCCACAAGCCTTGTGGCCCTCAGACCTTGCGGTGCAATCTGCTTGGAGCTGATCCTGGCCATTTGCCCTCGCTATGCGGCCAAATGCATCTTTTGGGTAAAAGGCCCTGGGATGTCACCACCTTGGAAAGTGCAGACCCGGGTGCTCATGAGCATCACTGCAAGCTTCACCATGTGTTATGCCCTGAGGGGCACAACCCTTGGGTTATATGTCTTTGAACAGGGCAGCCTCTCCTGGCAACACCCAAAATGGAGAGAAAAGCAGGAGGAGGAGAAGGAGCATGACCCTTGGTGAGATCACTGTCTTATATCATAAGGGCTATGAGAGACGAAAGCCAGCTTTGAAGATTACTGCTTTCACTCATACCCAGCTGCTGGTCAGACCTTTCTCTCTTCTCCTCTGTGCTGGTATTGCCCCTGCTCTGTTCTTGCCCACAAGAAGAATGACATGAAATATGAGAGCGAGAATAATAAAAAAAAAGGAGATTTTTTTTTCTTTGAATAAAGCAACAAAGTAGCCAACAAATTGGTTCTTTGAAACTGATGGGGTGGAAGGAGTCAACTGGAAATAATTTTTGCTATATAGCCTTAAGACCTTTTCCCTGGCAAGCAAGTCATATGTTTTCTTTCGCATTTATAAAGACCAAGCTGCCTTTTTATTTCAGTAAGTTTGGGCAAGTAAGAACAGATTAGTCTGTGGGGCAAAGGGTGGTGGCAGTGGTGGTAGGGTGTAAGCATAGTTAGGGTTTTTTACGCTGGTGTGAGAGCTCGCTCAGTGAATGCAGGGGTGTGTGTGATGGGGGGGATGAGGTTGTGTTGTGTGCGATGGTGCTGCGTGCCCCTCACACACGAGGAAAACCGAGACCCTCTGCAGCTCCCCCAGGGAAATTTTCAGGTTGCGTCCTTGTTGCTGCCAGATTTTCACTTCACGTCTCTGTATTCATAGACAACTGGACCTTTTGCCACAATAACAGCAAAGTTAGGCTACAAACTCTGTTGCACCCCTGTTGTAGGGGTATTTGACAGCCATGGTAGCTGTAGGCACATGACATGACTGCGAGGATAGGGAATAGTATTTCATTCCTGAGAGCAGAGTTACAGCTCCACAGAGGCATTTAAGGGGCAGCAAGTAGGAAGATGCACGCCTCAACCATGGCACGGGTGCTTCACGGTCTGCTAGCCCCGTGCATCCCACCTTCACTGGCAGTTTGGACCTCTGGACCTCCCCAGAGCCCTACCATCCCACCTTTGGCCAAAATTAAGTGACCCAACCAGGATCATGCAGGAAGTTTGTGGCAAGGGTTTAAGCCCAGAACCATTCTCCTTCCCTCCCCTCCTTTCCTAATGACAGTACTAGTCCGTTTTCTTTAATCTGCTAATTCTCATGCAGAACAGTGGTGCACACATGCATGCAAGGGGTGTAGAATATGACCACAGGAGGATACAGGGAAGAAATTCGGCTTTGGTAGCATTTTACACCCACTTTGCACCATTTGGAATAACTGCATGCAGTGCAGAGCAGTGGAGAAATAGACTCCCTTACCATGGGACTATTATATTACATATCCCATAAAACAAGCCCTTCATTTTGCTCATTAAAATCAGGCATGCTTGTTTGTTGGAGTTCGACTGTACAGTATTTCTTCTATTTAGCTATAAAACCGAAAGAAAACTTTTCTTATGGTTAATTTTCCTTTTAATTGCTCGTAGTGGAGTCCTTCTGACTCCAGACCATTTCTATAATTACTGGACCACATTCTTCCCCCGTGTACCTCTTTTATAGGGTAGAAAGACTATTTGCCTCCCCTGTGTCCAGAATCCTTGTTGAGATGAAGCTGTAGAAATGTAACCACAAATTAAGGCTGTCAGCTCTTGTACTCGTGTGTTTGTTATTCCTGTTGCCAAGTTGAAAACAGTCTTTTATTTTTTTTCCTCCAGAAATAAAATAAAATTTAAAAAAATCCGATCAAGCCAACTTTCTTGCAATCTGGATCTGCAGTTGGACAAAGAGGCTGTGCTGTGGTTGTAGCGAGAGGACGGGGACTCCGAAGCAGTGGGGTGAGACTCCTGTCTTGGCCACCAAGTTGCCACGTGGCCCATGGCTGGTCACAGCAGGCAGGGCTTTGTGGCGGAGTGAAGTGATGCTCGGCACACTGGCCTTCCCAGGGTCCGCTTCCCAGCAGAGCTGCTCCTCTGTCCTGCTCCAGGCCATAAACCCTGGCTGCATTGTCAAACCATCTGGGCGGTGTTTCACAGTTCTTTGTAGTTCAGTAACACCAAGCTGGTTTTCAGGGTCAGCTGGAGGAGACGCCTCCTCTTCAGGGCAGGCGAAGGACATCATAGGAAGGCAGTATTGGGAGGTTCTTAGCCTGCACCCCCATTGCAAAAGGAAAGCCGCACCTCAGCTCCAAACCCAGTTGCCTGTGCCGCTGTCTCTCATCAACCTCATTCCCCCTTTTTGGGCTGTTGGTGCCTCAAATAATTTTTTCTATGCCCCATATGCCAGAGACTGATCTTTGCCGAGCTCTGCTCACTGCAGCTGTACACAGTATAAGGAAAAATTGAATTTCACTCTCCTCCCAATGTCTTCATCTTTCCAAATGTGATCTCAAGGCATAACTTCAAGACTGGATTAAGCCAGCCTGCAGGACCTGCACCCTAATTTTGATCAGTCCAATCTGCACTGAACCAAATTCCCCTTGGTCTGGCTGAAGTTCAGTTACTGCTGCCAGCAAGGTGTCAGAGGGCTCCCCAGGACTGACGAATTCCTGCCATGGCTTAGATCAGTCATGAGCAAGCATGACCGGCAGTAACTTGTGTGAAATGAGTTGATGAGCCCACATCAACTCCTACTTCTACATTAATCTGCCCCTATAATTACTGGAAATGAGCAGGTTTGCCATGAGCAGGTGGACCAATACCAAAACACCATGAGGACAGGCTCTCCCAGAGCATGCAGGGGAACTTCAGCGTTTGCTCATGTTACGACAGCATCTAGGGGTGCCAGTCTGGACCCCTGTAGGATTAAATCCTGGAGGAACTGTGAACAACGCCTTTCCAAGAAAGCACAGCAAACCTCCGTGGGCATCTTACTGCAGAGAGGCAGCAGGTGGGGCAGGCACATTACAGTTGAGTGCGTCATATGTATTTGCCCCAGCCAGAAGCAACCTCAGTGTGGCTGATCATGGTGAAAAGGATGTGGTGGCCATGCTGGTTGGGTTGGAGGTAGGTGTCTCTGGCTGCCCTGCAGTAGGGACCCGCACAGCCGTGCACGGACACTGCCCAGGTTGCACATTAGTGTCCTTGGGCAGCAGTGGCTGCAAAACCCAGCTCACACCCAGCCAGTGAGGGGATGTGATCCCTCTAGGGGCGTGACACCGGGAGAGGTCTCCGATGGTTCCCGCTTTGCTCCTCGGTTGGCTGCGCGCCTGGTCTCAGCTGTGGATCTCAAACCTCTCTGCTTGTGCTTTTGCCATATGTCTCTGAGCTTGCAACAGCTTGGTTCGTGCTCCAAGGTAATGCTTATTTACTGGCAGTAGGTTCAGTAGTTGCTGGGGTAGGCAAGTTATTTACAGAGTTCCTATTTCCTAATAGTCTTATAATGCAGCCCACTGTTGACAGTTTGTTTGAAAAGTCACTTTTCATATATAAACATGTTCCAGTCAGTTATTATTTGCTTTTCTAACTCACGTTATCAATAGAATTTATTATTAACACCCCTCCCCACTTCATTAGAAAATGTTGTTCTGGAATATTTGTGTGTCTGCAAATGATAAATATTGAGATTTCTGCTTTTTATATTTGTGAAAGGGCAATTCATTTATTCAAGCACTCAACTTTTGACCTGATCTTTGGAGTAGTCACTTCTGCTGGTTGAATTATTCATCATGAATAAATTATCCCATGAATTTATCCCCGCTGCCTTTTTTTTTTCCCCTGTTTGTGAAGCGTATGTTGAGTGATCCTGATTTCTGAGAACAGAACCATCATTTGCGAGAATTCACTGAATAGTTGCATACCTGATGCTTTCTGTGGTGGCCGCAGTCTGGTCGACTCCTTCCCCGGCTCCTCGCCTGGAGACAGCCACGCATCTCTGTAGACCTGCAACAGAGGGAGAAGATTAAATCCAAGACCCTCTTCTTGGGGGGAATAAGACCACCCTACCTTCACACGTCTGGTTGAAGGGGCTGGGATTGCAACCCACAGCTGATGGAGCAGACCCCGCATCCCACAATCGCGGAGAAGAGTGTTAAACCTTTGCCTGCGGCTGGCCTACCCCTGCATTTGGCCAAACGTGTATAATTTAAGTCCTAGGGCTGGGGAAAAAAAGAAAAAGAGCGCAAAACCCAAATATAAATCCGTTCTGCAGACAGCCACACTTTCAAGCGAGGTCCTAAGGAATGTTTTTCGTCACTCCCAGTGAAACTCTAGGACTTTCATCTCTAAACGCTTGCAGAGCTGTAGATGAAAGGCTCCTGACTGGAAGCACTTGAAGCTCGGCTTTTGATCTCCGTGTTGCCTGCACGCTCGGCTGAGGAGCGCTGCTGCAGCCCCGCGTCCCTCTTCCGAAAGACAACAAGTGTTTTCTTCCCCTCTCCCTGTTTAATATTATCCCAGTTTACCCAAGGGATGGACGTTCCTATTTTCTGAGGGTCAAATATTATGACATCTTTGGATATCAATGTTCTTGCAGTACCTCCGGCAGTTGTCTTCCAAAATAACTTCACCGGTTCTTTTTAAGGAATAAGCTTTCCCGGATGGTTCAGCTTTGATTCTCACTGGGTTTTGGGGAGGGTTTTTCTCCAAGGGGTGGGGAGAGGAACTTTATTTATTTTTTCAGAGGAAAACTCTGGCTGTTGCGAGACAACTCTTAAATGAAACACGGAGCATTGCCAATCCCTGTGGGAGACAAACGACCTGGGAGATGCAGAGCTACCACTTAGAGTTGGAAAAGTGAGGGCTGAGGATTAAAAAAGTGAAGGAGCAAGGATCTGCAAGGAAAATCATGTGTGGGTATATAAGGTTCACTGCTGGGAATGGTCTGGCAAGCGAGGGCTGCTCCCTGTCTTAGAGGTCTCGCAGGTAAAATTAGGGAGGGAGGAGCTGAGTTTCCACTGTTGTATATGGTATCCTTTACTGCTACAGAAATTGAATGTAAAACGCTGCCACGCCAGAAATCTCTGCTCAGGGGTTGGTATTGATTTACACCCACTTAACACTCAATTTGTGCTGGTATAAATGTCTGCATAAGGCAGTGGCAAATCAGGATAATTTTGTGGTAGTCCTGAATCGAGTAATAGTGTAATTAATAGTAATGACCATGGAGGACTGGCTTTTTTTGTACATTCATTTACTCTTCCTCCTCTGTGGAAAGGGAGTTATTGCGAGGAAGGACCAGCGGGTGCTTGGTGCTTGCTGGCACAGTGCATCTCCCCGGCACAGAGGTGCTCTCCCACCTCCCATTGCCAAACAGATTTGTCATCCCATGCTCTGCTGTGAATTAAATCCCTTCATAAAATAGCGTCTTGGACGCTCTGCTTGTAAAAACTATGAGCCCAAAGCAAATTGATGCAGCAAGCTGATTTAAATTAGAAGGAAAAGTGTATTTTAAAAGCATTTCAGCTAATGCATCCTAAAGCCTCCCATAGAGGGGGCAAGTTATATTTTCACACCTGCTCTGTTACTGAAGGGAAACTCCCAGGGATTGCTCTGATCGGCTGATGTTAATACACAGCTTTTAACTGTCTTAATTAGGACAGTTGGCAATCTTTTTTAATATATTATATGCGTTTTTAAGCCCTGTTTAGTCAGACCCTATGTCTCTAGGAGTGGAAGGGAGTAAAACTGCTTATAGGTTAGCTAGGACATGAGAGAAAACACTGCAGTGCCGTGGCATGAATCTCTGGATACATTTTGCAAAGTGATTAAAGAAAAAAGGGGTAACTCCAATCTTGCATTAGTTGTGCCATTTCTGGGACCATGCTGGGAGCACATCTGCTCATTCTTCCAGGGCTCCCACTGATGGACCATGATCCCAGGTTGTCTTTGCCCTCCTGACCCTCTTTATGCTCATGTTGGGGCTTGTTCCAGGCTTCCCTGAAGCCCCTGCAAAGGCCTGGGACATTCACTGATCTCCAGAAGAGCCAGTGAATGAAATACTGTAGAGTCAACATGGATGCACCGCTCCAGCCATGAGCACCTGGTGTAGGCTGCATGGAAAGGACTGTGCCCATCCCATGTCTCCTACCTCACGCTGAACCCAAACTCTGGCCCATCTTCATTTCCTCTCTTTGCTGCATGTTCCTCAACACAGCGTTGGGCAGCCCAGTCCTTCTCCCTCTGTTTCGTGAGGACGGCAGCGCCGTGCCTCCCTTGAGGGCTACGAGGATGCCCCAGGAGCACTTAGATGCTGCCGTTATGGTACCCATGTAACTCCTTGCACCCTCTGTGCACTGAAGGCCTGGGGTAATTTTGCCTGGACAAAATATCATTCTAGAAATTAATCACATCAAGTGCTGTGAAGTTTTGCTTCAACTCCCCTTTCAGATTTATAAGCCTGACAAATAAAGTTTTTTTTCCACAGCTTGCTGCCCATCTGCTGATCCTCTATAAATATAGCTGATTTAGTGCTTTGTCTTAAAAAGGAAAAAGACACACATTTACACACACAACCCCTAAGAGTGTGATGCCAATAAAAGGTATTAGGCAATATCGTAGTTGGCCAGGACCCATGGATCACGTAGAAGAGTAGTGCTGCTAGATGTATGTGTGTGTTTAATTTACTCTGCCAGGGGCTGAGCATGCTTCCAAGACAGCCCATTTCACCCATCAAAGGCCATGCTGGTGACATTGCTTAGGTGTCTCTTCTGCTGGGATTCAGCATCTCTTACTGAGAGTGGTTTCCCCCAACCCAGCTTTCACCTTTCCAGTGGGACAGAGAGGCTCCATGTGGCTGGAGGTCTGTGCCACAGGTCAAAGAAAAGGAGAAAGGAGGAAAAGGAAGGAAAGAAGGAAGGAAGGAAGGAAAGAAACCCTCAGCAGGTAGAGGATGTGAGCCCTATGAAACAGGACAAGAAGGTATTATATACGTTTTCCTGGAGGTTGCTACACATTTTATCAATTTGTGTGCACACAGGAGATGTCTCGTCTCTGCAGAGATGAACATTCCAGCATGCTGGGTTTTAAAATGGCCCTTCAGCTGGAAGCAGCCCCATCACCGTGTAGGTGCAGACAGAGGGCTGGAACACCTCTCCTATGAGGAAAGGCTGAGAGAGTTGGGGTTGTTCAGCCTGGAGAAGAGAAGGCTCTGGGGAGACCTTATTGCTGCCTTTCAATACTTAAATGGGGCTCATAAGAAAGATGGAGGGAGACTTTTTAGTAGGCCCTGTGGCGATAGGACAAGGGGAAATGGTTTAAAACTAAAAGAGGGTAGATTTAGACTAGATATAGGGAAGAAATTTTTTATGCTGACAGTGGTGAAACCCTGGCCCAGGTTTCCCAGAGAGGTGGTAGATGCCCCATCCCTGGAAACATTCAAGGTCAGGCTGGACGGGGCTCTGAGCAACCTGATCTAGTTGAAGATGTCTCTGCTCATTGCAGGGGGGTTGGACTAGATGGCCTTTAAAGGTCCTTTCCAACCGAAACTACTCTATGGTTCTATGATACCCCCATACCCCTGCTCCTCCTCACCCCCGGCTGCACCCAGAGTGCATTATCCCCTGGCAGGACGCAAGCCCTTAGCATAGAGGTGTGTGTTCCTTTGACATGGCTCACAACTAGGAGCTGTAATTTTGGATATAAACATCTCCTCCTCTGCTTCTGGCCATTGGAGCTTTGAATGCATTTGCTCTTGCTTTTTGCAATAAAGGGAGTTCCTGGCATTTTATTTTCCCTCCCTGCCTTGTGAATCAACATGTTGGCTTCTGGGGAGTCACTGCTGGCAGACACAGGGGGTCATGTCCCCAGGGCATGAAGACGTGGCCCTTGGCTGATTTTGTAGCCTGGGAAGCTGTGGTCAGATCCTGCCAGAGGATGGGAAGGACAGGATGGTTTTTTCTCCAGGGAGCTGGGGCTGTGAACACAGCCTGATGGTGCTGAGCTGGAGCGTTTCGAGGTGGCCTCTCTCCCCGGGACTCACCTGAGCCAAGTGGGCTGGGTGACAGGTTTCTCCTCCGAGGCCAGGAAGGAAAAAAATCTTCCATTGCTGCAAAGCAGCCTCAGGAGAGCGGCTCCCTGTCTGCTCCTCCAGCCCGGGACCGGCAGCCTCTGCAGCTCTTCCGTGCCTCTGTGTGAAGGTCAACACCGGTGTCCCGGACCAGGGAGGATCCCTTGCCCCCAACCTGCCCTCTCCCCTCGCCTGCCCTCTCTGCGTAAGAGCCTAAAGCCCGCGAGCAGCCGGGCAGATGCTCGTAGCTCCAGCGGCGCTCTGCAGTGTCCCGAAACACCCGCAGGCAGGGCCCCATGTGCCCGCGGAGGGGGAGACGTGGTCCATTGTGCATTGACAAGGACTGGAAGACAGTAAACAAATAAATCAAAAATAATTGAAATGACACCATGGGAAATAGCTCCTTGGGGCTTGCAAACAGACAACTTCTTCCCAAGGAAAGTTACTGGGGATGCTGCCTTGGAGATGTCAATGTAATGAAAACAAAAACAAAACCCACCCCAACCCAGGGAGTGTTTTACTTTAACTAACGGGTCCCTTTTAAGTGTGGGATATTGACATTGTGTTTGAATGGGGGCACCGTAGGAGCCCAAACTTGCCATACATGTATTTCCAAACCTACCACCTTCTGTAGAAACATCAAGGGAATACATTTGAATGGAAATAAATTCAGCTAACGCCTATTGATGCAAATGGGTAATTTCAAGTGCATTAAAGAATGCAGCCAGAGACGCTTCAGCAAACAATCCAGATCATGTCTTAATTAAGGTATTTTCTTTCTTCTTCTTTCTTTTTTCTTTCTTCCCTTTTTTCCTCCCCTCCATTTGTGGGCACAATAGCAAAGAATCCTCTCAGTCCCTGAGAAGACAAAATTACACCTCAAAACCAAGGCCATCTAAAAACATGTGCTTTGATAAACATATATGGACATTAATTTAATTGTGCCCGTGCGCTTTCATTCTGCGAAGGTGACAGCTGAGCCAATCAGCTAACTAATTAACATACACTGCAAACGAGATTCCTCTTTTCTCAGGACCGGGACAGATGGCCTATGCCACTCAGCCAGCTTCCTGCGCCTAATCCCCTGCTCCTATTTGCTCCAGTGGCTGCAGATATTTGCATTCACTCAACAATAACCCATTGAAACGAATCACTCCCTTTTTTCTTGCCACCTCCAAGAAAGCACTAAACACCACTGCCAATGTGGAAATGGTGCCACAAAGGAACCAATTATTATTTACAGAAAAATATCAGAAAAAGGAAAACAGGATTGCTGCTAAAAATAAAACAAAGCCGTTAAAAAAAAAAGGGAAAGAAATAAAATGACATCTCTGAAATGGTCTAGTTCATAAGGGCTGCATTCAGAGTGCCTGGAGCAGGTTTTCGTATTTTTTTGCCTGCTCCTGTTGCCATTAAATCTGATAGTGTGCTTTGCTTGCTAACAAGTTTTATGCTTTATTTTGGACAATCGTTTCATGCCTTGGCCAACAATACAGATTCAGACTTGTTTTCTGACAGTCCCTTTTCCAATGGCCCACCCATTGCCAAGAATAAAAACGGTTGTAAAGCAAGATTTATTTTCAACAATATCTTTTACCTAAACACATCCCTAGATCCTCCATGGAGAAATCCAGGGTGTGACTGGGCAGCCTGAGGCTGCATTTTGTATGTTGGAAGATGCTGGTGCTGCAGCATCCCCAGCTGCCTCCCAACAACTGTTGCTGTCACCGAGGGGTCCAGGCTCGGTTCTCAGGTTTGTAAAGGATGTACAGCCCTGAGAGCGGGATAATGCAGGTGCCTTTGCTCATGCTGATGGTATGGGGGACCCCTCTCCGATCCATCCCACAGCCCAGCATTGCAGAGGTCTTCCCTGGTTTCTCAGAAATCAGGCTGCAATGGGTTTTTTTGGATCCCAAAGAGAGGTTTTAATAATACTGTTGCCTGTATGTACACTCTGTGGTGTGTTTGCCAAGAGGCAGAGCGTTTGCCGTGACTGTGAGCAGAGTCCTCATCCAAGCACTGAAAGGAGGCAGCTCCCTGAGCCCTTTGGCAGTGGGAGCAAGGAGGGGGGCAGCCATGGGGAGGAAAAAAGTAAAACTAACCAGGAATTTGGAAGATCAAAGAGAAAATCTTTTGGAAAAGCCTTCTGAATTTCATTAATACAGTCTAAGGAAAAGATGCATCCAGAAGGGCTTTTTCAGTCAATCATTTCAGCTTGGGTCCAAACCAAGACTGCAGCAAATGAATGTAGGGCTGGTAGGTCCCAACAACACACCTGTAACATGTCTCAGTGTTGGCAAAAAACAATACTAGCTGCTTGGATCAGGTATGAAAGGATTGCTTTGTTTTTTTTTGCAAATACAGAGAAGATTCAAAATATCTGACATCTGAAATCCTTCTCTGTGTGCATCATTTTTGGTATAACTTCAATCAGTTCCATTACATTTATGCTGTACTTTATCTCAGCTGACTGAGAAGATCCCAGCCACTGATTCAGGTGTTGACTGATGTGACCACATAACTGAGTCTTTTTTCCTGGGCTGTGAGAAATGGCTAGATATGAAAAAATCTGCTCTTGGATGGTGGCTCAGTTGGTTAGTTGGCTTCATGTTTAGCTATTGGTGCCTTGGGTCAGCCTTTTCTGGGAAAGGAGCTAGCTTTCCAATGTCCATCTGCCCTCATACAGTGGTTCACATAGTGGAATATCAATCCATCATGGGTTAATACCAGCATTAAAATAGTACATAGTAATCATACTCAAGAAGAAGCATGCAGTGACAAACTGAATAGCCTCCTCTCCCTCTTGCTCTCCCAGTTCAGTAGAAACACTTGCACTGGTTGTAGGGGATTACAAAACTCAGAACCTACTAAATCTTCAGGAAAATGATATTTAAGATGCAATTCCAGACCAAGGATTGGCAGGGAAACTCCCCAGCAAATAATTCCAGATCCATCAAAAGAATTGAATGCATGAAAGTTTCCTTCTAGTTTGAGAAAATCCTAACATATGCCTTGTGTCCAGACCCTCAAGTACTTCACTGGTGAAATGAAGATTTGCACAGATGTGCACAGCCTGTCCGTGTGGGCAGGGAGGTCCAGAGACTTGCCCCGTTGAAGGTGTACCGGGTGTAACAAAAGGCAGAGCTTCCCAGAGATCCAAAACCCCAGCTACTTTTACTTGTTTTCCCAAGATTTATATTTTCTCTCTGTCTGTTGCCAGATTCACATGGAGAGGCCAAAGTGGAAGAGGAGACACTCTTCTCCATATATCTCCAGTTCACCCAGAGTGATGACAAGCAGCCAACTAACATCTGAGCGGGCTGTGATGAAACTTCCTGCTTGGCTGCACAGCCTTTCTCCTTTCACATCAACAGACACGCTACAGGGCCCTCATTTGACTTGCAACTCCACAGCCTCAATCCTCAAAGGTTGGGCAGCCTAATTAAAACCAACAGAAAACAAGAATGCAATGTTGCATACTGCATCTCAGCCTGCAAGTTGATTTGGCCACTCTTAATACCTTCTCCACATCCATCCAGCACAGGAATGGTTACAGGAACATTGCTAAGAAGCCCATTTTGGGGGTGGTGAGCCCACTTGCTATTCCCTCTTATCTTTCCACCAGATCCAGCCCCTTCACAGAGGCAGGAATCCATCCCTGCTTTTTTCCCCTGGAGCAGTCTCCTCCTCTAGGCATCGAAATGAATATGCAAGGTGGAAAGATTGCCGCCTGGTAAAAAGCTGTGCTCTCCTTTGCATCTGAAATGACCACTCTGGAAAAATAACTTCTCAGAGGAGCACGCAAATTGACTAGCTGGTTCGCATGCGATTAAAAGAGACCCAACGACAACAGCAAAATCCCCTGTATTTTCGAGACAAAGTTATTTTTCATAGCAGAGCCTTAAAAGTCCTTATAAATGTAAGATGCCAGTGGTTTCTCATGCAAACAAAAGATTCCGGGGCTTAGCTCTCTGCTGAGAGCGGAGGAAGCGCCAGGATAGGAATGAGGGAACATTCAAACGGGCTCCTCTGACAGCTTTATAGCCCAGATACAATGGGCAGAGCCTCTATACTGATGAGTCTAATTTAGGCAGCTCTGGCACCCGCCCCCCATGGCTCTGCCGCCCATTACTGCTGTCTTCTTCAATTCTTCTCCCCGGCCCAGCCGGACAAATCGGCGTATCAGTCACAGCGGCCCCACGCACCAGGGCCCCGCACACCTTTGTGATCCTCCCTGCAGAAAAGGCTGCTGTTTAGCAAAACAAAAGAGCCTCATAATCTACTTATTGTGCCTCATTAGGATTGCGGGCGCCCTCTTCTAATGGGAAAGTTATAGGATCAAGCAGCCAGTGCGCTTCAAGGTTACCATTCTGGGTAATAAAGACATTTTTTTCCCCGTTCATGTCCAAGCATGACAAGACACAGCGGCTCGCTCCCAAGAAGCCGCTTGACATCTTCATTGTTCTACCTTCGCCGCTAAACAGTTTTTGCACAGTTTCTTGGGGTGGGCATCACGAAACCAAGCGTGGCTTTTCCAGGGAGAGAGGTGTTTTGATTTGGTTTGCATTCTGCAGGCTCCCAGCTGCAGAAGCGAGCCCGCCTGGGTAGGATCTCTGCACATTTTCAAGGGAGGGTCCTGGGCAGATGTTATCAGGGATAGTTTATATAAATCCGAGCCTAGGTTAATTCAGAAAATATGTAGTTTCTGCAGCAGCTGTGAACCACACAATGTTATCCTGCTCCTGATATGCGGGCACTTAGATAACATGACAGTCCCTAGGTGATAGGGTCGTATCAACCTTTGATGCTGAAACACATGCAAATTCCCTTTAGAGTTGGAAATGCGGTGCTTCTGGGGCTGTTTAAAGAAGACATTGTTCAGATAGTGTTTCTCACTGAAGCTGCAGTTTCTTATTTCCAAAGGAGAGGAGCCAGCTCTGTTGGATATTACAGAAGTCCCTTAGAAACATTTGAGAGATAGCTTAAAAATAACCATTATAGCTCAGTGTAAATGGATTTATGGAACATAAACAAAACAAAACAAAAACTTGGCTTGTTTAAGAAACTGTAGAGTCAAAGATCTGATGTGTTCAGTACATACAACAGCCAGAGTCGTGCTGCAGAAAACATTTGCAAAATACTGAGCATTTGACTTTTACTTCATATTTAATTTAACTCTAAAGGAGCATATTGCGTCATCAGTTTTGAAGTGAGAGTCCTTGATGAAGTCTTCAGGAAAAGGGCTTAAAAAACCAGTGACACAGTAAGGACACGGGGATTTCAAAGCCCTTCAGCAACCTGAAAAGGCCACAGTCCCGAGCACTTTATTTAGGCGAAACAGAGACGTTTTCAGCATCAGAAGTCGGACTAATCACACAGATTGTTTCAAGCGATATTAAAAAGCCGATCTGTCTCATAGGAAGCACATCTATTATTTAACGGTTCATTACAATGCTGCATTTCAATTTAATATCAGAATTGGGAACTATCACACATGGGGGAAACTGGGGATGGAATTTCGGGAGGTGCAAGGTCATTCCCTGCTTTGGCTGAGATAAAGCTCCCCCTTCCAAACTACCCTAATCTTTCCCTGATATCCCAATGCTTACAGAAAGTCACTGTGGCCTCTTTAAGACAACGAATGGTCAACATTTGGTCTACCCAAAGATAAATTCAAATTTATAACCTCACCTGAAGAGGGGCTATCTCTCTGGAAGTAAAATAAAATGAAGTATTAGACCAATATACTATTGATTTTGCCAGTCTGGTAATACTGGGTTGGATTTCACATTTGTTTTTTTATACCTCTCTGAAACACCCCTTGCACACACGGTCACTGGAAGTAGGTGTGAGAGAATTTCAATGAGGAGTTACAGTACCGAAAAGCTTTGCGGTGGGTGACGAAGAGCCCAGGTCTCCGAGCCCCAGCAGTCCTGCTGCCAGGTGACACATAACCCAGCTCTTCTAACCCCATGCAAATGTTTGCTCTCTAATATGCCTAATTTCAAACCCAGGCAGTGCTTACATGCACAAAGTGCATCAAGCCTTAGAACAAAATACGTTAGCCAGCAGATATGGCCTTCCCAGGAATGCAAGGAGGAACGAAGTGCAGTCGCTGTTTTTTGGAAGCATTTACTGAAACAGCCCAGCTGGGAGAGCAATAGCTGGTGAGGAACTGCCAGGGAGTGTAACCTGGGAAGACACTGCCCTTTTGGACAAAGCAGATGTATTTTGCAGGGCCCTAGGCAATGACAAGTCTTGGAAAGCCATAGCTAATGTTTCACCCAGTAGCCTGCAAGGAGACTAAATTTCTTGGAAATAAAACATTTCTCATGGGTGTCTCGTAAACAAATTATTCTGGCCACATTCACCGAGCCATCCCTTTCTAGGAAAGCAAATACACGACGAATCCCAACCAAAAATGAAGCCAAGCTACCCTGGCAATGAACGAGCAATGCATGGGCTGAACCTGGAGTTATGCCATTTTCCTTAATCTGTTTGCAGGGAGGTAACAAATATCCAGTTTCTCTCGTGTATTAGCAGTTTTGAGGCCTCTTTGTAAGCAGAGCTAAAGTCAAGTGCATCTGTAATGCCTGTTATTGTGGCAGACACCACAGAGAGAGCATTAGGAGCTCCCTCCTCACCCAGGGAACACAAACCAGGGTGTGTTTATAGCCCAATAATTGCTTGTTTGTGTAAAGTAATGATGTCCCTGTTTGGCTTTTAGGCCAATTAGTAGAATAAAGGTGGTAAAAACACCAACATAATTAGTCTAATGACTATAAAACACTGACACTAAGTGTAAAATCTCTAGCCTTTTTGACACCCCGGTTTTATAGTGCAATATAAGGAGGGCAGTAACATTTGGATGTGGAGGAGTTCCTCTGCATTTGTAGCTGACTTTGAATGCCCCTGCACGATCAGATGTCTTTGGATTGCCTGGGGTGGCCGACTGTGGTGTCATATTAAAAGAAAGTTGCCTCTGCTAATTATTTCTTGCACTGCTTTTCCCCTTTGCTAATTGAGAGTAGTATAGAGATTTGATTAGAATTTTTTTCCTGGTAGTTAAAAGAAGACAAAACCAAACCCCAACCCACCCCAGATCCCCAGGCTGAAGAAGAGACTGTTCCTTGTGTCTGGGGTTTCATTACTTTATCAGTACATTACCAGCTGAGATTGCTGGGGACTTGATACAAGCAGTCGAAGGCACCAAAAATTAGTCTTTTAGTGTCAGCCAAAATGCCAGAGATGTGCTTCATGGGTGAACGGAAGGGGAATTATTTGGTTGTGCAGCTTCCCCTGAAAACATGAACAGCTTCGTCGTGGCACTGCTGCTCCCTTCCTCGTGCAGTTAAAAAGGGACGGTCAAGATTGGGAAGGCCAAGATTCAACCTAGGACAATTATTCACCGGGAGGCTCTCTTCAAAAAAGCAATGCAATTCCTTTCAAGGGTTTCTCCTGCTGGTGTGAAAGCCCCTTTGGTTAACTGATGGTTGTTCTTTATCGATGATCTGGATGAGGGGATTGAGTGCTCCCTCAGCAAGTTTGCAGATGACACCAAGTTGGGCGGGAGTGTTGATCTGCTCGAGGGTCGGAAGGCTCTGCAGAGGGATCTGGACAGGCTGGATCGATGGGCCCAGGCCAATTGTATGAGGTTCAACAAGGCCAAGTGCCGGGTCCCGCACTTGGGTCACAACAACCCCATGCAACGCTACAGGCTTGGGGACGAGTGGCTGGAAAGCTGCCCGGCGGAAAAGGACCTGGGGGTGTTGGTCGACAGCCGGCTGAAGATGAGCCAGCAGTGTGCCCAGGTGGCCAAGAAGGCCAACGGCATCCTGGCCTGTATCAGAAATGGTGTGGCCAGCAGGAGTAGGGAGGTGATTATCCCCCTGTACTCGGCGCTGGTGAGGCCGCACCTCGAATCTTGTGTTCAGTTTTGGGCCCCTCACTACAAGAAGGACATTGAGGTGCTGGAGCGTGTCCAGAGAAGGGCGACGAAGCTGGTGAGGGGTCTGGAGCACAAGTCTTATGAGGAGCGGCTGAGGGAACTGGGGTTGTTCAGTCTGGAGAAGAGGAAGCTGAGGGGAGACCTTATCGCTCTCTACAACTACCTGAAGGGGGGTTGCAGAGAGGTGGGTGTTGGTCTCTTCTCCCAGGTGACTAGCTACAGGACAAGAGGAAATGGCCTCAAGTTGCACCAGGGGAGGTTCAGGCTGGATATTAGGAAAAATTTCTTTACTGAGAGAGTGGTGAAGCATTGGAACAGGCTGCCCAGGGAGGTGGTGGAGTTACCATCACTGGAGGTGTTCAAGGAACGCGTGGATGAGGCATTGTGGGACATGGTTTAATGGGCATGGTGGTATTGGGTTGATGGTTGGACTTGATGATCTTACAGGTCTTTTCCAACCTTAATGATTCTGTGATTCTGTGATTCTTTCAGCGCAGGAGCCAAGCCTGTGCCAGGAGGGCTGTGCTACACCATTGGTGTGTGTCGCACTTATGGCAGCAAAACTGCTATTGCTAAAACCATCCTTCTCCAGTGAGCTGATTTCTGCTGGTAAAATCCACTTTTCATTGCACAAGAACAGCACAACAGGGAGGTCTTGCAGCATCGCCCAGTGGCACTGTGTGCTCAGAGCAATGAGGTTGTCCTGTCTACCTGCCACAAGAATTTGGTCCAGTGGCTGAGACTGGACAGACTTCATCACGGTGCACATTTCACAGCATAGGAGGGATTTTCTGATGTGTTATCCAGGGTGCTGGCTGCTCACAGGCTGGGATAGCCTACAGTTATCTCGGTTTTTCCTCATGAGTGTGGGGAATGAAGAGGCATTGCAATTGCAGCCTCTGTCTCAAAGTCCCTGAATTTGCCCCTAATGTCCAGGACATATTTACCCTTATGACCCCTGCTTTTGCCCCACTTCCACACCACAACACCTGCCTTGTGATTTCTGGCACAAGTCCCTGAAGAAGGAGGCTCTTGCGTATGTTTAAGGCCATGGGGGGAAACTAGGTGTCCCATTTCAGCCCTACGTGAGTAAAGCAATGGCTCATCTCAACCTGGTTTGCAAGTCTGCCCACAGAGAACACTAAGGGCGTGGGAACATCTTCAAAGAGCAAAGAGCTTAAAAGCCAGCCTTAATTCCCAGATGTTGGTTACTGCACCCGATGCTCGTCTTGCCACCCAACAGACCTGCCAGCAAGGTTCAATTTCCTCCTGATCCATCGGGGAAGGTGGTCTGCGGCTGCCTTTGCACAGGAGCAGACAAAGGAATGGTCACACTGCCCCTTCTCTTCAGCTCACCGGAGTCAGGGCTGTGCTGCAGGGACAGGGAGCTGAGGGCACTGCTCTGGTGAGATGGGCAGGAGAGTCCTCCACCATGCCTCCACTCTGCGAGTCCTTAGAAACCGCACAGACACATCAACAGGGACCTTTCATGTGGCAAATGATGTAGTGATGCTTAAAAGGTAATTTTTTTTCTAACGACACAGCTAATAAAAAGGAATTAGGGGTGGTAGCATTTTGACCTTAAGTTTGAACTTCTTCCCAACACTCGGGACTCCAGGCAGAGCTCTATAATGCCCTGAATTCAGGCAAGTTTTGCTGGGGTTTTTACTATTTTTTTAATGGTTTCAACAGATGTAAAAAACATATCTTGTTGAATTAAAGATGACAGTAGAGGAAATATCTCCTGCCCAGGAAGCTCAGCTTTGGGGTTTTGAAGCATTTATCTTTTCACAAGAGGTCCCTCTTTCTTCCAGCCTCTGCTGAAGCTCAGCCTTCATGCTCTGGACTGCTCTCTTTGCACAGGTTATCTGAAAAAGGTTCTGCCTTCCTTCACTCTTCTAAGATCAAAGGGAACATTATCGGTTTACAAAGCACCCCTCGTTTCTTCCTGACTCCCAGCACCTCTGTCTCACTAACCTTTTCTCCAGGGGCAAGGGATTGGGACCCACGCTGCTGGGTCCCCGGGAACAAGGGTGGCTGCGGAGGTCTTCTGCACTGTGAATCAGAAAATTGTGCCTAAGCTTCCTATTCCCAGGAAAACTTGTTTAGTCTGATGATTTGGGCCACCAAACATTTCTGGTGGAACACCACTGAATGCAGGGAGTTCCTGAGGGGATCAGTTTGACCCCCTGTCCTTGATTTGCTCTGTGGGGAAGAAAGGAATAAAAGGCATAAAAATGTAAGTTAAAGACAGAGTGTCACCCTTTGCTTTGAATTTCCTGCCTTTTGTCAGGCTAAGTGCTCACTGCTATTTAAATGCAAGTTTTCTATAGGAGAATCCTCCCCCAGCCAGGCTTTCATGGAAAGTTTTGCAGTGCCCGTTGCGTTCATGGCTGCAGGTTTGGGGACAGTTCATCCAAAATCTGCCATCAGAGAGTTCACTCCATCTCCAGGTTGCATTATAGTTGGGTGATGCTTCCTTCAGCGCTGGAGCAAAGAGAGGAGAAGCACTTCTGCCTCTACCACTGACTGATTTTGTCCTACACTAGTGCCACCTAACCACCCTCTGCCTCAGTTTACTTGTCAAGTCAGTGGTTAAACTGTGCTGGTATTGTGGGGACATTACAAATCCGTAACATTTCCAAGTGCCTGAACATGCCTTGTGGGTTACACTCAGGTTGAAACAACTTCTTCAGAAAGACTCTTTTGCTAATGGTGCATCTTTTCTTCTTGCCAAGATGGCCAGATGGCCCTTAGCTAAAAAAATAAAATTAATACCTTTTTTTTTGCTAGACTCTCATTACAGTATGTTGCTGATAGAGCACTTGCTTCTTAAATATTTTCTCCCTTCTATCTATCCCACCCCTCTCTTGCCCCTAAACAGATTCTCAATTAACCATGGGAACAGATTCTCAATTAGGAATGGGCAAACCTCACAAGATCATTTTTGCATATTTATATGGTTGGTCAATGTTTTTCTGTCTCACATGATGTTTCTGATTGGTTTTCAATTAAATAAAAGCATCTGCTCACTCGAAAAATGTTTCAGCATAACTGAAGCTACAAACCAGTCTTGTTCTTTGGTAAAATATGTGTTAAGTCTTTTTTCTGTTGGTGGTGAAAATAATACATTTCTGACCTTAATTTTTCCCGAGGTTATTAAGTCCTGAAATTTCCTGCTGATTTAGTAAGGAATGAGATCAATAGCCTCTCTAAAAGCCAAACAAGTGAAACTAAGTGAGCAGTTACTCAAGTGTAGGCACGCCTGCTTCAGAATCCTGTGTTGATCAGCTATACCCCGGTGTTACACCCGATGAATACACAGGTTCTCCTTCGACTTTTATGCTTTGGTGGAAATCCAAAATAACTCCATCAGACCAACGGACCTGTACCCAGAGAGGCCACACAATTGTATGGTTGAAATTCTTGCCTGAGCAAATCACTGTGAATCACGCCATGACTTGGAAATGTAGTGGAAACATCAGAGGTGCTGAAGACCAGATTGTCCCAGAAATACCCCCAAATGGCTTCCATATTTGTCACTTGTTCTTTCTGGTTGTGGCCCTGAACACAGCCAGGAAGGACAGAGAGGGATTAATTCATCTTCAGCGTTGTCGAGCTCTTGCAAACCCCAGGACAAACTTGGTTTCTTTGGAAGCTCAGGCAAAAAAAAATCCATTTGTCTGCCCACGTGAGGCCATCCATCCTGTCATATTTTCATATTTGAATACTTGGTCCTGGCCTAAAGCCTTGTTTCAGAGTTTCAGGCAGCAAAACCCAAATCACCTCTGGAGCACCACGAAGGTGGGACAGCCTGTCCCTTGGTGTGGGGATCTGCAGCTGGGTTTAAGCACCGGATTAGCTGCAGAATAGCTAAGCTCCTATAAGGCTTGGGAAAACATGCTGCCCCTCCATGCTTAGTGGGTTTGCCAGGCTCTCCTGTCACTTAGAATGAATGGGGAGAGAAATCATTATTTAATTATCTGGGAAGCCCTTTAAAAGACTAATCAGCAAGGAATTTCACTCCAGTAGTAACAGCTGGCTCTCACACCATGAGTCACAAAGAGAGATATTAAAAGGCTGTGTTTTTCTCAGTTAGTGAACTTATTAACTGTGCTCTCCTCTTTTATAAAAATGCTGCATTGTTCTCTAACAATAGTCCCCAGACCCTTGAGAAACACGAGAGCACACTGAAGGGGAGGGGGGCCTGCCTTACTGTAAGTTGGAGTTTACCTAGTCCAGGATCTCACTCTTCAAACCCCCCTTTTGCTTTTTTTGGGTTCAGGTGAGGCTCTTCCCTGCAGCCAGGTGGCAAAAGGGTCTGAAACGAGAGGTGTCAAACAGAGGAAGCACCGGGAAGGGGCACAGCAATCTGTGCTGTGACAGCCAGTGACACGCTTCCCCGCCACCCTTGCAGCTGGAGAAGAGCGCATCTGAGCTGGCTTCCCCTTGGAGAGGCAGTGGTTTGCCTTGGCGCTGCAGGAACGGCAGAGCGGAGCCAAGCTCGAAGCTTGGTTGGGCCTCGGTTGGGCAGGAGGAGCTGAAACGGATCTTTCTGAAACAGATCGGGAGATCAAGGATGGAAAAGGAAGAGGTGTCCTCTCCAGGACAATAGTTCTCGGCGGATGCTGCTGCTCGGGGCTGTGAATTGTCACCGAGTCGGGAAGACCAGACCTGGCTCTGCTGTAAGACCCCACCCGAGAGCCTCTCTGCAGCAGTCCCCCTCATGCCAGTGCCTGACAGTGGATTTGGCCGCGATAACAGCCACAGGGTACTCATGAAACATCCGTGCAAGGAAACGGCTTTAAGTTCAAGTGGCAGCTTAAGTGAAATTAAATGAGGGAGGCGATGTCTCAGCTGGTGTAATTCCAGGCTACCTGTCGCCATCCCTGGCTTTACACTGCTTGGGCACCAGTTTTGCTCTCTTCTGCAATCTGCAGCTATGTAACGAGCACTTCAAAACTCAGCAGACCCCGTCAGCCCCTCCAGGTCTATTAACCAGACCCTTGGCCTTATCAGAGCTCTGCAGAGGGAATAGCTGCCTTCCTCCTCTGGACTTGTCATCTCTCCGATGGTTTAAACACGCAGCGCTCTAAACACAACTGGTTCAACAGTGCAATCTAATCGCTGTGGGAGCATGGGGATGGGGAGCAGATCGCTCCGGCAAACAGGGGCACAAATGACTGGAGAGATGCTGGTTGTGGGGGAGAGCAGCCAGGCAGGGGCCGGGCATCTGCTCTGCTCTAGTGGGGACCAGAGGCGTTGGGGGGGTGTGTGTGTGTGCACATATCTCTGTGGGTGGGAAGGAGGGGAGGAAGGACAGAAGGGGTATGGGATTACAGTTCACTGAAAACCCATTTCCCATATGCACAGTGATTTGCTGCTTTCAGTTTTTCTTAAAAAATCATTTTCTCTGTGTGTGTGTATATAAATTTCAGTCCCCTGGAAGAGCCTTCCCCCCTGCACAAGATCAAACATTTAACTGTGAAAGATATTTACAAGGTCAAATTAAATTCCTAGTATTTGAGCCAGTGTCTCAGCACAACAGAGTGGAGGCATCTCTGTCCAAGCGGCGCTGGGCTCTCTGCCGCGGGGGAGAACACGCAATAATATTTACCTTGCACAGACAAAAACGGTAAGAACACAACCGTCCTCTCCTCTTCTGGGGCCCTTGCTGAAGACAGACGGCTCAGCCGTCTGGCAGTAATGGATAAATCTCAAAGGGCAATATTTCAGCTTATATAAGGGGATGGGGCTCCCTGCCAAGAGAGCTTCTACAATTTACATCAGGGAGGATTTGGCTGGAGATAAATCAGGTAGTCATTCCCCCGGAGGACCTGCGGTACCAGCAGCGCTCACCTGTCTGCCCGGCGTCAGAGCCAAGCTGGTCCCCCCTCGGGCAGCCCCAGGTATGAGTTGCACATTTGGGGTGCCCTGGGAGAGGTAGGCACTGACGGTGATGAGAGGCAATGGCAAACTCAGGCATACATAAACACTGGAAAAATAGGTGTTCAAGTGGAGTGCTTTCCCTTACGGAGGAGAAGGAAGGTCTCCTGGCAGGGGGCAAGTTCAGATCCCTGCTTTGCCTCTGTCGTTTTGTGCTGTCAGTCTCTTGGTCTTGGTCTGCTGCCACCCAGCACCCCGTTAAGTGTCCTGGGCTACAGGTCCAGAGGTGAGCAGGACTACCCGTGCTCGTCCTCTCTATGGAAGAAGTGGGATGGAAAGGACGGCGAGCAGCAAGCGGCGGTTCCAGCTCCCCTTGCTCACATCCCCGCACAGCTGCCGTGGGGGAACACAGGCCGTCATTTTGGGGCTGGTACGGACTTGCTCTCCACTCCTGCTCCAGGATGAAGCTTGGAGGACTGGTGAGTCAGAGCTGTCTGAACCAGAGCTTGTCCTGGGGCTGCTCTGATGGAGCTGCTCGCACGCAGCCCTCCCTTACAGCCCTGCCTCCAGCTGCAGCAGAGCCCCACTGGTTTGGTAGCAGACACACATTTCCAGCTCCTGGCTGTCCGCGGCTGTTCAGGAGAGGTATTTGCTCCTGAGTTTTTCACTCGTGCATCCACCACTTGCCATAACCCGCAGGGTAGTAGGGCGCAAGCTGCAGCACTCTGCTGCAAACATAACCCGTGCTTCACCCTCTTTCCTTCCACTGACAGGACCCCAGTGCTTTACCTGGGACTGCTGGATCAGGATGAAGCCCCACCAAGCTGAGGGCAGGGCAGGCTCCGCCTGATGCTCACGGAGAGGTCTTCAGCAGCCCGAGATGGAGCTTCCTTTGCCTCTGCCCTGCACACCTATTAGCTTTGTTGCATAAATAAAAAGCAATTTGCTCTTGGTTGTTCGTATTTTGTTTTGGTACTCAGTGGGCTCACAGCATGCAGAGGAGGTACGCACATGGGGAGTTCAGCAGCCTCCCAAGGAAGACCAACAAACCTTTAATCAGTGCACCGGGAAAGAGCTCTCCTGGAAGTTGCTTTCAGTATGTGTACTACAGAAGGACATAATGGTACCCGCTTGGGAGAGAGGCCTGCTGTAGATCCCATCCCCAGATCTTGCAGGCTGTTTTAAAAAACAAGGAGGAAAAGGTATCTCAAGTTTTGTAGACTGCAACCTGATGCATGGGGGGATTAAGGGTTCAATCTGACCACCTTGGTCTGGTTATTTATTGCTTCTGGACAAGACTGGGAGTATCTCAAACACCTGAAGGCGACCAACCTGTCAAACAGAAGGGTTTGGGCCATCTGTGTTCTTCTGGAGGCTGGAGGGACACTGAAGTCCATGTCCAATGGCACTAGATGCCCATGCATAAGCAACTGAATTGAGCCATAGCAGGACTTCCTAAATCAAGTCACTGTCAGAGGGAAGGGCTGAGCCAAGATCTCCTGCAACAAAGGCTTGTGCCTGTCTCTGTAAAGAGCACTCGTATTACTGGATACTGTGCAGTATCAAAGGGTTTCTGGCCTAGGCTGCTATGAAAGCTCCTTAACAGATAAGAAAATATGTCTTTATATTTGCCATTTGATTGTGAAAGGAGACATTTTAATCAGCATTTGTCAGCCTGTCTGATACATAAATAGTATTTTATTCTGTTACACTGCTCTTATCAGCGTCCTACAGTCTGTTCACTCACAAACAACAGTGATTATCTTTTCTATAGGGAAACTGTGGCTTTCTTTTTCTTAATTGGGCAAAATTCCTGCCAAAGTTAAGTTCTGTCAAAATTGACAGGTCCCAGCCCAGGTGAGTGTCCTGGGGGAGAAAAAGAAAAGCGGGCAGACACAGACGTTTGTCAGAAACTAAATTGAGAAACATGAGGACAAGGTGGCCCAGGAGAGAGCCACTGTGTAGGAGCTTCCTCACCGGCTGGTGACCCTGAGGGTGTGAGCCTGGTCAGGCAACCGCAGTGCAGGCTGAAGGGGTGGCTGCAGCAAAGAGGTTGAAGATGATGGTATTTGTGAGACACACAGGGAAGAAACAGCCCTGGAGAGCTGCTTTCGGCAAGCCTTTCTCCTCCCTCTGTCTCCTTTCAACCTGCACAGCGAGCCTGTGCATCTCCCCATCCTTTCCCAGCACTTTTGCCCACCTCTTCTCTCTCACTGGCACGTACTAACCTTCCATCCACCAGGATAAGTGGCTGGACAGTCCTGCTGGAATCTGCAGAGGGCCAGCTGATGCTTTTTCTACCCTAAGTAAATAAATGTTTTGACGCAGGAAGGCACTTTGGGGGTATGGTGACCCTGAATAGGTTTTGGTCAGTAATTAGCTGGAGGCAGCTGTGCCTGCTGGAGAGGTGATGTGCTCCAGGATGTGTCCTCACTGACTGTGTCCTAAAATAGTTCTGGTGATGGGGATCCAGCCAGGATCATGTGAGTGCTTTGTCTGCCCTGGGTCCTGCAGCATGGAGGGACTATTTGTACAATAAGTCGCTGCACATCCTTCAACTCAGATACACAAAGTCTGCAACACCTCAAGTTAAACCAGGTGAGTTCCAGGCGGCATTGTGATTTGCATTTTTCGGGGATAAAACCCAGAGATTTATGATGTTCAGCTACATTGGTGCTGCCTACTAATTCCTCTCTGCTTTTCTTTCTGATATTTGCAGTGTGCCCAGGGCTTTTCCTGTGCTGCTGATGCTGAGGATGAATCGGGTTTGTGCTATGAAGTGTTGTAAGCAATGGGCACTTGCAGTTCAGTGCTTCAGCACAGAGATATAAACCTTCCCCAGTCTGAGGGATTTCCAAATTCTGAGTAGCGCCTGGTGCCTCCCATTTCTGCAAAAACAAAGTCAGCTACCAAAAGCACCTGTTTAGGAGCATTCAAAGCACAGTGCAAAATCTAAGGCTGTGGCTTGATGCTATTTCTACCCCTTCTGCAACAGCTCAGTTAAAAGGCATTTTTGCAGAGGAAAATGTGACACTTAAAAGGTAACATATTCTTTTCACCTTCCAGTTTCCAATTCAGTTTGTAACTTAGCCCCAAGAAGTGATCAGGGGCAGCTTTTCTTTCAGCCTAAAATCTCTTTTTCATGCACTGGATGTCAGCGCTCCCGAAAAGATTAAATAAGGCAGAGGTAATGTAGATTTAAAGGATTTTCCAGATGAAGTGCCAGAGCACTTTGAACTGAAGAAGAAAGGGGTTGCTGTGTGGGGACTGGTTGGTATGGGCGAAGGCTCCGTGCAGAAGTGCCCTGTGCACTGCCTGTGGGTAAATGTGCCATGTCCGCAGAGGCGTTGGGTCTGGAAGAGCACCATTAACTCTGCACTGTGGGACACAGTGCCATGCTTGCAGTGTGCTGGCAAAAAAATGCATAATGGGGCTGTGTGTCCAGTGATGGACCTGGAGGACAGTACTTCCTAGGAGATACGAGGCACACTGTTCAGGATCGGGGAGCTGGAGGGACCTTGCTCAGCCACCCTGGTGCTACTGCATTTGAGTATGGTGGGTGTGCAACCATGAGCAATGCTAGTGGGGCATAGGAGACCTCCATCCCCTTTAGCCTTTGCCCCTAGATCCAACTCTGCGTCAAGAGCAAAACCTCTCCAAGGGGATGCTAGAATGGGAGGAAGAGCTGCGAGGACAACGCATGTGCTCCCTGTGTCTGTTCAGTGGCTGGCTCAGCTAGGGAAGGGGCATCGGACATCACCGGAGTCAAATGTTGCTGCTACTGCCAGAAAAAGAGGTATCAGGGGCAACTTCTCCTGCTTGTCCTCCAAGAGAGAGACTCCACCCTGCTTCAGCACTGAGGATATCTGGGCAAGAACATGAACTGCTGCAAAGGATAAATTACTTCTGTTATCTCCAGATGGATCAGGTCTCTGACAGTGTCTGATACCAGCCCTTCAGGAGGAAAGTTCAAGGAGATTTGTGGAAACACTCGCTCTGTAACGCTCTCAGAAGCTGCAGAATTACCTTCTGGCGACGGGCAGTGGGTGGAGGGAGAGGTAGGGGGAGGAACAAGGTTTAATAAAAATAATAATAATAATATTAAAAAAATCCCCTTTGCATTTCAGTAGCAGCTCTTCCAACGTTCCCAGACCAAATTAACTCATGAAAAATTCCTGGCAGGTTGGTATGAATTCCACAGATAGGTGAAAAGAGATTTGGAGGTAGAGTGAATAAACAGTTTGAAGTCATGCAGAATGGCACTGGAGTGGGGAGAAAAAGAACCCAGGAGCCCAGCTCTGTCTCTGCTCTTCGGCTGTGTTTTCCTTGTGCCATTTGACCTTCAGGAACACCAGCTGTACTGCGAGTTTTGTATCTCTACTTGGGGCATCTTTATTTAAAGAGCTGCAAAACAGCATGGAGAGCCGTCAGGAGACTGAAGCGATTTAGGTATCTAATGCCACTGAGCAGATACTCATCTCTGCCTGTTCAGGCTTGTTCACCCTTCGGGATACGTGGGTCTGTATGTGTGGGGCAATATGGGATTATTTGGGAGCAGAAAGCAACATCAGAAGTACAAGTCTTGACAACAACTCAAGGGCTGGTTTTCAGCTGCTGTGTACCTGCAGTCAGCTTGCTCTTTCAGAGCCCTTCATCACGCTCCTGGGCAAACTTTCAGGGGCTGCTGACCTGGTGAGCTCTGGTGAAAACAATTTATTTTGAAATCTGACCATGGTTTGAACGGTGAGCTCCTGGGAAGTTTGAAACTTGATGCATAGCCAGATCAAGTAAAAAGCCACTGGGTATATGACAATGTATGTCCATATCCCACTTCTGTAGACATATATAACATGGCTGTTGAGATATCTTTGGCTTCATCTAATTTATTTTTTTTCTTTTATTAAGGGAGGATCGTGTGCTGTTTACTTGTTAGTGTCACTTTCTCTGTATAATATTTCTGGGTAGGCAGGTGTAAGCTTTTGCACTGTGTTTGTACAGCTCCTAGCACATCAGTCCCTGTTCTTAGTGGAGTAAACAGGATGGAGGCAGAACTGGCAATAAGCATGTTGATGCTAAGCTCAGTCCTCCTCCACCACAGGCAGCTCTGCAAGACATGTCCAGCCCCAAAGCCACCACTGGATAGCTTATTCCATATGTCTTCACCTCCATGGGACAAAAAACACTGCCCTGCTCCCTATAACAAACTTCAGACTTAGAGTCAAAGATCTAAAGCTGCATTGTAAGATGTAGGAGAGCTGAAGGGCATCTTCAGTCACAACACAGGAGAGAAATCGTTAAGTAAAGTTCCCCCTTGACTCTACTACAGAAAGGGTCACAGTCCTCGCTACAAACAAAGGGAAAGAGCTCCACTGCTCCTGCCAGTCTGAGCCGGGGGAGGTTGATTCCTGGTGCCAAACCTGGTGCCAAGTTTAGCCCCAAGTGTGTGATCCAAGACAATTGTTGTCCTGTGAGTGTTTAACACCTCTGGGAGGACCAGTCCCTACGGTCCTTCCCTGTCTCCCCTTTCCAGCTCTTGTTGGTCTCAGGTGCCTCTGAGGAAGGTGAGGAAACCCCAGCAAAAAAAGGAGAAAGAAAAACTCCTTCCAGGTTCTGCAGGCACCCATGAACAGTCTTGGGTGACGATCAGTCCCATGTGGACAGGGACATGACCCTGTCTGGTCACCCAACAGCCCTTCTTGGACACAACAACAAATGGGGCACCCATGTTTTTTTCATCATTTTGAGGCAGCAAGGGCCTGATTTTTAGAGTGCTGAGCATCAGCACCCACCAAAACGTCAGCCCCAACCCCCCCCAGGAATCACTGCCCCTTCACAAGTGCAAAGCGGGTAGCCTCAGGCAGACAACGCAGAGGGCAAAGGCAGGGCGGTTTTCAGTTGTAGCCTTAAAAATTGCAGCGCAGGTTGGATTTTAGCATTTGTGTGGGGCATTGCACGTGTCCTTGGGTACCCAGGACCAGATGGTCACATCCTGCTTTCACTGTGTCCCCTCCCTGGACCCTTCATAAACACAGATGTTCCTTCTCCTCTGACAAAAATCATTCATGAAAAATTCAATGGGACATTTCTTCCCCCTCTTTCTCCCTCTCGTTTTTGTTGTATTCTTGACAAGCTTGAACTCCATAGGGGGGGAAAAGAAAAGAGCAGCCCAGTCCCTGGTTCTCCCCACGTCCTGCAGCAGTGCCCATTTTACATGGTACAAAGGTCATTTAGCATAGCATGAAGCCCTCAGCAAGTTGCACAAGGCAATTTCATCTGATCCGTGATGGAATTCCACTCAGCCAAAGTCCTTATTATTATGCATTTTTTACACATTAGGATTTTCCTTTTGTTGGCAGCCAGATCTCTTCATGAGGTGTTAAAAAGTGCAGAGGGGCTCTCTGCTTCACTTCGGGTAGCTAATCCTGCCTTTAAGGCTGGGATAACTGTTTCATTGCAGGACAGGCTCAGCTTTAGAGATGCTGACGTTTGCTGACAAGGATCTCAGAAACCAGTACAAAACCTGTGGTGGAAGAAAACCCATCTCTGCTTTTTGCCGGACAGTCGCATCCCAGCAAGGGCCGTGAGACCGACTGTAATGTCTTCTCTCTCTTCTTTTCTTTTTAAGTTCTAGCCCCTAATTTTCTAAATGTTTTCCAAGCTGGAAAACATGTGATGACTCATTTGCACCTGTGAAAAGCAATCCTCCCAATTTGATGGATGATATGGCAAACCTTAAAAAATAAAGGTTAACCGGCAGAGTTAAATAAATAGATTCTCCCCCAGCACTGAATGGAGCGATGTTGCAGGCAGAGCAAGCATCTGCTTCGTGCCAATCATGGCCACATGTCTCCTGGGCAGTCAGAACAGGCACTTTATTAAGTATCGTGGTCCTTCGAGTGCTAATTAGATTATACCTGAATCTAAAAGAATGGGTAGCCTTTGTTCATAGCTCTTCCAAAATAATATTGAGGTCTATTGTAAGGCTTCTGGCTGATAAATAATCAAGCCCAGTCCTTCAGTCAGTGGGATATTTCAGTGACTTTAAACTGTTTTGACTTTATCAGGAAAGGTGAATTCAAACAGGAACAGGTGCAGAAAAAAGCAACTAGGATGGAGCATAATCTGGGCCTGGAAAGCCTGTTTTATGAGAAAGGACTAAAAGAGATTGGTTTGTTAAGCCTAGCAAAATGAAGGGAACATGATTGCTGTCTATAAATACATCAGGGAAGTAAATACGAAGGAGGGAAAAGAGCTATTAAAGCAAAAGGCAGGGTTGGCACGAGAACAAATGGATATAAACTGGTCACTAATAAACATAGTCAGGAAATTAGAAGATGTTTTCCAGCCACCTGAGCGGCGCGGCTCTGAAACAGGCTTGAGCAGCAGCAGAGGGGGTGCGGGCTGGGCTTAGCTCATACGGTGCTCAGGCAGTTTCTGGCAGGAATGGCATGTCCTGAGAGCTGGGGACTGAATTCAGAGCCCCAGCAGATCCCTGCTGGTCCCACCTTCATCCGTCAATGCAAACAAGCAAGGAGGGAAGGAAAAAAGATGGAAAATTGTAACAATGCTGGCAATTTGTTGGGAAAATGCTGCTTCTGGGGAAAATAATTTCTCAGGGAACAGAAAAAAACAGTGAGAAAATTGCGACCAGCAAGATAAGAACAGATAATGAAATGTGCGGTAGCAGTGAAATGATTTTTCTGGTTAATATAAGAAGCAGATAGCAGTACTGGGAATGGCCCTAAACCTTATTTCTTGAAGACAATATGAGTTTTCTTACCTGAAATGTAGCAGAAACCAGAAAAGCTACATAGGACAAGACCCTGTAAGTCTGGAAAGGCACCACCTCCGTTGTTAGCAATGAGCAGGCAGTGTTTGGTAAGTTACGAAAGGATAAACTGAATTTAGCTTTCTCTTCCTCCTACCTTCCCCATGACCAAAATTGAAAACATGGGCAAAGGCTTCCCTTTGACACACTGCCTAAGGAACATGGGGTACGGGTAAATTAGCACAGCTATTTAATTCCCTTGCTGAAAGTGCCTTTTTTTTCCTTTTGATTTAGACAAACTGAAAAGTTTAAGTGAATTCAGCAGTCTGGCTCAGTGTCTCTGGCTGAAGCTGGTCTGCTGCATATGAGGTCCTTAAACAGGCTTTGGCTCAACAGAAACACACTGGTTTTGTTTTGTGAGTAAACCCCAAGTGTTATTTGGAGTCATCCTCTTACAAACGCAGGCGCAGCGCAGAGTGTTTTGGTCAAGCTGATTCTGTTCCTGCCTGAGCAAAAGGCTTTTGGTTAATGGGTTTTTAAATGATCTAGTGTTCGGTCGTCATCTTGTGAGTGATGAGAGGGAAAAAAAAGGTCTCTGGTTCTGGTTTTATTTACAGACCAAAAAAACCTCTCGTACTCCATGGAGACACGGCAATACAGAGCGAAATAAGTGGGAGGAGGTCTTGGTCTGGTTCTCAGCAGCTCCTCTACCGAGTCACTGGTGACTCTGTAAGAGCAGTACGTTTCCCTCAAGCCATTGTTCCTATCCTGTTTTTCTGGTTTCTCAGGTACCTGTCCAACTCTTTTACAATTAAGAACATACCGGTCCCCCGTCAGTAATAATAAAGGCAAAGAAAGGTAATACAAATAGTTACCAAATGACCAAAGGGACTAAACAAAGTGTGATGCCTCTAAATAGACAAGTAACCCCTGGTACTGCAACTGTAGCATATCAACGCAAGCATACATCAATATCAGTCAATACTGTACCATAAACCAATACCACATGTATTTCAGCCACCCAAAAGCTTCCCAGGCATCATGTAACCTGGTTACGTGATGCACCGTGCTCTTTTTCCCCTCCTTTGATTCAGTTGTTAACTCAGGTAATGCCATGGAGAAATTACTTAGACCCATGATTAGTAACCAGATAATAACCTAGCCTTAGGTTATTAGGGCAAGGAAGCTGCTGTGTTAAAACACAGTTACAGGTGCATGACAACCCATCGCTAAGAGACATTTGCTAAGAGACATTTACTCAGAGACATTTACTGCACATATTAGCAGGGATAATGCAGAAGGGACAAATTCATTAACTGGGTAATGATTGTACATTAGCATTTGCCTTCAGTGGAGTCACTCCAGAAATGATTTTTGCCCTGTCCATATGCACATACTATTATTTGTCCCTGTTCGCATTTATGAAACTCAGACCTGCAGTGAAACTTGAGAAAAAGCTAGACAGAATATAGAGATGTGGTAACGACCTTAAACTCTCTATTTGCTAAAAAGTGAGATGAAAGAGCACTCTAACATGCTTACAGACTGGGTAGCTATAAGGACATAAAGAAGCACTCGTGTTACAGATCTGCAAGCTAGGTAGAACCTCACTGAGGTTTTGAGGGTGAGAGGTTCAATGAAGGTGGTGCAGTAAGAGTGGCATGACAGTTGCTTAGTCCCATCGATCTCCCAAACAATGTCTTTGAGTGAAAAAATCATCCATGGTATGTGCTATACAGAGGAGAATAACTGCCTGATCAGTTTTCTGTTGAACGGGTGCGCTGATAAAATGCCATATGAATCAATTAATGATTAGACTGTGGCAAGAACAATTATTGATTTGGTTTGTAAAGCGCCTTTTCTTTGTCCCAGAAATGCCCTTGCTGTGTTTGTTCATCCTTTGAAATTAAATTCTTTTAGAGAATTGAAACCCTCAAACTACTCTTGAAATTAGGCTGATGACCTCATATTACTTAGAGTTTCTATGACAATTAGCTTCTGAAGTAAAAAAAAGGCCATCATCTAGAAATGGGACAGGGCATGCAATTTCATTTAGAAAGATGGAGAGAAGATGGGCAGGATGGGAGGGAAGAAGGAAGAAAGGAGAAAGCTGGAGGGGAGGAAAACATATAAGGATTGATCAAAAGTGTCAAGTTCAGATCCATTTCTGGAGCCTGCCTGATATATGTGCTAGCCCAGCTCGGAAAACTGATTTTCATGGTGTGAAGTTGATATACATTGAAATGAGGCTTTTGGGTTGGTCACAGACCCAGAGCCCAGTGCCAAAATGCAGATCAAGCTGCAGGTTTGGATTTTAAGTGTCCTCAGATCTGGGTGTGTTTAGGTGTGCAGTTTGGCATCACGTTTCCAATGACGAGATGCCTGAACAATCATTAAGCCACAGCTCTATACACCCTGTTCTGAACTCCTGGAGAACAGGTCGTTTTCCTCCTGAGAATGGAGGAGAGTAAACACTTTGCTGGCCAGGCTGTCCTTTGCAATCAAATCCTGCTTTATGTTATTTTCTCTACTGCCCCGTGCCTCTATGGACCTCCCTTTCTACCAATATTTTTGTCCTGTACCAAAGAAGGAGGATCTTCCTCTTTCAGCCTTTATCCCATAGCCATTTCTCTGACTTGAAGCCAGGAGGAGCCCATTGCAAAAGAGGACATGTTGCTAACACCAGCCTGGCTAGGCACCCATCGGTGGATAGATGATGATCTGCGTATACCAAAGTGCATTTAAACAGCTTTTTCAAAGTGGTGCTACAGCAAAGGGCTTGGGCTCTTGGCTTCAGATCACTCCCTGGTAATCACTTGTGGGCTATTTTCCACCTGTCAGAGCAAGCCTCCTGGGGCGGAGGAGCCTCACTGCACCGGTCTGGGCATGAGCCTGACTCCACGCGTGGGGAATCACACCTTGCAAAGGTTCGGGGTGAGCACATCAGACAGCTGCGGCTACATCCCGCTCTGTTGTTGGCTATGGCCAGCCCACTGATATACATGCCATGAAGGTATACGACTGCTCTGTCTTATTTCTGGGCTGGGAACCTGTGTCGGCTGTCCAGGCTGGAAGTCAGATGGGGGAACAGGGTAATGCCGCCTTCGGGTCTGTTCCCATGAGATGCCAGCCTTACGTGGCATAAATGTCACATAGCTGCTGCAGTTACAGGGCTTCTTGCTTCATGTTTCAGGGGTTCTTGCTGTACTCAAACTACAGTATGAGAAATAGGTGTCTTCTGGTTTGGATCTGACCTGAAAGCAAAACCAGATGGTAAGTTCGGATCACCAGAGCTCAGAGGACTTCAGCTCTGAGACTCCAGTTTTGATCTTTTTATTATTTATTTATTCCTCACATACACTTAATCATTTCTACCAGATGTTAAAGACCCCTTGTGTCATCTGAAACTTGCTGAAAACAAACTGAAACGTGGCTAATAAATACATATATGCACAGTACTGCATCATGACTGCCTGCTCCTTGATGATTATTGCAGGGACCCCAAATTTCATGCTGGTGAAATGTATTTAAACATGAATATCAATTTGAGACTTCAGTTCTGATCATGCTAGATGACTCTTAACAACCATGACCAACCTCTCCTCAAATCATTACCATTCGTATAGCCACAAAAGGCAAACTTGATGAGAGAATGAGAAGCTAGTGGGGTCTCAGGCTAAGCATACAACAGTGGGATAGCTATAAATGAACCTTTTCAACCATAAATTACATGTGGCCAGTAATTCCCTTTTCTCCCTCTTTCCCTCCCTCCCCATCCTCCCCCTCCGCTCTGAAAACCCTGGGACAAAGGCTTGCCTCTCTGAAGGATGCCTTTCTGGAGGATTAAGCAGCTTTTGTTGACAAAATACAAATTACAACTCCTTTGCTTGGTGTCCCGCCTTCTCAGCTGGGCTCCAGTCCCTGAGGGACAAGGCTCTATTACCCCTGCGTAGATGAAGAGCTCAGAATAGGCAGATGTAATTATTAACACCATTCAATGGGGTGTCTTTCTGAATTATCAATTAAAAATCTCTACTGTTTTTTCCTCGCACTAAATAGAAAGCTGATGGCAGTTAATCTATTGTGCAGCAGAGCTTTATATGCATATTTAAACAGTGTGCTTCTCTGCTTTTTTGTTCCAAGGGCAGTGTGGGGTGAGAGGGACTCCCATGAGGTAGCACAAAGACCCCTGTCATTTGATTGAGGGAAGAGTCTTTGGAAAAATATTGTCACCTTCCACCCTTGCAAACAGGTCCCGTGGAGATAGCCAAACAGGCCAGAGATGCCCGATATTGTGGAAGATGACAAATGAGCGTTCCCTGCTCTTACACCAAAGTGCATCTAAACAGCTCTTTTGACGTGCTGCTATTAAAATGCAGAGTTCATGGGCAACAGACATATGAGCATAAAGCAAAAACAGAAATTAAGCAATGCGATTAAAACCAACAGCCGCACTGGGCCAGGCTGCCAAGAGCTGTCAGTTTTTGGCTGAGGGAGAAGGCTGATACACCAGGTTTTGGGGAAGGGGCTGGGAGGATGGCTCAGGAGCAGGAGTTGACAGGTAGAGTTTTGTTAACACTCCTGCTGACCTGCAAGTATGTCTCCAGCTCTCACAACAACAAACTTCCTTGCAAACTTCCCAAGACAGCTTGCTTCAACTCTACCGAGAGCTTCAAAATTTCCATCAGTGGTACCGGGGTGTTAAGCTACCACTTCTATTTGACAGCTCCTATGCCCAGCCCTAACATTTCCAAAAATACTAATTTTGTTCTCAGATCCTTTTTTTTTTTCTTGTGAGGAACTTCTCTCCAGTCAGAGAGTTGGGCCTATTGCTTGCATATAGCAAACTTCTGATTTATGCGTAAAGTCTGTCCAATTTTTTCCATCTTGTATCTGCTGTGTATGTTGCCTTTTTTCACAGATGGGACTCCCACCAAATCCACAAGTAGAGTGAGATATGTTTTTGAACATTGGAAAAGTGGCATTATACACAGCAGGAGTTTCAGGTCAATAGTTACAATTTCCAAAGTGGTGTCAACTGAAAAAGCACCCAAAGAAAGACAAAACAAGCAAAATTTGGGACTATCTCTGGGCTTGGGGAAGTAGAGTTAAAAAGGCTATATCAGACAGAAAAAATAATAGCTGCTAAGGAACTGGAAAGCATTCGGGGCTGGACCTGTGCCTTCAGCAGTTTAGGAGCTTATTTTATTAGCACTTAAGACCTAGAAGTAGCATTGAACTCTTGACATGTTGGATCACTTCCATCTATTGCCTAATACAACCCCTGTTCTCCTCCTAGCTCTTCAGAGTCATGGTTACCTAATAGCACGCAATACCTGGGATGTCAATTTTTTTTTCCTTTTTCTTTTTAATGATTTGACTCCCCTTGCCCCCAAAAGCTGGCTGACCATAATGGACCCTAATGCACATGCAAATGTTTCCAAGCTGCACTGCTCTGCTCAAAAGCCTTTCTCCAAGACGAATAGCATTTGAACTTTGTCCAATTTTTCTTATGTGGTATGTGCCCTTTATTTACTCCGTCATGTATATCTCACTCCATTTAAAATATTAACAGTTTGTTTTCAGTGCTATCTGGCTGGCCTTCAGTCTGGGTTTAACAAATGTTAGATGTTATAGTCACTTGCATATTTCAGGTTTTGTCATGAACCAGAAGGGAAAAAAAAAAGAATTAAAAAAAAATAGCCTGCACCATGATTTAAATAACATGTTCGGATCCTTTATTTTTTTGTTTTAAATGCCTTCATCTCTTGGCCTTATAAGGTGCAGACTGTCTCACACTGAACTCTAGCTGGGTGGCCTCAGTCAGCCAACAGCCCCGCAAGCTCATCCCATTAAAGTCATTATGTTTACTTCTTATTTCAACAAACCAACCTGGATTTTGAGGCAGGAAAAATTGAGGGAAGAAATCCTAGGTCAATTTCAGAGTGAAAGGGTGTGAAATTCAGTTGCTGATAGGCTACAAAATGGGAGCTTTCTGCATTTCCTGCTAAAAATATCTCTTTTGCCACTGGCGAGAGCGGTTCTTTTCCTTATAAAATCTAAGGAACCAATCAGTTCACGGGCAAGAGATTAAAAAGAGGGATTGCTGGCAACCAGAGCAATTTCATATCTCCACCATCACTTAGAGCACGTCTTCACCAGACCTCTGGTCCCACTCCCATCAGAAGCGCACGTGCCTCCATGAATAACACTGATAATCTCACTGAAATGCTCTCACTGGTTGGGGAAACTGAGGCACGGACCCTTACTTCAACAGAAAGTTGCTGGTCAAGTCAGGAAGCAGACTCATGTGAAGAACTATGCATTGGAGAAGTCTCAAGGCCCATGTCCACCAACAAGTAGCACATCTCACTCTGGGAACACAACTTCGCCACATTGCACAGGGGATGCCTCTGGTGCTGTGATCCTTCTCCCAGGAGATTGTAGTCTACGAATCACAGAGAAAGGACAAGTAACTGAAGACAGCAGACCTTGAGGCTAAAGGTGCCAATGCAAAGGAAGGAGTGACTGGCTGTGTAAATGGGCATGAGGTCATGAAAACGAAGAAACGTCGGTTCCTGGTAGAGTGCTCTGCTTACCGGGCTGGGATCACCGTCCTCCCTCTGTCACTGCGTAGCTACGACATCATGACACTTCATTTCCCCATAACACTGCCTACATGCTCTCCGAGGCAGGGATGAGTTCCCGAGGGAGTCAGTGAAGAAAGGAGCCCGCACCAGGACGGTCCCCAGGATATCCTGGCTTGCAAAGAGAAAACCATGAGTGAACACTTGTGATGTGCTGGGGTAATGCCTCCAGAGCTGGACACAGCCCCAGCTACCTGTGATTTCCCTGGGGCGGTCACTGTATGCCTGATTTCCCACCTGTGCCCCAGATAAATAGGACAATAAAAGGAAGACTGAAGGAGGAGTTGACTTGATGAAGTGTCCAAGTACACTCCTGAGATACTGGGCACTACAAGGGCTTTTCGTATTCAGCCAGAGAGCAGCACAACAAGAACCAGTAAGAAGAAGCTCAGCCTGGAAGTTAAGGGCAGTCAAATTCACAGGGGAAATAAAGCATGTAAAAAATAATTAAAACAGCAAGGCTGATTAACCCTTAGCACAAACTATGGAGGGGAAGCAAGACATTTTCAAATTAATACTGAACGCCTTTCTGGAAGTCATGCTTTGATCAAAGTGAAAGTGATTTGGCTCAACAGAAGGAAATCAGGGTGAAATCCCTCGGGGGGTGTGATTTCCAGAAGACTTCCCCAGCTAAGCAAATGGCTCTTCTCTAGTTTAACAATCTTCTGAGCTCTTTATTGTGGAGTTTTATTTTTATAAACTCAGTCCTATCAGTTGCGCGACAAGAAGTGTCAGCACTCACGCAGCAGTTCACAGAAGGACTTTTATCCTTTTGTGTCTCACAAATGTCTCTGTGCACAGGGAGAAAGAAAAGGGGGGAGGAGAGAGTGCTGGAGTGACTCACTCTGCAGAGCTGGAGAAAAGTCCCAGGAACCGTCTGGTGGAAGGCTGCACCCTGCCAATGCTCACATCCATGAAGAATTGCTTAGCAAGCTCTTATAAGATGAAATAGCAAAGCAGCAAATGCAAATGAATGAGCTGGATAAACAAAAACATCCCCCAAATAAAAATCTGGGAAAATGGATTCAGGCTGCTCCATCCCAGGGCTGTTGACTGCATTCCTCTTCAGCAGCAGGATCTGGCCTTGCTGCTGGCGCGCCTGCGGCCATGCGGGAAGCTCCTGCCTGCGTTTGAAGAGGCTTCACAGCCACGCTGTAGCTGGGAGGAATGTGCTCATGTACCAACTCAAAGACAGTACAAGTCCCAGCACTTCTGCAGCCTGGAGTGGATATCGATGTGTTGTTCATAGCTGTATTAAAAGCCATGACCTCATGCCTCTGCCCTGTGGAGGAGCTGCCCATCATTCACCCATTTGACACCTAAGTTAACAGATAGTTTGCCTGAGGTCCTTGCGGGCAGAGGTAGGAGCTGACCAAAGGTCTGACCCTCCATTGCCAGACTCATCCACTTTATCCCATGGCTTTCAGAAAGCACAGGCTGAATTTGCTGCCTCAGGAGCCTGGTGCTGGACTTTTCTTTTGGAGTTAGGCTACATACCCATATTCATGCTGCATATGAATCTCTCTCTGTGATTGCCACAGAAGAGCTAATTCTTCAGATTGTGTTTGTAGATGGGGTGATGCCTGTTTCCTCTGTGCAGAGGTGCCAAGCAAAGGCATCGCTCCGGCTGTCCGCAGGTTGCTCACTGATATAGGAAAGCATACCCTGAATCACAGTGCTCGGTACCATACTGCATCCTGCAAGTACCTGTGGAAGCGTATATGCCTGTGTCATCCTGTGCTGGTAGCGACACTGGGGAGAGATGCCACCTGTACCGTAACTCAAGGAGCAGGTACTTACGGTGGAGGAAGTGAAAGGCTGCAGGTTTAAACCTGGTTAGTGACTCATACAAGCGGTAAAAGGAAACAGATTTCTGAGATCTTGAGATCTTGGCTGTTTTACATACATCACAAAACCTCATCTTTCCTGTGCAAGAATGTGGTGCTAGCCTTTGGTTGATCATTGCCGCTTTAGTGTGAGCTCTTCCTTTAAGGCCTGGGCTTGGGACTCAGCTGTGGGATGTACACGAGAGGTGATTTTGTCTGGGTGCCTCTGGATGCTCTGAAAGCACCAGAACTTGGCTTCCTACAGTCACCTTCCAAACAGCGAGGCTCGAAGGTGTAAAACATTAATCTTCCTCCAAGAAGAGGATGGCTCTGAGGGCGCCTCAATGAACAGCTGAACTTTTTACTTGGGAGGACCAGTTTGAGTCCAGACTGCTTTATTTGGGATTCAATCCCATCTGCTGGGGCTTGAGGACCCTTCCCTTTGTAGGAAGGGGAGTTTGGTGCAGCCCCAGTCCAGCTGGGGACTCACTCCACGGGCTGCTGTTTACATGGCAGCTTTGGGATTCAAACTTCACCACTGCTTGAGATGAATCCTGGTTGTGCATTTCATCACTGTAGCCGCTGTGTCCCGGGTTTGTAGGCCAGGAGAACCATTGCGTTACACCATTACAGTGGAGTAAGCAACTGGGGATGGACTTACTTCTTAATGCTCCCAGAACTTGCTGCTATTAACACACAGGGGTTTTTTTAATATGCACAGACAGGTCTGTGTTTATACACTGCCTCCTGTAACAGAGGCGCATGTATAAACTGGTGTCCTGCCTGGGTACCTAACTCCAGACCAGATTTTCCCCAGATCATCTGAGTGTTTTGGAATGCCACTAACATCCCAACCCCATGGTCTAACCCCTCAGCTGGGCTTTCAGAACCAAGGGACTTGCTTGGAAACTGACATCTCACCGTAAAAGTCATGCCTTTAAGATCTGAATCGCCATCTGATTCTCAGCTTCACACATACGAATATTTCTCCATAATGTTAATGCCTAGCAGTTCCTTATTTATTTTTTTATCTGAAAGCTGAATTTTCATACACACCTCTCTATTCTAGCCGGTGGACCTTTAGCAAAAACACAGAACATTGCAAAACCTGTAGTAAGACCATGACATTTTTGTCTGCACGTATCTGGGTAAGCATCTGACTAAACCAAAATCCCTAGCCTCTATGAATTTTTTTATGACTGCTTTCCTATGGGCAACTACACAAGAATTCACCTTTTAATGAAAACAAAAATACAAGCAGCTGTTGCAAAGAAGAGCCTGAGAATATGAGCCATGATGCTTTAATCTTCAGAATTCCAATTAGTAAAAGTCTGTTACTAATTTGTCAACCATCATCTCATGATTTTTAAAGATGATCTTGGGATTTTGAAAAGCTTTATCTATGATTTTTCAACTAGAGGTGGGCAACGTGTGTATCCTGAAAATACCCAGCTTATGACAGCACCCAAATGAGCACATTAAGCATGTTTTCTTGCTATTGCATTCAGTGGTTTCCTTTGCATACACACATTTTTTTTCAAAATCAGACCATTCATGTCAAAGAGATTGGAGACAGAAAACAACTTTCAGCATGGGTGATGGAAAAATGACTATGCTAACACTGCCAGCATTTGCCACTTCTGTTTCCAAGTGACTGAGACTTTCCAGAGACAGAGAGTACCCTCGCGCTGTGGAGAAACAGCTTCTTTATCCAGGCAGCTTATGCGGTAAATTGAAAAGAATAGTTACATTGCCTGGAAGGCTGCAGATCAAGTGACACAAGCCTTGACTATGCAACTCCTCTCCCATCTACCCTCCCATCCAGGACCTGAAATGATTTTTTTCCTCCTCGTAAGTGGTTTGCTCTTTCACCGGTGCTTGTGTGTGTACAACCGAACACAGGCGACCTTGTGATTGTGGAGTGTCGCATTCAGGAACCGTACTCCTCCATCAGCTTGGCTTTTAATTTGGAGGGCAGGATGTTTTATTTATGATTTATCCCAGGCAATTTCCAAACTCTTCAGTGTCCTGAACTCTTCCTAGGGGACACTTTGCATGATATTTACTGAAGCAGATTGGCCAAGGTCAGACAAACATTATTAGTGTAGCTGCACGCGCATATTTTTCATTAGAAAAGTAAAATATTTGCTTTCTTTTCCTATCATTATATAAATCTTGCATGATTACATGTTGGTAATCTCTTGGCTGGAGGGGGCGTTTGCCATGTGTCATTTTTCCTAGTCTTTAATAGTTTGGGCAATATGACACAGTGAACTTCTGTCTAACCCTCTACTGGCAGAGCGGGGCAAGGAAGGGTGAGGGGTTGGTTCAGCCACCTGTGACTCCTCCAAAACATCTTGGCCTCGTGAAGGACAGAGGGCTTTTCAAAATTCAGGGCTGGCTGCTGCAGTTCTGTGGAAGTGAAGCCATGTGGTTTCAGGACAGCTTTTGTCTTTCCAATGTCTGTAGGCTGAGTTAAGGTTACAGTCCAGAAACCAAATTACATATAGAAGTGTAGAACAGCCTCAGCCATTGGGATGCCCTCAGTTCGGGCTCTCACTGGGTATTACGCTTGCGAAAGCAGGAGTCTTTACAGCTAGACTTAGTTTTCCAGTAGAAAATTGAATCAGATGGTACATGTTTGGAGTAAATTGCAGTAGTAGCAAAGACCCCACAGCAAGAGCTTTGGTGACAGCACATGAACTCTCCTGGGACCATGCTATTCACTCACAGTGCCATTGCTAAAGCCCGCGTCACCATATTGTCTATGCTGTCATTAACAGCCTGCCTAGATTGAGCTATCATGACTGCAGTCACACATTTTGCTGAGTAGACAGTCCCAAATTCACTTCCTTTGCAGATAAGACAGAAAGAATAGCTTATAAACATACATGGGTCAGTGCTCCACCTAAAAGAAGAAACATCCTTTTTCCTGAAAATAATACAGCATCATCACTCACACAGATTTACAGTTACTATAGCATAGCATAAATGATGCATTATAAGAGCACAAGAACGTAAGAATGATTGTATAAAGACCCTGGTAGCCCGCTATCCTGTTTCTGAGCCTTGGCCAGTAGCAGATGCCTAAGAAAGAGCACAGGAAAACAGTAAGCGTAGAAGATTCAACAATTTGTGGTTCAGAGACTTCCTCAGCCCTGTTGCATCTTTGCAAATATGTAATGCTAGAATGGATGGAACAAACAGATGAACAAATGGATGGTTTAGGGGGAAAATGGACTTCCAATTACTAAAAATTCAACAGTGATTTGACCCTGATGAGTCACGAGGTGAAGAAAATAGGTAGAAAGTCAAGGAAAACTGAGGTGAGTTGTGGGTGTAGCTGGGGCTCTGCAGTTGAGGCAGAACATTAACCGCACTGCTGGACAGGGGAGATGGCACTAAGGCAACAGCTGCAGCCCAGCAGGACATCTCCCACATCTCTCCCTCGGGAGACAGCTCTGCAGGGGAATAAGGTCTAAGTGAACCAGTGGAAAAATTGTGTCACGTTTAATTTGAGTTTGACAGTCCTGCTCCTTTTCAAATCATTGCAGAGTACCATATGAGGAATCTCGTCCATTTAAGCAAATGTAATTTAGTTGCTTCTTGGATTCAGTGATCTTCTGTGTTAAGATTTTCAGCTTTGAACTCAAGCATGTGGGCCCATCTTTTTAATTGCATCTTCTGTTGCGCCAGGCATCCAGTCCTTGTCTCTAAAGAACATTGCTAAGAGCTGGTGAAAAGCATTGATCCTTCCCACTTGTCCTTAGCTCTAGCCGTATACGATCGGATGAGCCAAAATAAACACAAACTGGGCAACTTTTCCAAGAATGAAAACACCTCATTTGTTGAACCTCCAGGTCTCAAAGGCGCTTTGTCCATTTTTACTTCAAACTTTCCAGAAAGAAAGGCCCGTTCTTCCAGAAGATCATGGATGTAAAATTCCAGATGGATTGTTGCAGACTTCGAAAATTAGGGAAAAAAATTTCTGAGACTGGGAGACTATTGTAACATGAATACTGTTTTGGACTACTGTCTCTCCTCAAAATACTCCCAATATAGCAGCGGTGGGCAATATGATGTATTTGGTAGCTTGAACAAGCCTGCAAAGTGGTGGTATTTTCGGGATTTAAATGATACAAATCGCATTTCAGTGTAATAGAAACACTGAACGCATTATGGTACATTTAAATAAAACATTTTACTGAGTATTAAATGAGGAAACATTCAGCTGATTTTGGCTGGAGATTTAGAGGCATGCATTTAGAAAACCTGAGCTTTTTCACACACTGTAATGTTAGTTATTTGGCAAGAGACTCTCTAAACCCTCATTAGTAAGGTTGCTGATTTGGCAGCAGTGAAATGCGGCTGTTTATGAGTAAATCCTCACATTATCTTCCTCTGCTCTTCTTTTTTTTCCCTTGTCCACTAAGTACTTCTCCCTGGAGCCATCCCACTGCTGCTTTCCTCTGCTAACCTGTTGTCTCTTATAAATGCAGGACTTCCTACAGGTGAGGAATGGCTCCTTCCAAAGGTCCTTAGCTACACAAAGCTTTGAAACCAGCTATGCTAAGGTGGCTATCTCCCTTCCCTTTTTAGTGATTTAGCATTTCAGGCAACAGTCAAGCCAAGACTAGCATCTGACACTTGTGTGTGGGAGGAGGTTTTCCCTAGCGGTGATGTGTAAAATTTACTTGTTTATTTTTTTTTAGGTCTTTAACAGTCAGTGTTCCTTATTGTGATGAATGTTTCTGCTGAAGTTCAACATTTGAGTTCTGTGTTCAGGGGTATAAAATGAGCTATTACTTGCTTTGCCCACTTATGAGAGTATTGCACCAGAAAACTCACCCACACATGAAATCTGGACCTCTTTGATGGCAGCTTGCCGTGGGCTCAGTCTTCCCTCCACTTCCCTCCACTCTGGTCCCATGAGCGGAAAGCTGGTAGAGGTGAAATGTGTCCATCAAAAAAGCCTTTCAGAGGGATATTCTCCCTCTAAGAAGATTCAAATGTGTGCAATTTAGGAGCACTGTTTACTCTTCCACTCTGTGTGAAAACTATGAGGCTGTAAGAATAATTGGTCTAGAAACTAAGTCTAGTCCATGCCAGTTAATGTGAATTAGCAGTCACTAATGTATGAATGTGGGTGGGGGGAAAGCAAAGGTCATTTTGACCCATTCTACACCAAAAGCTTGGAGTCTGTTCAGAAAAACTCCTGCCTACCAAGACCCACTAAAAACAGTGCTTTGATCTCTGTACAATGCACTCAATTAGAGGGAGGGAATTCTCAAACAAAAGCATTTTTAAATTTCCTTTAGGATGAATAATTTTGAGGGTGGTGGAGGATGGCGGCAACAATTGAAGGAAATCATCGCTCACTATTTGCCCAGACGTTTCGCTAAAACATAAAAAGCCACGAGGAAGCACATTTCGGAGGGTGGGTACAGGTATAAAACTGCTCACAGCATGCTGAGGTCTGTGCATGGTACGGAAGATGAAATCTAGCCATACATGTGTGGCTTGATATGGCCCTTGTCTAAGAGTGTTTCACCCCATGGGCCTTGCTTTCTGCAGCGAAGTTAAGGCATGCAAGAGGTGACCTCAACTAGAAACCAGAGTGGTTCTTCCTCAAAATGTGTTTGTCTACCATAAGTCTCACATTAGCTATAAAGAGAGGCAGAGCCAGAAATAAAGGTCACGTCCCTGCCCATGGCATGATTTCCACTGGGAGAGCAGAGCAGAGCTCAGCCTGCTCTGGTGCCCTGAGCCCCAGGTCTAGGTTCATCTGATGCTCTCCTAATGTGAGGAGCTTTGCCTTGCAGCCTGGACTGTGGGGGACACAGCAGACCGGGGTTATCCTCACAGGTCATCCTCTCTTTTCTTAATTCCTACTTACATGCTGCCTCACCCTGACTCTTTTTCATTTCAGCTATTCCAGTTTCAACACTCAGTTGACCACAGCCCTGTGGAAGTAAGGTTTTCCTTTCTTCTCTTCCTGTCCTTTGATAGCATCCAGTAATTCTGACAGCCACAGATTAAATTAAACATGAACCATGGGACTGTTGCCTGTCCAGCGTTGTCAGTTGCTGCAGGCAGGGTGACAGTAAAACACCACTCTCCCGATTTGGCAGCATTTCACAGTAGGATAAAGGCTGGAACAGTGCTGGTGATGGCAAAATCAGTCCGTATGGGTTTAAAAGCATTTTCCATACAAGAGATGAAAATCAACATGCTGAGGTGGAGAAGAAGCTCTTTAGAACCAGTGCACAGAGTTCAGATTAAGGTTTTGGCTGAAGAGACTTGTATGCGAGTGAAATGATGTTAGGTGTAGCAGATCACCGGAAACAAGCTTGGGGCAGGAGCAAGCCTGTGGAGATATGAGGCATCCATGTCCAGTCTTTTCAGAGACTGAGTTACAGATAGGCCTGTGGAAAATGTTGTTTATGAGTAATGAAAATGCTTCCAGTGAAATTTAGGTCTTAGAAATCCACCTACAGCTCATGCAAGGCATTGGATTTCTGTGAGAAAGTCTGTGTGTGAGGAGCAGACTGGTGGTGGCGTTAATGGGGAACAGCATGACAGCTCTCCTTCCACGCAGCAGCTCGGAAAGGGAAAGACATGATCTGGCACTTGCTATATTTCAGGACACGAGAAGGCTGTAAATGCAAAGCTCAGCTGGTATTACTTGCTGAGCTTTGTAGCATTTTAAAATCAAATCTGAATGCAATCTGTAACTGGTTTACTGTTTGTAGGTCCTGCCACCTTTTGAAAGGTCCCTGCTCTCAGAGTGTGGTTAGACATGGTGTTTCCACTAAGTCAAGACAAGACCAGAAGACGACATGCAGGTGGACTGCAGGTAGAGGCAGTTGTAAGCAAACTCATGAAGAACTTGCCTTGATCCCCCCCAACTCAGGGCACTTGGCACTGGGAACCTCAACTTTCCCTCCAGCCACAGAGGAAGTGTGGCACTTCCAGGGTCATGCCCATGACATCTCAGTTGGCCTCTGGTGGGTATGTCCTTAGGTCAGGTTGCTGAGATGCTTGAAGTTAGCTGAGATGCGTATGAGCCTTCACTGCTGGAGGAATGTTCCTAAGGGCAAAGCTCCTCAAGCTGGAGGTGCCCATGTAAGCAGTCATTGTGTCAAGTGAGAAAGGAGATGAATACCAGAAAATGTGATAGAAATAAGTTGCTGGGAGGCATCCTAAGGTATTTCTCCAAACTCACAATACAGAAGCACTATGGCTTTCAGAGGAACTGGAAAATGTATAAAAGGAAACACCATCACCACACGTGAAGGGGTGAGGCACTCACTGCTGCAGGGAGCTGCGTAGCCATATTCCAAAAAGTACATTCCTAGGAATAACAAGGATACCCAGGTGTAAGTTACACATCATAACAGCAGTGTACGTTTGAAGGGATAGTACACCTTCAGGTTCAGAGTTGAAGTCGTTGCTTAACTATTTCAGTGCAAGATGAGTATTCTGAGAGAGAAGATTATTTCAAATTTGCCTGCAGTCATGATTTAGTGCAGTTATCTCAAGTATTTGCCACTGGCTACTGTCAGAGTCAGGATACTGGATTAGATCAGCTTTGGGTCTTTTCTAAAATGTCAGCTTCTGTATTCTAAGGATGGGGAAAGACAATCTGTAGATCTGTAGATGAGATATACAGAAGATAAATACAATTTTCATGTCTTTCTCTTATGCCTCACTGACTTCTCTAATGTGGCAAAAAGAACAAAGGGTATCCAAACCTAAATTCAGTGTTTCGAAGTCCAGCCGCCTCTGCTGTCTGAGAGGGGCTAAAGAGAGTTGTAACCAGTATTTGGATCTTGTGTTTCTGTCGAGGGGTGATTTTACCAAGATGACACATTTCAAAGCCAGACACTGTCTCACTTCAAGTAGAATTTCATCCATCCCATAAAGATGTGCTCTGACCTCCCCAGGCCCTCCCGTCACCTGTATCACATCCGTATCACCCATATTACGCGGGGAAGTGGGATTCTGATACCTTCTATGAAGCCCTAATAGAGACACACCATTTTCCCTAGGGACTTCGGTCCCTTAAGGTTTGTCCATCCACGAAAGTGCCCCAAATCACTGACCTTTATTTATATACTCAGAGCAGGTACCCACCGCTCCAAGAGAGACAAATGAAGGGTCCTAGCTCTACAGAGCTTATGGTCACTATCTTAATGATTTCCTTAGTCTTTGGATGAGGGGCACAATCAGCATCAAAATAAGAAGTTAAAGAAACAAATACTAACAGGTTAAAACAACAACAACCCACAAGAACACAAACAGAACCTGAATGGTTTTTTTTGAAGTGCAAGAGACTCAAATAATTTATAATGGATGGAGTTCCTTTGATCTCTTACTATCCACTTAAACTTTTCCATACAGTTGCTCAACCATGCAGGGCATAAGGTTAAAGGAAGAAGATTTCCACGGTCAGATGGAGCAACAAGTTTTTTTCTTTGAGCCTTAATTCTTTTTACACAAATGTGATGACAGCAAGTATACAAAAATGCACCATCTCATGCGTTTCCCTCTCCAATCTTTGATAGATGACATATGTGCCTATATCCCAGCTGTTACTTAAATAAAGCTGCATGTATACAATATGTCAGAGACGACATAGGCCAAACTCTATGATACAACTACTTAAGATACATAGGCTAAAATCCATATTTTGTCTCCAAAAATCCTGAAACAAATGAAACCGACCCAACCCAAAGCACACAACAGCCTCCTTCCAAACCATAGGAAGATGAAGGTTCAGACTGACCCGTCTGTTTTTTATGGGGCATCTGTTTCCCCAGTCCAGTCCCAGTATATTCTGGCACCCTAACTGGGAAGTGGGTTTTATGACTCCCTTTTATCCCCAGGGGAAATCTAACCCACACAGTAATACAGATTGCGCTTACATATGCTGGGTTTGGGACCTGTCTTTATAATGGGACAAAGCAGAGTTATGAACGTAGGATCACCTGTAACCCAGACAGGCTAGGGCATGCCAAAATTGCTCTTGGAGAATGAGACAGGGAGCAGCACAGCGTTTACCCGCTTACAGCGGCTGGGTTTAGCAGCCAGGCAGGCAGCTTTATGGCTCAGCGTGCATCCCTGCCTTCTGCGTGATTAGAGATGCTACTCTGTCTTACTATTTAGCACATAAGGCTTTCAGGGCATTGCTTATTTCTTTTTGCATACCAGGCCCCTGTGTTTACCTCAGGCCTCCAGTGACCATCATTGTGGTATCTACATTAAATCAAGATGCCCTCTCTTCCACAGATACCAGCAGCTCTGCTTCATTAATCAATTATCCTGGGAGACCCAGGAATGCGGCAGCAAAGACAGCATGAAGATCCTGGCCTTTTACAGATGAAAGAGTTAATGAAGAACAACAACAGTTTTGAACATACCAAGCCATGATAAATGGATGTAGGCAAACACAGGTCTTGACACTCTCTGTCAGCGCACAAAAAGGGCCTCGCAGTATTTTCTGATTCACAGACCTGGATAATCTGCGACTCCACGCTGACTTCGAGTACATGAAAATCCCCACTCACCCATCTGCTGTGAGAACATGTGTGTTGAGGGTTAGACAGGTGAAACATCTCGTAGCTGTCAGCAACGCCTGCAAACTGAGAGGGGAGGACTTTGTGAGTGATTTGCACAGAGTTTCTGGCTCAAATAATGTTAAGCTTCAAACGTCTGCAAGAAAGTCTTCATTGCTGAAAAAAAGAGCAACAGCAGGTAAGGAGAGAGAGTGGGAACTGCACATAGAACAGACCTTGAGTTGTGTCATGTCAAAACAAGAGCTGACATAATCCAGCAATAAGCACTGTCAACCTGATAATGAGTCACCTGCAAGTGGAGCATCTCCGCTTCACATCGTGCAGCCTTCTGCAAAATGGGACTGCCCCAATGCTGGGCATAAACGAACAAAAAACAACAGGAGAGTCCTCTGCCAGCGATTTCAAATGCAGCCCCAATCAAACCCTCTCAGGGAGGAGTTTTCCACATTCATCATCTGGCTTATCAACGCTGTCTTGAGCAAAACCTAGATGCAGGCTTTGTGAATGCCAGAGCACATGAACAATGGTTGAAGAAGGGAGGGTGATGATAAGAAGAGAGTGCAAAGCACATGTTTCAAGTTCTACCTTTTTAAGCAAGTGTTGGGGCCGGGGAAGCTAAGCTTGGGCTGAGTGCCAGCATTCCCTGCAATTTAATCCTAGCCCTCGGAGGAACAAGCTGTTATCCTCGCTCGATGCCAGTGTCTCCCCCTTATCTCACATTTGAAATTCTTTAACCACTTCAAAACAAAATATCTCCAAGGAACACTTCAGAAAATGTGTTTTCTTTTGTCTCCTGAAAACACTGATGAGAAGAAAAGCTCTTTTGTGTTTTGTGTAAGGAGCCTTTCAACGTCTGGCTCTAAGTGCACTCTTCTGTTCATTCACTTTCCCCGAAGTCTCACTCAGTATAAGACGAATAGTCCTTTCCACATGGAAGGCTGAAAACCTGAGAGCTCTGCATTGAAGAGGAGGAAGCTTAGGCAATGGGCAGAGCATCAGGCATACAAAAAAATATTAAAGCAACACCAAGGGACTAAGGAAGGCCCGCAAATGCGCTGAAGTGGAGCTGAGACACCCCTTCCTTAAGACTTTCAACCAGCAGCTTGGGTGCTGAGATGGCTGCTTGCTTTGCAAGGCGATGTTGTCTCCTTTCCAGCTGTAGTGACGACATTCGTCTTGTCTGGCTCACAGTGCAAAGGGATACTGCTGAGCTAAAACACTGGGGAGCGATCAAGGAGGTTTGTGTGCAAGAGCACTCAGAAAACCTGAAGGAGAACGCACTGATGAGAGACTTGGAAAGCCGCAAAGGCTCAGGGAGTTAAGGGTGGACTAGAAAAGTGGGATTTGGCTTGAAGAGGGTCTCGAGGAGAGGGGTTGAAGCCAGCTCCAGGAGGGGGCTCAGGGCTGCCTCCCTGTTGTTCTTATAGGCTTTCTTCTTGCAGAAACAGTGGAGGATTTGGCCCCACAGCGATCAGTGGGAGGCTTTCCTTGGCCTTCAGGGTGGGGATGTATCAATATCCAAACAACTCTGTACTCAGCCTACTGCAAGCACAGCCCTTAAAAGGATAATATGAGCAAAAAGAGAGGGTTAACCCTCTACTGGCAAACTTGTTACATGCCATACAGATGATGTAAGGCACAAAACTGATAAAGCAAATATTACCAGTGATAGCAGCTAGCTGTAACACAACCTGGCCAACCCTCTTTGGACAAGGAACAGTCTGCTGCAAGAAGACTTTGCTTTGGCTGCCTGTGCTCTGAGATAGCCATGCCCAAACTGCCAGATCTTTGCTCTAACCAAGGGGCTGTAGGCACAGAAGAGCACGGGTCCATGTCCCTCCTTGGAGGCTTGGGGCTCTGTGATTTGGCTGCTTTCAGTAATCACGAGTGCTCTCACCCTGCCCAACTGTGTGCATGTTCTCTTGGTGTCCTACTCTATCACACTGGGGACAACAAGGAAGACCAACAGTGAATTCTAATCTGTGCAATTTCTCAGCAAAGTCTTTTCTTAACCATGTTCTCTTTTAAGATGTTTGTGGGTGTTCGTCTCTTCTCCCATGTAACTAGCAATAGAATGAGAGAAAATGGCCTCAAGTTATGCCAAGGGAGGTTTAAAGTGGGTATTAGGAAAAATTTCTTTACTGAGAGAGTGGTGAAACACTGGAAGAGGCTGCCCAGGGAGGTGGTGGAGTCACCATCACTGGAGGTGTTCAAGGAACGTGTGGACAAGGCATTGTGGGACATGGTTTAATGGGCATGGTGGTGTTGGGTTGATGGTTGGACTTGATGATCTTACAGGTATTTTCCAACCTTAATGATTCTGTGATTCTGTGAAAATAACAACTCACCTGAATCACAAAATCACAGAATGACAGGGGTTGGAAGGGACCTCTGGAGATTATCTAGTCCAATGCCTCTGCCAGAGCAGGTTCATCTAGAGCAGGTTGCACAGGATACTTTTCCTTTGCAACCATATGTTCCCCTGTGGCTTCAGTCAGCATCTGTGGACTACTTAGCTTCCCGATTTCTCTCTCCTTACCTGAATTTTCCTACATGTGGCAATAATTTGGGTTCCTACCCAGAGATGCCACAGGAGAATCTTAAAGATTCTGCAATCTTTTAGGTAAGCATAGTTGTGTTTGAAGTGGTTGGTATGGTTCAAATAAAAAAGACAGATTTGTTGCAGAAATTATTAGGCGAGGGTGTCCAGCTTGTGCTTCTTGTTGAAGTTTGGAACAGATTATCCAAATCATCCTCTTTGAAACTCATATTCAATGCATTATGGAGGACTACCTCTAGTTCACATGATTGGAAAGTGGTATCAGATGTTGGTTTAGAGAAGAACTGTGAGAACGATCAAGGGCTGAGACTGCATTTTTGAACCACTAGAGCTTTGATACTGCAATGGCTTTACTAAAAAAAAAAAAAGGTCTAATCAAATGTCAGTGCAATGTGAGGTTTCTCTGCGTGGAATTTTCTCTTTAATAAGATGGAAAATCTAAACCATCCTGCAACATCCCGGCACTTAGAGATATCTACACGAGAGAAAGTGTTTCTCTCCTAGCTGAGGAGTTGTATGCAAAGTTCCATCCTATGGTAAAATTTTATGTCTGGTTTATAAAAGCCCTACAAGACTGTGTTTATGATTCAAGTGCTGACAAAGTTGTATCTCAGCATACAAGGTCTCTATCTGGGAAAATATACACAAGATGGCGAAGTTGCTGAAGTTTAGTAACGTCTTTTGAGCACAATTTGGTTTTGCACTTTTTCCCCCCTAATGATTTTAAAGTCATGGATTCACACCATGTGAGCAGCCCCTATTGTGTTCTGGAGGAGGAGTGCTTATCTCTCCAAAGGAGACATCACGGTGACTGTTTACGAACAAACCACACAAAACTTGGCTAAATCTTAATGGGCCTATTGATGCAGTATCAAGGGTGAAGTAGACTTGGACCCCACAGCACGTTCAAATTACATGGCTTTAAGTGAATTTAGAGCTTGTCAAAGGAGCTGGTTTGACAGCCCAGGAGACTAAAATCCTCTGTTTACCTCCCAAACAGATATCACATGGACCACTCACAAGTCCCCCTCTGTGCTAATCTGCAGAGGATAGGAGTTGTTACAGCTCCCAGCCACGCAGCCTGGCTCTGAACCTCAGCCTGCAACAACCTGGGCTTTTAGCTCTGGAGGCACCTAGTTCAATCCCAGTGTGTCAGCCAAGACAGAGGCCATAACAAACTTCCCTAACGTGTTCCAGTCCTACCCCAGAGAGCTCCTTCTGAGGGCTGAACAACATTACTCTGTACCCAGTAAGTCAGATACCACTATGGCACGGGTACGGAGAGGAAGCATTAAAAAAAAGTTTAGGGATAAGTTCACAATGGGCAGAAAGAAAGAGAAAAGGGAATGAAAGAAAGAAAAATTAAAATGAAATAGCAGGAAAGGTGGGTCTGCCTCACACTTTCCAAAGCAAAGTTATGAAGGTAGCTGCATTCAGGACAGTTTTCCATTATTAGGTCTAGGAGATCTCTGCAGCTTCACTTTCATTCATAGCAAGGAAAGACCAAACTTTCAAGATCCCTTCAGTGACAGAATAGTCCCCCCTCCTCCTTCAATGAAAATCTCTATGAAGACCTGCTTACCCCAGGGTTTGGTTCTTCTGGAAAGGGACTAACTAGTTCCGTGTTGGCTGGGAAAGGTAGAAAATTACTGGCCATCTCTTCTGTTCAGAGGCAGAGGGTCATTTTTGGCAATTCAGGCTAGAACCAGGACATCTGTTGTTAGGAAAAATGCTTGCTTTGGGGAAAAAAGGTGGATATAAGGCAGAGGGGTATGCAGGGAGCTCACAGCCTGTTTGGGCTAGTAGGTATCCAGCTAGCCACAAACAGTCAGTGCCCAGACAGCAGCCCTACATTTTACCGTGTTATCGCTGATGTTCAGGTCCAGTTGATCTGTTATTAGATCAGTGGAAGGATGCCTGCAGATTTCAATAGGGTTTGGGTTGGATACATAGAGAAACCTGCTACATCATACGGTTTCCAAGCTACCATTGCTTGCGCAAGTCCAGGTGTAGCTCTTTATTGCCTATCGAATGGTGGGGTGAGATCTTCATAAGATCTGTGTGCAGCTCCTTTATGTTGAATGGATGGTGTTGCACTCCCTAATGAGATGTGGCTAGAAGCCCTCTCAAATGGGGGGAAATATTTCTTTGTTTTGGCACTTCATTTCAGTTCACAAGCAGCCAATGGAATTTTCCTCTGGCTTTTTAAAAAATCCAAACTCACCTTTGGTCAGAAATGAAACATGGAAAATTTCAGCAAAGGTGGTTGAATTTTTTGGAAAGTTCCAAGTGGATTAAAGAACAAAAATATATGGAGATGGTTGGTAAAGCAGAGCGTGCAAATGCAGGCGAGGGAAATGTGCATTGCCCCTGTGCATTTGATGAGGCAGATTCATAGTGATGAAAGTGGAGGGTCCTTCACTGTTAGCATAAAGGTCATGATCACCTTGTGCAGGTCTGAGAAAGGAGATCATTCAGCAGTTCCAGTTTCTAAAGGCTGGAAGGAGATAGCTGCTGTCCACTCTGAGCATCAGCCAGTTTCTATTTGCTCACTGTAATGGTGATTTCGCGGCAGTCGGTGGAGCTTCACCGGCATAAGGAGAAGCAAACACAACATGCTGCGACAGAGCTGTGCGTTGAACCAAGCCCTATTTACTCCTATGGCAAGAATAAACATGAAGACTGGAATATTTTCACCTCCTGCTCTCCACTCCAGCTTAGTTTCTTCTTTGGGGCTTTTATTGTTTTCCCTCTATTTGAACTGCAAATAGGAAGAGATAAAAATATGCTCACAGGAAAGGAAAGCAAAGCAAAGAAAAAAGCACCTATAACATCTTTCATTGCACAGGTCTGATTCTGATCTCACGGAGTAAATCTAGAGTAACTCTGCTCAAGCGAACGGATTAATTCTGGCAAGTCAGAAGTCAGTCCGGTCCTGCATGTTTTGTTTTGCTGGGAAGCAGTAGTAGGGCTTTAGAGCAAGCGTTACACCCATTTGTTTAATGAAAACCCTCTTTCTTACACAGTAATCATGGGCACTTCTCTCTCTTAATTGCTTTTAAAATGCAGAGTATTGGGGAACTGCAGCGGTAATTTTATATCCTGGCTCCGTTTGCCCTTGATTACATCAGTAGCAGGTAAGAAGGGAGGGCTGAATAGTGTTTCACTGTTTGGTAAAATAATTACTGCTCTGGCTCAACATTTCAATTAATCCTTTCAGTGCTGCTGGAAAATGCTTGTGCCTGTGAGTTTTAACCACATATTCAGTGGAAGGGTCCTTCCTATTCACCCTCAGATTTTGTGTAGAGTCCCTCATGCAAGCTGAGATAGTGAGTGAGTAAAGAAATGAAGAGAAAAAAAAGTAATTTGATAGGTGTGGAAAAGGGAGAAAAAGATATGTTTGGAGGCATGTCCTGAAAGTGGAGAACAGCATGCTGCTTCGCATTATTGTGGCAGAGAAAAGGGCGGGTAAAAGTGTCCTTTTAAAGACCTAGAGGTTCCCCACCTGGGCTCAAGTTTGCGCCTCACAGGGTTGCCATTGGTCTTGAAATGCCCACAAAACCGCTTCCATTCCCTCACCCTGGGGCTCCTCAGTGGTCACAGCCTGGTGGAACGCGGGGTGAGGTGTGAAGACCCACAGTCTGGTGACTGGTGTGCAAGAAATACAAAAGCAAAGCCCCTAAATCCTCAGTCCCAGCCAGCTGGTGGGAGCGTACGTAGGGCTTGACCCATGCAAGGGGCACCAGGCAAGGGTGTTAGTCCCAAACTACTCTGAAATGGACTTGTATCATATGAACCTACCGCTTTCCTTGGCATTGAGGTCCTCCTCTGAGTACTGCTTTGCTTCTTGCTTGGCCAGGGCAGCCCCACATTGCACTGGGGCTTTTGCAAATGCTGATGCTTTCCCAGCACCAGCCGTGCAAGGAAGTAAGGCACTTACTCATCTTTCAGACAACAAGAAGTTTCTCATCACTGCAGCAAGCTTGAAATTGAGGACTGTGGAGCTCAGCTATCAGCAAAGAAAAAAAATCCAAAGACTAATTACTATTTTTTTGAATCTCATAATTTTTAACCGATTAATTTTGAGGTTTGGCTCACTTTTCTCGAATTCCGAGGGTTAGTCATATTACCTAAATGAACTTATCCAGTAATAATTAGCTCCATTCAAGATGATTAACAAAGACAGGGCATAGGGACTAAACCGTTACAGTGAAATAAACAGCAGTGGTGCAGGACTGAGCCCCATGTCTGCCTGAAGTGAGGGGAAAGTGTTGGAAATAATCTAGGGATTTTATTATGTCTGTGTTTGTGACCTTTTCAGAGAGTACTTGCTCTGGAGAAACTGGAACATATGAAAGTTCACAGAGAAAAGTGACATTTGAGTCATTCATTTTTTGAAAATGGTCTGAAATTAATTTGAGAAGAAATTAGAAAAAAAAGTAGTTTGTAAAATATAGGACTTTTGAACAGAAACAGATACTTCAGCACTTTAGCCTCTTCCTTCCACAGCAATCGTGAAAGCATGTAAGAGAGTTGCTTGATTTGTTAATGCTCCATCTATAGTTTATGGTAACAGCAGCTTGTCCGGAGGACAGCCCATCCCTTCTGAGGTGGGAGAGATGAGTCCAGGAGAGTGTGTGGACACTTCATTTTCTTGCCTGATAGTGAAAACCCTGTATCAGGAAGATAACAATTTTGCCAGAAAAAGATGTGGCTCTGACATCGTGATGCTCGCTGAGACACAGCAAGACCAATTTGGCTGTAGACTCTCTGTGTGACTTGGTACCAAGGATCTGACCCTATTAATCTCAGTTTGCCATGGGTAAGGTGGAGGAAGCGAGTCCCCCACTTCATAGAGCTGCTGCAAGGATCAGTTCATTGCTCCAGAAATGCAAATAAACACCAGCCATGGATATGTGTCACCCTACAGATAGAGTATCACACCTTAAATAATGAATATTTGTAACAAACAGACCATGAGCCACCCTTGGGATGAAGCGTGTTCTCCTGAAACATTTGCTGGGTGATTTTAAAGAGCGAACAAAGGCAAAACAGCAGAGCATTCACAGTTGATTTTATTATTTTTTTTAATATCGGAGGACCATCCTTCTACTACTAAATTTTCTGAGTCAATTTTTTGCTGCAAACTGTTCGCTCCGCTAATCCCAATACAAGGCAACTTTCATATTGCATTCACAAGAGCGTCAGCCTTGTTCGGAGCCTGTCAGCACAAGGGATTTCTGTTTGTGAACAAAAGTCTTTACACATTCTGGCTCCGAACGTGTGCGCTGTCCTTTCGAAGCCAAAAAGACTCTCTCCCCGTGCCAGTTTGTGTTTCCAAAGTTGCTCTGCGTCCTCTCGTCATCAGCCAAGCTGTGCTGAGCTACTGAACTACGTTTTTGGAATTACAAGGAGAGCTCATCTAGAGGGGGAATGAGGACAAACTCCACAAGCTCTGGGCCAAATCCTTCCCAGGCGGTACGTGCCCGTGTCCACAAGGAAGGTGCTGCTGTGTGCAGATGCAGAAGGATCTCAGTTATGTTGGATTTAAGGCGCCGATGTGCTTCTCTGCTTCTGTCACACAGTTTTGGGTTTATTCTGGTGGAAATGAGAGCAGGAATTAGCTTGGCTGCTGCCCAGAAACCTTCCTTAAACCTCCCTGGGTGCTTCTTCCTGGGAAGTCAGAACACCATTTCCAAAGGAGCCCGTCACTCTGGCATGTAATTTCTCAGAGGCGCAGAGACGTGAAGTCGCCTGTGGTTAGAGACACAAGCGAGGCCCCACATGTTTGATGCATCGATGAGGTGATAGCATCCACCAACTTCTGGATCAGGTTTACGGAGGCAGAGGAGCAGCGGACCTCACACTGGCACTGGCCACACAGTGCCCGTTTGGAGATGTATTTGGTAATTTGCACGAGTGTTGAACTGACTACTAACTTTGTATTTCACATAGAGAGATATGTGTTGGTATAAAACATCTTGCTCGTAGGATGACCGCTATATATCGTTATATTTTACGGAGGGAATGCTGCAGTTTTGCATCAGCAGTCGATGAATCTAAATTCTGCTATTCCTGCATGACCACCGCAGAAATCTCTCTCCTGAGTATTATTTCTTATAAGGGATATAGATGCCAGTTGTGTTTCATAAACCAGTGTCCTTAAAAATTCTGCCATCTAGGAGAGCTGAGCACAGGGGGAAGCTTGTGAGGTATGATATATATGAGATTTAAGTAGGAAAATACCAGGAACAGTTCTAAAAATATTTGGAACCGAGAAGCCTTAGTGAAACTGCTCGTACACAAAAGGGCATTGAATGTCAGGGCAGTGTAGCATGCATTTTTTTCACCAGCAGTCTTTTATCAGATAATTAATAAAGAGGTGGACAGTGTTACTGCTGTTCTGTCCTCCACCTCACATATATGCCCACAATCTCTGCTGACATACAGGTGTTAACCTCAGACTGAAATTACCACAAACAGTGATGTGAACATCAATCAAATTAGTTTTACAGTGATTTGTTTTGCACATACAGAAGTGAGAATGGTCCCTAGAATCCCTCAAAACATTTTTCTTCTCTCCTGTGCACTGTTTTAGTATTTACCAATGCAGTAAATATATAGAAGTAATGAATCACTTCATTTTTTATCTCTGCTCTTCCTATTATGTTTGAGAAACTCTGGGCTTTACTGTAGAAACTGGTAGCATTTTCAAGTAAGCATAATCTCTGCAGTTTAGAGTATTACTTACACCAAAATTTTACAAGATGTAAGGAGCTTCCGGATTTTCCCAGGGGAGATATTTTGGAGATGGCAAAAAGTGATTCATTATTCCTGTAGCCTAGAAAAGGACAGAGGAGGTCTTGCATATTTCTAAACAGGAAACCCTAGAAGAAAAAAGGGATTTATGTATGAACTTATTTGTGTACAACTTACTTGGTGAAGAAAAAACATAGCGGATTTGCAGAAAGGCCGCTTGTCTATGACTTGCATGTAGTGTGCACTACCATCACAAGTGCCAATCTGACCATGCTACTCCAAAACCTGGAGATCTTTGACAAATGGTAAAATCCCTTTTTTTTTTCTGCCCAGTCAAAATTTTCTGAGGGAAATACTGAGCACGCCCATAGGAAAGCGGGTAAACGGGAACACTAGCAAAGTTCAACTTGCAGAAAATATTGTACCTGAGTGCTACACTGTGAAATGTGAGACCAGGGTCAGACGAAGAACCCTGTAATGTCTACTGACTGAAATCATCTTGGTCTCTTACTGAACCAGAGAAGGAATGTGGGAAAGCTGGTTCAAGTCCCTGCTCCTCCACAAAGTATCTGTATGGCCTTGGGCAAATCCCTTCTCTGCTATGTGCCATGGTTGTTCAACTATGAGTGGAATCAAAAACACAACTTCTCTGCACACGAGGGGATAACTACACTGTGGATTCTGAGGTGCTTAGATAGAAGAGGATAAAGAATTGATTGGTTTTAAACTGATACCCCAAAATGGGAAGATAATTTTTTCAGGACAACGCAAACCTGATTTCTGAGAATATTTAGCACATTCGCTTATTTAGTTTTGGGGCATTTCTAATGAAGTTAGAAGGTGAGTTCACAAAATCAATGTGAAATGGCAGTGATTAGATTCATTGCCTACACAATGGGAAACCCAGGTTCAAATCCCACTGCTGCTTGATGTGGAGCTGTGTGAGACTGGTGGTCGCGCACTCTCACTGCCCATTCCTGCTGGGAGAGGAGAGCTTTCCACGTGCGGGGGCAGCAGAAGGTGCTCAGCAGGAGGGAAGTCCTCGGGGGAGGATGCCAGCCCCATTTCACAAAACCTTTACTAGTTCTGAGGTGTTTCTTCCTGCACCATAACAAATGTCTTACCTTTTGAGACATGAGCAAGAAAGAGGATTTCCTGCCTTGTCTGTCTGGCTTGTGGTTCAGGTACCACCAGGGTACAAGAAGGTCGAGATTCAAGTTCTTGTCTTCAACTCAAGTCTTCCCATCCCCAGTGACTTCTCTCCCATGCAATGGGAAAGTATCTCAGCCTTCTCCCGTGAAGTTAGAAAGTTAACAAGTTTTCATCTGATCCTACATGTTTCTGACAAAAAAAGTTTTTTAATAATTCCATACCAGTTGCCCTTCTCACTATTGTCAGGTTGTCCCTGTTTCCTGCACAATGTGTCAAGAGAAGCATTGAGGATGTCTTTTAATGGCAGGTCAGAATTCTCCTCCCAAAGAAACCATTTCCTCACTGAGTATGAAAAGGGGGAAAAAACAGCCAGAATTGTATCAGTAACAATTGTGAAAATAATAACAGCCTGTTAGATTCTGTGAATTGTAATGATGAACTATTAAACCACGAGATGGAGGGGGTTTGCCCACCCTGTTATCAGGGCTACTTATTTAATGGTAAGGATGCAAACATCCAAGCTTTCCTTCTGGATTTCCTTTGGGAACCTCTGAGCGCAGGACTGCCTCAGACGATTCAGGACCCGTGTACATGTGCCCTACAGATAGCTGAGTAGACAGCCTCCTTAGTGGGCAATACACCAGAAGGCCATCCTGGTTGGCATTGATATCTCATGTAGGGCCATACTTTTCCTGCTGATGCCCATCCTTACTCTGCTCCCAAAGGTATGAAGCTATGCAACTATGAAGGCCATTAGGCATCAAGGTGCCAGTGTCCACTGGTGGAGTCTGTCCTGATCCAAGAGCTTTCTGTGTGGCAACAGCCACAGCGATGAAAGAGGATCTATAACAGTTTTCTAATGGCAGAGTTTTTTCCCCTTAAAAAAAAGGAAGTAACAAATAAGAGCTGGAAAAAGCCTTAGAAAACCCCACAATGTGGCCGGTGATAAGCAGAGAGAGCAGAGGTGGAAAAGTCTTTTAGAAAATTGAGGAAGAGAATAAAAGTTCAGAGAATGAAAAAACACTGTGCTCAAGTGTGACATTTCAACATTAATGCCACTGCCACAAATTAGTTTTGTCATCTCTAAGAATTCAGCAAGAGGTTAGCGATGCCCACATGAATTATAATAATGTAGCTACATGCTAGCAGTTGATTTTTATTATATATTCACCTGAATTTAATTTTCTCCTCTTCCGCAATCATCCAGTAGACTGTTCTCTAGGGGGACATTTACATTTTGCCTTTGAATGCACAGGAATTTCAGCAGAGGGCTTTTTTTTTTTTTTTTTAAATGTATTAAAAAAACATTTCATGATAAAACACAAGATTTCCTATATTCTTCAGTCACTGTGAGGTCTGCAGCCATTCTGGAGCGATAATGATCTCCAGGGACATTATAAACAGTGGTACCTTTCAGAATAACCTTTTTTTTTACCAGATTCTTCTTTGGAGACCAGCTTGTTAATTTAGGAGTATATTCCCAAGAAATCACACTTTCAAAGGTATCTGTGCCTTTCTATCAGTTACATAGCAAGGGGTCTCAAGCTGAGGTGGCTGGAAATGAAAACCAAATTAGGTGTATGGATGAACCAATGCAACAAGAGATTCTACATTTCAGACTCTATAGCTAATGTCCTCTTAGACACTAATTGCTAACCCTCATCAGGTGCTTGGGATTCACTCATGCTTGGGATTCACTCATGCTTGGTGAAGATAAAACAGCAGTAAAGGAAGCTGCCATCGCAGCTGTAGTACTCAGATTCTGAAGAGCTGGATTCAGTTACCTGAACCAGCCTAAAATAACCTTGGTAGGACAGTGTGAACAAGCCCACGACAATGTTTAAGGTGTCTGAATTCTCTTTGAAATCTCTGGTGTGGTCAGAGGTCTGTGATCTCACATGTCATGACTATAGGCTGCTTCCAGATACGTCTTAACTCCCATTTTTCTCAGGAAAATGGAAATAGCAGACACTCCCTTCTAGGCAATAAAAAATCCATCTTGACAAGCTGAATAAATAGTGATATCCATAGTTAGCGATAGCTAATCTTATTCTGTAAATCCAAAACCACAGCCTATATCTCAAATCATCTGGTATCCTGTGAGAACAGAAACAAGGTAATGAGAAATGGAAATCTAACATTCTCAAATTCTTTTCTTAGCAGTTGCATGGAAATGAATCCCTTTAGCTATCAGACGATCAAGCAGATATCGTTCTTGATGCTGCAATGAAAAGTAACATCTCGGACACCTCCATGATCCCAGTTCCTCAGAGCTAAGTGTTGAAAGTTTTAATCTCAGTCAGTCTCCTAATGTTTTGGTGAGGAAGGAAAATACAGTAGGTACCTCTGTTTTACAGCTGAAGAACAAAAACATCAGAAGCCCAACTCCACAAAAGGAAATTAGAGCCTATGTTCTATCCAGGTGTCCCTGGAGGAACCTTTGTCCAAAATTCAGATTCCTGCCAGTTGTCTGCTGACTGTCCTGAAGGTGTCTTTGGACACCTCAATTCTTCCTTCAGCATGTAGGAAAACCAGTTTTCGCAGACATCTAATCCCAAGGTGACTTTTGAATTACTATTGACTAGATGTCTCTTACTAGTTCTACTAGTCTTTTACTAATTTTATTAGACTTCTTCCTTACATTTTTTGAGAAAACGGCTTTCACTTTGGGTTTGCAGAACCATGACCATTTGTGGAATATTTACGTGAAAGACCATGAAACCAGTTACCAAAAGAGGTTTTTCTGTTAGACTGAAATTTGCTCTCAGTGGAAATGACAGGCTACAAGTCAAGCTATTTAGTTTATAGGTGAAACAATCTTTCTAATTGCTACAATTTAACTGGAATACAAATAGGTTTGGTTTTTTTTTTCCTGATAAGATAATAATTGGAATCCTTTCTACATTTCATAGGGCTTCTTTTATGAGCCATAAGAAGAACAATTTATTTCACTTCATCATATCTTGCAAATACTTCACATTTTTGGAAATGGCTCAGTGACTTCTTTATTGACATTGTACAGCCTTTCTGGAATCTATTAGTGTATTGTTGAGCTCTTTTCTCATTTTTGCTGTTGTATACTGAAGCTAAACTGAGAGTAAGCTGTTCATTTAGGCTGGAAATGAAGCAAGACAAGTTTGTGCAGATATATTAATGACTTTTTCTCATAGAGGAAACAATAGTACAATAACTGAGCACTCTGCAGTACTCTTCCCTTACTTCTGGAACTAAACCTGGACTAGAGCAATTTGTGAGACTCCCAGTTTGCCCTGGTTCCAGAAATGAGTTGTTCTAGCACAGTTTCTAAACTCTCTGGAAGGCAGATGGGCTAGACAACTTGCAAGAAAGCTTCAATATAATGAACTCAAGACTTCGGGAGAGTTTGCACATTTATTCAGGAATTTGGTACTTGACCTAAGCTTAAAATCTGAAGGTAGTGAGTGCTCTCCTCATTGAGAGAGGTCAGTTAAAATTGAGCACAGCCCTGAAATTCCAGGGTTCAACCATTGAATTTCCTAATAACTTCGTTTTAGTTATTCTTTATCTCTTGCCAGAACCACAGCAGATGAAGAAAGTAAAATTTCATCATCCTAGCAGCTCAGTGAATACAATTTCTGCATTTATCAAGTACCAGATAACTGACACCAAGGCAAACAAACAGGCAAATATGAGTGTGTTGCTGTATCTTTCAGCTCCCTCCTTACACGTCTCCCCAGGGATAGAAAACTTATGAAAGCTAAAGTGTTCTCACAAGGTTTTCTTTTTAGCTCGATTAATAGCTCTTTAGAGGGCTGCTTCACCACAGGCTCCTTTGGACACCAATGTTTTGTTGAACTTGTACACCCTTCCTCTGAAACGGAGGTTACTCGATAACCATTTTCAACACTCAGTGCATTGATGTACAAGAATGCAGAGCACCGGTCACAGATTTCTGGAAGTGTATTCTCAGCCAAATCACAAACAAACTCCTGAGTAAATAGCTATCAGCCTTTCTCTCTTACAAGCTTCACTTCAAAATTATCTGAGATTGTGAAATGCTGCATTAAAGCTTACGATTCTGGACAGAGCCTCCTGCCATTATGGCGTTGAACTGTGTCACAGGTAGGGATCATTTTTCACTCGGCCAATCTACCATAGAGCAGAGACGACAGATGTGGGCTGATGGTGGCTACCTTGAACTTCTGCATCGGTAGGTAATGTTGATGCTATACACATTGTATGACACCTCCTCTGGGCAGCAGTGTTTTGGCTTGAAAGACAAAGTGGTTTTTATATTCAAAGGTGCAGCTTTAAAGCCTTTCTTCTTAGGGGCTTTTTTCTTACAAGTGCCTCTTTCTTGTGACTCATTTCCACCTCTCCCAGATGAAATTCATTGTTCTTCAGACATACCTCCTCAATGTTTGTGGGGGCTGTTCTGCTGAAATCTCCTACCCTTAAAAACAATACCCTTAAAAAGAGCAAGAGAGAAGTTACTTCTAACCTATACACCGCACTAACCAGCGTAAATCAAGAGCCAAAGGGATGGAGAGGTGGCACATGAGTTGGAGTGAGCGTTAATGCCTTTATTGTTTGTCAGCCTCCTTATTTTCATTACAAGAGGCCCTTACAGAAACTTTTAGCTTTGTATTGTTATGTGGAAAATAAAGCAGCAATCCTTGGAGGGGCCAAATCCTGGGATCAGTACTGAAGTCGAAACCCACTGAACTGGATGGGAGAGTTTCTCCAGAAATAAGGAAGCTGCTGATGTGTAGAGGGAGGATATGATTTGCTGTCTGTGTCCATGCCTGATAGAAAAAGGACGGGCTTAAAGTGCAAAGATCCAGGTTAGACTTCCTTTTCCTCAGTCTTGGTGAAGCCACTCACCCAGCAAGGCAACGGTGTTCCCATGGCTTGAGCGTCAAATACCGCTGTCATCATCTACCTCATTGCAGCTATCTCCTTCCAGAGTAGTAAAGCAAAGGGTTTCAGTACCAACAAGGCAGCTAAAATGTTCCTTTAGGCAGGATATGAGAGAACACTGAGTTTAAAGAGTTACTGCCTGTTTTGCCGATGCTTGAAGGAAGGCCAGTGAATTCACAGCTACAGACTTGCACCGAACTGCACCAAGCTTGTTCTGCCACTTCCAAGAAATTCCTGACTTTTTTCTCAGCCTCATTCTTCCAGATTTGCCTTGCTCCATTTCAAAATCTGACAGTTCCCTTTAGCTCTTTGCAGTTCCTCCTCCTCTTTTTCTCGCTCATCTATGGTCTGACTGCCTGAAACTTTTAACTCTTGAACTGGCCACTCAGCCATGTCTTTGCTGGATCAGCCCTACCACCACTGCAAGTCAGCCACCTGCAGACTTCAACCGCAAAGTAGTTTGCACCTCACCCCTTAAACAAAAGCCTGAACACAACAATATGGCATTCTCCTCAGAAAAAATACAAGTATTTTTCAGACTCCTGGGAGAAAACTTAAGCTGAACAGGCACTTGCAGTTGCAGGAGATGTTCTCCAGCAAAACGGTGCACTCTCAGACCACATCAGGCCCCTGAACAGGGGAACAGGGAACAGTGTCTCTGGATTGGGAACACACAGGAGATGGCAATGCATGGCTTACCCTGCTGCCACCGAGGTAGAGCGCCTTGAGGACCACGGGAGCATGGGAAAAGGTCTCTATTTCGGCAGCCGTTGGTTGCATTGGCTCCTTGAGGCTGTTGGTAGCTAAAGTGTAGGGAGAGAATGGCTTGTTACACAGCAGTACCAGAGCTGAGGAGAGAAAAATACTCCGTAGAGGATTAAAATCTCCTTTGAATGCTTTTTTCTGGAGAAAATTGTTCACAGGCACAGGAAGCTAATGGAAGCAGACCCTGAGATGGCATCCTGGGCCAACCCCTTAAACACCACTCAGACCTTCCACTCAGGGAAAAGAAACTTCTCTAGACTTATCTAATGGTAAGCCAATACAGTGGGGGTCACAAATGGAAATGGTATTAAACCCCAATAATGAATAAACACATTTAAAGAGCTTCTTTAAAAGGTGCCAGCTGCTTTCAGTAATTAAATAAATAGCTGCACTGCTATTATCTCTGCAGAAAAGGCATTTTGTATGGTAGTAATGGCAAATGCAAGGAATTAATGCAGGTGCTAAAGTAGCTTTATTTAGAGAGGTGAAACAGCCAATTCTTAAAGGAGCACTGCTATACAGATGGTAAAAAAAGTCTGCTGTGAGAAGGAAGCACAAAATTGCATCCTGAAAATGAGAAGCACTCTGAAGGAGAAATTCATGGTAATGTAAACTGGAACTTTTCTTCAGAGAAGCACTTAAAATGAAACTGCTCCCTTCTCCTTCTTCTTCCCAAGCTGCTGACACACATAAAAATGTGTGTTTGACCAGCAGCTTATTTGGAATGTTTTCTCCTTCCCTAACGAAAATGTGTTATTTCTCTAAACAATATGCCACTTAATACCAACAGAAGTCTCCTTAGCAGATAGGACATAGTTGCAAGGCTTCAACCTGTGCCAGGGTTTGGATCTAGGAAGAAAACCCTGCTAGGCTCAAGTATTTACTTATTTAGCGATTCTTTCCAAGATCATATTTTTAAGCTGTAGGGGAAACCATCCTGAAGAGTAAACTGAGTGACTGGGAAGTTGAAGTACAGAAGCTTGCTGTGACCAAGTTAGTAATGGTCTCTTTAAACAGTGGCCCCACTGAAGAATTGAACTTAAGTGCCTCGGCACAGTAAAGCCTATGTGTTGTCTTTGGGAAGCATTTCCAGCTTAATAGGGACGAAGTTTCCTTTATGTCTGATGCAGCAGCACATTTCGTTTCACAAATTTCCTTTTCCACCCATTTGAGCAATTAACTTGGAATGAATGAGATGCCAGATGAATATTACTGCCTTAAGAATCAATAGCTGCTTCTGAGGTGGCTCTGGAGAAAAGAGGGGTCTCTTTTAGCCAGCTGTGCGTTTTGACGTCTTGCCAAAGCCACGCCACCTCAGCAATTACCTCAGAAGCTCTGTACCCGTGGCTCTGTGTGCCCCATTTCGGCAGCAGTCTGTACCCTCTTATTTTCCTCCTACTCTGGCTCATAGGAGAGGAATGGTGACCTTTTGGGATGAGGGAGCAGAGTGGAGGCTTTGCAGGCTCTGTGCCTTACTCCCTGCCCGTGGACGGGACGCCCCAGGGGACGTGCAGTGTGCAGCCTGGGCACTGGCACCCTGGGCATGGGCAGATAGCATGAGTGAAGATGGTGTTAATTACTCCCAGTGCTACCATACAGCTTAAAAGTCCTAGTGGCATCTTCTTACCTGGTAAAGCAGTGCCATATTTAGTCACCAGCCACTTTGCTGCTTCCCACAGCTGGTGTGAAAAGAAAAGAGATGAAAAGTCCATTGTGGGTAGATAGAAACCTGATATCCCCTGGGATAACACAGATGCACTTCCAATTGCCTTATTGAGCTCCCTGTCCTCATGTGGATCAACTTCTGATTCAATGAGTTGCCCCCTGCTCTTCAAAGGAAGAGAGCTGAAGAGTGGTCCCCCTCTATGGTGCCCTCTAGCATTAGTGAGGGGCAGAACTGAATAAGGACTGATGTTTTGATGCTAACAGCTCACTAAGCATGTCTAAAACACGCTGATGAAAACAAATGTAGAAAATTGTTGGCCCTGATAAAGCAGGTCTCAGGCAGAGAGCTGGAAACTCTTCTGGATCATCCTTCACCAAAAGTGTTGTTAAATATCTTCCATTTGTAGGTTATTTACTTCTGGAGATGCCTGACCTGGAAAGACAGGATCAGGTTAAACATGAGGCACTTGGAACAAGGGGCTTCACTCCAAGGCACCGTCCCCACCCAGGCAATAAAGGACAGATTGGAAGGAGAAGCTTACTTGCCAGCTGAATATTTGCCAGCTGAATAGTTAAGGCCATGAGATGTTGTGGCAAAACTACGAATCTCCCCCTGCAATGTGTCAAGGTTATTTTCAGCACAGGTCAGCACTTCCAGGCTGAATTTTCAAGTATGGGTTCTTACACTGTTCTTGCAAGACATTTGCTCGCCCGCCTCAGGAAGCAGGTACTTATCGCTGTGGTTATGTGGTCTGCATGAGCAAAGCCTCGTACGCACAGGAAAAGGGATCCTGTGCGCTTCTGACAGTCCATCTTATGCAATGGGAACAATTCCCTTCCAGGCTGAAGAATATCGCTGCCTTCTTAAAAACTGGGCAAGGTGGTGAATGGGGTCAAGAGAGAGGGAAATCTGCAGCGAGATTTAGCTGGGCTGTCTGCCTGCGATGGCATAGCTGCACGGTGCTCCAAAGCAGGGACTGGGATCTACATCACTGGACAAGTTCATGCAGATCCCTGTCCCTTTCGGGAGGAAAGCGGGGATAATACCACCAGAAATGCTGCCACTGCAGCATTGTTAAACGTGGACTAATTTATGGTGAAATGGGTAGCTCATTGAGCCCAGGGCTTTTGGATTTATAAATGATCATACAATAGTTGCTTGATCCAGGGCACAGTGATAGAAATGGGAATTGTGCGCATTTCAATTTAAGCACAAATCTATTTTTGCACTGGCTTCTTATTTTGACCTCTTAGGTTTGGCAGTCTGTCAGAGAGCACCACATCCGATCCTGCTAATTCCTTTCTTTAGGTCCTTCCTGTCAGAGAGCTGATGTGGTCTTGCTGAATTCTTGCACAAATTCACTTTGTACAGTTTGGCCCTCTGGTATTAACAATAAGTTTCCTCCCTAACAAGGAAAACAGCAGCATTATAAACATATGCCTTAATTTACAAACAGGTATGCTGACACATAAAAGTCTGGATTTTGGTTCCTACATGAAAGCAGTTCTGGTTCTTGGAGGTGTTGAGAACACAGGGTCCTATGAAAAGGCTTGGCTTCAGGCATATAAGATCAAAAAAGTTGGCATATTAAACAGGAATAACATTTCTTCATAGAAACTCCATGGAAATAACCTTAAAGCCCTTGTTGCTTAAAACAGCTCCCTTCATGCGGAGTTTTTCTTCTGGTACTGTCTGAAATACCCCTAGTCTGGACTGAATTGTTTTCCCTCTTGAGGTTCAGACTTTTTTTGGTTTTCTCCTGGAGGGAATTATTCCAGCACCAGGGCTGAATATAAAGCAAGTGTGCCAGGTTGGCTTCAGTTTTGTTTTAACAAACACTTCAGTTATGCTTAATTTTATGGTTTTTGCTTTGTCACTGTGATTTCTCAAGCACTACAAAGCTATATTCATTTTAAACGAGAGCTAAAGCAATGTGATCCAACAAGGATATACAGATGTGTTTATGATGGAAGCAATGTTGTAAAATCAAGACTGATGCAGCACAAAGAAATATCTAGATTGTACTGGATGTGAACATCCTCTCCCACTCCCTCAGCCTATAAATTATTGCTGCCACATCACTTCTGAGCAAACTCAGCTTGCCAGATCAGGTGTTTAGAAGTTGAAACCTGGGTACCTTTTAGGTCAAAGTATCTTTTGCATCAAACTATAAAATATATGCTAATGATTTTTTTCATATCCATAAGAAAAGTAAATGCATGTGTTGTTCTTAAGACCTATGGGTTTAGGAACTAAAGAACTAATCCGAGAGGTACAAAATCGAAAACTATTAGAAAGGGTATGAAATGATGTCTGGCAGTGTGAGGGCAAGCAGGAGCACCATTTCAAACCCCCTTCAGCAACACTTCTATTATTTAATCCTGGCCTTCTCTTGAGCACAGGTTGCCAGTCTCCCCAAACCAACAGCTAAGGTGGGAATTCACTGAAGAGAACAGGTAATATTTAATGATTGGGGCTGTTAGAGAAAAAGACCTAGCATATGAACTTGCAGCATCTTGAGTCTGTCCCATACCACCAGCTCTCCTTCGCAGAGGAGAACCCTTCCGCCTCCAGTCTGGACCCTAACATGCATGGGTGTTGACTTTGCTCCCAGTGATGTCTGCAAATATGTGTGCACACTTCTAGTGCATGATCAATGTTTTTTCTTTCCTGAAAACCACTGCTAATTTCACCCTTTCTCAGGTAAAAATGTCAGGTGACACTACTCTTTCTGCCAAGGAGCCTTGTTACAAAGTAAAGATTTTCAAAATCAACTCTGATGGTGAAGAGGTATCATGGAGGTGAAATGTTTTAATTCATAAACAGCCATGGAATTCTATTTTCATAACATGGAGATAACCCATCCATGTTACATGATTCAAACTGTGAGGCAATGGCCTTCACTGAAGATTTTAAAAATATGAATGACTTCTCTGGCACTCCCAAATGCTCAGCAAGTTCTTAAAACTCAGAACTGGTACTGAAAAATGGAGATCCCTAAAATATCTTCCATCTTCCCCTTTTTTTGAGAAAGGACTACTGGATACATCTTATTCATGATAGAAATAATGCCGTGCTTCTGGTACAGACCATTGGTTTAGAAAGGTTTTCTAAAATAATAAAATACAGAGTCCATTTCTACCAATTGTGTGAGACACTGCAAAATGACCAGACAACTTGTTTTACAATTGTGTAGGTTGATTAACATCTGTGCTAAAGTGGAGTAAACATATAATTTTAGTCACAAGTATGAAAACCAGATGTCCACATCTGTATTTCCAACCCTTTCTGAAACTTGTTATCTGCTAGTGGCCGTCATTTTACTGCTCACGGCTCCTATGCTTTATCCAACACACTAGATCTGAGTATCTTCACCCAACACAGCTAACACCTGTTGAAGGAACCTAAACTTTCACATCAGAGTTTGTGCTCCTAAAACACTTAATAAAGCTCATCTGAAACATAAATCCAGACTTTGGACAGATGGCTGCTTCACATTAAAGCTTATTTTCCAGGAGTTTGCTATACACTTTCCATGGATTCTCAAAAGAGTCATTTCTTGATATTATGATGTTAGCCCGTCAGTAATCTTCAGAGTTTCCATCTCACTTGCCAAACCCTATGAATCCATTTAGCCTCCTGTTGACCTGTGTTTGTGAACATTGCAGGGTGAATTTCATCACATTGCAGGGATTTACTATCCCCTGAGTTGCCAGTAGTAGTCTCTGAGTTGTCCTATTTTAAAGCTACAAGGTTCACTGACATTAAGAATAAACCGGGCTGAAAAACCCTAAAAGTCATTACTTCAAAACTCTTGAGAAATGTACCCACCTTCCCAAGTCACTTGATAACAAGATTGCTAGCCAGGGTGCTTTTGATAGAAACATTTTTTTTTTTCCATTTGAAAATGCCGGATTGTCAGATTTGAAACTTTCCAATCTAAGTTCCAGCTACACTTTTTGCTGGGTTAGGGATGAAATTTCTGACTGCATGATGAGACCAGTCCCTGTCTCCCCATCACGTTCCAGCACTGCCAATAGCACAAAAGCAGTCAAAGACCTCACTTGCAATGACAGAGACCCAGGCCTTCTATGTGCCTCATTCAGATCAGGGTGTTAAGCCTAGATCATCTGTGTATCAGGTGACCATCAGCCTTTCCTCCTCAATCCTTCCTGTTGAAATTGTTCTGCTTTCTAAGATATAATTGAATACTCATTGAGTGGAGAAATACAGACAAAGGGACTCAGGAAAAGCAGATAAACAAATGAAATTTTTTTTCAGCACCAAATACTAGTGACTCTTGCTCCAGTGCCAAACTTGGGCCATATTGCCCTTGCCTGAACATCTCTTTACATGGCATTTGGAAAAAGAATGGATTGAGATGTTCGCTTAGATTTATTTATAAGGTGATGTGGCATCGTTGTACTGTCCGGAGGCACAAACAAGAGTGCATGGACCTGAGCCATCCTGGTGATTGACATCTCTGAGTAGAAGTCTATTCAAACCTGCTGAGACCGTACCTGGATTTCAGAGGATTTGTCAGAAGCAGAGCTAAATGTCAACATAAGATTCATCGGGAATACAAGTCCTCACAGGTAGCTGAGTAGCTGAAGGAACTCAAATAAAAGCAACAAAAATGTAAAGATAGACTGACAAGTTAAGAAAAGAATTACAAAAGCTGCATTGGCTAGGAGACAACTGGTGAGGGACATGCTTGTTCCAGTTTATTTGAGGCATGAAACACCAGCTAGCAGAAAGATTATTTGAAGATGAAAGAATTGTGAGGATTCCTTCTTACTGACGGCTCAGATCAAATGCATACTCCCTATCAAAAAGAAGTGTATAGAGACCAAAGAAACAAACAAAATATGGGATAGCTAAGCAACAGAACAAGGGAGGCTGTTACAAGAAAGAAGGCATATTCCTAAAAAAGGTGAAGCTGTGTTCAAATGAGGAAAAAAGAAGAGAACAATCTCCAGTACATTAAATATGGAGATGCAAAAAGACAAATCTAAAAAGGAGTTTGGGATTAACTTAAAAAAGGCATAAAAATGTAATAATAATTAATTACCTAATTATATTATGAATGCTTTGCAGAGATTATGCAGACCAGTAAACAGTGAAAGTGTGAAAGTAGCAGTGAGAAAAGGTAAGAGCGTAAAAGAAAAATGACTTTTTATTTTCCATTGTTATTCAACATGAGGCTTTAACGCATACTTTGGCTGCTTCAACTTCAAGTGTCAAAAATAGAACAAATTAAGAAATATCAGGAGAAACAAATTGGCCGCATCACATACTGTTCATTGAAGGCTTCTAAAGAAAGGCAAGTTTGAAATAATGGATCTTCTGGCTGTGTTGTGTGATGTCTCATTTAAACCTGCCTTTGTGTTAGAGAAATGGAAAGTTGCGAAGGTGATGCCAGTTTTTAATAAAATTCTCCAAGCAGAAACAGACAGGTTAGAAATGTGTGCCAAGCGAGTAGGCAGAGCTTATAATAAAGTATAAGATCATGACACATGAATAAATAACATTTATTCATTTATGGGGGAATATTCCAAACAGCTTTTGTGGTGGGAAGATAAACCCACTAGTGTTCTTTGAAGGAGTGAGTGAGCATGTAGACAAGGGAGAATTGGTTGATTGATGAAGTCTAACTGGATTTCTTAAATGCAATCAGCAAAGTCCCTCACCAAAGCCTGTTAGACAACCTGCTGTGAGATAGGTAAGACCTTAATATACATACCTGGCTAAAAGATAGGAAACAATAAGTAGGAAATAATGGTCAGTTCCTGAATGTTTGCCAGCGGGATTTCAAAGCAATCTCTGCTTGTGCTTGAGCTATGCAACATATATATAAATGACCTCGATGTCTAGTGAAAGTACAAAGCTTGCTCACCAGCCTAGACAGGACCACTCAGGGTAAAAATGAAAGCTCACTACGAAGATTTGCAGAGGCAATAAATCAGCTCCGCAATACTGACGAAAAACGCCAGATGGAATTCAGTGTTGATAAATCAGAGGTAATGCACCTAAGAAAAAACCCCCCTCAATTAACATACATAATGATATGCTTTTCAGATGTGCTCTTAGCTGTTAGCCTTTTGGAAAGAGATCTTGGAAGGATGGCAGGCAGTTCTATAAAAAGCAACTCCGTGTTCAGTAGCAGTCAAAAAAACCCCCTTTGTTTGAATTTGAGAGCTATTTGGAAAGGAATAGAGAACAAAAAAGAAACCGTCCTTATGCTACTTTGTAAATCCGTAGCGCAAACACATCTTGAATAGTGTATACTGTCCCAGATTCTCCATCTTAAAAAATGTGTGGTAAAACTTCTTCTGTAGTTGCAACTGGCGGTAGACAAACAACACCTGTAGATGGACATCTCTTATTAGGCCAGGTAGAATCATGAAAAAACCTCAACACACTGATGAGCACACAAAGTCTCTCCAGATCTAAAAAAAAAAAAAAAAGAAAAAAAAAGCAGCAAAGAAGTGTTGTGACCCAAAAGCCAGTTTAGTATTTCTAGCTATAGAAGTAAGTCTAATGCAAAATATTAATTACAGCTACCTAAAAACCTTTTCTTGCCTAATGTAGAGCTAGAAAAGGTATAAAGAGAAGCTTCCAAGGTATGGTATGGCACCCATACAAGAATGGAATAAACAGCTCTGATTTATAAAATTGAGAGAGATGTGGAGAAGGCAATTAGGAAATGACAGTTCACTGCCTTTTCTAATACGAGATTTAAGGACGTCAGCCATGAACCAAGCAGGCAGCAGGTTTGAAACCAAGAGGAGGAGGCATTCCCTCATACAACACTGAGTTAAGCTGTGGATCTCTTTGCCACAGGATGTTGCTGAGGCTAAAAGCCTACAAAGCTTCAAAAAGGGACTAGACTAGATCATAGAGTAAAAAACAACCAAATATTAACTGTGAGGACAGCAGCCACTGTCTTAGGAAATCCATAGGCACAAAGTCCTAGAGCTCCAGGAACTTGCAGGGAGGCAGAATGATTTTTTATCCGGTCTTCATATGCTTCCCTAGGCATCCATTTTTAGCCTCCAGTAGGGTGACAAGATAGTGGGTAAGGAAGATCATTGCCCTGACTCAGTACTGCCTTTTGTACGTGCTCAGACACCTGGGCTCGGCAGAGCGTATCAAGATCAAGCTCAGGGAAGAGCTCTGACTTCAAAGGTGAAGCACAAAGGTGATTTAGTTCAGGCACTTTGGTGATTATGGCATGGAGGGGGACAGAGAGGAGAGGCAGTGGCCTGGTGTGTTGTGGCCACCTTCATCCTGGTCCGAGCTCAGAGACAACTGCTGCTGCAAGCTGAGGTGTGAAGGTGGGTTAGGAAATGGTGGTGGTCAGCTTGAAGGGGTCACAACGCCCTCATTAGGGGTCACAATGCTATCATTATCGTTAGGTAATCCAGGTCAGACACTTGCTGGCTCTCCCATGCCTGGGGTTCAGCATATGGTGCAGCTTATGGACAGTCAAAGGACTCCATGCTGATGTCCCTGCTAACAAAACCTGTGGTTTTGAAGAGCAACACACCAGCTCCACTGCCAGACCTCTTCCATGGGAGGGATTTTATTCTTCTTCAAGCACTGGTATAAAGCACAAGTGCTCTGGTTTTAGGAGGATTGCCTGATTCTCCTAATGTTATATATTTTTTCAGAGAGCATTGTTCTTGAATGGAGTTTATTAAAATGAATCTGCAGGTAACTGGTCTGTTCAACTTTTTGACAAATGGCTCTAACTCAACGTTTAACTCCAAAGGGGCCAGGAAATGAAAATAGAGCCCCATTCCTCAATAATTATTAATTTCCTTTCACTATTTTCCTTACTTCAAGAGTTTGGAAAGTTCTAACAATCTTGTAAGGTTGATTAAAGAGTAATTTGGAAGCGGGATGGGGGGAGGGAGGTAAAGGAAAGGGAGAGAATACTATTTCTGAACACTAAAAATAGTTTCAAATTCCCACCAAGAAATGACAAATTGTTATATACACAGTCAGACACGGAGATGTATATTTTGTTTTAAATTCCAATTTCAAAATGTACTGCATAAAGAGAAACCACAAATTGAAATTCCATGTGCTCATGTTGGTAGCAATGCCAAACTTAGGTTTTTTTCTAAATATAACCCCCCCGCAAACCCTACCTCAACCTTCCTCTACCTCCTGCCCCCTCTTTTATAAGTAAGAACACCAAGTGTTTTGGTTTCTCAGCGACATTTTTCCTTTCCTTTGAGTTACTAGTGGAGGGCCAAGCTCTCAGGACCTTACTCAGGTAACATTTCCATTGTTTTCAATGCAAGGTTTGCCCGTGCGATGTCTGCAGTATTTTTCTGGTATTAAGGAATGTGTGACAGGAATGAGGAACAGTCTTGGCAAGAGAACAAGAAGCAAACGCTGTTTTGTAAAGGGATGGAGAGTAGGGAAGGAGGATAATGATGTGAGGAGCACTATCTAAAATTTTACCCCTCTTCCATCTGTGTAATTTCTCCCTTTTAAACAGAAAGACCTTTGAATTTGAGTCAAATATCTAAAGAAAATGAATTTTGAGGACTCAGTCCAGGTCATAGAAAACAAACCACATCAAAAACCTCCAGATAAATCACCTCTAATTTAAGCAAAACTGTACTAAAGACAAACCAGTCCTTTCAGCTTTCAGAAAGGGAAGTCAACATCAAAAGAGGAACTCGAAGCAGAAGCCTAGAAATGTAAATTTGTTGGTCTTTTCACACTCAAATTCTCATGCTTCTTCCATATCCTTTTACAGGTGAAGAATCTGGTCAGTCTTGGGGGAATGACTTAACAGCTTTTATTAAAGGGTAATGTAGTCCTCCTATGGATAACTGGAGAATCATTATAAAGAGAATAAGCAGTGACAATCTGTCCCAGTTTGAATGCTGTGGCTTGGAAGTTTTGACTCATGAGACGTTAATTTCTCAGTCTGATTACACGAAAATGTATAAATACGAGCACTGATGAGGAAGAGAAGTATCCTGCTGAAAGTTGAGTGGCATTGAGTTCCCTCCACATCTATGAGGAGCATAGGAAAAAAAGGCTCCTGCCATGTTAAGTGATATTGCACAAAGTAGAAGGTGTCCAATATATACAAAGGAGTGCTACCACCTTCATTTTACTAGGTGTTGAGGAAGGGCACAGAGAAGTTAAATGACTTTGCTGTGAGGTCCTTGAGTGAGGATGGGTTTGATCTCCATTTGGTCCACCCAATGAAGGCAGCGGGGCTGAGGACACTCAATGCTGGGTGCAAAGTGTCAAAAGTTGGGTGGTGGAAGTGCCACTATGTTTGACTGTGTGTAAAGAAGCCATGCCCACGTTCAAGCGGCCAGCCTGGATGGCTTGGGGCTTGTAGAGAGTCTAATCAAAGCGAGACGGGAATCATACTGTGTTATAGGCAATTAGAGTTACTCCTCTGAAGGAAATGACGTACTTCTTGTTATTGTCCTCAAACAGGCATCAGAGAAACACTAGTTATTTGCAACAACACTACTAAGGAAAACCCCCCAAACCACTGGAACAATACAATGTAGAATAATATGAATTAATTGTTGTGTTTAATACCTCCATGAGAAACGCTCTGCTGACAGCTCTCTGAATCGCTCTGCCTGGAAACCACCTGAGCACTGCCTTATTTCTAGACATCTGTCACCACAGTTATTAGCTAGCAACAAGCATAACATGAAAATAATCGTTCTATTTAGGGCAGGAACAATAACTAATTGACTGACATGAAATTGCAACAATATCATTATCTCCTGTTGACCTTTTGATAATCCGTTGAAGAACAGTTTGTGTTTTCCAGGGTGGAAAACTCTACTTGCTTCCTAGCAGGAACCCTGCACCGAGAAGTTTTCCCTAATGGCTACCTAATTTTGCAGATTTAAGTTATAATGCTTTCCAAGCACTCTTGACATTTTATTACCTCTGTTTTTTTTTTCTAAGCTTCAATTTTCTGCAGAATGTAGACTGGTATATTTGGTACAGTAGTAGAATAACAGCTGGATACCTGACATTCATTTCACAGCATTTCCAGACTAATTTTGAAGTACTAGGCTGTTGAAGGTATTTAGGCACCTAAAAGGTCTAAATACGTGCTTCTTAGGTATCTAATTTACACTGAAACTAATGGGAATTAGGTATCTTTCCTGGACTTTTAAAAAAATCACATAGGACTGTGATAGAAACAGAAGCTACAAAATAACTCTAAAATTCTGGCCTTTTCTGATGTAAGGCAGTCTTTCCAGAACCAGTCATTTTTATGATGTAAGTTTTTCCCAAATGTTCATTTTTGTGAGAGCCCTGCTACTCCCATCCTAGCTGAAGAACCTCCTCATACAAAGCATGTTAATGCCTCACGCAATCCTCTTCTGTGTTTGTGGGTTGTTGTCAGATACCACTTAAACACCTCATGGACCATAGAAGCTTTCCTACGTGATCAGAATCTTGACATAGTCTAATGCCTGGGTGCACAACCTAGGAGACTTTCTTGCCCTACTAGCCCAATATTCAGAAAGCCCCAAGTTGCCTCTGAATATCACAGCTTTTTCAGGACTTAAAAATACCATCCAAGCACTTTTGAAAAAAATCTTGGGGAATGCAAGAGGGTGTGTGAATATTTTCAAAGTTGTAGCTTAACTAACCCAGCCGCTGCTTAGATCATCAAACAGGCATGCGTTTGGGACACAGAGGCACTACAGTCCTGGCGTATTCAGCTCAGAATCCTCATGGTTATGTGAATAATTATCCCTTCATACCGGCCTAGAAATCTTGGACAGAATTAGCAATCACAGCAAGGGTGCTAAGAAATAATTTGTACTGTACATCTGTTAGTGTCCCTTAGCCCAGCTGGAACTTACGTGCTTTCCTCCCTATCAGATTGTGTTGATGTGTATTTAAGCTGCAGGAACATTCGAGGCAGTCAGGCAGAGGGGAGATGCAAACTTCTATGGTATTTTGATTCCAAACTGTGACCTCTCTTATCAGGATGGGTAAGGAAAGAAAGTGTCAAGTGTCATTTGGTCTCTTGTTCTCAGCTTGTCTGGCTAACTCAAGGTGTGGTGGGAGGAGCGTGTGAGGGCAAGGCCATCTACAAGTGTAGAAGAACTAGCAGACCACTCAGACAAGCGTTCTCCAACAGGCATCCCATGAGAGCACTTCATTGGGGTTATACTGATGATATCCCAACTGGATACGACTGACACTGATTTTTGTGAACTGTGTCAACCAAAATAACAGTTTCATGTTTTACTTCATCTTGTCTTTGAGAAGTAGAAATAGAGTCCCTAAGTCTTTTTGATCGCTAGTGCCTTCCTCTTCATTCTCCTCTTCTTCGTTGTTGCAACCATGGGGACGGGGGCTGTCAAGAAAGTGTCATTCAAAGACATTAGTCATAAAGATGTAAGAAGGGGAGAGCAGGATGAAGTACCTCATATCTGGCTCTGCTTTGATCAGGAGGTTGAACTAGAGATCTCCTGATATCCCTTCCAACCTGCAATAACCAATTATCCTGCAAGAGTGGGGAAGCCTGAATTTTCAAACCTATTTTACTATTAAAGAAACAGTTTTCGCTTTCAGATGCACAGTATTCTGTTTAGCCTCTCACTTGACTTATGATCACATCATATTTATGCTTAACGTGCTTTCTCTCGTTCACTCTTCCCCCTCCTCTCCTTTACTCAAATGCCACAAACTCTTCCCACCCCATATATTTTTGTTTTACACCAGAATTATGCAATTCAGCTGGGATTTGCTTTGGACTGCTTCCAAATACACCCACACAACTGCTCTAAAAGTGATGAGGTTTATCCGAAGATGGACTTGGCAAGTGTGTGTTTCGAAGGGCTACTGATCCAAAATGCTTCAGGAAGAGACTTTAAGACACACAAGTGAACACACAAAACAATAAAATATAAGGTCATGAACAGTTTCTGTATTTAAATGTTTGGAAGAGTTGAGGCCGGTAGCTAAAACAACTTGTCTGAAAATGGCTACCTCTCCACCAGTGAACCAGTATCAGTCAGTTTTATGGCAACTGATCGGGTACTCACAGGCTGTGACTATTCAGGGTTTCATGCCCATGTTTTTTCTTCAGAGCAACATTGGAGTTTGGTTCAACAAGGTTACAGGTGGTCAGAGGAATCTTTAACACTCTGTTGACTAATTTTGTTCCATCTGTAAATGCATAAAACATCCTCTGAGGAGGCTGTGCTGTCCATGGGTAAGGCTATGAATCTAGCGACCTGGTTTTAATCTTGGCTCTCCTCTTGGCCTGCTCCACAGCCTTGACTGAGTTGCCTTTCTCCTCCATGCCTTAGTATATACCCTTCTAGAAAATGAGGGTCCACAGTACAGCCCTCCATTGTAGAAACAGTCAAAGAGGCACTGATGAGAACTGCAATGTAATGACTGGGATTTTGTTTCTGCCAGCGCACTAATTCCAAAACCCACACCCAAACTCATGAAATTACCTTTTAAATGATGAGACGGAATAATTCTCTTTTTTTTTGCAAGATATCCCCTGCGTTTGTGTCCCTTGGGTAGCAACAGTGGAAAGTACTGGCGAGGAGAGCAGCCAGTAGACAAGGCCTTATTTGCCCAAGTTTGAGGGCTTTGCCTGTGTCGGTGATGTAAGGATAGCAGTCTCCTTCAAGAGGTGTGGTTTATCAGCAGAGCTTTTGCAGTGTCTCGGACGTCAGGCTAATGGTCCCACATACAGATTCTGTAAGATGCCTTTCATTCATCCTGCCAAACAGGAGCTGTGCTTGTGATGCTTTCCCAAACTGAAGGGCATTGGTCCATGAATGCAAGCAATGTTAAAGCCTGAATAATGCACACAGTCTTCCATTTGCAAAATGCTTCCACCTCTCCCTTTGCCCTCCCCCACCATGTGGTTTAGCTTTTGGCGCTGCAATAGATACCCTGAATCAATGTTAGCTTTTTGAGAGACTAACACTGAACACTGAAAGTCTGAGTAAAAGTGTTACAAGTCCATTGTTTGATTGTTGGTTGTTTTGTTTTTTTTTTTTCCCTGGAGTTTTACCACAGATGAACTGGGCCTTTTGGCAGCATAGAGAAGCATATCTATATTTTCACTTGGTGCCCCGAAGACATCCATGTGCTAATCAATCCAAACAGGAAGCCAAAAACTCCATGAGAGAAGAGCATATTATTCAATGTATATGTTTGCCTCAGCTTTAGCCCACAAAATGGTAAGCACTTAGAAATGGAAAGGTGAAGGGCATAAAAAATATCCAGATCATGCAGCTTACAGAGCTACATGCAATATAATGACAACTTGTGGGAACTGTGAAGCACTGTCCTGATCTGAGGTGTATTTCAGTTTCAACTCAATAAAATCCCAGCTTCTGCACAAGCAAAAACTTGTCCTTTTTACCAGGCTGTAATAAAATATTTGTGGTGGTTTTTATGGTGCAAGCCAGCGTCCGCTTAATACTAGCTGAAGGCCATTACCCTCATTTCTCTCCTGAGTCAGACCACAACACATCTCCACACCAAGCTCCCAGAGCTCAAGACTGGTGCCAGGCTGTCCGCAAAGACCCCCAAGGGCCATGTTCGTTTGCTCAGAATGACCCGATGGCATGGCATTGGCTGGAAACCACTTTACGCCATGCTCTGTTCACCCGGATCAACCAGACACTTACGAGTCCGACTGATGTGAAAGAAGAAATACAGCTGTCCAGACCGCTGTGTGTTAGCCTGATTCCACTGAAGTCAATGTCTATGTGCACACATCTGTGAAACAGCAATCTCCAAATCCCCAAATCCACTAACCCTGAAGGGTCAGCCTGTCCATTGAGTGGTACAGTGAAGTTTCAATCTATATCATTCTCAGGAATGTCCTCAGGAAGGACAGGAATTTGCTCTGGTGTCAGAGCTGCTGAAGGCCACAGGAACCTTAAAACCCTCTGTTGTTATCCGGACTGTCTCTCTGGTTATTTGAGAACGTGGTCTTCCAAACTTTGTGTGCATGGAGTGAAAAGGACCGCACTAGTTCAGTCTTACTTGGCACTGATAATCTGTGTGATGTAGCTGTCCCCATCCCAAGCAAGTACTGGGCTCACTCTTCCTCTTCTGGTCCCAGAGAGAGACCAGAAAGGTTCATTCAAGAGATGGCAGATGAAGTCATTTGAACCGCTTTAGGGAACAGAAGGACTTGTGGTCGATAGCCTACCATGTCCAGCATTTTCTTAAACATGATAGAGCTGTATGACTCTATACAGTCCTGCCCACATCCCTGGCGCTCATTAGTTTTCATACCGACATAGGACAAGAGCATGATCTCCACACTACTGCACTTTTAGTTGAAGAAATCAGTTCAGATCTGTTCTCACACTAACTGGAGATTGCAAGGTGCTTTGTTTTCCCATAAGATGCTTCTTTTGCTAATACACTAGAGGGCTGCACCCTTGGACATCTTGAATTTCCTTGCTTTTCCTCATTTTATCATTCAAGGTCTCTCTGGACCACCTTCATGTTTAATCAACTTCAAGGACTCCCTCAAACATCCTAATCCCTCTTCACTCCATCTGTATGCTCCTATCTCTTTCTTCCCATATATTTCCATGGAAACTTCGAGGCCTCTTTTTAACCTCTCTTCTTCCACAATGCCTTTTTCCTTTGCTCTATCCATCCATCATCCAGAGTGTCAACTCCAGCAGGACCTGAGCAAAACTGAGGTGGAAGGGAAAGGAAATGCTTTCAGTAGGTATAAATGACTGTTGTAAGACAGGACATTGGCCTAGGGGCAACTGGGATGTGTTTATTCCATGAAGTGCCATGCAGTAATACCTGAGCTAGCTGGGAACATGCTAGTTCAGGTTACAGAAGCAAAGTGTACACACATTAGCAGAAATACTGGAATTACTTGGGTGTGGCTTTCAGAGATTATCCTGTTCCAACTGAATAGAGAAGTACTGTGAAGCTGATGTAGCCAAAAAAGTGATCATTTCATTACACTTTTAAAGCCGAAAAGTTTTCTGAAAGTTTTGACATTTTTTTCCTTAAAGAATTATTTATTATGAATTGTGCATTTTGTAAAAAAGAAAGCTGTAGAGCAGACGTGAAGATGCCACTGCTATTACCGCCCTCCCTAGTGACCCCAAAGTATTAATGGCAGAGTTAGAGCTAGAGCAGAAGAAATAACAGTGGAAGGGCTGAGTTGAATATTTCTGCTTGTCTGGTCACCAGAAAAAGTGGCTGGTGTAGTTGAACAGAGGGGAATTAGGAAAAATAGTCTGCTACTTCAAGTAGGCTACTGAGAATCAGGAGGCTTCATTGCGGGGCCTTACCACTGTAAATCACGGGAGCCCACTTCTCTCTCATACTCCTTTTGCATTAGCAGGGTTCCTCCCAACCTACATTTGTATAAAGAACATGAAGATCAGGAACTTAATCTCTTCATGCACAATCCATCTGGATCTCCCTCAGAGGTACTTATGTAGCCCCATTACCGTAGCTTTTTTCATGAGTGTTTTGCTCACTGCTCCAGAAGGCAAATTTAATGAAATTTCCACATTCATTTTGGAAATGGCAGGAGTAGGACAATTTGCAGTTTGTCCAAGGGAGTCTGTGGAAGGAATTAAACCAAGGTCTCTCAAATCTCAAATTAGCACTTCAGCCACTATATGATCCTCCTTCTCTACCTCAGTTTCCCCTGGACAAAGGAAATTGCCTCCAAAGAGGAACCAGCATAACAGCTGCAGACTCAGCTACAATAAATTGATAAAGCAATCACCCTGAAATAAGCACCTTTATTCACCGATACTACATCGGTCTAGGATACTGATCAGGAAGCACCACAGAACACAAGCTTGTTGCTCGAAGTGTCGGTGATTTCCTCCAGCGGCCGAGAGCTCCTCGCTGCCTGCACGCGAGGCTCACCAACGGCCCATCGGTGTGGAGGTGCTGCATCTCCGTCTTAAAAACATCGAGAAACAAGGGGTACAGCTGGATTGTGCTGAGATGGGGAAACTACCTCAACAGGACGAGGTTAATTTGGGTGGTAAGCTGAGGTCACGATGCCTGATGCAGAACACAGCTGCCTGTCAGCCACGCAGGCTGAGCCCATACCCCCATGCCGGGGTGCAGAGCATCCGCGCTCAGCAGCCGTTCAGCTCTGCGCCGGGCTCACCTCCCTCCCGCAGCAGTTTGCACCTCGCTAGCAGCACGGACGTTAAAACTTCCTTTAGCTTCCAGAAAGAAGATAAACACAGCTTTCAATGCAGATTAAAATACACATGCAGTTTTGAAACACGGTCGGTCATTACTAATTCATGGCTGCTGTCCAGCAAGTGGAGAAAAACATTTCCCCTCGTCGGTTTAGCAACAAAACCAAGAAAAAAAAAAAATCAATGACTTATACTGTACACTAAAAGAGCTTAAAACACAAACATTTCCAGAGTACAATATTTCAAGTAGTCTTGTAACTGGAGGAGCTATTTTTTAACTGGATTCCTACTTTTTACTACCAACAGCCTTGTCTTATTTGCAGAGGCTCTGCTAGCTGTCAGACATCCTGACTCCACTTAATAAACTCACTTAAAGCAGAACTTTCTTAAGTCACAGTGTAAGTACATAAATTAGTTGTTTCAGCGTTAGGCCAACACACTTCTCTTTCTTCCCTCTCTCCTGAGCACTGAGCTATGACGGAGAAACTCAAGTCTCAAAAGAACCAACAGTTCATTAAGAAACGCTGCCATAACCTGACGTGCCTAATATACTTGCAGCTCCCTTTGCCTTTGGTCAGAGCTGCAGGGCCGCTTACTTGTGGGCAAAACTGGGCAGAGTTTGGGTCCCTAGGTCTGGGTCCCTAAGTTTAGATCCCGCTTTTGAAATGCTCCGGCTTTGTGTGCAGTGATCTCAGTGAAGGAAAGGCAGAGGTGACACCAGGTCACAGGCAGATTTTGCATTAAGTGAAGCTTAATGCACCAGGAAGCTAAGAGACTCTCCAGTGTCTCACCAGATAAGCAGGAGCAGGGCATATTTCATTAGTGGGTGGATCTTAGTCTGGTTCCTTGTGAAAATGAAGCTCAAACAAACCCCATAGTCATGTCTCTGTCTCTGTCTGACCCTCCCTCATAACTCTTCCATCCATTGGCCAAATTTATTCACATTCGACAGAAAGGAATACATTGCAAAAGTAAATAAAACCAAAGGATATGGGCTGCCAAGTGAGAGAGAGATGCCAGAAGTCCTGCTGTCTCAGAGGAAGGCCACTTAACCTTTCAGTGTGTCCAAAAGTGGAAGGGATTTTAGCAATGTGGGCTCACACCTTCACAGAAAAAAAAAGAACATGATGCAAAGCTGCAAGGCACTGGGCTCTGCTCATTCCTGCGCTTGCAACTGGTATCTGCTGCTGTTGCTGCACAGACGTCACTGATGGGAAGCCTGGAGGGACTTGCAGGGTTAGGTGACCCTGCACTTAGGTCTGCTAGTCTTTCTCCGGGGGAAGACATGCAGCATGGGAACATCTTGCTCAATGGTCCCTTTACTGGGGAGGGATGATGTGACTTTCCTTCTTGCCACGCCGATTCCCATCCAGAGACAGGGCTGGTCTGACCTCCCAGGGCAGAGGCAAGCAAGAGGGGCACCCCTCCCCAAGGCTGGCCCCTTCGACAGCAGAACAGGGGGACAAGCGCCTTGCAGAGGTCCATTGTGGGAGCGAGGTGGGTGTTGTGGACAGCATCTAATCCTGTTCTCTGGTCCTTTGCCCTGCCCCAGCTGTCCCTTGGGCGAGCGCAGGAGCAATGCCAGGCCAGTGACAGGCAGTAGCTGGCAAAGCTCAGTGTGGCAAACACTGGGTTTCTCTCGCCAGCTGCTACGTGTTGTACCTGGTGGCAGCTGCTATTTTTACATTAAAACTCATTTCTTGCTAATAATCTCCGTGTTACATCTTGAGAACCAGATCTAGCCCTCTGGAAATTTGATCTTAATTAAACAATTTAGCTGCCAATCCAGTCCCTTTCTGGTAACCTGTGTATTGCAATGTTTGGTGTTAGTCAAACACAACAGACATTTTATCAGCCCTGGTGTTGTAAATATAGCTCAATTTCTAAGCAGATGCTGATAGTAAAGTTTGCCTTGCCCTGCCCTACCTCTCCCACTAAGCTGAGTCATAATAATGCACGGGGCTAGCCCAACTCCATCTCATGGTGTAATGCTCAGCAAGATTTGGCAGATAGGAGGCCTTAGTAATCTTGTGAATCTCATCTTTCACGCTGAAGCAGTTGGCTGGGATACATCTTTTTTTTGGTGTGTGTTTAAGTTATTGTATAATATGATCTTCCGAGTTACATAATGGTTTCTCTCTTCACTTGGTGTCATCCGAGCCCCGCACAGGAATGCACACACATCGCCTCTGACAGCTCGTGAAGTCCTCCAGGGCCACTGCTCCCTGTCCACCGAGCAGTTTAGAGGGGCAGGTACTACAAATTCGCACGCACGTGTGCTTTCCAAAGAGCCAGCTTCACCTGTCTTGCATCACGTGCCATAACCTTTTGGAGAGTTTTTAGCAGGTTGTGCCAAATTACAATGAGGTTATCAGCAGAAAGAGCTATATTTTTCCCCCTCCTGAATTAACTGGAGTTGCCAAAGGTATCTGGTTACGCTCTCAGATGAAAATGCCACATTCACTGTGGGAACAAACTCTCAGCCATGGCGAACGACTGAGCTCCAGGAGCCCAGGGGTTGTGGCCCACTCCAAAAGGCAGTTTTTTGACTCAAGACAAATTCTTGTGCTTATGGAAAAAATATGCCCCTGAAGACAGGGGGGAGCAGATGGGAGGCAGATGCTTCCTTCGGTGGGATGGTTCAGCAATACTTTGAATAAGGGATGGATGTAGTGGTAGCTGGAAACCCTCTGATGGTTTGTTGCTCGCCAGAGTCCAGCCATTTTCGCCAAATCCTAGGTGGGTCATTGCTAAGCCCTCGCTGGACTCCAGGCAGATGGTCCCCAGGTGGCAGATGCAGATCTGGCATGGCAGGGGTTGCCCGTGGGGCGCAGACCACCAGCGCTTAGCCCTGGCTTTGCCAGTCCACCTCCGAATGGGAGCCCCAGCCTGCCCAGCAGCGGGTGCCAGCAGCCTCTCTTCAAAAACATAACAATTACTCCTCACAAATAATTTTTCCAGAGCCAGGGCTACAAATTTTGTAGAGGGTGGTGAGTGGAGTCAGTTCTATCTCAAATATTTTGTTTTTCCCTTTTTTTGCCTCTATTTATTTTTCATTCTTTGCTGCAGTATTTCACTATTTTTTTTTCCAGTGGATGTTTTCTCTCCTCCCCTGCCTGCTTCGTTTCTCACAGCCTCTCCTAACCCAGTGACATTTGTGTTCAAATGTTCAAACCTACCATGCTCAAGAGGGCTCAGGAGCAGAGTAAACAAGTTTGCCTGGGTGTTTAGCATAAAGCTCAATTGTACATTTACAGTAGATATTCTGCTTTAATTTGCTTTTAAACAGCCCCTTCAAACAGCTCAGAGCTCTGGACATTGTTCTCTTAGGTGCATTACAAAACCATAATTAATTAGCTGGGCTCCCCTGTGGATTTTCTCAGATTTTACCCAATCTTCCCGCCAATTTTAATGACCTTCCCAGTCAGGGGCTTTACATCTGTAAATGCTGAGTGCCATTCAGCACTTAGTAAACAAGGGGTATCTGAGCAAAATAGCCGGAGCTTGAAATCAAACAGTTTACTTGTTTATACTACAGGAGACACTGTCGGTCTGGGTGGCTCTTAGCACCTGCCGTGCCGTTTGATGACTTAATTTTGGCTTTCTGTCCCGTATTAAGAGAACTCGAGATTGATCTGTGTTACCCTTCCATAAAGTTGGGATTGGGGGGAAATCTGCACTGCAGAGCTCTTGTATCCCACCCCCTCTTCTCTGCCCTTTTAAAGCAAGAAACGGCACTTTGTTCATTGTCCACGTAAAACTTGCAGAGAGCTCTCCATAGAGAAATCAGCCAAGCAACTTTCAGCTGCTCCCTCTTCCTGCTGGCTTCAGGCCAACATTCCCCAGCAGGTGTCATATACCAGCAGATAAGAAGGAAGAGAAAGGAAAGAAAGAAAAATGTGCAACAGGAACAGATTTGGTCGTCTATCATGTGGGCATGGCCCATCTACCACCTCACGGTGCTCAATAGCTCTTCAGGTTTTGGCACACATGCTGCAAATGCAACATGGGTCTTCGCTCTGTCTCAGAAGCCCACCTGGTGTGGTCTATGGCTGCAAGGCAGTGAGTGCTACCCATGCAGTGGAGGGCATTTTGACCGGAAAGCAGCAGCCAGATGGCGGCTGCACAGGAGGGATGGAAATATTGTATTTGTTTTGGTCAAAGTTGGATTTTAGGTGGTCCTTCTTCAGGCAGAAGGGTGGCCCAGTGTGTTATGTACATGGCTGGAATAGAGCAGCTCAGGATCCAGCTGTGTTTTTTTGATGGATGTAGTACGTGAGCATAGGACAGGCACAGTTGCTTGGATCAAGGTTTGGTGTGAGCTGCACCAGCAATAACTAGGCTCAAGAGTCAGGAGGGCTGGGTTAGAATACTAGCTTGACATGAGCGTAAAGCCACGTCACGGAAATGGAAACAGAAGAGATGATTTTCCATGTGATGTCAAAGTTACATGCCATAACATGGCAAGCAGATTTTCAATGCATTCTGAAAATGCACACATTTTCAGAAAATATGAAACTGTAGCAAGAATTTCCCTGTCTGGGGAACAGAGGGTGCACAACCAAAAGAAGTGCTTTTTAGTACTAATTAGAGGAGCCAGAGTAGAGCATGAAATTAAATTATCTCCCCGAGGTGTACAACCTGTTCTCACCAATATTAATTACAATTGCTCATGAATAAAGTGAACCAACATCTGGTTTTAAATGGACCGATTTTAAATTAGTGTGCAGTTCCTGCATGTTCAGGGTCTCTGTAGTTGCACCTACATTAGTACAGCAAGAACTGTAGTGATGCAACCAGCCAAACTTCTTGGTCTGCTGCTTCTGTGGCAACTCGACGGCCTCCATGAGCCTTCATCTAAGAGCAGCTGTTCAAAGGGCTGAACGCTGACTAAGACATAACCAGGCACTGCCGGAGGTAAGCTCGCTAATAAAGGAAAAGTGATTAGGCAACAGTACTCTGCCTGTGCCCTGGCTCTCCATCTGTAAAACAAGGATGATGGTATCGCCCTTATCTTGCAGGGGAGTTGTGAAGATACATCATATTAAAGGTGATTTAAGAGGTGCTCAGAGACTGGTGGGTAGAGGAGCAATGTAATTACCTTAAAGAGCAAGATTTTCTTGCTGCAGTTTTTAACTTTCAGATAGAGCAGGGCAAGAGCTTGTATAAACTTCTCCTTCAGGACTTTACAATGGGAGCAGCTTTGTCCCCTTTTCTCCTCCCAGGGCTGATATTAAGCTCATCATTCGGGTCTGCTGAGGCTGGAGTACCGCCTGGGAGATGTCACGCAGCCCAGGTAATTGGGCAGAATGGAGGCAGATAAAAGGCTCTGCTGGGACAGACAAGGCAACGATCCCTGGGGAGCAGGACTACGGAGATGTGCTCCTTAGCCCTTTGCTGGGCTGGGAAAAAACTGGAGCCAGGGAAGGGCCCGTGGGCAGCACCGTGACGGGCATGGTGGTCGGCTGTCATGCAAGCGCCATGGTCAGGAGAGAGCACAGCTCTGCCTGGGGGCAGGTCACCTGTGCTTCAGATCAGCCCTCATCTTCAAAAAAGATAGCATGAGGAGGATAAACAAGTGATGAAAATTACTGGAGGTGTTGAATGCTATTGCAGAGCCTGTGGTGTTTTCAAAAGAAGCCTCACAGGCCTTCACAACCAATAAATGATTAAGAAAAGGGGAAGAAAGGGTGCTTTAACTGGTGCTTTCTCAGACTAACTAGACAAAGCCAATACCTACATAAATAGAAGGGAAGACACAACCAACATGTGGAAACTGCCTGTTATTATATAGTGCATAGCTGACTTGTGGAACTGCTTGTTGAAGGATGCTACTGCAGCCAAAAGCCAAGCAAGATTGAAACAAAAGCTGGGGGCCTTCAAGAGCAAATCCCCTATACGGGCACAAAACAGGAGGCGCTGATGGCGGGAGCTGTCAGCAGTCTGGCTGCCAGTGGGTGAGGAGCCAAGATAAGGATGAAAGTGTACGTGTGTACGGAGGAACAGACTGTTCTCCTAAAGGGCGAAAGCAAGCCGGTGGGCTTAGTTATCTAAGAACAGGTAGATTTGTTGTTTTATAGAGGAACACCTCCCAGAAAAGGGCTTTCTATATCCATCTTCTCTGAGGTCCAAGTCACCTTCCTCTGAAGATTTTGAGCTGAGAAAGCACTTTGTGGTGTGGCTAGCTCTCCTGCATGGCCACCTTGGCAGTCCCTGGGCAGAAGCTCACAGAAATGTGCGCCTGTGGGGAGAGGACATCTGTAGCGTTGACAAGTGCAATGAAGGCTAGCAGATGGCATTTGGCCCTTGTTTCACATGAAGGGAAGAATTTCACACCTCTGTAACCCCTCTTTGCCTGTCTGACTGCACCTCTCCGAAGCACATATTGCTGCTGGCATCATCTGAATTGCACTGCTCTAATTCCCTTATGACTGGTCTGAAATAAATTAAAAAAGCTTTCCTCAGAGATAGGATGTCTGATCTTGCAGCCTGTCCTCACAGGGGTAAGTACGGAGAAGAGTTTCAGAGAGAAGGAGTGGAAGGACCCAAGCATCAGCCCACCAAAAAGCCAAGGTGACTGTCCACATCCCACAACAAAAAGACAAAAGGTGTAGTCTGAGCACGGACATTGGATTGTTTTACATGCTGCTGGTGAAATCACCGCATCTCCCTGGGCATCCCACAGAAGATCGCCATAACAATGCTTGGCTTCCTTTTACCAAGAGTTTGGAGATCAAGATTTTTCAGCCCATAATCCTCATCTTTGTTGACTGATTCCCCTATAATCCATGACCCCTCAGGGCCAGGAAGATGTCATAAGAGCAGTAGGAAGATGGATGAGCAGGAAAGATGAAGTCCAGATTCAGCAAACATGAATGTGTCTTCTACTCCAAGTCCAGCATAGGCATGAGTGCTTTGCTTCTCAGAGCTTGAGTAATCCCAGGAAAACATGAGGGTCAAAGACTGGGTTTTGTGGATTTTGAATCCTTGAATAGGGAGAGGAGATGGATACGGATATTTGGCACTATGTCAAAACTGTGTTAATGCCAATTTGTAAAGCATATATACCCAATCCTTTTTCTCTGAAGCAATGATTAAAAGGAAGGGAAGTACCAACTCCTACTTGATGCTTCCATGCAAACCTGATGAAGTTCAAATGAGACACAGTGTGAAACGAAGAGTGTTTTTTAGAGTATTTGAGAAGATACAGTGGGGGAAAAATCCAGAGGTTAGTACATTATTTTGCCCGCTTCTGTCCTCCGTATCCGAGGAGCAATTGGGTTTTCTAAGTGATCTGAATGATTGATTTTGAATTATGAAGATGTAATAAAAGATTAATAACAGGCTGGCGTCAGGCAGTTATTTTCTTAATCAGTTGATATGGGGATTAAAACCCATTGCTGCCAGAGGATTGTTGACTGAGGTCAGTCCATTCACAGTCTGCAGCTAATGAAGAGCTAATGAAGACACTTCTCAGCAGCTCTCAAATGCCAGCGCACCAAGGGTCTCTCCCCTGTGGGATTATCTTGCCAACGGTCACTTTTTCCGAGCCAGCATGAGTGGTAGCCCCTTCACAGCAAGATGGGTGATTGTATTTCCCATAACCATATTTATTATTTTACCTTAGGACTGAGAAGGAGCAAAACCTGCAGATATTTTAGGTGACTGGAAGCCTTGGTTGGGTCAGCATTTTGGGAACAGGTAAGAGCTGTCTGGTGGGGAGAGCAATTAGCTGCTGGGTGAGCCCACGGTGCTACAGCAATGCTGACCGAAGGGCCATGCTCGTTGCATGCCCCCCGCACTAACACTCACCCTACCCGCAGCATACTAAACCCCATGTTTTTTATGATGAAAAGGTAATGGGGCTGAGTTGAGCTGTCTTTGCACAACCACATTAACCCTGCTGATGTCGGTGGAATCAGCCCAGACGTTGGTGTGGGAATTGGCCAATGCCAATGCGAACCAGAGCAGAAGTTGGGCCAAGGAGAGCCAGAACAGCCACATAATGTGCAGAAGCGAACCAAGAGGTTTCCAGGGTGGGATTTTTAAGACAAAGACATAGTGGGTTTTTGAAGTTTTATATAGCCATTTCAGAGTGGTCAGGGTGTTAACAAAGAGGGACCAGAGGATGGCATGAGTTAGCAGGTCAGGCAAATGGGGAGCCCTTCATGCCTGCTGTGAGCCAGCTTCTGCCTGATAAACTCAGCTCAGCCGTGATGCTTCTGGCAGACCTGTCGGGTGCCCATTTCCACAGCCCTGGCAGGTCTAACCCTGCCTGCGCCAGCCTGGGTGGGTGCAGACTCATTTTTCCCTTGATATACATTCACATGTGGAGTCCTGCATGAAGCAGATTTGGCACATCATTACCCCTGGCTCAGAAAACAGCTGCCACTCACGAGAGTTTGCTATGGATATAACTCATCTCTTTGGAGTGAGCTAATACCAGGCCTCTGTGCCGTATAAGTCCCCTTCAGATGTGAAATTTTGCCGTGCAATTCTAGCAAATGGACACATGGAGTCTATTTTTAATTCTAAATACCCCCACTTTGGGGTTGTTGCTTTTTCCTCTATTTCCTTTCATCACAGCAAGGCGCTTATTAAGAACTTGCTTCTGCAGCAAGGCAGACTCGTACAATTTAAATTTTATTTGTTGAAGAATAACCATCTGTCAGCTACTGAGAAGGAGGAAAAGAATCTATCCCTGAAGATTTGGAGATCTGCGAGTCTTTAACTAACTCTCTGAACATACCGTATCTCAGAACAGGAACTGAAGTATCCTGGGAAATCAAACAGGAAAATCGAGTAATAAAATGTTCAGAGAGGTGGCGTGTAAACGTGCAGCGTCAGGGTGGAAGCACTTGCCCATAGAAAGCAAAGGGCTCGGGTTAATAATCAGAATGACCTCACGCTAGTAAATTAGGCAAGAAAAGTGAACGGCCGAAAGGAAACTGCTCTTTAAATGCTCATTGTCAGAGAGCTGTTTAGCAGCTCTCAATGCAATCAGCAAGTGTTCCCTGGTGCAGGTCTCTGGTTACCTGTTATGTTTATAGCAAGCTTGCTGAGGGGTGTGCTGCAGAAACCTCCCCAAAGGTCACAGTCTGTACACATATGGTGTGGTGGGTATGTGAACTGCTCTGCATAATTACTCACCTTTTTTAATAAACTCCCCAGTCTCTGCTGAGACCTCCGGTGGCAGCACAAGAGGGACCTGCATCAATGTACACCAGGAACGGTGGCTGCTTTTACAGGCTCAGAAGGCTCCTTTGCTGATGCGTAACAGAGCTGTGGAGCCAAAGGTGCATTTGCACTGCCTGTTGGGCTTGAGCCAGTCCCACCGGCGGTCACGACCCACCCCTGCTGTTTGCAAAATTAGTCCTGTCCCACACATGGCTGGGAGGTGACAAGAGGTGGTAGGATGCAGCTTTAAACACTGCTCTGTGGTTTTCCCGGAGTGTACGGCACTGGTCTGCAGTTCCCATGTGTCAGCAGTCAGGAGGAGTTGGAGACAATTTCAGGCAGCACTTTGGTACCTGGGTGCCTGCAGTTTACCAGCTGCCAATGGAGGCAATGGAAATTCCCTCAAGAGCGTCTGCCTCTCCACAGGGGCTCCTGGGTCAGGGGCGTTTATTTGGCTTCCGATTGCAACAACAGACACCCAAACCTGAACAAAAAGAGCTCTAGTCATGGAGAAATGGTGATTTTCTTCTTGCCCAGACTAAGGTGTATTACTTTCAGTTTGAAGAGACAGGCATTCCCACCCCTGCTGTGCACTCTTCATCCTGATGTCTCCTGGGTCTTATCCATAGCCTTTGGTACACACGTAGGTGATGTGTTACTGCCCAGTTCATATCCCAGTCAACGCAAACCAAATGCGTCCATTTCCTTCTGCTGTGGGGACCCTGTGCCCCTTCCTGAGCCAATTCCTGGCCCTCGTCCTTGGAGTACCTCAAGCTGGTTGAGGGGGAAATGTCAAGTACACATAGTTGGAGGATCAGCATCTGTTGCAGGACCATGTCTGCTCTGGTGTCGAGGGTACGTGGTCCCTCTCCTCCAGCTACCATCCTGTTTTCCTTTCCTGGGGGTTGCAGAGAGGTGGGTGTTGGTCTCTTCTCCCAAGTGACAGGGGATAGGACAAGAGGAAATGGCCTCAAGTTGCACCAGGGGAGGTTCAGGCTGGATATTAGGAAAAATTTCTTTACTGAGAGAGTGGTGAAACACTGGAACAGGCTGCCCAGGGAAGTGGTGGAGTCACCATCACTGGAGGTGTTCAAGGAACGTGTGGACGAGGCATTGTGGGGCATGGTGGTGTTGGGTTGATAGTTGGACTTGATGATCTTACGGGTCCTTAGTGATTCTGCGATTCTGTGATTCCTCTGGGAGGGCCTTTTCCTTCCTCACCTCCCACTGTAGCTGGGAAACCAGCTCACCGTATTGTGGGTACAGCCAGCTGGAGGAGGAGGCAATTCCAGGTGGTTTAGTGGATTATCTACAAGTCCCTTCTGAAGCTCACTCAGTGTTGCACAAGCCCTGAGCACCATCCTTACTGTTTCTTGCAAACCCTCAGGCATTGACCCTGCTTGGTGTTTGATTCAAAGCTCACAAAATCTGTTCACACCATGCTTGGACCTTGAGGCAAGAGCAGAGATCAATCCAGGTCAATGCTGCGTACACTCACACAGTTTCTGGGAAGTCTGAAACCTCTGTAGGACATGCATCTCCTCAGTGGCTATTGAAATGTTGGTGTTCTCCCTAGCAGAAAGTCAACCTCTCTTTGCCCTTGTGACTCTCACCACAAGAGTAGCAATGGCCCTGTCTCACTGGCTTCAGACTCTCTACCACAAAGGAGATCAACTATTTACAGAGAGCCAGAGCTGGGCAGGCTTGCCCTTTTCTGTCTATGCAATTAATACATTCCCCATCACTGATTATTTGCCAAGCACAGATGGGCTCAGAGGCTATTCCCTTGTCATCTAAATGGTGTGGACAAAGGAGGGATTGCAGTTTGGGGGAACAGCTAGTGCACCCAAGTCTGAGTAAGAGACAACTGTGGGCTTATAAGAAGCAAGAAAATGTCGTGCCCTGCAAAACGGAGTACCAGAAGCTGGGAGAGTACAGAAAAGGAGACATCGGTGTAGGCTTATCTTCCTCCCACTTCTCTCTCCTTATAAATGTCCCATGTGGCTACTGGGCCACATGGACCTTTGTCTGCTCTTACGTTCTACTAACTCCACTGGTGCCCCTCAAGAGTGAAACACGCTCCCTTGGACTAAATGCCACTAATGACATTCACCTTCCTGTTGAAAACCAATGCAAGCTGCAAACCCAAGATTTCCTGGAGAAACAGGGGAGAAAACACTCCAGCCCATGTGATTTGCAGTAGCTATATGATTTCTTTTTTAATTTCCTCTTTTCCATCCCATCTGAATTGTGTCTAAAGCAAGCCTAAGGAGGCTCAGCAAAACCAGAACTTGGAAAAGGAAGGAGATTAACAGGATCAGGCAACTGGCTCATAAGCAGTGGAGAAACCTTGTGATGGGAGAAAAGGAGCCACTAGGGAAATTTTGATAAGAAACAGGATTAAATTACATCAGTTTGCATAGCTGAGCTGTGTCAGAACCTTGCCCTATGTAACACACAGTGGACTAGAAAGCAATGCAAAGAGCCGCTACGTCACCTCTCTTTTCTTCTTCCCACAGCAAGTCTCACCTGTCAATCACCATAAATTGCTAGAGAAGACATTTACTATCTGTTGGGGTTAAATGTGTTACTTTCATGCACTAGCTGGAAGCTCATAATTAGCTCACACCTTCTTATCAGACACCAGCTTCATTTTCCTGTTGTTCTTACTTTTATAGCTGTTTCGCCTGCCGTAAATCTGTCTCCACTGGGGATGCCTCATTTACATCCATGTATTGCAGGAAAGGCTGAACTAAATTAACATTAATTGACTCCAGTTCTGAGAAGTTTTAGCCACCATTTCCCATTCAGGGCAAGAGAGCTTCTGATCATGTAGGTGCAAGAACTTTAAAGATGCCAGGCTAAATTCTGTCCTTTGGTAAGGACGTATCCACCCAGAGTAATTTTTGTACTTTAAAGTACAGTTGCTTCAGTGTAAATTAGGGCAGAATCTAATCCACCACTAAGTTTTTCCAATGTCTAATTAGAAAGCTACATGCTAAAACAATTCCCTCCTGCTAGGAAACTTTGGATCCATTTGAAGTTTGGAAAATATCTTGCTTTTATGTCTGGACTCTCTAGGGCTGTTAACATGTCCTGGGGCTGCTGAAATGACTTTTCAATTCCATACAATTGCACTGATGAAGTTAAATTGTAATTATTTTCCTTTTTCATATTGCTTGCTCAATTTCTCACCATCCCTGCTGCTTTATATTCTGAAAATGTTGAAGCGGAGTGGAGAACTGGGCATGGCTCATTACTTGGATAACTCAGCTCTAGTCCAGAGTTGTCTGCAAAAGAGATGCTAAGGGGTTTGGTCTTTTTTTTTTTTTAGCTTTTCAAACAGGCTGTCAAGGGAACAGATTTTAGCCAATGTGTTTGTGCATCTTGTTAGTTGCAAGGGTATTGGGTGGGGGGAATTGCTATCGGTAGTGTCTGACTCCTCTCTCGAGGTATAGAGCAGCACCCTGCATCTTGCCAAGCATGCTTACTCATGTCTCCGGGATGCATTTTCCAGTGCTCCTGCCATCTTCCCTCACAGCCATTTGCTGTCACCAACTGTTTAATAAACCTCAGCATGGGCTTTGTTCTAGTAGATCTTGTAGGAGCCATCAGGCTACTAGAAAAGTCTATCTTCACGTTAGGTTAGCACCAACACTACCCCAAAGCCCACAGCACACAAAGGTCATATTTTTAGTGAAGACAGCAAGATGTGGCTCTTGCCATATCCACGTCAGTGCTCTGTTGCTGGCAGTCAGCATGTTTCCAGCTTGAAAAGGGGCTGACAGTCCCAGATGCTCTGAGCACCTGCAAGGTGAGTGGGCCATGGCACTAATTGCCCAGTTAAGGAAGAGTATGATGGACACTGATGGGTGCACAGAGAACAGCAGCGTGGACAGATCCTTCGTATTTTGAAGCCTGTGAAGACTTTGACACAAGAGGTTTTTCCAACCCACTCCAGTTTTATTTTAACCAGGGACTTTCTTATATGGGAAAGAGCCTTCAGAGTCTGGGTACAAGATCTTCATGAGTCTTCTCCAAAGTCTCGTAATGAATGGTTGTGGTCATGGGTATTTTGTTGAGCAGGCAGATCCTGGCAACAGGTGGTGCACTGCAGATGATAGCGTTTTCAGAATAAATGTGGCCTCTGGTTTTGGGGGAGTTTGCTATAAAGAGTAGAGAGCTGTCAGATCATGCTATGAATACACCCCATCTTTTTAAATTAAGGTCTTTCTCAGTGACAGAGACAGGTGTACACAGTACCACCCTCAGCCAAACAAACACACAAGCTAACAGACCCACCAACCTTTCCTTGGGAAAGAGTGTCCTCCAGAAAGATGATGCTTCAGTAAAGGTGAAAGGAGCATTTTCTCATGGGAAAAAAGCAATTATTCACATTTAGGTACAGAGCTGGAAATTGAGTGCTGGAGCAGTTTGGGTGCTCTTGCTGGGACAGGAGACTGTTTGTAAATCTTGGCAGGTTTTTTTCTAAATGACTCAGCTGGTGTCTCTTCACTTAAATCAGGCAAATTGCTTGGAATTCACTTTCCTTTATTTTCTGTCAAAGATATATTTTAATTGGGAGTTTTCAGATGTCGCGTTTCTGGCAAAAAATATGCAGGGCAATAAACAATGTTTCTTTATGTTTTTCTGCAAGTTATCCATATTTTCTGAAGTTTCTCAACTTTGGAAAAATTACAGACTGCCAACAGGAAGGAGGAAGGCAAAAAATGCTCAAAATTACTTATACTGTAGTGAACTATTCAAAACTGTGAAAACTGCAAGGTATTTTTAAGATTTTTTCATTTCGAAGTATTCTGTTTGGATCCTGTGGGACAGGTTTTATTTTGCAAAACTGCTTATTCATTTTTCACCATCTCCCTGTCTAGTCCTTCCATAAGGGACCTCCTTTTGATTATCCAGCTGCTATTGCTCTTTTCAATTAATGTTTTACTATTTTAAAGATCTGGAAAAATGCTTAAAAGCCTTCTAATGTCCATCTCAAAACTGAATTGCCACTAGTTATGCCTTTCTGAATTTCAGAACTTTTTGTTAGCCTCCTGAAGGTGTTCCAATGCACAGCTATAAAAAACCATATCACTATAAAAGAAAAAAATGTCTTGGCTGCATTTAGAATCCTCAGAAAGCAGCTTTTAGACCAAGTCAACAGTAACCAATTAGTTTTTTGCACACAAGCTTGCTAGAAGTTTTGGGGTAACTGCTAAAGGAAAGTATTTCAGCTGCTTAGAATCACTGAAGCAGACAGACTCATTAACCACAATGCTGCTAAGTGACATTTTTGCAACAGTTGACTGATTTCCGCCTAATTTTCACAATATTTCGGGGTAGATAGGGGTGTGTGCCACTTAGGGGAGGCCTTGCACATGCATGGAATAGAAACACATTAGAAATGAGTCACCTAAATTCATAAAAGTGACAAGGGATTCGATGATGATGTGAGGAGTCAGGAGCCCTAGGTAGAAGAGAGCTAGAAGAACGTTGTAGATGATATAAGCGGGGACCTTGAGCAACGGAACCAGAGTAGATAGGATTCTCTGGGATAGACCCTCAGTAGGGCTTGCAGCGTGTTAAGTGTCAGAGTTGGGAAGCACCCTCTGTGTTGCCCATGCAGCAGAAATCCCCAGCAGGTTGCACCCCAATGGTGTGAAGGCTGGTACAAGTCACCTGAGTTGTTACCTTGATGAGGCTGCAAGTTTTGCATTGCCCCGGCTAAAGGAGGTGGATTTTGCACTCTTCTCCTTCTATCAGTGACCTTGGGGAGTCAATTGGGATTTTTTTCCCCCTGATTTGGGCTAGGGACCAATGGATCTGGTTTAAGACAGCAGTTGGTTCTCCCTCCATAGCCAGCAAAGAAACCTGCAGGGTGTTGGGTCCTCCAACAAGCCTCTTTTCATAGAATTAAAACCATTTCAATTTCATAGAATTAAAACCATTTCAATTTAAAACCATTACCCCTTGTCCTGTCACTACAGGCCCTGGTAAAAATTTTCTCTCCATCTTTCTTACGAGCCCCCTTTAAGTATTGAAAGGGCACAACAAGGTATCACCGGATTCTCTTCTCCAGGCTGAAGAACCCCGACTCTCTCAGCCTTTCTTCATAGGAGAGGTGTTCCAGCCCTCTGATCATTTTTGCGGCCCTCCTCTGGACCCACTTTTCTCCACTACCTGCTGAAGGAGCATAGGAAAAGCAGCTTAATTAAGTGCAAATCTTTCAGGGCGACTGAAGTGGGAATAACTTCAAGGGGGCACTCATGTCTCCTCGTCTCCATGCACTCTAAGTAGCTTGAAATGATGCCTTAACCCCCAAACATCTAACATGAACATTTCACCTCCATCCCGAATACAAAAAAGACAGAGAATATGAATTTCCAAAAGAAAAAAGAGCTTTTGAAAAGAAAAAAAGAGATCTTTTTGGGCCAATACAAATACGTTATCATTTCCAAATAATTTTGGTTTCAATCACTCTGCTGAAAAACAGAAAAACCCCACCACCCTACATTTATATTAAATCAAAATAATTCTCTCATTTAAAAATTAGAGAGCCAAAGTTTTGGTTTAGAAAATATCCAAATAAAATATTTTAATTATTTTTGATGGGCTTGAATTTGTTGAAAGAGAGCCCTTTCTGACAACCTGAGTTTATTTTCAACAAGTCAAAACTTTCAGATAAACAAGTTAAATAAGTTCCCCACACCCTCTGTCTGGCTTGTCTACCTACACCGTAAATTCTCTCTTCATGTCTTGCAGGATCTAGCAGAACTGGGCTAGATCCTTCAAGCATTGCCAGAAATGCAAATCTCAGATCGCTGGTGTAGCTAGGGATATGTTACAGCATGAAGCTGAGGTATTTGCTGTCCATCAGAAAAGAATAACCTGGATTTAGCAGGATATAGACAACCTAAGGACCTGATGCAAGTGAAGTCTGTGCAGGTCCACCCACACAAATGCATTGCTAGGGTGCAATCTGCAGCTCCTCTGCTTTTTCCCTGGTATGGCCAGAGAGGAATTGGCCTTGGATTTGAAGTGACATTTCAAGGAGTGGAGACTACTAATTCCCTTGGATTTCAAGCACAACCATTCCCAACGCAACTCCGTAATAGTAAACTGATCCCCTTTACACCAGAGGAAATGCATTTTTACTTCACCAAAGGAAGAAGAAGAAGAATTGGCTTTCCAGTTACGAGCATTTTGGACACTTGTTAACTATTCTCCCCAAAGAATTGATGCCAAGATTTTTATTTTTTATTTTTAGGAGGAGAACAGCAGCTTTTTATGCTCTTATGAACAGCTGTACAAAAATATAATTAACTGTTCCCTGAGCTGTTGACAGCTGGCAGCACCATTTCAAGGTGAAATATCAAAACTATAATAATTTTGTCTTGTAAAGTGCAGGTAACCTGCAACAATTAGGAGCTTTTAAAAAAGTTGTTCTCCTTTTTGGAGAAAGTGAGTGTACAGTTTAACTTAACCCTGCAGACTTTGCCCTGTTCTCTCATGAAATAAAAGATCAGCAACAGCACTCCACTTTCTAAAGTATTCACTGCCTGCATCCCATCGTGGGATATCATGGGACGGTAGTGGATTTCACAGCCAGCAAAAAGCTGAAGGACACTGTTTTTATTATCAGTTAGGGAGAACATCTGTCCCAGTCCTTTGCCTTGTCAGGGTAATTATTCCAATCACACAGGAAAAACAAACTCCCCCATTGAAAACAACTGGATAAGAAACTAAGAGGCGAAACAGAATTCTTTGTCTGCAACGTAGGACATCTGATATCCTGCTGCCTGAGAAGAGTCTCTCATGAAAAAAAAAAAGAAGGGGAAAACAGCAACTTGGATTCTCCTCTCCTTTAGACTGGGTCAGCTGGGAGATGTTCTGGTGCAATCTTTCTCAGCAACTCTTTAAATGAAAAGATTTTCTCCTAGATACCAGAAAAGATAGATTTTTTCAAACCAGCCTCTGAAACTGTGAAAACATGTGTTTTCCCATGTGCAAGCAGAAAACATACCTTGGGATATTCAAATCAGGTGGCTGAATGCACACTTGCCCAATTTCTCCATACAAATTCCTGCCTGATGAATGTCTCCAGATGGCTCATCTAAGGGTATGTATGGAAAACATGGTCCTTACTTCGTTCATTTTATAGGTATGGATAATCTCCATGCTCAGCCAGCAAGTAGTAGTGTCTGAAGTCAGGGCTGTGCACAACCCACCACCACCACTGTTAAACAACAACATTCAGGTGGGATGTCCCAGGTCCTCGGATAGAGGAAGCAGTTTGTAATCCCTGACAGGGACCAGAAAGAGGGAAGGGTCATTTGAGGGAATCCCAGGAATTACCCCAAATCAGGTAAATCCAAGAAATTACTCAAGCAAGACCTTTTCATCCTTTTCTCATTACTACATCTGTTCTCCGGAAAGAAGCTGGACTCTGGACAGGAAACGACTGAGGGTTTCTCATATCCTCCACTCCCCATTTACACAACTGAGGAGCTTTACAAGCAGTAAAACCTTTTATCATCATAGATGCATCCCATGATTTCTTTCCCAAGCATGCAAAGCTTGTGCATGACCATCTGCAACTCTATACACATGTAAGCAAGGAGAATTTTTCTGGGATATGAGGGGAAAAGCCAGACTGAGGCCAAACAACGCCAAATGCTTAGGATCACACTTATTTCCTATTAGCGAGGAGAAGATCCAGGTCCCTAGATGCTGTGTGCAAGAGTTTCCACGTCTGCGCAGAGCAATGGAAGAGGCCAGGAGGGTCCAGGGAGTAGCCTTGGAGGATCTGGAAGATATGGGCTGTGTGTCCTCCTCTGTCATGGGCTGCCTGCCTCCCCTCTGACCAGCACCTGGGCTTCACCTCTCCCCCGCAACCTCACCATGCAATTGCTGGTGTCAAACAGGTATCCACAAATGCTTGTTGCAGTGCAACGGAGCTTTTAATAGCTTAGCTTGAGCCAAACTGGAAAAAAAAGAAACTTTATTTGAAACAGACGGGGAGTGTGCTCACGGGGAGGTCATCACCTTGTGCAACTTCCTTGTGTAGAGAAGCTTTTGAGTATGTGTCACCCTCCTCCTCCTTCAGGTGGGGTCAGTCAGGCTGCCTTAGCACACCAAGAAGAAGTACATTTAAGACTGATGTAAATGTGATATATACTCAGACTATCATGTCTCTGAGATGAGACTGGGAGGGAGATACCAGCTTTTCCCTATGCTCACAAGCCTTTCTGTAGGGCACTAATGATGGTACAGTGTCCATATAGTGCTGATTGGACCATAGAAGTATCCTCAAAATATTTTCGTACTTGCCCTTCACCTTCTCCTTCTTCAGAAAAATTTAATCCCAAGATCCTTCAGGAGACCTTGCTGGTCTCAGGCACCTTTCAGCAGTTTAAAAAGTGTTGAGCCATTGTGTCTTGTGCACACCAAGACTTCCTTCTAGCAGAATGATGCCAATGGCTGCTGCAGTTTCCTGGTTGAATTTTAGATCATAAAAGCAGGTATTTATTTTTTTGGAAATGCCATTAAAAAACTTTACCTTCATACGAGGCAAGCAAAGGTTGAAATCAGGTTAGACTGCATAATTTCATACTTATGTTCCTAATTGTGTTTTTGCAGTGTTTCACATTACAGTTTTTCCCTGTCTCCTAAGCTTCTTTCACTTGATAAATATACTTGTATTATGAAACTGCCCACTTTCTACATTCTTTTTCACTTTCTTCTCTCACATCAAAGCCAATATAAATAAAGAATAAATTGTTGAGCTAACAAAACTGTTAAGAGAATACACTTTTTCCCCTGGAGCTGTAAAGATTTCCAATACCTTAGCAGAACTGTCTTAGATCAGTAATTGTTAATGGAATAAAACAGTGTCAAAAGGTAAACACGGTTGTTTGATAAGTCAGGTTGACTGTGCCTTTCTGGACCGTGTCTCTTGCCTGTCTGCTTTTGTTTTGTTAAGATTAGCTGTTCTCAGTTTAAGGGAGTAGCCAGAAAATGAATTTTGTATACACAGCTCTGTTTGCAACTTCCAACCCCTGCACTTTTTCACTTTAGCACGGCTAGCACGTATCCTCCTTCAGAGCAGCTTTCACAATATGCCCTTGCACAATGTCTAAGTCACATATCGTGGGTACAACACTGAGTGAACCTCAAAAGATGAGCCAGTGAAGGCCATGCAGCAAAAACATTTGAAAGGCATAAAAAATTAACAGCTCAACAATTCCAGCAGGTTGGACAACAGTCTGACCTTTGCCATAAGGAAAACCAGGGAGATACCAAGCAAACTTTTATGCTATTTTCTCTAATTGTCCATGTGACACCTATTTTCTCCCAGGAGCAGTTCATGGCCCTGCTAGGGCTGGGGACTGCAATCCTGAGTCTGGTCTGCCAGGAATTTATGTCTGAGCTCCAAATAATCCAGCTGGCTCATTTTAAATACAGATCGGTGACAACCAAAATTTTGTGGCAAAAGCCAGTCTCACAAAATACTAATCCAGGCTGGGGAAGGACCCTGAGCACAGTTTGCCTTTCCCAACATTCAAGAAGACAGAGCTCATGAGATGGCCTCAGAGGGTGGATTTCCTCCAAACTGGGATTAATGCTTTGCCAACACCTTTGCAGCCCAAGAACTCACACAGCTTGTTGATACCTTGGTGTTGAGACAGATCTAGAGTAAAAAATGGGCAGAAAAACATTAGGCGTACCAACAGTTAAATGGGAGCTAAGAGACTTTCAAAGGTCTACGTTTTGGCTTTGGGCACCTAAAATGCCTGTTATATCAAAGTCCCTTTGCAGATTTCACCATTTTTCTGCCTCTGCCTGGTGCAGCTGGTGGACAAATATGACCTTCAGTTGTCGGCACCAGTCAGGCTGCCATCATCACACACCACTGTTGGGGTGGAGGGTGGTCAGATGGACCTCTGTGAGGGAGGCACAGGCAGAGTACTGTATGTGAGGAGAAGTCAAGAAACAAAACCATATTTCTTTGTTAAACAAATTCCAATTAAAGACTCATGGGTAAGCATTCAGAGGGTTCACACAGGAGAATCAATATTCTTGATGCCCCAAGAAAACACTGAAAGAATGGGATAAAGTTAAGCAGGGGGAATCGCAGAGGTCAGTTTGGAAAGGTTTGCTGACTATGAAGTCTGTACTAAAATCTGTGCAGAGTTTGCGTAAATCTAGTCTACTGTCAAATATCCCTGCGTGCATAGTTATACAGCACTGCTAGCGCTAGAAAACTCTCTAACCATGCTCAACCCACATGGTTAAATCCTGCTTAAGTTTAAGTATTCCAAGTTAAACACGTGCTCTGAATTGGGGCCTATGTGCTTGTGCCGTACTCCTGTCTGTAAAAATCCACAGCTCTGTTACTACAGGCTGTAGCAGAAGGGGGACCTCTCACAAGAAAATCCTGAAAAAATTGGAGAACATGTGTCTAGGTATTACACATACGATGCTTCTCTGGTTTTAAAACATTTGCTACCTCAAGAAAAACCTAAACAATGCTGGAATACAAGTACTGAGAAGATTTCCAGCCAACAATATTGGAACTTGTCCACCCAAAACTTGGTGGTGTCCGTTGCTAAATTCATCCACTTTATTAAGGCAGGTCTGCAAATGAGCACATGGCGTCTTTTACAATTCCCTTTGACAATCTCTAGCTCTCTATCAGAAGTTTTCTTTATGAATACATGTTACTTCAGCTATGTCTGATGCAACCCTCCAATATCACATGAAAACTGCACTCATTCTGTGGTTTGCAGGTTGGTTTTTTTGGTCCAGTTCTTCATCAGCTTTTGAAACAGCCAGAGGGAGTGGTTACATTTTAAAGGCATTTGCTTCTCTGTCGCGGTCAGTTAGAAGTTTCTTCTCTATTACTTTCCTTTGATGGTATGTCATGTTGTTTGCAGGGTGTTCATACATTTGCAAGAGCTACAGCATCCCTGTATGGAGCAGAGACCGGGATGAGAAGGCAATTCTCAGCTTGTGCAACACAAAGGCGATGGTTGCCTGGGTTGGGACTTCTTGGTAATTCAGAAAGAAGCTGCTATTGTGCTCTATGTAATCATGCCCTGTTGGGTGAATGCATGCCAGTCCTCATTAGTGATGTTACTGTTACATTATGCTAATTGCATCTTTGAAGCTCTGTAATTTTGATTTTTCTGAACAGCTCAATAAAAAAGTTAATTAAAAAAATATGTTCTCTGAAAAGGGCAAGAGAGATGCTCTCTCAGGAGCTAGGGAGACTAGGAAAGGAAAAGCTTAATCTGTACTGTCTAATTGATCTTAGGCATAAAGACAAGTTATTAATTAATTAATGCTGCTTCAGATGAACTGAGAGTACATGAGCAGGAACTAGGCTGTGGACACCAGGAAGCAGGAGATAGGAGCAAGGCAGAGCAGAATTTTCCTCTTGGCTTCACCTTCCTCAGCAATCCCCTAATTAGGAAAAATTACGAGTATATACTCCCCATGATTGCTTAGAGAGCAGATTTCATAGGTTTCAAGAAGGTGATGACTTGAAGCTGTTGCAAGATGTGACAAAAGGATGTCCAACACAGACGTGCTCTGCAGAGGTAGGGAACACCGGGAGACTTCCACTTTCTTCTTCTGCGTGGAGACTCTCTGGGGGAGTTCTGTCTTGCCACAGATTTCTTGTGCAGGAGCAGCCAAGTCTTTAAAGCCTATTTCTAGAAGGATATTTAGTCACACAAGTTCTCTGATCTAGGTTTCAATCTCTCCCGCTGTCTCAAAACTCCGTAAAATGAGGCTTTTCCACCCCATTTATCGCATCACATCTATTTTGGCAACGATCTCTGGAGGGCAGGAATGGCCTTTCTATTCATATAGCTGTCTACTGAAGTAAGCAATAATAACTCGATGGGAAAGTTAAGAAGTTACATAGAATACACTCTTTCCATTGTAAGACGCCTGAAACCTTTCCAAATTTTGCTTTTTTTTGTTGTTGTTTTTTTGTGTTGAGAAATGCTCTTCTTCCCACATGTTCGTTTTTGTTCTCGATCTGCAACTCTGAGCGCGGCTATGAAGTTCGAATGGCTCTTGCTGGTCAGAGCCTATGGGGCTTCTGTCTTTCTGTCATTTCATGTGTCATGCAGACAACCGAAACCCGCAGCAATAAAAACTTCACAGTACAACAAACCCCCATGTGGCTGATGTATGCCACATGGTGTATTCTGTTTGTTACTGGTCACACTTGGAAATTATTCAGTTTCTTTTTGCCACCCAGTCCCATTGTATAAAGCAACTTTTTCCTGTTTGAAGTCCAGTGTGTTTTTGGGAAAAAATGAGGCATTTCTTTTGCGTGAGGTAACAAATCTCATTAGAGAATATAACTAGATTTTGCAGAGACACAGTTCTTATCTGCATCTGTGATTTTCCTCCTTTTTTTTCAGGCTTTGGACCTTTAATGTTTGTGGCCATACAGACACGCATAAGATAAGTAAAGCCAATCAACAGACATTGCTTGTCTTTAAGAATATTTTAAAGCCTTCAGTTAAAATCCAGTGATGTGAGTGATATTTTTCTATGACTTAAGGGTCCACCACATGCAAAAATATTTATCATGTCATGTCTTTTGTACAAACTATCTTATACAGAATAGCTTGTGGTATTAACAGTGGAGAACGCGTGTAAGAATAAAATGTAGCTACTAGCTAACAGGTCTCAGGAGACAGGCCAAAATACCTTCTGTTTGCTGGGTTTTGGGTTTTTATTTAGTTTTGACACAACGACAATTTTAGTAAGCTGAGTCCAAATGTATTCTCAGCTGGGGAGAAAGGACTGATTGATGGTGGTAAAATATTAAACTGTTCAAGGTTCCTGCTTCACAGTATATAAAACCAGTCACATCAGCTCATGTTTCACTTTTTATGTCTTTTCTATGCAAAAGACAAAAAAATCCGATAAGCATAGCCCAAAGCTCTGCCAAGCTGCCCGTACAACCAGCCTCCTCAGCGTGCAATTACTTACACATTTATCATGAGAAAAAGACGCTTTTAGATAACATGACTGTAAGGGGTCAGAATGCAAATTGGGTGTGAATTTGCTCTAACGGTGTGAAGCACGGCTCCTACACAGCTCCACACATTAAGGCAACGGGCGCTGACGTCTAATTGCATCAGTCGGCTTATGGCTTCTAGGGGCCAATCTAGTCACCAAAAATCATCAGGGGCTGTTTGGCTTCAAGCCTCATTGACATGGACACACTTGATACTTATGGGTAAAGATGTGCACAGATGTGTTGGTTAAGAGCAAGACAGGTAGCTAAGGAGGTGCTGAGGATTGTAGCTGAATTAAGGTTTAAATAACAATACTCCACGGTCCTGACAGCTACTGCAGCTTTATATTAATCTGGCTGTTCTCGGTTTCCCCATCACTGACAGAGAGTAGGCAAAGAAACAGGATCTCTGGCTCCAGTCTTACCTGGGTAAGCCGGGCTCAGGAAACAGTGTGCATTGACCGCTGGCTTGCACGTGGGAAGTTTGGTCCTGAGGAGTCACTCACGTCACAGATTTGGTCTTTGCAAACCCCACCAAGCTAAGCTCAGAGGTACTTACTCCTTCTTTCCTTCCCTGTCAACCCAGGTGTATTTTGAATGACAAGACAATAAAAGCATCTCTACTTTTGCAAAGATCCATATGAGAAGGAGATTTCTCCCAGGCTGAATGCGATCACAGTGTTTGCCTGGCTTGTATCAGCAATGCTTCTGTGCTTGAGCCTGGCAGCCCGAGCAGCAAGCGATGCCAAAACAGTTTTGACCACTACACTCAAAAACACCAAAGGGCAATACTTCTCCGCTGAGAACAATGGCCAGAGCTTGACAGCCATTACTCACAAAAGCTCCTGGGCTCTGGTATACCCAGAACTTGTTGGCATTTTGCAGTAGGGCAGAGGCATCAAGTTGCCCTCCAGTTTTTAGGGTCATGGTGAATTTAAGAAACTACAAATGAAGATGAACTCATAAAGACCCTGCAAAAATACTCGTCAGCAGCATTCCAGCCAGCATGTTTCATGCATCGTGTTTAATACCACCTTACACCATCGTGGAAGCTACAGGGAGGGCACAGGCACTGTCATGTTAAGTTGCTCTTAGATGGGAACAGTCTAGTGGGTGGCTTCTCAGTCATGGCTCAGTAGTCCTGGAGGGCAGGCGGGGGTGTGTGCAGCACTTCCTTTGTTGACGAGGACATTTGTAATGGAAGATAGCACGATTAAGTTTACAAGATGCAAACACAGAATGACAAGATGAAGTTCTCCAGCACATGCTGCTTGAGTCGTTACGAATTACAGGCTAGAAGGGTGCTCTCAATAGCTGCAGACTGACAGTTTGCTAGACAAAGTGATGCTGGGATGTCACATATATCTGATAAAATGCACTCAACTTTGCCATTTCCCCTTTAGAAGACTGATAAGGGCTCATGACTTATTGTAACATATTACTTGAATTACCATAATTTTATCCACAAACCAGGATCCAATTGTGAAAGGCACAAGTTGAGACCTATAATAAAAGAGCTGTTCTTCTTCTCAAACGATTCTCGCCAGAAGTGTGAGGTTGACACAGATGGAAGAGGAAGGGCAAGGACAAAAACTCAGCAGGATCAGGAATGGGCTCTACATTCCAGTAGCTCAATTGCAAAGATAGGATGTGGCAGCTCCATGAATGTTTGTAGATCCCATCTCCCAGGTAAGGAGGCCCCAGGGGAGGACATGCTAAGGGACCTCTTGGAAAAGTGTAGACAAAGGTATGGGAAAGTGCAGTCCATCCCGGAAGCTGACAAAGAGGCCTTCACGTTGTAGCATCCTCACTCAAAATGGTGCCTCTCTTGTGAAAGGGTGCAGGTAATCACTTGCAGCTGCCACCAGTTTGAGCTGAAATCACTTTTTTCCCTCAGCACTAAATGAGGATTAGGCCTTTTTAGGGTTTCTCTTGTTTGTTTGGTTTTTTTTTCTTAAATTCATGCCAAAATTAATAGGTCAGATTAGAGCCAGAAATGAAACAGTCAGTCAGGTGTTCAGACTGCCATGGCAATTCATTAAAGACTCCTGTCCCTGCTCGACCAGAAAGCCAGTTCTGATGCAGGAATCAAGAAAAATTGTGCGCTCCTGACTTAAAAGCTTTACTAATTATCCCCCTCTGTAAAGAGGAAAGAACGGCCACTAACCAGGTTCATGTACCTTGCTTATATAAACCATGTTGCTTAGAAATGGCAATGCCCAATTTCAGAGAACATAGAAAGGAAAGAACAGAAAACAGTTGCTGTTTGTAAAGCTGGAAAGGATGACACAGCCCATGGACGTGTCTGTGTTGGAGCATGGGATTGGAGGGCAAAGTAATCCTTGCAGATGGGTGCTGAAGGGAATCATACCTGTCTGGCCCCTGAATAAGCATAAACCCACGTCTGTTTGCCCTGGTTTCTCTCTTACTAGAGAAAAACAATTTTATCTGGAACACCAGATAACTGTCATGGCATAGAGTGATTTTTCCCTAGGCATTTAGGGTAGATATTAGGAAAAGTTTAAATACACTCAAAATTAGAAGAAACAAGCTTGTGACAGCTCCCTCTCTGGAACAGGTTGTATTTGTCAGGGATACAGGGAGATTTCACAGTGTTTCGTTTTTCCCTCAATTTCTAGGATCCCGTGATTTCAATAGTCATTCAAGTTTTGTAATGTCGTCTGAACTAGGCAACTGTTTTGAAAGTTTCCAATACAGAAATCACTTATGATTACAAAAGGACTGAGGGCTAGGAGAGAATTGCATCATCGGGGCTTGGCATGCAACCATGGCACTGAGTCCTTACCAAAGAGCAGCGTTCTCCCAGCCAACCTTAAATGGCTTACGCTCATACCCAAATTCGAGCTGACACCTTGGGCCAGAGCCTGCCCTGCCACTTGATAACAATAACACAGTGGTGAGCTGGATTCCCTGCCGTAGCAGAGCCAAAGCACCCATGCCTCGGGATGCACTCCAGGCGCCAACCAGCAGCACAGGAAAGAAAATTCTTCCATTCATTAACCATTCCTAAATTGTCCAGTGCAGTGTTTCTTGCTCCTTTCTCCAAAGCCCGTTGAAACGCAGGCTGTTGGAAAGGAGAGATGACTGGGCTGGCACAACAGGGCACCTCTTGTGTACTTCTACCATGTTGCTCGAAAGACATTTGGTGCACGGATATGATGCGGGCACAGGGAAAGAGTTCGGATGACTCACAGCCTGTTTAAAAAAGTTTTGCAACCCACATGTTCCTGTTGCTAAAAGACACCATGTGCCAGCAAATAAGCACCCCAAAATAGAGAACACAGAGAAAATAAATCCTTTTGCTCATGAGTGAGATGACACAGGCATGGGGCAGTTGGGGCTTCACAAATGATGCTTATAGAAGTGCTGCACTGATGGTGTCCTCTGAGAGCTGTTTTCTTTAACAGAAGTTTCAGAGCAGCTCATGGACCACCTGCCAAAGCAGCATCTCCAGTGCAGGCTCTGGTACCCGCAGACTCTGCCCAGCTCAGTCTCCAGAAGGTTTTCCTTTGTAACAGACAGACCTTAAGCACAGACACCTCTGGGTCAGTCACCTTGAGCAGAAAAGCCAGTTGCTGTCCTTCCTTGATCTTGAATTTCGTTCCCGTCTTCAATGCAAGATACACACATACCAAGGACAAGCTCCCTTTCCCACCTGTTTTCAGGAGACAGAGGAAAATGTATTTTCCCTTCTCCCACACTCCATACCCTCCTTTTCTCCTGCTTCAGCTGCTATTGGTTTTCTTTAATAGCTTCACTTTGTTATAAACTCAGCTGCCAAGCTGGTTTGGGGCGCTGTAACCTTTTGTAGGCCAGTTAGGGAGAGAAGCTTCATGACATAAACATTGCGGGACTGTTTTTTTTGTCCCAAGAGTGTGTTTTGTGGGTTTTTCTTTTCCTACCCAATGAAGCACACTATTCCCACAGGTGGTGATGACAGAGAGCTGGAAAACTGCCTGGTGATCACTTTAGTGCCCAGCTGATAGAAGAGCATGTCACCTCGGCTTTGTAAGGGCAAGAGCTCGTTGCACGTCCTCAGGCGGTGGCCCTCTTGCCTGCCTGCCTGGTGTCTCCCAGTGACGGATCTGACATCGGCAGCCACAGGCAGACATACCCTGGTCTTCAGACGTCTTTGGCTGGAAGTCACCAGGCTGGTCAGGAGAAGGAGTCCCGCTCTCTCATGCTTTCCTGTGTCACCGGTGAGTTTGTGTTGCGTGGCCTCACAGAGGTGTTTGCCATCTGAGTGAAGGTTCGGGGCAGCCTCATCTCTACCAGAGGTGGGCACCTGAATGCTCAAACACCTTTGTTTTGCAAAAAGTTCTTTGAAGAAGGGCTGTTCCCTACATGGCTGGTGCAAATGGGTGCATTTACACAGGCTTTTTCCCCGACTAGGCAGGACCTGCTTTAAAATTGAGCAGGTTCCCGATTTGCTATCTGGCATGGAGGTGAGCTCCAGCGTGCTAGCTGGATGAGAGCAGATGTATGCAATGGTGGTGCCCTACTTTTTATGTGCAGCTTTTATGTGAGCAAATAAGGAATCTTATTTGCTGTGCCTAGTCAGTCCTCAATCTATTTGTGATTTAGGCTCTCACTCAGAAAGAATCCCATCGAGGCATCCAACTCCCCTGAAACAGGACATAGGCAGGGTCCGCTTAACTGTTCATATAGAAAAAACCCGGGCCACTCAAGCGCAAATTCAGGGATAGCTTTCCAAGCGTTCAGCACCTGCAGCTTAGGGTAACTTTTTGGAGGAGATTTGCACCGCTTATTATGACAATTCAGGCCGGGTTTTCTTCAGAGATCAGTCTCCGGTTTGCTGGATCTCAACCCTGACCAGTTGTTTTGCTGCTTAGATGACAACTGAGCAGATCTGAAGATCTGGTCTTCAGCAAGCATTGAAAAATACCACATTTCAGGGATTGCACATTGTAGGCATCACAGTCGTCTGGTGCTTGCCAGACTGTAAGTAATCATGCCAGCAGCTAGCAAGCTGTCAGTTACTAGCGTAAGCTGAAAATCCATCAGGAATTGTTTATATTTCACAAGGGGATGGATAGAGAGAAGATTAATTTTATTTCCCTTTAAAAAGTGTGTGTGTGTGCGCGTATGGCAGAGGGTCAAGATAATTTTAGAGACAGATTTCTCAGCGGGATCCCTTACGAAGGTAGTCCTGTTGGAGTTAACAGCCCCTTGCCTTGGCACGGCTCCTGCTAGCATGGCTGGAGCTGCAGAGGAGGGCTCTTTCCCCAGGCTGAATCTCGCAGTGGGTGCTCTGAGCTCTGCTCCAGCTACACAAACCTAGTTCCCAGCACCGGGAACATTGCTGAGGCCTTATCTTCATCCCTCTGACATTTATGTGGCTCTGCTGTGCTTCTGGAAAACATGATTCCTTTCCCATAGCCCAAATCATAAGCCTGGGATACAGGTCCCATAAATATTAATCCAAACAGGCAACGCCAGGGCTAGATAATAACCTTCTCCAGCACTGTTTCCACTGGACCTGATACCCGGGCATTAGTCTGTGTCATAAATTCAGACCCAAACTCACTTCCAGAGCATTGTCAACTGGAGGGGAAGGGCTCTGCGGGGCGTCTGGTCAGGATCTGCACCGAGACCCTCTCATTAGGTATGTATGGGTGTGCACAGGCTGGATCCAGGCAGACACATCAATAACACTGTGGGGGAGCATTTTAGAGACCAAGGAGTCAAAATGATAATTTTTGTCTTTCCTTCAGTGGTCAAGATCATGGGCAAGGATTCAGACGACTCATCAGTTCTTTGCTGCTGTGTGATGGGCTTAAAAATGCAAAGACATACAATACATCTGGGCCAAAGTATTCAAGCTTCCAGATCCATAGGCGATGATGTTTGCACACTTCCTTCTTCTCTCCATGTTCAGGGGAAAAAGATATTTTGGAAAATATATGAAAATCTCATGAGAAACAATAGAGCAGGCAGCAAGACTCAGATGGCCTGTTGCAGACTCATGACTGAGATTTTGGTTGGAGCTGCTGTTATCATTGCACAGTTGCACTGAGAAAGTTAAATCCCCGGAGCTGGAGGGGCTGCTGGGTGACTGGTCAGCAGTTCATTTTCTGCACTTGCTAGGAATGTGAACTTGCTGCTTTTTACTTCTTCAGGACGTAACTGAGCAAACAAAGTGGAACTTGAAACATTTTTAAGCTTTTTAAAATCATACAGAGAGGTGCTTTTCAAATTGGGCACTGCACAATACTTGAGGCAGATTAACCATTTTTGGATGAATCAGGGGTTTTCACGCAAGCTTGCATTTTCAACAGAGTACAGGAGATTTTGCACTGATTCCTCTTTCCATTAAGGATCTAGTTTTCAGCAAAGGAAAGGGAGGAGGAGAAGAAACCCAACACACCCATAAAGCAAAAGCTTTTACCTCAACCCTGATGCCGCAGCTGCAACCAGCAATGTTGTGCCGCGTCTTGCTGTCAGGATGCCCCGTGGGAGTTGTAGGTCGGGTGATTCAGACCACCTTTCTTCACTTTGGTCCAGGCTCGCTTCAGAACCCAGCCCTCCCCTTACCCAGAGACATCCTGCTCCTGCCGACATTTCATAACCCTTTTTCTGAGCCCCAGCCCCAGTTCTGATTTACACTCGGGTTGCTCCGCTCCAGGCTTGCAGAGGGCAACACGAAACGGAGCAATAACTGGGAAAGGGAGCTGGCAGGCAAAATCAGGTCAATAATTAAGACTGGAACAACCCCCACTTGCTCAAGTTGGTCGTGCTACACAAACACCAACTGCCTGGCCTCGGGGCTCTCCCGTATAATGGCAGGCCAACGGGAGTCAATGAGGCCGGCTCCTTTGATCCCAATTTCTCAGCAGCTGTGCAAGTCATGGCCTTTAGTCGCTTGCTGCTGACTCACGGTGAATCACTGCAGGCTGGTACTATAAAGCTGCCTTGGAGGGCAGAAATTAAGTTTGTGCTCACTTTAAGACCCTATTACGCCCTGGGAGCAGTGTGAAGAGCCCTTTGTACAACCTGGAGTTAGGTTCATTATATTTGCATCCTCCTATAACATAAATTAGCATTATTTGAGCATAGTCTTTCTTCGGAAGAAATGACAATAAATTAAGGTACCAAATTTGTAATTAAGGGGCAGCAAGTTAGTTAATTAATCTTATATCTAATTAGCCAACAACAAATTACCCAAGCAGGACTATAAATCTGTTCAGTGAGCTCCAACAACTGCGTGCATAAAGACCTGCCCCGTGCTGTTGGGAGCTCCTGATGCCATTCGGCTGCCCTTTGTCTCCCCAGCCGCCCCGATGCCCCACCTTCGGGGCTTCTGTCTGGTTGAAAGCTCCTTTGGGCAGAGAGCATGTCTTTGAAGTGGCTTAGATCCCCCTAGCACAAAGTTTGGGGCCTTCATGAAAGTAATCAATTTTACTGAAATTTAATGCAGGATGAATAGTGTGTTTAGCCTCATCGCCGGTCTCAGCAAACAGCTTTAAAGCGTCTTTTTTACATGGTGGTTAGTAACATCATGTGCTAAAGAGCTGTGCAAGTGGCAAGGATGACCAGCTACTGGTAAACAGGCAGGTTGCACTCAGAAAATCATTACAGAGCTGTTTTTTTAACAGGTTGATGTCTCTTTCACTGGAATTACAGGCTCCACAGTACACTACATAATGTGAATTGCAAGTTCTGAAATGTTTTTGGTTTTTTTTTAAGGCAAGCTATGCAGGGCTACACTTAGCAGGCAGGCAAGACCAGGCAACGCAGCTAAACATCATAAAGGTGCATTTTTTTCAAGTAGCTCCTAAAGCTTATTTTCACAGGAGCTGCCAATACAAAGAGGGATTTGTGACTACAGTTGAGTTAAGGAGCACAAAAAGTACATGATGTCTCTATGAAAATTACAACGTCTTAGCTGTGGTTGGCTTAACGGTCGGCTTTATACAAAATGCTGTAATGCAGCCAAGTTGCGTCCTGAGGCTCTGTGTTAAAACACACACAGCAAACAATGAGAAGAGATAAAGCCTGTCCCGAGAGCTGCATGCATGACCACAAATGTGTTTTATGGCAGCTCAAGGATGGTGCTTTCCTTAACCTACTAAAGGCTGCGGGGTACAAGTGGCCCTAAAAGGAGGGCACACACCCATTTGGGTAAAGTCTTGGCTCTGAGAAAGCCAATGGGAGATTTGCCATTGGCTCCCACGAAGCCCTTCTTGTCCATTACTGCATCCCTCTTCTGATGACTGTGGGCCAACGTCTCAGCTGGTGTAAAAGCTTTCCTACATTTACTGGGTTTCACTGATTGATTCCATTTGAGAATATGGTCTGCTGAACACCATCTTCCCTGGCAAAAGTGCATACATGTACTAGCAAAACTCAAGGGGACAACCCTTAAAGTCTCCTCAAAGAAGGCTCACAGAAGCCAATAAATGTTGTGGTTTATTAGGCAACTTTAGAAAAACCCAGACAAAGGGAGATTGCCTTTAGTTCGCCCATCCTCTGACCATCTGAGAGAAGACTTAGTAACTACATCAACAGGCCAGACTCTTGGGTGTTATTAATGGAGGCATCTCCACTAACTTCAGTTTTCTCTGGCAAAGAACTGGGGCCCTTACATCAAATGCACTTGAGGGCATCATCCATCTCACAATTTGCAAAGGTGTTTGTGATTATTTATTTACAAAGCTTCCCTATTGTGGAAGTCATGTGTAGAAGCAGAGCTTTGCCAATGCCTAGCAAATCCCCGCACCAAAGTAAGTTTGCACAAGAGTAGTATAATAGAGAGTAAACAAAGCATGGCATGAGGCCATGGAGCTGAATGTTTCCAAAAGAGGTATCTTTGTGGGGAGACATGGCATAAGATGATATGAAAGGAGACATAAAACTAGAGCAAAATAAGGAAGAAGAGCCAAAATTCTGCCTTGATTTTCTCTCATTATTTCAAGCAGACATTTGGAAATGATGGAGTCAGTTTGAAGATCATGAGATTAAAAATAATCCAGGTTCTTCATCTTTCTGAGATGATATTTTCTGTTGTTTGTCTTTAGCCTGCTTTTAAACAAAACCTACATCTTGCACAATGATGTGACTTCAGGGCAGACCTTTGAGAACAACACGAAATACCATGAAATGAGCCAGGGCATGGTGAAAATGAAGAACATGGAGTACCTGCGCGTGACTCAGAGGAGAGCTAGTCACAGCAGAGAGGTCGGGAAGAAGCTGCAAAAGGAAGCCAAGAAGGAGCAAAAAGCAACAGAGCTTCCAAATGGAGGAAAACTTAAAAAAAAAAGTGTATTTTAGGCAGAAGGAAGGGTGGGTGCAGCCCAGCAGAGATCTGCATTGCCACTGTCCTCGTCTAGGTCCTCTTATTGTACCTGTTCTCAGCAATGGGCCTGATCAGAAAGCTTCTACTGTGTTTTCAGGAGTAAATTCAAAGAAATGTACTTTTCGACAACGCATTTTGTGAGCAGCATTCCTCACCTGTTAAATTAAAATCTGTTTCCGCCAACTATCACCAAAAAAATGAAGGCCGAAGTTCACCACTCTGGGACCCAGCTGATAAACAAAGTCTCCTTGAGGCCATCGGCTGTTCAGAGATTGTGAGAGTATCCTTTTCCCAAAATAACCATATCACATCTTTGCCTGTTCTTAAAATCGTGTTTGAACCAGCCCTTTTGGAAATTCTTGAGATGCTTGGTTATGCTTTGTTTACTCTCAAATTGGAAGAAAAAACAGTGCAATGCAAGCAGAATTCTAGCTGAGACAAAAACACAGGGGCTAGACTGCCCCATTCATGGTTTTCAACCTGATTTGGCAGATTCAAGGCATTCAGATAGATCTCTGGAAAAAAAATCTGATATGAAACTAAAGCTGCAATGAATTCAGTACTGAATCTCTTTCCAGCCTCATGGGCCCAGCACTTCAGCCCTGGGTTTCCGTTCTTAGGGTCAATCCTAATTCCTCCACTTTCAGAATCAACCCATTCCCCTTCTGGCTCTCCTTCTAAGCACTTCAACCCTCTTTGGGAATATCATACTTTTTCTCAGGGGCATGCATTGCTTATGGAGAGTTTCTCTGACTAGTTATAGGACTGTAACAAATGGAAACCTACATGTTGTTTTACTCTTTTAGGAGGCACAATTTATTTGCTTCCTTAAGAAAACAAATGCTGACATATCACTTCATTTATCCAGAGTTTGGAATGCTGAAATCTGTGGTAACCATTTTTTTTGCCCACTTTCAGAAATATTTTGCAATACATACACCTACTCATTAGATTTTAAAAAATTTCGCCAAACTCACCCACTCACTAGATCAAAAAAAAAGTCCGTTTCAGTCCAAATCCACAACATGATAACAGGCTTTTAAACAAATAAGCACATTTCTTAAAAAGAATCCGTATTTGCTAAATCACTTGTACAGCAGTGCGGTAAATCAGCCCACGGTCTAAGTGATACTTGATAGAACAGACTAGCTGGATATAAAAGCTTAAGTTTCTCATATGCAGCCAGCACTAATGTTTGCAAAGCCAAGATTTGCTGTTTAACATTTTGAATGTGCTCTCCAGTTTGACTTTCTCGCGGTTGCAAGCACCTCATGTCAGCATTCCTTGGAGTCTGCATAATGTACATATACGCTGATCTTTAACCTCTGTGTCATCACCCAGACCAAAATCAATAGAGGGGTATGACACTGGTGGGACCATTTGCCCACAGAAGTTCAAACAGACAGATGGGCTGTTGTACGAGCATAGGGCCAAAGAAACGTGGGGTCGGTCGAGGGGGCTTTATTTTTTCAAGGTGTGAAATGAAGCTCCCAGAAACTAGATACAGAAGGAGGTGGGTTCAGCGTCAGTGTCAGCAAAACCACCACAGGTACTGTAATCTTTTCACGTTCAGGCATGGAGAGAAGATTCCCTGCCTTTGGGCTTTGCTGTTTCTTGTCTTTTCATTGTACAAATTCCCCCAAGATCCACATAAATATCACTTTCTCTCTCGGACTAAACTAGCTCATGAATAATAAAAGAAAACAGGAGTTACCCTTCATGGTGCCCGTAAAATTTGTTGTCCTTGTTTGTCCTAAGGGACTGTGACCGTTTTCTCCCAGCTTTCCCTCTGCAGTGTATGAAACGTGGACAGACATTCAGAGCCTGGCAGCTGTGCACTTGCCAGCCTCGCAGACCGGGATGGGGCAGCTACACACTGGATTCACTCAGGTGATAGGCGGTGGAGGTGACAGAAGATGGGGCTCCCAATGACACAGCTGCACGTGAGGCCACACACCAGCGTTTGGCTGCAGAAGGCACCCGCTTGCCAAAATTCAAGTCTTTGAGGTCCTCAAGCATTGTGAGAAATATACAGGGTGAAGATGGGAGCCAGAGCGCTTGGGTGAGTGGAGGTGCTTGGAGGGAACGGCAGAGCCCGTGCAATGCCAACCCCAGAGAAGGGCAACTTCACTCCTCCTTGTACCTGGACAGTGCTGGAAAACATGGTGCCTTTCTATGCTCTGCTTATCCTGGCTCCGGGTTTCTGCTCGGTCTGAGCTCCATATTTATAGCAGTGCCCTTCCCCTCCTCTTAGGGGGGTTGTAGAGACCGAAGCTCAAAGATACACAAAGCAGCCTGGTGCATTAACGCTTGAAAAGTTTTACAGTCAGAGCGCTACTGCCATTTCCCTTTCTCTGTATTTCTTCTTTTATGCCTGTAGCAGCCCATGACTGAAAATCAGGCAGACATGTTCAATTGTAAAAATAAAAATATTTTTAGTTCACATTTTTGCAAATGCCCTTTTTTCCCCAAAACAGTTTTTATAATGCAGCCTAGTTAATATTTCCCTTTCATTCTACGCTAGCACAACACCTTAGAAAGATGGGATGAAAAAGGCAGACTGCACTGTAGGAATAGACCACTATTCCCAGGCAAACTGATCTTTAAAAAAATATCGTAATTAAATCAATATGTATTATTACACATAATGAAGCAAAATGTATATTTTTACATATTAACTCTATTTGCTTTTACTCTTTACATGTAGTCTTAAAAATATTTATTTTTGTGCTTAGAATAACAGAATGAAAGCTCAGTGTTCAGGCTTTATCTGGCTGGCACTTATTATTCCCATACGTCAGGGCAACAACCAGATTGGTCTGCCAGTTAATTCTGTGACTCTTTTTCCCCTTTTCATCTGATCCAGCAAAGATTATTTTCTTTGCAGATATTATTGCAAAAAGGTGACTGATTTTCACTGGGCACAGAGTTAAAAATTAAAGGATCCATTAAGTTTATTCTTTTTCTGAGAAAAAAAGCACATTTGCTCAGGACATTAAATTCCATCTAAGGAGCAGAGATGAGGAATAAAGATGCTTGCAATATTTTAAACAAGACTCCCTGTTTTACAACAGCAATGCTGTATTTGGACTTTCACTCTGGCGAGAAGTCCCACTCCCAGCTCTGTTCACTGAAAGTGATGGCAAAGCATCCTGTTGACTCTAATGGAGCAGGGGTCAAAGACAACAGGGCAGCCCAGAAAGATGAAGTTGTTAAGATCAAGCTTTTTATCCCTGATACATCTGAATCACCTACCATTTATGTGTGCAGGATTTTTTTGCACTGTGTTTTGTCTGAATGCGCTACTAATCTATCTGTGGCGAGCTTTTGGAGGTGCACCACCACCACCCTCAAGAAGTTCAGTTGGAGCCAGAGAGCAGGTTCTGCAGAGCACTTTAAGGAATGAAGAACATATGGTCAGTCATGATCTGCATTAAGGAGCACACTCCTTCTCCTCCCAAGGCACAGCATATCACACTGGGCCTTTGGCTGCACGCCTGCAACCTGTCAGGACCGTACAACTGATACACTACAGCTAACAGGAGCTGCAGAAGTGTGTCTGTAGCTCAGTCACAACCCCCTTCCTGACAGGTCAGTTATTTTGCACTGAGTTCCATGACACTGTGCTTGAACACTTCCCATGCCTCGTCCTGCCAGTGCAAGACCACCTCAGACATTTCTACATACCACCATGACAGTGGTAGTGTAGCCCTGACCAATATTTGAGTCTGAAGCCTTCATTTCTTCTCTTGGAACTTCTGAGATGTCCCTGCAGCAGGACCTGGAAATGCTTCTCAGCTTGCATAACCAGGAGCGCCCACACTTGGCTTACTGCCTGGTGGGATGAGATGTGTCCATGCACCAATGCCCACCACCATACTCTGGTCTATCCATGGGGCTGGAAGGAGCCCTGGTGTACACCGGCCAGATCCCTGAGCTGGCATTTGGGGGTCATGGCTATGGGACACGTGGCTATGGGATTCATGGCTACAGGATGATACCTTACCCTCATCCCAGCCGTCATCTTGGCGACTCTGCTGGAGAGTTGGAACAGGAAAATCAACAGTGTCAATGTTGGTTATGGACGGAGGGGGAACACCAAGGTCAGATTTCCCAGACCTCCATGGACTCCTCCATGGACCCCCCCATCTTAACAAGTGCAGGTGGGCAGGAGCGGGGCATTGCAGCCCAGCTGCGATGCAGACACCAACTGCAAGCAGAAGTAGCCTCTTCATTTTCAGCAGTGCCTCTACAACACAAGTACTGAGGACATGCAGAGCAAGCTGGAGTCAGGAAGCGAGAAAAGGACAGGGAAGGAGTTCGTGGGAAACAGAGTAAGCAAAATGCTTCCCTTGGAAAGGTGTCGTAACCGCCATGATAGCAAAGATACGATGCTTCAGATGTCAACAGGATACCATGGGATCCTGGAAAAACTGCACAGCTTCTCTGCTGCAGAACTGTTCATTCACCAAATAGTCTTTCTTCCTCATTATCAGGTTATTACAGACAGTTTCCCTACTGCTAGAGCATCAGTGTGAGACTTTTCATAGCTGCAGCTGCTCAGGCAGAATCAGGTATCTCAACATAAAGGCACCTTATGTACATAATTCATTCCCTTCCCCTGACAGAGTAACTAGAGCAATACAAGCAACTTTATATTGACATAATTCATCCCCATTGGGGGTGTTATATCATGTTAGAGAGATTTAGATGGTTAATGTGATAAAACTTGTGAATAGAGAAGCTAGTAGGATCTTGAATTAGTTTTTTTACTCCTTGCACTCTACATGACTCACAGTAACTCAAGCTTGTAAGAATAACAGAATATAAATCGGCCAGGACTAAGCCGCTTTGCTGGTACAGATCAGTTTTTAACTACCTGCATGCTCAAACCTTCCACAACCACAGAAATCTTGTACAAGGATAACAGGTTTGTTCCTAAGTAATGTATCATCTACTGCAAGCACCGCATATATGCCAAACTTTCCAAAGGAAACCATTGATTCTGGATTCCTTTACACCAAAATGCCTGTCCTGAGAAAATGTATAAGGTGTCTTAAATGGGAACTGCTATTTGTAAGGAAAAGAGCGATAAGGTTGCAATCTCTGAAAGATAGAGATTGTTCTGCAGAGGGCCATTCTCTTATCTTCCGGACATTCTTGGGGAAGAGAAAAGAGTAAAAAAAAGTGCTGAGGAAGAAGGAAAGAGATCTAACAGCCAATAGGGATTGATGAACAGAAAGGGTGAGAAAGGACAGTCTTGGAAAGGGCCTAGAAAGTAAAAGACAACAAAGAGGGGAAAAAACAGAGGAAGGCAAGGGGGAGGGGATGGGGAGAGGAGAATGTGTGAAACAAAGGTGAAAGAAAGGAAAGAAGAAATGAAAGTGAGAAGGGAAGAAAAGCCACAGTCAAGTGCTGAGATGAGTACTCTCAGTTCCTATTTTATTTATACATTTATATGCCGGGCAGTGTTTAGTAGGTGTCTCTAAAGGCTGTGATTTATTATAATTTTTCCTTTTCAGTCCTGCGGAGGAAGGGGCAAAGGCCAGGAGGGGGCTGGATTCTTTGCCTAGGGCACGGCTGCTCCTCAGGCTGGCCCTGAATTCAGGAAAGTGCTAATGCTCCCTGGAGCTGGAATGCAATTAATTTTCTATGGCACAATGTTCCAAACAGAGCATATTTGGGGAGGCTCAGGTTTGTGATTCTAGGCTATCCTTAGCCTATCTGTGCAAATTGGATCTGCCACACCAGCTCTCCACACCAGGTTACTATTTTACACTTGGGAAACCAGCACATCTGGGATTTTTGACCTGAAAAGGTTTGTTTGCATGACATTTCTTTAAGTGAAGAGGGCGAGAATCTCATTTTACCCACGTAAGTACTCCACTCAGCAGCCTGGCCAGAGTCCACTCGAGTCGGCAGCAAAATCTCCTCTGACTGGTCTCCCACTGCATTTTTTTTACTTTTATTTAAATTTTGTAAAGGTCAAAATTGGGGGATCTTTTTTTAACAAACACTGAGCAGAGACACTGGATGATTTAGAATAATCAGTTTAAAACCACATGTGACACGTAGCTGTAGCAGCATACTTTTTCCATGACAGCTTGTTGTGTGTCACAGGAACATTTGTTACTGATCACTCAATTATCCACAAATTACAGCTTAACTTCATTTACACCATTTCCTGGTAAAAATCAGGGCAGTCTCCTGAAGCCAATAGGCCCCATCTCCTGTCGTACCATTGCAATCAGTAGATTATTGATAGCTGAGGAGAATTTAACCCACACTTATAAATATCCTTGCTTTAAGACACTTTGCTCCTATCTTGCAGTAATGCCAATGCTTTTTGGTTGCCATGCACTTCAGAATTTGCTAATAAGAAACCTGTTTTTTTCATTAGTGGCCAGAATTTTCAGAGGGGAATTTTCCAAAAATTTCCATTTTTTCCCCTGCCTCATTTAAGCTTTCTCTCTGAAGCCAGAAAACAGGTCCTTGCACACATCTCCCACATGTGCTGCCAGTGCAGCTATTCCCCAGCTTTTGGGGGACGTAAGGGGACATGGGAGGGTGACAGCGTTGTCCTAGGTAGTGCAGGAGTTACACCCAGCTTATGTGTGTGGGCAATTTTGGAAAAGCCAGAGTTATGAGACTCACAGGTGGGTTCGGGCTTTGCTTTGTGCTCTGGTTAGGGCTTGCTTTGAGGTTCCTGGAAACCTCAGGTAGATAGGCTGATATTTCCAGAGCCTTTCTGCATCTTCTTTGACCACCTCATGTTATAAATGAAATAAAACAACTCAAAAAAACCCCCTTAAAATACATGAAAAAGTGCAAGCATGCATCTTTTCCCCAGGGCAAGAGGGCAAGCAAAGCCTCGTGACTGCTACTTTTAGCGAGGGTAATGCCTCTGAAGAAGGAACAATGCTCTTATTTTGGGATCCTGGTCTGTAACCTTTCCAAAGCAGAAAATGAGTTGTTACCTCTGGACACCTATGCCACCTTTTGCTGACTCAATCAGAAAATAAAAAGAAATGATTGACCATTGCAGGACTCAGCCCATTCCAACCTCCATTGTGTAAAGAATAATTGAAATGGTTGTACCATACCAGGAAAGTATGACTTCATGGTGTTTAAATAAGATATGTTACCCAGTGGAGGCTGATAGAAAGAGGATAAAATACGCTGAATACTATATATTTAGACTATTGTTTGGTAGGTGAAATAATATTTCCTTGTGAGTCACTGACTTTGCTTGTGGATCAATACCGTGATACAGAGGCAATAACTTTGCATGTAGTGCAGCTTCCCCTTGGTTGAGTCCTCAGGAGAGAGGATTTGAATAATCTCTTTGCTGGCACGAATGCGCTGGCAAAAGCAGGAGCTCCCAAACTGCGCTCCCTGATTTACCGCTGATACAAAAACTGCTTTGAGGGAAGTATAGCAGGAGTCAGAGTTTTAGTTTAGGATGGGAAGAGCATCCTCATCTGGGAAGTTGGAGGGTCCCTGTTCTCTGCTCAGGGACCCAGGAGCACACCTGCTGCTCACAGGGACACCCTCTGCTCCTTCTGCCACCAAGCGTTATCCTGGCACATGCAGGGCTGAAGCCCCAGGCCTGGGCTGTTGCCCTCTGCTAACTGTACTAGAGCTGCTTAAATGGGGAAGAGCAGAAATTGTCCCTCAAATCCAAATGGTGGGAGAGGCTTTGCAACCTGGGAAATCCAGCCTGGACCCTTCCTACCACCATTGCACTGCAAGAAGGAGAGGCTAGGTGTTGGATGGAGATACCTTCCTATCTTCTCCCAAGCAGTGTGCTACAGCTGCCAAGGTTGCAAAACTCTTTAGATGGCTACTGGATGAGCAAACCTCTTTTTTTTCCCTTAAGCCTACAAGATGGAGGCCAAAAGGCCAGTAGGTGAGCCAGCCCCAGACCTAACTGTTTTCCCTACAGAGGAACAGCTTTTCCACGCTGGCTTGTGACCAGGCTATATGCTCTTCTAGCCCAGGGAAGGGGGTCAGTGCCTTCCCTCTGTTTTGATTGTGGTTGGCAGCAGAAACTTTAGCAGCCTGGCAATGCCCATCACTGCACCTGAGCAGGTCTGGGCTGTTGCTGACCTAATGTGACCACTCTGCTGAAAGCAGGTGATCTGGAGCGGAGGTTCGGGGCCGGCTGCGGGGAGGGTGGGTGGCTAATTGTTGATGCACAGTTCTCTGGGTTTTGGGCCTGAAGGTACACAGTGCATGGTATCATCTGAAAGGTGAGTGCAAAAGCTTTGAAAGAAGTAAAGGAAATCAGGCAGGGAGCCTCCATAAATCTATCAGAAAGTTAAATACTGTAAAATCTCCATGTTGTTTACCAGCTGTGTCTACAATGAAGACAGAAATAATCCTGGTAAAACATGACCTTTGATCAACAAGGTGGAGAAATTAGGTCAAGCAGGTTTTTGCTTGGCTGAAACCATAAGCTGGGGATGGACAGAAATAAAATTCTCTTTCAAAAATGTATTAGTCTGAGGACTCCACAGAAAGCTGCTGTTCAGCAGCCTGCAGCCAACTAGCTGCACTTGCAAACCTTCCTTGCATCGAGCGCCGAATGCAGAGGGCAGGGGAAAACACATGCACACAGAATAGGAGCAATTGCCTGCTCCGTGAGCTGGGTTTTGATGCTTAAATTACGTTACAGGGCATGCTCTGGCAGGGCTTTCCTGTATGACCTTGGGGAAGCCCTTCCCTCGGTTCAGACTCAGTTATCTCCACCTGCAAAACAGGGCACAGTCACTCCTGCGCTAGGGCTGTGATACGAGGCGCGCCCTGTTCACGGTTTGCAGATGGGAGGGTGTTTCATGGTGTCGCTGCTGGCACATGCAGCTGCACACCCAGGTCAGCCTGCACGTGTCACCTCTGCCTTTGCACAAGGGGTCATGGTATTGCAGCGGGGCTCCTCCTGAGCATGGTCTGTGCGCCTCAACGGTGTCCGGGCAAAGCACAGAGCCAGGGCTCGCCGCATAGGCAGTGAGGGTGGACGTGCTGTGCTTTGGAGGGGAAAAGAGGTTAGCTCTATGAAAACAGACTCTGGCTCTTTTTATTTACAGCAGCAATGTGTCCTTCTGAGACTGGCACCAGCCCATGTGTCCCGTGGTGTCCCATCAGGATCCTGCACTCAGCCTGAGGTCACGGTGCTGGGTCTTGGTGCCCTCCAAACCCCGTATTAGCACTGCTGAGGTTCAGGCTGGCCTGAGGGGGAACCAGCGCTGAGTGTGCTGATCTATAATTAATGGGTAAAAGGATCTTCAGAAGAACTTGTAATAAGGAAAAAATGCCACCACAGAAAATATGCATAAATAGCTAGACAGCAATTTTGGATGGGACGGGCAGTCCCTGCCTTCACCCGCATCCCTGGGCCCGTATGTGGGGACCACTGACCTGAGCAAAGGCATCCCAGTCTGAAATAGGCGAAGAAGAGATCACGCACTCTCTGGATATTATTCCATATTTGATGACAACATTTCCCAGACACCAGGCTTTCCTGCAAGCAGCAGTTTAGCAGGGTCCGGAGACACGTGAGCACTCAGAGGGTTAAATCAGCAAATGGGTGACATGATTTTACGCCTGTGGGCGGTTTGTTCCAAAGATCAGCTTCTCTCAAAGCAAAAGTAAACTCACAGTGTTTATTATGAGTCACTTAAGCAAGCAAATTATTAGTAGAATCTGATCTGTGGTTATGCGAGTTGGGACCTGAGGTGAAGGCTAATTATTTTTTTTCCCCTTTTTTTTGAAAAAAAAAAAGAAGGAAAAACTGGCTGCCAACCTCTGAGGTGCTTTAGCAACTGCCATAGGATGATGCTGCCTGCACCTATCCCAGAGCCGCTCAGCCTGGGCGTCTCTGGGTGATCCTGGAACTCTCGGTGCTGCTGACTTACAGAGGATGTGGAGCTGCTTTTGCACACCAAGGGCTCAGCCCAAAACCCGCTGACATCCCGGAGAGTCTTTTCATTAACTTCAAGGGGCCCGGAGTCGGGCTTCGTGTGAATGGCCGAGGTCTGCAGCGGGCAGCAATGGCCCGTGCACAATGCCTGCCCTCCCGCTGCCCTCCCGCTGCCCCTGACCTCCCGCCGGAGCTGAGTCACTGCCGCCCCGGTGCTCTCAGAGTCCCCTCTGCCCGGCGGGATGGTTAGCTGGTAATTGCTGTGAGTTTTTTCTCAGGGCAGCACCTCGTACGTAACCGGGTGCTGGGATGCTGGGATCTGCTCAGGGACCAAGAGCACAAAAGCAAATTGGGAACTGAGAGGGGACGGCAGGGCATTTCCTTCCCTCCCCCCTACAGCGAGCGTACTTCATCCCATTTGAGGGTCCTTTCCATTGAAAGGAAAGAAATAACCCCCTGAGGACCAAGCCTTTTCCCATCTGGTGCCTGATGAGGCTGGGGCTGCAGGAGCAGGGCGCTCTGGGCTCTCTCCTGCCATGAAGCCTTCTCTGCCTCCAGCCCTGAGCCACAGCTCATTTGGGTATCTGTCTCCAGCACCACTGTAGACACTAGCACGGCAGCATCCCGGTTGCTTTGCGTTGTGGCAGCCAACAGCTATTAAAGCTTGTCCTAACGCTGGCCTGATGTGTGGGTGTTACACAGGCTCAAAACAGCCGGGCACTTTTTGGGGTGAAGGTGGCACTGAGAGCGACCCCAGGGCTGCTCCGAGATCCTGGGAGCCTCTCAGTCCTTAGCATGACCAACATAGGTGGGGTAAGGATGGTCTACAGGCAGAGGCGGTCCACAGGGTCTGGACACCCCTCCAAGGGCTGGGGGGGACCTGACTCATTAGCTAGTTTGCTGGAGAGGCAGAGAGGCTGTGGTGTTGGGCTGAGTTATGGTACCACAATGGAGGGAAGAAGGAAGAGGCCACATGCTCACATCCCATTGCAGAAGAACTGAAGTTTGATAGATCTGTCCAGACTGCACAAGTTTGCCCAGCACAGTGCTTACCCTCAGTGCTCAATAAATAAACAACAATAAAACAATGTAGATGTTTTCTGCATAAGGTAATAGAGTATAGGTCTCTTGAGTCAAATCCGGAGGCAGTTTAACAAGGCTCCTTGGAGCAGTGGCTCTGTGTTGCTCTCTGTTTGTAGAGCACCATGGTGCTATTCACATGATTTTTAATGCAATAAAATTACACAATAATGTAATACAATAATAATAAATTAGAACAGAGACGGTTCTCAGCCATACCAAATGAGGAAAGGCAAGGTTTCACTCTTGCAATCCCAACTCATTCCATAACCCTAGGCAAATTGTTAGATTTTTAAAAGCAGCCTTGTTATTTTTTTTTTTCTTTTAGTGAAAGAAAGTGAAGGCTGCAGAGAGAATTATAACTCCACCAATGCACATGGGAGAATCAGACACTATGATGATAAGTGTAGTATTAAATTGGGGCTTTACAATTCATTTTCCTGAGGTCCAGCAGGGACCACTCAGCAGGAAATAGGCTCCAGCTCTGTCCTGGGAGACAAGGTAAGAAATGTGAGTTCCTGGGAGCGCAAAGCTGGTGAGGAGTGAGCGAAACGTACTTGCCAGCCCAGCTACGGAGCAGCACGCAGCCCTTTGAGCAGCCCTCTCCTCCGCGTCCCAGGGAGTTACAGCTCTTTACTTTTCCTGCTCGCTTTCTGCCAGCAGTGTAAAATTCTTCGCTGGGATTGCTGGGAGCAGTGGGGAACCTGTCAGCTCCCAGCCCGGATATGGTGGCCTTCACATTCAGAGAGACGCTCCCCCGCCCTCCCTCCTCTCCCGCTCCCTAAAATGTCTCTATCTCAAGGAAAAGCAGTTTAGCACATCGGCAGTCATGTTCAAATTCCAAGGCTAAGCACGCAGCCTGGGAGGGGGGGGGGGGGGGGGGAAATCAGGTGCTTCTCAAAAACAATCAACCTGATTCACATGCAGCTCAGCAGCTTTTTTGATGGCTCAATTCCAGATTTCACAGCTATTCAATAGTTCTCTTGTGTAGCTGATCCTTGTCTTAGAATTCAGCACAACTCAATCCATTTTCCCTTTTCTTTCTATAAACACCCCCCTCCTCCTCTTCCCCTCCCTTCATTTTCTTGATTTACATCTCTAGGGAGATGGGAATGTGAGGGAGAAGCTTGTAGCCTTCCTTCCTGGGGGGCCTTGAACTGGTGTCCCCTGTCTCAGGTTCCCATTATCCTCACTGTGCAAGCCGCAGCCCCTCTGCACTCCAGCCCTACTCAATTGGAATTTAAATGCTTCATGATTGTTGTCTCACAGAATAGGAAAGTGCTGCATTAAAGAGTAAATTACAGCAGACAAGTAACTGCCTTGGGAAGGAGTGTGAAAGGAGAGATGAGCCCAGCACAATGCCAGTTTGCGAAAGAGGTTTTTTCCAAAGATGAAACAATCTTCCTGGGACAGTCTCGTAAGGATAAATATGAAGCGGGCAGCGTGGATATGTGGCTTTGTCTTGAAGGAGAAGTGCAGCGTGCTCAGCCTGGAGCAGGCCCACAATATGCAGCTTGGACACAGATATGAATTGTGTCCCAGAGCCAAGAGCGTAGCTGGATCTGGGCTTGACGTTTGGTCTCTCACGTGGGCTGGATCTGGGCAGTTTCACTGGGATCCAAACTACTAGGCAGCTTGTACAGAAGTGAACAGGTTTTCTCATCTCCTTGCTTTTGCTGCTTTCTAAGCACAGACAGAGTTTAGAGCTTACTAGTGGTATCTCCCATCCTTGCTGAGACCACCCCAGGGACCGTCATCCTCTCTTTATCCACTCTGTGGTGATGATAATCTGTTGTCTCAACACTCTAGTTGTGGCATTGGGACCCTTTCCCTCTTCTCTGAATTGAGAACTGTAGAAAAGCAGAATGGAAAATAAGTCCCCAAGATGTCTTGGTAGTTCTAGACATGCTTCTTTATGCCTTCATACGCTTTTCCGTGCTTCAGGTCCAAGCCCGTGCTTTTTCCACTCAAAACAGACCCACTAGCATCAGCCCCAAAACCCAAATGTTCTTGTGCTCTCTGAGAACAGACATTGCTCCCCTTTCCTTGTGTTGTGTGGCACTGGATATGTCTCTGGTTGGGGCAAAGAGAAACAAGCCACCTTCTGCAATACCAGGGCCAGGTGTCTGCACCAGACCTACTTCTGCCTAATCCTGCCTCCATGTTAGTCATCACTGGGCCAGCCACAGCAGATCCTGAGATAGTTTTTCAGGTGAGGTCTCTATGAGAATGAGATGCTGAGCCGACTCAACATGGAGCTAGCTATAGCCTTAGGAAGGGTCTATTTTCTTGCCTGAAGGGCAAAATGTGCTCTGCTGGCGGTGGAAAGCGCCCTGCGACTTCTTATGAATTGTAAGGACTCTTCCAGCTACATCGCTCAGCTGTGTGACGTGGGGTTTCTCCAGCAGGAAAGACAGAAGACAAAGGCTTTGACATTTGAGGGAAACACAAGAAACTGTTAAAATTATGGTTAATGTTCATCCAGAGCATCTGAGGGAGGAGCAAAAATGAATTAGTCTCAGTGGCTCAGCCACAGTGCCAAGATCGGGGACAGAGACCAGCCACGCAAAAAGGGAGCAAACTTCAAGTATTTACCCTTGAGAGATACTGATAGCATCTGTCTCCTTAACATTTAGGTCACCTTGCAGAGCCTGTCATATTAATAGAAGAATCAGGAATTAAACCAGCCAGGTGGTGTAAAGCATAGGTCACAGAAGCCCTAGGAAAAGCATCAAAAAATGACATGTTCACTGAGATCAGAGAAAAAAAGATCAGGAGAGTTTCTCTCCCCTTTGCTCAACAGCATATGCCTTTCAAACTGTTCGTTGAAGTAAGGTGCCATGGACACGCAGGAAAATAGTGCACAAATATGACTAAGAGAAATAGAAAAAAAATGTGCGCACACACGTATGCATGCCAGCAAACAGTCCTTCCCCCTCCGAGATTGCAGGCATACACTTTCCCCTGAGCTGGCGCCGAGTGACTCCTGTTTAATTACTCCTCTGGAACCGCTGTAGTAAAGGCTGTGCCAACATTTTCTTTTTTTTTATTTGAAACTACATGTGAGAAATGCCCCTTGGCTCAATGTTGACAATTAACGTCTCACGCTGAAATACATTTTTGTAAGGTTGCTGCATTTTTTTTTTAGTGGCCATTCTGAAACGAGGCTTTTCAAATGGTCTTCACCAGGACTCTGCTACCTCCCTGTGCCTTTGCATGTTGTGAACCCCAGTATCCCAATAAAACTGGTTCAAGGAATGAACACAGGCTGTTGTTCCCAGTGAGAATATTCTGAGTTTAATTTGGAAGAGGGTCTACTTTTAGAGCCCACAACCAGGGGCTCTGCAATGCACATCAGGATTTGCTGAAGTCCCATGGAAGTGACAGCGTTTTGTCCTTCTAAACCCAACTCTACACGTCACGTAAGTCCCCAGGCAGAGAATAATTTAAAAAAAAAGCCTTGTGCTAATCAGGTGCTCTAGTCTCTTTGACTTGCCAGGCTCAGCACTGTGTTGATTCAGGGCCTTGTGGCCCAAACCAAATGCCACTGAAAACAATAGGAAAACTGGGCTTTGGATCAATGCACGCACAATGTGACATACTTTGGTCTGAGGGCTTTTGAGGACACCCAGCGTGGTGCCATCAGAGCACTGGCATCCTACGGGAGGCCCACAGCTGGCTCGGGGTGTGCCAGCACCCCTCCGCGGCCACCCCGCAGACCCGCTCCCTTGTCTCACAGCACACGGGGCTCTGGTGTGAGGCCACAGGTGAAGAATGTCCTCCAGGGCTTTGGTGAGCCATGCCTCTCCTGAGGAGACTTGGGTCAGGAGAGGCACCAGCCAGGAGAACCTCTAGGGATGGGGACACACTAGATAAGTCCTGTTCTTATTCTTTTCAGACTTTTTCTCCTGGCTTCTGCCAGACAAGAAACCAGCCTTTGGGCTTACCCTGAGTGGCCGGTCATGTGTTTTCAGCAGAACTGTGGCCATATCCTTTAGGTAGGTGAGACCTGGCTGTGGGTCATGAGGAGACAGCTGATGGTGCACAGATCCAGGACAGAGAGGGAACAGCATCAGGATTATAAGCATCAAAATCCCTTCTCCCCACATGAAACAAGGGCCAAACTGCTCTGCCAACAGAGCCTCCAGCCCCTGTGCACCCCTTTTCCTTGCTCCCTGCATGCAAGCGGTTCCTAAACTTCCCTCACCACAATAAAAATTGCCACCTCCTCTCAGGCGTGCCCTGCCTTCAGTACTCGCCCAGATGCTCCAGTCCTGCAGGATTTCTGCCTGCTAAGGGCAAGCAATTAGCACAGGTGTCGATTAAAACCACCTCTGCCTCCTGATCCCCACTAGCACCGAGAGCATTGGCAAAGAGCTGCCGCATCTTCAGTTGTGTCTACCTCTCCCTTGCAGGCAAATGCAAACACCAGGCTCCCAAGCGCCAGCCCTCACTTTGAATTTCTCTGCTTTGGCTGCTTGTCTCCCAACTCTTTAGCATGTCTTGAATGTGGCTTATTGTCTGCTAATAAAGAAAAGAGTATTGCTCTCCAGCAATGGCAAGATCCCAGCTTTCGTGCCCTGCTACAGAGCCAACTCCTGTCAGGGAAAGCAGCTATCACTGGAGGTTTTAAATAAACCAGTGCTCCCCCCAAAAACCCTCCTGTTATATAATGCTCTTCTTCCCCTCCTTTTAATGAAAACAACCAAGTAACTGTCTATTTTTACCATGGTAGGGATGGATCCAGCAGCCCTAACTTGTACATGTCCGTCTGGAAATCAGTGGGAGCTCTGCCTGCATGGGAAAGCGCTGCAGGACCACGATCAGGAATGACTAACGTGGTATAGTCCTCCCTGCTTTGGTCTGAGAGAGGCCAGAAAAACACGGGCCACAACGTAGTACACATTTCGCAAGTGACATTTGGTGTTCGCCAAAATACACATCAATATGATGGAGGCACATAGTAAAAGGCACATTCCTTTACCACACTGTTACTGTAATATCCCAGTGCCTCCACATTAATTTGTTCCTGGGAAATTCCATCATCACTATTTCAAGCCTGTGGCCGTTCAAGCCACTTAGGATGATAGGAAATTACCCTACTCAGGAAAATAGAATAATAAGAACAGGGATTAAATTTGCCTTCATCTTTAGTCTGCGCACCATTCTCAATCTCTTGCAAAATATTTTTCAGTATAGAAGGATTCCAATTATGTTCTTAATAAAGTATGAAAAATCAGCTGAAAGGGAGGGTTTGGGGTTTTCCTACAAGGTCCAAAATAAGAGTAATACTGCACTCAAATTCCCACAATAAAATGTTTAGAAAAAAGTTTATTAAAAGGGGTACTCTGCTCCAGAAGAACTGACCATATGCAGTGGAAACATTGCCAGACTGCATCAGATGTGGTTGTGCTAGTCCAGTGATCAGGTCATCCGGCCATTGGGTCCAACAGCAACCAGCATTGACTGCTCCTAAAGAAAGCAAATGCAGACTGACCTGCTGTGGAAAAAAATGTCCTTTTCAGCTTGGTAATTAGACCATCTTAATCCTGAAGGTTCGTGTCTCTTCCAGAACATCTTGTGCATCCATCCCTTACTGCTCCAGCAGTTATGGATGAGTACAGTCATGTCCAATATATCCATAAACATACATAAATAGACTTAACACTGCACAGATCTTGTTGCCAATGATTTTATATGGCAGTAGTTTCACAGTCAAATAAATATCTCATTCTATAATACCTTTATTGACTACCAATCATGCTACTAAAAAGCTCAAACATGCCTGAAAGTTAAAAGGTTTTATTCTGTCACATCGATTTGAATCTAGGACCAGAGAAAAACATGTTTAGCTTGGGTTTTGGTATGCAGCACCAAAATAAGCAATGTTTTTGCTTAAATTCCCCAGTACTGAAATGTTCGCTGTGTGTGAGTAGGCTTGCAGTTCCCAAGGAGTCAGGGTCTCCGTCTTTCCTGTCCACCCTTGGGTGTGATGGGGACCCATAGCTCAGTACAGCTGCCCAACTTCTGACAACACTTCTTGTGCCATTTTTTGAAACTGCTCCGTGGCTGTGGGCAGAAATCTGCGTCACCATGGGGCAGAGCTGCAGAGGTAATCGTGTTTGTAGCTGAGCTATGGAGGTCTGGGACAGGGAGCTGTTGATCAGGCAGGGTTGGCCCACAGTGAAAATCCTGCAGTGCTCCCAGGCCACAGCTCCCGTCATTCACATCAGGCAGATGCACGCATGTCTTGGGTTTATAGAGAGCTGAGGCTTCCCGTACAGAGGATTACCAGTTGGGAATGTCCCCATGGGCCCAGCAGCTTTGAGTAACTTGCCATCCATTTTAGGATTCACCTTAGACTAGTCTGAGCCACCTCTGGAAGTGCCTTCTTTCACCACCTGCCACAAGAAGAAGCCCCAACAACTAGTTTAGATTAAGTGTGAACTTGTAGGTGGACACATTTCATGGGAGGTAGGTCCCATGCACGACACGGCAGCCCTGTGCTAGCATCCTGCACCAGCACAAGCCTCAGAGCATCCTCCCGTCCCACCTATGTCTCACCCTCCTGCTGGGAAGATGTGTAATGGAGATTACCAAAGAGTCTGTTCTCACATTCCCTGTGTCAGTGTGCTTATCTTTTATTTTTTAAAAGCATTGCTGGTTTTACATGCAAAAATAGAGCTGAAAACCTGTTCTGCCTTTGCCAGCTGACGAGTGACTTGACCCTTCACGGACAGTATTGCTGGTGCATTTGCCAGAGTCCTGCCTTGACATGGAGCATCACAGACCCAGGAGACAACTCTGAATGAAGGTGCCCGATGCACTCATCAGTACTGCTGATTGCTGAGCACAGAAAACCTTTGCACACACACTAGGTGACTGAGGATGAGTATAGGAAAATAAGATTTGCAGTTAAGTGCATCTTTTTTCCTTCCAGGATTTGTGTGTGTATCAGCATGTTCATATAAACCCTGAAAGAAGCAGTTGATGGCTGGGAAATGAGAGGCTGTAGTTAGATATTAAGAGGTTTTAAATAAGAATGTGTATATAAGTGTCCTCAGTCAGTGTTTCTTAGGCTTTTGCTTTGTGCCTGGAGTGGGCTGTGTGTGTTGTATCTCCAAAACTCCCTCTGTCCTTCTCTTTACTGTTGTGCTGCTCCTATATTCCACTATAATGTTATTTGGAAACAGCAGAGGAGCAGGAGAAATGGGTTTATAAAGGAATGTTAAATAAATCTGAAATACACAGCCTACAGCTTCCTACTGTAGTGCCAGTCAATACAGCCCAAGAAATTATCTGCTCATTATCGACACTAAGATGACTACGGTTACATCTGTAATTAAGATCGTCTGAATAGCTGCTTTTTTAGTGTGGCTACAAAACTAAAACCTCAGAATACAAAATATAAACAGAACTGGCTTTGTTGTTTTCAGATTGAAATGAAACACTGGAAAAAAATGTTTTTGGATGAAATTCACTCAAAGCAGAATCAAACTGATTCAAAATCCAACTGCAAACTAAATGTTAATTTCTTGACATTATATTTAACCTTTAAAATAAAAGAAATACAGGTAGCCATCTAAATGACATTTTTCAAATGAGACATTTTAATTTAAATATATCTGAACAACTGTTTTGCAAATGTCTTTTTTCCAGACAAGCTGTTCATTGACTCTTAACACACTGTGTTGACCTGAAGCTGCGGATTTGGTCACCTAAGGCAGCCAGCAATGCTTTTCTGCCCTCCTAACAAATTCTTTTGTTTAGCCATGTACAACCTTCCCTCTCTCATCCAGCGGTGTGTGAAGGATGGACACCAGGGAACGCTGTAAATGGAGAAATAAATAAAAGGGCACTGTGAACATGCAATTTTTATGATTTAAGCCAAATGCTGATGAATATAGCGGGAGACTTTCCACTGGTTTTGGTGCACTCCACACCAGCCCATTATTTTGGAGGCTGCACCTTTGCGTTGCTCATAAATATGATGGTAACAGGGTGCGTCTCTGTGGCTCCTGCAAACACACCTCCGTGCAAACACTGCTCTCTAGCACGGGGGTTTAGACCTTTGGTTTGTTTATTTCTTACATGGCTCCTCTCTACCTGCCTTTTTACCTTTCTTAGCAATCACTGCTTGAACAAAGGCTATATGAACCATCATCAGCAGATCCAGCCTCCCGGGTGGTGGGCTCCCATCTTGCCCAGCCACGGCCGTGGATGCAGCCCTCCTCCCAGGCTCAGGTGAGACAAGAGGTCTCACCAGCATTACAGGTGTCCTGCATGTTTTACCCTGGTAAAGCCTTCCTGGGCTCAGACCATGCTTTTGTCACCTCTCATACTCATATTTCACCTTGGTGCAGCAGTGTCCAGATTAAAACTCCATTATTGCCACATGTGCACAGCATAAGAGGAAACGGAGGTGCAGAGGTTACACGACTTGTCCGGGCTGATGAAGGAAGTTGCAGTCAGAGACGTGAATAATTGAGGTCAGCTTTTATAGCAGTTTTTTATCACGAGCCCTGAACACAGTTAGCCATCCAGCCGTAAGCTGGGACTGTGTTATTGCCACTGTTAGAGGTACATTTGCTTGTGAGTTACTGCAACATTTCTAATGCAAAATTCAACACCTGAAGAAAAAAAACAAGCACAGAGGAGTGGGTTCTTACTTGAAGTTTCTTTCCATCAAACTGTCACCAAATCCTCTCTGCTCAGCACCATCAATTGGTTATTTCAAGTCCTATATTACCTTTCTTTTTCACATTTTTAATCCTTCTTCCTGTCTGCTGATTTATTGTCTTCAACCTTTGCAGACCTTTTCTGCTTAACTTAGAATATTTTATGCCCTAAATCTAAGGATTACAAAATGCTTGGAAGTGATTTAAGAATCTGACTTATTTCATGGGGTAGAAAATTTGGTCTTTTCTCTCTCCACGTCAGAGGACATGCTGCTGGAGACAGACACTGAGCAGTGAGAGGAGACCCATGTTTTAAGCAGGCCAGGGTCTCTGCTCTGCACAGTATATGCATTAATAACCGCAAAAGCAGCCCTGTGCTACATAATGAACATGTGGAAGCATTTTTACTACTTAGATAGGATCTCTGAGCCAAAGAAGTTGTCTGATTTGTCAGCATCTGGGAAGCAGCTCCATTGAGACATGACTGTATTAGTCCTAGCTATGTATCCAGCCTTATTAAAGACTTATGCTTTAAGTCTGCATCTAATAAAAACCTGCTTTGCTGGGAGTTGGGCTTCCTTACCCTAGACGAGTCACCTATTTTTAAAGGAGCGTTAGTAGCATTTGCTACTGAACTGATAAAGCACTTCAAGCTCTTAACTCACCTGCTTATTTTTCAAGGATGCGTATGAGCTTAGCTGAGTTTTCTAAAACCCAAGCAGCTGTGGTCTCTGTCAGGAAGACCAAATGTAAGTCACTGGCAGATGCCAGTGTGATTGCAGCGAAGAGGCAGAGATGAGAGACCAGCGGTCCTCTCTGAAGCGGGCCATATGATGAAAGCTCTTGTGAGGGGAAAGAAACCTGGAAGTTAGCTGGTATCCAAGACCCAGAAGGCTTTATTAATTAGGTGCTTTGGGTATCTGGCTATCAGGTGGGTGCCTCCCTTCCCCAGCAGCATCTGAAGTCCACGGGCTAGAGCTGGAGGCAGAAGCACTATGCAACGGTGGGTGAAGCCACCTCTGATATCCTGGCTAACTTTCCAGCTGGTGTGTAAAACCCCTTATTCAAGTGGAGCTGCACTGATTTATATTTACTGGAAATCCAGTTTGAGGCTATCCAGTGGAAGCCAGGTCTGATATGTGTTGGTTTTGCTGAGAGTTATTATTCCTCTGACACAGCTTGCTGCCTGGATTTAGTTCCTCCTAAAACTCATGTGTTCTTGGTTTAAGTTTCATGGCCAACCTGGCCTCAATCACTCAAGGCCGAAAACAAGATTAGAAAGACTGACATTTGCTAATGGCTGCTTGGTGGTTTTTCTGGGGTGCTTTATCAACCCTGTCACAAGCAATAATAGGAAGGAGAAGTATCCTAAAGGTCTTGGAGATCCTATGAACCTAACTCCTCTCTGCTGATGGTTGCAGCCATTTCCCCATGCCTCGATCACCTCTGCTGTGCCAAGGGCTGGCCTCTGAGCCTACTTTCTGCTCCTCAATCACTAGCAGCTCCCGCCAAGAGCCTGGATGCTGCTGGAGCTCCAGTTCAGAGGCTGCTGATTAATGCCAGTTTCTCCGCCAACAAGCGCGCACCATTCACATTCAAATATTGCATCGCTCCTCAGCAGACAAGAGACGCAGGCTGAGGGAAACACTGAGGACCCTTGTGGCAGTGTCTGCCGGAGTCCTGTTTGTGTAAAGTTTGCCAACAACAGCCCTTGCAAGGACTCCAGAGCATTTTCTTTGCACTGGGGATTAGTTTGGAGATTCAGCTGGGAAAACCGACCTCTCTCCCCTCCCCCTGTGTGATGCCCCTTGAGTCTCGAAGACTTCTCGGGGATTTTGCATGGTGTAAGCAGATATTCTCTTCCAATATGCTGGATTTGTTGAAACGTGTCTGGCAGGACAGCAGAGCTAGTTTCCTTTGCTGGGAGAGGGATGCTCTGCATGGCAAGGAGCTCAGCCACGGCGGATGCCCAGGTATTGCGCACCGATGTCAAGGCATGACCCTGGAAGAAGAGATTTGGCTGCTAAGAGGACTTTGCAGTCAATTAAGAAGAGGACAAGGGGAAATACCACTCAGAAACCCTCAAATATTCTTTTTTTCCTGAGGTCTCCACTTCTTTCCTCCCTTTCTCAGGCTTGGTTGTAGCCTGCTCTGCCCAGTTTAGGGTTTAGGTTTTGAGAAGGGATGTCCTGCCCTCTGAGGACCATTGTGGCTCTCCAAATTACAGGGGCTCAAGGTTTAGTTCAAGGCTAAATGCAAACTCTGTCACAGAAGTGGATATCTGGGGGATGTTTTGGAGGCCTGGGGCTCTCCTGGGGAGCATCACCACCAGAGACACGCTCTGAGCAGTCACAGGACACATGAACTAAGACCATGACCCTTGGCCAATGGGACCAGGCACTGAAAGGGACCTATCTGTTGGGGAGGGAAGATGCAGAGACCGTACAATAAAGGACTGGGAAAAAGAAGCTGGACTGGGGGGATGCTGCCCTCCTAGGGTGGTGGCATGGGGTAGGGACAACCGTCCTAGTGTCACCACCACGCTTTGCTCCCAGGGAGGCACACAGCAGCTCGCTTTGGCTGACCTACTTGATGTGCAACTGAACAAAGGCTGCTCTCTTCCCAGCTCCTTCTGTTTGCAACACTCAAATCAGAGAAGCAAAAATGAGCCTCTGTCTTTTAAGATAAAAGGGATATCAGCTTTCACGTTTTTTTTCTCCTATTGTCAGAAATCAGGTCAATTGGCTGGGTTAAACAATTGCTGTCCAGCCTTTCCTCCAAGGTAAGTGCAACTTAACTCTCTTGCTTTGCACTGCCCTGCCTTTTCTCAGGTTAATTTTCATGATGGGGAGGAGGACACAGAAGCTGCTTGGCCATACTGGTCGACAGTTTATGCCAGCCTCACACATTTACTTTAACTCTGGCTTGGCACCCTGTCTCTGAGTTTTTACATTTCAGGTTAACACTGGGAGAAAATAATATCCAGATTTTTACAGTATGTAAATGACTTCTAATTCATAGCAGAGTTTCCATCCTTGCAAAGACCACTCTGCCAGTTATTACTTTGGAGTGTTATATCCAACTGTGAGGCTCACAGGACAAGTGAAGATTGACTCAAAAGACAAGACTTCCATTTAGCTTCACTGTATCCCCAGAATCCTGTTAACATGGGCGAGATGAAATCCAGATCTGAGCCAGACCCCTCTCTGTAGGCTTGAGCCAACCTCCCGAACCTTTGTTGTTCAGAGAGGGGGAACATGAGTCAAGTCATTCTCATTTTTTTAATTTGCAAAAAGCTAATTCTGATTGAGATTCAGAAATGCAGGTGCTCCTTTGGCAAGTCTTCATCACTCAGGGCTCCAAAATTGTTAGTAGCAAAGGTCTCTTGTCCAGCCACAGGTTTGATGCCACATCACTGAATCCCCTGCTGAGATTATCAGTCTCATGGCAGTCACAGGGAGGACAAGCCCCAGACTTCTCACTCATCCTCACTGCCCTGGCAAGATTCGCACTTGAGCAAGGCATCCGAGATGCTTTGGAGCTGGGGTGCCAGCGCTGGCCTCAGTCACTGCTTCTGTGAGAGGTATTACACAGTACCAAGAGCCTGCAGGAAGCCACTAGTAAAGTGCAGGCTGCAGGAAAACTTAGATTTGTTTTTGAATCAGATCTGTACCTGTCCGTCTGGCAAGACTGAAACTGATTCCAGCTCAGGGGATTATCCTATCCCCGCTCCAGTGGTTTTCAGTGTTGTTTTGAACTCAGGTTTGAGTGGAAGAAATTAAGAAGCAGAGAAGGGGAGGTGTTGCTGGAGGAAGAAATGAAATGTCATTCTTCCCACCACGATGCCTAGCTGGTCCTGGATAAACAAAGCCCAAGATGTACGTATTGAGATTACATTTGTCTTATCTGTGATCAGGCATTGCTGGAAACAGAACTTGTGAAACAACAGTGCGAGAATAACAATTTTCACTGGTAGGGAACAAGCTGTTCTTGGAGTGTGTAGGGGGTTTTGACAGTCTTATCAACAGACAGAGCCTGTTATAAATGCTGCCTGATTCCTACTGCATAGAGCCCAGACCCGCTGCGGGACCTGGCTTGAGCGCAGCGGGAGGGAAGTGCCTCCACGTGCGTCACAATTCCACCAGATGCGTATCTGCATCTTCAGGCACCTAAATATCATTAGCCATCTGGCTATGCCTCCCTCCATGCCTTGTTTTCAAGTGTGGTAAGTAGAGCATCCTACCCTGAGGCTGCTGAAGGAAAAAACGTGCTGAAGGCCATAAAGTGCTCAGATGCTTTGGTGACACAGACGGCACCGAGTGCCTTGGATGCTGAGGAAGTAATCAGGGAGAGTTGGGTTTCTCCACTGGTCTTCTGGGAGATGGGACAGACCCATCCACGTGCCCTGGTCTGTGCCCCATGGCAGTGGGCTGGGGTGTGCAGGATGCATGCAAGGCACAAAACAGTGAGCCCAAGGAGACAACAGCAGCACCAGAACCTCTCCCAAAATCCAGTCCCGATCTCCATGGCCCCCTGCAAATCCCTCCTGTCTCACATATGCAGAGGGGAGAAACCCAAGGGGGCTGAGGAAGCATGGCAGTGGGTACCACGTTGGAAGTGCATCCTGCTCACCTAGAGCTGTAGCAGGATGAGCTCTGGGTCTCCCCTCCCACCACTTCTGCCTTGCAGTGGGGAGCACAAACCACATTTTCCCCCACCAGGCTGAAGGTAGAGACCTGGATGCGCACAGAGTCTCTGCAGCATCATTTGGCTCTATATTAACTTTATCTTGTTTGCTACTATACTGGGACCATTGCCTAGCTTGGTTTGAACCACGCTGCTGTTTTCCTGGATCACATTAGTAGCAGCCTTACCAAAGCGCTGTGTTACAAGAGCCCGAGCTGTCAGATGTGCCTGATTTGCGTTCAGCACAACTCCGGATGGGCACAAGGCTATGCACAAGCAGATCCTATTGCAAGATTGGGGTCTTGGAGCGTGCAAGTGTGTGTGTACATAAGGGTTCATGTATTCAGAGAAATAATGTTTCCCGTCCATCCAAGGCCAAGAGACTGAAATCCAAGCAAGCCTAAACTTCTTTACCATTGACGCCATAACAACATTTGAGGTTTAGAAAAGGAGCGGAAAAAATGTGTTGCTGTAGTAAGGGAATTGTAATAAGATCTTAGCCTTGGAATAACGCGCTGTTTAGTGAAGCAGCAAGCTCTGCAATGCTTCCGCCTCCTCGAGATTTGTGAGGAGAGACGTGCCCCAAAGAATGCTAGTTATTCTGAACAGGGAGAAAATGCAGCTGAGGGTGAATGGAAAGACATCCAGGAAAAACAGAGAAGCACTGCTGTTCTGTTCTCCTCCCAGCTCCCACCTCCCTCCCTCAGCTCGAGCAGAAGCGTAACGCAGCAGCCTGGAAGGGTTCATAGAAGTTCTTCATGGAAGCACTTAAGAAGAGTGAGCCTGCAGCACAGAGAGGAGGAGAAAGTGAGCTATGCAGGACCTGGCTGCAGCAGAGAGGCATGAACCCCCACTGGGAGAGATGGCAGGCAGCTCTCTCCGGGGCAGTGCTCCAACAAGGCTGACCTGTCAAGTGTTGCACTTTGCACGCAGACCTCTGCTTCTCTTTCCTTCACAGCTGGTGCATTTATGTAGCCTATAAGCTTTGAGACCTTCTATCCTAGACAGCTGGTTGTCCCGACCTACACCTTCCTGTCTCTGGCCTGTTAGGGACCAGAGTTGTGTGTGGATGAAGCCAGGACTGAGGTTGCTTCCCAGGGCTCAGCAGCCACTTGATCCATTGCAATGCAACTCCAGGTGGAAGTTATGGAGGTAGAAGACAGCAGAGGAGACTCCAAATAACTTCTCACTCTCTCTTCCATGTCTGGCCAGGGGGGAATATTTCTTCCAGAACAGGTTTTGTTTGATTGCACTTCAGAGAACAAAGGCTGCAGCTGTCCTTAGTAGTCATAGAGAGCAATTAAAGGCAAGAAAGGGTCCTTCTCACATTTCCCATTCTTAAATAACCCTGTGTAGCCTGGGCTGTCATCCACAGGCTCAGCATCATATGTTTAGTGATGTCAAAGCTGACTTACAACACAGGCATGATATGTAGTGTTATAAGAGCTAGCTCAATGACAAGCATCGGTTCAGTGCTTGATTATTATGGAAAGAATAGGGGATAGAAAAAAAATTTGTTTTTCCTTCATCAATCCATAGTGTGCCAGCACCTTTGCACAGTCTTGATTTCCCTGTTTCAGAAAAAAACATAGCAGAGCTGGAGAAGATACAGAGAGGGCAATAGATACTGTCAAAGGTCTGGACTAGTGACTATACAAAGAATAGTTAAAGTAGGACTCTTCATCCAGAAAAAAAGAAAAAATCGAGAGAGGATATCAAGTCAAAAGTGTGATGGAGAAGGTAAGGAAACAACTGTTTGTCATCCATCCACTGCAAGGGGACCACATGAAACCACCTGGGGCATATTCGAAGCAGGCTGAGATGGTGGTCCTTCATTCACTGAGTAGTTAAGCTCTGCAGTGTCAGAGGACACTGGATGCTGATGGTTTATGTGGGTTCAAGACCAGTGGTCAATATTTTACTAGGCAGCACCATAGTAAAGAAATTAATTGAGGACTATGAAATGCCAAAAGACTTGCACTGGGTTGAGGAACCACAAATCACTCATTGCTTGCAAAGTGTTTGGAGTAAAGTATCACTATATTCTCACCTGTTCTTTTGCTTATTCCCGAGCATTTGTTGTCTGGTCTGGGACACTCTTCCAGATCAATTTTTGGTTTGACCCAGTAGCACAGTCCTTGTGTCAGGACATGGATATCTGCAGAACCCCTTGCACAGAGTTGGGGGTCACACCTCTTGTTGCCAGCACAAGTGGACACTTCTGCCTTAATCTGAGCTTGGCTTAAGCATTAAAAAAAAAAAAATGTTTCTAGTCCTGAGGGGTGTAAGGAAAAACCCAGATATGAAGGAATAGGAAAATGGTGGCAATGTCAACTGCTTGTGTTCAGAAAAATAGGTATCTGGGGAATGGAGCCAAGCTGGTGGGAAACATAGTAAAAAACCATTCTGCATGAATATATCAGTAAGTATTATCAGACAGGGTAGTTTTTGCAGGGCAGCAGCCCAGCATCTAAAGAAAATGCCATAGCAGTAATTCAGTGAATTCTTCTGAGGACTGTGCGATGCCCTGACTGCAAGTGTCCATGCTGTCTGGGAGCTGAGGGCTGGCATAAAGGTTGAGAAGGGTGCCAATTTTAGAGTTTAGCTCTAAATGGAGATGCTTCTGAAGTTTGGTGGAAGACTGTTCCTGAGATTATGTTACCTGTTTTAGGGATTTGAGTCCAGCTATTCATGCAGAACAGAGAATTAAGAGCCAGAGCCTCATCTAGTTTGTCATCGCGATGAAGCCAATGCTCCAGATACAGCTCAACCAGAACCACTGTGTTGTTACTTGGAAATTGGCCAGGTTTGCAGCTGAGGCATTATCAAAATGCGTTGTCTGTTAGCAAAATCAGCCTGAATCTTTGAGCTTACAACGAAAGCTGAATATCGTACAGAGGTTAGTCTGGATTTCATCACAAAAACATCCATTTCATTAGGGCTGATCAAGGAGACAGGCTGAGACCTCAGCGCCTGGGATCTTGACTGTGTCGGTAGCTACCATAGGACAGATGTACAATATACATACAGGGAGATCTGTATCAGCACAGCTCATCCCAGCATGCCAAGCCAAGTTATTAATGCAAATTCCACTGCTTGCTGATAGAGCTGTCCCTGTGGTCAAAAATCCAGAAAAGGTTCAAGACACTGAATGGACACCGAGCAGAAGTTCACTCTTGCCACATGTTAGCTATCTAAAACTTAGGTGTCTGGTCCTAGCTGCCCACCCAGGAGCTTTCTCCAGGCAGAAAGGAGCATTGCTCTGGGGAGCAATTATTTCATTTAGCTTTGACGGTTGTTTTAAGATGGAATTGTTTATCTTCTGGACACTGAGGCATTCGAGACAACAAGTTTAGACTAGATTCCCTCTTTCACATGATTAATGTTAGATGAGATAAATTCCTTGCAAAAGTTCTTGAATTTTAATTGTCTTCAAATCTATTGCTGCCAGCTCAAATATTTCCATGCAAACTTTCCTTTCTCTACAATTTAAGGGAGAAAAAGTTCACTGTTCTAACTTGGTGGAGACTTGAGCAGGTAAGGATTTGTAGAGCAAATCCTTACTCAAGTTTCAATCAAATTTTAAATACGGTGGCTAAACCCAGGCAGCGATAAAATGATGACAGACACCATTCTTTTCTACAGTGATGGGGTATTCCATGCAATAGGACTTAGTTTTCATAAGTTCTTCCTAATTAGTTATTGTATTATTAAGTCTCTGTTCTTCTGGGATACAAGGGATAAAATTTAATGGAAATTCTGTAGCAATCACAGTTGCTAAATCTGAAAGAGAAGTCACTGTAACCGTGAGGGACATGCTAACTGCTGGCCTGATCCTGCCATCCAGTGTGCATGATATTTGCTTGCTTGAATACTCCCATTAATCTCAGTGGAGCTATTTACATGCAGAAGCATTACAGGTTCACACCAGACTTCAGAAACATGGGAGGCGTTTGATGCATTCAGCCACTAATTCTGCAAAGGGAATTAGGACAGATCTGATGGAGAATATGGATTTTTTTCAGTACTTTTTTAATAAGTGTGTTGTCACACATTCATCAGCTATGGGACTAGATATAAATACATACCAAGGGGTAATTCTGATGGATAGTGAGATTTTTAATTAACATCTGGAAAGAATTTTGAACTATTTCTCACGACAGATACGCAATTTAGGGCAGAAGGCATAGGAGAAGAGCTGAATTTTATTCCCCTTATCTATGTTTAATGAGAAAATTTTGTCTCTGAAACAACTGGATAAGAAAACAAATCCTCAAACGGTAGATTTCCACTCATAGCCAACAAAATACGCTCATCTACTGGTAGATGTACAAAGTATCTATATTTTGTTTATTGGCCCCTTGCAGAAACTGGTCATGCCTGTCTGGAGTAAATCATTTGTATTTTCAAACATGACAAACTAAAAAGGCAATATGTGCAGGATTTTTTAAAAACCGCTCTGTTGTACATGTGCAAACTTACAAACTTTGCTGCTCCTTCAGGGGTGTAGCTGAGGACAGAAAGTTATCCTTTGAGTTTGGGTGGTTTTGTGAAATACATTTGAAAAACCCCACAATATGCCTCCTAGAGTCATAAGTCAGCGGTTGGGTGACTGGTTTGAATTAGGACAATGAACAAAGACAAACGAAACATAATCCTGCATGTCTGTACATTCTGGAGGCTTTCCTCTTCATTTGGTGTCAGTACTGAACCAAAAGTATTTAGAGAGGCAATATTATTGAACACAACAAATAGGAAGCAAAGCATAATTTTTGTTAGGGGTAAGTCATCCCTTAGGCAGAAGCATTCCATCAGTCTTACTGCATTTCACTGCACTGAACTATGGTTAATTTGTGGTCGGAAAAAATAGAGGCACTGTGGTTATTGAAAATTATATACTGTGTTTCCAGTTTAAAGGGAAACGAAAGGCATGTGTTGTAAATATAAACTTTTTTCTTTAATTTTAAAAACAAAAGTCCATTTGAAGGGTCAGTTTGGGTTCTGTTCGGCATCTATAGTAACTATGCTGTTTCACTGACCATTTAGGAAAAATTTCCCCAGTGGGAAAAAGAAAATCAGTACGGTTGAAGAATTGGCAGCTATGAGTTAACTCTGTTCTTGTGTCGAGGTCTTTACAGTGGTGACAACATTTGTTCCCTGATGGTACAACTGGAAAAAGAACATTCTTGTTTTGAGCAATGACAACTACTAGCCATTAGAAGAAAATGCCAACACAAATGTTGGAATCTCCCATCATTTGGGATCTTTAACTCAGGAGCATAGCTTTATCCAGAGGATATATGCCAAACATTACAGGCTTGAGGCAGGAATTGCTTGTTAAGGCTTGTTTCTTAGGAGGTCAAGCTAAATGATCAAAATGATGGTTTTGACCTTAAGATTTTTGGCTTAGGGATTGCCATTTGGGACAAGGTTTTTATATAGTTGGGCCTTGACCATAGGAACTTCCTTAAAAGAGATACGTAATTTTGATGGTGTTCTGTGTATATTTTGCTTTCAAAAGATTACATTTTTCTGCAAATCACTGAGCCCTGAATATTACCTACTGTTTGTCCAAGAGAGATAATCAGGTAGTCAGAAATGAAACATTCTCTCTTACTCCTTACGTGATACTTCTGAAAGAGGAAAGTTTCATTTTCCAAGGGGATGATATGAATGTTGCCAGCTTGAGTAACACAGTGAGGACCTCCAAACACAAAGGCCTGTGTTTCTGGGGACTGAACCAAGAAGAAATCCTGGTAGCTTTGTGGTAGGAAGGCAGAGGTCGTCTGTGAATGTAGGAGGGATGATGGAGGATTTTGCACTGCTGGAGTAACTGGCTGCTGGACTGAAATGGGCTTTGCACTCTAAGTGAAAAACTGAATCTGGCTCTTCCTGCTGTCAGTGGGTGGTCACAAATCTACACATCTAGTGGCTTTCTTGAGTAAAACATCTCTGCTTCCAAAAGTGACCTTGAAGCAGAAATTTTGAACATGTTATAAGCCTGTTTTGCCCAATTTTGTGTAGCTTCTTGTTCCCCAGGGCTGTAATCAGTGTGTCAGTGTGCCTTGGGGCATGTGTTCATATTATATTGATAGGTCTGCAGTTGGGCATTAATAACAACTACTACTGTGTCAGCCAGGGCTAGAAACAATGGAAAAAAATCCCATGATAAACTCTCAAAACTTGGCTGCAATTTTGCAAGCACAAGTAGTTTTGGAAACTTCAGATAAGCTTCCAAAGGTTTGGGTTCAGGTCCAAACAAAACCCAAACTCTAAAATCATGAGGCTTGTGCATCACTGACACATACTCCTATATTTACTTCCATTAGGAAATACTAACATTTTATAGATTTTTGCATGCCCCAGTTGGTTCTCTGTCCTGGCTGGGATTGTTATAGTCCCTCTGCCTTTGCAACTATATAGACATCAATAAAGATGAATAAAGCTGGGCAGTCGGATTCTAATTTATGCTGATCATGTTGGATAGCTCAGGGCACTTCAGCACACATGCTTCGCCAGTGACCTTTCACAATCCCCTTCTAGATCAAAGCACTTTATTTGTCCACTTCCAAGAAAATCACAAAGACAAAATTCCCCTTCAGCATGCCTTTATTAATCTACAAATGGCCAAATCCTGACGCCTTTAATCTACTCCTACTTGTCACTGCAATGATTTAAAAAGTAGAGCATTGCCTTCAGAGTTTTGGGCCCAAAATCAATATGTAGAATGGCCAAATTCTTGCTTGGCGGATATAAATGAAGACCACTGCTTTCAGACAGGATCTCTATATCTCTCAGTATTCGCTTGAGGCCAAACCTTCTCTCTGTGAATTTGATAAATCCTGAGCAAAAGTTAAATTTCCCTGATCCATTTTTTCCTTTGCTGTTTTCAGCTGAACGCTCACTGTCTTCTTGCAGAAATGTGTTGCACGGGGTCTTGCCTGGATTGGGCGATTATCACCGGGTGACCCTTGGAGAGGTACACAGGGCTGAGCAGGTCTTCAGTGCTTGATAGGATCTAATTAGATAACGCCTAAGCTAGGTTTCTGATAATACAAATTGCTCCAAAACTAAGTGCATTCAGACAATTTCTACCAGTGTTCATGCAAGAAGATCTATTCGTTGCAATCTGTTCGGGTCTCTGAGTCTCATTCTCAGGCTGTAACAGGCGAACTCCTGCAAAATTAACTTCCAATTTACAACTGTGTCAATGAAAGGAGAATCAGGGCATCTGATACACACACATGAGAATAAAAAGCGTTTTCGGCAATTGCGGATTGGTCACAATTTCAATTTTCCTCCTCCTGGTTAATTTCCATACTTCTACAAAGGCAAACTTCTGTTCACTCCTTATGGTTTATGTTTGCTTGTGTTTAATACTATTTAAATGCACTTTAAAATATCAAGAAAACTCAGTTTCTTTCTGGTGCTGAGCTTCCCCTTCAAGCAATGTTCTCAGTCTGACTAAATCCCAATTAAAAAAATATGCACAATGCAACTATTTATTTTTATTTTTAAATTTTTCATTAGTTCCAATAGCAGTTAGCAATCACTGCAAGGATAAAAGGATTGGTTAAAAAACATTGCAATGAATCTATTTCCCTCAAGAGAACATCTGGCTTTCTACTGAGCACCTTCTCACAGTGAACCCTGCTTTCCACAAAAATATCTGTTTTAATTAAAAACACAAACACATTTAAATAAAACTGAAAACTAAATATTGTAGCTAATACTTGGAACAGCTGACAAACTTGATGTTTGAATCCTGCTGAAAATATCAAGATTTTCCCCAGTAAGCAAATTTTTTAGGACTGCTCAAGGAATTTCTGTTTTACAAATGTTTCACCTGGCACAGAATATGCCAGCTGAAAACCAATTAATAGTTAGTGATAATTATCCAAGATTGAAATTTCTGCCTATATTCATTTTTAATGATGGTTTTGAAATATTAAAAGCAAGGAAATGGGCAGATCATATGACAGATTCATAACCCAGATGTGATGCCACAGACAGGTTTAATAAAATGAAGATGAATACATGCTTTTAATGAGCTAGGACAGAGCTAATATGTTAATGAAACATCATTTTTTAGACATCTGACCAGAAAGAAGTTCCTTTCTCCTGCTAGAGTTTGGATTGAAGTTCAATTGCAGGTGTTTATTGCACACTTTAGAGGATTAGACAGGAGGAGGATCTCTTGGTCCACTACTGCTGTGCATCTGTTTGGAGCAATGACATTTTCCTGCAGACCATCAAAGACCGCTGACCTCAGCACAGGCTCTGGATGCTCCAAGGGTGGTCATTTTACATGTTCAGAGCTCTTCTAAGGGGCCTGCAATGGCTCTGAGGGGTGTGAAAAAATGAAAATTTACTAGGCGTAAACACACACTGGTACAAATGGTGCAACGCTAAACTGCTAGAGTCGCAGCGAGTCAACATATGCGCAGACATGCTGAGCTGAAAGGCTGTTATTTCATCTTTAGCTCACACTCTTGTGCCTGGCTTTTGAAAACACACCCATTATGTGCAAGTTTGCGCATACATGGATTTTTGCATCACTTTGCAGTCTCTGTAGCCCTTAGTCCTTTCATGGCCACAGTAACAGTTCTCCACACTGGGTCTCTAGGATGTCTGCCGGACTGAGGTACGCTCTCATCTGGTTTCTGGGTACTTGTATTGTGAATAATGACTTTTGTTAATATAAAATGTCTTTGAATCAGCAGATGCTGCTGCAATCCCATTCTACCCTTCTAGCAGCAGTCTCAAAAACTTTTGTCTCAAACAGGCAAGTCGAACAAAAGCCAATGCGATGCTTTAAGAGCTCTGGCCACTCTGAGAGTTTTGTAGGTGCAAGTCGCAGGCATTGAAAGCAGAAGGATATTTCTAACCCCCAGCTAATTGCATTACTTGACAATTTTCCTTGCCTTGTCTAGCTCAGTGTCTTTCCCCCAGCAAGAAGGGCACAGCAGTGCTAAGAAAAAGTATTCCTAATGCAACCACATGTGTTTGCTATTCAGCCTTGATAAACTGCTTCGTTAGGCTGGGTCCCACTCAAATTCACAGGGAATTGTTGAGACTTAACTCCAATTTCAGAACTGCTTTGAGCTCCTTGCTGCCAGATAGCTTGTTTCAGACAAGTGCTAAAAAGGACCACGTTATTACCCCAGCTCAGGCCAAAGCATTTGCAGCACAATGAGTGATTTTCAGCCCACTGGCCTGGCTCACACAATTTGAGTGTAATTCAGCATCTCCTGGCAGGATGCTAACACTGTTGCCTGCCTAAGGGTTTGTGCCAACCAGATGCTTCGTTTCTGTAGAGGATGAAAGGGGGCCAGGTACAAGTAGATGTTTCATATTTGAAAGCCTCCTGCTTTCTTTGTTTTACTTATGATTTTCATGTTATGGCTCACGTGCCTGAAGGACAGCATGGTGATGCTAATCTCTTTGGGAATGATGCAGAAGAGTTCATTATTAACAAGCTTCTGAAAACTGAGATCCACAGCTCTTTGGTAAGAAGATGGCCATGAGAAACCTTGCAGTGAGTCGGCAAAGGATGTCCCTTACAAACAACTCCCTGGCCTCAGAAAAGTGATGTTAGGCCTTGGAAACCCAAACGGGGATCTCTGCAGGAGCAAGGGTTGCAGTTCTCTTTTGGACCCCCTCCATCTAAATAAGGAAAACTGCAAATAAAACATCTGCAAGAGATAAATCTGGTTCAAGCAATTTACGCACGTTACACTCTGTTATCAGCCATAAAGCCAATAGCATTTGTGCAGGGTACGGGGTAAAACTGTCACCTCTTAACCTCAATTGGCAAGCTGGAGCTAGGGATGGGAACACACAGCACTGGCAAGTCCAAGACTCCCACTACACTGTCAGATGGTATTATTGGCCGATAAAGTTCTCCCATGAATATTGGAGTTTTCCCAGGAGACAGGTGTTCAGCTCGCTGCAGCAACAGTCAAAGGAGATGTCCTACAGGAGGGAAAAGGACTCTATGGTCTCATGATTCAGGACAGATGAACAGAGTAATTGGACGGATACTGCCATTAGAGACATTTTTCCCATTTCTTTGTAATGTTCACATGCTTTAAAGATGCTGTGCACTCTGCCAGGCAGGGACACACTGCTGCAATCCACAATGGAGGACACATGTCCCTGGGCTTTATCTAACATCTAACCTTGCTTTGATGATATCTCAGAAGGGGAAGGTCAGGGAAAATTGCTATCTTTTCCCAACAAGTTGAGCAGATAAGCAAAGTCCTGCAATACTAGTTGGCAAAGAAGACTGCCTCTTTAAAGTCACCACTCACATTGGCAATGCTGTGAGCACCCGAGCTGATGAGGAGGTCTGGGCTGAAGAGCTCTGAGTGCCGCAGAGTTGATAGGAACTGAGGCCATGACCCGTGCAGCTCAGTGGCAAACATGTGAGGCAAAATTCCCTTTTGGCCCAGGCTGTGAGTGATTGTAGAGCTTTAGCCTCGGGATTCAGTCTCAGCGTGGCAGACAAGGCCGGTTGACAGAATAGCTGAAGCACTGGAGACCCCAACACCTGTAAATCAAAGAAAAGCAGAAAAGAAGAGGAAGGAGAGGGTCTTCATCTTCACCCCTGAGGGGCTGATAGTTTCCTTCCAGCTCTTCGATGCCACATAACAGACACATCCATGGGGCTCACTGAGCTGCACCCTGGGACTGTTTGTCCCTGGTCACTGTGGTCACATCACACCATGTCCTCTCCATCCCTCCCCTTCCTTGTGTGACCTGGCACCGGCAGCGTTGCCACACCGCGTGATGCAGCACCGCCACTGGCGGGGGACACGTTCACATCGCGTGACTGGCACGCTGTGGGGCAAGTCCTGCTTGTCCATGTCAGAGGTTCACCTGTTTTCAAAATCAGTAAGGACCCACAGTATGGCAAGCCATGAGGGAAGACGCAGTACCATCACTATTAAAAATGTTAAGTAATCACTAGGAAGTTAAATGGAAAGCTAGCTTTCCAGGGAAAGTCAAGGGATAAGTGTGAGTATATACATATATTTACATATATTTATATATATCTTTGTATGTATATATTTATTTACATCTATGTAGAAGATGAGGATGATTTTAGAAGAGGATTTGCAAACATCCTGTATTTCCTCTGGTATGCTATTTCCTCAGATAATGTGAGTAACTGGTGTGTGGGGGTTGCTACACATCTATTTCCTATTGCAGACAGAGCTATTACTTAGGTAATCAATATTTAATCTCTATTAGGGGGAGTCATTTTTAAGCCCACTTTAAAAAGCGCATCTGCAGCACTTGATATAAATCATAGCCATGCAGAGCTGTGCTGGACTCAATCCTCTATCTCAAGGGAGGAACAGGCCCTTGCATGGGGGGAAAAGGGAGGAAAGAAACCCAAGAAACTTTGATAGCTCGGACTATTTCAGGCAGCGGAGTGAGTCCAAAAGAGCACAGGCTTGATTCACACTCTGATTTTTGCGAGGGTGGTAGAGAACATGGGGAAAGGATATCAGCATCTGTCCTGTGGTGAATCAGAAGCTGCAGCCAGACCTGCAATGATCGCTCTCTCCCCGGCTCCCAGAAAGAAGGCTTGGTCAAATCTGAAACATTTTGCAGAGATATGTCGGTTTGTAGCTGGAGGGGCTTGGGACAGGCTGACAGGGACAGGCTCAACTGCTAGAAGCTGACTAGGAATGTGGAGAATCAGATTTAGTCCTTTCCCTGCCTAATTTGGAGTGATCCAGGGAGAAGATGCTGGTCTGGGTCAAGCAGAGCAGGAATTCGAATCAGTTCTGGTCAGACCTTTCTTGTTTCTTATTCAAGGCACAGTTTCAAAGCAGCCTCAGGGGACCGAGTCACCAGGTTTTTGCAGCATCTCCAGCATGCAGCGAGCGTACCAAGGGATAAGGTGTGAACTTCCCTGCTTCTGTGTCTCAGCGGTTGCCAGTGGTCAGACTGGTCCCAGTTCAGGCAGTGCTTCAGCACAAGGACTCCCAGCCTCTCCCTCTGAAAGACCTCCATCATCATATAGCAATGTAGATTTTTATGCTAAAATGCCCTTTTTCAGCACCCAGAGATATACAGTAGGTGAAGTCAGTAGGAACTGGATGGTGTAACTTTCCTGGCTTTGAAGTGAAAGTTGTGACAATTTTAACAGTATTTGAATAACTCAAGAAAAAAGCAAGGTGAGATATGTACCTGTGTGCCCAGCACTGAAATGTACCCAACACACCAATTTTCCCACCTATTGCAATGATATAAACTTGTGACTGCTCTCCCCAGCTGCTAACTGCTCTCATAGAAATACACACAGGACTGGGACACCTTTAACAGCGAAGAGACATTTTCTTTGGCTATGACTTGGCTGAAGACTTTGAGAAAACATTTAGGTATTTGGCATAAAGAAAAGGGGGGGCCTGAGATTTATCAAAAATAAACACTGAGTCAACACAGCTTCATTATTTGCAGTCACGGTTCAAGGCCAGCAGAAAGCACCAGGCACACAAAGGGCACACTGGCCCAAGGCTGCTGAAAGTTAATATTGTGCAAGATTTCTGCAGATGTGGAATAGCAAACTGTTCCGAAAGCCAATGATCAGTTCAGCAGCGATCGAAATCGGCAGAGAGAATGAGCACAGAACAGGATGAGAAGGCAATATGTAGTCCACTCATGCTAAGAAAGAAAAGCATTTATGCCCTTAGTTTTATTTGCTTCCAGGTTTCTGGTTTCTGACTGTCACCGAATGCATTGTGGCTTGCTTCTGGGCTCCTGTTTGAGGAGGATCTCAGCACTTTCCAGAATAGAAAAAAAAAAGCTCAGTGTGACTGAGGGAATAATTTATTCCAGGATCTGCTCCTTACAGACAGCACAGATGTGCCAGGGTTGGCTCCGGTTTAGAAACAGCAGAGACACAGGTTTTTCTTCTCCAAAGAGAGCTAACTCTGTAAGGCATCGACTGCTGTGGTGGCTGCATCTCCTGCCTGGCATGAGTTGAAGACAGTATCTTGACTTATTTCAAGACTAATGCTGTATGCTTACTGATGTGATCAGCCTGAAGTGCCAGTCTAGTATATTAATGAACCCAAAGACAGTTCAATGCCTGATCATATCTGTGGAGTCATCTTGTGTCTGAGAAGAGCCCCTTCCAGGAGCTGCAGGGGAAAATGCAAGAAACACACAGCAAATGCTCATGAAATAATTTATTCATAGGAAAAACTTCAACTCTCTTTGCTAGGGGGAGTTTCTTGCTCAGATTTGTAGGAGTTTGTATCTCCTCTGAAAAGGAATATTTTGGCTCTTACCTGCTGTGGATCTTCTCAATAAGTAATGGATATGCTTTTTTTTTTTAAACTTGCCTGAAGTGAGACAGTTTCACTTGTTTCTCCTGCTGGGGAGAGGATGTGAGAACAAAACACCCCCTGACAGAACTTAACCACCCTTTTTAATGTTCTCCTGGACAGCACTGGGATACTGAGGATGAGGCAGGTTTAAGAAAGTGAAGAAACAAAATGTTTGAATAAAGCTGTGATGGTGGAAAACACTTGCAGGAGTCACGGAAAATGGGTAGAAACCAAAATCTTCACATGTTCTTTAGATTTTTCAATATCAAAGATTCCTTCTGTGTTTGGCTTAAGATTGAAGGCTTCTTCATATTTCATAAAAGATCATTTGTCCCCACCTTTTTCAAGCAGTTTGTTTTAAATTCAGAGCTCTGTGTTGGGAGACTTTATTTATGGCTGCAGTATCAAGATAGGTCTTGGCAACATCTCCTCCTAGAAATGACAAATATTTGTAAAACGGTTTGAATTGTGTACACAGAGATACTAGATTAATAGACACAAGACAGCAGAAGCTGAGCTTTTCCAGCGATGTCTGTACAGTAGTTTTGTGCTGTAACTCTGTGATGCACAGCCTTGCTCCAGAATTTACTGTTCCAGGCTTCTGCTCCAAATGGGGCTGTAAATTACCATTTCAATGGCTTAGTTTTAATTAACCATTTTCCCAAGGAAGATTCCAAATAGTAAAAGTGCAGGTCATGGATATCAATTTCCAGGTTTTGTAATATTATGTAACTCTCTGCTTATTTTTGTGAGGTTTTATTATGTTTTCCAACTTTCCCTAATCCCATCTAAATGATCAATATATTTTTTTCAGCCCTAACTCTTAAGTGACTCTCTCTAAAACCTATGTAATGCCCAGTATGTTTTGTTCCCATTTGAGGGTTTACCTTATTTCAGAGAAAAAAGCAATTACAGTGAAGTGAAATGTATGGTTTTGGTTTCAGGGCTACCCCTCTCTGACATAAAACTACTAAGTCTTTATTGAAATATATATGATTCTACCATAAACGCCCCCTTTATAGAATGCACCTGGTGAATATAATAGAAAACATATTTGTTTCTCATAAGAAACCAAGCAACTGTTCTGTAATAATATATAGTCTATTTGATATTTAAAAGGTCATAATTTTACACAAAGAAAAGAAAAATGCAGGCACAGTAAAAAGTAACATTAAAAAAATCTAGCTGCACATCTCACACATCTGCTTTTGTATTACGCTGATAAGAGCAGCTGACTTGCATACAGCATGCTCTAATAACAGAAAGAGAGACTGAAATAAAGTCTCTATACCTCACTGGCCCTCAGATTTAGCATTTCCCGGTCCATAACAATTTAACCTCTCAGTCCCTTGGGAGATAAGAACTCGATTCCCTTTTTTTTAGGCAGGGAGAACTGTGGTGCGGGATGGATAAACACATTTCCAAATGCCACACAGGAAGCCTGCAGGAGAGCTGGAGCACTGAGTGAAAGATCAAGTTCAAAGAGCCTCGTCTGAATGGTTGCACATAACGTACTGCCTATTAGGACCTCCAGTAGACCATGCGCTACCTGACAGTGCAGGAGCATGAAGTACTCCATAGGAGAATACAAACCTACTTTACGTGGGAAGTGAAGTCCATTGGACATAACGTCTCCTGTGGCCCTGGGAGCAAGTCCTGACCAGGGATGTGCAGCACCAACAAGGAGGACCCAGGTCCTCTGCATTCCTGGAGCAGGTCTAGAGGATCACCCCAAATTCCAGTCAAACCATACAGGGGGATCACAACAACCTCCGAGATTTTCCTCACCTAATTTGCACTTAGGTGTTCAAGGAACGTGTGGACGAGGCGTTGTGGGACATGGTTTAATGGCCATGGTGGTGTTAGTTGATGGTTGGACTTGATGATCTTACAGGTCTTTTCCAACCTTAGTGATTCTGTGATTCTGTGATTTAAAGAAATGCAGATCCTATATGTATGACATGTATGACAGCTCTTACAGTACAACGTGCACCTTAGCTGGGTTGCTGCCTTTTTGAGTCTCCTTTTATTAAGACCAATGGTGAAATTCCCACTGTTGAGCTCAGACTTGCCATTAAGGCTTAGAGGATAACCTACGCTGGATCCAAATTAAGGGATTCAGGAGCCACAGCACTTAGTATTGAGAAACCAGTATTTCAGGCACATTTGGCCTCTCAGCAGAGCCCAGTGTCTAAGCTCCACTCCTGGGCTTCCTTGCACTGCTGGGGAGGGCTGGGTACTCACAGACCATCCTAGGAGACATCCCTGCCTTGGGGGAAGACTGTCCCACCATGTGAAAAAAACACATGTCTCTAGAGAGAATAGGATTTTCTAGTGAGTAGTGATGTTACTCCCCTGAAATCAGATGGGCTGTACCTGTCTTTCAAGGGCTGTTTTAGTATTTTGTGTTGATCAGTGCTTGGAAAAAAGTCAGGACTCTCAAGTCCTGTGGGAAGGTGCTCACACTTGGGTCTGGACAGCCACACTCACTACCTGATTCTAGTCCAGAAAAACTTTCTTTTGAAGGCAGTAACATAATTTCAACAGATGGGGCTAAAGTTTCTTCCGTACCCAAAACATCAGGGAAGGAGATATCTTGATATCTTGAAAAAATATTATGATATCTTGAAAAGCAAGAGATGTGGGATGAATCCTCTAAGGATGGAGGGATCTGAATGTAGCCTTCCCTCTTCCTACTGGACTGCCCTACTCTGTAGGCACTGAGGGAAGCAGTAGGTGCTGCTATGCTCTTGAAGGAGACTGGTGCCCTTAGTGTTCCCAGCACCTTTAGTGCTTAAATTGCTTCTCAAGCGTCTACATTAGCTTAATAACCCTTGATTCTTGATGCGAAGGACTGAGTCAAAATCCTCATTTACACTAGAGCTTGTATTTGAATAGGGAACTAATTTGTTTTTTTTTTCAGAAGGAAAGAAGGAGAGAAGGAAGGAAGAAAGGAAAGAAGGAAGGGAGGGAGGGAGGGAGGGAGGGAGGGAGGAAGGAAGGAAGGAAGGAAGGAAGGAAGGAAGGAAGGGAGGAAGGAAGGATGGACCAATGAAGATATATGCGGTTTCTCATCTGTTTTTAGCATCCCCAGAGCTGTGCATACCAGCAACAGCAAACACTCCCTTCTTTGGGCTACTGACTGCAGGTGATCTGGATGCATGAGCAGAGATATATTTTCATTACGGTTTTGCTCTCCTCTTTGAACTCTCTTGGTGCTTGCTCTCATTGTGAAACTTTTTGTTTCCTTTCCTTTGCAAATCCTCCACATTTCCAAAATCAGATTAATGAGAAAATTATGCTCTTTGCATAAAAGTCCTTGCACATAGCAATGGCAGGAAAATACAAAAAAACAGTCTGTGCTAGCAGTTGAAGAGGATAAGATTATTAGAGTTGGACTCCTGGGTTCAATATTTTAATGTTCAACACTGTTGCTGTGTAAACCACTCAACAACTCTGTGCTTCATTTTATTTCTCTGTGAATTCATGTGTAAAATGTTATTACTCCTTTCCCTCTCTTATTTTTTTACTGAACTTTGGCTGTGCTTTGCACCACACCAAACACAATTCCTGCTCACAGGAAATGCAATCTGGCAAGCGTGCATTTAGACAAAGCTCTGGGTATGCAGGTGATACAATCTAGGGCAAGTACTGCATCTTCCTGTTTCTTCTTTAAAAAGCACACCTTAGGAAATAATATAACAATGAAGATATCACCTTTGTCATCACAGTCTGGATCCACTTGAGGAATACGTGCAGCTCCTGTTAGCATGGGACTGGACTTCTCACGGTTGTTGGCGCTGACCTCCTCAAGACATCCCTAAGAGGTAAGGAAGCATTAGGACCAGCAGATAAGGAGAGGGGCTGGGTTTCCCGAGGCTAAGGGACTCGCCCAAGGTTACCTAGAAAGCCTGTGGCAGAGCAGAGATTTAAACACTCAAGTGTAGGGTGCTGTCTTCACTCCCCTTGGCCGTAGGAGCTATATAGTGTATAGGAGGAGGGGCGGCTGAATTGAAGACAGTATCCTGTTCATTGCACGGGATTGTCACATTTGCCACAAGACCTGAAAAAGTTTCAGGGTCAACAGCAGTGCTGCAAAATGAGAGCAGAGCTGAGTGTCCCTCCCATGAAAGCCTTGTGGCACAGCATTATGGGGGAGGATGGCTCTTACTCAAGAGTTATGGGTGACATGCAGCGTTGCCAGCTTGTTGCGGTCCAGGATTTGGAGCAAGATTTTCCTCACCTCTGCCCCATTATAGTAATGGTGAACTTGGCTTAACAAGGAAGAGATGGGTTATCTTTTTTTGTTTTAGTTTTTGGTGTCATTGCCTTTGACTCCAGAAGTGTAATAAGCAACAGTTTGCAACGGTGCATCAAATACGCTGGGTTTGTTTGCAACTTTTACAGTTGTAAATGTTTTCCTTCAATCGAGACACTTCCTTCTCTTAAAGAAAATAAAAAACTCCAGAGCCAAGCTCCCCAGTGAATGGTGTCTCCAGAAGCTGAGGGCTTCATGCAGAAAAGCCTGGTGGGGAACACAAGGTCCCTGCACACTGCACAGGGCAGAGCTGCCCTTGGCTTACCCGGGGCTGCCAGCCCAGGGGCAGCCACAGCGGGCAGGCTGTCTCACCCTGTAGTGGACTGGGGGATCCCCCTGCTCAGGTCCTGGCCCGATGGGCTCCTTGCTCCAGCTGCTCTTCGTTTTCCTTCCCTCCCGCTAGTCGATTTATCTCCCTCCCCTCTGTATCTCTGCCCCTTCCTTTGTTTTTCCTTTCAGCTAATCCCTTCCTGCTTTTCCCCTGGCCCCTTCTCTGTTTTATATACACACACCCTTTTCTATCCAGGGAAGTTAATTTAGATTAAGGGAAGGGATGGATTTAAGAAAGAATAGCTCTCCCTGAAAAACTCCACATGGAGATGCCCTAATTCTGGAATAAAAGCATTTTCCAATGAACACGATCCTTTGTATATTTCAAATTGAACTGATTCAGTTTGAAATCATTCTGCTAGGATTGCAAGTGCTCATCTGATTATGCCCAGATTTAATTTGGAACATCTCCTCACGCCAAATTTGCCATAAAGACAAGATCCTGTTCCACTCCCAGGCGTGCACGGATACCCCTCCCAAACCATTCAAAGAAAGCAATACATCTGCTGCCCAACCAACCATGAAGAAATCAGGGAGCTAACATAATATTTGCAAGCCAAACTCTGCTCACTCTTCTGCAGTACTCCTTTGTCTGCTTAGACTGCAAACTCCAGGGTGAGAAAACTTTCTCCCTCTGTTTTTTATGTGGTGCCTGGCACAGAGAGATCCCAGCTTTCATTGTACAGTCATGGCACAGCAAACAAAGGAATCAGCAGAAAGGGTTGTGCTTTCACAAGTGCCTCCCGGTCCCATGCAAACTTAACTCCCTTTGACATCTGTGGGGCAGCAGTGTTCACCCCACCCAAATTTAGGAACCAAACTTAGGCAGCTGTTCTCCGGAGGCCTCCTCCGCAGAAACCTGGGAGAAATGGGCTCCTCTAGAGAAATGAGAGAAATGGTTCAGAGCAGAAACCATAACCTGACCCCTGGTAAAGCTTCTCCCCAGTAAGGTCGGGAGCCACAGGATCAACTGCCTCAGTTAAGTGCCTCAGGTTGGGTTTCTGAATACAACTACAACAGGCGCTTTCCGCCAACGTAGAGGAAATTTTATGTAGAACAATGAAAACAGTGGGAAGGTGATGGGTAGAGGAGGGGTGGGAAGAGAACATGCCTAGAATGTTTTGTGCAGCAAAGGCGGGGAGAAGCACGAATGTTGAACTGAGCAAAGATTAGTATCTAGCTGGACTAGGTAAGTCTGCAGGCAGTGAAGAGCCCCATGGCTGTTCAGTGGCTCGCAGAGTCGCCACTCCACATTTCGGTGGTGTTGGGATGCAGACTTTGGTCTTCCTGCTCCAAAACTACAACTTTGTGCCACACACAAGCAGACAACCTCTGTGCAACACCAGGCACTACTGCAGGGAGTTTCCATCCCCAGCATTATAGCTGTCTTACAGAGATCTTGGGTTAATTAACATGTGAAGCATTTGGAGATCCTAGGGGGACAGCTGATGCTTCAATGGACTAGAACTGCCCAGAGTTTTCGGGACATAGCTATTTTTTCCTGTTGTGCTTGTTGAGTTGGCCATGTGTTTTGAATGAGGAGACATGCCTAGAAAATAGGAACTTAATTACAAAATTAAGCCAAGCTCCCCATGAAGTCTTCCACGGTCACTCATCATTGTGCTCCTTGCACTGAGACAGCATGGGTCCATCAAGGCCAGAGACAACACCCATGAGCTGGAGGTATGGATCACCTTGTGGGTGGTGGTGACTGTGTCCATGGGTGCCTGAACAGCTTTGGAAGACAATCCAGAGGCCAAGCTTAGCCTCTAAGGTGACAGTGTTTGGATGAGTCTTTGCCTTTTGCAGCAATCTGGCATTACGATCCCCGACGTGAAGATTTCCAGCTAACAGAATTTTGTTTGTGTATCTCTTTGCCTATCTGTAGATGACATTCGCTACTTGCTATGTAGGAAGCACCCCACGCAAATAACAGCACATTCTCCTACCCATGTAAATCTATTTTCTGAACTTTTGCATGATGTGGGTTACAGTCTGTTTCAAAGTTTCCCTCCACTGCTCACAAGAACACTACGAAGCCTGAAAAGCTGGCTGGAAAGCTGGTCAGAACTCTCTTTACTGTTGGGAAATCCACTGAAGTTCCACATTTAAGGGGGGAGACAGGAAATGACATGTAGCATCAATAACCGTTGACATTAATTTCAGCTGAAAGGAGACACCGGCAGCTGAATACCCGCACAAGCTCATTTCCTCTCCTCCAGCTGTCGCAGGCTCCAGTTCAGCTGAACTGGAGTTCAGGGCTGTAGTGAGATTTGTTGGTCACATCTATGCTTGTAAAGTAAACAAGAGCACAGCACGGTCTGCGCTGGTGTCCTATCCCACTTTATTTTTTGGCCCAAGCACAGCAGCCGGCACCAGGGAGAGGGTCAGCTCAGTTTCTCCAAGGTTTCTTGGGAATGGTGGCTCCTCAGCAGACCAAGCTATCTTGCTTGGTGGCCCCAGAGGTCCCACCCCAGCCACATGTCCCTCTTCTCCCCCTTGTGTTCACCCTTCTGCTCTCCGAACCGTCTCAATCTCTTACAGCACATAAAGCCAACGTTGCCCATGAGCTCATGGACTAATTTGTATGTATGTTGGTGGCCCCGATGAGCTTCCAATCTCAGAGTCTCAGAGCTCAATCCTAAAGGCAGTGGATTTGCCCTGTGCAACTGAGGCAAAATCAGACCAATATTCTCCTGGAAAAGATTCCATGCAAGCACAACATATTTAGGAACAGGATTGTGGATGCCCACAACTTGGAAGCTGTATGCCATGTCCTGCAGTCGTTACTTGCTGTTATTAAGACAGGGAAACTGTGAGCAATTAGGGTGTGATTCTGAATAGTGCCCTGGTTTATCGCAGGTGTTAAATGGTCAGTCCAATACTGCTATTACCAGTCCAATATTGCTAAGACTTAAGGCATTAAGGCCAGGCAGGATATTGGAAAAAGGTGCAGAGTTCATCTGTCTATAAATTGACCCTCCCCTTATTTTTTTCTTTAAGGAGATTTCACACAAGAAAATGATGAACCTGAAAGAAGCAGGAACCTCAAGCAATTGTGTTTAAGCTGTAAGGGTTTCCTCATAGCTAGCTGTGAAGCCCACGAAGTCCAGCAATCCTTCCTCATACAATAGATACCGGGATCTCTTGTCCTTGGCCCAAAAGAAGCCTACAGATGTCTGCTGCTGGCTTTTCTCTTGGTCTAGGCTCTCATAAAACTTCCACAGATGTTTGCTTTAGGGTTGAAGCCTCTTCGCAAGGAGTTCAGTGCAAGCAACTCTTGCAGAATGTTGCCAGAGTGGGCTACTCTGCTGAGCTGACAGAAAGTTTCTTTGGGTATTATTTTTATTATTTGGAGGGCTATTTTGTCATGAATTAAAATATACGACTATCTTGTTTATGTTACATCGTGGAGGGGGATAAGACCATCTATGCAATTTCTCCTGCTCTGTTACATATGTGTACCAAACAGGCACTTTGGAAAATCCCGCCCTGAAAACGGAGCTATAAAGTTAACATTTAATTTCAAAGGACTAATCTTCAGCCGATGTCAATCGGCATCACCTCGACATGTGCTGGCTCAGGATCTGGCCCCAGGATGGGGGTGTTGCTGTGCAGCAGAGGACCAGAGAAGGAGACACTGCTGCCCAGGGGACCCGCCAAGCTGCCCGGGGGGTTGGCAGGTCCCATGCCAGGCCTGGAGCTGGGTGGAAATCAGGTGCCTTCTTATCGCTGAAAATATTTGAGGGGCAAAAAAATGAAAATGGCAATGCTGCTTCTGCTTCGGATGGCAGCGTCTGCTTCATGTCCCCAGAATAGCTCAACGGTTTCTGGGGTTGCCTTCCCTTTTGCCTTCCCCATCGGTTGTGTGTGTTTTCTGTTGGGAAAGAGAAAGAAACGAGAGAGGTTTGTCTGGGGGTGGGAGAGGTCACTCATTTAAGACTTGCTCTTAATCCCTTTTCTGCTGCAGACTTCCTGTGTGTCTGTAAAAGCAGATCTAACCAAGGAACAAGGCACCTCTAATATTATCCTTTCGCGATGATGACTCAGTTGCCCCTCTGTGAGCTGGGTAAGACCTAGCGCATCTCCTGTGCCTGCAGTGAGGAAGGCAAAAGTAGAGGCATCCCGCTTTTCAAAGTATTTCCCCACATTGTTTTTTCCCCCCATCTTTCAGGTAGAAAGGCATTAAAAAAGAAGCTTTGTTTTCCATTCAGTTTCACAGTTTAAATATCTTTCTTCTATTTTTTCAGTAGGTTCAAGTTAACAGCAGTTTTCTCTAAGGGTTTAAAAATCTTTTGCATCCTTTTCTCAGCAGCAGGCGGAGTAGGGTAAGGGAGTAACGAGCAGAAAAAATGTAGCAATTAGAAAGGAAGGAAGGGAGGAAGGAGAGAAGAAAGGGAAGAAAAAATCTAACTCATTTGAAAATGGCTTTTCAAAAAGTCTCATCTTTTTTGTAAAAATTAAAAACATACTTGACAAATACTTTTCTGCAAAATATTTCATTATTGGTGAATCACATCTTAAGTATTCTTGCAGTCAAAAACATTTGTTTCCATCCGTATTTATTTTTGCATCAAATAAAAGTGAACTGAGACATGAGAGATGGCTTTGATGGAAGGCATTTTCTGAAATTTGTGTACTGCTGAAATTCCAGTCCAGATCTGTTTTAGACTTAGGCAAATGGAACGAAACCTGCAAAGTGTTTGAATTTCACCCATCACTGCCGTTAATCCCTCTTTTCTTCTGCTCACAAGAGAATAAAGATTCAGTCTGGGTCCCTGGGAGGCGTCAGAAGGACAAACCCCCTCCTTATCCCAGTTTTAATTTTTTCAAGGAGATTCAGCTCCCAAGATGCTCAGGTATTGCTGGCTGGACTTTCTAAAGGGCTCTGAGCATGTGGAGGTGTGTGCCTTCCCTTCCAGCTACCGACAGCATCTATGCTGCTAACAGCCCTTTTGACTGCGATTTAAAATATGAATTTTAAACTGTTTCAGTGGGATGCAGACACTGGTCCTAAGCCCACCCGACCCTCCATCCCAAGGCGGACCTGGCCTGTCTCCCTCCGCGGATGCTGAGGTGTGAGCGGGGCCAGCGCACAGCGATGTCCCCTGTTGCGCTTGCCAGCCGCCAGCAGCATGGGCTCTGCCTTGAGCCAGGGGAGGCATTTTTGTCTTCAATAGCTCTTAAATAATTTTTCTTCTGTGAATGTGCCTGGTAGCCCTATGGCAGAGAGTTCCCCCTCTCAACTACACACTGGGGAAAACGGCTCTTCTTTTGTTTCTTTTTTTCTCTGAACTTACCGCTAACTAGTTTCATCTGACGTCCCCTAGCTCTTGTATCAGAAGAGACAGCGAACAGTCATCTTCTATTCATATTTTCCAGCCTACTCGTGATCTCTATCATATCCCCTTCAGCGGTGTCTTTCCCAGCCTGAAGAATCTGAGCCCATTTAATTGCACGCCTAGTCTGTTTGAGAGCTGAATAAATCTGTTTAATTATCTGTTTAGTCTATTCTTAACCTATTGTTAGGGTTCGATGGCCGGGAGCCACCCTGGTGTCTGGTCTGGGCTAGGCTGCTTTATAGGACCCACCAAGAAGGAGATCCTCTGGACATAGGCACAGATGAGCCTGGATTCATCCCATGGCATAGTGGATGCCAAAGCCCACTCTGAACTGCTGTCTAAGGATGCCAGTCCCATTCACTGACTTGACAGGCAGGCTAAAATGGTATTTTCCTCATTCAGTCTGATAATAACATCAAAAATGATAAGTCTGGGCCCGTGGGACACCTCTGCCCCATCAAATGGGAGCGGGCAGAGAAAAATGATTTTGTGAAGAGATGTGGCCCTGGGACTGCAGCAGAGCAGGGAGCAGATCCAAGCAAGACACCCTTCCCTTGCTCTCTGGTCATCACTCTTTGGTCATTTTTGCCCCAACCTCATGCATCCCTCTAGGATCAACATCCCACGATCTTATAGGTGACTCTGGTGCTGCGGTGACTCCTCGCCGATGGCGTGCTATGAGGCTGCTCACAGTATACAGCACCAGACCACACTGCTACTTGTTTTTTCTTTCCTAACTCTAATTAATTCAGTCTCGTTCATTTATGATCTCATTAAGTGCCATGCGATAATGAACAGCGGAGGAAAGCCTCACTGGAGCAGAGGGAAGAAGGCTCAGCATCCGACAGAAGCTTTGCAGGATCAAGCCTCTAAGTGGTTGCATTTCAGCCACAATCCAGCTTATTCAACCCATGAAACGTATTCCAGAAACACACGCCTGCAGATGTCTCTCATACACACCGCCTCACCGGTCATCATAAAAAACTGCTATGCTTTCCTTTCATCTATACCAGATGGTGGCTGTGACACTGGGGGCCTGTCTTTTTTCCATGCCATCCACACGGATCTTGACAGAGTGAAGAAGAAAGGTACTCCTACCTTGGATGGACCTGCCAAACCCGCCCTGAAGACCCCACACCCTGCTCCCGCTAATTGCACCAACATTGTCCTGCAGCATGAACCATTCCAGCTCTCTGTTTTCTTTCAAAGTATATTTGTTTTATATCTGACATGTTTATATATGTTAACTGTTTGCTATAGATATCTGTCAGCTTCAACTGGCAAAACCAAAAAAAAAAAGAAAGAAAAAGAGGGGCTGGCTCTATGCCAGAGGTATGTTTCTTAAAAGCACTTTGCTTTTTGTCACATGGTTTTGCATAGAAAGAGAAACGAGGAGAGGGAGGGTGGATTGGCAAGGGATATTATGCTTTAAATACTGTGAAAGAATTTCATACGAAAATGTATTCTACTTTTCAGATATTAGCCTAAGAGCCATAAAAAGTTATTTTATAGTCCTAGAAATGATACACAAACATTGGTATACTGTTTGTCATAAAAACTGCTCTAAAGAGGGCATCATGCATTATGCTTTTCGAAATATGACATTTATGAGCTGCCTTTGATTGTTACCAGAATGTTTTTTAATGAAATAGAAAATGTGTGTGTGTGTGTGTACATGTGTTTGTGTTTGGTGCGTGTGCATTTGTGTTTGTACATATGTACAATAAGGGGATGTGTCACTGAGGGAGACATCTTCTAAAAAAATGTTCATTAATCAGGCCAGAGGTTTTCATCTTTCTCCCTTTCAAAGAACAAAGACTAAAACCCCTCCTGCCGGTGAGAGGAAAGGCAGAAATGTTCATTTCTTCATACTGGGGGAGAAATCAGCACAATTTCCTGGGATTTTTTTCTTCCTTGCTTTGCTTTCAAGCAAGAACACGGGCTGGTGCTGTGCAATATCCTCTCCCCTTTGAGATACAACTGCACCACTTCGGGATGAAGGTGCAGAGGCACGAATCTCTCCCCATGCCAAAGATGTAGGCTCAGGTTTCTCTTATAATGGTGTTTAAAAAGGGCTTAAATTGGAATTACATGATGCTTATGCCTTCTGCTAGTCTTTACCCACAGTGCCTAATTGCTCACAGTGATGGGATTCATTGCGTCCCGGGCATTTTTTACTTTCTGAGGTGAACAGGCTTGTCAGGATGACACACTTTTTTCTACTGGACCATTTCACCACCCTCCCTGCCCAAAAGCCAGGTGGGGAGTCTCGGATGGTGACTCATCCTACACACTCTTGCTTTTAAAAGTGCCTTAAGTTTTTCCAAAGAGGCAGCTTTGTCTCCACGAGAGCTAGGATTCCCTGCACCATTTTCTGGAGCAGGCTGGTTTTCAGGTCTTTTTTATTTTACTGCATGGGACTGCTCCTCACAGGGCAGAAAGCTGCCAAGCCTTTGCAAGGCAGACTCAACATTCCTTCATTTATGATCAGGGCAGGGCTGAGCCCAAGCTAGTGACCCAAAATGAGACACAAATTACTGCTGCCTGGGCACAGAACCATATTAATGCAGCCTTACAGTGTCTGACCCATTAGCAGTGGGTGCTTGAGCTGAATTTGGACCTGTTTAAAAGAAGTGATCGAAGACTTTGTGCCTGCAGTTACGGAGCAAGGGGTCCAGATGCCTGGGATCTGTTTGTGCCTGTTATACGCAGCTCAGTGATTTATTAGCAGGACTCTGGACATAGACCATAGTGGGCAAACCCTTCTTAGATCTTGGGCTACAGATAGCAGGGAAGGCAGACAGACTGTTTGCAAGGAAATCAAAAGCACTTTGAGTCTTAACTGCAGCATGAATCATCTCACAAAATGAATACGGTACAGCAAACTGTTGCCCTGCAGACAAATTTAATACAAAATGACTGTATAAAGCACCAATGTTTATACACGAGGCTGATGTGGGTTGAAGGGCTGTTTGAAATGGCTGTGGCTAGTTATGTAATTATTTGAGAACAGTAGAGCACAATAAGTGAGTATAAACATTGAAGAAGACAGTATGAGTTCACTGGATGCTTACATGAATCCGTCATCTTTATTACAAATGTCTCTCTTCAAATATAAACCACGTACTCTGTGGCCAAGAAATCATAGGTGTCCAGTTATGTTTGATGGGCAAAAAAAGAAGAGGGATGGGCAGTGGGAAAATTACTAACCTACGTGTGGAAGGACTGTTGGGTGTTTGGTGTTTGCCTGCTGCAAAGCCAGTTCTTTGGACAATGCCTTGATGTCCAGTTGATTGGGTACCAGGTTTGCATCTGACTCTGCATACCTAGTTTATCCTAACATATAAGATGAGCTCTACAGCAATGTATGGAAACAATTGGTATGTGCGGTAGAAAGAGCTAGTAATGGATGCGTGGAGGTAATGGATGGGTGAACCACGTGGACTTCGTGAACACCACAGTATCATCAAGAATGAAAAGCAGGCAATGCATCCTTATGGGTAACTGGTGACAGGTCTGCTCTAGTAGTTTATGTGACAAGTAGGTTGCTTTTTCCATTTAATGTGGTATCAACCAGAACAGCAGAAATTATTATGTGGAATCTTTTGGAAAGATAGTAACAAAGAAAGATAATCTTACAGTTAGTGAATCTGACTGCCTTCCCAGAGAGGTTTTCTTTTCAACCAGACCTATTTCTGATAAAACACACACTCTCTCACTGGTTTATTTCTTCATTAGTAAAATAAGGATATCTGCTAAAAATACGTTTTTTCCTACAGTTTTCTGTTCAGACTGAAAGTTCTTCAGGCAGAAGCTTTGTCCTTTCACAGCACCTGACACATGGGGTCATGTTTTACAGGAAACCTCTGTGCTCGAAAGATGAATACATATATGTCACAATTTTCTTCTACCCCTCTCTAGCTGAAATCATGGGGTTTTATGCAAAAAATGAGTAATTCAGCCGAAAAAAATGTTTTCTTCCCAAAGACAGCCCCCTTCTTTGTGTCTGCATGACATGCTATGTGTGAATGGGAGCCTGCCATTCAAGAAAGCAAAGGGATAGGGTTTAAATAATGATTACTGTAGCAGAGCTTCTCCTCTCTTCAACTACACTATAATCCAACACTGGTGTAATTCCTGGCAGGTCTGAAACTATGTGAGAGTTGACATATACCACTGAGTGCAAATAAGGCATAGTCAGGGTCTCTGCCTGGAAAAATTAACTTAGGATTGTTTTTTTCTGGATGAGGGCTTGCATTTGTCAGTAAGCTTATCTATCTTAAACAACAAATGAAGCAGAGCAGTTGGAAGAAGAAAAAAACAAGGAAGGAAAAAGAGGTGGTTTCAAGACTGATAAGGCAATTTCTTTCTTGTTTTTTTATTTTTTTATTGTGCAATATCTTCCCCTGCTAAGTGTGGAAACATGAGAAGAGTGGTATCTACATCAGCAAGCTGGTGGTATCTGTAAAAGCGAAAGGTGAGGCTGGGAACCAGGTTCTCAACCCACTTTGCCCACGGCTAGTTTGTTGTCACAGAAATCCAAGGTCACTGTGACCTTACGTCATTAGGACAAACAGGGTTATTCCTGAGGATTCCCAAGAAAAGTCACAACAGATATCCCACCTAGAAGAAAACATCCAGACTAGGAACCAGCTTGTCATGTGTCCGGGGCTGAAGGCATCCAGGTTTATCTGTACATCTCTGAACTGCCATTTTCAGAGTAATAAGCAGCCACCTGACCTCCAGCGGCAATAATGAGGCTGTCTTCGCAGTCAGCACCACAGAGGCAATCTCAGAGCCTTCCCAAGCAAAAATCATCTTGACATGACTTCACTGTACGAAAAACTTCAGAAGGTTTTGTTTTCACTCCAAGGCAGATCCAAAACACATTTTGAAACCTTGAAAGTTGTCGTAAAATGGATTCATTGTCTTCCTGCCAGCTCCAGTCAGCTGGTTGGGCTGCAGATTAAAAAAAGAGTTGAGTTGCTGTAAAACACCCAAAACAGAGGAGAGCACGATTTTGTTTGCAGTGACCCAAACTTCTAAAACTCTTCTTGAAATGAAAACCCACTAGGGACTGTTCTCAATTAATGGGACATTTCTGAGTGCAACCACACATAGACAAGTTGGGGCTAGTCCTAGTCTGCGCTACAACAGGGCAGCTGCTTTGAATTCAGTTACATTAAAGTGGCTGAAGGCAGAACTGGTCCTGCTGAGGATGGAAATGCAAAGATCCTACCATGCAGTCGGCACAAAGCCACAGAGACTGCTGCAAGTCATTTGGGAAGCTCAAGGAGTGAGGTTTGCCCCCGAATGAGCCTTTGTCCTCCGCCTGCGCCAGGGCATGGGAATGCAGTCTGCCTTTTGCAGGATAACCCGTTGCAGCAGGACAACCGCTTTTGGCCTTTTCATGCATTCCCAGGATGACGTCCTCATGCTGACATCTGGGAGTAGTCTCTCCTCAAGGTTTTTTTGGGGGGATATTTCAGTATCTTCATCCATTACTCAGCTCAGAGAGTTCAGAGATGCCCTTTGCCAGCCTTATCCTGTCTGTGATGTTGGCGCTTTTCCCTCCCCTTCAAACTGGGAATTGAACATGAAATTTAAGGAAGAACTGACCCCCATCACCCTTACAGTAGTTTTAATATGCTGGGATCTCAGTAGATTTCTCAAGGCTTTAAACCGGCATTATTGAGAGCTACGTAAATCCCTGAGAACAGAGCTGATGATTCTGCTGGAATGGGGAGCGCTACCCTTATTTTAACACAGGTTTCTAAAACAAAGACAGCCATATGCTTAGAGCTGAATGAGACTGTTGTTACCCAGAAAAAGACCTTGCTTCCAAGGCTTACACCATGTTTTCTTAAATTTTCGAAGGACAAAACCCAGCTATTTTAATGAACCTAACTCAATAATTCCTAATCCTAAAGTTAAACACTAACAGTGAGGCTCAAAAACTGGCCTCCCAAGTTTCAAAACACAAGTCATGACCAGAACCCATTGGTAAACATTCCTGAAAATAAGCTTTGTTTTGTTTTCCCCCTCATGCTCTGCTGAACCTTGGAAAAACTAACTCACTCCTAATATTAATCCTAGTATAAACAGATTAGAAGCTCCCCTTCCCCCTGCCCTGCAAAAAATAATGCCTGTAAAAGACATTTTTTCGCATCAGTCAAACCTGAACATTTGTCTATTTTATGGACTCTTTAAAAACAAATTATCTCTTATTTTCTTATTTTGAATCCTGAGACAAAAGTTTCATGCATTATAAGAAAGGTGATTTTTTTTTTTGCATCCTTTTGAGTAACAGAATTCGTGACTTTATCAAAGATAGCAGATCCAGCCCTTTTCCTCCTGAAATGAGTGGGTGACAAGCACCCTGTCACAGGTATGTCCCTGTTCCTTTTGCAGTAGCAGTGTGTGATCACAACCCATTAGGAGTACCTTGAATGAGTGCTGGGGAAGAGTGGTTTCAGCCAGACATCTGAGCTGTGTTTTGATTCCTCATTATTCATTAACTTCAGGGTGTTCCTTCAGTAGCTTCTATGGGCTCCGCATCTGGCGTTTTTTCTGTGCTCTCCTGACCTTGAGGCAACACTAATGCCAGTGTAAAGAGGCAGCATTCATCCTTGCAGATCTTGTACCCAAATTCTGGTGTTAAACAGGGAGTCCCTCACCATCCAAGTGCAGTGTGATTCCTGTGGCCTTTAATGCATATAATTCCTATGGCTTGGGCTTGGTACATTTACCCAAGGTATAAGGTGAGATACCATCCAGGGAAATAAAAAAATAACTTTATCACATTGAAAATACTGGCAGAAAAGTTTCTCAGAAGAAGCTGAAGTTGTTGGAGGGAGCACTGATTTGCCTGTGTTGCTCAGATTCCCCCCAAGTTAGCTAACGTGCCTCCCCGTATGGCACATGACAGTTACAAATCTCAGATAACAGCATGTGCTCCAGATTTACAGCCAAAAATGGACATCTTGGGGTATGGGGAACTGCAGTTTACGAACATTTGGTTTTATGCTGGGTCAGACAGAGTTAAAGACAATCTTGGAGCATAGATTGGGCCATCTGTTATCAAGGGAATGGCTGATCAGAAAGTGTTTGTACTTTAACACTTCAGGCTCAACTCCTGTAAATGCCAAAGCTTGGAAGTGACTTTATTGGCGCATGTGAAGATGTTGTTCACAGATATAAACTTTGGAAGTTGGGTGTCTTTGAATTGGGAAGGTGGCTAGGCAAAGCAAGATAAAGCAGGAAAACAGGAAAAAGAAGGAAAGAAAGAAGGAGAAAGAAAAAAGAGAAAGAGAGAAAATAAAAGAAGGATGGGTAGAAAGAAAGATGGAGGGAAAGATATCTGTTATAGGGGAAAACACTGCCAAGGCATTAGGAGTTTGGCAGATTCTGGGAGGTGCCAGACCATCCTCGAGGACTGGAATAAAGGCCAGTATTTGTGGGTCTCACCTCCTCCACCTGAATCCACCTGCTGAGCACAACGACACAGTTTGCAGAAGAATAACTCCATGTACATGTGCATGTTGCAGTCTGACAGTAATTACTTGTTTCCCAAATGCATTAAATATAGTTTCTTCAGAGTTACGGCATCAAGTGTAAAACCTTCTAGCATACAACAGCCTCTGAGGAAGGGGTAGTAACCCTCCGCTCTTCTGTAATGCTTGCAGCTCGAGCAGCTTAAAACGCTTTCAAAAAGAAGGTGAGGTTTGTTATGCCAGTAAGGTTATCGGGGGGCAGAGAATAAATATCTAATTTAAAGAAGCGTCCCAATACAAGTACCATTAATATTCCTGTGAACAGATTATCGTAACAGGCTTTCTGCTGGAGAACCAATAAACAGCCTTCAAAAATTTCCACTCACCGCATGGCCTGACTCTGACTCCCCCCATGTGATTTTTTTCCTTTTTACTGTGCAATTCAGGACAGTATCACACTCATAAAGAACATGTGCTTAAGTTTCTTAATATGTTTAAGCATCATACTAAGCAGACATGGCTTTAATTGCACTTGTGCTCTAATGCTGACAAGGACTGCCATATGATTTTACATAGTTTTACCCTTACCTTTACCCTTGCTAAATATTACAGCCCATTCAGCAGCCTAAGGTTTCCTTCTCCATGTAATGCTGCAAAAAGTATTGCACAACAGTAATGACTGTTGAAATTATTATTCAGCATCAATAAATTATAGTGCAACAAACACCATTATTAACTACATACTAATCCACTCCATGTTGCTTTTACAAAGTCTCCATAGAGGAGTTCCCAACTGTTTTCCATGTACCATTAGATGTACACAAGTCACTTCGAAATGGTACGTGGCATGATCCAGAGCTAGGAGATGCTGTTTCTGGTTGTGGTACCAGCCAAAGACCTTTCATTTCAGATACAGCATCAATAATCTTTCTCCCCACCCTCACACTTGTGTGGAAAGTAACTCCCCATATTTAACAGAAGTCCAAGCCTGGGCCTCTCCTTCCATTGGAAGCACTGGATCATGCTCTAAAAGGTACTAGAACTACTATTTGTCTTTCACTTAAAAACAACCCATTGTTACAGAATGTGGGAGGAAACCACCCCAAAGACCATTAGGAGTCAGTGCCTCCTTCAACCATCTCTGACTACTGGGCTTTAAGCAGAGGCTCCTATTTTAATTTTTCCGAGAGGTCTCTGCAGGACCACAGGGCAGCCCTGTTTTTAAAGTTAACATGAGTCTCCCTCTTCAACTGTGTGGACTGTTTCTAGGGGACCAATGAATATTTTGTGTAAACCTTGAAGAATAGGAAAACAGCTGGTGATGGGAGTCCTTACTGCTGTTCATTACTTGCTCCTTGCTGAAAAGGAGTTCGAAACGTGCTTAAATCTCTTGGGATACGTAAAGTAGTGGTCAAATGCCTGGCAGGTAGAGACACAAAAGTGATAATGGAAACAATTTTTAAGCAGAAAATTATTTAATAACCTCACGAAATTCCCTTTTCCATGCACCATAAAGGAGTGGTAGGTGGGAGCTGAGCAAAGCCACACTCACCGATAGGGTGAGAACAGAAGAGTGTGCACCTTTTACAAATTGAAGAGATATTTATTACTTTAATTTCTTAAAAATGTCTTTTAGCCTCCACTTTTCAGCTATTCAAAAATATAAATTAGCTTGGATTTACATTGCTAATCAACCATGGAATGAACTAGAATTAGTATCCTAAAACAATTTTAATTGTGGGGTTATAGACCTTGCCTCTCTGCACAGCCCTGATCAAACACTGGTGATTACAGGTTTGTAGGGTTTTCATCAGCTGGGTGGGCACATTGTAGGGGCTGCTTAGCTCAGTTCATGAGGCCCTAATTTCTCTGCACTGGCTACTGTCATAGAATCACACAATCATAGAATGGTTTGGGTTGGAAGGGACTTCAAAGATCATCTGGTTCCAACGCCCCTGCCATGAACAGGGACACCTTCCATTAGACCAGGTTGCTCAAAGCCCCATCCAACCTGGCCTTGAACACTTCCAGAGTTGGGGGATCCACAACTAATCTAAATCTACCCTCTTTCAGTTTAAAGCCATTACCCCTCCTCCTATCACTACATGCCCTTGTAAAAAGTCCCTCTCCAGCTTTCTTGTAGGCACCCTTCAGGTACTGGAAAGCTGCTATAAGGTCTCCCCAGAGCCTTCTCTTCAGCCTGTCTTCACAGCAGAGGTGCTCCAGCCCTCTGATCATCCTCATGGCCCTCCTCTGGACTCGTGCCAACAGGTCCACGTCCTTCTTATGTTGGGGGCCCCAGAGCTGAATGTGGTACTCCAGGTGGGGTCTCACGAGAGCAGAGTAGAGGGGGAGAATCATCTCCCTCGACCTGCTGGTCACACCTCTTGATGCAGCCCAGGATACAGTTGGCTTTCTGGGATGTAAGAGCATGCTGCCAACTCATATTGAGCTTCTCATCAACCAACACCCCCAAGTCCTTCTCCTCAGGGCTGCTCTCAATTAATTCTCTGCCCAGCCTGTATTTGTGCTTGGGATTGCCCCGACCCAGATGCAGGACCTTGCACTTGGTCTTGTTGAACTTCACGAGGTTTGCATGGGCCCACCTCTCAAGCCTGTCAAGGTCCCTCTGGATGGCATCTCTTCCTTCCAGTGTGTCAACCGCAGCACACAGCTTGGTGTCATCAGCAAACTTGCTGAGGGTGCACTCAATCCCACGGTCCATGTCACCAACAAAGATGTTAAGCAGTGTCGGTCCCAATACCGACCCCTGAGGAACACCACTTGTCACTGGTCTCCACTTGGACATTGAGCCACTGACTGCAACTCTTTGAGTGCGACGATTGAGCTAATTCCTTATCCACCAAGTGGTCCATCCGTCAAATCCATGTCTGTCCAATTTAGAGGCAAGGATGTCATGTGGGACAGTGTCAAATGCTTTGCACAAGTCCAGGTAGATGACATCAGTTGCTCTTCCCATATCCACCAACGCTGTAACCCTGTTGTAGAAGGCCATCAAATTTGTCAGGCATGAATTGTCCTCAGTGAAGCCATGTGGGCTGTCACCAATCACCTCCTTGTTTTCCATATGCCTTAACATAGTTTCCAGGAGGATCTGCAGTCCTAGTCAGCCTCCTAATTCAGCATCCTAAATGACCGCCAGAAGACGCTTGCTTTTCAGCATTGGCATAAAATCCTAATTTTTGCATCGAAATTGGGCACCTCTGAGCAGTGATGCATATGTCTCCTTAAACAGTCCCAAATCCGGAGTGGCTCCATACCTAGAAGAGTGTACAACAGAGATTTATACCCACAAGCCTGGTTGGCTGGATATGATTTTTATGCTTCAGCAGAACATTCAAGGAATATGGAATGCCCCCATTAAATGCTCATGCTCCGTACTGCTACTGATTTGCTGCTGGCCAGAACTACAGGAGTCTCATCACAGTAAATCACCTTCTCTCCTTGTCTGCAGACTCAGCTGCATGGTCAGCTTTGGGATGACACCAGTAAAATATACTAGGCATTTCTAAAAACATATTAGATGATATGATGTCTAGTGAATCTCAGTCTGGTGGATGAAGAAGAGACGGTGACAAGGTGGAAAATGGGGGGCTCCATGGGTATAAGTGACCAAGGTCACTGCATGGGCATATGACATTCCTGAGCACTAATATACATATTTGGTATTTGAAAAAGGCCAACTTTGAGCTCAGACTGCTCCAACGTGCAGTTCGCATGAATTTAGAGCTGAGGAGTAAGACATGCAATTAAGAGTACTACAACTAAAGATTAATAAGAAACTCTGTGTCAGCTACACAGATGCCTATAATCAACATCATCAAAGTCCAGGAACTCTCACCACCCTCTAGACCCCTGTACATCACGACGCTTCGCATGAGGCCTACAAAGACACCTTTTAATTGAGGGCATCCTCAACACAGCTGGTTGATCACTGAATATGCACCAACCGTTGCGAATGCACACGTGTATGCGTAGATGACCAGCTGTGTGACTGCATCTTCAGGAAGCTCAATCTTTTGCACAATTAGAGCCCCAAATGCTCCCATTCGTAGTGTTGTCAGCCAGGTGGATCCCAAAGTCTCCTCTCTTTGTTCACTGCAGACCCTGATGGCTTTCCCAGCCATTTTTTAATCACATCAGATGGTACCAAAAGCCACTGAGGTGTCTGCTCCAGGAGCCCTATCTCACTGGGACCTGAGGATGAGGGAAGAGATATTTGCCCTGGGAGACAACCCAAAGATGAGATCAAGTGGCTATGGCTGTCCTCAGACTTTGCATTAAGTTTACGTCAAAGACAGATGGTGACAGCGTCTCGCTTTTGCGTGCTAGACTTGTGGTTAGAGGCTTCCCAGGAGGCAGGAGATACAGGTCTGCCAAGCTGGGCCCTAACCACGAGGCTCCACAACATTTGGGGAAGGGGACAAGGCTTGCTGGGGTGCAGCTCATGACTCCAGAAGGAAAGGGGGCCTGAAGGAACAGGCATGACTTTCATGTGAGGCGAGTCAAAGCAGATGGGAGCAGGGAGCTGGCGTCTAATTGCTCTACTTATGGCACCACTAATCCTTTAGGATTCACACTGATGAAGACACTTACCCTGTCGGCACCTCTCTGTTTGCAGTCTCCGTTAGAGGCACGTCTGTCTCCTTACCATTATGTTTATGTGTGAGGAAGATACAGCTAATATAAGACTAAGCATGCTAACACCAAGAATGCCCTACTAAACCCTGTATCAGTTCTTTTAAAACTGTTTTACAGAACCAGCTTTGGGAAAAATATTTTAGATATCTATTTCCAGGCTGAGGCTTTTTAAAGGTGTAAATGCTCCCGTAGCTTTCCTGGAAGAACAAGACAGACATTAAAATATTCCATGAAGATAAGTGACTCTGCTGGCTCTGCATGCTGGATTAGTGTTTTTATGGTTTCCACACGTCTTTTATCTCCTGTGCAGAGGCGTGAGTCATGCTTTTTTATTGAAGAAGTGCATATTATTAAAGTGGTGTACTTCCATACTAAAAGCACTTTCACAGGAGAGTAGAGCAGGGGAATGTGTAAGAAACTTTTATCCAAGCAGTTTTTATTTCCTTCTCTGAATAATCTGCATCACAGCCTCTAAGGATATGATCTGGAGGTCTATACAATAACAGGGCTGTTTCCTTTGTCCTCTAGTCGATCCGTTTTTAACCAGACAGCAATTTTGCTCACATCCAACTTCACGGTCTCAGCATAGGAGCAGAGCATGCCTGGTTCAGAGTCATCACCTGAGTCATTAGCAGGCCAAGTCTGTCCCTCTGCTGATCCCAATGCAGCGACCCAGAGGAGGATACACTGCTGTTCGTATGGCACATGAAATGGTGCCAGCCTCACGGCCTGTTTTCTTTTGTGCCCTCTGCCACCACTGCAGCTGCAGCCAGGAGTGTCCTTGATTGCCCACGTGCTTGTCACAACTCTGCAAATAAACAGCCTTTGCTGGGAAGGGAACTAACACCCTGCCTGTCTGCACTATTAGATAACCATGCCTGAGGTTTGGTTACGATGCAGTTATCCTGCTAGCCACAGCGTGGATCAGCTTGAACGTCACTTCAGCTGTGTCCCTGAACTGCACAGGGCTTTGCCCTGCACAGCTGTCCGTGATCCAGGGGCACGGTTAAAACACACTTCAATCCATCGCGGAGCAGGTGCATCCCAGGGTTCTTGGGTTTCTCTCCCGGAAAAGTGTGAGCACTGCAGAGCTGGTAGGGATGAGAGTGGTGCCAGGGAAAATCCCCTGGATTGAAGCAACACGCTGCTGACAGCGGTGGTCACTCACAAAAGCCGGACCCCTCCGCTCCTGTCTCCCACCCACGCCAGTGGTCTGATCATCTCAGGTACCATACTCTGGTCATCGAAAGATTTAAGGTTTCTTTCTCAGCCCTGTGAATGTGCCGACGTGGCACACAGCTTCAGTCCGGGCAGGGCTGCAAGTATCTGTGCAGGAGATAAACTGGTTTGCCAGGACTCTCACCACTTTGAGGCAGACAGGATGACTCTGGGATATCTGATTTAATGGTGAATGTTGCACTGAAGCCGTCAGCGGGCTGATGTCTCTGCTGAATGAGCTGCCGGGCAGCTCACCCATCCGTGGTGCAAAACTTCTGTGTGCTCTGCACCAGCTGTACCTTCTCCCAAAAAGTAGCTGCTGGACACCAGGGGCTGAAGCAGTTTCTGTTGATGGGTAAACACATTTAAATGCAAGATAAAAAAATGACAGATCAGTGGAATGACATTTGGGCTGGTGTTGCTCACAGGACCAAAGGCTAAGAGAGAGCATTATCTCTGGAGAACCCACTTTTTTGCCGATAGTTTTTAACTGACTACGAGGGACATGTGAAGGGAGACAAGAAGTATTTCAGTCAAGGAAGGACTGCTGCAAAGCACAGCAAAGGTCCCCCGAGAGTCTGAAGTTCAAACAAAAACAGAGAGACAAAGCATCGCCTTCTCAGTTGACTGTGACACCGGCACAGCCCTACTGACTCCAGGATCATTAGTCCTTATCCACATTAATACAAAAGGTTCAGGACACAGGATTTCAGACCACCAAGTAGTTATATCCCATTGTCTGTGGTAATGTGATATTTGTTTGAATATGAAAACCTGTCTTATAAGAGATTTTATTGCTAAGACCATCTACCGTGAATGAGGAAAATTGTGTAAATGAAATGGTAACCTTTTTACTCTCACTGCTTGCTTTGCTAAAATAGATAAACAACAAAATATTTCAGTCTCACGAACTTGTTTCTGCGCAAGACAGTTCTCTCACAATGCCAGAAACATAAGGCTGGACCCAAGTCAGGGTTCAAGAGGTGGAAGGAGACATCATCTACAGCCATGCACGGCCCTCGACTGAGCAAAGTGTGAAGGGACAAGCACATCCAGACATTCCTGATGCTGTAGTGACAGCCGTTTCCCATTGATCCAGGTGCAAGGCCTCTGCGTGGATCTCAGTTTGGTTGCCTTCTCTGAATTTTATTTTTATTTTAAATGAGTTTTAACAGGCATGAAGAGATTCACAAAAACATTTGCCTTTAGGCTTGTTCACCTTCCCTGAGAGTCTTCTATATTCCAGCTATGTTCCCCGGGGGAGCTGAGGGAACGTTTACATTTGTTTGGAAGAGAAATGAAGATTACAGATTTTTTAAGTAGTGTTTATCTCACCCTCACTCTACGGGGAAACAAACACATGCATAAAGCACATTGACGTTCAGATTTTCATCCCTCTACAAAATGACTCTAACTGCTCTTCAACAGATGTGCTTATAATTAGTGAACACTGTGAAATGCCAAGACTAATATAATGCTGCATAATACTGACAGTCGCTCAGCAGGAGACCCGCAGGTGTGCATGGAGAGTGGAGCTCTGATTTGGTTGCAGAAGTTGTTTAAAGAAAATCAAACCTTGCAAAACTGAATTTGTCCTAAGTCCAATACACCCCTTAGATTCGTTAAGACTCAAGCAGGTAGCAGGTACCTTATTTATGTCCATGAATATCGTGCAAAAACTTGTGGGGTTTTGCAGTTTTGACACCAGCTGCAGTTGAAGCTAGGCAGAAGCTCACTTCAGATCAAACTCTCCATCCCAAATTCAAGAGTTGCAAATCCACAAGAACCCCTGAGATTTCATGCTGTGGAGGAGTCCCCCAGAGCCATGGATTAGCTCTGGAGAAGCTTTAGGATGGTCAGCACCAGTGGCATGACCAGTCAACATGGGCAGTTATAAACTGTAGGAGAATATGTTGATTGTATTTCCTATTCCTGGAAGTGTCAGGGCTCAGATGAGGTTTTGAAAAAAAAATAATGGAACTGTCACTTATTGGGTGGCTATTCCTACCGAGTGAAGACATCCAGACATACTTGTGTTGTCCAGAGATCACATGGGCATGGGATCAACAGTTCATTCCTGTTGGTCTCAGTACAAAGTTAGGTGCCCAAATAAGCATCGGGAGCCCAAGCACTCTGCTGGGTTTGGATGTCAGCACTTATAAGAGATCTGCTTTCTTTCAAATAATTTTCCAGCTTTTTTGGTACAGCAATAGCCAGATTTATACACAGCCCTGTACACGTCTCTGTCTAGGAAGCTCAACCTTCAACATCACATTTCCAATACTTCAGTAACAACTTCCTTTATTAAAAGTTTGGAAGAAAGGGAGAGGTATTTATTTTATATCACTTCTCTCATGCCATTTTAAAGCTTAATTCCAGATGAAACCAATCTGGATAAATATACGTAAATGACCCCCTTTGCCTCTTCTCTTACAAACTCTCGCTCCAGCTTCAATGACCTTTGCATGTGATACACAGGTGGAATTCAGTTTCTTAAATGTGGTAATTTAGTGCCTTTGAGACACCCCTTGTAGCTCACCTGACCTCCATCCACCTCCTTCTTGCCTTGCAATAAAGCATCTGAAAGAGAAGAAGGAACTCATAAAGAACATGAAATAAATAATTGTTGAGAATAATTTTTTCTTTAAAATAATTTAAGGTTTATACAATGTTAGCTCCAACCAAGCTGAGCTCTGGTTTGATGAGTGAGAATTTGGCAAAGCAGATTTATCCAACAAGGTTATCGTCTTTTTAGATATTTTTTCCTGCTAGCAGAATCAGATTGTGGTTTCCTCAGATGTACTCTTTCATCAAATATCAGATGCTTTTTTCCAGAATTGTTTTTTCAGAGGTATTTTTGAGAAATTAACACTTGTTTCTCTCAGTCTCTGATCCTCAGCACCCAATGCACTCTGGCTAGCATTGTGATTGCAGAAACAAATGATGGCATCCTCCTGTGTTTTCTGTCTCTACTTGTGATTGTACCTAGCTTGAATATTTGAATGCAGGAAATGACATGTCAGGTCCACCAGTCTGCATGTGTGACTGTTTAGGGAGGTGAATATAAAAGAAGCATGAGTACTCTGGATTAAAAATATGTGGAACTTCGTGCAGTTACAAGAGAAACTTGGCATATTTTCCTGTCTCAGCTGATCTTCTGCTAGACTTTCTGAAGAACATTGTGGGCCAGGTCCCATTTTCTGGACAAAAAAATAGGGAAAAGAGTTCTAAATATGTTGGCTTTGAAACCTGAAATGATGTAAAATTTGCCTGGTCTTGAGTTTTGTTTGAAACTTAGCTCATTTTCCCTCAAGGATTTCCTCCAGTTCCCACCCTTTCTTCAACAAATACGGCTGGTCCAATCTGTAGTGAACTTGGACAATTTATGGCTCTGCATCAGTTCTGTGCAGAACTCTGTGACTTCAGATGGTTTTGACATGAAACCAGATGAAGAATTTGCTCAGTCCCAAAACTTAGCATGCAATTCAGAGCAGGAACCCATGTGGATTGAAACTAGAGCAAATGGTTTTGTAATCCCCTTCAAAGAGAAACAACCAAGAAGAGCAGCAGTTCTGTTAATGGTTCAGGGAAGCTCTCTTGATTAATGACCTCAGACTATTTACAAACAAAAATAGCTGGAAATGAGTTCAAAAGGGCTGTCACATTCCTGTCACTTGGGGAATTTTGACTGAAATATGGACACGTTGACAATTGCATAACTTGGATATGAAGGTCTTGCATTGATTTTTGTATACTCCCATGCTGTTGCAAACAGGAATTATGCCACGTAGAGAAGTGTTACAATGTCCTAACGAATTTTTCAGAACACAGCAACGACTCTAGGGGAAGTTGTAGTACTTGAAAATATATGGTGCTTGACTGGTACTAGTATTTTTATCCCATTTTTGGTTTTTGCTTCCCAGAATTTACTTGGAAATGACCTTACCACTTCTGGCATTAGGATTTTTAAATGTGGCTTTTGGAATAACCAATAAAGAAGTGCAATTAACCAATTACAGTGTTGAACACATGGCAAATCATGTAAGAAACCGCAACCCCCCAGATAATAGTAAGGAGAAATGTATGAGCAATAAGTTCACTTCTGGGAATCTTTAGTTCTAAGAGCAGTAGATCTAGAACTGGTCCATGATATTTGCATTTCTAGTAATTTTTCTTCTTTTTGGCTGTAAACTGTATTTTTGAACTGCAGTCAAAGCTAATGGATGGGTATCACTTCATGCCAATGTGCAGCCTGGTCACTTTGGTGGCTAATGGAAGACCTTTAAGAACTTTAGCCTTCAGATCCATTCCTTGCTTTGTGCAACTCAAACTGGACCCTTGGGACAGGAAGTTTTGGGCAGAACTAGAATAAAAGAAAAGTTGCCTGTAAACTGCAAAAAGCATGGAGGGATATTGGTGAGAGTAGAGAAAAGGGGAGAGAAGGATTGTGGATGCATCTGAAATCTAAATGGACTTCAGTTCCGAAACACCGTCGGTATTTCTTAGGGCTCTTTATCTCTTTGAAACAGTATTTTCCAGTTTGTTGTAATCTGTTGATCTTGGCAGAGACACCTTGTCCTTGAGTAGTTTGCATAAAAGCTGAGTTACTCATTATGGACAGCTCTTCATACCTGCTATGAAGGTTTCATGAGCCATTATGGATCTCCAGTAACGAGGGAGTGGCACACCAAGATCTTTCATGTGCCAGTGCTCAAGTTACTGACCACTGCCCTGAGGAAGTAACCAGCAGAAGGGGAAAATTGTGTTTTTTCTGCAGACCTTTCCTTGTCCTGAGTCATGCGGGAGTGGGGTGTTGATCGAGAACCCAGCCTGTGCGTGGCTGCGGTTCGTTTGACAGCACTGACCAAAATTAAGTTTTTAAGGTTTAAGGAAATGCCCAAGCAAAACAAAATGAGAGCAACAAAAAGTACCTAAGTGAAATGAGTCATAGCATAACAAAACAAAAGCCTGTGCTGTTAAATTTATTTTGCCATTTCTGTCTGCATGATATTTTAATTGCTTAAAATTTAAAATGTACATATTTATGTACCCAATGAATATTTGAGATCCAGTCCTAGGCTACCTCAGCAGTATGGGTCCAAATTCCCTGTGGTTTGATTTTTCTATTTAACGCATGCATTTCTAGGATATTTTAAATTATTTTAGTTTCCTGATCAGGATGAGATTAAGAGGTGTCTTGGTCACGGACCATAGCTGCCTGTAAAGGCAATGGGTATACGAACGTTCAGTCCTCTTTAATTACACAGACATAAGCACAACAGGGTCCAGTGGTTGCAAGCTGAAGTCAGGAAAAAGCTGAATAGGGAATAAAAAGTAAATTTTTTATGCTGAGACAGTTTCCTGAGGATGGTGGTAAATTCTCTCTTCTCAGGACTGGATCTCTTTCTGAAAGAAATGCTGTGACTCAGCTCTCTGTTGCTTGCTCTAAGCAAGGAACCACACTAAGACAAATTTCTGAACGGTTAGTGCTGCTTCTCCCCTGTTTTAATTTCAGTTTAATGTGCAATTCCTCTGCATGAAGATTACTACAAGATGAGGAAATGCCAGAGGCAATATATGGGAACCAAATTCTCACTTGGCTGCAACCTTTCTCCTAGAGGGACTTGTTCAGGAACAGCTATAGGGTACATCTAAGTGTGCTGGTGGCAACAGAGGGGGATCTTGCTGCAAGTGAAAGTACCGGGAGAAGGTGAAACTGTGTGAGATAGCCTGCACATCAGAGAGCAAAGGAGAGAAACTTCTGGAAGCCTCTGAAGAGGAAATGAGAAAGAATCAGGGTTCCTGCTCCATATAGGGTCTAAAATTAAAAGATGGGAACATTTCTCATTATGTGGCAATAATTTCACCATTTTTGTGGTTTATGAAGTCACCAGAGTTCTGTGAGGGGTTTAACGCCTCATAATTCACAGATGCCTGTAGGGTGTGCGTGTGCCTGTGTGCATGTGTCTGTGCGATGCTGTTTTCCACGTGCAGGCTGCTCCCTTGGTCTGTTTGGGTGGCAGCACGAGCCGAGCAGCTGGGGGATGCCTTTGGGAGGTGGCTGTGCCATGGCCCGCCGGGGAACATGCCTTGCTATGCCACAGCGATCACGTCAAGGAGGAAAGGCTGGTCCACAGTGGACCATGTTGGACAGGCCACATCAGCGCTGGCTCTTTGTCAACTGGTTGCGTATCTCAGCAGCGTCCACTATTCTCTTGGCAGTAGGTGAAGTTACATTACGCATATGAACTGGCTTAAAACCAGTTTTAGCTATGTTGCTTGAAGTCCTGCCTTCTCTATGGCACCAGTGATGGTGAAGCTACAAAGGTTTGGGGGTGTGTTTGAATATGCACTGCAGGGTGAGATGTCCATGTGAACTAAAATGGTGCTGGGAGCCCCTAGAAATCAAAGGTTATTCCACGATGTTTCTGGTTTCTGACATGCCTCATTCCAGAAATGAAAGGCAAAATGAGAGCCCAAACACTGAGCACGCTGAAGATTCAGGGCCAGATCCAGAGGCTTATTCATCATTCGGTTTAGTGGCCAAAAGATAATCTCTTGCTTTTGTAGTTTCTGAGCTTTTTCCCATAATGCTTTAGTTGCAGGCACGAAATGGAGTAGCCCAAGAGCTGTTCTAACATGCCCTGAATGGAAAAGGCCTCAGAAAGTTATCAAGCACAACGTTTTCTAAGACAGAAGGATATCCTGACCTTGCCCTATAGGGTGGGAAAAGGCTCAGAGACTCCTGAGCTCCTGAGCATTGAAACCTCTCCAGCGCCACGTGGATTCTCCAGGAAAGTTAGGGCAACTCTGAGAAATAGGGATTATATAAAGTTGCTCTCACCTACATGACTATCAGGTTTTCCTTTGGATCAGAATTCAGTTTTTTAGTGCTTAATGACAGAAGGATCACAGTCATTTTTTATACTCTTTATCATTCAAGCTGGATGAATTTCAGTAAAAGCTTGTTAACTCATTTTGATAAGGGGAATTCCCACAGCCTCTATCTCACAAACAGAATAGCAATTCAAAATGATAAAGTGCTATGGGATCATATTCCTGACTGCTGCTTTTTAGTAGCTTTTGGAGTTCTCTGCACAACGGAGACAAAGAATTCATTTTAACTCCGTGGGTTACCAATGTATTTCTGAGAAGGGGGTACAGTTCTTTATTAAAACAGGAATAGGAATGTCAAAGCCACACTAAATTGTGTCCTTCTCTACCATTCTTATGAATTAATTGCTAACTGAATTAGTGAGGGATTCATGTTATCCATGCCTGACGTTCACTTAGGTCTGCAGGACAAGGAGGCAATGCATATTGCTATAGAGTTACTAGCTGATGAGATTTTATGAAGCGACCCAAAATGAGAGGGCAGCTGTGTTTGGTGAGCTGCATCATTTGGGTGTTTACTGGTTTTTGCTGACAGCCTCACACAATTAGTGTAACCCTTCATGACCTGCATCTCTTTTACCAAAGAAACCAACAGCTTCTTTCACTGGAGGTGACTATTGATAAAGTCTAGGGTTTTAGTGACATTGGTAAATGCCACTTGAGCATCTTCTCTCTTGCTGGGATGGATGAATTAATTTAAATAATTTCAAATCCACCTGAAAACTGTGGGATGAGATGCTGGGGAGCATTTTACTGTGAAGGGATAGAAAATGGGGAGAAAAGAAAAATAAAAAAGTGGTGAAAGACAGGGCAGAGAGAAAAATAACCGTAAAAAGAAATATTCCAGTGATAGAATGCAGCATGTATGAATGTGAGTATGACGTCTACTACTACTTTCTTAGCCTTGGAGGAGTCTTCCTATTCCTAATTTAAAAGAAAGTCTCCCATTTAGCAAAGAAAAAATCACATACACACCCTGCCAAGACACACAAAAAAAGCTTAAAATGTACAAAGAAAGAAATTTTGTAAACTGCATCTACAAGAATGAAGAAAAAATTCAAAAATACTCTTATGCATTGGGATTTGACCATTGCAGCATAGAAATAGTTTGCATCTCAAGGCACACATGCACTTAATATTAAGCACACCCTGAGGGTCCTTAATTGGGGGCACAATAAGGAGAGAGGGCCAAGTCTGAGCCAGACCACCACAGCGAGACCCCTGGCAGACATCCCGTCTTGGCAGCAAGCTTGCAGGTGTAAAGCAAGTGTGGCGTAATCTGATGTGTGCGTGTCTGCACAGCTCAGGTCCATTTGTTTCTCATCACATCACGAAGCTGTTGAATAGTCCATGGATCGAATGGGATACAAACATCCAAATTCACACTCACTAAGAGAGCAGCTAGATGCCTAATGTTTCTGCAAATGGGGACATTTAAATGGGTGTCCAGCTATTACAAGACACAGTCCTCTTTAGTCCTTTGTTCTGAAAGTATTTGTCAGTGTTTGGGTTATTGGCCTTTTTTTTTTTTTTTCTTCAAGAGGTGCTTTGCTAGCTGCATGTGCCTCAAGTTGTATACAGTCTTCCACAGCTATTCTGATGAAGCCATTTCCCATTAGTTCCAATTATTTCTTGTGACCATTTTCATGGACTTCTCTGGAACAAAGGTCATTTTTGATCCTGTGGATCAAAATCCTAGATTAGTAGAACCTTTACAGGCTTATCATTTGCACTGCTGCTGGTCCTGCCTGGTATGGACAAAATGATCCTCTGGCTGTCTCCGCTGTGCCTGGGAGAGGAGCGTTGTGGTGTGGCTGCTGCACCGGAGCTGGCAACACCCAAGGGATGCAGCAGTGTTCACAGGGCAGGCTGCAGCCCCTAATCCCTCGTTTCTTGCTCTTTACGATTGCTGTTAACTCATTAGATTAATGCCATTGGGAAGTGCCCAGTGGCATGATGGTGGGTCATGGCCATTGCACATCGGCACAAGCTGCGAGTGGTAGAGACCAGCTGAGTCTGACGGAGCTCCCCAGTGCCTGTGTTACTTTTCAAAATAGGATTTACTCTGCTAAGTCCCCAGGAAGCTTTTGAAAATGTTCCTCCAGTGCAAAGAGGGAGAAGTGAAGAAGAAGGGTTAGGAGTCAGACCAGTCCTAAAGAGAAAAAGGAGCAAATGTCTTCAACATGCATAAGGAAATTTTTAACCTTCAGATAAGATGGGGATAGGGGAAGTTCTTTGAAAATGCTCATGCTATGAATAGACCAGTTTGCTTGATTTCATTTTCTTAGAAAAAATAAAATACTTGGGTTTGATACAGTTTGTCTTCTTTTTCTCCGTTGCTATCCTCTTTTTCCTTTTCTCAGTTAAGAGAAGGAAAAAAGATAGATATGGAAAGGTATTAAAAAAATTAAATGCGTATTTTCTTCATAGGAAAAGAAGAAAAAAGGAGAAAAAATTAAGAAAGGAAAACGAAAGTCAACATTTGAATTTGAGAACATTACAGAGTAAAGCCTTTGATTTCACATTATTTTCAGGTTTTTTATCCAACAAATAGAAAAAAAAAAAGCTACATTTCCCATGAAAAATTCTATCACAATTGTGAAGCTATTTTTCATTGAAAGAAGACATTGCTAATGAAAAATGTTCCAGCGAGCTCTGCAGAAAGGCATTCTGTAGTTGGCTTACATTTGTAGCACACAGCTTAGCTCCATTTCAGATCCTATGCAGATTGTCATCAGCCCAAAAATCAGGTTTTGCCCCTGAAATGTTACTTCCTAATCTATGGGAAGAGTGAGAGTGTTTGCAGAAAGCAGCCGGCTGCAGATAGCTCTGTTTCTGCTCAGCCTCACCAAGTGATCGTTTCTGAAAACTCACCTGCTCCGCATTGAGGCCAACTCTGACGATTCTGGGCACTCGGGACCTGCTGTTCCTCTTGTCCTTTGGGAGGATAAAACTGTAATATCAAACAGGTTAATGAGCTCCTTGTCTTCAAGTCCTCTTTAGATAAACAGTCCAACACTCTTGTTTTCTATCATTTAGAGAACAAGGTAAATGCAGGGTACTCATCCAGACTCTGATTTTAAACCACGTCTTTGGGTCTCTGTGAATTGCTTTGAAAAGGTAGATGATAAGTCTCATGGAGAAATACTCTGCTTTCAAGGTTTTCTGCTAGAACTTCAGAAAAGATGATTAGCTTCTGATCTGGATAGCTTTAAATCATAAGCCCCCCTGAGAGTTTTAGGCATAAGAATAAACCGTGGTCTTACCTGTAGCCAGCCCTGCACTTCTCTGCCTCAGCTTCCCCATTCACTTACTTGTCACCATGTGAAAAGTCAGGCTGAAAAATACTTCTGCTTTGCCTTAAATAACTTTAACACCCTGTCTTTTGTTTTTACCAACTTTAAGGACCACAGGGAACAGTGTTGTTTTGTCATCTGGAGAAATGGCAAATGAGTGAATGCGTATAACAAGTTGGTTGGTTGCATGATGATTTTTTTTTTCATTGATGTAATCCTGCCACAGATTATCTGTTCTCACAGGGAATTTATGCTGAAATTTATTCTTCTTCTTTGAAGAAGCTAGCCATTAACAATCATTGCCAAATTGCTTCAAAGCTACTTTTAACTGCATTTGCATTCTCACTCGATTGCTTTTAGCTCTCCTTAAAGCACCAGAGTGCTAAGAGCGTGTAGGCAACACCGATGGATATATGGGTGTCATATATATGTTTTCAAAAAGACTCATACTTTTGTAGCATGTATGTCCTCAAGTCCCCTGTAACGGGGATTCATGTCCTATTAAGGATTTGAGCCTTTGCTACCACTGAAACCCAAAGGCACCGCAGTGCTGCACCAAATCCAGCACCCACCACCTCCCTGGGTGCCAAAACCCACCGCACGCTGGCCCAAGAAGACCCACCACCCTCTGCCTTTGCGAGTCTTCCGAAACACAGATTTTTCATACCCTCAGCACACGATTCCCCCAAAAGGCCAGTGTGTGACGGCTCAGCCCTCTGACAGCCTGTCCACCAACAGGTTTGCAGACAGGCTGCAGCTGGGCTCCGTGCAAAGCCGTCCTGGGTGGGAGGCCACCACTGCCCCCGAGGCAGCCTGCTTTGGGGAGCAGGGACCTCTGCTTCTACCCTCCGCTTTGTTTATCAATTCCTAGCTAATGAGCCCTTCTCCTCACAAAAGAAAGTTATCCAGAGTGATAGTAAAGATGAGAGCTGCAGTAAACCAGGGAGAGAGCAGTGGGGAAATGTTTGAACTCGGGGTCTTCAGCCTGGCTAAGTGGCGGGGAGAGTGTTGTTGCAGTGAAAGGACTATTAAAAATACAAAGTACAGACTCTCTGGGGCCTCAGATGTTGTTTTACCCCATGAAACATGATTTCTTATTTTTAAATAGCTGTCATGCTTGTTAGTTTAATTTATCCCTTCTCAGCTGCAAACTACAACATTTTATGAGCCTGACTGAGGACATATTCACACAGGCTCTGTGGCTTTGTGCACAGCCCTGCCAGAGGCAGGCTGGGCTAAGCCGGGGTCATATTTTGTACTTACTTATGCCCCTGCAGCCCTGCTCACACCAGCCCAGAGCCCAGTGCAAAGCCCATGAGGTTACTCAGCTCTTTAAAAAGGGTTTTGGAGAGGAAACACCTTGAAACCCGCCTGTGGTGTAGGTTCCCTTGTGGTATCAGAGACTCCAGGAGGATGATGCTACTGGGTTTTTTCTGATTTTGCCCAGCAGTTTTGTTCTCTGCTGGATTTTTGGAGTGGTCGGATGATCGGGTCTGCTGTAAAAAGTGACTGCAAACTCTGTTACCCACAAAGCTTGTGTTGTCAGAAGGGGCAAAGGCAGGGAGACACTAAGGGCTTGTGTCAGGAGCAGAGTGCAGAGATATATGTTCTCACTTGGTTTTGGCTGGTGTCTAGACACACATGGACAGTGCTATGTCTATGTTAAGAATAGCAAAGCCAATTGTTAACATGCTTATCACTAATGCAGAGATGCAACACCTGCAGCAGAGCCAGGTGAGCTTGAAAGCTCCCCAAATATGTGCAGCTTAGCTCCTTTTTGTATGAACCAAGCTGCTTGCATCCAGTCTAGTGGATCCAGCTTCAGGGATCCGAGGCATATGTATATTATTTTCTACTCTGTGCTGTGCCTTAAACATTTTGTCCCAGGTTGCCCAGGAGGACTGTGGCTGAGGCAGAAGCTTGAACTTTGAGTCTTTCAAATACCAGGTCCTTGCCTGGATCCTTCCTTCTTGCTCCGCTCTCGCAATAGGTGTCTGTTTTCAAAGGGAGCCAACACAAGTGTCAGCAGTTACTCTGCTGAACTTCCCTTCCAGCAGGCAGATGGGAGCGATGGACGCGCTGCCTTGAACCTCCCTGTGCAAAGTGTGGGCCAGGTTTGCAAATGAGCCGAATCTGTCCTGATTCAGTGCAGAACACTGGGCAGAAAAAAGCTTTTCTCAAGAAAGACTGATAGCTTGAGCTGCAGAAACGATACAGGCTGCAACTGAGCCTAATTAGAAGGGCAAACAAAATAAGTTGCTCCCTGTACTCTGCCTGGTTGAGGCCCATACATCTGACCTTAGCTTCTCATCAGCTGCAGATTCATTCAACAAATCTAAAACCACTTTCCAGGGGGGAGTGCAGGATTAGACACAGAGGAGCCAGAATTGTTGGCTGTGATCAATAATCTGATTGTCAGTTCCTAGGTTTTCGCAAAACATACATTGAGTTATGTGAAGCCAAACCAGAAGCAGATCTTTTTGTAATACATGGGAGGGCTTTACAGGGAGCCTTGCTTCAAGCAGACGCAGGCAGGAGGTATCTGGAAATCTGGAAGACATGAGAATGAAATGATGACTGATAGAGAAAGAGAGACCACAGAAGACATCTGTAAGCCTAACCACATGAAAGACCCAGAGGCAACTTCAAAACCACTAGTACAGCCACTCTAGGACAGCTTCATTGAAGCAACATGCTATAGAAATATCATTCAGGGCTTTGTATTGATACAGGATTATGACTGCAGTATGGGGAAAACAAGCCATCTGGACTGAATGAAGTGATAAACACAGAGCAGTTTTATTTGCTTATGGCACTGCCAAGGCTCTAGGGCCAACTGTCTGGGTTTCCATTGTTTTGATTCAATTCAACCTTGGTCAAATCCCCTTTGCTCTCATGCCACTAGGAAAGACACAGAGGATATAGGGAAAGGTATGAAGTTCAACAGCTCTTGGGTTTTAAGTGTTTACCAATGCGAATGTGAAAAGCCCTGAAAATGTGAAGGTTGTTAAAATGCAGTTTGAACATAATGATAGCTTGGCATCGTTCCGGTGGAATGGAGACACTCCACTCTTATCGGTAATAAGGTGTCTTAATGCAGCCCTTTGAAATTGGAAAAAAAAAAGAAGATGAAAGATTAGAACATAACTGGCTTTAGGAAGGAAACCTAAAGCTTGGGTCATTCCCAAATTGTTTAGATCTTCTGCTAAACCTTGTAAGGTTGATGAGGTTGTTTACCTTGCCAGGCAAACCACTCTGAGCCTCTCTGAGGAGGGAAAAGCCAGCACTCTCTCTAGCTTGCATCAATTCCCAAGAGCTCAGTGGGAAGAGCGGGAAGTGAAGGTGTTTGTTAAGTAGCAATTCTCTCTGTGATGTCATTCATACACCAGCAAGAAACAGCTAGCTGGAATGATTGGCTTTAGATTAATCATTCTTGTCTCCAAACAATAGGGGAACATCACCACACAGTGCTGCAGGCCAATGTCATGTTTAACTGAGGCTGGGGCGTTACCTGCAAGAAAGGGAGGTCTCTGATGAAGCCAGTGCATCTGAATGAAGGACAGTGTCAGGGGCTGTGAATGTGGAGGATTTCACAAGAACTAATATGTATCTCAAAATACTTTCAAATAATTCCTCACCCAAAGCCAATGAAAGGCAGTGAAAAATTTTCCATCGATCTTCATAGGTGTTAGACGAAATCCTTACACAACAGGAGGGACGGCTGCAGGAGAAAGCGTTGGTGAAATATGGCCCTGCTTCAGCCGTGATGAGGGCCAGCCAGGATGCCTCCTCCAGCTCCACGGGCTCTGCAACAGGTCCCACGGCACCGCGTCTTCTCGGCAAAGCACTAAGTGGCCGTGACACCCTATACATAACATCTGCTCAGCAGCCCTTCAGTATCACACAGTTACTAATAGGGTCTGTCTTGTAATTAAGGGATGGCTGTACAGAGCATGTAGCCGGTCAATAGTTTTCCTAAACAGCCTGTCTCTCAGAAGAAGGCTACATAATGAACGAGTGTCAGTAGGTCATGAGTTAGAAACAGATTTTGTCTTGCTGGGAAAAGTTATGTTTACCAATCATTCATTAGGTGTCCCAGATGGATGCTGCCGGGCAGAAGGATGGGGCGGGAGATCAGCACTATCCCAAGTGACCCTAAAAGAGCAGAAATATTAGAAAATGGTTATTGCTTTTGATTCCTTTGTTTCATATCTGACTGGGTATATTCTAGTGAAAAATGCCATGCTCTCCCTCGTAAAAATGGTAATGATTTTTGCTGTGACTTTAACTTAGGCATCCTGCAGCTGGTACTTTTTGGATGGTAGATTCAATAACCCCAGCTGGGTAGTGCCTCGTGACCTTCTCAGCATGATCAGTTGCGATATAAAACATACCCGATCCATGAAGAAAACTTTTGATTTCCTTTCCAAGTCAACACTGGGGCTCCCTGCGGTTCTCAAATGATTTCACCTACTCACTTATATGGACATTTTTCAGCCCAGAGAAAACCACAAAATTAAAAGGAGAGGCTTCTCCAGAGCAGTTAGAGCAGGGTTTATGAACCACGGTGTTCGTTTGGTGTGGGTTGTGGATGAGACAATGCAAAGGAAACTTCCACAATGTATGATTCAGAAAAAAACCCCACGCATTTGAATTTTTACAGAATTCAAAAACATCTTTTACTAACCTGCAGATCATTACAGTGTCTTGCTCAGGAAAAAAAAAAGTGACAACTGGGGAGCATGTAGGGTGAAGCAACGCCCTGTGTATGGTGCCAAGATGCGAGGTGGCAGCAACCAAGGAGTTTGTGGGCTAACATAGGAGTGCACCCAACCACTTCTGGAGGAACTGTCTTTTCTTCCCCTCAGATTTTGCAGTCATAAGACCAGACCCTTTTTGTGCACCTGTTTGTGCCTCCCATAGCAAGTGGGGAGGTTGGGCCAAGATGTGGACAGAGCTCATAGATATGGCTGTGAGCACGGTGGGAGGCAGGCCAGATTTGCTCTGCTGGTTTGCAGGGGCAGATGCCAGGCTAGTGAGATGTCAGGTCCCCAACACCCTCATGAGCATAGGTTGGGCTCTGCAGGGGGCTCTGGTGTCTTCCCTAGGGTCCTCCTCCCAGCCGCCAAGGCAGGAATCATTTGGCCATGGTGTAGTTCCAAGCTCACCTGAGGTTCCCTTCATACCCAAAGCAGAAGAAAAAGGTATTTCTAGGGCAAGATGAAGTGGACATCTGAAATAATAGGCATAAATGCCCATTTCTCTGCACCAAGTACAAAGGCAGTCTAAAGCTGTTACGTCATGTATATACATTTATATTTTCCGTGGCTAAAGTTAGGTGTGACAAATCCCTCTCTCGTGGCTCAGTCTGATGAAGGACTGAAGCAGCTGAAATTTAAACAGGTATTCTGCCTAAGGTCTGCTTTAAGTGTTTATTTTCATCTTCCTCTCCTAGGAGTCTAATCCCAGATGCCCATTGACCCAACTAATTCCCACCTTGACAAGGCAGCTATATACATCCCTCAAATGGAGTCAAAGTAGTTAAATTAACTGTAGGATTGGCCCACTTTTAGTTATATTGGTTCCACTGGATGTAGACAGGCAATTTTGGCGGTGAATAGAGAGAAGAAAGAACAACACCTCTACAGTGCTGTGATGTCTCAGAAGCCACTGTGCTTGGGTGGTAAGAGACAGCAGAGAAGTGTGGTAGAAGCTCCTTTCCATAGCTTAGTCCTATTTGCTTTACAAATACATGCCAGAAGGCAATGAACCCTGGTGCAGGGCACAGGCCTGTGTGTGGGTACATGGGTGCAGATTTCATGAAGAGTCACCTGGGAGACACTGGTGGTGTCTCATGCTGTCTCAGGGTGGAGTGTGAACGGTCTGAGAAATTTGAGATAGGCAAAGCCGGAGAGGTTTCCCTGGAAAATGTATTTCATCTTAGTTCACCATCCATTCCTGCAGTGGAGAGTCAACTTTGTGGACAATTCAAAATAAATGCTGGATGTTGCCAGCTAGTTTGACCCTCAGTTTTTAAGCTGGTAAGACGACCTCCAAAAATTGTGCTAGGAGAGCTCCAGGATTGCTAACAATGTGGCTGTGTCTACCAGATCTTTACAGAAATCCCACGCTTTTTCATCTCCACAATATTTTGCAGCTCTTTTCCCCATTTTGCAGATGGAAAATAGAGATTTATGACAATTGAGCATGAAATTCATTTGTGCCCGAGTGGCATACACTATGGCACGGGGAAAACCCATGCTGGAATATAATGCTGACTGCAGGGTTTGACGTTCATGCCAATGCCCACCGGACTGTCAGTCTGTTGTCGGCCTTAAGAAAATCCTCAGTGAGTAACAAATTCACTTTGCTTGTCACCATAAAACATATTGGCACCCAGATGAGTGGAGCTTTGCTAAACCAGGCGTGTGTTTGGCTCTTCATCCTTATCCCTCCCTGCTGCGAGAGCAAGTGGAGGGCAGGGAAGGGAGTGCGGAGTCAGAGCGCGGATGGGGACGAGGCAAGGTGACGCTCTCCACGTTATTATTGTTCTAGTAATTAGAGCTATAGGAATCCCCATTATTCCCAGGATGCTTACACAGAAGCTGTTTGTACTCTGCAAACCTCCCCAGGTACTCAGGGTGGATTTACCTAGGGCAAGGTAATTTGTAACCCTGTTGTCTGTGTATTTACTTTGGGCCGTGCACGCTCTAAATGGGAGTAAAAAATCTCAGGGATGGGGGGAGACAAAGGAGGAGGGATTCTTTGCCCTGATGAATTAAGTGTTGTTTGAAAGAGGCAGACAGGATTCCCGATATTGCTTCGAGTTTGGAGGCCACAGCCGGGAGGGGGAGGGGGAAAGGACGAGTCCTTTAATGAGAAAGGGTTGGGGTTTTTTTCTTTTTTTTTTTTTTTACCCTTTTTATTTTTTTGCTAGCAATTTTAATTATCACTAAAACCTCCAGCCCATTCAGGCTCTTGAGAATACAGTTGGGCTCTCAGCTGAGGTCTGCATTTATTAAAATCCACCCGTTAGGCTGGGAATGCAGGCTGGTTTCTGTAGTGGTGTCACCGCCGGTGTTACGGGTCTCCTGGTTCTCACATTACGCACCACGGACTCCACCACTCCGCATTAGCGAGGCCCAATTAAACCAAGCAGTTGATTAAACAAGCCAATCAGGGTAATTAGTTTAATCAGATTCCCTTGGTAGCCAGCACTGAACTGCTTGTAAAAGGCAGTTGAAGAATGAAGTGCACCTACTTAAGCTCCTATTTTATTTTATTTTTTTATGCCTGAGGTAATTAGAATTACCCATGGAGAGCCAAAAATCCAAAGGCCCAAATGGGGAGCGGGGAGGACGATTAATGAAGGCGATGATGTGTGAAGCAAACAGAAAGGAAGACAGGATGTGTGGTAAACAAATGGAGAGGAGGCAGCCCTCTGGAAAGGGGCACAATGCGCAGCCTCTCCACCCTGCTCAATGGCTCTGTCTGAAGTGGCTGGAGACGCCAAGGCTTTCGGGAGAGCGAGGGGCACGTTCCCCCTCTCTCCCCGGTGCCACCCCTGCCACCGAGCCTCGCACAGGAAGGGTGGGAGAAAGGGAGGGGTTTTGCAGCCGGTTGCTGCCGGCGGTCATCCCGCGCTCTCCCATGTCTCCTTCTTTTGCATCCTTTTTGGTGCAGAACCTGAGCGCTGCTGTGAGACGGGGACAGCCGCCTGGGTTGGACGGGTCGGGTCTCTGGACCTTCTCCTCCTCCCAGGAAGGCTGGGCAGAGGGATGGGACAGGCGGCCACTTTACACTGTGGGTCCACATTTCCGAGGTTGCCATTCTGCTTTGACAAGTGCTACACCTCTCATTTCGGCTTGCTAATTTTAACTGCCTGTCAGATGTTGCAATTACGCAGAAAAAGCTGAAGCTGAATGTTTTTCAATGTCTTTTGTCCCACCAAACAAAGCCCAGATTTTTGGCTTTGTGTCCCTGCTCGGGATAAAAGTAAATTTCAAGGGCTCAGTTTGTCAGCTGCCCAGAGTCACCAGGGAAAGGACCCAGGAGATGGGGAATTTAGCTCTGCTTCTGCCACAAACCCGCTGTTTGTCGGCAGCTGAAGAGGGTGCGTAGCGAAGAGCAAAACTTCAGGATAACATGCAGTGATGCTATTCCAGAACATCCTCCCCCCGCCCCAGCAGTCTGGGACTTTGGGAGCTTTTTATTTAATGGTGGTATGTTCTTCTTGAGTAGTGTCAGTGATTTTTTTTCACCATATCTAACTACTTTTTAAACTCGCTTCCTGCACCCAGCACTCCTGCAGCAAGGGGTTCCACAACTGAACGACACGTGGGGCAAAGAACTGTCTCCTTTAGCTCGTTCTGATCTGAGCAAACCTGAGAGGGGTTTTTTGTGACCTTAATCCCTGAAGAAAAGCCATTCTTTAGCTCCAGCCATTTTTGTCCATACTTCTGCTATATCCTTTCTGAGGTGGACAGACCCAAACTGCTTACAATATTCAAGCGGTGGGTGCTGATTTGTAGAAATTAATGTCATAATGATGCTTTCTGTTATGTTCCTACTAATTTTTCTGAATGGGACTATACTCTTGGCCTCAGTAATCTACTGTAGCAATAAGTTTCACAAGTCAAATCAGCAGCGTGGGCATGCTGATCATCGGTTATTACCCTCAGAAACTCAGAGATGGAACAAGAAGGTCTTATACTGTTGTTCAAGGCCGTGGATTATAAGCAGTATGTTGCCATAAAGCATCCAAACCTGTCTACTCCATCTGTTTACGCTCAGGTCATTGCATTGCAGTGTGATAAATTAGCCCCAGCTGTCCAGAATGAAAAAGAAAAGAAAGAATATGACTATACCCATAGCCTTGCTCTTTCCCTTGGTCTGCAGAAATCCCTGGGCCCATCAATCTTGAATTGCTAACACTCTTCTAAATGGATACTTTTTGCATTTAAAGCCCCATCCGATCTAATCTCACTCCACTTACAGCACCATACATTTATAAAGCTTTCCCACTATATTTAATGAGTGGCCAGAGCCTATCACCCCCAAAAGGTTATAGGGAAAGTTCTCTGAAATAGGCACTTTCTATTCTCCTAGCTCATTATTTCCTCACACAATAATTTTCAGAACTATATCAAATACATTACCCAAAGATATTCTTGCAAAGCACTTACAGTAATTACTTTTACCTAATACACTGCAGTGTAGCACTCAGAAGAGCTAATTTCCCCAGCAGCTCTTACCTCTTACCTATCAGCAGAGGAAAACAACTAGGCATCGCCACGCTGACTGTTGGAGCCTGATAAAATTGAATAATTAAATGTTCTTGGCTTGTTTTACCATGGAAGTGTTTTGGGTTGGTGCGCTCTTTTAAAAAACTTTGTCCGCTTATGCCTTTCTGGTTGCAGGGAGAGAAGTGCTTGTAAAGGCTCCGTCCAAGCCTTCCAAGAAGGAAACCAGACTTAGATGTGACATAAGCAGACAAATCTATCTTCCACCTTATGCCTACCTGTCTCAGGCAAATAAACTGTGTCCACACCTCTCACAAAAGACAGCAGTCAGTCCTTGACCCTGAGACCATGTGGCATGGGCAGCCCACCAGGGTGGTTTTTATAGCATGGGACATAAATGGGATCCGTGGTGAATACACAGTGGAGTGGCAGGGAATATTTAAAGGTGTGAATCCTGCTGAGGTAGGTTTGCAGGACTTTGAAGAACAAAGGGAGCCAAATCTGAGGCATCAGATTGGTTTCTGGAGAAAGCCATTCCCAGAACCATACCTTGCTTTGATTTCAGAGAGATCTGGCTGGACCAGTCCAAACTAGACAGGGAGCAAGCTAACAACAAGGCAAGGCTTCATAGGCATCTGTTTATCAATGTAGATGCACCCAGACAAAAAGCTCAAGGCACGGGATACAATGTAGGTAACGTAGGAAGACATAAAAATGGGTCACAAGGGAAAGAAAAATGTTTTTCCACTGAAAATGATTTACTCTGACCAGGTAGATCTCATCTCTGAATCTTTGGATGTATCCAAAGGTTGTTAATTTTTTTAATGAGCTGGGAAAGTAGAGGGCACCAGTAACACCATCAAAACAGATGACTTCATTAAGAGTTGGCTGAGTCGATGTTTTTTTTCCCCCAGGAGGCCAATAGATTTCATTAGGAAGCAGGAAATGGCTCAGAGAGCAGCTACGAGCTTTTCATTCCAGGTGGAGGTGGAAAGGACCAAGAACGAGTGGTGGAGTTGGGGACACAGTCACAAAAGACCGTGAGACGTGGCTGGGAGTAGGGATCACAGGCGGTCACAGCTGACCGAGCTCAGACAGGGACAATGTGGCTACAGACTCAGCCCCACCATTTAAATTCTTTTAAGTGTGCAGCTCTTACAGGAGAGATGTCCTGGTAAAGCAGGTCCACAGGCAGGAGCTCCTGTGGAGAGGTCTTTCAGACTCCCCTGTTACTAGACAGTTTAAGGTATTTTGCTTGTAACTCTCAAAATGTAGGTGGTATTTGAGTGAAGTTTTTTGGACTGACCTTTTAAACTCCTCAGTGCTTATGTGTGTTTGGCACTAAGGTTTTCCCTCTGGTGCTTATAGAAACGGCGTTCACAAAACCCCTGAAATTTGAATCCAAGTCCTAATTCCTCAAACTCTCTCAGTCTAGGTTTTGGTTCTGTGTTTGAAATGAATTTTAAGTCTCCCAGCGCTCCCTTTGAGAACACATGCAAAATCCTCCGTCCCTGGAACAATGACAGGGGACCGGGAACATCTGCGCTGGAATGGCCGTAGCAGACATGCTGTACAGTACCGTGTGTCAGCTTTACAAATTCCCATTAATCCCACAACCTTGCTGGGTTTTACCCATACGAAGACAACTGCCTGTGCGGCAATGCTAGCAAGCCGCTCCTGACCTCGTCCTTGTAACCCATAATGTAGACGAGATATCTGTGATGCCGAGAGAATGAAACGCTTCAGTTTTACATAAAAAAAGGGTATTCAGGCTTCTAGGCCCAGGAGTACAAATTATTAATCACTCCTCACAAGGAATCCGCAGATGGATGTTTAGCACTATTCACCACGACATAACTGCAAATCAATTAGTTCATTTTGTCCTACCCTGAGGCTGTCTGGCAGACAATAGCAATGTCTTGTGCAAACGCTTTTATAAAGAAGACACAGGGGGAAGGAACCACAAAGGCCATTGGTTCTAACGAGCAATTAGGAAAGTGTGCAGGGCTCGCTTTCTTTTTTTTTTTTCCTTCTTCCCCCTTTCTTTCTTCAATTCATTCCGAGGCTCTAATTCTGAAAATGATGCTTTTCTTCCCGACTTCCTGTTTGTCAAATGAAGTGCTAATCAGCAGCTTACAGCTCTCTAGCCAGCAAGGGGAGGATGAGGTAAGAAGGAGTTGGGAAAAGTGGAGAGCCAGGGAACAATGCGGGGGAAACAATGCTCACTTATGCTCTTCAGGCTTTCTGGGCAATGGGGGCTGCACACAACTCCCCAGAAAAATAACCTGCCCTAAAACACTTGGTCGTGATGCTCAGAGGAAGGAAGCCCCTTGCTCCAGGGAAGGTGGTGAGTGCTACCCAAGCCAGTCTGGTCCCCCGCCAACATGCCTGAAATGCCTTCCCTTGGTCTCTGTGCAAGCAGTAGGGAAAGGGAGAAACCCACGTCCAGACTGGGGTGAGCCCATCTGCCCTCCCCTTCCAGCACTGACAGAGAGGCCAGGGGAAAGACACTCCTAACACAGACACCTTGTGGCATGTCTAAAATTAGGAGCGGTGAAGCTGGCCTTGGCCAAGCTGCCTCCACCTGCAACTTTACTTGGGAAGAGCTCAATGAGAAGGGCCCCGAGATGTCTCCACAGAGGACAGGTCTTGCTCATGTACTGCAAGCAGCCCCTACCTCTCTGGTAAAGACAGATGCAGAGCAAATGCAGTGCCACGCTGCAGATTTGCTTTTAAACTTTCGTAAGACTATCAGATCCACCAGTGAATTAAAGGTAGAATTCCTGCTGGATAGATGAGCCACCTCAAGTGTATGTCCTTCCCAGGAGAGCAGCCTTTAGTATTCTGGTCTCTTTGCCTTTAAGGTCCCTTTCTGTCATGGTGCTTACAAAGTGCTCCCAACAGCAGACAACAATGCCTCTGGGGGCAAACCTCCCTGATATCCCATGCCCTTGTTTCTCTGCGTTCTTACATTTCACCTGCCTATGTTGTGAATTTCAGGAACTCTGGGGGTCAGTGGCAGCTTGTACAACCTAATAAAGTGGGACTGAACCTTGACTGGGACATTTAGGTGTTACTGCAATATAAATCTCTGGAATAGTGGCTGGGCATTACTGGTATACTCTGGGTACCCAGAGACTGGCTGAGATAGGGATCCCTTGCAGTGCATCCCTAGGGGATCCCTCATCACATTCTCACCTCTAAGCATTGCACCGTGCTGAACTGGGGACTAAAGGACTACAAACTGTCTGGCAGTCCTCTTTGCTCTGCTCGGACTAGAGACTGCTGATGCCTGTGATTAGATATCCACAAGCACTGTGTCGTACAAAACCTGCATATTTACTTGTATGCTGTACACAAGCAGTTAAAACCATGCAAACGGTTTTTCCACGAGGTTTGAGCAATATATGCAGCCATCTGGAAAGTCTCTTCCAGACCAATCCCCACTGGCATCACCTTGCTCTGAAGGTATACGTGCTCTCCATATGGCTGTCTAGTTAGTAGTGCTGGTTACTTGAGTTGTGGTTTCTGGACAGGTTTCTTAGTACTACCTTTGCTTTTTCTTCTTCTTTTTTGCTTGCTACTGCTTGAACTTTGCTGCTTGTCAAGTGACTGCCTGGTGGGTTATAGGAAATTTGTAGGAAACTTCAATGTCACTCCTCTTGTAGAAATGCCTCCTCTGCAAAATCTGCTCTCTCTCACCCATCAGTAAAAAGGCAGGTACCAAACTGTGCATCGGTAAGTCCAGGGCTTCAGCTGGCTGAAGCAGATGAACTAGGTGGATTTTTCTCTTTTCATGTGATACCCTGTCAGGCTCTAAGACTGTTTATTATTATTGTTTCCTCAGGGACACAATTTACGGCACCTGTCTTTTTGGCTCCTACTGTGTGGGTCACATTTCTTAACGCGTTTATTCTTCCAGTTTCTGTGTCGGATAAGGACATCCTATTTTGCCATTTTACTAGAAGAACAACTGTGAGAAAAGCTTTCAATAACTCTTATGAGTACAACTGGGCAAAATTTTCTATGCAAATATTTTGTTTGCCAAAAATGCATTTCTGATCAACTGAAGCTGTCTGTACTCTTAAATCTCTTGGAATAGAGATGAATAATGTTTTGAAAAGAAAAAAAAAAAAAGGAAAATTTCTGAGAAAAGTTTGACATCCATTAAAAATGGTTGATAATTTTGAAAGGGCCAGCTAACCTGATTTTCAAAAAAGGGGGGGAAAACTAAAGGCAGACAATTTTAGGAGATTTTCCACCTTCCAGCTGACTTAATAGAACTACGTGGTGCCAGAAGGGATGGTCATGTTCACCGGTACTTGCTAAATCTTGTTGCTTCCCTTGTCTGATGCCAGTGCGCATTTGACCTCACCGTACACTCTACCCCCCCAAAATACTAACCCTATCAAAGCTTCACCACCAGTAGATGGCTTGGGGCAGGTGGGAACGAGCAGCGAGGGTTAGGCTGGAATAGAGCCACACCTCTTGATGGCATCTTGCAGCTGAACATACCTTTGGCTCCTCTGACAAAATCTTTCTTTTTCATTTTTACCTATCTGAAGACTGTAAAAATCTGTATGAAAAAATCTCACCTAAATCACTTTTGAAATGCTCCAGTAGTAAGCCTGTAGACCCTGGTAGTTCAAGTTCTCTGTCCCCTGGGCACCTATTACTCTGAAATGTTTCAGCGTTTTGTTCAAAGTAGCCAGAAGACCTTTGGCACAGCAAGGTCTTACACAATGAACTTCGAAATCTTGGATTACTCTTCAAACCACTGATCACCCTTTCTCCCTGACAAACTCTTAACATCCACAGTCTCAGGAGGTCTAAAGAGAAATTAAACAGTGCAGGAATGAAGGAATGCTCGCTAAATCTCTTCTGTATTTCACCCATCTCCTAAACTTTATGTTGGAAATGCTTTGCTAAAATGATAGAATGGAGAATTCCACCTTCAATTTGCTGCTGGTTAAGCGCTATGCTGCTTTTAACAGGTGAGTGTTCATTTCTTTCAAGAATATTTTAAGAGATAGATAGGAGGTACCTAGACAAAAGAAGACCCTTTACTTGAGTTTGATTTGAAAGCCACTGAAGTCGTACACCCTTAACCTAACCCTACCAGGCTTTGCGTCGCGTATGAGCAGATACAGGCTTCGAACCACAGTGGTAACAGATCCTGCTTTCTTGTCATCAACAACCTGAGCGCAACCACAGTCTGAAATAATGCAGAGGAGGTCTTTTTTGCGTGGCCCCCCTGCAGTGATCCTCCTGGGAGCCTGTCACCCTCCCAGAGCCAGGGGATCTGTGCTCTCAGTGCATAGTGCTGCGACCAAGCAGAGAGGTAGAGAAAGCAAGTCCTCTACCACATGCAGGGTTTTTACTGCCACCAGTGAGAAATTAAGGCTGATCATAACAAAACATCTATTGCCCCAGAAGCTACTGATTCACCCAGATTAAAGTGTGCCATGGAGGGGGCTGAGTTTCAGGAGGACTTTGCCAGCACTAGAGCATGGTCCCAATGGAGCTGCACTTGCCAGGCAGGTTTCAACCCTTACCCAGTGTCCTATGTGGCTAGTTTGGCAGGGTGCTTGACACCCTGGGCCTCCCAGGTCCAGGAATTACAGAGGCACGGTGCTCCTGAGCCTCCCAGGGAGCCAGACCCAGGCTAGCTTGACAAGGGCCAGCAAGTATGTCTCAGAGGGGGCTCTGGCCCCAGCTAGACTTGCTCAGGCTGTTGAATCCTGTGTTCAGTTTTGGGCCCCTCACTACAAGAAGGACATTGAGGTGTTGGAGCGTGTCCAGAGAAGGGCGACGAAGTTGGTGAGGGGTCTGGAGCACAAGTCTGATGAGGAGCGGCTGAGGGAACTGGGGTTGTTCAGTCTGGAGAAGAGGAGCCTGAGGGGAGACCTCATCGCTCTCTGCAATTACCTGAAAGGGGGTTGCAGAGAGGTGGGTGTTGGTCTCTTCTCCCAAGTGACTAGCGACAGGACAAGAGGAAATGGCCTCAGGTTGTGCCAGGGGAGGTTTAGATTGGATATTAGGAAAAATTTCTTCACTGAAAGGGTTATCAAGCATTGGAACAGGCTGCTGAGGGAAGTGGTGGAGTCACCATCCCTGGAGGTATTTAAAAGACGTGTGGATGAGGCGCTTAGGGACATGGTTTAGTGGTGGACTTAGCATTGTTAGGTTAACGGTTGGACTTGATGATCTTAAAGGTCTTTTCCAACCTAAACAATTCTGTGATTCTGTGTCCCCAAACTGAGAATTGCCTCAGGATTGAGCAGAGAAAAATAATTTCATCTTGTGGAGAATTTCAGAAGGTCTGATTTTCATTCCACATCTGAATTTAAAAAAAACTTTGGAAAAAAAGACAGCTTTTGAAGTAATGAATTTCCCTCTCAGCTCAAAAAAACAAGTTACACCCAAAGAAGGAAGCGAAACACTACAAGAAAAAGAAGGGACAAAGAAAAAAAATGGGGGAAGTCAAATAAATGAGGCTTTCTCCAATCTCCCGTAATCATGAGCCAGCTCCATCCAGGAATCCATTATCCTTCCTGGAGAATTGCTGCAGAGACCACATCTATTTGGCAGGACCAGAGCTGGATGCAATACACGGGAGTACCTGGGGGAGTGTGCATTGGCTCTCCTTTCCTTTGGAAGGAGTCCATGACATCCCTACATCCTTGAAGTTCCCCATCTCAGTGGACATCTACTAGACTCCCCATCCTCCTAGATGGGGCCAAAGCTTGGGGCTCGTTCTCTCCCCTGTGGGGAAACAAGGTAGGGAGGTGTCAAGGAAGTCTGCTAGCATCAGGGAGAACAGCCATCACCCCTTTTACCACCCCTAGCAGCTGTGATGGCCCTGTACCTCCTGCTTGCCTCCAGCAACCTGCTTCCTCTCTGGTCAGGCTTGTTTCTCCTGAGTCTCCCCGTTGGCAAACGTCTTGCATTCACGCACAGTCAGTATTAGTTAATCAGCACGTTTAATACATTAGCATGCACATATTTATCTGCATCCACTGAGCTTTGTAAGCTGCAACTCTTGTAGCTCAGGCTGGAAAATTAGTTTCACAGCTGCAGAGGGTAGCTGTTCATTTATTTACAGTCCTTGGAGACCTCGCTGAATGCAATGGCACAAAACAAAATGAGGCCTCTAATCCAAAAGCCAGGAAGCTTAAGCACCTGTAGAAACAGTTTTGCATTCCAAGGGGCAAATTATCTCTAATCTTGTTAAATGACTGCACTGCGAAACAATTGCAAAATGCTTTCTTCGATGGCCCATAACCAAACACGAGGGGTCCATTACTGCTCTGTGTGAGGGAGAGCCAGTAATCCTACAGGAGGACACAGCTGATCCCAAAACAAGGGCTGCAGTCAAAAATAAAGAAGAAACGAAATAAAGCTTGAACTGTTTGAGAACGGATGCTTCTAATTTTCTAAATTACAATAGCAACTTGTTGCCAAGCAATTACAGTGTTTCATCTGTTTTTTCCTGCTTTGCCCCCCACCTCATTTGTTTTTCTTCAGCAGATGCTGTTTCTGAACTTTGTCATTCATGTCCCTTTCTCCACGCCCTGTAATTTACAATTGATAATGAGCCACCACCCAGACACTGCCACCAAAAAAAAAAAAAAAGAGGAAAAGTGAAAAAAAAAAAAAGAGGAAAAGTGAGATGCCTTTGTGCTTGTTCTCACTCTGACCCAGCAGAAGCACCTTTGCCGTCATTTTAAATCACTGCTTTTTTAAGCAGGCTGCTGAATTTTTTTTCTCACTGTCCAGGACAGATGCTGCCTGTAACTTTGACAAAACTACCGATAACTATTCATTGCACCAGTAAAAAGGGGAATGAAAAAATAGTAATTACGCTTTATGAAACGCCAATGGTAATTAAAGTCTGCAAATCTCCTACAAATTAAAATAAGTGCTTAATTCAAACAGGGCTCGCAGGAGTGCTGGAGCCAGGCTCTCTGCGGGTATGCTGTTTTCTGTGAAGATGGACTTGGTTTTTGTGATAGGGCAGGCAGCGTGGACAGCTCATTACTGCTAGAGTAAATTCAGATCTGGAGAGGGTGTGCTGGCATGTGTCCAGCCCTGGGTGAGGGGGATGGCACTGGGGGACACCTTGCCAGGGTATACCCAAGCCCAGCACCCTGTCTGTCAGCGGGGTCCGAGCCAGTCATATAAGCTCAGCTATGGCATAGCACTGAAAGCAGAAAATCAGATTTTCAAAAACGTTTTGTGAAATGTGAAAACAAGTTTCTTCTCCATGGAGCAGACCCACTGACTTCTTGGTGCAGTAGGGACAGGGACCCACCTGGAGTTGACAGTGGGAAAGCTATGGGCTGCAGGTCTCTGGACTTCCCCACCTAACCAGGGAGATGGCAAGCTTTGAGGATGGCACCTTCTTCTTCCTTTCTATACTCTTCACCCTCCTTTTAGAGGAGTGTCCACACCTGGAAAACATGTAGGAACTCATGCTATGATGACTCACTGCTTCCCTGGAGAAGAGGTACCACCAATCAGCAGTACCTCATTTTTGGGCAGGGCCACACAGCCTGGAAGAATACATCGGTGACGATCGCACCCCGCTAAAGCTATGTTGGAAAGTTATTCACTTTCTTTCTGAACAAGCCAGCATTTTTCTTTCCTGTCCCCACACTGACCACCGTCTCAGAAGTCCCATTAGTGGTACCTCTATAACCTTGGGCAGCGTGCACAGGGATATCCACAAGTGTAGGTAGACATGACTTCTCCCTACAGCTCTTCAGCTCTATCTGCTTGTACAAACTGAGGATCTGCTCCTTTTTCCAGCTGCTAAAAGATCGAACCTCAAGGACAGGTTTCTCTCACTTTTGAGTCATTGCTCTTCCAATGTTCCTGCAGTGCAGGAGTAGTTTCTGAGAAGAAATGATGAACTAAATGAGGCTAACGGTGTTCATGTCTCTTGGAACTGGCTTGGCTGAGCTGGTGAAAATGAAATCACTGAAGCTTCATTGATTTACATCAGCTGGGGTTTGAATCCAAGAGCAACCAGACTTTACATACTCAAGGTATTAGCCTTCAAATTAATGATGAGTGGGTTACATGGAGGGGATACAGTCCTTCTTGGCCAGCTGGTGCATGTTGGAGGCACCAGCAAGGTGTGGGCATGCAGCAGGGAAGCTGAGCAGAGGAAGGGTACAAGGAAAGGAAGCGATTACCTCCTTGAACTCAGTTTTCAAACAAGCTAAATTTGCACACACCCACCCCACACAGCTGACTGTATTTTAAGCCCATCCTTGCTGTAAGTGGAATCATGAGGTAGGTTTTAACCCCATACGGCCTCAGACCCTCTAGTTAGCTCCTGGATCTCTTATCTCCAGTACTGGGACTCTACTTTTATGCACGACTGAGATTTCTGTGTAAAGTTCAAGAACAGATTAAATCGTTTTTACAGGCATAGCTGGGGCAGACAACAGCCTGCTAAACCCAGACTCCTGCCCCTCTACAGCTTCCCAGAGCCTTCAGACTGGCCCTATAGCTCCTTCTACTTTTTCCTCCCCTTTTCTGCCTCTTTTCATGTTATTCATTCCCCATTTTCTTAAAGGACCTGAGAGCTAATAGATCACTTCAAAATGAATGCAATTGCTCCCCAGCAGTGAGATGCTGTGTTTCCTCTACACCGAATCTATGCACTGTTCCACTAGATAAACAGCACCAAATGTCATCTGAGAATCACATCCTGCTTTCATTCTCTCCCCTCGCATTCGAGGCTCTAGCTTTGTGTGAGAGTGATTCACTTTCTCACTGAATGCAAAGTGAAAGCCCGTTTTCAGCACTCCCCCAACACCCATGCACAACCAGCTATTCATTTCCAATGATCATTTGTATTTCTTTTGGAAGACCTTAAACACCACAGGGGATAAAAAGAAAACCATTCAAGTGAAAATAAGACTGGCAAAGATAATACATTGCCCTGCTGTCAGTGCTTAGTTAAAGATGAATAAATATTAATACTTTTTCGCCTGGTTTTGTAGCGTAGTTGGGATTTGTATGTGCCATGTGTGTGTGTATTTGCTGTTTTTCCTGAATAACTGTTCAGCCATGTAGCCAATTTTAACTAAGTTTTTGAGGATCTCAGAGATATTAAGTGCCTACAAGTTTTTGGAAAACAGATGCTTGAGGAGAAGAAAGAGACAGCAGGATAGGAGAAGATGCAGTGTGAGTAGAGCTCTTATTAAACACTAGAAACTCTGCACAGTAACTCATCCTACAGATAGTGAATCCAAAACCCAGGGTTAGGGTATCTAGAGGCCAGATCTCTGCTGTTCAGAGGAAACTTTTCTAATGACACTCTAACTGTGGCTCCAACCCAGGCCCTTAGTTATGAGCAGCATGATGCTTTGCTGCTCGAGCTACATAGATGAAACCAGATTTTAATTCCAAAAGCCACAGCGTGATCCCTGGTTCCCTCAATTGCCAGAAGGAGGAAGTGACCTTGGCCAGTTATTCCCATATGGCACACACATTGGAGGAGAAAGCAAGGCTCTCCACGCTCCTTGTCCATGTACATAACGTGGAACAAGGTTGCTTATTCATGCAGGCACTCATGGCCAACCCCTAGTAGGTCCTGAGCTATATTTTTTTGCCAGATCTAAAGGGATACGATATCACACCAATTACATCAACCCAGGACAAGGGACATCTTATTAAATGCAAAATGCCAGGTGAAGTTACCTTGCCCTGCAGTACTTTTGCCATATGGTAGGAGCCATAAGCAAGGGAGTTTTTAATAGAGGGATGAGCATGTCTGTGCCTTTTTCATTAATAATGGGTCAATGAAGCAGAAAGACAAGTAACCCAAAGACTTGGTGAGATCAGTGAATGCAGAAGATGCTGCATGTATCTTAGTTCAGAAATACTGGGACACTTATGCATGGTATTTGCCTTCCTCAAAGAAGAGGAGGTATGAAATCTAGAGGTGTCATTGGAGACAACAGTGGAGTTCAGTGGGGGAACTGAAGGCTTGCTGGAGATGCATGGAGCCTGCATGGACAGCTCAGGTCTTTCACATATCTGCTGGACAAGGCACCTGGAAAGGTAAACTATTGGTTGATTGCAGTGACTGGTAGAAGTAAGTGTAAGAAGTAAGGTAGAGGAAAAGACTGGCAGAAGAGCAACAGGGCTGAGGAAGAAGTCCACTGCATTGCAGAAAGGGGAAGAGAAACCAACAGGAAAGAGAAGAACAAGTAGTTAAACAAGAAAAGAAGGTAAAATGGAGCCATCCAGGGACCCAAGAGGCTACAAGGAGGTAAGAGGATAAAACACAGGAGACAAGGGATAGATGAGTATGCACTCATCCACCCATCCGCAGGCAAGAGAAAGAGCACCACTGATTGATACCAGCCCCAGAAAGGCAGGAGACAGGAGGGTCCTTGCCAAGAAGAGCTGACTGACCTATCATTGGAAAGGGTTCAAAGGAGAGCGGGGAGTACAACGTGGATTTGGAAGCTAAAGCAAGTCCCCAAAGGACATGAGGAGAAATCAAGGATAATTACGCCCATTTAGGAGAGACATTCGAAGAAATAAGTCTTGGATAAGTCTTTCAGCCTTTGGAAAGGGTAGGTGAAATCATTACGAGGAAGTCAGCAAGTGTGCCAAATATTCATCAGGAAGGATGGTTTTGAGACAGTTGATGATGGACAATTACTAATGAAGAAGAGATTCAGTGGATTGATTTCACCTCAGTAAGAAAGTGGTATTGTAGGATTAAAACTAGCATGTACGAAGCTCTCATGAGAAACTGAAAATGAGAAATGAAGAATAGAGTTTGTGAGACATCTATGTAATCCTTACACCTGGTTTCAGCACAGAGAAAGAGGAGATTCAGTGCATAAGGGAAAAAAATGATGTGTACTGGGATGTGAGACAGTAGAATGGATTCTGTGGAAAGGAAAAATTATTGCTGCAAGCAATAATCAAATAGGCAATTTGATAATAAGTAGATTTTGTCTAATGCATGTGGAAAAATTATATTGGCCAGTAAAAAGCATTGAAATATTTGTCCACTGATTAAAGAGGCATTAGCAATAAAATGGAGGAACTTGAAGTACCAATGCAGGATGTAAGACAGGATATTATAAGGATAATGGAAATATGGTGGAATAGCATCGTATCTGGAACACAGGAAATGAGGGATAGGCGCTGGTCAGGAGAGATAGAAACAAAGATTGGAGGGAGAAGTAGTGCTGTACCGTAATGGTAGGAGAGACTGCCAAGAAATAAGAACTGGCTGCATGGGCAGAGCAAAACACATTTGGATCAAAGTGATAAAGGGTAAGCTGGCTAAAGGCATTCAAACTGAGTCATACTAGGAACTTTCTATAGGTTCCCAGGCTAGACTGTAAGCTAAAGATTTCTTTCTTATATGCATATACATATATGTGTGTATATATATATACAAGCAATATGTATACAAGTGAGAATTGTATCATTACGGGAAGCTTTAATTCTGGACACATGTACTGGAAAATAAATGCTACTAAGAAAGCCCGATACAGTCCTGAGTGTGCGCTGACCCATTCACTAATCAGTTATAGAACAAATACAAGATGATGAGATTTTAGATTTGATTTTGTAGACAGTGAGATCTCTAGAGAAAATAATGACTTTGGATCTGTGATCATGAGATGAATCCATGCAAATAAAATGAAAGTATTAAAAAAGGGATTTGTAACTTAGGTTCAAAGGGGCAAATTTAAATAAATTAGAGGAATTAGTTGTAAAACCAATGGGGTTGAAGAGCTCTAGGACTTTTGTGTGGAGGATGTTCAGAATACTTTTCAGGCAAAGGTGGAAAAAACCCTTTGCTCTTGCACCCTGCTTAGGTTAGGGACCAATATTACAGAGGAAGGCTCCAGACTGAACCGAGTGCAAAATGCACTTCAAACAGGGTATTTGGAGCGGGCAGAGTGAAAGGTTACAAGGGCTGAAAAACAGACCTGACCAACAAAAGAAGCCACATCTTAGAGGTCAGAAAGCGCAGAGGGCTTGTGAGAACTGCCAACTGTCAAGCTGAGTTAAACCTTGCAAAGGAAATTAAAATCAAAACCAGAAGTTTTTTTCAGCTAGAGGAATAGGAGAGAACAACTCAGCGAGAGCAAAGAGATTAAAAATATGGCACCAAAACTGAACAAATGCTTTGCCTCAGGGTGCAGTTATGTGAGATGGGGTGAGATGGCTTAAGAGATTACTTATCTCTGCCAGCAAGCAGAGGCTCTGCTATGCTTTCCCATCTCCCCACCACGGTCACGCAGCCTCACCCCGTGTCTTGTGCCAGCTCCTTAACCCATCAGTAAACTACCCCAGCAAAGCACGTGGCTAGTATTTCTGTCATTTTAGCAAGCTGAATCAGCTCAGGAGACTGCTGCACAAGTACCCAAGTTGGTGCCAGTGATGAGTGGGACCATGGGGAGGTGAGGGAAGAGAGATGCAGGTTCTTCCCCTTGCAGCCTGTGCAGTGTTAGACTGGCTCTGTTGCACATGACTGCACCACCTTCATTTTGATTAAGGACCCGGGTGAGTTTGCAAGTGAAAGCAAATGAGGATGAGGCTATAGAAATGGGAATGACCACATAGGAGGAGGAAGGGAGGCTTGGGGACAGATAGTCTCTGTCCCCAAGTTCTGGAAGAAGAAGGATGTGAATCGGCTAGTCCAGTAGCAATGATGCATTCATTCAGTCATGGGTAGCTCAAGTAACTGGATAATAGGATTTGGGCTCCATGTTTAAATAAGAAAAGCAGGGAGAGGACGAGATGTTCTGGGCAACTACAGAGCCATTAGTTTGACCTCAATGTTATACAAGGCTTTATAATAATTTTTTGAAGGAAGGAAAACTGAAAACATGGAAGTTAATAGAAAATGGAATAAAAGGCAACCAGTTTATCACAAGTGTGTTGTATCCTTTTCGCCTACTGTGTGAGCTGATCCTCTTTATTCAGTCCTAACACAGAAACCAGGAATTGGCTGGTTTTCTTCCGTCAGGATTGTTTTATTCATTGGCCATGCACCAAAAAAAAAAAAAAAAATCCTATTTCAATAGCCTTGGGAAATGGATGTTCAGCAACATTCACTGTAGCTCACTCGGTTTCTAAGGGCCTTAGAAGCAGTGGGTACAACAAAGTGATATAGCTCCACAGTGGTATGGTAGTTCTGCATGTGTCTTGTCAATATGCCTTGCAGCACGATTCCTGCAAACTCTTGCAGAGCAAAAATTTCATCCCATCACTGCTGTGGCTTTCAAAATGTCCTTCATAATACAGCAGAGCCCTCCAAATAACATCTATAATTATGTGTTCTTCCCCGGGCTCCCCTCGGTTCTTTATTACTATTTTTGAAGGATTTTGCTCAGAAAGGTCTTTATACTCTGCAGGCACTGCTGAATTGGAATGGGAAGCAGGGTTTCTTCTCATTGTAAGGTAGGCAGGGCTGCCTTCCAGTTTCCCAGCTGCAGAGATTTATAGCCACTACCAGTTTCACTAGGTGGCCAAGGTTTTATAACCCAATTGAACAGAATAAAACAATTTAGACTGAAGGCAATTTGATGCAGGACTCAATGACTTTCAGGAACTTGATATATTACTGTGATCATGTAAGTTACAAGTTATATATATATATGTATGTATTTGACAGATAGTTTTCAAAATCAATGTAATTATTTAGAATTATTTAATTAGGGTTGACATGCTTGCAAAGCATCCCTGGGAATGAAGCAGAAAACCTTGAAGTATATGGAAGATTTTCAATCTATGTTAAATCCTGCTTGGAAGAGAGGGGTTTGGTATCCTTCCCAAGGCTTCAAACTCCCTTGAATATAAATTCCCTTTGAGCACCTCCTGGGTTAGGCTCATCCAGTCCATTACTGGCTTGTCGGAGGCTCAATGCAGCAAAGTGACAGTGGCATCGCAAAAGAGACATTGACCTTCAACATCGTTGGCCAAACTTTACGGAGACCAATGTCCTCAGGACGGCTGGCTTCCTTAGCAGCAAGTGGAAAGAAAAAACAGGACACCTGAATGCCTCCCTTCCAAAGGGAGAACTTGAGGTAAATGGGCTGAAGAAGCCACTTTTCTGAAGTCAGAGATCAGTCCTTTTCCTAACAACAGAAATGAAGCTGGCCTCTAGCTCGTGATAATGATGGGCTTGGAGAACTTGCAAAAAGCTGAAGGGGAATGCAATTATGTTATGCACAGTATCAGATATGCCTCCCTGACCATTAAATTGGGCAAACCATCTGAAGGAGTTTTGTGTTCAGACAAGTAAGACGAGCTGTATTCATTCTCTTTACTTGAGTTACAAAAGTACGCAAAGCTAATTTGGGTCTAAATCCAAACAATAGCTTGCTGCAATCTTATTTGCACTCACAAGATGTGAATTTTCGGGGATGTTCCAGATTTTTATTGCTGTTGCTCCATCTGCCTGCCATTGTTTGGTGGACTTTCTGGAAACAATGGGCTGCAGACTCTGATACCGTTGCATTTCAGAAGCTTGTGTGTCCACTTGTACTAAATATTTACAGGTTGCAATTCTCCTGTGAATCAGACTCCAAGGAAGGCTTGTGGGGTGCTTTCAGTGAAATCAAAAGCATGGTGCATGCATAGTTAAAATGAACCAAAGAGACTTTTCTGAGTTACATTTAGGCAATCTGGGCATAAGCACATTGCCAGGTTCCTGTCTTCAGCAGTTTTACTATGGGAATGGGTACCGGCCCTGCTGCCCTCATAGGATGGACACTTCCATGGTGTGTTACAAGTCTCTGTCCTGCCAACCTATGCTGAGAACTGACTGTGCATTGGCAGGAGGAAAATACATGTCCTTTTGCTACAGGAATGGAGAAATTTGGAGTGGCTGTGAATGTTCATTGTAGTGGTAGAACCTCTGAGGCCCCAACAAGCTTGCTACTGCAAAGTCATTTGGTAAGAGGGGAAGAGAGGAATCTGGCGTCTGAGAGCAATTGAATAGAAATGAAGATGAAAATTAGAGATCAAAAGCTACAAATGACAAGGAAATATCTCAACAGGAATCTTATCTCCAAGACTGAGATGTCTTTCAGGATAAAAATGGCTGCTAATGAATTCTCTCCATATAACCAAACGCGTTGGCTGCTCCCACCCAGACGCCTGCAGCTTATGCTTCCCCGCAGTTTTCATTTGCTTTATTACTTTCAGATGCTGCTTGGTATTAGTTCCTCTGGTAGCTGTGTCATTGCCACCAGCACGGGGGGAATGCGGCTTCGGCTGACTGGGCTGTGAGGCGTCAGCCCTGCCTCTCCGGGGACTGTCTGACACTAAGGCAGAGCTGCCTAACTGCAGCCAGATAATTAAAAACAATCGATGCTATTAGGTGAACACAAGCCCCGACAGCTTCGGGTGTATTCTCATGTAGCAGGGCGTACTCAGGCATCGGGAGAAGAGGCTAGTAATAAAGCAACTGGTGGGAATAACACCTACAAGGAGAGTTTTTGCTGGTGTACGCACTGCTCCTGCTGGGCTTTTTAGATCTGTCCCTTTGATTTAGTGGTGCAAGTTAGCTAAAACTCTGCATATCTTTTCCTTATGGTTTGAAACACTCCTCCACATTCATTCTGCTCTTGCCCAGGCTCCTCAGAAATCTTTCCAGGGAAAACAATACAGGATTTATTTACAGTGCATCATTATTTATTTAAAGCAACCCTTTTGGGGAGAAGGCAAAGGGAGATCTGAGCTCTCCACTGAGGACCTCAAAATAAGCTCTGTGCTTTCAAGGTAGGGGCATTTTAATTGAAGGGTTTACAGGGGAAGAAGAATGTGGACCCAGGGTGGGAGCCTGTTTCTCTCAATGCTTTCCATGTGCTGTGTTTCTGTAGTGCAAAATCAGGAACACCCCACAGAGAACTGTAAGCAAACTTGCTCTCCTTGGCAATGCTCCTGCCTTGAAAGCAAAACCAGGTAAATATTTATTTATTTGTTTGTTTGTTTTGTTCTCCAGAGTTGCCTCAGGTTATTTATTTTGTTTTCAAATCCCCCTACACATGCACGTGCACTCTTGCTTCTTCTTTACCTTAGCTGAGAAATGCCAATGAATTAAAATGAGACATTTTGATGCCCCAGGATATCCCATGGGAAGAGTTTTGTACTGAGCAATTTAAGGCTTATGTGGAGTGAAATAAGTAGGAAGAGAGGATAAAGGTTGCTACCTGTTTCCATTGCCTCCTCCCCACCTTTTTTGATACAGAGAAAACTCAATGAAAGACTGACTGTCCCTGTCCACAAATGGCTTTTAAAGTAGCAGCGTGCTGAAACTATGGAGGCAAATGCATGCACTGGTGAAAGACAATGTTTGAAAGACAATGTAGAAGCCATGTCACTTGATTAGCAATGGTTCTTCTTTCCGCATACAAGTTATTTATCTGTTCTTCATCACAGCAGTACTTAGAAGCCTCAGCTGTGCTCCACACTGGTGATTTAAGTCAAGGGTTTTCAAACTGCAAGTCAATACAACCCTCTGGACTTGCTTGATTACCCCAATAGCAAGGTGTGACTTAACAAGGTCATCCTCACCAAAACTGGGGAGAGACCCTAGAGCTGACATTCGCTTGCTATACTGCAAATTGTGATATTTGCAATTTCTGACCTCCTCTACAAGGCCATTCCTGTCCTGAGGAATTTTACTCATCAGCCCAGTCAACCCTAGATCATCAAATGCGGAGTCATTACTGGATGCACACTCTCAATTCCCACTGCGATAGGTTTATCGCTTATGACAGCAAGGTTAAAGCCAAACAAGCATGCTGATTGATTTCTGCCCAAGAGAAGGCTGAGTTTCAAGAATGCTGTTTACACAAAGGGCTTGATTCTGATCTACCAGCTGGGTAACTTTCATTTATATCAATATAAGACAGATCTGAATGAGGCCTTCGCCTTGCAAAATATTTTAGGGCTCTTTGGGGAGAGGCAGCATTGTAAAAACACAGATTACAAAGAGAACAACCACAGTTCTTAATTCAAAGGAAAACCATGGGAAGATGTGCCTTTGATGCTAATCGTCTGAAGTGCCTAGCGCTGCCAGTGAGATGCAAACTGGATCTTCACTGCCAACGTTTCAGTATGCCCTGGCTAGACCTGAGCTCTGGACAGTCATGGGGATCCCTGTAGGTTGGTGGGACTGCCCAAAATTTGCATCAAGAGAGATGCTGGCTCAGTCTTGGTTTTGCTGGTATAATCTCAGTCCTTAACTCCAGTTTAGTTTTGTCTGTGAATGGCTGAAGACACTTTCATTTTAGAATATCTGTAATTTCCAGCCACTGTAGCTCAGCAGACCCCTATGGTGACTGAGCTTCTTGGGGTACAAAAATTTTATAAAGGAGCAGAATGACAGAACAGGGGTGGGAAATAAAAAAGGTTTACCCCTTTCTCCCAATCCACTTCCCACTGGACTCAAATATCCCTTCCTGGTAGACAGTTCTTTTAAAGTATCCAGGTGCATATACACACAGATAGGATTTATAAAAGCATTCAGGTAGGCTGAGTTCATGCCCCCTAAGACCTCAGGACCTGTAAATCACAGAATCACAGAATCACAGAATCACAGAATCACTAAGGTTGGAAAAGACCTGTAAGATCATCAAGTCCAACCATCAACCCAACACCACCATGCCCATTAAACCATGTCCCACAATGCCTCATCCACACGTTCCTTGAACACCTCCAGGGATGGCGACTCTACCACTTCCCTAGGCAGTTTATTCCAGTGTCTCACCACTATCTCAGTACAGAGATTTTCCCTAATATCCAGCCTAAACCTCCCCTGGCACAACTTGAGGCCATTTCCTCTTGTCCTGTCACTAGTCACTTGGGAGAAGAGACCAACACCCACCTCTCTGCAACCCCCTTTCAGGTAGTTGTAGAGAGCGATGAGGTCTCCCCTCAGCCTCCTCTTCTCCAGACTGAACAATCCCAGTTCCCTCAGCCGCTCCTCATCAGACTTGTGCTCCAGACCCCTCACCAGCTTCGTCGCCCTTCTCTGGACACGCTCCAACACCTCAATGTCCTTCTTGTAGTGAGGGGCCCTAAACTGAACACAGCATTCGAGGTGTGGCCTCACCAGCGCCGAGTACAGGGACATGATCACTTCCCTCATCCTGCTGGCCACACTAATCCCTTTGCCATGAACTTCATATACATCATGATAGTCACTGTAGCCTGTGCAGTCGTTCTGGACTGAGTTTCTCCGGCCTTTTTTTTGTTTTGTTTTAACTCATTGCTACAAAGACCTTAGGCCCTTTCCTGCCTGCTAATCGACATACTGTGATCAAAGGCAAAAGAGGGCTTTGAATTTGCCTGTGGTTTTGTGGAAGGACTATGGGAGAAAACCTCTAGGAAAGCAATAGCAAAATTATCAAGACAATTAGTATGGGTTGAGGACATATGATGCTTTTGGGAAAGCCAGATTGATACCTGCAAATTGATGAGAACTTTAAGAGTGGCCAAAAATGCAGGAAGATTCATGATTTTTAAAGACATAATCCCACCTCACTCCACTTCTACAAGGCAACTAGACTTATTAATACTCATCTCAATGTTGTTGTGGAATCTGCAGTAATGGTTGTCTTTAAAAACTGGTTAGATAAACAAATATTAGGCCTATTTTATGTAGGACTGATCCTCTCCTGGCAATGGACTGTATGAACTCGTGAATTCCCTTACAAACACAATCACAGCAGTCCTATAATTTCCAAAGTATTAAAGTCTACCCAAAATGTGTATTTTTTAAAGAGAGAAGACAGAATCAAGAAACCACCGGAGTCAATAGACAGATAACTTACAGTCATTTTGTGACAGGAAATCACTTACCCTAAGAAAATGACAATCATTGGGCCAGAACTGCAGTGCGCCTAAATAGGTGTGTCTCCATTGACTCCATCTCAGCGATATGCCTTTATATCAGCTCAGAATCTGATTTATTTTCTGTTTCTGCCCTGACTGAAGAGCCTGTTCATTAGCAGTTCTGTCGTGCAAAATCCATTTATTTAAAACTGCTCTCTTGGAATGAGAATGGCGAACAGAAGACTCTAAAATTAGAGAGGAAAGCTTAACTCCATATCTAATAAAGGCCCCAGTCTAGCATAAAGAGTCTTCTTGATTTTAATAACAAACCTAACAACCACAGACTAAGCCTAAATTTCCAGGTTCTGATATTTACATTAAAGAGACCTTACTCCAGACTCCTGCTGGAATCAGTGGGGATGCCTGGAGAAATGCAAGGCATGACCCAGTGATCATCAGCATCAAGACCTTGTCTCTTTAAAAACGTCTTTAAAGTCACTTTTCTAATGCATCCCTTTAGAAATTGGTTATATTCTTCCCAGAAACATAGTACTCTCTTCCCATGGAAACGACAGTAACTAATAAAGTTGATTTTGCATTATTCCATCTATTCCAGCATATCAGGAGGCATTTAAGAGATTTCTGAATGCCTCAGAATTAAATTACGGGTAAGAGCAACAGAGTCACAGAAATGAATGATCCAGCACTTAATGCAGTTTCTATTCGGATCCATATAGGAGGGGAGCTGCAGTCAGAAGGAAAAGAACAAAGAGGATTTGCTGTTCAACTTCATGGATGCAAACCAGGACCACCACTGGGGTTTGAAGAAGTTTCACTGGAGATCCTGGGAAGACAAGCAGGACCCTCATTTTCAAAGCTTAATCCAAATGTCGCTGAAATTTTGTGGGACCATCACCTTTTATCCCTCCTGGGCCAACAGCGAAGTTGTAGCTTTAGTTTGCACATTCCTTCCATGCAAATTCCATGCAATTTTACACCATTGTTTCCAGCCCATTATGGTCAATGGTCCTTCTGGTTCCTCTTTGTGAGCAGTATTTCAGTTGTCACTGGGGCCTGATGCCATCAGGACAGCCTGCAGTACCGAGAGATCTTCAAGTGAAAATAAAACTGTCAAGCTCATCTGGTCTTTTCTAATGGATATAAATGAATCCAGCAATGCATGCCAAGCTTTTTATGAACTGTATGGTGCTATAAAAAACATGCTGCCAATGAGGTTAGAAACCCCATCCTTCATGCCTTGTGGTTTAGGATATATATACTGTAGTGGAATGCTAGAAATAGCAAGATGTGTTAGTTTAGGCAGTTTAATAAGAATGTCTAGGTTTATGAATTGGCTTAATTTGAGTTCTTCTCAAGCAATATTAGTTCCCCCTGTCTTGAATTGTTCTTTTTTGGTGGTTTAGATACCACTACTATTAGTGGCTCCTGGCTGACTGCATACTTGACAAAGTTTGTCATGAGGTCACGATTTTCTGGCCTCTCAGAAGCGGTGGTTATGGAGTGACTGCACAGAGAGCTTGCTGCCATCTCAGAACATGACACATTCTCCAGCTTTCCTGTGTTTCCACCAGATAAGTACAGTGTGAAGCCACCTGATAAAAACACCTAAGCAAGTGGAACAATGGAGAACCCAAAATGCAGAATCGTCCCACACTGAAAATGGACTTTTTCTTTCATGGCTCTCACCTTCAGCCTGTCTTTGCTTTGTTTCCCGTTTATATAGTTATGGTAGCAGTTACATTGCCTAGAAACTGTCGGGTTTTTTCCCGGGTTGGGTGAACCTGAGGTCCCATGACTCTGAAGAGGTAGCAGGTAGACTGAGAGAAGGAAAGGCCAGCAAAGCTGCCCAGACTTGTGAAGTTTCAAAGACCACGTGGGTGCAGAGTGGAGCAGGCTGTTGTGTATCCAGACAGAGATGCTCCACCACAGACCTGCTAGACAGTCTGGTTATCTTCATGCCTGGACATCAAAGTGGTATGTGTTTCCTTGTCTCCTCCATCTCCCAGGCTTTGAGCAGCACTGCTTGTCTTGGGTTTCAGGACTGGGACAGTGTTTTCATGCTGGTTTGTGAAGTGCTAAGAGCTCTGAACCAGACTGGATCTCTAGGATTCTCCAAAATTATCAAGACAAATCAAGACTTTGGTAATATCACTGTCATCTGACATTAAAAAAAAAAAAAAATCCAAAAAACAAAACAACCCCAAAATCCACCCTATTCTCTCTTTCGTGTAGATAGAAATCATCAGACATGAAACTTCCAAATTTGAGAAGTTTGTTTTGTCTTCACATTTCAAAGCAGGTCCATTCTTGCCAGAACCTTGGGTCTTTGTAGTAAATCAGTTCCAGACCTAGATCTTAACTTTTGCTTTATGTCTGGGCTGAATTATTTGGAATGACTTATTTTCTACTAGTTTAGTTCAAGAAGCTCCAGTGAGCTGGGAATGAGTACTGCCATATCACTTGAATTTGCTGATACCTTCCAACTCTTTGTTAGAGCTTGTTTCTACACCTACATGTGTTTAAGCTGTACTGATGACATATGTATCTCTGTATGTCCCATACCACTTCCTTGTATCATGAAAGAAGTGAGTACAGTAACAAAGGCTTGTTCTGCCTCTACAAGGGTATGGGCTTTGGCTCTTGCCAGTCCTTCCTCTGTGATCAAGGGGATTACAAATCCAGAGGTTGGAAAGAGCTTTTATAAAGGACCAAAACCCAATCGCTGATTACTTCAGTGAGCAGATGGTCTCAGTATACAGGAAAACCATGGTTTATACAAATAGATAATATTTTTATTAGTCCAAATGATTAAGAGGCATGGAAGAAAGTGGGCAAGCTTTCAGGCATGTGAGACCCGAAGTGACAAAACCTATGGATGAATTTAAAGATTGAAGGCATTTATCTTTTATTTGGACTCCTTCACAGTTTCTTAGTCTTACTTACTCTGACACTAATAATGCTTGTTGGAGCTTATAAATGAGGTGAAAGTTCTCTTTTTATTGTCCTCCCCCTGAATGGAGGGCATTCATCCCTATGGGGAGGCTATTAATTTCTCCAGCTTGTCCCTGCTAAGTGTCCAGTTGTCTCCACTAGAATGGAGAATACTGTGTTCAGTTTTGGGCCCCTCACTACAAGAAGGACATTGAGGTGTTGGAGCATGTTCAGAGAAGGGTGACGAAGCTGGTGAGGGGTCTGGAGCACAAGTCTGATGAGGAACGGCTGAGGGAACTGGGGTTGTTCAGTCTGGAGAAGAGGAGGCTGAGGGGAGACCTTATTGCTCTCTACAATTACCTGAAAGGGGGTTGGAGAAAGGTGGGTGTTGGTCTCTTCTCCCAAGTGACTAGTGACAGGACAAGAGGAAATGGCCTCAAGATGCGCCAGGGGAGGTTTAGACTAGATATTAGGGAAAATCTCTGTACTGAGAGAGTGGTGAGACACTGGAAGAGGCTGCCCAGGGAAGTGGTGGAGTCACCATCCCTGGAGGTGTTCAAGGAACGTGTGGACGTGGCATTGTGGGACATGGTTTAATGGGCATGGTGGTGTTGGGTTGATGGTTGGACTTGATGATCTTACAGGTCTTTTCCAACCTTAGTGATTCTGTGATTCTGTGATTCTGTGATCTTTGCATAGGCTGCTGTTTGTAACATACGCACACCGTGGGAGAGGATCAAGGCTGTCGTGGGACTCAGCCATGAACTGCCTTGTGACTCTGGACACGCTCCAGGTTACCGCCTCTGAGGGATGTTCATGCTACTTGCTGTCCTTTAAATTTGAGTGGCCAAGTGAACAGGCTGAGCTCTTTAGACTCCATCTACAGCCACTGGAGAGGGAAGGGTCTTCCAGAGAGTGTTTCAGAGCACTTAATTCAGGCTACACCCCTGAAGGAACCTCTGGAGGACTGAATTTCTCTCCACTGTCTTTGGAGGGTCTTAGGGAAACCAGCCCCAGCTGCATCCCACCAAACTTTAGTCTCCTACCTGAGGTACCTATGTACCCCTTTCCTCTAAACGCTGACCCATCTGTGTGTCTGTGTGTCTATTAGCTAGAGAAGATGACTACGCTGCCACCATATGTACCTTGGTTCACGTGTCTGAATTGAGAAGGGTCAAGTTTAAAGTTTGATGACTAAAGCAGATGAGTTGAATCCTCTCCCCTCTGTTTTGAGGGTGCTACAGGGACAGTTACAGCATGTATTGCTCTCCTTAGTGGAAAGGAAGAGGCTGTGAGTGCACACTGGCACATTACTATGCAAGATGGACATCTGGTCTGGGTGTCCAGATAAGATATTAGCTCCCTCAGTCCAGCGTGGTTTCATTTCAAAGTTATGAATGCTCAGCAAGTCACTAGATTTGCTGGCTGCCCACCATCTGATGTTGGAAAATGCTATTCCGACCTTTCAGCAAGTCTGATGAATGTTGCATTTAGTGACAAAATTTCGGTTTCCTGCTTCCACAGACTGGGATGGTGAAACGTTACCATAAAACAGACATTTTAGATAACTTGCTAAAATAGGTAGATTATAACTTTGCTCAGCAAATGAGTTGTCTGTAGCCTGCCAAGGACACCACAGTCTTACCTTTATGCAACCAAAGAGATGGTAGTCACTGTCGTGGCAGCTCCTATAAAACAGGTAGCCAACAGTAAGTGACCAGCTGTATTAGTAACATACTTCTCCATACACCAACAACTGGAGATAAAGTCATGTACGTTCCCCCATCCATGTTAGAGGTGCACCTCCCACTAAGTTGGACTTCCTGTGCAGAAACAGGTCTGTGTGCCCTATCAAGCAAGATCTAAAGTGTCAAATGCCAGTCTGGTTCCTGCTAAAGCACCAAATGGATTAAAAGCATCACCTGTGTTTGATGGCGTTGTTGTAGCTCCCATAATCTATCATGACACTGCTAACAGTGCTATTTGTATCTCAACAAGATGTTTATATGCTGTGCTTTTTTCCTCTCCACCTCATCTATTTCAGAATAAGGTTTTTAATGCAGGACCTGCCTCTATTTCCAGAAAGCATCTCAAACTTCTTGAGCATAGCTGCAATTTAAATCGTTAACAAGAATATTAGTAAATAGTAGCATACAACCAAATGCATCTCAAAAGACATGGGGCTGATTTAATGAGGCAACAAAATAAAATTAATTTAATTTAAAAAACTAAAATATAATTAATTTAATCCTTATAATTAATTTATGCAGCTAAAATCTCTTCTCTCTGAAACTCAGAGGCACCTGATTTAAATTACCAACTGAGGAAGATCCCTGGCACCTGCTGGGGAAGGGCGTTTGAGCCCCTGCTTTGTCATCATCCAGTTGGAAGAGTGAAGAGACAAGCCATGGGCACCATTGTAAAATCCCCCAGCAAAACCCATAAGAACTTTGTTCCTGAAGGGACCATCTGATTCACTAAGTCCCCCTTCTTGCTGCTGCAGGTGATCTTGCAATACGCAGTAGGTCCATAAGGTCCATATCAATATACACCAAAAAATGCCAGAGCTTCAGTGTTGGAGTTTCTTCAAGTCTCTGGAGCAATGGCATGCCACAGGGGAACAAGAGAGATGTCTTGAGCCTTGGCAACATCAGGGAATTCCCTAAATGAAAACACACAGATGAGGCTAGGAAGGGGACAATCCTCCACTCCACAAAGGAAGGCAAGAAATTCCTCCTGGACCCAGCACCTGGCAGTGAGTTTAAAAAGGTGTACATGATCCTCAGGCTTGGTTTGGTATAGCTTGACACTTTCAGGCAATCTATGCATCCCATCTCCAGCTGCAATCAAGCTCTTAATCTTTAGAGGAAGGTGAAAGAAAGACAAAAAGGCCAGCCTAAAAGCCAAGTAATGTCTCAAGGGGGGAACATCTACATCCTTCTTATTAAAATATTACATAGCTTTAATACATGGACACTGTTTGTAATATTTTCCTTCATTTCCTGAGGAAATGAGGATTATGCAGCTGTGCTGTAGTTGTTTGTTTGTCTGTCAGGCTTGCCCCCCATTTAATAATTATTGAGACTGTTTGCTGATTTCAGTGCAGTTTGATGGAAGGGGAAATGCATCACAGTATTATGTTTTAAAATATTCAGGAAAATTAGCAGTAGGGTACAGGACAGAGACTAAACTAGTGGGAAAGGTCACAATGTGAGCTCAGCATAGTTATTCAACATGAGAGAATCCACATGGAAGGGAGCCACAGGAAGCCCAAGAAATATTCCCTAAGTCCCAATGCTTAAGGAACAACATGTTAATGCGTTTTTTCTAACCCCACTAGAATGCTAATTAAACTGGCCCACTTCCCAGAATTCCTTTCAACTCCCTATTTTATCTTCTAGAAACCTTACTTTTAGCTTAGTGCACACCTCCCCAGTCCCATGACCCCTCCATCTACTTGCTGCCCCAAAGCAAACCCTAGTTTTGACCTTACAGGTCACCTCAAATTATAGCCCTGGCTGCAACAACACATGTTTACCTTTCTCCTGAGGTTCAGTGAGCAAGAAGAAAAAGAAAGAAAAAACCTTTTGTTGTATTTTTGGGAAATAATAGCTTTTTTTTTTTGGCTTGTTGACATTGACACTTTTTTTTTCTTGTTGGAAAAATTGGTTCTAGATGGTAATGAACAACATGACCAAAATTTAACACCTCGATCGGGGTAAAACAAGGCATTTGAGTCACTGTAGTAATTCCAGAACGACTCTCCTGGCACTCCTTTAGAGCTGTCCAGATTGTCCTGCTTGGCTCCCAGCACGGAGGCAGTGACTCCCCACTGTGAAATAGCTGCATGCCATGACAAGGGCTGTCTAAGGCACTGAGTCACCAAAACACAGTTTCCCCCTACGGACAACTTTTCATTGACTTCAAAAACAGGAGGGAAAGGTCTAACTGGGCAAACATTCATCAGCTTTGTTTAGTGTAGAGAAATGAAGGCTGACAGGTCTCTATAGAAGTAAACCAGAATTTTCACAGTGTGTGTGCCCATACACACATGCCCACACATCCACTCACCTGGACAGGGAAACAGGGAAACACCTGAAGGAAGAAGAGCTATTTGAAACAACATTGGCACAAGAAGAAAAGACTATGAAATAGTTGTAAATAAGCTTGCATCTGGAAATTGAAAGACGAATTCTAACCATCAGACCATTGAGGCTTCTCAACAGTGTCCCAGTGGAAAGAGCAGAGGCAAACAGCTTGTTGCGCTGTGGGGCTGTATGGTGGGACGGCAGTGAGAGCGGGAGCTGTGCCCACTCCCATGGTTGGAAGAAGCTGAGCAGTAAGGATGAGAAAAACCTAATTGGTGGCCAATATATTTGCCACTTGACTGAGAAAGTGTTAAGCCCTAATTTAGCCTCTCAGCAACTGAGCTTATATTTCATGTAAGTATATGGTTAATCCTGCTGCCTGCATTTCCTGCAGGGCTGAGCACACTCTGAAAGGCATTGCAGAGATGGCTCTGGGCTTTTCCTGGTATAGTAGAGGACACAGCCACCACTTCTACAATCTCTTCCCTGCTAAATAGAACTGACATTTTTGGAGGAGGCAGAGACCTTCCTCCACTGGGACATAAAGCACTCTAGTGAACTTTCCTTTTTCTCCCTCCTCGCTAACTTCATTGCGAACGCAGTACAAAAAAAATTTTCCTCTTATCTCCCTGGTGGAGCAGAACAACAGAGAATCCATATAATTGGCTGAGCTGGGTGAATAAGAAAAACCTGCTGTAATGGGAAGCATGCCTCTGGCAGCAGTCTCTCCCTCTGCCAACAGCAGAACCTAGATCAAATCTGCAGTAGCATTCATCCAGCATTGGGCTGACTTGTGTCACACCGTACCTGCTGGCTGCCCCATGGAGAAGGTCTTTCTTTTATGTTATTGCAGCAGGAAAAAGGAGAACAGGCAGGGGAAGAACCCAAAGTACAGCATAAACTTACAATTAAAAATGTCCTCATCCTCTCTCAGCCAGGCAAGCGGGGCAGTGGAGCAGGACAGCTGTCTTTCAGTGCTTTCAAGATACATTTCAAGCTCTGCACAGCTGGAGCTATTCAGTAGCTCGCGAAGCAACTCTGTACCCCTGCCAAGGCTCTGCAGCTGCCAAATCTGCCTTTATTAGCAGCAGCATTTCTCGTCCTCCATAGCTGAATACAGAACAAGTCTGACATTACTTTTCATTCAACCTTCCCAAACATGCTAAAAAAATCACAATAATCACTTAGTGTGTGTTTACATGTTTTATAAGTGTTTTCTTCTTCCTATATACACATATACACCCACCCACGCACACATATATGCACACTTATAATGGTCTGGATGCAGAGTCCTGCTAGAGCATTAAACACCTCTTTCCTATTCTGGTCACTTATACGTCTCAGCTACATTTAAACCTCTTGTTATTCATTATCTGTGAGCTCTCCCATGAACAGGTCTTTGTCTGGGGCATGCTGCTCTTTGTAGGTGGTATTCCCATCCGTACAGATGGCTGGAACAGCCCTTAAGTCCCACTTAAGTCCTGTTTTAAGGATCTAAGTAGTTCTCAAGTGCTCTCCGCGCCTCTTCTGGAGTGAGGTGAACTTAAGCCTGTGCAAATACCTGTCCTGTAGAAGTGAGCCAGGGTAGCTGTATGTAAGTAAACTCAGTCTTTCTTCATTCTCCTCTGGTGCCCACTTGGGATTCATTGCTGGTCACCAACAAATGTTCAGATTTCAAAGTGTCTCTTCAGTCAAGGACCAGAAAAAAAATGAGCTAACTTAGAGGCCAGTCATGCACTCCAAATGATGGGAACTCCATTACTTGTCTAAGGACGTGTCTTGGCTTCATTTGGCACCTGAAATCTTTCAGACCAGGTTTCAAGCAGGCTTAATGTAATGGGGCATGTGAAGGTGTGAAAGTCACCTCTTCTGGATAACACAAACAAGTCAAAGGCAACCCATCGCTTGACCCAGCTCTCTAGGCAATACTTACAAGCACATTTTCAGGAATTATAACCCAATTGCCAACAGCCCAATATTATTTCTAAAACCAAGTTCCAGTGTTGCTCTTACCATTTAATGGCTATTCATAATGTGTTTAAATATGTGTATGATATTAGTCCTCTAAGGACCTGAAGCACTTGGCAGACAATGATGGTGTACGCTACACAAATGACACTGTGATTTGACGAGTACTTTAGTTTCCATTTTTCAGGTAGAAAAACTAAAGCAGAGAATTCCCATGGCTTTCCCATCCCTGTTGGAGAAATCTGTCTAAGAACTGGGAATACAACAAATCTGTTTTACTCCTGTGAACTATGTAGATCTTATCACAGAGTCATGGAAGCAGAATAACGTTTGTTGGAGGAGACTTTTGAAAATCACATAGTCTGACCGCTTGCTCAAAAAAGAGCTAGCTTAGATCAGGTTACTCAGGACCTACTCCAGCTGAGTTTTGAATATCCCCAAGGATGGATATTGCACAACCTCACTGGGCAAATTGCTCCAATGTCTGACTACCCTCGCTGGGAAATTTTTTTCCTTATATCTACTTGGAATGTCTACTCTTGCGAGTTGTCTCCATGGCCTCTTGCCCACTGTGCACTTCTAGGAAGCATCTGCCTCCATCTTCACTATATTGTCTTCTCATGAAAATGAATTATCACCACTTATTTCACCACCTCATAAGATTTTTGGCTTTATGGCTACATTTTTAATAGCTATGGTGAAGTCTTCATTTTCTTAAAGATTACTTCTGATGATACATCTAAGTATGTTTCAGATACTGTAGATGAAATCGTATTTGGTGTAGTCACTCACTTCACTCAGTAAAGTGGAAAATCAATGCAATACGTACATCTTGTTAGGCTCTACACTTGCTTATGAAGGTTTTCTTGATAAACTCTGGCCACGCTAACTTTATTCCAAAAGAATTTTCTCCTGGGATGCATCCTCTGCAGATGCAAACTGTTATCCCCCTATTAAGTCAATGGGACCATGACGACTGCACTTGCCAAGCTGCATTGAGTGAAGCTTCACCAAAAAGAAGGCATGAAACCATATGAGAAAGGATGTCATGAACACCAGGGAACCTGAACAGTGTACATAGCTTTCTTTTGGTACAATAAGCTTATGCCGGCTAGCTGTGGTGGGGTCTAATACAATATTTCCTATTAAACTTCTTGTATAGCTGTCAAGTAAGCATACTAATGCTGGCATAAAAATCTACTTACTTTCTGTTGTTTCCCATGCTAACTCAATACTAATTGGCAGTTATATACATATAGGCATATGCTTACTATAAGCATGTAGATGTCTGTAAACTATATAAAATATATCATGTATGTCTATGAGGAATATTTAATCCACCTTTTGGGGATATAAAAACACCTTTCTGGATAAAGGGATGAATAGAACTTTACAAAGGGCATTCCATTAGATCATAATCATTCTCTTGTTAAAAAAGGCAAAAAACGATACACATACTATAGTCACATAAAACAATAGTGACACCCCAGATCTGGAGGGAACCTAAGGGAATTCACACCTTTCCTACTTTATGCAACAAATTCCAATGGAAAATGATGGCCGGGACTAGCTAATTTGCAGTGTCTTTTCTGGAAACAGCATTTCTGTCGGGTTTGCTAGTGTACTGGGAGTGGCTGTATGACAGAAGGACCGCAATCAAGCATCATTGGTGTTTTTCTGTAAGTCATGTGCTAGCAGGGGCATTAATACAAGCCAAGTTTGGCCCTGTGCCTTTTTAGCTCATCCTCCTAATGCAGGGAATTATTCTGACAACAAGTATTTCTGTGCCTGCTGTGGTGGTGTCCTCCAACTGCTTTTATCCTGCTGTTCAAAATTAGTGACACAGAGAGAAAGAATAACTACAACAAGCTGAACACTTTATAGGACAAGTTTCTCTGAGCAAATGCTCTAGAGCTGCTTTTAATGGCAGTTTCATTCCATCCATAAAAAGCTGAGCAAGCTAGACCCCTCTCAGATGCTTGCAGCATAGTTGCCCTTTGCTATTTAATTTTTGGAATAGCTTTTCTTTGGTCCAAGAAAGTAATTTATTGCAAGTGACGTCCTTTGGAATAGGAGTGAAATTCCATCAGACTTCAAATGAACTCTAATTACATCGCAAATAGGTGGCAGGAGTGTTCCCAAGTTTAGCACTAGAGCTCTGCAACCAGCCAGAGAGTGAGATGGATTCAATTTTAGTCTGAGTATGGATTGTTTGGAGTATTTTTATTATTTTGTTTTACAGCTATTTCTAAAAAAAAAGAAAGAGAGAAATTTGTAACAGCAAACACATCTGTGCTACATATTTTCCCTGTGTGGCATTGCAACAGCTTCAGTCTACGAAAATTAACGAACTGTAACAATATGGTTGGAACTTAAATGCAGAGTTGGCACCAGAATCAGGCAACGGGCAATATTCCCTGATTGTAGAAACATGCAGACCACCTTTTCCCACTTATGCAACATTAAAAGTAAGGCTATCCCTATCGGCGTCCTATTTAAATTGTCAGCATTAAATCCATCCATATAGAGTATTGTAGTGCTCTGCTGCCTCTAAGATGCACCAAACTGACTCCCTCCAATGATGACCTGATTTTTCCTCAATTACTAAACATTACTAAACTAAAAATTTGTCCAAGAGTGTAGCTTCCGTAGAAGAGAGTTTGGCACAGAGAGAACTTCAACGGATTTTACTAATCTGAGTCATAAATTGTGTGTAGCAGTCCCAGTGGTCTCATGTATGAGATGTTGATCCCCCATGGGTTCAGGTCCCACATGGCTAAGACTTTTTTCTCCCCCTAAAAACATGCAAGAAAAGGGACTGCTTAACCTACAAAGAAGAGCAAAGATATACATTAAACAAGTGCTGCGCAAAGACATCATTTGTTGAGAACTGCAGTGGTGAGTATGACAAGCTGTGGATTTAAATTAGGTCAATAAAGACTCAACGCATCTTTTTGGGTTAAAATAGTCTTTCGAAGGAACAAGGCAGGGATGCACTGGTCGGGGTTGTTTGGGCAGGCTACATACATTCTGTCACCAAAGGGCTTTAAGGGCAGGACAGGCAAACCTGTGGGGAATGACTTGCTTTTAACAGATGCTGGACAACCAGATAAGGACTAGCAGGCTTCTTGAGGCCCTTCCCCACCCTGTGGTTCAACAGTCAAGGACCTCTCTAATCACTTGACTTTGAAAATTGTATACATACATTAAAGGATTAATTTCTGATTGCTGCATGAGCTTGGTAATAAGTCACAGAGACACAATCTCTAAGACCTGCCCTGGATAAAGTATTACTTGTTACAGGTGCACATTTTTTCTGATCCAGCCAGATACAACAGCTCTCTCAGTGTGAATATCCATAGGACAACAGGGCAAGATTAGCAGAATGAGATGTTCATTTTTATGAGACCATATGGTACAGCTGGAAAAATTAAACAAGTGTTTGGGTGCACGAGCCCTCTCTCGAGTCTGAAATAGAAGCAGCAGACTTCAAAGCTAAACAGAAATAGGCGACACTTGCTTTCCTGAATATATCATGGGCCATTTCTGAAAGGAAAGGTAGCAGGCACCTGTAGCGAAAAGATGTATAGGGAAGGAACTTGAGGGCAGAGATGATAAGGTGGCTATCTCCTAGGAGCCAGGTGGAGAGCCCATGGTTATTGGTATCTTATTGGAGCTGTGAGTTTTAGCTGCCAGGTGGATCTTCGTCAGATGTTTTTGTAGGCTCCCTTTGCAGCTCATGGGAAGTTGGAATGCTGATCTTGAAGTTCCCAAAGTTGGGCTCGCAGGGGCCTGGAAGGGGTTTCTCAGCGTTGAAGTACTTTCTTCTTTCATATCTGGGAGCCAGTGTCTGTCCCCCAAGTCAGGATCCAGAGAATCCTAAGATACTGGTGAAAAGCCCAATCAAGTAGTCATGTCCAGTGGAGCAGCTGCATCTCCCAAGTCATAGCATGTCAGCTGAGGCACAGCAGACAGCCATGACCATGCTGTTAACCTGCAGTGAAGGGGAGGTAAAACACATCAGCTTAAGCCTCAGCAAGACTCCTAAACCAGTGTATTTAAGCTGTCATCGGCAACAGACTTAGAAAGCTCGCACGACCCATTACGATGGCTCACTTGGTGCCTAGCAACGGAATTGCCTATCTAAACCCGAAAAAGCATTTCAAACCCATCATATGCGGAAGACATTTATCTTCATGATCTTCAGCGTCTCCTTTCCACAGGGTAGGAGTTAATGGAAGGCACAGCTCACATCCTATAGGAAGGACTGGGTATAAGTTTGCAGGCTTGCCTGTGTTAATTAAACTTCCCTTCTTTTGACCTCAGAAAAAAGAAGAGCCTTGATGGTGCCAGATTCTCACATGCAAGGGGATAGGTGAGGCTCTGCCTGTGGAGACCATGAAGTGGGAGAAGCCAGAGATGTGGAGTGAGCAAAGTGAAGACTAGGGACTCACAAGTAACTTAGTCTTTTGGGACATTCTGCTCTTGGTCCAGGACACTCTCCATTATTTTTCCAAACTGAAATACCACAGATATTGGGAAGGAGCATTTAATTCCTATCCATGTGAGTATCCAACACAAGTGGTCTAGCTCTGAGATTATTGTTCAGCTTGCTTATTTTACCAATGCCTTATCTTTGCTCTCCATTGCAGACTTGCTAACTGCAGTCACTGGTAGCGTCCTGTCTAGTTTGGAGATTCCTGGGACAGGCACTCAAGAATTGAGATTTGACAGTTCTCCCATATGGATTGAATTCAGTGTATTTTATAAAACTAAGTGCTTCCTGTCCGCAGATCAGGAGCCCTGTGGGCCACCAACAGCCATGAATAAGCTGGCCACCAGCTTTGGAAACACGGCTCCAAAAAGCTTGTGGGTGGGCAAGAATCATATTTTCCAAAATATTGCTAAAGGTTACAAGACGTTGATTATTTTGGTGCTTTTTCCAAGATAAATTTATCGATAACCTTCCCACTTGCTGTTTCACAGCTACGTCTTATACTCAGGCCTCTGGGAGCCCTTAGCTGCTGGACTCATTCGTTTGCGTGATGTCAGTTTGTTGTTTCAGTGAGCAGGGCAGCCTGCCAGCTCCTTCTGTGACAAACTGATTTTAACGCTATTAGATTCTCATTTCTGCTGCAGTGCATTAAGTACTTTATTGCTGAAATATGTGCAATGGCACTAATGATGGATTTACTGTTCCCCTGAGGTGTGCAGGTGGGGAAAAATACCCAGGCCTTGGCTGGCTGGAGAAACTCAGCATCTCCCCTATAGCTGGCTACATGAGCATTTTATCCAGGAATGGTCCACTTCGGATTTGACCCTTTGGGTGCAAGGATGGCCCAAAGCACCGATTTGAGGTACTACAGGCAATGAAGAGGGGGCAGGTAAATTGACACGTGATTTAGGAGTAAACCCACAGTCCCCTGATTCACAGTTTTAATTTTAAAAAACTAGATGCCCAGGCCCCTCACTGAGCCCTCCACCACTGCTCAATTAGCGGTTTGGCATCTGCCATAGCGAAACTTGGTTCTACGTAGCTGAGTGCTGAAGACTCCAATCATCTGCAAGTAGGTGGTGGACCAAAGGGCATTTCTTTCAGGAAAGAATTTTAGCATGTGCTTAATTCCCAGTGAAGTGGAGCTAAGCACATGCTTAAAGGTTTTTCTGAATAAGGATGGGTGTATGACCATGCTTAAGAGATTTCCTGAATCTTTCCATAAGGTGGCTTTTTACTGGGTTCAGTAAGATTTGACTGGAAACCAGAAACCCTTTTCCTAAGTTTTTGTGGGTTGTATATTTGTTCAAACTTTGCCAACGTAGGGGGGTAGAACAGCATTTAAACACGAAGAAAATGAATGAAACAAGATACCAATTGAAAACAGAGACTCCACCATGGAGAAAATGGTCATTTAATTTTTCCTTCATATGTTATTTAATTCAAGAAAGCAATAAAGTAATAAAACCACCAATTTCATTAGGTGGTTGAAATAAGTGTATATCATCAATGGAGATATTAGGTTGCATGAGTGTCATCACCAAGCTCTTTTAATGGCCTTCCACTACTAAAGGGCTGAGTGTTTTGTTCTGGGTGCGTAGCCCCAGCTCCATTTAATTTCAGTGGACACATGCTCTCCATCTGTGTGTCTGGGATACTTCCTACTGATTGCTTCAAAAAGGAACATTTCCCACACGCGTTATTCTGAGCTGTCAGAAACAGCCCTATAATTTATTGATCTGACCTGATCAAGTTAAATGGGTTCAGCTCCAACCAAAGCAGTTTTAATAAAAACTGAGTAGAGTGCAAGAGAAAATGTGTGTGGAAGGCTCCTGAAATAAGCTGCAGAAGTGAAATGCTTCTGGCAATGTGTTCACACAGTTGCAAGCAAGCAAAGAGGACAGCACAGCTCAATGAATTGCTGTCTGGGAGCTGAGGTGCAGTAAGTGACCAAGTGAGCACTCTTAGCCCGCTCCAGATAACTGGACCACTTGCAAAGACATGAATGTCTCCGGACATTGAGATTTGGCTGGATGCAGGGTAACTGTGCTTTATGTGTATATATGTACCACTTAAAAGAGAACTAACTGACCACTTTCTGCAGTAAAAACACACATGGCAAGAGATTCACCCTGATGAGGAAGTTTGCAGCAGGGCGTAAGTGCTCTGAGAGAGGAAATGGCCTCAAGTTGCGCCAAGGGAGGTTTAGGCTGGATATTAGGAAAAATTTCTGTAGTGAGAGAGTGGTGAAACACTGGAACAGGCTGCCCAGGGAGGTGGTGGAGTCACCATCACTGGAGGTGTTCAAAAAACATGTAGACGTGGCATTGCGGGACATGGTTTAGTGGGCATGGTGGTGTTGGGTTAATGGTTGGACTTGGTGATCTTCTGGGTCTTTTCCAACCTTAATGATTCTGTGATTCTGCATAGCGATCTTTTGTACATGGAGTTAAGTCTCATTTTAAGCTGTTTCTTACAACATCACTGTGGGAAAAGGTAGTGTCATGACAGAGGACTGAATGTAGCGAGGATTTTCTAAAATGATAAGGATTTATTTTCGAATTGAGATGTACGTCTACGTTACATATTTTGTTGATATATTTTCTGTTGTAGAGCTATGCAATACAATGTCTCTATGGACGTGCCATAGCAATATCCATGTCTCATTATTTAATATTTTTCTTGGGAGTATTATACCCACAGCTTCCTTCCTGCCAGGTATGGAGCCTCGGGCATCTGTCTGGGGCATCCGTATGTTCATTTTTAGGTGCAATTTTGGGAGTGGTATTTTACTGTCTTTGAAATTCAGACCTGACCTAATCTTTATAAAGGTTTGGCTGAAAAAAAAAAAAAGAAAGAATTGGGAGGGAAAGGGGAAAAATGTTATTAAGTGTTCATGAAAATAAATTTTGCTTCTGTATTTCAGAGGGCCTGCAGACCTGATCTAAACTTGGTGCCTTCTCTGACTTGACTTTGGTGAAGTTACTCTGGGATGAGATCAAAGTCACTCAGCCTCATCTAGGAAACGGGTATTTCATGCAGTCCGTTAGTAGCAAAAGGCTTCGGTCCTAGGAAAGGGATAAAAAAGATACAATGATCTAGAAAACACAGGCAGACAACTGAGATAAGCAGTGCGAGAGTGAGCGGTCTTAAGTTTTATAGGGTGTATTTGGAAATCTTCCTTTGCAAAGGTCCTTCTCAGGAGCCAGAAGTTGACTGGCAGCAACCACAGCCCCGAGGAAAACTTGCCGGCAAAGTTTTATCTTCCCATCCTTGGAGATGAGGGATGGGTCAGGGAGACCAACTCTCACCAGAAAAATCATCAAAATTCCTGACAGGTGCAGGGTGAGACCCCCAGTCCCAGAAGACAGAGAGAAATCAAGGACGGCAGCATCACGTGCTGGGGGAAGCCGGTGGATGAGGGTGGATGTCAGAAAGGGGCATCCCCTGCCCCAGACTCCCTCTGCTCTGCAGCGAACGCCTGACGAGGGTTGTTGAGAAGCGAAGCAGCACACAAATGCTGCACTTGTGTTGCTTGTAAGAATAAATCCCGCATGCTCTGCACCATGTGGTGCAAAGGAAGGGGGGTGAGTGTGAATACTGAAACTCAAAAAAAAGTGAGCAAAAGCTCTGAGCTATCTCGGTGCCACCTGAGCCCTGCTCCTGCATGCACTTAGCAGCACCAAGCACCCTCAAGTGTGACTGCGTGCTCCGGCTTGCCCTCCGCAAGTCAGTCATTTCAGGTTTGGCAGGAGCTGGGGAAATACGTGCAGATAAATGAAGGAGTTTTGTTTGTTCTGGGAATTGAAGTTGATGCCTTTATGAGGAAAGTCCCAAATTGCTTTATATATCTTACTGAAGTGCCTGGTAGAGTGACTAAGAGTTCAGTTACCCCTCATGGTCCCTCTGTAATTAAAGGACAGATAGAGAGAGGCATCTTCCAATACCAAATCCATCCTCTGTACTCCACTGTCTTTATCAACCACAGAAAAAGCCTGAGATTATTACTATATTAGTGCAGACCTCTCTATGCGGATCAAAACCAGTTAAGCAATATGAAAAAAACCTTTATCAACGTTTGAGATGATATGCTTTCGAGACAGATTTGGCCCATCGAGGTCTATAGAGAGCTGCTTCCAGGAAGTCATGTGTAACACAAAATGATGAGGTTGCTGAATTTAATAATTTACTGGCAGACATATTTACATTCTGAGGGTTAGATTTATTTTTATTAATTAGTTCTCCCTATTGACCCACAGGGAGAGGATTCTCTCTTTTATGTGGACACCAATAAAAATTTCTGCACATAAATAGTCAACATGATGAGAATTGACAGGCAGTGGTTGGGAGGTGCAATGCTGTAATTATATTAGAGACGATCTGAGCTTGAATTATTGTTATTTTTTGCTATATGAATAGTCCATGAATATGATACTTATATTTACTTGGTGATCTCATGAAAGAATTATTGTTCCTTCATTCTGGCAGCGTTGCCAGTGTGCTCAGCCCTGTACAAAGATGAAGCAACACACAGCTCTGGTCACTGAAAGTAACATGAATTTCGAACACAACCCACATATTAAACTTCCAAATTTGCTTTCACAAAATAGCTGAACATTTGCTGTCAACAAACTTTCATGCTAGCATAGTTCAGCTGTTAAATATTCACAGAAAGTGACTGTGGTCAAGTCCAAATTAATTTTTTAACCTAAACAAATGTAAAAGACTGTTTTTCCACCCTCTCCTGCCCTGCATATTCATGCACTATGCATTTAAGCGACACACTTCCTCATCCACCTAATTTCCACTGAGTTTCAGGTATGTGCTCATGTTGAACAACTACTTACATATGTTTTTCTTGAACGAGGGAGCAGAGTCTCGGCCCCAGAACTGGGGAGGGTGCAGTCTGGGTGAAATTCCCAAAGTTTTGCTGCCTACAAATCCAGTGGGCAGTCGGGGCTGGGCTCTCTATGTTGCCAACAGAAGGAGATAAGCTCCCCAAAGACAGGTCCCTCACATGGCAGAGCACCTTCTGCCTCTTGCCCTGCCTACAAAGGGAGCTGAAGAAACCAGCTGGGAATTGATACCTGATTTTTAAGGAAACTCAGGCTAGGGGGATGAACCTTAATCTATGTTTGGTTAGCACTCAGAGCAGAATAGACTGTAAGCAGTATTCCAACTCCAGCCTAGTTTGGGTTGCAACTCTATTTTTTCTGTCAAGTTACTTAATGAGAAAACACCAAAGTTGTAATGCTTGTGTCTTATAGTATCATTCCTGGAAGAGAATACTGTACACTGCACTTCCAGAAAGGGTTTATTTTAAAAATCTTTGCTTATTCATGAAGCTTTTCATAGAAATGTACCATTTTATTTACCTGAGTTAAATTCTGGATTCTGCCCAGGTTTTTCTCTTCAGCTTCTCTAACAGTGGGTTTCTGTCTGTGCCTACAATCCATCTGTGTTTTCCTCAGAGAAACGCCTTCCTGGAGCAAGCCCTGTGTTTGTGGAAGATCTTGCCTTTGGAATAGGGTACCATGATTTCTTGTGGTCAGGTTCAGTGATTAAGATGGCATCTACTTCAAATCCACCTGTGGAAATAAACAACACTGCAGCTGTGGGTTTGCTATTGAAATGAAACACCACACTCTCCAAATACAGGGCGGGAGACTGGATATTCATGATAACACTTGGGGAAGGTAGTTTCTTCTGCACAGGGAGTTCAAAATGCTTTTCAAATACTCGTTTACTGCGCACACCCATGAGACATTCACATGGGGAAATACCATGGGCCTCCTGTTACACAGGTGGGGCGCAGGAAAATCAGAGTTTTAAAGTTATTTAGATGCTTAAGCTGAGATGCCTCTCATATAGCCCTAGATGCCTGAAGTTAGATACCTGATTTTGATCTAAGCTAGCATATTTTACATCCCTCTTTAGGATTAAATGAATTACCATCTGAACCTACGCGTTTCTGCCCAATTAAGTATCATTTGATCAGGCTTAGGCCTTTATTTTTCACACGGCCTAAATATTTTCCCAGTGCGGATACAGTCTTTTATAATGCCTACTACTTGTTACAGTCTGGGAACATTAAGTCAACCTCACACCAAGCCCCAGAAATAAAGAGCCGTGGCTGGCTTGCTTATTTCTGCAGCAGTGTCTCCCTAGTCTTGTCCATTATACACACGATTTCACCATGACCACAGTGCTCACTGCGATGGTATTTGTGGCCTCAGTAGACTTCTACCCTTGAAAGAGTGTAGGCGCTGGGGGATTTTAAGGTTCCTTTTCCCTTTGTCTATAAAACAGGGAGAGAGATGGACAGGAACAATGTGTGGGATTGCAACATGAATTGTTATGGAAGTCCTTGTTTTCTGGTTTTCCCCTCCAGGGTTGCTCTGGCTGCCCATGTCTGCTGTGCTCCTGTGATTTTCAGTCACTGCGTGACACAGCATAGTAGTAAAGTTCAGATAACAATCTTTATTATTGATTTTGTATTTTTGCCATTTTATTTGTCTAATGTGTGATATATGAAAGAGTAGGTACACTACGTGGAGAAGACCTATTGTCATCCAGTTGGGCTTACTGAAGGTTATAATAATATATTTTGCTTTTACCAGATTGGACACCGTAAGCACATCCAAATGACAAATAAAAGTCAACTTCTTCCGTACATCAGGGTCTGATGAAATACTCAAGCTGAGAAAAAGAGTCTGTTTGGTGACAACTAGCTCTGGGTTAGCACACAAGCACGTTCACGTTGGGATTTTACATCATGTCTCCCATGGTCTGAATTAGCCGATGCAGGATGAAATCAATGAATACATGCACTTTGACTCAGGCTGGCTGGTGAAGTCCAACACTTAATGGGAGCCACAGCAAAAACCCAGAGCTGCCTTTTATTAGCTACTGTTAATAAATGTGGCTTCACTAACCCGGTTTGATAACAAGTGAGGGAAGAGCAATCTAGCCTGGGAGTGCTCTTCCCATGTGACAAAGTTGAGAATCAAGGAGCTAGAGGATGCCCTGTTTGGTGCAAAACAACTTTATTTTCTTTGGCTGGCAAATACAAAAACATAAACCCTCTACTCCTCAGAGGAAGGGCAGAATGCAGGGCTGCAAGCAAGCGCCAGGATTAGCCCTGTTCAAAATCGGGGCCTTATGTGTGAACTGGTGGAAAGTAAATAACTCTCTAGTTCATGTGTCTAAGCAAAATGATACGGGGCCAGAATTAATTAGTAAAAGGTATTGACTGTGGAAAATGGCTAAGTGGCATACTGAAGGCCTGAGTGTGAATACTTCGTTAGTCTGCTCTGAGATGTCCCGCACTTCAGGGTCAAGCCAAAACGCACTGACACCCAAAGATGTCCACAATGTTGGAACAGCTGCATCTTAACTCTTATTCTTAGGTTTACTTGAATAAATATCACCAGGGCTGAGACCTATCATAAAGGGCTTTAGAAAGCTGACAAAGTAACAAAGACGTCTCACAAAATAGGTCTCAGTCTGAATGCCGGGCTAATATTCTCTAATCCCAAAGGACTTTTCAAACAAACATATCCCCACAGAGGTCTATTTACTCAACAACCAGCATTTAAAATAGGTATATTACCAAGATCCAGCATTCTGTGCCTCTGTTTATATTCTGAAAATCAATATCACAAGAAGAGGAAAGGGTCTTTGGCTGTTATTATCCTCATGACTTTACAATTCCTTCTCTCCCCATTCCCTCCTGAGATGTCTGTGAATAGCTAGGAACAAATAATGTCTTAATTGCCCATGAAAAGTATACTTAACTGCTAATATAAATATATACTCGGAATGAGGACTTCAGGCTACAGAATGTCTCATTGTTTAGGAACTGTAATTATTAACTAAGTGGTTAAATGAACTAAGATTTTCTTGGTTGCTCAAATTTAAGATTGTATCAGATTGTTGATAGGAATAAAACAAATTTTACTTTGGTTTTAGTTTATTTTTGTTTATCTCTTCCTTCTGATTCTCAATGTGCTTGTTAAATGGAAAAGAAAGATGATGAAAGGAAAATAAATATATACTGTATTTTATTATATCAACCATATACTGAATCTTTGAAAGAAAAGCAGTAAGTCCATAGATAAGTGTAAGAGAGAAAAAACTAAGTCACCAGGCTTTTCTTTTCACATTCCAGCCAGTGCTCAGGGGTTCAGCTCACACACAGTTTTAGACATTTGAAACTTTGGGTTTGAGTCTATGCTTGTCTACCTCTTTCTCTTTCAGCATGTCTCCTGGCAGGACAGAATATCTCAGTGAGCAAGGATGTACAAGATGGGGAAGTGTCCCAGTGCTGTGCCCCAGGAGATGCTCCAGGGGTCTTTGGCTCCTGCTGATTCCTGCCATACACTTAGCTTAGCTTCACAAAACATACTGTGGTCACAGGGAGCTGAACATGAATTTGGGTCTACTTTTTGTGTCTGATGATGAGCACCAGCTAGGCATCTCCCATGCATCTTCTGACCTTCTTAGCACAGTCCTGTGGATATCAGCATTGCCCTGTCCATGAGGCAGCACTACTGATGCTGGTGCCCCACCAACCATGGGCTAGCAAGCACTTTTCTGCACTTCTTCCCAGCTGCGTCTCCCTTGGAGAGTGTGCGGATGCCAGCTGCTCAGCAATCAGGTGGTCTGCTTGGGGGTGCCAGAACAGGGCTTTTCTCCAATATAAGAAATGTATTTATAGGGGTTTGTTTGTTTTTATTTGTCTTACCCCAGGGATGTGTTTGAGCAGCAAAGCTCATTGTAACCATGCTATCCACTGTTATCTAGCACTTCTTGGCAGTAGAGTTCAAAGGAGCTCACAGAGCTGGAAAGCCTCACTACCCTTGGTTTTGGCCATATGGAAACTGAAGCACAGAGATAACAGCATTCACCTCAACAAACGCCACCCCCAGTGCAACACCAGTTATCTTGTGTAATCCTGCAGAAACCAACAGCAGTGTAAAAGGAAAACTCTTTACGAAAGGGTGCTGAAAAGTCCTCACTCAAATGGTATGAGTGTATAATGTACAACGCATGAACTCCTCAAAGTGGTCCTATTCCAACTGACAACCCCACAGAGGTGCAGTGCTCTTCTATGCTAGAGGAAGATCTGGTGTTACCTGCCTGACGCATTCTCTGCTTTTGCACATTTTCAGCTTTATCTAGTTTAAGGGCTAAATGAAGCCAAGAGAACATTAGCAGTGTGTTGCATTGACGTAAAGAGTATGAGACGTCAAAGAGAATCTAGCAGTTTACACGGCCAAGCCCCACTGTACGTGTGACCCGAATGCAGGGGAGAGGAACATGCCAGAGATAACCAAGATAATTCAAGGGTGTCCTGATGCATTAGCTGAAGGGACAGACTGCCTAACGCTTGAGTTCAGAGTCAAAAGGCAGCATGGTGACAACTGGCTGTAGCCACCAGGCCCTCAAATCATCCAATCATAGAATTATTTAGGTTGGAAAAGACCCTTAAGGCCATCGAGTCCAACTGTAAACCTAACACTGCCAAGTCCACCACTAAACCATAGCTTCAAGCCTGAACTTGAGTACAAGGTTTCAAAGGCAGCAGACACATGGTGAAGATCTGCAGACCAAGCCTGTAGCTTTTCATCTGTTGACACCATTCTCCATGGATTGTGATAGCTCACAAGGCCATGCCGATTGAGCTGTGTACATACTGACAGCTTTGTTACATGCAAAACTGTGTTGTTCTGGGCTTTTACTTCCAGATGTGGAAGAGCTGTGTGTGCAGGAGCAACAGGAGGTTAACTCCAAGAGCAGCCTCATGTGGGGAACTAACAGCCATATGAGACATCTCTTCCTTCTCCAGGTGGATGCATGATTCCTTGTGACTCAAGACTATGTACACATCTTCATAATATCTCCCCTCAGAGTACTGACTGAGGACTCTATGGCTGCTAGTAACATGGAGGATGAAAAAATTGCAAAAATGTTGCTCCTTCATGTTGTTCCAAGATGATGTTCCAAAATCTAACAGGAGGGTAAGTTCTGTTGTGTCTCGTGGTTTTGAAGAGTCTGCAGTGAGGTTTTGATCTCCACTATATGGATTAGAAAAGTTCCCTGTAAATAAACAGTTCTTTGAAGACAGCATCCTCTCAGCTCAATTTATACAGCCAACGTATACTGAGGGTGGGCCCGACTTCTCCTCCGGCTGGACTAGACTTCCTCTCAAAATTAAATGTTGATGGGATAATTTCTGGCAGATACAGATTGTCCAGTGCAAGCATTTAGCAAGTAAAATAATGTGCAGGACATGGCACAAGTACAGAAGAGAGAAACTCCTGAGTCAGATCACCCACCTCTGCCCCGATGCAGCAGCGGATACACTAATGCTGATTGTTTTGCTTAAAACTTCCTTTACCTAATTGGTAAAAATTACAAAAAAGCAAAACAGCAAATGAACATGCTGTCAATATTCAAAGCTTCCTTGATATTGCAGAATTTACAGAGCCAAAGTCACACATGTTTTTGTCTATTACTTTCCAATGTAAAGATCATTTCAAAAATCACAGAGTAAAAGAAGAAAGATTTGGGAAGGAAAAAAAATCACTAATTTTAAATATTTTTTTCAGTGGTAAAGAAAGGGAGAGGAACAGTACATAAATAAAAAATAATTATTTAATTTAAGATAGTAATATTCCCTAGCATGACACAACAAAACTGTTTAATTGAAAATAAATTGTTTTTATTTTTTTAAATTCATATTGAAACTTTGTGTTAAAAGTGTTATTGTTCAAAAAAGTATTCATTTTTTAATAAGACCCATTTTCCAAGGAAAAAATATCCACAACATCCTTCATGCAAGTAAAGAATAAGAACATGTTATCATGTTCTTTGAAGCATCTAGTCACTTGGATATAGCTATCTCTAATGTTTGCTTGCAGACATGGAAATGACATGTGTTTCCCCTTTTGGCACCATGACGACTTTATCAAGACTCTATTCAGTGCTTAAAAAAAATATGGAATTCAGCTGCTCTTGTGAGTCCTTTGTGCTATCTCTGTAACAGGTCTAACACTCTTCTGCTTCAGAGCAGTGAAAGCATTGTCATCATTCCAAAAATCCCCAAAATTCAGTGAGTTCCCAGAGGAATGGAGGTACAGGTATCATCTCCCATGTTGCAGGAGAGGCGATCTCTCCTGGAGATGGTTGGCAGCGAGGGCAGGGTGATAGCGAGAGGTCACATATTTTCTTAGACATGCTTGTACAGTTGGAAAGAAACAGAAAATTCCCAGACTAAGTTTTGAAGTGTTCAGGACCCAAAAGGAGGAAAGACCTGTTCTGACAAGCCTTGTCTCGCAGGTGGATACTGCTTTGGTAAGTGTGGGAAATACCTGAGCATTTACAAAGTGAGTGAAACACCGAGTGGGCCAATGCCTGCAGAAGTGGTAGAGAAGTTTCTAATAGAAGAGGGTCAACTGGAAGAAAACTTCTCAGTCTTTGCTGAAGAGGAGGTTTCCACGTTTTTGTTGGGGTTGTGCACCCTAAAGGGACATTCCACATTTTGGAAGAAAGTCCAGAGTTGCAGGATTTAAGATTGGTTATTGTTAATCTACCGCTGAGGTGATTCATCTCAATCTATCACTGTATTTTGAACTTTCTGAAAGGAGAATTGCTTTGGCTAACACGGAAGGGCTGGACAATTTGTTCATGCAAGTTGTTACAGGGTCAACATGTTCACACTGGAACAGGCTGCCCAGGGAGGTGGTGGAGTCACACTCCCTGGAGGTATTCAAGGAGCGTGTGGACATGGCATTGTAGGACATGGCTTGATGGGCATGGTGGTGTGTGGTGTGTTTTATTGTTTGTGGGGGGTTTTTTGTTTTTGTTTTTGTTAATGGTTGGACTTGATGATCTTACAGGTCTTTTCCAACCTTAGTGATTCTGTGATTCTGTGACATCAACAGAGAATATGTTAGCATTACGGTTAAGGTCCAGATTCCTTAACTGAGCCTGGACCTCTTCCAATTGCTATTTTTGTGATACTGGCTTCCATCCGGAGGTTACTATCAAGAACAGCTTGCCATAGGCTTTAACTGCAGTCAGATGATCAGTAATTTTATTTGTCAGTGTGAGCAATCTAGGTGATACAGCATGCAATCTGTTGCAGCAGGTACTGGAAAATTCAGATGGGGCAACAAATCCTCAGTCTTTGTGCCATCGTGCCACACCAAGTTCCTGCCTTTGGTGCACACAACTACTCCCAAGCCTGTCCCGAGGCAATAGCTTGCCTGTGTGGCAGCTTCCCAGACACATCCCAGAGGTTATGCCATCCTCTTGGGACCTCCCTCCAAGGGCAGTGAAGATATATCCAAAGATACTGATGTCGATGCAGTGGCAGGCAGCTGAAGCAAAGCTACAAAGCCTGTTTCATCCGTCAGGGGTTTTGCCGTCAGCTCCTGGTGTGCAGCTCTCCTTCTGCTATCGCCGCGAGCCGGGAGTGATACCCCCCTGCCGCGCTTCATCCTGCTTTTTCAGGCAGAGCTGAACAGAGTCAGCAATGTGACTTGTCCAAGGCCACCCAGAATGAGCACAGGGCTTGGGATAGGATCCATGTCTCCTCGCTCCCAAGCTCAAGGAGGGTTTTGGATTATTTATTTTTTTTTTTTAAGAACAAGACCTTCCTTCCTGTAGGTTGCTGAGCGCCCTGGCAGCAGCCATAGCAAACAGTCCCAGCTTCAGCTCTATACAAGAATGAACTGGGCACATTTTCCAAGCGATCCAAGGGCCGTCTGCTGGGACACGGAGAGAGAGGCTTCCAATCCAAACAAAGCAGGGAAAGCGTTATGTAAAATTGCTTCTCCATCCCTTTCCTTCCTGCTCTTTCTCTTTGCATCGCGTTGACAGAGGATGTTTCTCCTGGCCGTGGCTGGGCTGCTGGTACACCCTCCGCATGGGCTTCTGCAGCCCCAAGGGGTAGACGTGCTGTTTCACAGAGAGGTTCAGGATTTCATAAACTGGCTTCATTTCACGTGGGTATGAAATTCAGCCTTCTCTTAAATCTTCCATAAAGGAAACTCCCCCCACTCCATCCAAATAAATAAATAGATAGATAGAGAAATAAATAAATAAATGTTTGTTCTTGGGCAATTCCAAATGGTTTGTTTCAAGGAAATGGGTGTTTTTTTCTTTTAGATATTGACTGTTTCTACAGGGTCTGGCTATGGGTGACGGGGTTGGAGGGCCCTGTGCAACACCCACCTACAGCCACCTGCTCCAGCACTTCTCCACCAGCCATGTGTGGGAGATGCCGTGGCCAGCTTGATAACAAAGCACGTGGCACCGGAAAGAGAAAATTTAAATGCAAAGTTACATCCGAAAGAAAAGCCAAAGCAAATTTAATTTCAAAATGTCTAAATAGCACATTTTGACAGTGTCAGAACTTTTTCTCTCTTTTTCATATGATTGTCCAAGACTTTTCTGTTGAGATCATAGATCTCTGAGAGGAAAAACCTCCATCAAAGCTTTTCCAAATAGCCCCAGAAAGATGTTTCATTTCCTAATGAATTCTATTTTCTAATGAAATCCATTTTCCAATGGATTAAATACTATTCTCTTGGTTTTTTAAAATGCAGTTCTGTGGAGGAGGACTAGGGAAAAGGGATGACTCCAGGTGCGCACAGCCCTGAATCCTGGTCACAGGTTTGCCCCTTGTTCTGCTGTATTTAGGGACGTCCCTTGGCACAGCCAGTTTTTCCTGTGACAAACAACAGAAACACCTTTTGCAAGACCCTGTTTATGGTGCTGGCAGGAAGGACCAAGCTAACCAAAAATACCTGTGGGCTGCATGGGAGCAGCTCAGCTCACCCCTTAGCTGTGTCTGCAGTTGCGCTTGGCAGAGCGTGGCCGGAGGTTCTGCTCTGCTTTTCTACTGTTGTTTTTTTTTTTTTAAATCAGAGCATGAATGACTAGAAATACCTTGAGATGCACAGAAGATATTTGACTTTTTGTAAGAGCTGTGCAGCCGGTCTCAAAAATCAGGCCCTTCTCCAGGGTTTGAAATTTGTCATTGAAAGAGCAGACCACCGTAAATCATTAGCCACTTCTGGAAATCTCAGCCAGTTCTGCAGAAAATGAGAAAACCTTCCGCTGGAAGTTAAAAGAACAATCCATAAGTGGTTTTAGCAGCTACTGTGTGTCCCTGCTGTACTAAGTTATTTAACCTGAGACTAAGTTTCTTCCCAGGCTCCTAGCCCAACATGGCATGTTTTCTCTGCTGGAGATTCAGTTCTTGTACATCATGTAGTAAATACAAAAAAGGAGGTTTACAGCCCAGTGAATAGAGAAATCTCTTTCCAGGTCAATGCAAGAAATTATAGAGCATTGGAAAACCCTAGTTTTATCTCCTGCCAAAGAAGGGATTAAGCTACAATGATTCCCAGGCCCAGGGTCTTTTTTTTTTCCTTTGCCTCTGCCTTCTTTGAGTGCAAATTGACAGAGACGAGTTTTCACTCCAAACAGCTGTCTGTTATTTGAATGGAGTCAGTTCCTAATCCTGCACATGACTGCCATCAGAGGCTGCTGTAGTGGAAATGTTTCTAGTATCAAAACAAAGCCTCTGGCACAAAGATCTGTTTGAGAGGGCTCTGCGCATAACCTCTGCTTTCAAATACTATCTTTTCTCCGAAGGCACTGCTCTGCTGGCTACCAAACTAGTCATTACCCATTTAATTAAGAAAAGATGCACTCTATTTTGCATAATTATAAAGGAAGAAAATCAATCTAAGATGCTCAAATGAAAATCAGTTGCTGGAATCCTTCTATTTATTTTTTCTTTTAATGTGTGTTTTCCCTCCCTCAATTTTCATTTGGAAATCGGAGCTTCAAGTGAAGTGGGCTGAAATAATGAATGGGATTGTTCTGAGAATTGCATTTCCCAAAGATCAGCTGCTGGAAATGCTCATACCGACCATTAATACTAAAATGTCTAGAAGTTTAGGTAGAATAAACATTCTAGGTAATTCTCTAGTTACTTGGCAATCCATAACTTGTTTTTCAACATCTCAAAAGGTCATGCACTGCTGATCTATATAACATTTAATTCCAAATATTGTTGCCTTTCTTGCCTCAAATTAAGGAGAAAAATCCCAGCAGGTGCAATAATGCCACTCAGTTCGGGATGCTATGGAAGAGCTGAGTTCTCTCACTGCTCCCATTGACAATTTCCTTCCTGAATCTTGGCAAAGGACTTGCTCTGTTTGCCTCATGCCCAATCTGTAAGACCATGACAGCAACACTTCTGTCATTAAAAAAGCACTCATTCCAGCAGGAACTGCTTCTCACTATGTGTTTGTACAGCAGGAAGGACACTGTGCCTCGTCTTGGTCACCCTTACACCAAGAAGACCTGTCATTGAGTTAAAAACATGCAGAAGATTGACCTTTCATTAGTGCTGCAGAAGACCAGTATGCCATGTTTCTGGATAGATGCTGCAACCAGGACTCAACCGGTCAAATTTAAGTATCCAAATCTGTAAATTTTTGGTTAGTACAGGGGATGAATATTATGTCTCCACATCACCGAGAAAGGTTCAGGGAACTCAGATGACTTGCTAAGAGCTGCACAGAGACACCTGGGCTCCAAACATGAGGCTGTCATTTCTGCTAGAAAGCACAGAAAGAGGAGATGCATCCTCCACTGCCAGAACAACTCTGGTGGGCTGCAGTGCCTTCACCTTCCTCAGAACATCCTTCACATCAAAATACAGCAGTGCGAGTCCCACCTCTCTCACTGCCAGAGTTGCTTTGGTTTAGAGGGGGTCAGGAAGATCTTCTCCACAGCCTCTCACTGCTCTGCTTCAGCTGTGCTCCTTGAAAGATCAAGAAGATACAGAGCAAATACAAATGGCAGGGAACTGATTCTGTGGAGAGATATCCAGATTCTCCTTGGGGAAAAAAAGGAGGTTATCTAGTTTGGGGATGTTATTTCTTTTCATGAACGGCTTCTTGCCTGAATAGCAGAATTTTAGAAATGAAAAGGATTGCTTTCTGCATACTCTGGATCCTTCCAAGCATGGCCAGGCAAGCTGAAGTGAGATGCTATACCGCTTCCAGGGAGAGGCACTGCTGACAGCAGGGTGCTGAGCTCTGGGAATGCCTTGATTCTCATGGGCAGCCAAAAGTGGGTGTTGGGTTCCCCAGGACAGCTCACACAGCTGGGTGTCATCTCTGCAGCATCAGAAGCTGAGGAGAGGACAAGAAAAAGCAAATTTCATCTACTAGCGTAGTGTCGTACTGAGGTGCTGCAAGGACAGTAAGGTGCGAGGTTTGTATCATCTTCAGGGACGGAAGAGTTTTGCATAGGAGCAGTATCACTGGAAAGGAGGCAAGCAACGATGCTGAAGACAGGCACTGCAGGGGAAAAGAGACCAGTGAGGCAAAAGTGGTACATGAATTGGCAAAACACACACAGTAGGAAGGGCTGGAGCTTGATGGGCCTTGACAGTGTTAGCACAGCCCCTACAAAGGCACATCGAGCGCTTTAGATAATGAAAAGCTCAGTGCCGAAGCATGTCTCTCTAATTAATTACTGCATTTGGCACAGTAATCCCTCTCAAATTGACTTAATGCTCAGTTCAAGAAGTGTTGGAAACTCTGGCAGGGTCGGCTCGCCCCGCCAGCAGCTGCTATCGCAACCCTCCGAGGTGCCCAGTGGCTCTCCCTGCCTGCTGGGGACAGACCACGGCCAGTGCCAGTTGTACCACCGCTGTGAAAGGGATGGTCTATCAAAGCAAAGAGAGCAAAGACACAGCTTGGAGAGGTTGGTCAGCAGAAGTGGCCTCCAGCAAAGACACTGGCTCACAGCTGTAGAGCACCCTCAATTTAAAAGTGATGTTCCCTCCCTTCCTTCAGCCCCAGCTCACGAACACACTGACCTCCTATTTGTAATAATGTGTCCCTTATGGGGAAAAACCAACAAGAAACAGTTTTCAATCCAAACTGAAAAGCTGCTGTCAGGAGCCCAACAACAGCTGATGAGGAGCAATGTGGATCAGCCCCTCGGGAGGCTCCTGCAGGAGGTGGCAGCTGGATCAGAACCACAGACTTCTCCTATGAGCTGTGGTTTTTGTCTGCCATGAAGGTGGAAGGGCAGCAGTGTGAGGACAGATCCGGATGATGGGCTCCAGAGTCTGTCCTTGGGCCAAGCCCACAATTGCATCAACCCACCGACCTGTGGTGCAAGTCCAAGGAGAAAGCCCCTCAGGAGTGGCGGGACGCAGAAGGCAGGGGGGTATGGGGAGGGATGTCTTCTGCACAGCCTATGCTGTGGTTTTGTGCAAAGGCAGAGGGGCAATAAAACCAGAAATGTTTGTTTGCTTGTTTGCTCTTGTAGGTGAAATGAAATTCCCCTTTTCATCGCTGAAATAACCAATTATCTTGGAGACAGGATCCATCCTGCTTTCAAAACTCTCCAGGTAACTTCAGTTCAACACCACTACAGCTTTTGCCTGGGAGTAGGGGAGTTTTACTCAGATCTCTGTCCTGTGTGACCTGAGATGGGCCCCGAGGGTGGGCAAAGGCATACTGAGAAGTTCTCATCACCTCCTGCATCTTGGACATTCACCTCTGCTCCGACGCCAACACTCACTGCCCCACTGCATGGTGGGACCACCGTCTGGCCGTGCACCACAGCAACAGCGGTAGAATATTAATATGTAGCTTTTTTCTGAACAGATGTTTTTAGCCCCATTTCAAGGACCTGCAGGACCCACCTACAACTATCTGTCCTGACACACCAGGAGCAACGGCTAATTGTAGCTGATGGGCAGGAACGAGTGGGATTCCTGGGAAATAGGGACATCTCAGGCCAACCTCTCCACCAGACCTAGCATTGTATAAAACTGTCCTTTTTCTTTAGCTTAGGGGACTCTCCATCTTCCTGTGTAAAAAGTGCAAATAAAACCCTTCTGCTTTTCAACAGATTTTGTCTGGAGGGAGGTATTGATGTCTATTGAAAGAGGCTGTTCCATTGCCTCAGGTAGGTGACACCATCTGAAAAAGGTTATTTACATCTGCATTTTCTCACAGTTTGGGACAAGGTGGTATTCATGTGAGAGAGTCCTCAGATGGCAATGGAAACTTCATATTTTACTCAATATCACAGCTGTAGAAGTGTCACATTATCTCAAACAAATGCTTTTTTTAACCGGCAGGAAGTTTTTCTTTCCAAGTAAGCAGAAATGTTCAGTATGACAGTTTATTTTGGGGTGAATTTGGGAGGTTTTAGTTTTTACCATTTTTCAGAATTTGGGGGGGACATTTTTTCAAAAACAGCAAAAAAGTTTGAAGAAGAAATTTAAATGAAAAATCACTTTTGGACCTTTCCCCAACTCATCCCTCAGAGAAGACCTACCTTAATCCACAGTGTTTCCAGGTCAGAAACTGAATGGCTTTTTCTATCACTTCAAAGAAGAGCAAATGGTCAAAGCCTCTTTGCAGAGTGGGTAGGCAGAGAAAAACTCACCTATATTGTTTGAAATCTAAATCTCACTGTCGTAAGACAGTGAAGAAGCACTCCCTGTTCATCCAAGTAGTAGACTGAAAGATTGGCTTATTTTTTTATTTCCTTCTCAAGCAGCTTTGCTAGTCTGTAAACCTCTACAGATCGTGTTCAAAATGGGTGTAACTGATATGCAGGTCAGTTTGTGGGCCGTCGCCTAAGCTTGATCTACAGTGCCATTATTTTGGGGGGTTTTGCCTTTCCTGGGCCTCACCAGTAACAGATACGTGGAGATGGAGGGGATGACGTGAAATGCTTTAAACAAATGCTCTCTTTAATGCACATCCCACAAGCCACGAATGCTCCAGGGAACTTTTGCCAAGGGTTGCTTAAACGTCTTTTCTGAGAAACAGCCCCTCTTCATCATCATCCTGGCCCCTCACAGCCCAACGGAGGGTTAGGGTGGTCTGGGAGACACCGTGCTCCTGAAGGCACTGGGAGGGAGGAGGATGAAGCACTAGAGATTGCTGGCTGGCTCCTCGGGTGGTCGTGGATGACCATGGAGGGGTGGGAGGACCCCCCTCCCACACATGCAGAGTCACACATGTGGGGCTGCCTGCAGGGACATACGGGAAAGCAGGTTTCTGCAGCAGGATGCTTCAGATAACGATGTCCCAGCTCTGCTTTCCCCCACGACTATCAATCCGCTTCTCAGCCGCGAGCCTCTCCCTTGCTTTCCCTGCTTCAAAACAAAAGGTCTGCTCAGGGAATGCCAAAGTGCAACTGGATAAAAATTTTAAAAAGCCATCATCTTTCCCTCTGCTCCTCTTAGGGTGTCTGAAAGGGCATGCTCAGCATGCAAAAAAAACCTGCTGACTTCACACTCTGCTGGAAAAGGCGATTTGAAACCAACAAAAATAATTGTCACTGTGTTTAGCCAGAGTCAATAAAAGCACTAAGGGCCTGGCAGTGTCAAACCCAGGAGAAAATAAATTGCCAGTTCATGAGTACTCCCTGCAACATATCCTGAAAAGAAGTTTTCTTTCTTTTCTCCTCAGAAAAAAATGATGGGGAGGGAGAGGGAGAGAGCTGAGACAGGGGAGAGCCTGGCAACATATATTTCATGTCTAATGATATTGTTTTAGTGGTGAGCAATAAACTGTGGGGTCTTGAATAATGGTATAGGAAAGAATAAATAAAAGCACTGCTCACACTGATTGCCTGTTGGATCACATAGTAAATCTGAAGTAAAGTGTCTTATTCGTAGGGACAAGCAAAAAAGTTGCAAAAGCAATGGCGTGACATGATCTATCTTTTCCAAAATGCCTATGATTTTGGATGCCCAGCCTGAGACACAGTCAAGGGGCCTGATCTCAGAAAGGGGAAGAGCTCAGCACAGTCTCCAAATTGCTAACATGTTTTAGCCCTGAAAAATGAAGGTGCCTAGTGCTACACCTACGGGGCATCAGACTCGGGGGGATCAGACTCTCCATAATCATGCCTGGTTTTACTCCCTAGCTCTGTCAATCTCCCTAATAGCATTACCGCCCCTTTACAAATATTGCCTCACCTAAAGCCACCAGCCACTTTTGAAAAACGAAGCCAAAACCAGAGTTCTAATAGTTTCCAGAGATCATGAGAGCATGAGGGAAAGCCACATCCAAATGATCTTTTATTGAATGTTTTAACAAAATTAGACAGAATATGGTAGAATGTAGAGATGAAAAAGTCAGGCAGAAAATAAACAGTGCTATTTGTGTTTCTTTTTCTGTGTTGTTTACCCTTACTCTGGTAACCTTCTATTTTAGCCTTGTTTGTCTTAGCAGTGTTAGGTGCGCAACATGAGGGACTTCATTTTCAACCCAAAGCAGTTAGACATGTTGTTAGACATCCATGCAGACCTTAGACATGCGTGACATTTACGGACCCACCTCTGAACGTCCTGCTCAGTGCATGAAAGATGTCTTCTCTATGAAGGACATGCTGCCCCAATGATACTGACCCCTGTCACCTTTTAATTGTTTTAAGCAAAAAATGCTCATTCAGTGAGTCCAGAGTAATCTGGTGGGCACAAAGGCAGTAGCTAACCCAGAGAGCTGAGGAGCCCTGGAGGAAAATTGGCGGCATGCAGAAGCAGGGATGGGGTTGAAATGAGGCAGCCAGCAAGCACTTTTTCTTTGGAAACATCCCAATGGATGGAAAGTGCTGGCCAGCAAGCAGGGAAGGGAGATAGGTTTATGTGTCACTTTGGCCCATCCTCCACAGAGGCCTTGGTACCTCCAAATAGGGAGGGACGTCCCCATCAAACTAACAGAGGTAGAAATAACATGTTCTGTCTCCCAGGGCAGAGGAGGCCTACGTTGCTTGGACAAAGTGGCCACCATTTGCACCCTTGGGGCTGGATCTGTTCAATCTTCTTCTGAAGAAGATTGAACCAAAAAGCAGGTTGTTTTTCTCCTGTTCACTTCTACCATCCCTTGGCTACAAACCCAAGTGGGTTTCACAGGGGCAAAATGAATTTTCATAGAGAAAGGCAAAAGGCTGAGCACACAGCTGCCCAGCACTAGAAAATACCTGCTGCTGCATGCAAAGCCTCGTACAACATTTTTAATTAGATGTGACAGCTCAGGGTTCAAGCATGTGAGGAATTCCAGGCTAGATGAAAAGGGACCAGGCAGAGATCAATAGGGATAAAGAGGCAGCGATAAGGAGAAGGACCTGCTTAATCTTGTTTTTATCTCTGTTTATTTATTCTCTGTCAGCAGTGCTCTCCTGATCAAACACGCAGGCATGTAGAATCCAGTGCACTTACTACTTACAACACGACAATAACAACAGAGACGGTACTCACATCCCTGTCCACCCCGTCCCTTGGCAAACAGGGTCTTCTGTTGGCTGACACGCAGCAATCGCTGCCCATGTTTGCTCTCCAGCGCTCGTCAGCTCGTCGAGGCACTCAGCACTAGCATGTCTCCTTTCCCTTCCCTTGAAGCTGATAGCAAGTGTTGCTTCTCTCCCACACCTTCACGCTTGACAACTTGCATAGTGGCCAGGCTGGAGATCAGCAAGGAGAGTCCATGACGTGTCGGAGAATGGAGGTGCTTGGCCCTCGCCTCCCGCCGCCTCAAGAAGCCCAACTCTTCTCAAGTTATTTTTACTCTGCATCTCTTTTTATTTTTTTAAGGTGTAGAAATCACAGTTTGCAATCCCCTTCAAAAAAGGCACTCTGCAAACAAGAGGGCGAGGGTCCAGGGAGCCTCGTGGAGCTCAACGGGGGAGTACTGCATACAAGTCAAGACAGGGCTGGGCGCTCATTCATTAGACCTCGTTGTCAGGGTTAAGTGGGGATTTCATCTCTGATTTACACTCTTTCTGATGGCTCTGCTCTATGTCAACTCCAAATTTGGGCCCAAAATATATTTCTCTGCTCCTTGGGGTTTCACCAGCCTGTTTATACAAAGCAGGGGTGCTGTGCAGCTTCTTCAGTGGAAAGACTTGTAGGAAAACGTGGCTGGGATTTTCATGAGACATCGGACCCAATATTCCCATCTGTACCAGGGCCCTTTCCACTGCCTGAATACACAATTGAACTAAGCCCCAGGGCAGTTGCTTGATTTAGAGCAGCTGAGGGTATTGCTGGATTTTTGGAGAGCACACATGCTGTGACTCCAGAGGAGAAACTGGTCTCTAAAGTACAGAATATATGGCAGCCCATACTTAGCCATACATTCTCTGAGCTATTTCCAACCCCCCAGGCTTGTTGAATAAACTTAATTCAAGCAAGGCTATTTTCACATATCATTGCATCTATTTCCAGGATGATTTGTTTGCCAAAAGTGTAACATGCCTTGCCTTCCATACAAGGCTTTTCTGCTGAAGATTGCACAAGGTAAAATATTTCCAGCACTGTCCTAATTACCAGCAATCCCTACCTGCAAACTAGCAATTTCTGTAAGGCACTAGAAAATGTTAATCATCATAACTGCTAGCACATCATAGGTTTAACTTCCCGCCTAGGTCAATGTAGAGGGAAGATGTTGATGGCATATTTAAGGACTTGCATTGGTAGTGACACTTCTAAAGAGTGAATACAGCACTTTCATAAACGCAGATTCATTTCTTTCCAAAATTAAATATTTCATTGAAATACCCAAACTAAACTTATTCAGTTTAGACTGTTGCTATACTCTGCAGAGGTTGCCCAGAGAGGGAGCTGGTCTGTCTTGCATCCTATGGTGGTTCCTCATTCTTTCTGCTGTCTAAGGAGGACACCCTGAATGAGTGTGTCCCTTGCTTAGATAACTACAATTGTAACAGATGAATCAGGCCGTGGCATTTTTACAAATATTTGTTAAACCCCCCCCAGCACCTTTGAGACAAGCAGAGGCTTCACAGGTGTTCTAAACCAAGAAAGAAGTGCTGTTTGTTTTACACATTTTCCAGTGGCCACCAGGGACAGAGGGTGTCTCTGAGATGGGACAACCAGGATGTTGTTTATCTGTCCAAAATGGGTAAGGAAAATCTCCTGTCAAGATCACTAGCCAACAAACAGCAGCATGTTTGAATAATGTAGAGCTCCAAAGGTTGCTTTCATAGAGGAGGCTTGTGCCTGACCCATCTGTAACTACCGTTTTGCCATCCAGGATTGCCCACGTGTCTGCACTATTAGCACAACTACTGTGCTACCAAAACTTGACTGCTAATGTTCGTCCTGCCCCTTGAGAATCTGAAGGCCATGGGGCTGCTGAGATCTCCCTGTGTGTGTCTCCTCACCTAGGTCCTGCAACATGAAGTCCCACTGCCCCTAGCTGCAGCCCTTCCAGACAAGCCCGCTAGGCGTTATGTACGTGCAGCGGTGACCTCGAGCAGGGCCACCACTGCTTGGTGGGAGGAGTGGTGACAGGGGTTGGCTGTAGCCTAGCTCCTGCGTCAGCTGCAGGCAGATTGCAAATCCTCATCCCCTTTGTGGGCACGGGGACAAGCTGCTGCAGCAGTCTCCTGAGGTTAGCTCGGTAAGGACCTTTGTAAGAAGAATATATATTAAAAAAAAAAAAGGATGCCCAGGAATTCTACATCTCTAGAAGGAGATTAAAGCTTCCTTTTTTGGCATACCTTCAAAGATTGTCCAAGCAATGGGAGGTAAAAATCCCCAAATTACCATTTTTTTTCACCTGCGTGTTCAGTTTCTTGTCAACAGGCTTTGACTTTTTTATGATGTGTTCACACCAGGAAGAAACTCCATGTGTCCTCTTCTAATCTTTCTCTAAACCTCACTCTTACCATGACCCTTGTCATGACCCATGCAGTTGTCAGAGAGCTGTTGACAACTCCTTATTGTATCAGTCATAGCTATCTTGATAACACCTTGCTCCCCTTTGTCTAATTAGCTATCTCCATCTCCTGCAGGTAGGCACAAGAATCAGATTTCTTAGATGCTACCCTGACACAGATAACAACTATCTTAAGTGTGTTTAGGGCTTGCAGGGGCTGCAGCAGTGAATGGGGTGAGGACTATCATACCAGCCTGATGAGCTACCTGGGACTGGATATGCTTAGGAGGAGCTGGGGGATTTAGACTTGGGCTATTCCTCACCAAGCTATCCTTCCTATCACTCAAAAAACTTCAGATTAAGTAATAGTTAATCTAATTTAGCTCTGATCAGAAGAGAAATACAAGAACCAGAGCTGGCGTTGAACCCCAGCACACAGGATGAGCTCTACTCTGTGTACCCCCCCAGTCTGAGGGCAGTTGCATTCAGAGTCACCTGTTAGAAAAACCCAGAGGCAAGTTGTGAAATATGGATCTGAGTTCAGGTTCAGACCCAGAACTCTCAGTGTATTCAGATCCAAGAGATGCAGAAACCAGAAAAAAAAAGGAGACATAAAATGAAGGAAAGGAGAGTGAAGAAGCAGCAGGGGGAAAAAATTCTTTATTACATCTCCTGAAGAAGGCAAGGCAAAGCACTTTATTAAATGTTAATGACATTAATTTCTGGCTGAATGTTTCTTTTGAATTTCTCTTCTAACTCCTTTGCCTGTACTATTGCTTTTTTCAATCTAGCTATCTCTCAATCTGCTAAAGAAATAAGCTTCCTACTATTCTTTAAGTGCAAAGTGCAGCAAGCAATGCCTGCCAACTATTTTTGCTCTAACGGGGGATCCCAGTCTGGGCCCCTGTTAACATTTTCTCCTCTCTGGGTCCTCATCCATGGCTGATACCTATGAATGTGCCAAGTGAGAGAAGCATGTACTTTTGCTTACCCACATACACTGGCATTTCTTGTCCCAGATGCTCTGTTGCCATTTCTATTTTCTGATCTGGCATCTTTTCTGATCCCTTGGCCAGTTTGGAGCAGGCAACAAGCAAGTGGTGGTACAATATGTTCAGCACAGACCAGAGAACGGAACAGGCAAGGGTGTACGTGAACATCTCTCCCGTGGAACTGGAGCCAAACTGGGACTAAGGAGTTCTTTTAAGAAGTATGTTTGTATTACTGATGACCTTTTAGAAGCAATGACTGTCCTGTCCCTGTTTCTTCTACCGAATTTGGCCTGCCTTGCATTGCACAGGCTTGATGAGTGTGCGGCTGGGGTGATTGCTTTGCATCCAGTGGCAGGAGAGCACCCACAGGCAGGAGGAGCCCGACAGTCCGCAGTTGCATGTGGTTTTTGGAGAACTCATTTCCTTGTTTTCCTGAGAGGTCATGCTCTTTCCACTGCTCGCCTGTATAAATGGAGTAAGGGATTTTTTAATTTTTTTTTTAAAGACTGCTCTACTCACATGATGCTCTCAATGAACTCAAAGTTTTATCAGCTGGTTTCTGAAAACCAGACCTACTGATCCTCCATCAGGACTGAATTCACCTGCAGCAATCAAAATGCCTCCAAGCACAGCCATGATTTCCACGCTAGAAAGGGAGTGTCCATGTTCACACTTGTGTGGATGGTCCCCAGATGGTCCCATATGGAAAAGGTGAGGAGCTTGTGCATAAACCTGGTGTCTTCATTTTGGCACCCACCACAAGAAGCTACCTAAAGTAAGTGTGCTTATATTAACTTGTTGAACTTTCTCCTAGATAAAGCAGAGCTGAAAGCAGGAACTTTCGTTCTCAGCCTTATGTGGGTGCTCTGAAGACTGACCCAGTTGCAAAGCACTTCAAATTAAACTGATTTGGGGTTTAGGAGACCTGGTTCTTTACTTGTCACTGCCTTCCCACCATGTACATTTAGGACTGTTCCTCCAAGACAGGTCCCCCCCAAGTCCAGCTCCTAGACTTTGGCAGTGTACTATCTGGTGCTTCTCGGACAGGGATAGTGACCCTATGGCAGAAATCTTTCATGAGGATGAAAACCAATGTAATTTTAAGAGGTGGCATACCTTAGGGAGCATGGTTCACCTGCTGCCATGTGGGCATTTTTTTAAGATGCTCCAGAGATGTCCATGAACCATAAATCAAGCCAAGGATGAGTAAATAGCTTGTTAGGCATAGGTATTTCTAATGTAGACATCTAAGGGAAAGTGAGATTATTCCCACCTCCTGAGCCCATGACTGTTACTCTGATGAAATACCTGATGATATTCAGATCTTAAATTCCCAAGGTAGGGATTACAGATGTGTTCTGTTCTATTTAGCATCAGCACCTGACAGGGATCGGATGTCTGTGGGAGGATGCTAGACAAATATTACACAGTATAAAGAATAAATAAAAGTATTGCTCAGGCTGGTTAATTTTAAGGATTTTTTAGTTGCTTACTTTATTTTGAAATAGCTCTCTGATGAGCAAAGTACCTTTGTCTTCTCTAGTCCTGTCTCTGAAACCAAAGGCAATATTTGAAAATACTGAAATTGAGGGGCCAGGCTACCCAGACTTGTAAACTCGGCAGTGATAGCAGTGATGCCCCTGCGAGCAGGCTGATCTTGAGAAAGTGAACTGATACAGAATGAGTTTAAGAACTTTACAGTAGACATGAGGAAGGATCTGCACATTATTCAATAAATCTCAAACTTCTGGTGATCCAGATGGTCCTTTTGCTCTTTTACTGATGTGTGATCATTAGCAGAGATGTGTAGCCCATCAGTAAATCAACCTAAATACTTTGTTATAATAGTCCTCATTACAGAACATTGATAGATTAACTGTGCTCCATTTCAGTTTATGAGCAAAACTCTTTGCTCTCCCTGGCAGTGTGATTAATGTGAGGTTCACATACTTAACATTAGAGACCAGTATTTATGGCCTTAAAAACATCAAGAAAAAAGCAAAATGTCTGCTGTGACAGCGTATATAGTACAAGTGTCAAATCTTATCAAGGATCCTCTCATCCATTATAGCTTCAAGAGGTGCTATCATTTACCAAGCTGACCTGGCAGACCTCAGAGCCTCATTGTAACATTCTTTGTGGGGTAATCCAGTTAATAGCGAAATGCAGGCTAAGTGAGACATAGCTTAACACTTTCATATGCTCAACAAAACCGTTACTGGGAAAAAAAATCATTAGCAAGCCAGCCAAAGTCATTCTTCGCCAAGGGGGAAGGATGGACTCAAACTTTTCCTTAGCCAAGTGAAGTGATTTTCTCCCTCCCTTGCTGTACAAACAAATTGTCAGCAGAGGTGCAGCTACTAACGTGTAGGTGGTTCAAATTTAGGGGGGACTGTGGGGTAAGGCTGAGGCATGGTCCAGCCTTTGCAATGATTAGAGCTGTTTTCAGTGATGCTATTCTTTAACCAAGGGGGTTGAAACTTAGCAGGGGCTTGCAAAAGAGTTATAATGGGTTTGTTTGCAATGCGGCTTGAAAGCTTCAGGGAGCACAATCCCCATTTATGTTGAACTAATTTCTCTTATGGACCTCAGAATCCAAAACCTTGACTGAGAAAAACAGATCAAATAATCTCCAGCTTGGACATTCTGTTGCAAAGTTAAGCTTCTCAAAAAGACCTGGATTGACCCCCACCTCCCACATATCAGGGACATGCCTGTAATAGGCACGGTCTGCTAAAGGAGCTGTGCTGCTCAGTGGTTGCCATCACAACATGTTTCATAGATGAGCTCAGAGGCAGCTTGACTGGGTTGATTTATTAATATGCTCCTATAATAGGACAGGTGTTACCAAATGACTAATACTGGCCCTATTCAACATATCAGTTAAGCACTCAAAGGCACTTAAACATGCACATAATCACAGATACGCCTCAGTATCATTGACTTCAAGGGGACACCAATATGCAGTTAGAGTAAAGCACATGCTTAAGTACTTTCATGAATCAGGGCCATTATTTAAGTAAACTACTTGTGGTATTTGTGAAAATACTGACCGTTTGCAAAAGTTTTATTGGCGTAGGGCTGAGTGATTATTTGTCCAGAAATGTGAAGGACTATCATCCGCCTTTCTCTCTTTGTCTGGACTGGTTCAAAAGGCAGGTCTCTCGTGTGCGGAAGGTGAGTAACTGCAAAGAGCTCCAGTGTGCTTTGGTTTCAGTGTACATTTCAGTGGGTTTAAGGTACTGAGAGGTTCAGCAATTGTCATTTCTGGACATGCTTTGCCATGTCGAAACCCAAAGAAACTGTGCAGGATCAGCTTGTGAACCAATAAAGTACAAACAACAGATAGGACTAAGTTTGGAAGGAAACTGTACTGCATTTAAAGATTCAACCAGCTTTATCTACAGGCCCGTCCACCAAACAAACAGGCTGTTTCTCAAAGGGGAGACTTTAACTGGCTTCATCATATACTACGCAACTTCCATGCAACAGTAGGTCCCATGCAAGAGCCTGCAGGCAGTGTTGTTTCACATCACCCCCACAATTTGAGGGTTAAAATGCTGTCCACCACTAGCTGGGAAAAGGGTTTGGATACTTTCTGGTTTGGAAAAGTTTCTTTTTCATGATAAAGAGATCTCAAATTCAGCTGTGAGTTGTAGTTAAATCACCGCCTCTAAATGCCTGGAGTCAGTGTCAGCTTTCCTGAGCTGTGCGGAGATGGGAGCTTGCAAAATGTCTCCATATGATGTAAGGGGGAGGGCTTGCTGAGGAGTTCACATTTACCCAGAGATTTATTGGGGAAGAGGGCAGGCTTGTGCCAGACTTGAAAGAGAACATGCTTCTGCGAGATAAATTCATTTTCATGTTTATTTATCTAGAGTAGAAAAACGGTCCTGCCTAGTAGAGCATATGCTGGGCGTAATGAAAGACAAACGTCAGCTTTTGAAGGAAAACACCCATTCATCAAAAGACACGGAAGAACAAACAACTTGTTCATTAAAACACAATTGAAAGGTGGCTTCTCCTCTCCACTCCACCTGCTTTCCCAAGATGGGGGTTGCATGGGAAACTGCTGCTCTCCTCACTTTCTACTTACTCTCTGTTTTGGAGCAGATGAAAAGCTTTTCCCATTTCAGAGATGGGCAAAAAACGCTCCCCAGACCTAGGTCCATGGTACTTCACCAGCTTTTTCTTCACTGTTTTGGAGAAGGCCACGTCTGCATTCAGTCCAAGTCTGTTGTGACAGATCATGGCTGAAGGACTGAATCCATACCTGGGCCAAATTCTGGAAGGCACTCTGTGCTCTCAATGTGAGTCCTTTTGGTAGGCGCTGGAAGCGGGTAATATGATACATCCCAAAGACCCCTCTGAATAGGAGGAAGCAATCAAAATCTAAATTTTCCCAGGATGGGAAAGCAATTTCCTCCTCCAGCTGTAAGAACGGAGCAGATTGAAAGGTCTCAGGGAAAGTAATTATTGCCCTTTGATGAGTCTATCAGGAAGCTGAGACTGGCTCATTGGTGTGAATAAACATTTTCGTCTTTGACCTAATTGTCTGCGTAAATCTAACAGAAAGAAATTGTCAACTTACTGTGTCTGCTGTCTATACCCTTGTATGCAACGATGATTTGTTTTATGAAGTATCACACAGATATATAGACATAAATAAGTAAAAAGTAATAAGTGAAAGAATAAGAACAAAAGGTAGGTATCCCAGATAAATCCATCAAGGTCTGGGCGCTGGCTGGTTTACATAGTTTCCCACTGCTCTGTTCATTCTCCGTGATTTTTCTGGCCAGTCTTCAGCGAGACTTTTGATTATGTCTGTCATAATATTGGTCATCTGCATCTCTGTAAGCCATAATTAATTAATTTTAGTAAAACCATGAAATATGACGGAGAAGTACAGGTGTTGCTACGGCTGTCCCTCAGACTATCTTTTATTATAGTATCACACATGAAAGCTCGAGATTAGAAAATGACTGCATCACTGGTTGATTTTGCACACTTTTAATACAAAGTCACAGTTCAGTTCAGTCCTTTAAAAAGGGGTCAGCTGAGACAAAAAGATCATGTTTACAGTTCCCAGTTGTCAGCAATGACTTGCTGCTTAAAAAAAAAGGGAGACGTTGAGACTCTACTTTAAATGTAATTTAGACACACAAAGAAATGAGTGGAAGAAAGAAATTCTGCTTTGCACTTGAAATTTGCAAATTGGACCAGAGAAGGAACAATACAGCTTCAATCTGGGAACACCTTGTAAAACCAAAGCCTAGAAAAATGTGCGTAGGTAAAATTACTCACCATCCCGATCACAAAACGTCAGTGTTGACGTTTCTTTGGATGTAACTGGAAACTTATTAACGATGATCCACTTTAGCTGGGGATTTTCTTAACCTATAAAGTTCAAGTAGCTGTTTCTTCTCCCCAGACCGCTGATCTGGCTTTGCTGACTCTGAGACTAAATAGGCCCCTTGTGCGAGTGACCTTATTGACAACGCTTGGCACATAGGCTTTTATTTTCAAAATGTTAGCAAGCAGACACCCAGGTTTAACTTGTGACCTATTAATATATCTAGCTGGGACACAGCAAGGCCACAGGCATCTCAAATTGTACATTCGTTTGTTTGGATAGCATACTACTTTGTGCCCACGCACAGCCCAAGCCTGAGAGTTTTGTGGGCCAGGAGGGAGGGGCGGTGTAAGCCGAACCGCCTGGGAAGAGCTGGGACATGAGGAGGCAGACTCCTCTTTTTTTCTGTTGGTTTTTTTTTTTTTGTTCCTCTTTTTTTTTCTGTTTCTCAATCTAGGGGAGAGCAACATGGATGAACTCTCCAGCTGTACTGGCTCAGCTGTACTGGCCGTTGTGTGCGGAGTCACAAGCTCATCCCTTTACACCCATACAGAAAAGAGTTGCAGCCTCTTCCACACCCCTCCTTCTACCTCTCTTCAGCCCATCTGCTGATCACCCAGGATGCTGTTAGGGAGAGGGGAGAAATAACAACTATTATATGGCTGATAGTAAGTGTGTTTATGCAAAAAAAAGCTACTCCAGCCACCTATTCCTTCCATGTCCCATAGCAATTATACAGAGGGTCCATACTGGGGGGTATACCAGTCTACTTTCATGCTGCTTACAAGTGTACTGCCTTACATATCTGAGGTCTCATAAAGCCAGTTCAGAGAGTGACAGTGAGTGGGAAACATCTCACCCTGCCTTAGCCATCAAAAAGGCTTGATATTTGATCCAACAAAGTCCCCATAATCAATGGAAGGAAAGAGACTTTCCAATAAATAGTAATTTCCACCTATCTCAGCGTGGGATGGTGGTAGTCAACTCCCTCTACTGAACAGAAAATACTAGAGATCAATACCCTTCCAAGAGCAGGGGTTTTTTTGTTTTGCTTTTTATTGGCAAGCACACCAGACAGCTATGATGCTAGAAAACATCCTCTTTCGTAGCGGCTTCTGCCAGCCCGTGGCCAGGGGTAACCTTCCAGCCCCATTTGCAGAGCAGTTCATGTGAAAGCTCTGCTGACCACCTCTAGGAAAATTAGCCAAGGTAGCTGATGCAGCCTTTTCAATTACTGGGCTCAGCTAACATGGCTGATCTTGAAGTGTCATAGGACATATTTGCATGCTCCAGTTTTCTGGAAGATGCCAGGGCATGGCAACTGTGCAGAGGTAGAGAAATTATCAGCTGGGGATTGGAAACACTTCCAGAGGCACAGCTGGGGCCAGAAAGGTGTGTATTGGGTAACAAGATAGGCTAAAAGACTTCCAGACTTTTCTTCAGTTGATCAGAAACTAAAAGCTATTGCAAGATTTGAGGGCTAAAGCTTGTCTGCTTTAGTAACTCTGTTCTGCTTTTCTTGTGCCAAACAAAATGAAAATGGCAATCCTAGAGATAACCAAGCAGTCAAGTTTTTGAGGCTTAGAGATTTATGCATATAGACACATATCTAGTTTTTAAAGCAAGCCAGGAAGTTCCACTCCTCGGAAAAAAGATTAGGGATATGTCAGGCAGAGCAGACACAGTGGTGGAGACAGCCACTTAAAGGCAAATAAATGAATGAGAAAGGACCCAGGTAGCAGATAACGCACTAAAAAATCATTTAATTGCAAAGGAAAGGATATCAGAAGTCACTGTGTTTCTGCTAGTTGTCAAAAGTCCTGCACATGTAGCAAAGCATCCAGTGCTGAGATAGCTGAATGGTCTTTGCACCGCAGTGGAGTTGGATCCAGCTCTAGAGCGAACCCAGGCGCCTGCTTAATTCCTTGGGGGCTAAAGCTGCTTTTGCTGAATTCTCCAGCAGCAGAATCAGTACAAGAAGTACCTTTCCACTGTCGTCCACAGCCACCCGTCCCCTCTCTCTCCTCTTGCTGCAAGTTATCATCCCCTCTGTCATGCCCGTTTGGTTGTTATCCCAGATGTAAACTGTAAAAGTCCAAGGGAATCAAGAACTGATCTCTTACCCCAGATACATGACATGATTTTTGGAGGAAAAGGTCCTGTTCATATCTACCCTTCTGAACCCCCCTGTTCCCTTGCTCCCTAGGTGTCAACAGGCTAGAGAAGCTATTGTGAAATATTTCTCAAGCCATGTGGAGCAGAGATGAAAGGCAAACAAATTCACAAAAAATTTTGGATCAGGTTTCTCACTTGAGCTGAACTGCTGAGATCTGGCCATTATAGATGAAGAAGCAAATTTCCAAGGATTTGTTTGGTGTTTTGGCAAGCTAAGATACCCTTGTCTTAGGAGGAGTGCTGTATGAGAGCGCTTAGCTCACTCAGCAATACATGGCATGTCCCCTTCTGCTTCTGCTCTGTAGAAGAGGTGACTCCCTCCTATTGAATCTGTTGCCCTTGGAGCATGGCTTTGAAGCTGTGATTCAGAGTGGTAGGCTTCCAACACAGTGATCGTCTCACTGGCCAAGGATAAACTCATTACATGTGGGCATGGGGCACGCTTGAACCAGCAGGTCCAGCTGGGCCAGGCTTGTTCCTATGAGACGCAGCAGATGCATCTCCGCTGGAGAACCCAAGCGTGCCAGCCCCAGAGGCAGCTTGCAGGTGGCTTCCCTGTCCTGGAGGCCAGGAGAGGGTAGACTTGGGCTGTCCTATGCCAGCTGGTGGTAGGGCCTGAAAACACTCCCAAACACATCTTTTAATCTCCAAGTATAAAAGTAAACAAGTGCAGAGCACTACGAGTTCCTCAAGTCAAGGTAGACTACCAAAAGGCACAGATCTGTAGTTTAATTAATCCTTCTATCCTTCATGAGCAGTCTAACAGCTGTGGGATTTCAGCTGCTCAGGGCACAAGGACCACCATCTCTGCAGATTTTCCTTATCTGCCTTCCTTCTTGATGGGAGGCAATTTTGCTTTACAGTAAGTTGTAGAGATGGATCTTTTCCATCAGGAGAGGGACTCATGTTGAAAATTAAGAAAAAAATTGTCCCCATATATAGAGATCTACACAGAAGCTCTTTATAAACTGCCATCGTAATTAATAAAGATCTACAGCATGATTCAGTTGCATAAGCACAGGCATTTAGTCACCTTTCAGATGCCATGGAGCATCAGACATCTGCCCAGTGCTGGCAGATACAACACAGGCCATGGAGACCTGTGCGCCAAAGGCAGTCACCTGAGACAGCAAGAGTATCTGAGATGGCACCATGCACCTGCGACTTGTGTCTCTGGTCCATGCTTTGACACTTAACTTTAGAGCTTGAATCTGGGCACCAAATCCCACCCAGCAATCTGGTGAATCCCACCTGGCATTTCAGGAATCCAGTGCTTGACGTGTGTGGTGTCGGGATGATCATTTGTCCTCAGAGCAACAGTGCAAGTGGGCAGGAGTCATCCCCAAGGAAAGCAGCTAATCTGGAACCACTGACATAGCTCCTGCTGGGAACGGGCTACTGGACTAGACAGACCCTGACAGCTACATGTGGATCTGAGCCTCCAAAAGCAGGTTAATTCATTTCTACAGTCTACAGTAACTGGTACCATGCTCAAGAGAAAGACTGTAATTGCTAGCCTGTAAAAGTTGAGGTAGGAATTTAAAGAATAGTTTTCTAAAGGGCATAGAGAGTTTAGGAGAGTAAATCCCATGGACATAAAATATATAATTTCCACAAGAATAGAAATGCTCACGAATCCCCATTTTTTACATGGTCCTCTTCAGTTTCTTTGACTTTAGAGTGGAGGAAATGTTATGTATGTTTAAAAAATCCTTACATCTCCTGCAGTTCCTGTCCATGCTCTGTTCTCAGCACAGTTAACCCTTTTTTCTTTGTTCTGGAGATGTCCTACAACCGGTGTGACACTGAGAAAGTACTTCAGAGAAACTTATCAAAACCCCCTGAGCGTGAATGCAAATTCTAGGAACAACAGAAAGAGCAAAAAATACTGTGAAGAATGGCTGCCCTTGAGGAGAGATAAACTCTGACCTCAGTGGGTGTGCGGGGAGGGTAAGGGATGGCTGAGGATCACATGCAATCGGTGGGTAGTTTGGAGCAGTTTTCTGCTGGTTTGATGCAGCTTTCTTCCTCCTTCTGAGTCTGCAGGCCCAAATATGTCAATATTTCAATATTTTCTCTGATATTGTTCAAAATAATTAATTTAAAGGAAACAAACAATGAAAAAAATCTGATAGTGGTGAGGAACCTTGGAAAGGGCTTTAATAGATGCAACCACATGGTTATATTGCCTGTAAATGGCTGTTTCTGTTTTTTTCTGAGGTTTTAGTTCTTGCTCTCACAAGGGGGAATTGTGTGGTAAAGGGCTGTCAAATTGTATGTTTGCACATGGTATGGAAGAATGGTATCTGTAACAGCTAAATGGAATTGGCATAATTTTGTATTATGGTTTTTCATATTATCAGTATTATTTTACCAGAAAAAAAAAAAAAAATATTTATGCACCAGATCAGGATTTGGGCCATAGGAACTTTTTCAATAGAGCCTCTAATTTTGGCACAAGTCTGTCTGTTCCAAATTCCTCAGGCTGCTTTTATAAAATAAAATAATAAAAAACACTTTCTTCATTGCTTTTCAAAAAGAAGTGACTGGCAAACTGCCACACACTTCACAGGACACAGGATTTCTCCCTTATCATCTGTGTAGCACTTTGGGTTTTCACAGACAGAAAGATCCATTACTATTTTGATGTAAAATTGTTATCGTATTTGAGTTTCTTCCTCCAGGTGGAAAAAAATAGCGCCACAGCCAGTATAGAGATACGCTGTTTACGACGTGAGAGCAGCAAGTGTGGCTTTTTTCAACTGTCTCCCATGTGGGTACCTCAAGCCACTTCAGAGGTCTCCGGAATAGCTGTCCTTGCTTATCACTAAGAGCACTGCAGTAACGAGAGGTTGAGGATTTGTCCTATGGGAAATGGATGATGAAGCAAGGCTAGAGTCTAGGCCTTCTCAACGCCCATTCTGCTCCTTAGCCTTTGGCTATCCTCCTTTCTTTGTACCACCATATCCACAAACATAGAGGGAAAGACACCCTCTCTGCAATAGCCATTTGGCCACTCACGAACAATTTTGTCTGTGTTTCCCATCACGGTAACCTAGAGCCTTCCTGGGGTGGTAAGAAATAAACCCATTTCCTCCCACTCACAATACTGGGGTTTGCTTTGTGAGCTGAAATAAAGGTTCAACTCACTGTTTCCAGTATAAAATTTAATATACACAACTGGCCTGAGTTCATAAAGTAAAAAATGTATGGAATGAAACTAGAACCATTTAAAAAATGTGAAAAATATACATTCAATTAGAAGTGGATCAAGTTCATTTATTTGTGCAGTAGTGTTGAAAATATATATTGGGGAATATTGCAGTACAGTTTGTCTTACTGCTAGAGGTGAATCTGAGTCACCATGCTTGGATCTCAGAATGAACTTTCCCAGAATTTAGGAGGAAGCCTTTAGAACTCACCAGGGAGCATTAACTTCAGTCTGTGAAGTTGTTTTTGCTTTTTCAGTAAGTCTGCTACCTGGAAATGCCATAGACTTAGGTCCATGCAGTCTCCTGCAGGAGTTTCCAGCTGGTGCAGTAATGCTTCCCCTCCCTCTTTGTCCTGTTGCACCAGAGAAGGATGGAAGAGGTGGCTGCTTGTCCCACAGAGAGAGGACTTGACTCTCTGTCACCTCTCTCCTTGCATGGCCACTTGCCATTAGCACAGAGGGCCTGGAAGGTCTTCTCACCACCCTGGTCTTGGCCGGTGCCAGTGATCCTCCAAGCTGTGGAGCAAGAGGGGACTTACTTATCTCTTCTGCAACAGACAGACCAGGTATTCACACCCTCTCATCAGACTCCTCCAGCTGAGCCAAACACATCCCTGACCACAGATACAGGCTTGGCCATTGGGTGCATTCGCCAACCAACCCTGTCTTCTCTTACTGAAGCCATTTCCCTATCTCCCATTTTTCGAGGTTGGAGTGTGCAACCTATTAATTCCAAAGACACCCTCGAATGGTGTAAAGCAAGCTGCTCTTCTCATTTCCATCTCCCAGATATTTCATCCATCAGTCACAGGCATAGAGCACCAGATAGCTACCGTGAGAAATTAGATGTCAGGTAACATTTGTTTTGGCTTAGTATGTGTTTGTATAAATGCTAAAATCTCAGCCTGTAATTTATTTTAACCTGTCTTGTCATTTGCCCATAACTGCCTCCACCATGTTTTATAGCAGACTTCTTAGGACTCTAAGAAAAAAGCAAACTGATGCTGTTCAGCGTGCGGTCTCTGCTTTTGCATGGCATGTGAGCATGAGGGCCAGGACCCAGATTCTGAAGGAAGGTTCATGCTATGTGGGTTCTGCTGGGCTGATTTGATGGAGAATACCCTAAATCACATGTGAACACATCTTTCACAGGCTATAGTGTCTTCTCAGCCTATGCCAATGTGGTGCCAAGAGCAATCTGGTATTTGAAGACAAATTTGTATGTATGTTCAGCCACCACGTTCAGACTTACAAAGTCATTGACCAAGGGAGTTTTTAATATCCCAGCAAGATTTTGCCATTTAATAGGAGATGCTCTGCATGAGGATGAACAAGAGATCATTCAGAGCAGCGATAAGCAGCACTTTAGCAGAATAAGCCTTAACCTGGTGTAAGAGTGCTGTTATGGGATGTGGGATTCCAGCACACAAACTCTGTCTGATGTGACCAAAGGTATATAAACTAATCCCACGTTTCCTGTCATCTCCCTAACTACCTGGTCACTGAGAGTCTACAACGGACGAGCTATTCTGATTGTCATATAAGTAACCAAATATTCACGGGGCAAGAGTAAAAATGCTTCCAAAGCCCAGAAACAGAGCGCTCAGCATAGGATGAGAGGTAGAGATCAAGACCCTGGTATAAATTAGGCAAAGCAGACTTGAATGCAGTCTGCTCCATCTCACACGGATGCTTAATTGCTAGGCTAGCATGTAAGCATGTATCTGACGCTATTCTAGGATAGGTGAAATTCTCACCCTTTTACCTCTGACCCAAAATTCCATCTTCACAGGAACATGTACGTTCCCATGAAAAGCTTCAGCGATCTGTCATTTTCATATAGAAGGAGATCTGAAGTTGTCCAGTAAGCACTATTAAAAACCTTTACATGTAAGTTAGCGGTTATTGTCAGTGCTCAGGATTTGAATATTTCACTTTCTGGCTGCAAATATTTTTATTTAAACTGTACTTTTGCAAGATGTGGAATATTGTTGCTGGATTCTCATTTGTTGTGTTTTCTTCCTTTTTTAAATATAGTGTGGTGTTCCAAAGAAAGCAACTTTTTGGCTTTTCTACCTACTATAGCCAGAGGGCAGTAACAAGAAAAAAAAGAAAAAAGACAGACAAAATCTTTTCAATCTCCTGACCATGTAGGCATAATGATCATTACATCAAAATGGTGGCATCACTGTAATAATTGTTACTATTATCAGAAAATCAGGGCTGTTAAAAGAGGGCTGTTAGCACCATTATCCATGCTTATAAGACAGAGAAGCCAAGGCAAAAGAGGAATCACAGAATCACTAAGGTTGGAAAAGACCTGTAAGATCATCAAGTCCAACCATCAACCCAACACCACCATGCCCACTAAACCATCTCCCACAATGCCACGTCCACACATTCCTTGAACACCTCCAGTGATGGTGACTCCACCACTTCCCTGGGCAGCCTCTTCCAATGCTTCACCACTCTCTCAGTAAAGAAATTTTTCCTAATATCTAGCCTAAACCTCCCCTGGAGCAACTTGAGGCCAGGAAGATGTGACTTGTCCCAGGCTGCCCAACAGTAACAGTTGACAGTAGTGTCCATGTCTTTTAAGGCTTGCCTTAACAATTGCCTTGCCCCAACAAGGAGTGGATTTTGACCATTTGGTGCCAAGGACTCAACACCCACACTTCTCTATCTTTGAGGAGGTTTCACTCTGGACTAGTTCCAGTCTATGCCTGAGGACTGAACTCTCCTCGGCTGCTGGAGGACATGAAGTGCATTCCTGACCCACAACTTGCCAAGCCATGCCCAGCATTTACGAGGAGAGCGGCCCATCGCCAGGACGGTATTAGGGTTGCTATGATATATGAAGGCTGAGGCAGCATTTTGTGCTGTCTCCAGTGTGGTATTTGCTTTTTTGCTTTTGTTGCATTTCTGTTACTTTTTGCTTCTTGTGTTTCTTGAAAGCCCTGCTGATGGGCTGTGGCAACTGCCACAATAATTTGTAATTTGGAGGCAGAGGGAGCTCCTGGGAAACTGTAACCTGTGCTGTGGGTGCCGGGGAATGTCCTCCAGGTCACCAGGCTCAGCGATACTCCCGTGCTGTGGCAAGGGAAGGCCAGGAATTTTCCTCACGAAACCCAAAGGAGACTGATCCAGCTGTGAGAAACAGCTGTTTCAGTTAGATGCTGGTGATTATTGTATAGAAAAGGATTATTGAGTCTGGCCTGTGCATTTTTCACTGTTTTTTCAATAACTGCAGTATCTGAATTTGCAAGCTCAGCTACCTAAGCATAAATGAAAAATTCCTACCCCATAAATAAATAATCAATTAAACTAAGACCAACCTTGATGTACACAACAAAGACCAATGGTCGAAGCTTTCTCTGTAAGAGTTACGTGCTGCCATAACTTCAGGCTAAACAAGTCTGAACCAAGAAGTGTTTTGTCCCAAGTCTGTATATTTTATGGGAAGCTGATGCTTATTTTCCATGGGAAACTGATTTTTCCAAAGGACAGTTTCAGCTTGGCGGCTCAGCACAGCACTGCTGTGACAAGCTGCTCTTTTAGCAGTGCTGACAGATTTTTTTGAGAAATATTTATTTTTTCAGCTAAGTCATGAGGCCAGTGACAGGTACATAGTGGAATGAAACAGAATGCAGGGAAGCATGCAAGAAAACTTGGAAGTTGGAGCACAACCTTTTTCACTGACATAGCCAGATAGGACACAGATTGAAGCCACTTTTATGTAGCTCCCAGTAGAAAGGCATTAATTAAAGGGTAGTCCAAGTTTGCTGACCAAATTAAAGGACCTGAATGGAAAATTTTGTGTCAGGTAGACTCAAAAGTTATTTTTGGGTTTTCCTGCCAATATGTAGGATGTAAATCATTTTGCTTGATCCAGACCTGCTTTTTTTAGCCTAAAAAATATAAACCAAATGAAAAATACTTTCCAGCTCCAATCCTGACCTTGGTGAGAAAGAAAAGTTTGATGCCAGTGAAAAAAATTTTCTGTTTACCTCTTAACCAGAATCACACTTCTGAAGTCTTAGTGCATCTTAAAGAATTAAGTTGAAAATAATCCAAGTGGCACAGTTCCCACAAATTAAATGTCTTCTGGAACTAGTGTCTTTCAAAGTGTCTTATTCTTTCAAATATGAAATTAGACATCTGAGCTTGGACAGTTACTCAAAGCAGTGCCTAATAAAATGATTTCTTAGATGAATCAGTCCATTAATATCTCATAATGCATAGACTGGTGTTTTGATTCCTGCTCTTTCAGTCTCCCCATGTATCATGAGACCTCAGCCAGTGTCAGCTGCAGTGATGCTCTCTGGGAAACGATGTCTAGAAATAACCTTGTGACTGTACATCCCAGAGGACTTTTTTGCAGACACCTTCCAAGCAGATGGCTATCAGTGGCTGACAGCTACCCAGAATAAACAGAAAAGGGGCACAAAGTGTGCCCAGTCACAAAAATCACAAAATATCAACTCATCCCAAATCCTTTCCCATAAGCAGTCAGTGACCTGAATCATTATTCTCCTCCAAAATTCTTCCTCGTGGATGGAAACTGGCGTATACTTTCTCTTCTTGCTTTGTTCCTGAATATAGCCAATTCACCCACAAAACTCTCAATGGGCATAATAAACTAATTGCATCCAATGTTATACTTTCCTCATGCACTGAGGATTATTTCAGCACTGAAAAGAGTTCAGCCATAACCACAAATCCTCAGGGAACAGAACTCAAGAGATACCCAATGATCATGAATCTCTAGAAACTGAGCTGGATTTTGAATTATTGGCTTGTAAGCAGACGGTTTGTTTAAAGAAAAAAAGGAAACTTTTAAAAACTTTTCATGTGAATGAATATTTATAAAAACATCTCTCTAGTCTTTTCTAACCATAAATTTCCTTAAATTTCTAGAAGTTATGCAAAAGCAGTTACTTGCCAAAATAGGCAACGACCTGAATTGAGGACTGTATAGTCTATGAGGGCTGACAATTTTAACAAATAAAGCAGTGATCATGCTAAGTGGCAGCTGGTAAATTGGTTCATACCCCACTGTATTGACTTCATACCACTGTTCTTTGGAAGGTCACTCATGCACATTGGAAAAGCAATTAAGTCAATGGTTGAACACAATGCAAGGTTTACATGAAACATTGATTATGAGCAGGCAATTCTCCTGGTTGTTCTGTCAATGGAGTACCTGAAAGCAATTGAGTTCACTGACAGATTAATACATTCCTCACCACTCAAGAAGCCTAATGTGCCAGCATGATCAAACTCTCTGTTGGTATGGGTATAAAAACGGTGGGAAGAAGACTCCCATGCCATCTTGCAGGTAGGACGCTGCACTCCGACTCATGGCTGTGCCCATACTAGTAGTTTAAATGAAACACAATCACCCACCCTGTAAAGTCAATGAAATGGTCCTTTCCAAACTCTCACCCTGTGCCAACTAAAACTGCCCCAGGCAATGCCCCAGCAATGCTGGGGAGATAGAGCACTCCAGGAGCCGTTCCAGGCAGGCAGCTGGTCCCAGGGCCAGGGACATTCCCAGGGTCATTTCTTTACTGGTATAGGCACAGCTTCAACATAGACATTTCCAAATCATGTAGAAATGTCATGCTGGGGCTTGTAGGGTCCTGGAACTGTAAAATGATACACTTTTTGCCGAATGACTTCCACTCATTCTCTGAGCTCATCAGATGTACCAGGGAACACGGCAGCTTGTCCCAAGTTAACAAAATACAATATTACTGTTGCAGTGACCCCTTGAGAGTCCTGAAGTGCACAGCACTCTGCAAACATGTTACCAAATAAATGTCCCCACCACCAAAAAATGTATAATATAAGCAGGACAAGAACCAACAGGGGTATAGGAACAGGAAACAATGAAATGATCTTGGACAGCGCTGCAGGAAACTGCTCAGCTGTAAACACTGTCACATTTTTTGTAGGCATGACTGGATGTTTTTGAAAGCATAGAGAGATATTTTCACATGTGGGCAAGAGTATCAGGATGCTGCAGATCAATCTTCATCCATTTCCCAAGTAAAGCAAAGTATGCTGAGATGTACAAAGGGAAGATCTGCTAATGCAAAACCCAGCTCTCCTCCAAATGGCAACTGTCAGGACACCTCTCCCGGGACTCCATGTTCATAGTCTTTCCCTACATTTTGTAGCAAATGTTCTACGTTTACACATTTTTCCCTCTCCTGGCAGCCCTGCCAACTCCCTGCTGGATTCTTTCCCTCTTTTGCCTCATCATCACCAGTGAAGGAGGCCAAATACTCTTCATTATGTGCAACCTCATGATGTCCAGATTCAGTTCTTGTTGACATTTTTGCAGCTCCATTACTTCAGATGGGCTTAGACAAGTCCAGCGAAACGTAACTGTCTCTGAGGATGTAATCATGACTCACGGTATTTGAGAGGACAGGAGGACTCAGAGCCACAGCTCTTGGAATCATGTAATGAGATCAGTTTTCTAAGCATAACCCTAACTTTTACATTTGCAGAGTAAGGCTAAACTTCAGTTTCAAGAAGTTTTTCTTTGACGTCAACTTCATAATCTTTGATGCCAAACTCTGAGGTTTTCATAGTTTGATAAAAACTTGTGAACCTTTAAAACTGTAGATTTTGCTGATATGTCTGTCCCGATTCAGACAAATCCCTCTGACTTAACTCCAGTATAGCTAGTCTCCCTCAGCTCTTTTTATGGTCCATGGAGAAAAATAGGAGCTTCTACAATTCAAGTCATCTAACTTTATCTGGTGCTTTCCAACAAAATGAATCTGGCCCAAGAAAAGCCTTTTTCTTTCCGTAAGAGGAGCCAAGGGCAACATACCATGTAGTCTACACCTAAAGTTAGGTGAAATTAAGATTATTCAAGAAGTAGCATGACTTATTTTTGTGATTAAATTTCAGGTTTATTCCTTTAAAAAGCATCCCATTTTTGCTGACTAGAGATGTGACTATACCAGTAGACACACTTGTGAGCACACAGGAAAAGCTTGCCATCTGACAATGACGTCAGATGGGCTCCTGCACTGTTCTATCACACACTTTGCCATAGTTTTCCAGACTTGGAATTCCGTTTACCTCAGTCTGAGAAAAGGCCCAGGACCAGATCTGTTCCACATGAAGACGTCTTCTATACCTAGAAACGTATCAGAGTGCAACAGCATTTTAGATTAGCTGTCTGCTCAGTCCTCCGGAAAATTAATCTGCATCTAACTGTTTCTCCAGGATTTTGGTTGCTGTTTAGGTGCAAAGAGTTTCAGTCTTCCCATTTCATGGGCGGTAGCTACAGCTGTGAGGCACTGCTGAAATTATTATCAACCTTGCTCATATGCAGACTCACTGCTGCCTTCCATGGGGCTCTGGTTCTTGTATGAAAAAACCAATAAGCATTGCAGACAGAGAACATCCCAGAGCCTCGAGTCAACCAGGACCACCTCCTCCACAGCAAGAACAGATCGCCTGCTAATTGCAGGTTTTGAATGAGATACTGTCTAGCAGATATTTCTTCTGTTATCAGAGCAATTACACCCTCACTATGTAGCTTCTCCTGCCAGGGTTTACGGCATGGCTGGTCTCCATCACTGCTAGGCAGAATGGTTGGATATCTTTTGTTCCTTCTCCCTTTCTGCAGTTGTGTTCTTCACCCCAAAATATTTCACAGAATCACAGAATCACTAAGGTTGGAAAAGACCTGTAAGATCATCAAGTCCAACCAAAAAAAAAAAAACAAACCACACCACACAACAACAACAAACCACAACACACCAAAAACCAACCCACCCAACACCACACAGCGCGATGCCCATTTCCTTCTTTCTCCCATTCCTTTCTCCTTCTTCTGCTCAAAACCAAGAGCTTGTGATGTTGCTTATACTGGTTAAACCAGCAATAACCTCATACACAGCTTTCCAAAAGATTTGTACTGGTTTTCCCCACTTCTCATTTGAATCCCTGACGAATTCAGCAAACTGCCTCTCAGGAGCTAGGATGATGAGGTACCTCTACAAAAGTAGGAGCTGTGAAGGCAGGTAAAACATGCCAAAGAAACATGGTTAGTGCTCTTTATATAAGGGGTTAGCTCCTCCTACATGCACATAGTTTCCCTCTCCTTCAGGGGACAGCATGGATCAAACACTATAGCTCAATTTATAACTGAACCGTGAGGGAAAGGAGAAGCAATGAAGGTCATCACAGTGAGCAATGACACAATGGAAGGTCTGAAGCTCTGCCTTTGAGGTATCTCTTGAAACCTTCTTACACTCTTCCTAAACAGCCATCAATGAGCTCAGTGAGGGTACCGGGGGAAAACGAATGAAAACCAAATGAACCACAACAAACAGGGGCCATCAATGCGTAAGCCAGGTGAGAGGGAATTACTCTCCTCCAAGCATGCTGGATCGCTGGCTTCTGTGGTAGCAGACCTTGTGCTGCACACTTGCACAGCAGGAAGCAGTGCACCGTCATGGCCACTATGGGGTCTTGCTTCGGCCATGGGGGTAGGCAGAGCTGTGCTCACCCCAAATTACAGGGCAAGTCAACTTTTTTCACTGAAATATAATATAGGAACACAACTGCCTCCTGCTGAAATACTCATTGATTTAGAGATCATCTTTTCTTTACTTGAGGTTAGATATAAAGTAGGCCTGAACAATTTGATAAATAGACAACTTTAAACAGTGATTGCAGCTTCATAAGAAAAGTGCATGTGATCAGAAGACACTGTAAGCCCTCCACCCTTAGATATGTTGTATGTTGAATTTTACACATAAGAGTGCATTTTGTTATTAACTTTTTTCCAAGTCTCCATCCCACTTTTATTCCAAAATAACTTTTCTAAAAGTGACATCTTTAATGTGTAACAACACATATTGACTTTCTTCTGAATCTAATCCAGGATGTAGGATGCCTTCATCTGGATTCCCCCTCAAACTCCCTTAAAGCCCAATAAATCTGGGACTATTTCCTCTCTGAAGCCTCAGAGGATATAGAATTACTTCACAACTCCTCGAGCCCAGAGCCCTCAGCATGGCTGATGGAGAGCCAAGATCAGAATGGAGTTGCTGAAATTGGGAAATGAAACAAAAATAGTCCCCTGGAAAGGAGCAAAGCGCAACGACAAAAGCAAGTCCCTTTTGGAATTGCAGCATGATGGTTATCAGACATCATGGTGAAGCGTGTATTTGCCCCTACAAACTGTTAAAACAGTAGCAACTGTCATATGGCTCCAGTCATAGCCCATCATTAACAGAAACTCTGTAACAGCACTTGATGCAGTCACGGGCCAATGCAATTTAGTTTTGTCATTGTACAGTCAGCAGTTCCTTACTTTTCCTGTAAAGGGATAAATTATGTTTCAGCTTTAATTTTATATAGTGTCATTTTAAAAAAGCCACTTACACTCCCTACATTGCTGTTTTACTGCATGATCCATGTCATATTAAGCTCTACCTTTGGCTTAAGTTTTATCGAGCATTACATTACCACTGGCTTTGAAGTACAATTTCATTTGCACTTATAGGTTCAGGCTAAGGGAAGGAACAAACCGCCCACGTTTTTGTGGCTCTGTGACTGCAATACACAGTGCAGTGTGAAGAGTTTCTGTTTCCAACACTGAAAGAACAGGTTTTTTGCTGCTTTCTCCCACACCTTGCTAACAAGGGAGAAATAAAACCAGCATGTTTGGCCACTCTTTCGTTTGTGTTCATATGAGGATCAAAGTGCATTTGCATAGATCCAATGTCTGTGCAAACCACCTGGTCCAGTTCTCCCATGCAGGGAATTTCCAAGGGCAGAGGCTGTTACTTTCAGATTTTTCCATGCATAGCAAGAGAGGTGGAGCTCAGGCAAAGTGTGTGGCAAAAGTCCCCAGGTATGTTCCCTAATGGTGCAATTTTTTTACAGCTTATTGCCCTGTATGTATTTGCATTAACTGGATTTTGAGGACAGAAGGGTTTTGTGGTATGCTAAACAGGTTGATACTTCTGAGTCATGTCAGAAAGAAATGAAGGTCATCTTCATCAAGACTGTAAAATGTAATACACATGGGGAGGGAATGTATGGGTGGAAGGTGTTGCAGGAATGCAGGTAATGGCTCCACCAATACTGGAACCACCCCAGGACTCCGTCATCCCTGAAAATCCTGATCTGCTATCCAGATCTATGCTTGGATCTGTGGGTATGTCACATTAGGGTCTTTTCAGACCTTTCGAGGCCTCACTGCATACCCAGACGATGCTGCACAGATACCCTGCATCCCACGCTCCCACTCACCAAGTTTGGCTCTGCAGCTCTTCCTCTAAACAGAACGAAGGAAAACTGCTCAGTTTGAGAGTTTCCTTACCAAAACTACTTTCTTTAATATCCTTGTAGATTCAAAGCAGGATTTGTAGGCATATCACTATAGTTTAATGATCTCTCTCCTTTCTGCTGTGTGCTCCTAGCTTTACAGAAGCTAAACCATTAAAATATGTGTTTCTCTCACAGCATGGGCACTTGGCTCTAAGTATTACTTAAAGGACATGGGTAAACACAGGAAAAGATGTCCCAGCAGGAGGGAAGTGATTGTGAGGACAGTATGTTCTGACAGCAATTTAAAATTACCAGTAGGTTGCAGAGTAGGAAGTCGCAGATAACGAGTTGTTTTATTTAAATAGCCAGTGGGTCTCAGCCCAGAGAACAATCGAATCAGTGCTGTACACATTCAGGGAACTTCATTTGGTCAAACCAATAAAAGCAAGAAAAAGGCAGATAACATCTTCAAGGGATGCACCAGGCTGAGAGATTGGCCTTGATTCTCCTTTTGCCCACAGCAGAGAAAGTCACTTAAGGTGAGCGGCAGTACGCCACGGCAAATCTGGAAAGTAGCAAGGCATGTCTGGGCTTTTCCAGCCTCAGGGTGGTTTTTATTTTTCATTTAAACACCTGTGAGGTTCTCAGGCCAAGATCCATAGCCATGCTGGGCCAGGAGGGGGATGTGGCACAGTAATTGAAAGGGCAGTGAAGCACCCAAAGCCTAATGGGGACCCAGCCCTTGGCTGTGCAGGGGTACAAAACAGGGCACAGAAGTGGATGGACAAGAAGAGGCATTCCTGGGGAAGAGGGGGACTATTTTGCTTTAAATAGACCTTTTTCTTGCTGTGTTCTCATTTCTCTGTTGATTCCACCTTTCCTTGGTGTCCATCTCTCTCTCCAACCTCCAGTCTCACATCTCTCTGCACTCCCTGTGGGCAGCCCACAACCTCTACCCACACTCTGCTCTGGCTTCTTGAAGCAACTCCCAACATCGCTGGCTTTGCCCAAACCATAGGCGAGTGTGCCTTGCAGTGTACCTTAGGTTGGGCTTTGATTCCTGGCACCTCTTTAGCACCAGCACACCCCACTAGAGATGTGTTTCATGGACTCTAGGTCTTCTCTATGAGGAATGAGAATTTGGAAGAGGATCAATTTATCCATTGACTACTCTTTGAAGGGAGGATAGGTTATTATGGGACATGGCATCCTCTACGAGACCTTGGAAAAAGCGGATACACTGGTGGACACACAAGTACTTCTTCAGGTCTTTGGAAGACTGAACAGCACACTCCAAACTAAGCAGGGGCTGGGAGCAGTTTCTGTCTTCCTGCATCCAGTTTAGCTTAATTATACTCAACAGGGAAACAATTTGAGAGAAAAGGGTGGTTAGTAGCTGTGGCCATTAGCCAGTAAGGCAGCAAGTTCACAAGCCCTTGTGGGATAGACAAAATCACCTGTGAAACCAGGAGGATAAAGTGGAGAAGGATTGTAGGGAAAAGTGAAGTATATCAAAGAATTTCCACCTCTGTGAGTTTCAGTATCCGGTGGAGTTGTTAATGTAGTTTATATAAATGAGCTACCGTATTGATTATATTTGTTCATAGCAGTAGCACAACCATGCCTGTTGTTTAGGAAGATGTTATACAGACAGGGAGAGTGTGGCAAAGCATTTCCCATCATTGAGTTGACCTCACACTGAAAATATGCTACTTGAGGAAAGTGATAAACCATTCTCCATGTCTTCCCAGGGACAAGAAGAGGAGGGCTGGCCCTGCAAGAAGAAAGATTTCAGTTAGGCATTAGGAAAAAGACCAGTGGCTGAGTTTGGGCAAATCATGCAGTGCCCATTACAAATGATTTTTAAAAAGAGACTAGACAAACGTCTATAACACATTGACCAGGCCTAACTGATCTTGTCTTGGGGCAGGGAAAGGATGAAATGCCTTCTCAAGCTCTCTTCCTGCCTTATTTGCCATTTTTCCACCTATGAAATATTTTCAGATGACTGTGATGTCTTTGTTTCCTATTTTCCCTTAAGAAGCAGTTGGGAAGCTGTCCGTCTACTCAGCAGAAAGCCTGCCATTCAAACCCCTTGAACGCATGAGCTGGCTGCCGTCCATTTTGACTAAGACTCTCAAAGAGCAGCTGGGTAAGTTGAAGTCCGATGAGATTACCAGTCAGTAATGGTGTTCTTGGATGTGAGAAGCATGCTCCTCCACTTGGGGAATGAGAAACCTTCATGTATTTCATGTATACCACCAAAAAAGCCACCCGAGGGAAACAACTATGATTTTTATGATTGGGTGATGCTTATGATAAACAATGATTGAGGTGGTTCTCAGAGCAGCAAACCCAAGATGAAAGATTTCATATCATATTATCAATCACCCAACCCAAGTGCGCCAACAAGATTAACAGAAACCCTTTGGAAACACATAGAATTCAATTATTTTGGCTAAATTACCACATCCATGGCAAATTACAGGCTGTCTATTGGAAAATATCTCCTCTCAGTCCTGCCATTTTTTGTTCTTCAGTTCTGTTTATGTTCCCAGCATTTTCCCCTACTGGCAAAGGCCCAGTGTTTTTTGGGAAGGACTAAAGATAGGCTTTTGCTCCACAGAACACTATTTAGTGGTTGGACGAGGTTGCAATTAGGCAGTGTGGTCTTCAATTCCTCTGCAGACCCGTGATATCAAGCTTACAGCCTGACCTAAAATACTATATCCAGATCTGAGCCTTGCCAGACCAAAGCGGTGCAGAAAATCTGACTGGTGTTTAGAGGGGAGTGATAAGGGCTATGTAGTTTCAGGCTATCGAAAGCTGCTTCTTATCTGGAGTGTCTTCAAGGGGTTTGGAGAGGGATGGACGAAGTCACTGACTTTAAAGTCCTAATGGTTGGGAGAGCCCATTTCTGCCCATTGATGCACAAGAAGCCTCAGGGAGAGAAGACTGCAAGTGCCCAAACCTAAGCGAGGATCGTACTTTGCTGAGATCAGGGAGGCACTGCCCAGAGGCACCAGCTTGGCCTCAAAAGCTCTACAGTTGTGTTAGCCCAGCAGCCGGCAACCCTCCTCATGCAGAAATCGGGGGGGTTCAAAACACTCCAACCTTTCCAAACAGTCTAGAGAGGCTAGAGTTGGAACCAGGATTTCTCCCTAAAATTTTAAGCAGAAATTTAACTATCTGCTCCTTTTCTTATTTCTCTTGTGCTTTTGAGATTTTATTTTCGTGCTTCAATCTGCAACCATGTGCCGGAGGTCTTGATGGGCAGAGGGGAGCTCACTTAAATCCAGTGCTTGGCATGATACACATCCCATGGTAAATGCTTCGCACCCTGGAGAAGTGAGCTAGGAGCTCACTTTCACAGTTAGAAATCATCAGCCTTGTTGGGAAACATAGGGACCTCTCAGAGTAAATGCTGTAGCGCTAACAGTATGTCTCTGGTGTCTGTGCTGTGAGTTACCTTGTGACTTGTGGGGAGGGTGCAGATGCATCTCTCCCAGTACTGTACTGTCTAATCATTTCCCAGCTTTTAATGTGTTTATAATCACATCAGCCCTCTGAGATATGGATTAGAGGTGAAAAATTGAAGCACAGTCTTGGGTCAGGTTTTGAAAAGATTATGATAGGCATCTTACGAGCATTTTAAAAATCTAGTGCCACAAAAATGATCTATGAAGACCATGTCAAAGCAGTGATTTTTCTCTCCCAAACCCCTCTCTAAAAGCACAGCACTACTCCTGCCTTTAAAAGGCTTTTTCATAATTTTAATTTAGCCCCTTTGAGGCTCTAAAGAGAAATTACAGTCCTGGACTCACAAACAAAAATTTTTGTAACAGCTACAAAATCATATAAAAATTTCTGAACCCAGTGACACCTGTAATCAAATTAAATGGAGTTTCCTAATATTGTAGCTAAAGTTTCCTTCGTGCACATGTCACTGGTATCTGTCTCTCGCTGCATATGGAAAGGTCTGGAGAGGGAAAAAGAGAAGACAGTGAAAATCAGACAAATTAAACGAGAGCCACAGAATTATTTTGGTAGTATTTAAACTCAGTTGCATTACATAATGAAAGACAGCTCCTTTTATTTATTTTTTCCACACAAGTAACTGGGTTTTCTACCATCCTAACACGGGGTCCCTATAAATCATAATAGCTGCCTTCCACAATGCTGCCCAGTGTAAAACAAGCAAAAAAAGAATTGAACAAAGTTTTTAAGAAAGATAAACTTTTGAATCCATAATCTGTGCAGACTATAGTATTTCTTGATGGCCGCGGGTTTATCTGGAGGCATACAGAAGGGATGAATGAACCCCATAGAAAAGTTTCAGTTCAATCAGTTCAGCTTTCAAAGCCAGATGAAATCTGAAAAAGTTTCATTTACCCTAGGGAATTTGTGAAGACAGAGATTCTCACCAAAGACAGCGATTTTACATTAACCTTCAGGTCAGACCAATGCTGCATTATTAGCATTATTTAATTAACAAAATTCATGCTTTGAAACTTTAAATATTTGCAAATTCATCCCCTATAATGACTTTCATTCATTATTATTTATCTAGGGCTGGAGTCAACCTGTAGCAGCTCTCATTTCCCGCAGCGGGAACAGCTGGGGGAGACAATCCAGTCACTCTCTTTAGGTGTTTAAATGGGAGCAGTGCTCCTCCAGAAATCTGGCTCCAATTATGAGCACTACGTGCTTTGAAAATCTGACCCTCGCGTTCAGTGTCGGCTAGACATTTTACAAACAAGTCTGATGATAATGGTATAGTCATACAGGCAAAGTGCTCACAGCGTAGACACAGCACAGGCTTGGGGCTGTGCCAAGGCAGCTATTCTGCTGTAGGATCACACCTCTTTGTACCATCAGCTAGCGCACGTTAGCGGGGCTCTGCAGCACAGGCACAGCCCAAGGGAGCAGCCAGCCAAAGATCCCCAGCTGACCATCAGATCTATGCAAATTTGCCACCAAAAATACTTCGCTGTGAAAACCTCAGAATTGTGTTAGGAGAAAACCAGGCATTCACGTTTGCTGTGAAATTTTTAAAAAGATCAAAACAGTTTACTTTAATTTTTAAGGAAATGCTGGGGTTTTTCCAATTATTCTGCCACCTATTTTTTTTTTCAATATTTCATATTGTCATTTTAAAAAACCGACTCAATATATGTCGTTTAACTTAAAAGATTTTTGTTCCGCGCTTGCCAAGGACTGCTCCACCTTTATCATCAGCCCTCTGGATGGTCTGAAGGAAAACACTTTACCTCTTTCCAGCTCTGTTCTGTTGCTGATTAAATGGGAAAGTGATGCTGACGTGCTTTGTAAGTGCTTGGAGATTAAAATGCTCACACTCCTGATAGATGGAGAGAGTCTATGGGTATGTACACAGGAGCTAATAAAGCTTTCAGTACCGCACCCTGCCACCCTGTACCTAAAGTGTTTGTGAAAATGTCCACTGATGTTTTTTAAAGCACTATTTCTCATATCTATCCATCTACCTGCCAAGTCTTCATGACCATGAGAAAGTAATTGAAATGTGCATGACTGATGCCTCTAGGTATAGCAGCACCAGGGAATTAATCAGAATAATGACATCTCCTAAATACTGTCTCAAAAATCACCATTTTACTGTCCCTTTGCTCTGACTCTTCCTCATGCACTGGGACCCCATGGCAAATCTGGAGATAAGCCTCATCCTTCTTCGCGGTGTGGGCATGGTCAGGTTTTAGGGAGAACCAGAGAAAGGGAGCAGAAGGTTTGGGTCGTCGCTGTGCCACAAGACAGGGGCAAAAGCAATGCCAGGAAGGGGGTGGTGAGTTTTGCATGGACTCAGTGTGAGAAATGTCCATTAAATGTGGTGGGAAATACCACTGATGTCTGGGTATACACCACTTTCTTTGGGAAAGCCACACTTCTCCTGTGGGTTTTAATAAAGGCCTTCTAGACTTGGCACCCCTGAGATGGGACTGCGCTTGCACATGCCGTCGCCTGAGCTTGCAGGGAAGTCTGCGTGGGTATATGCCTACATGCACCAGTCCCACTTCGGGATGCCAGCGTGGGCACAGGCTCTGGTGGTCCTTGGTGTGCGGGCTGTCTGTCCCTGCATCCGTCCTTGCCATCCTGCCTCTGGGGTCCCCGAGCCCCGTCTCTAAGAGCTGGCGGTGCCGGGCATTTTGATGGGAAGTACAAGAAACCCTCTAGTGGACAATTAGAGGGAGCGGGTTCAGGCTCCAAAGTGTGAATATTTTTATTGCTCATTGGATTTAACGTCAGTCTGATCTTGCAAGGACTGTTCTTCTCTAGGGGAACACCTAGCTCCTTTTTTTGTGTTTTTGTCCTGGTTTCGGCCACATCTCAAGCCAATGCCCTCAGTTGGGCACAGGTGCTTGTCTCACCAGGGTTGGAGGCTGTGCCATGGGTAGTGATGGCCAAGAGATCACTCGGTGGCCAATATCCAGGTGGCAATGCTGTGCGTGGGGAGGCCTGGGCTGCTCTATTCTAACTGCAGACTAAGTGGTGGATTTTTAGAGGTAGTCAGGCATGTAACTATGTAAGTATCTAAGATTTCCCCTCTGCATCCCTGCAAATCCAAATACCTTGGAGGCTTTCCTGAAAATCTTTTGGTAGTTTAAGCCCCTTTATAGCTCATTAGGTATTAAGTAAGAGCCGTGCCAGGGTCCCAGGGTGAAGCACTATCTCTCTCAGGCCAATGGTAAGAGCTGGATAGGATAGGGATTTCCTCACATGAAGTTTTTAGGGTTGCAAAATCCAGCTTTTTCTGGTCCTTTATATTCCTGAAGACTTTATTTTTGGCTGAGCAGGATATCCTGTATTGAGAGATACATTTATTTTAGCTACTGCTTCCTCAGCCTAAAACCCTCCTAGAAAATCCATGGCTATCAGGGTTCCTTCACACCGAGAGCAAATGCAAAGCCTGCTTGGCTCTGTGACTCTGCCCTTCTCAAGCATGGCCCCAGAGAGCTGGCAATGAACACCATGGCAGCTTGGTCCTCTTACCCTGCAGCAGGGATGCTGCAAAGAGCCACTGATTTGGACACGGCAGGGGCTGAGACAAGCACAAAGATGCCGAGGTCAGTTTTAGCTTGAGCTGCCTGGGCTTCTCAGATAGTTGCACACCCTCTTCATGGTGGGCACCCTATTGCAGCACCAAACGAACCAGCTGAAAGTTTCTTTGGCTCTACTTGTGCATGATATACAATACACAGTCCTTGAAGCATAGGCACAACCAGAGGCATCCAGATAGATGGGGCACTGGTAGAGCCTTGACAGGGCACAGAGATGTTCATAATAGTGCGCTGGGGATGCTGCTGGAGGCAGGAGAGGTTGAAGCAGAAGGCACTATATGTTCAGACTGCAGCTTTAAGATTCAGCACTTTTTTGTAACCTTCAATATCCTTCTTTCTGTTTTGTACCCATTCAAGAGCTGGTCACGGGTGCCAGACTACCTCAGTGAAGGGTCCTTGGCTTGAGGCAAAAGTGTGAGCGCTCCCCAGGGAGATGGAGCCGTGGCTCCTGATGTGCAGAACCTCATCCTCCTTATGCCCCTTAAAACCAGATCCACAAAACACAGTGGGGAACACTTCCTTTGGACGGCTGTCCTTCCCCCTTGCTGCCCATCCTTTGTACATCAGCTGAACTCTTTCTCAGGAGTCAGGACACCCGCGCTCCTTTGGCTTAGAGAGTGCAGCCGCCCCTTTTTCCATCTCATGGGGCAGTGCCTACCTCCCCCAGGCCATGTCAGGGGACAAGGGCCTGTTTCAACTCTTCTGAATACAACTGCTCCAGTGTGGGTGAAGTATTTAAACTGCATTCAGCTAGTGAGTCAGACACGGTACGGGAACACACCTCTGTGCTCTGATGGCTGGGACTCCTCTAGAGGAAGCAAAGCATGTTTTTTCCTCTTTGAGTTTGTTCCTGAATTTTACCCTATTCCTATTTTAAGCAGATACATAGGCTAGTTCAAGTAGGTCTGCTGCACCAGAGCAGACTTCAACAGGGGTCTCTTAGTTTCTCAGCGGTATTAAGGTGGCGAGTGAGCTGCCATGGCTCAGTGAGCACCTTAGAAAGGATGCTTGTCAAGTATAAAATAATGTTAACAAATTAAAGCAATTAAATTTAGGATGTGGTATGTCAGATGTCAAAGAAAAATGCAGCTGCTGGCATCTCATTGGGGTGCGTTTGTCACATAATGTCAAGGGCAATCCCAATAGATAGAGGGACCTTTCACTGTGGACAGAAAATGAAACTCTCATGGTCATCATAGGTTATAAATGGGACCGTTGTTGACTTTCTTCATGCGAAGGTTCCCTGCTCCTCAGCAAAACGTCAACGGTCCCAGAAAAAAATCACCCAAGCAGATTTTCTCCCCATTGAGATCCCCCTTTCAGGCACAACCATGTTTGCTCCCAGCCTGGACCGCAGTTCAGCCATCAAAGTGCCTTTTGTACGTCCCTCCAAAATAGTTTATTCTTCTCTGGCAAACAACATCATTTAGCACTAGCTGGAGGAGCTGAACGGGCTCAAGTTAGGAAAACCAGATGTATTTGAATCATCTGTCAAAATCAGAGGCCAGCGCTTGATCTATGGCAAGGTAATGAAAAGAGTCACTCATACATTAATAGTGCCGAGCCATAGGAGTGCCGCAAATCACGGAGTGGGATATTGTATGAATGTGTCAATGTTACTGATATCCAGGGGCCCGTTACCGAAACACGCACCGATGAAAGGCTTCATGTGTGCACTCAGAAACAAGCCAATAAAGTCCTGCTCCTTGCAGGAAAACAAAAACAAGATCTGAAAAGGCGGCACAGCGTTAAAACAACAGTCTCCTGTTACTCTTTTTGCTATCACTGGAGCAAGACACTGGACTTGAGAGACTTTTTTTATTATTTTTCTAAACGTTTTTTACAGACTTAACAGCCTACCTCCAAGGTCATGCCATCGAGAGGCAGAAGTGATGACTCAGATGCCATCAGTGAGTTTAACACCCTGTCCTGTGCTGCCATTATTTATAGCTGGTTTTATAGCCATGTTTTTGAGGCCCCAGCTGAGGCAGAGCCTCTGTGCATGAAGTCTTGTGCAAACACACAGTGAGGACAACCCTGGCCAAGGGCTCGCAGTCTGTAAAAGGGGGCTGCAAAGTGCGTCTCATGTATGGCTAGTGGTATGCAGACCACCTCCAGGAGGTATGCAGGAGCATCTCTCCGCAGTCTGGGAGAGACACTTCCTTGAGCAGCCAAGAAATCCCCAGCACAATATCAAATGAGGGTGCCAGTGAGAGGGGACACAATGGGGGAAGCATTTGGAGGCAGCGGTCAGGAGTCTGCATTTGGAGGCTATGATATACTTGGCAGGGACAGAAAGGACTGGGCACAGTCTTGTATTTGTGCGATGGTTTGTCTTGAGCTAGGGCACTTTCTGCTCCGTCTAGTGGTCTGAAGTTTGATGTCTCTGGCCTGAATGTTATGACCGATGGTGACAAAGGTGATGAAGGACACGCTCAGGGTCACACTGAACATTACAGGCTCAGTCAGGAATATAACCCAGACCTCCTCAGCCCTATCTAGACGCCGAGGTTGGTGCTGGAGAATGAAGGTGGCCCCTAATAAACATCACCCTTGTGATATTCTCATAGGATTTGAATGGTCTCCTGGTGAATAGATTAGAAAACATACAGAATCAGATCTGCAGCTAGTACCCATCAGGAAAGCCAGCTTCTTTTGACTTGATTTAGCTGTCAAAATTTGAGACCGGCCTACACCAACTGAGGATTTGTCCCTCTATTCTTGGCAAGTGATTTACAATGAAAGAATGCGCATACACTTAGGCGGCTTGCTCCTTTTTATTTTAAGATCGTGATTCGTTCCAGATTGGTAATTAACTTCAGTTCTTTTGGTGATAGGAACTGCTCCGACAGCTGCAAATCATAATAATATGCATTTGTGTATATTTGTGCCTACATGCTTGTGCATTTTTGCTGTTGCAGCTAAGAGCACAGTCAATGACTTATGTACATTGCACTGTATCTTGAAATTGTTCTTGTAAACAGCCAGTGCTGCATGGTCAGGAGAGCTGTGCTCTGCTAACAACACTTTCACCACCCTCCCAAGAAAGACCTGTCTCCAGATAGGAACATCTCCACCTAGGATATTGGTCAGATCAGGTCAGGTCCTGGATTAGCCCTGGGGCTACAAACCCAGAATTAAGTGGTTATTTCTTCTGATGCGCTGCCTTCGTGCTGCAGTGCGTGCCCCATGCTGCTCTGTGGGGACTAGTCCCAATGAACTGGGATTATTCTCCTGGGTGCAGGATGGAGGCTGGGGAAGGGATGAGAGAGGTATTAGCAGCTGAGTAACGTAATTCAAGTCTTCCCAGGAGTGGTGGCAGATTGCTAAGTGAAAGCAAAAGAAATGCTCTAGGCAATGCATCGTGCTGGGGCAGCTTGTCCCAGCTGGGAGCACCAGCTAACAGGGTTAGTGTTCTCAGCAGGGACAATGAAAAGGTTCGGAGCAGCTCCTGAGCTAGGGCTCGTGCTAATCCTGATGTGAAGACATGTCTGAAAGAGCCCACCCCCCCTTCTCAAGCATGTGCTGCAAGGCTTACATTTGCGTTTGGATGGTAAACACAAGTAGAAATGCCATCAAAATGTTGCTTTAGTTCTGGAAATTCAGCATAATTCAAAGCCGGTTTTATGATGCTGCCAGACCCATTTCCATTGACGGAAATTAAGGTTTCCCGAAAACCGAATGGAGGAATGACAGCGTGCCAGTTTTAGCTCTCCTAGCTGGTGACACTGGTTGCTGAGTCTAGTATCTGGGCATGCAGCAGAGATTCTCCACAGCTTCACATTTGGCTCTGGTGACTGATGGCCATGTCCTTGAACCCCACATAACCCAGTCTGCTAGTCTCTGATAGATCCGCATGATAAAATCCAGCTTCAGTGGGATTTATTTTCATCCCTCTAATGAAAGCATTTTGATTCAGTTTGCAGCATGGTTTGGAGAGCAGGAAATTTAAAACCAGCTCAATGTGTCGTAGGCTTGAACGCAGTGATTTGCTGTCAGCCCACCCAACTGGGTGCAGGCTGGTGAGCAATGGAAAAGGCAGTTTGGGGGCTTCAGAAATGCTTTCCTTGCTATAGTGGTGATTCACTCCTCAAAGAGCCGAGAGTGATCTACAATGCCTCTCCCTGACTGTGGGTGAAAGCCTGTCAAGCAATTCAGTAAACCCAAAAACTTGGCTGAGATACTACTACAGGCTCGGAAAGTACAATTAAAACACAGCATTATGATGAGAGAGAAATTATCAGCTATGATTGCTTCAATAGGAAAACTGCAGCATTTACAGTATGTATCAAACAAACTGGTATTTTTTTTAAACTTGCATTATTTTATGTATTTCTCAGACCTCCCTCGTCAGGCCCTACATGTTACTCTTAAAGGATTAGCCTCAATAAGTCACAGAGCTGGGAGCATAGAGCCTAATCGCAGAGCTGAGTGGTGGTAGGTGAAGAAAAGTGTATAGGAGCTGGGTCTTCAAAGGGACATCTATCCATGCATCAGACATGGACATGGGTGCTGGTGCTGGGCTGTTGGAGAGCTAAGCCCAGCCTGCTTGAGAAAGAAGAGACTTCTCCTAACCTGAGAATTATTTTCTGAACATGTCCTGCTAGACCTGATGGTACACAGTGAACTGCTAGCGAAGAAAGGCAAGAATGCCCCCGACTTGCTTGGTCACAGACAGGCAGGAGAGCACAGCACAAATCCTGCTCTGCATCTGCCAGAAGAAGGATTTGGATCTGAATCCAAACTGTGGGAACCGCCAGGCTGTTATGCGTAGAGCAAGGGATGAGATCACCTGGTAGGGAGCACATCCTCCTGCTTCTGCTGGGGTGAGAAAGGTTATATTCAGGCCCCCCACAAAAAGATCTGTTGCTGTGGATTTCAGCTGCTGTCAGGTCTCTCCCTCCAGCCCAGAATTAAGCACGTTGGCTCCCTGAGGAGGACGGTGGTGGCACCACACCATGACCACCAGCACATCTTACGGCGGGCCCATGCAGCTCCCTATCCAGCAAAATTGCACCGTGGTCCTTGTTTTAAGGTGCCAAGGGCTCTCAGTGCCTTACGCCTGTTCCTGGGGAACACATCCCTTAGTTCATTTTCGGCAGGGGGGAAAAGTGGTATGAGCATATCTTACTCTCCCATGCCCTTGCCCCCATCTCCCAGCCAGTCGTGACCGCTGGTAAATGTGAAATAGCTTTTGAAACCCTGTTTTTCCCTGTCAGAGCATCAGCTGAATTTGGATGGAGTTTAGAAAGCTAACAGGAGCACTGGTTTTAATTTTAGGGGGGAGAAAACAACCCTCCTAAGCTTGAATTTGTTTTCCAACTTCCAGGACAGCGACCACATCCTTCCCGTTTTACTGCTTCTCCTTATCTGACAGACGGGGTCGTGCTGCAGGGGTAAAACAATATACTTTCAACGCAGAGGTCTCACACGTTTATTGGGAACAGCTACATCCCTAGCCTACTCAATGTGTTTTTGAAAACATCTCTTTTTTTAAGGTTTCTTTGATGGTTGGTATTGGGGTTGGGTCCCTTACTTCTTCAGAGAAAACTGACCTTTAAGTCTCCAATTTTGAAAGCCGTTCCAAACCATGGAGCCCCGAGTGCCAAAACCTTTTCACATTCAAATCTCTTTCAAGCAGAACAGGGAGAGGAAGACCAGAGTTAGTGCACTCAAATGACCTCATTTGCCACATCAGAGCACAGAGCATTTATTCTACAAAGAGCATCAGTATGTGTGCAGTATCCAGGATGTCTTGTTAGCCAGTTTTTTCAATATTACTACTAATAAGACAGCTTTTATATGGCATGGTTTGGCTGGGAACAAATGTATAAATTCTACAACATGTAAAATTTTGAGGTCCTGAGCAGCAAAGCCACTTTAGTAGATATGTAGGTTTAAGTACACAAATATGGAGATCATCAAAACTTTCCACAAAAGATGTTTTCCAGTGGAAAATTAGCTGTTAGGTATTTAGGGGCGAGGGGTCATATTTTTTTTCAGAATTAATTTATTTGTGAAACTTCTGCTTTTTGAGGAAAATGCCAAGTATTCCTTCATAATTCAAATACTTACTTTGAAAATAAAATGTTTAGATTCAGCTTGCTTTCCACAGCAAATGATGGGGGTTTCAGATCCCTTTATATCCCCGTTTTCTTTTATGGGCTTGGCCAAGTTTTATCTCCCAGAACCCAACTGGTTTTTCAAATCATGAGAGAAGGCTGTGGTATATCACAGGAAAGAGAATCTGAGTGAGTCTGGTCGATTGAGGCAAATGTGAGCATAAGGCACTTAAATGACAATTCCTGCAGGGTAGTACATTAGCATTTCTAACTTAAAAAAAAAAAAAGATAAAAACCCCCAGCTTTCAGCTGCAGAAATAGTTGCCATTTATTTAGAAAAGCTTAAACTTTTCTGTGGAAAATACTAATGAAAACAGCACTGTTTTCATTTTTGTTAAAACTCCCGAGAGAAAAAAGAAAACATTTCTGAAAAATTTCTGAAGAAGCAACTTCTGAAGAAAGTCAAATTGGGTCAAAAAATGGGGTTATTTCTGGGTAAGTCAAAATAATCAATTTTCAAAATATGTGTCAAGCAGTGGCTTTGGCTTAGAAAGTCACTCTAACAGAAGCACCTCATGAGAAATAGGCACTTTTCTAATCCTTGAACTGTGCAAGTTCATCAAGAGCGTCAGCCTAATGGAGGAAGGCTTAACTATATGTGAGAGTAGCAATTCCTCATAAAATAACGCATCGTGTGCTTTGGGACCATCAATGCTCACATCTCTGAGAACTGCAGGACTATTAAATATAGCCATGCGTCAGCCTACTGGTTGCAAAGAATAGGGCACACTATGAATAAATCAATATCTGCGCAGGATGGGGCTGTACTATGGGAGCTGTTACAGGGAGAGATGTCGCACGTTTAGTTAAATGCTGGCAGGTTGCTCAGTCCTGCCCAGGATGCTGTAACAGAGACAGTGCCATCTCCCAGGACTTGCACTCTACGTGTCAGGCCTCGGAAAGGCAGGATGTGGCTGAGAAACCTGGAGGAGGGATTTGTTTGGAATTTTTCTAATTATTTAAGGCTTAACTCAGCCCTTACTCGTGTGCATTGCTCTGCAAAGCGTTTCACTCACCAGCAGGACTCATTTTGGCACAGGGCTCTCACCTCACGCTGCCCTGAAACACATAACTAAGAGTAGATAATGCCATCACCTTCTACCTGCAGCTGTCCAGAGGTTTCTGTGGGATCCTTAAGCCTGTAATTGGTGAATGGTGCACAGCAGTGACCTCAGTATGTAGGAGACCTCATGGTCCACCTGGGAAAAAAAGCACAAAAGCAGAAATAGCAGCAGTGCCTTATAGGGGTGCTTAAAAGCTAAAGGTTGTGTCTGACCACAAATCACTGCTTTGCTCGCTCAAGAGAAACGCTAGCACAAGGCACTAAGGAAAGGAAGCAGAAGTATCAGTGCCTGCTTGTATTTCAGGAGGGGCAGGGGAAACAGATATGGATGGAGACGCTTCTCCTGGAGACCTGCATTAGTGGGTCTGCACTGGACCAAGCACGGGCAGGATCAGTCCTATTTCAGCAGCCCACATCTCCAAGTTGTCTCTGAGGAAGGGGCAGTGCAGATGGCAAACGTTTCCATCTAGGGACAAATGAAAGCCTGGCCACCCCTCACTCTTCATGCAGTATTTCCACTGCGTTTGTGACTTTATGATGATTTGTCCCTGTTTCTACCAACCCCGTGACTCAGGACTTGGCAAATAGGAACAATAGAAAATTATGGCACCAATGCCTGGGTTTGTACAGCCGGCAAGTTGGGTGCAGATTGTTTTAGGGGCAGAAAATACTGCTGAAAAAAGTTTTCCTTTAATGTAGAAACATCTCACTCCTAGGTCACACTTGTAACACACTCAGTAATACCCACTAAGTTACCCAGGCTGGTGGGTAGCCAGTGTGTCTGATACGAGGTCAAAAGGACGTGGTCTCGCACCGTCCAAGGGGATAATGCAGCATTTTGCTTTTTCTTTTTTTGTGTTTCAGGCTGGTGGAAAAAAAAAAAGCTTTTCCAGTAACTATCAATATTTGGAGGCTGCTGCCCTGTGGGCAGATGCACTGTACAGCTTTCCAGCTCTTCTGCCAGGGAGTAGGTTTACAGCAAGAGACTGGATTTTCTACAATAGCTGATATTTATCCCCAGCAATGCTATACTGTCCTCTCCTCTAAAAGTCTAGGACACCTTATCTAACCCAAATATCCACTCCATGGGGACACAGGAGACAATGCTGTCCTTTCCTGGTTGTATCTTATTTTGCTGTAAGCTCTCTCCGATTATGTGGTGTGTTAATCTTTGCACCTCTTTCTGCTGCATTTATTGTGCTGGCACAAGACACTTTGATTTAATCACATCATGAAACACAGATGTGCATAAGAACAGTTCTTCATCCCTTCAGGAACACATGTGTGATGGGAACAGCAGACATAGGCCCTCAGACTAACCCAGAGCGCTCACTGCCTTGGAGATTGCTGGGATATGCGAAAAAAAGCCAAACAACAGAATGCCAGGACCAAAAATACCCCACACCTCATCCCCATGGTGTACGATGTACCTAACAACTAGCTCTTTCAGAGTACAGCCATTAAAATAACGTACAACAGCTTTGCTGGCACCGAACGCAGTGTTTCCCAGGTATCGCTGACAGCCAGCTGACACTTGAGCTCTCTGCGCTTCTGAGAGAGGAGAGGCTGGACTCTTTTTTCTTTTAATTGGAACTGCTGAAAGTTTATTTTGTTGTTGTTATCACTTTCTGGTAAGTGTCAAGCAAAAGGACACGAAGCCAAACAGAGGGGTTCCTGGAGAGAAGTGAGGACTCCAAATACCTTCCTCCTCTTCTGCTTTGAACCAAACTGAGCAGGGGGCAAGGGGAGTTGGTGGGGGTAGAGGCTGGGGAGATCACTAAACCCACTGGGAGCAGGCAGTCATCTCCCAGGGTCCCAGTGGCTCCTTCCACATCCATTTCACGGGGACCACAGGGCCCATGGGACGCTCTCCTCTCCCTCCCCTTCCAAATGATGGGTGGGAGAGACAGCAACCTTAGGGCTGGAGTTGGTGACCCCCCTTCCCTGTCCATAGGTGCCTTGCTGCATGGGTGGCGTGTTCCCAGGGGAGCCATGCTGGAGCTGTGGGAAGCGCAGGGGGAGAGGGGATGCTGGGGCAGGAACGGGTATGGCGGTGGGAAGGTGATCATCCCCTTGCAGGTTGCCACCATCCTGCAGTCAGTAGCAGGACAATCCTATCCCACGCACCTTTGCTGCAGGCTAAAGTACTTAGGGTAAGTACTTTTAGGTATTTATTCTCAGCACCATTTGACCAATCTGCAAAACAGGAGCAAGTGTAAAAAATCAGGCTCCTCTGCAATACATCTAATTCAGGTGACAGGCTGGATTATCCCCTAAAGCTTTTGGAGAAGCACTTTCTTCCCTTCTTTGACTATATAGGGAGACTCATTTTCAGCTCCCAAGTGCGTCAGGTTGGATCCAGGCCTTGGTTTCCAGTTCAGCCGAGCACTTTGGCATGTGCCGTGTTTTAAGTAGGTGCTTGAGACCCTGCAAAGTTCATAGCACTTAATCATGTATCCAGAGGTAAGTGGATACTTACGGGTTTTGCTAGATCAAAGCCCCGGCGCTGGGAGCAGACAGCTACAAATCTGAGATGCTCTGAGAGAAGCAGCTTCCTCTCTCGCACTCTCCCAGGGAAGGCACTCTCAGAAGAAAAAGTATTTTACTCAATTCCTCTATCAGTCTTCTGTCTCAGCCTCATCTGGGACCATCCTCAGGGGTGTGTGACTGTCTCTGGGAGACACACAGACATCATGACCGATAAGGAAGTCTGACTGATTAATGGGGTGGGGAATAAAAGCAGAGAAAAAATTATTAGCATTTGGGCAAATAAACATAATAACTAAGAAAAAGAGTTTGTTTCCATGGAGAGAAGATTCACTTCTGCTTCTGGAATTAATTTTTATGTAATACATGTTCACTTATTTATTTAGCACTGCAACAGAAAGTAGCCTGGTGATAAATATCTTTAGTGTTATCCAGGGTTTTGATTTGCAGAAGTTTCTTTATCAATATTTTCCTCAGAATCAGCATGATATAGTAAACACTACTAAATGTTATCTTTTTTTAATTTAAAAAGGAGGCATCTCTTAGGCCAAAATTATTTACAGAGGAAGGAGATAAAAGGGAGCTTTAGGGATTTCTTTATTCTATCAAGGACAAAACAAGGAGAGAGTCAGAATAGGATCAAGGCAAACAATTAAGGCTGCAAAGAAATGCATCGTCTCTCTTCTCTGGAAGGTCCCAATTCAGGAAGGTATTGCAGCATGTGCTGCATTTTTAGGAACAATTTCAGGGTTTCAAGTCCGACATAAACCTCAGTGTCCTGCCGAAGGGGTCTTCTGTGGAGACTGGATGGTCTTGGCAAAGATCCTTTAGTTCAGATTTTCATAGTGTTCACTTCTGTGGTCCAAAAGAATAGCGCGCAGACATGCACACGCAAAAGCACGAGTCATCGGGTTAAATTCTCAGACGTGTTTTATATGGGAGATCAGATCACCACCTTCTGGAGGTGCCTTCCTCTCTGCATCCACTCCAAGGGGAGCTCAGGTTAGGCTTTTTTTTTTTTTTTTTTTTTTTAAGTAACAAACAATGAAAACAAAACAGACCACCATGACCTATTGGAAATCTTGCAATATCTCCTGTTCCCCCAGCTCCCAGGTGGGAGTTCCCATTAGGGCTGGATTAGGCTAAATCAGATTATGCACCACAGACAATGGTGTCTGCAAGCTGTGGACAAAAGGTGTCAGGGCAAATCTCTCAGACCCACTAATATTGTACTGCAGCAGGACTGTGAAACGAGTCCCCTAAATCAACACTGCTCCTGTGGGCAGGCTGTAGTGTAACAGATCAGAATCAGGCCGTGCATATTTTGTGTTAATTGAAATAAACCTTTGTGAACACACCTACATCTGTCTCAGGTGAAAATGAAGGGCAAGTGCCTGCTATACCAACCGGCATCTTTCCCTGATTATTTTCCTTTATTCCTGCATTTCATTTATTCTACCTTCTGTTGGCAGCCACGGAGCAAAGCTGCAGGGCAAATGCACATTTTGGGCAAAGTACTGAATTTGGCCAAGCCTCACCAAGACTGTCCCCAACCTTTCAAGTCTCATCAGACTGGCACTGGCATTATAATGCCTGGAAGTGCAATTCACAGAATCACAGAATCACAGAATCATTAAGGTTGGAAAAGACCTGTAAGATCATCAAGTCCAACCATCAACCCAACACCACCATGCCCACTAAACCATGTCCCACAATGCCACGTCCACACGTTCCTTGAAGACCTCCCGTGATGGTGACTCCACCACCTCCCTGGGCAGTCTGTTCCAGTGTTTCACCACTCTCTCAGTAAAGAAATTTTTCCTAATACCCAGCCTGAACCTCCCCTGGTGCAACTTGAGGCCATTTCCTCTTGTCCTGTCACTAGTCACTTGGGAGAAGAGACCAACACCCACCTCTCTGCAACCCCCTTTCAGGTACTTGTAGAGAGCGATGAGGTCTCCCCTCAGCCTCCTCTTCTCCAGACTGAACAACCCCAGCTCCCTCAGCCGCTCCTCATAAGACTTGTGCTCCAGACCCCTCACCAGCTCCGTCGCCCTTCTCTGGACACGCTCCAGCACCTCAATGTCCTTCTTGTAGTGAGGGGCCCAAAACTGAACACAGTATTCGAGGTGCAGTCTCACCAGCGCCGAGTACAAAGGTACAATCACTTCCCTCGTCCTCCTGGCCACACCATTTCTGATACAGGCCAGGATGCCATTGGCCGTCTTGGCCACCTGGGCACACTGCTGGCTCATCTTCAGCCGGCTGTCGACCAACACCCCCAGGTCCTTTTTGGGGTCCAGCTGCAAAGCAGCAGGAGCAATGCAGGAGGAGCATTTCAAGCCCCCTTCTGTGAAGGGCTCTGTGGGGTTTGGTGATGCTGCAGCAGTCTGAAACACCCATTGCTGGAGATTTTCCCTGTGCGTGCGTGTACGAGTGTGTGCGTGTGTGCGCTGTGTGCATAAAGTCTTCTTTCTGAAGCTGCTTAGATAATTGCAGAAAGTATGAAGCTTCACAGGCCTTGCTGAATTAAAGCTTCTAATTTTTTTTTCCCCTTAAAGCATAACTGTGGGTTTGGTAATTTATAGTTTCGCGTTAAGATAGTCATGAACTATCTGGGATGGTTTTTATGACTAAAGCCATTTATGTACGTTTCTCCACTTTAAATCTTCCTCCCCCTAACAAATGACACTCCTGAGCAGGCATGGGCTACTAGATTAAGCAGTTGAAAACTGTGGTCTTTAGCAGTCCCTTGAATAGAAAATCCCACTTGATTTAAATGCTTACAGTTGCCTAGTCATAACTGTTAGCATAAGAGTAGTTACTTTAGACTAACCCTCTCTTTAAAAGAAGATGCCCTTATTAAGGCATTTGGAAGCCAGTACAGTCTTTTCTGTCCTCTCAGCTTTTGCACAGCTGAATCCTGACCTACATTACGTCACCTAACCTTGAATTTGATGTAGACCAGGGTGAAATCTGGCTTATCGCCTGTCTTATAAACATGGAAGGCCTGAGAGCATTCCCCCCGCCTTAAACCTGAGCTGATGTCACCGTATTGTGTGTGTATTATTCATGTCAGAGACTTTTTCAAAGAAACTTGATGCCCAAGAAAACGACAGGGCAAAATCTACCAACCATTGAATCCGCCTTTGCTGGGCAGTGCTAACAAAGTTGCCGAGTAAAATGGAGAGACCATTATCACTATCACTATCACAATGCAATCAATACCCAGTGGAAAATTTGTCCTCCCTCTTGGATTCTTGTATTATTTAAAAAAATAAAATCAACACAATCTTTTGCAGTAGAGCAGCTTTATATACTCTGGATCAAATGGAATTCACATACAATACATTTTTATTAACAGATGCCAGATTTTTGGTCCCTCTGGTATAATGACGAGATATATCTAACCCTTCAGTGGCAAAACAACTGTGAACAAAAATGGATGCAGTAACTTGGCCAAGTTTTCTTTGCTCCTCTTTCTGAGATGGGAGGAAGTAAATACACCCTAAAGGAGGCAAGGACATGGTCCTGCAAACCCAGAGGGTGTATTCCTGGAGATCCCCACGCTCAAAAGGCCAATGGATGACAAGTCTCCAGAGGTTGCTGAGAAAATTTTTTTCACTGTTACTGCTCATAATTTTGGCGCACGCTGACATAGCCAGAGCCAGGGGTGCTTAGCAGGGTATGCAGCACAGGCTGGCTAAGCTCCTTCTGCTCCCAGTGTTCAGAGGCTGTCCTAGCAACTGCCGACAAATGCTTTGGGCATCACCAAGAGGACACCATGGCAATGTCCATGTAGAGGAATTATCTCACCCATAGGCTTCTCCCTCTGGATATAGCGGGAGGCCTGCAGGAGCAGCGTGGAAAACTCAACGTGGAGAATTTCTGATCTCCCCCAGATAGTCAGAACAGCACTATTGAAAAGGGATATGGAATAAAACCAAAATACAACAAACCAAAAACATTTATATCCCAGTTAACCCTGGCAAAGTTAAATTTCTAGTTGGTTTTCCAAGGAAGGCTGTCCCGGTAATCTCGGCTATACCTCAACCCTTGCAGACTGTGACAGTGGGGTGCTGTGCCCTACCGCCAGTGTAGTGCAGGGCAGAGGCAAAGGGACCCCATCCAAGGAGCAAAATGAGGGCTGCTGCCAGCCCAATGCCTCCTCTCTCCAGGTTGGTGTTGGACCGTCTGAGCTCCTCTAAACAGCCCCACCACCTACTGTCCCTGACCCAGGAGGTCCTCCCAGTTTGGACATTCCCACCACAGGAATCCTCTGTGCATTAATGCAAAATACTGCACTTTGGCAAACAAAACAGCACATTTTTCTCATCATTATTTACTCTGAAACATGTGCTTTGGCGAAGAAGTCCTCTTTATTTCTGTGAAATCCAACTGAAGAAACAGAAGATAAATGAGTATGTCTAATACTGCAGCGCAGTTTAGAAATATGGTCCAGTCTACCCTCTGATGCAAGACTGCACCATTTTTAAACCTTGGCTAGAGATGCTATATTGTCAAATACACATACACAAAGGTCATTAGAGTTCAGTCTGATTTTTTTTTCTCTTTTCTAGCAGCTATTTAAATTGGTGCTTGAAAAAATTTACTACTTTATGCTCAAATTATATTTACATTTGAGCATAGAATTTCAGCATGGGCAGGGGAGGAGAGTGTATTTTCTTTATTGCAAGCCATCGATGGTTTTCCAAAATGCTTATTTCTCAGAAAATTTCCACAAACTTTCCATTGTGATCAAGAGACACTTATCTTAAACCACTTAGCTGACACGACTGCACAGTAGGTCACTCTGACCACATAAGAATATTTAGCCAGGAAGAATAAGGGGGAGGATTATGACTCTGTCCTCAGTACTCCTGACATGCCGGCCCCAAGAGCTGTGACTGTATAATCTGTCCTTCAGTGTATTTACATTCCTGAAAATGCAGGCAGTTTAAGATGTGTTTTAAGCAATTTGTTGGAATCTAGTAAAAGGAAAATCTTTTAACGGATCCGCTGCAGTAATTCCTATTTATTTTATCTTCCATTTTCTTTTTTTGCAGAATTGTGAATGTTGATGTTGAGACAGAAACAGGACTTTATTGGGACTGCCAGTGGTTCAAAGATGAAAAGGCCTCAAGAGGCTCTTTGTTATCAAATTCCACTTACCCTCCCTGTTGTAACTTTCATCACAGCTGAAGGGATGGTGCCAAAATCTGACTTCACTTCGGAAAGTGCCAGGATACGCCACTGGAGTTGCAACAGAAGAAAGAAAGTGGGAAGGAGACAAAATTCAATGCAGGCTGTGGCCCAGGAGAAGGGGGAAAGGCTGAGGGAGAAAGAAAATGGTTTAGTGTTGCTTCCCAAACCTTCCCCAAAGTTGCTAGGCAGGTGGGGGAGACAAGGCCAGTCCCGCTCTTTCCAACAAGTACTTTTCAGACCATTTTTCCTGCCAAATGGGGAAAAAGGAAGAGTTCCCACCAAACCACTGCAAAGTCTGCCCTGTCTTTCCTTGCCAGCTCCCTCTTCTTCTGTAAAGCAGACAAGAAATTTCAGCCCAACAGCAGCTGAGCAGGTAGCATGCTGCTATTTCCCTGAGCATCTCAGAGCTGGACAAATCTTATTTTTCTTCACCTCACTTTCAGCCCACTGACTATGTGTTGCTGTTTGGAGAACAAGCTTTTGGGGCCAGGGATCACTATTTGCCCTATGTTTGACAAGTGTGTACAGCAATGAGAACCCCCCAAATCTATATTTGTGTGTAACCACAATAGTGATGCTAATAATAATATCTGAATGACCAATTTACAAGCCAGCACCTTCAGGACTGACAAGAAAGTTTTGTTGCCTCTGGTCTTAGGTACCAATAGGAGATCCTTCAGAAGGTCTGGTTTTCCAAGTGTAGATGCTCAACATTATCTCAAGGTCAGACTCTTCTTGCTCTCCACTTAGGTTTTGCCCAAGATGGAACAGCTCTGATTACTAATCATTTTAGAAAATCGTGCCTTATTGTGTTTGTTCCTCAGTTTTTCCTGATTGTGCAATGGAAATAAGACTGCTTACTCCACCGTGATTTCTCAAAGTACTTTCAGCGACTCCAGCAAAGGCCATTTGTGAACAAAACATTATTAATATTGTGAAACGATGAATAATTGATATGTGCCAGCTGTTACCACATAAACTTGTGTCCTTGGGCCTCTTTATACTTGATAGGTCTGTCAAGTTAAAGGTGAGGTGAATTCAGAGAGCAATAGTTATTGAATAACACATAGGTGAAGACTCTTTTTTTGGTAAAAAGAGAGATATTTTTGACTAGTACACCAGCGGAAGATTCTGGTAACTGGGAATAACAGTGTCCACACATGGAGTTACTCAGGGATAGTTATTTCGAGAACAACTACTCCTTCAGGGCTATTCTGGAATAACTTCATGTCTACAGCAGGGGGAAGCCCCTGATTAATGTAAGGCACCACAGTGCAGAGCATCCTGAAAACAGCTATCTATCTTGCACACAACCAGCCAGTAGTGAACATTGTGCTCCATTTCATTGAAAATAAAGCTGCTATTCTGTTTTATTGAAAAATCATGGGCAATTTTGCAAGAGATTTTCTGCTGCTATGTTGGATTCTGTAAGAATGGAGATAGAATGAATGTGCAGCTCGCCTGGTGTCCTTCTTCAGAGGTGGCCAGGAGCAGACACCTAGAGAAGGAGCCTCAAGCAGACGAGCATGACATCTCCAGTGGCACTTGCCTGAAGCTCCTGCTGGCCATAGCTCAGGGATTTCCTGCTCTCTTGAAGACAACTTTTTTGCATCTTTATGTTTACTAGCTCTTGAAGGAATTTTCCTTCACAGCTTTGTCTAAACACTTTTGAATAAATTTATACTTTTGGCATAACACCCCGTGGTGGTGGTAACCACAACATTTATGGCATCACTTCATTTGATGTCCTCTGGTTTGCAGGTGGTGGAGCCTGGGTAAAAATGCCCAGTTCTCTCCTCAAGCCGCTCAGGTAAACCAGACCTTTCTCATTACCTTCACAGGGAACTGGATCATGCTCTAAATCTGATCACAGAGAGAGTCCTGCAGCCCCTAGAGGAAAACCTCCACCTTGCATTCTCCTGCCTCATGACTCAGCTGGAAATGGAATCAGTTCTCCTCTGACCCAGACTTACTCGTAATCACTGGGAATCTTTTACTGCACTTTAAAGGAAGCTCTTACCTGCTAACAGCATTTTTCCCACTAAGTGCGTGGAATTAGCTATGCAATTTGTCAAGGAACATAAATAATAGTAAGACATATTCGGTGTCTAAAACGGGTTTATATCCCATGCTTTCCTCCTGCTCGCTGCTGCAAAATTTACATGCTACTTCGTATTTCAGTACCTGACAGACTGGGCTTGTTTAAGGCAGCACCCAGAGAAAGACAAACATCTTTTGTTTGGTGCTTATCTTCTTCCCTCTTGCTCTCTCTCTACCCCTCTCTCTTGCTTGAGATAAGTTCACAGCTAATCATGAGAGATGTCAGATAAACTTACTGTGAATTGAAATCCTGCAAGGCTGAAAGGAGCACTGTTGTTCCTTTCTCAAGCAGGTATTGTATTTATACAGTCAAGCGAACAGGCGATGCGAAAAAGATAATTCCCTCAAAACTTGGCCCGTAAAACTCCCCAGAGAAAGATAAATGATATTTAATTTTATTTTTTTTTTTGCTTGATGTAGAGCCAGCAACATGCCCCTGGTGCAAAGCAGCTATTATAATCTGCTTCCCTGGCTTCGTAAATGCCTCAGGTTTTGGTCTGAAGCATCCAGGCATCCCTCGTCCACGGGGGACGGCAGCCCTGGCAGCCCTGTGCCATTTTCACTACAGGCAGCTCACAAAGTTACCCAAACACCTGCTCATGCGTGATTTATCTTAAATAAATGGGAGCCCAACTTTAACACTGATGGAGTAACCCACTTCTACACCACTCTGGGAATGAAATCTATCCCTGTCTTTTATATAACAACTAGACTTCTGCTAGGGATGCAAAGAGTTAAAGGAATGTTACTAATGTTTCACACATTGATGCCTCTATAAACAATCCCACTCCATTGAAACTGATGAGGTTTGATATTGTTGTTTGGTGTACAACAATGATCTCTGGTTAATTAGTAATATGTGGTTTTCCTCCACCTGTTTGCTCAGTTTGACTGAAACGTGAGGAATTATTTAAATTGGAGACAAGAAGATGAATGACAGCCCTGTTTTCGTGGGAAGCTGTGGGTATTCCAGCAGTGATTTTGTGTTCGTAATGAATAGTGATGGGGTGTTATTACACCTAAGCCCTCCCTGTACTGGCCACTGTACACAGAAACACAGCAAGAGGGCCGTGACTTAGATCTGCATGGTCAACGAGCAGTACTACATGGGAAAAGCAGAAATGCTGGGGGAAAGGTAAAACTCAAAACAGATTTGCATTTGCCCTGAGCTGGCATTTGCTCCAGCTTTGCTGCACTGAATCGTACCGCTGCAGTTTCCAGCTCCATGGCTTTGCATGTTGCTGTGTCATTTCTTTATGGCCTTGTCTGCCTTTCAGCAGCCACTTATTTTGCAATGCCAAATCCCCGTAAGCCTTACTAAAGTCAAAGCAGGTTCTTCCAGCATAAAATGATGCCAAGTCTCTACTCAGCCGCAGACAAGGATTCAGACCCTTATTGATTTTAAACTGTCCTTATCTCAGTACTTCTCCAAGTGTTGGAAAAAGCTGCAGGCTGTTGTTCTCTGACTGTAGATGGAGATACTGCCTGGCCAAATACCGTCCCCAGCCTGCATTACAAAGCTTCCCTAAGATCAAAGCAAACAGCAGGACTGAAAATATAACTATGGTCATATTAAGCAATGTGAGGAAAGACTGCCGAGACCAAATCTAGCCCTGCACAGAGCACGAAACCTTCCCTGTCACAGGCCGATGACATTTCACGTAGGTACTCTGCTAGCTGCCGACTGCTGCTCCATGTCTTCCAACATGGTTGCAGCTGAAGCTGCTCTGCGAGCAGAGGCTGCATGGGCCGAGCGCGGCATCTTCCTTCAGAGCTGCCCTGTGATGCTCTGAAAGCAGCAATTTCAACCTGTACCAGCTGCCCATAATGACCACTGCATGGGTGCATCCTGGAATTACTACTCTACGTCACTTTATTTAGGATGGCGTCCTGCAGCCAAGCGAGAAGCACAGTAGAAATGGGATGTCTATTTTTGATCCAGCTGGAAAATCCCCTCTCACTGCACAGACTTGCTATTCCTAGCTGATGCAGTCTGATGGGGTGAGGCTCCTGGGATAAAATACTCGGACTAGGTTGAAATACGGCCAGTTAGTAATTACTTGAAAATTATCTTTAGCAGCCAGTTCCTGCGAGGTGCAGAGCATCTGCCCATCCCATCAAAGCCAGTGTGCCCAGAGGCTCTCGGCACCCCCAGGGGAGCAGATCCCCTCCTTCTTCCCGGGTGTAAACCCTCCCGACTGATGCTAGCCCGAATCTGCCCCTAGATTTGCAATGCCAGCAAGTTTCCAGTCAAGCATCACTCATCAAAGGCTTGTCCCTTCTCTTTCTGACCACACTTGAGACACGGAGCTAACGCACAGAGAGGGATCCTATTTATAAGACATTGTGTCATTTGGCTAATTTAAAAATGGCATTTGTCAGCGAAAGCAGTAATTTTTTCAAGATGCTCACAGAGGGCTCCTGAGCAAATAGCCCTGAAAATTACAGGCCTATAAGCCTCACTTTGACTCAAGTAACTTGACGATGTTCGCTGCAGAGCTATTTGGGGATGGCTATTTAAACACAGCGAGCAGTTCATTATCATTTGTGTTTTCCTGCTAAGCTTTCACTCTTTTGTTAAATCCACTTCAGTCCCGGATTGAGACATTCACAAACCTGCCAGGTCACTCCTGCTTATCTTTCCCATGACACCCCCCGTCCCCCAACGAGCCGAGGGCCATGTCAGTGCGTTTCCACATAAAGCAATTCTTCTGGCTGAGCGGAGGCATTTCCCCCATGCCTCTTTTCGGGGCTGGTAGCCCGGTTTCAGCACAGACAGTATGACAGATGCAGGGTGCATTTCCCAAGCAGAAAAGAGATGGAGGCTACGGGCTGAATGTTAAATGTGCCATACGCCCAACATAAAAACAGACCAAACATGCTTATGAGATTTATACTAACGCTTACTTTCTCCGGCTGGTCAAAGGTTCAGGCGGTTATAATAGTTTCCCAAGGCACGTTGACTGTGACAGATTTTAAAGAAGAGACTCCTGAAGGAGTTCAAGGCATAAATTGAATTACAGTATGCTTGGCCTGCGGTTGCTAGGGAGATCCCAGAGCCGAGGAGAAAGTTCCTGGTGATTTTTCACTGTTGTTTGAAGGCTGTGAAATTAAGGCTTTGTGCAGCACTCACCAAGACAAGGCTGTGGTTGGCGTTCACCATTGACATCAAGCCGGATTGGCCCGCAGAGGGCAAATTTTTATGAAACAGATATGACAAAGCAGCATTTTGATCAAGTCATCGGTCTCTTTTAAAAGGGCCACTTTCGCTTTTATTCACACCGTGTGATGGACGTTCCTATTTAAACACTTTCAGCTGCAGAGGCCTGAACCTCAGCCCAGGAGCCCAGGCTGCCCCGAGCTTTGGGAAGAGTATGGAGTGGGATCAGGGCTTCACAGCTAATCCCTTTACCTCTGGCGTGGGTGGAAGCAAATTCCCAGCATTGAATCCACCAAACTTTAAAAGAATTCAAGTCTGGGGCTGTGTTTTGCAGCCAGTGTCTAATTTCAGCTCATCACATGGGCTTGGGCTTTTGCAGGGTTCAGGAGGGATAAATTTCAGCTCTTTGGGGTTTCAGAGGCCCCTTCAAAGAGGACAAGGGTTTTTTCCAAGGGAGCCAGTGGCCAAGCAGTGACAAATGGGGGTTTTTTTGAGAGAAGATCACGCAGAGCCACCTGCAATCCCCTGAACACTCTCCTCCGCTTGCACCCAGCCACGTGTAACCATCACCTGGACTCAGACAAGTTTTCCACGGGCTGTGCTTCCCGTGGGCTGTGCTCTCCATGGGCTACGCTGCCAACAGCATTATCAAAGGCCAGCTTTGGCAAGAGGCAACCTAGGCAGTGGCCAAATGTGGCCCAGGGCAGCCTGACCTCCATTTCCCCCCTCCCAGGGGTACTCTGCTGAAAAGGTCCCAAGCTGTCAGGAGCTATTGGGTCACTACTATGTTTTCAGTACCTCCTCCCAACAGTGCGGCCATTACTCTTTCCATCCCAGGATCATGGAAATGTATCTCCATGCTACAGAAAAGCTGGGGACTGAACAAATAAAACCGGATGAAGGAAATGGTGTACTCTCTTAGGGCTCTGGAGAGCTGGGGTCATGTCCTAGCTCTGCCATGGGTTTCCTACATGAACTCAAATTGAGCAAGGGCTACATACACAGTGCTAAATAACACAGCATTGTGGGACAAACTCAGGCCCTGGACAACCAATCAGCCTCACGGCTTCATGGCTAGCAGGCTTCCCGGCTGGGTGTGGACCAAGCCCAGCCTTGGTTCTGGGGACACTTACCTCCCTGGACCACGCTGGGAAGACAGCCCTGCATGGGAGTGTGACGGCACCAAGTCTGGATGCCAAAGTCCATGCTTTGTTCTCTCAAATACACCCTCATGTCACACTCCAGGGCTTGGACCACACTATTTCAGTATTACGCTATAAACAATAGCACTGTTGTGTCCTCAGCTCAGCCCTCATATGTATTTGGACACTGTGACCTGGAAACACACAGAAAGGAGCTATATGGCATAGGACCACTTGGAGTTTAGAGGAGAGCCAAGGCAAAGAGCTGTAAAGCATAGCTAGAGTTAAGCAGTATGGACAGAAACCTGTCTATCCAACTTGGCTTCAGGAACAGGGACCATTACCCACACCTCTTTTTTTTTTAATCAGTATAAGCATAGCCACACTCTGAAAACATGGTGTCTAAAGCAGCTGTGACTATGGTACATTCTGTTTGATTTCTGGCCACAGAAGTGTTTCAGATAGACCTGGTCTGGGTATGGTTGGCACATGTGTGCTCTGTGTGCTCTGGAGGGTGTGTCCTGGCCACCTTGTGTGATAACCTTAGGCAGTAGAGACGTATTCCTCTTCTACCATCATTCTGCCTTTCAAAAGAGGAATGGGTTTTTAAATACCCTGGGGTAGGAAATTTTGTTTGGGTTTAGATCCTTGTAGCACGTTTGTCCATATCACAAGGCATCACTGAGTTTTTTTCAAATAAGTCCTTCTTTCCACTTACAATTTTCATATGCTGCCAGTTCTGTATGGGGAATTGTTCATGGCAGCTTTTGAAGGCAAGGAATAATGGACGGTCATGCTTGCAAAGCAGGTACTGAAGGAAAGAGAAGACTAAACAACAAGTGAGGGGCCTAAATCCCAGAGCCATCACCCCCAGCAAGCCCAAGCTAGCGCCAATATCCTGTGCTCAATGGGACATGCCAGAAGTTTCTCAGACCTATATGCAAAGCTGAATGTTGCCAAATCACGGATGCCAAGACCCTCTCTTGTGACACTCTTAGAAGAAGGCGAGAAAGACAGAAGGATAAAAGTGGAGTAAGAGACTTGCAGAGCTGAGTCTGCTGCTCCTGCTCTCACTGGAGGGATGCTATTTGGGAGAAGGAGCGGCTGTCCCACAGACATCAGACTTGCCCTTTCCCTTCTCTTCCCAGCCAGCTTTGAGTCTCTTCACAGCCCTGGGCTGCTCCTGGACCAACAGGCCCTTTCTCAGCTGTGGGACACCAAGAACCTTTTTCTTGGAGACAAGTCACCTTAACTGGGAAAGAGTCCCCCCCTTAGCTTAACGTGACCCCCACCCAGAGCCATACCGAGAGTGGCCTGGTTAAAGCAGTTTCCAGGACTACAAACCCATGGGTATCAGACCAGTTATAATGTCGGACGACTTTGGCCAGCTATCGCTTGAGCTTAAGCAGCACCAGACAGCGTAGCAGGTAGCAGCTACAAATACTGCAAAGAGAGCTGGGATGAAAATAAACCGCCAGGATTAAAGTAAAGGAGGAAAAAATTTAAAAAATCCTAGCTGGAAACTTTATTTGCTCCAATTTCTCCTAAACCAATTTTCCTCCATCCTCTGACCCCATCCTAGAGGGATTGATGTTGCCCCTTAGCTAACAAGCCATTTGGCATGTTGCTTGGCATTTGAGGCCCAGCTGGACTTGTCTTCATTTTATAAAATAGTAGAAGAACTTCACAAACACAAAAACCCTCCCAGAATGAACCCCTCTATTTCTTGTGTTGGCCTATTGTGCACAAAAATGTCATCTCTGTTTGCTGAGGGGAGAGAAGTGAGTAAAATACAGATGAGGAGAGCTTGCTTTCACTCCAGCACTGTTTGCTCCGAAACTTTATGCAATGCAGATTAATGTTGTAGCACAAGACAGTTCAGATAAGGTCCTGAGATTATGCCTCATCCAAAAAAAAAAAAAAACAGAAAAAACCAAAGGAGGAATCTTGTTTGAGAGGGAGAAACCCCTGAAAAAAAAAAAACCAGCCCACATTTTGAGAAGTTGAAGCTGCAGCAAAAGGAAGGAGGCTTAGTGGAAACAAAGGAAGCAGACAGGGAGCTGTCTCAGGGTTAAAACCACACAATATTGGTGGCACACGGAGAAGTCACCTGATGTACACACTGGGGGAAGAACCGAGTTCCAGTTCCACTGAGGTCTTGGTTTGCCAGCACCCACGGCCCTGCTCTGTTCCTTGCTGCAAATCATTAGCAATGCCAACAGGATTAAATAGACACGATAAAGCAGGCATTGTTCTTGACTTTAAGTCCAGACTTTCCTGCGGAGCTCAGCACTCAGAGCCCGCTGAGGATGCGGGCAAAAGCACGTGAACCTCTTCAAATGCTGCTTTTAAAAAAAGCATCAGTAGGTGTACCACAGTAGTCCCCATTTCTGCCTTTCAAGATCCTTCATACACAGAGATTTCTTCCTAGGACAGGCTGATGTTGGCAGTGCAAATTTCACCTGCAAATCCATAATAACCCTTTGATTTTTCATCTTTCGGTGGCCATATACCTGCCACTGGCCGCATTGCCTCTATCAGCACCAAACCGTGTCAAACTCTCCTGCACACCCTCTGACCTCGCTCCTAAGCCACATGCCCCCAGTGATGGTGATAAGTTATCAGCTGCAGATCTCAAAAGCAAGTCTACCTTACACCTGTGAGCGGTTAAAAATTTCCTGGGGAAGCATTTGTCTTCTTTGGAGGTGAGGAATAGTCCTAGAAAACGTTAATTTCATTCTAAGCAGTGATGCTTTGCTAGGAAAATGTATAGGTATACATTATATATGTATTATATGTATCATTATATGTATTATTATACGTACATCATACATACATACATAGATACATGCATGTATATGTACGTGTGTGTGTATGTTTAAAGTTTTTAAACATTGACAGCATTTTGCTTCTTTTTTCTTTCTAATCAATACCCCAGAAAAAGGCAGTGAACTTTTCTGGGGAAAGTCCTTTCCCAGAGTAACAGCTGTCGCTGAGCAATTCCCAGCCATAGCAGATTCCTCGCCTCCCAACAGAGGAAGCCGAGGCAGGGAGAGGACGAGCAAAGAGCCAAAGGCAGGAGCTGCGGCCTATGGCCAACGCCACCTTGGCACCTCAATCTCCAAGCCATGCTCACTGTCTTACAAGACCTTGCCCGTGAGGGCCATGTGCTGGTCCAGATATGGTGACCTCCCCTGATTGCTCCACCAACCTGCACATCGACAGCTTCAATGTGAACCGCTGCCTACCTCGCTGCTATAAACCTCAAACAAATCTTTGGTTTTGGCCTCCCTGTTACACAGGTGGAGAGAGATCCCATTACACGCTGCTGGGAACAGCTCGTGGCTGAGTTTCTCAGTGCTGCAACACCTTTATCTCTCTTTCATTAATTTCTAATCTACCCCTTCCCCCCATCCCTATAGTTCTGGATGGAGAAACATCTGCAAATAAAGAAGGGATTTGCTCTTGTCTCTTAAAAGAAAACCCCACATTAGTTTTCTCTTTCAGTTGTTATTGTTGTCGTTAAATGGGACAGATGCCACGCATTTATATTTTCTGATCCAAGCCATGCTGGGGACAATGGAATGACTTCCATTCATTCCTGTGCACACTGGACAAGTGGTAATACCTACAAACTTCATCTCCTTATACACTCCTTAATTTACATCATTTATTTTTCCAAATCACTGAGCTGGTCCATGCAAAAAAAGTGAACAATATATTGTGCACCAGGGTTTCTATATTTTCCCTTTGGGCATCTTTATCTAGAATTTGAAAGCCATTATTAAGTAATGCTTTCACTTTATTTTATGTTTTAAAATAATGAAGTCTAATAAAATTGATTTCCAAAGCCATTCAGTCTTAAATGTAATAAATCAAGCTGTAGAGAGATACTGTGTGTGCATGTCTATGTTTGCCAAATGCAACTAAAATTAATACCTCGATGTTTTACACTATTATAAAATGTGGTTTTATATTTTTTTAAATGCCAGCTTGATTAATTGGTCCCCTAACTGAACATTCAGGCTGCTACTGTGACGAAGAGTTTTGTGGGTTGACTGGGCAATGGATTATTATAAAGAGCTGAGTAATTAACTCTATTGGGAGTCTTATATCAGGCATTGGGGTTCAAACTAAGCCATGATGACTTGGTGTTAGAAATGAACCAAATGCCAGGGGGTAAATTCATACCTGGTATAATCCGCTACGCAGTCCACTGGAGTTACTGCAGGAAGGGGTTTTACTTATGCCTTATGTTTTCACTTGCACAGTGCAAAGGTTAAGGCTGTCAGGCCAGGCTGTTTGAAAGCTTAACGATTAAGTATTATCACTGTTTGCAGAGCCATTCTTCAAATGTTTTCAACATAAAACAGTTTATTAAATGTCTGGCAGACTTTCACTGAGAAATGCCAAGATGTGATTTCTCCCCTTCCTCGCTGTTATTTTAATACTTAGCACCTCCGCAAGCAAGGGGAGAGAAAGAGAAGAAAATCCCCAAAATAAATAAAGCTTGATACTCAAAACGCAGCTACTCAGAACTCCAGGAGGGATCCCATCAGAGATTTGCACTGGGAAGGGCTGTGTGGATCGGGAGTTGTCAGTCCGTGGCACCAGCCTACAAAAGAGACGTCCAGATCCCACAGAACACATCCTCTGGTAACCACCCATGAGCTCTCCAGTGGGGCATTGCTGCTTTGCATTACATTTCTTGGCATTTTGCTGATTTGTTTCAAACTTAAGGACAACTCCGGCCTGTGTGATGCTCTGCCTGGTCCATCACCTTAGGCCAACGGAGCCAGCCTTGCTCCCACCATGCGGTGGGACTGCTGCATTCTGTACATGGCACTGCCGAAAAGGCTTTTACAATGAATTCTAAGCCTCTGAAATGCCAGCAACCTGAACACCAGTTGATTCTGGCCCATCATCAGATAAAGAAAACACTTCTTGTTCCCCAGCAACAAATGATGATTTAAAATTTTTAAAACTTGTGAAAGAGAATGGAGAGGCCTCTGTATCCCTAAATAATTCCTAGGAGAAGGGGAGTCTGAAAGAAAGAACACCGTAATGGAGAAAAGTGGAAAGAAATTAAAGAGACCCTGGAGAAGCCTGAAATCTATTTTACAGATGTTGTTTTATTGTGTTGGAGAAGCGTTTCTCCTAAAAAAGAAAAGGCAGCATATCACGGAGAGATTAAAAGTTTGTAACTGCAACAGTGTAAAGAACCTGGGCCAAAGATTACGCCTAAGTTAAGGCATTGCTCCCAGGGGGAAAAAAAGGAAGTGGGAAATATTGGATACCTTCTGTGTGCTGTGGAGTGGGAGAACCTGCTCATGGCCTTCTGCATGGAGGAGAGGGGTGTTAGTGGGCGATTCCCACCGTGCTGAGACAGCAGCGATGCTGGGGGCTAGCAAGCAGAGATGGGCAGCCGGGCACAGCAAAGCAGGCAGCAGATATGGTACCCTCAGCTGAGGGTCTAACACCGTAAAAGACAATGACATGTGGCAGAGACTGGCTTTCTGTATCTGCAGCCCCACCGCTGTGTCCATGTCCTTCCTCTGGTGCCTCTAGTTCTCACTATGAAAATCTTGACACAGAGATGCAAATAGTTCTTTCCCCTCAAAGAGAAGAGGCCTTTCCCTGGATAAAGGCTACAGAATGGCCTCCTTTTTTTGCTGTTTTCTGTTTTTTTCATTTGTGATGTCTTTGATTTCATGAAGACATAATATCCCATGCTGACGCCTAGCTCACCAGAGGACTGCTGACAGCCGGCACGTCGCTGCTCGCTGCAAACTGACACCGAGTGTTTATGAAGCAGTGGCTTCCTACTAGTACAGGCATTTGCTACAGTCTTCCAGGAATTTGATCAGACTTTTAGTGTTGAAACAGCATACGAACAAGCATCCTTCCTTTCTTAATGTGGAGTACAAGGTAACATTTTGGTTTTTCAGTATGTAGGTCCTCCAACAACTTTGTCAGGACCCTTCAGCAACCAGGGCAAAGTGAGAGCCCCAGGGATTCAAATATTTTTTTTTTTTTCTTCCAAAAAATAGTTTGGAAATTCCAAAAAAGCTTTTAGACACAGAACAGAAACAGTAATGAACAACATACATTTCCAGATGTACTGTGTAGTTTCCTCTTCTGTACAGAATCCTGCACAGCAGCTACAGCCATTCTTTGGCATGAGTTTTCTTTAAAGAGGGCTAATTCTGTAAATTAAGCCCCAAATCACAAAACTTTACGTGACAGCTTGCTGCAGGAGATAAAAAAACTTTACAGTGACCAGTAAGTAGACTAAAATTCTTCCAGGCTAACCTCCCTTATCATTTCCTATCACCAAAAGTACAAGCGAATGCTGGATGCTACAAGGAGAAGAGGTCGTTGCTACACTTACTGAGAACACAGAACGTTGGACCCATTTTAATAACTTTGTTGGGTCTGTCTGAGACAGATTAAAGAAAACAATGATTTCTCATTCAGCAGCCTATGCTTGTTAAAAGAGAGATGCTTCATATTTTCTCAGAAGCATGCATCGTTAGAGAAATATCATGTCCCTCCGTCAGAATAAATTACTATGCAGCAGACATATGCTATTGCTATTGTGCTGGAAAAGAAGAAAGCATCTACTGCCTTCCATGGTTAACAAGTTAAAATGGATAAGGAAAATGAATTAGCTTCGTAGCCACTCTTTCAGTTTTGCCCTGAAAGCATAGGTATCTATGTTGGATTTACAAAAGGAAAGAGAAATTTAATTTAGAGGGAATATTTAATAATTCCACCAATGCCCGAGCAGGAAGAACTAACGAAGAAGGTAGGATATTTGATTACTTGTCTAGCCTGCACCATGCCAGCTAGAATATTTTTACCATGCTTAGTCCCTGGGGTCAAAATCTATTGACATACATTGACGTAAGTCAAGAATAAATCTGAGAGGCCCATGGACTTTCTCCTATTTTACATGAGTGTAAACAAGAGCAGACTCCCAGCCTGCATACCTGGATAGCTTCGTCTGACAGAGTTACAGCTGCAATCGCTGGAACGGTAATGTGACAGGGCAGTGTCCATGTCCCCCTCTGCACATGCGTGGGAGAAGAGAAACCACACAGGAGGGCCTCAACCCACAGCCCTAAAAGCTGCTGGGGTCTCCATGGTGGGGGCATCTGCAGGGGTGGTACAGATCACAGTGCAGTCTGAGTCACCACCAGTAATGCTGAAAGCCAAGAAAAACCTGGTTTTTTGACAGCTGGGAGAAGAAGAGGGAGTGCATAGCAGCTCCCTTTCCTTACAATGGGTCCCATGGATGTAACTTACCTTGAACAGGGAGATTTTTCATGAAAACCTTCCTCAGGTTGCAGAAAAGAAGGTAATGATGGTATCTCCCTTGTCTGTGGGTTAAACCTTTGAGGGAAAGAAGATATCCAGGAAGGCTGATTTAAGGAACTAAGGAACTAAGCGGGGGAGAACTTTCACTCAACTGACAGAGCCAAAAACCAAAAGTATTGCAAATGTTGCCATTTGGAAAGGCACTTCAGTGCCTAGATCCCAAGAAGTTATGCATGAACTGCTTGTGAAAACCTGGATTTAGGTGGCTATCAGACTCTTGTTACCTAAGCAGCACCCAGCCATGGTCTAGTAACAACTTTACTCTCAGACAGCCCAAGGTACACAAGAACTTATCGGTGTAGCTCCCACTTTGCCTTCAAAATATGCAAATATACAATATGCAAATACAAAATAAGCATTCATATGTACACATACAAATTATTGTGAGTAGCAAGCACAGATGTTTCACTTACAAATTTATAGGTTGATATTATTATCTCATGTCAAATGGGTATAATTCAGAACTGGAGCAGAGCCCGATCCTCATCCCAAATATGAGAGTTTACATTTGGAGTCACTCTTGTGAAACCAAGGACTTTTCTCTTAATTCACTCCGACATGGTCAAGATCAGAGTCTGACCCACCTGTAGCATGGAGGAGTGAAAAAATGAGATGCAAATCTTAGCTTGTTTCACTGCTGCGTAGATGCAAATGCCACATACTATGTTACGTGAAGTAAAAGTGCTCAGACATCGTCCTGCCTTATCAGACCTCCATACAAACACTGGATTTACGAGCTGCACATTAAGTCCCGTGATTTATGCTGCTTTCTCCGCTCAGGTTTGCTGCCTTTCCCCAGGGATTGTATCTGTGTCCGTAGGCACTTTCTAAGATTTCTTTGCACTACCTAAACAAAATGCCCTTTCATGAGGTCAAATACATCACATCAAGAAAGCAACTGTATTTCTTTCATAACGGTTTAAGCTCCGTCAGCTATATGAGGCTCAGTAGCTGGCCTCTGGAAAATAGTTAGCCCTGTGTGTACCAGAGTGATAAATTAATACAGAAATGTTCTTTTCAATTTAGAACTGCCCGTGTTTCTGTCGCTGGCCATAGGGCACCATGACAGGCGTACAAGGCCCCTCTGTTTGTGTCACCACCCTTAATGCAAAGTAGGTAAACTGTGACGCAGGCTCTATCCCAGCAACGTAGCAGCCTTTTCCTTTTATTTCACTCCTGAGGTGACATTTTGATGTGCTTAAAATGTGTTCAGTGCAGGTCCAGGAGAAAAAATTCAAGGAAATACCAACTCCCACAGTTTCTTCTGGTTTTCGTGCAATAACACGCTCTGAATGGACCTAGGAATTAATCAGCATCTGCAGAAGAACTGCACCTCACTTGAGTTTCCTTGGACAGAAATTATATATCTGGCAGAGGAAAGAGCCTCTATCATATTTTCACCCACCACTACATGTAAGCAGGATTTTATTGCCATGTGTGCTGCAGCTCAGGCTTTATTGCAACAAGGCATCTGGGAAGTCAGCATTTTAACGTTAATAGGCAGGACTCTGCTGCTTTGAAATAGTATATGTGTTATATGGGATGTGCATGCCATATCCAAATATGGAGGAAACTCAGAAAAAAAGATGTGCAACAGAAAAAAGATAATGATAAAGAAGGTTTTTCTGTCTCTAAGCACTGACACACCTTTCTGGTTGAAAGGGAGAAATATAAATCCATTCATTTTAAAAAATAATCAGCCATCTGGGCACTAGCCCAGTTTTCCAGTCCCTCATATTTATAGCTTACCTTACAAGTTATTTGTGTTTTTTTCATTACAAATACCCCAGCTTCTGGGGGCCAAAACCTTGACTAATAAAAGTAACAATGATGATAAAAAGTTAATGATGTGCTCATTTTATTTGTAGATTGCATCCCTATTCCCCACCACCTGTTCCTTCTGGGCAGCATCCAGAATTGCACTCAGGGACCTAAAATGTAGCTTAGGAAGAGTTTAAGCTCCTATGTTGAGAAGAATAATCCAAAACCAATCCTCTGAAAGACTTCAGTCACTTTAATGGCCTTTATTTGCTGATGAAAATGTTCTTAAGCTGTTTATTCAAGGTGAAGGAGGGTCTAGACATTGTGTCTTTCTGTCTTCATGGCCTGAGTGCTCAAACTGATAGTCATAACAAAAAGGTAAGCAGAGGAGAAAGGACCAGAGGTCTTTCAACCAAAAATAGGGATCCTGTCAGCTTCACTGAGGTATTTGATTTCAGTGCCTGGCTAAAGAACAATTTCAGACTCTGAACCCTTATTTCATGTAGGGGCAGAACAGTAGCCCTCAATTATGAGCAACTTCTAGGTAAGAAAGAGATTTTTTTTCCTTTCCATGGGCTCAGATGTTCCCCTACCCACTCCCAGTAAATCTCTCAGCATTGGAAACGTGGGGCTCACTCAGTCTTCCATGTTTTATCATTTTAAGGTGTTACAGCTCTAAATATCACAAATGCCTACATCTTTTGTTTGGATACAATGCCTACAGTGCTTTTTTTTTTTTTTTTTTGATTGTAAGGTGAGAAACACAGATAACATCTCTTCTCAGGCATAGGCAAAGTGCTTATTCTTAGTGATCCAATAATTTACATAATTATGTCATGAGAGAAAGAGGAAGAGGAGCTGGTGTGTTTTGTCTGTTGCACTTCTGCTGCAGAGGCAAAGTAAAGTAGGCAACAGAGTTTGCTTCTAATACATGGTCGCCATCCGTGAAGGCAAAACAAGCTGTCTGTAAGTAGCTGCTTATGCAGGTACATATGGACAGTAACATGTTCATCACACAATGCCCAGATCAGATATATTTGGTGTATTTTTCCCACTTTACAGCTGTGGCACGTGCAAAGTCCTTGGGCTAGTGTATAAACCCTTTCTGTCCAGAATGATCTTTTTCTCCCCATTGCCCATAGAGAGAGTCTGGACAATTAGTTCAGGTATGGATTCAGCATTGCAGATGTGAGGGTTATTGAGATGAATCCTGCCCATCATGCCTTCAAAATACTCAGTGTTCATCTGCAGTAGAAAGCAATGTGCTACCATTCATTGGGCATCTTGAATTAACGTGTCTGTCCTCTTTCAAAGCAGTGCAGGATAAAACCTCTGGGCCAGCTACTCCCCACTTTGCTGCCAGCGGAGTCCACAGTCATTTGCATCAGCTGAAGTAGTTTAAACCAGCACAACCACCAGTGTTTGCTGCAGGGAGATAGTTTATAGGAGAAAAAGCTCTCCTGTGGCAGTAGAAATGCCTGCAGTAAAAGACACCTATGGAAGTAAGTTCCAACTCTGCTGCAGAAATAGCAACCAGGTGCAAGTCAGGCCTGCACTGGGTTGAACTATAACAAATAAATAAGCTTTTCCTTCTGTGACAGACAGAAAGCTTTTGTTCTAGTCCAGCAAGAAGGACAAGGAATTCCCATCATTGTTTCATGCTTTTCCCCCCCCTCTCTTTTTTCTTTTTAAGCCCATTTTTCAAAAAGTAATTTTGAAATGTTCTGGAAAATGCAGGGGGTAGTAGTGCTAATCTATCATCCTCTTCTGATAACATTTAATTAAAAAACACAGCTATTAGTCATCTGCTACCCTACCACCAGGGCTGACCTGACAATATCTTAACTCACTGGTGAAAGAAAAATTGAGAAGATTCTTTTCCATTTTATTTTATTGTAGCAGCAGGGAAGCACAAGCGTATAATTTAAGGGAGGGCAAAGACAGCTTCTTCTGCCAGATTCTCAGGAGGTTAATCCAGGTTTTTTTAACATGAGAGGTTTTTTTCTGCTGTTGTAGCCAATGTGGTTGGTTTTTTTAAAAAAAAAAACAGAAATAGCTACCATGGAAGAAAGCTCTTGTGTGACCGAAGCTATCATCCTCCCAACAGAACCTCTGTAACTTGCACTTCAGCCTATGCAGAGTTAGACTTTTCCCCCAATGGAATGGGAAGCCATGAAAAATCAGGTTTAATTGTAATAGAGGATATTTCCCAGACCCCAATCGTTGAGTTGGCCATGGACTGACAAGATCTGGGCTCAGCTTGGCTCGAATGTGTCTTTTCATATACTTGCTGGCTGGACTCATACCCTAGTGGAGAAAGCTCTAAAGCCACAGTACCAGGAAATGGGCAAAAGGCGAGTCAAGATGGTTTTAATTTACACTCACTTGCCTTTCCTGTGGTTTAGCTAAAAATTACCTAAGCTGAAAGGTTCGGAATCCCATTTCAGAGGTTGATGAGAGACAGAAGCACAGTTGACCTTGAGACTTAAACTCATGACAAGGATAAAGGCCAATCATGACATTTGGGTCCAGATGCTGGTTCCAGGGTGGGAGGGAGATGCAGGTATAATTTCATTCTTGGTCCAGTTTCTCGGTCAGAATTAAGTAACACTGACCTTAGTCTGAAGTTGGACAGAACATCTGGGGGTGTCGTAAAACCACCTGAAATAAACAGTGAACTTGATGAAGAATGAAAGTCTCCATCACCAGATTGCAGAGGTGGAAATTGCCAAATTACTGAGCAGAAGAGATAAGAATTATAGAATGGGTGACCTAAATTATGAAGTATTTAGATGTGCCTTAAAAAATCAGTCCTGGGTTCACTTGCTTATTTCAGACCACAGCTCTGCCCTCTGGGCATGAATGAAAAGACAGGAGAACAGCCATTCTGTCCCAGACCAAAAGTCCATTCACTTGCTGACAGGATCTAGATGTAGCTGCTTAGGGAACCCTGGAAAAACAGACAAGTACAGTACAAACCTTTCCCCTCAGTACCTTCCCAGGGAATTTCAGTTTGCAGGTAGGTGCTTCCACTCTCAGAGGCTGCATCCACAGCAATGTGTTTAGTGGCCTTGATGAGCTTACCTTCCATTAGTGTGCCAAATTGCTTTTCAGTTCACTTAATACATTTGGCATTTGCAACTTTTTGTGGCAGGAGGCTCCACAACTCAATTCATTGTTCCCTGTGGCTTGTTCCTGATGTTTGAGAGGGAGGTGACCACTGTTCCTATTGCATATGTGTGTGGTTATGCACTGTGAGAAATGTCTTCTCTGCTTTCTGTGCTGAGATGTGGGAGGGGGAATATACTTAAAATGTCACCTTTTACCACACAAAGCTTTTTCTGGCTACTTCACACATGAAGTTTGTGAGCCCAAGGAGGTATTTGTAATGGATGAGCAATTCCACTACTGTAAATCTTGGCACCTTGGCATGGACAGAAGGATAGAAAGGGAGGTGGGGACTTGCAAGATAAGTATCTCACTGTCAAAACAAAACTCGTACTAGTTCAGGTTTCCCAGAGTGCATTCGAATCAGTCCCATGTAAGTCACAGGTGGAGGTTCCTCTTCTTGGGCATGCAGAATAAACACTTACACTTGGGAGAATGTTAAAATGGAAAGAAGAGGAATGACCCACTGAAAGCAATATTGCATTTTCTTTTTTTGGGTGACTCTTGAGCCAGCAGTGCCACAGAGAATTGAGACATTTCCTTCCTTCAAGCCTAGATCAGAAATTACTTGATGCCATTGTACTTCTATTTCCATTCTTCCTCAACAAGTTAGGCTATATCTCCATGGCAGATAAGGCGCAATCTTAAGTCACATTACGCTAACTAGAGTTACAGGAACAGTGAAGACAAGACCTTTGATAATCCACATTTAAGTGGGAGGCTGAGGTTAAGTGTGAGCTGTGAAACCATATGAAATCTCAAACCACCTTATCTTGTATTTGCAGCCACTATTTCCATTTACTTTCCTGTTATCCTTTGTCCTGAAAAGCTACTGGAAATCCTTGCACAAAGTAGAAGTCTAAGCCTAAGGCTCAGATGTTCGAAGGAATGTTAGATGCCTAATATGCATTCCATAAAATGTGAAGATGCCTATGTTAAACCAGAAATGGATAATGGTGGAAACAGCCGAATCCTTCAAGAACAGTCACTGGTCCCCTCTTTGTAGTATTTGATGAGGTGCTGGGGCTGCCATTTATGTCACCTAGCCTGCTATATGGGTCTAGTTTGAGACTGCTATAAAAAGAAGCTATAGTTTTACTTTGCTCACATAATTGCCAAATCAACCCAGCACCCAACTTTCAAGAAGAAGCCAAACCAGTCAGCAAAGTGTGACCACAACCATGCATCCCCTGGAAGACTATCACTGCAATATCTAAAATGAGAATGTGTAGCTACCTATCATTATTTTTATTATGACTCAAACTTGGGTTCAGGCTATTCACAGCCATTATGGTACTAACTTGTAACCTATCATTATGAACAGATTTTACAGCCTGCACTCTCTACAGTGTTCAATCCTTACAGAAACACATGATGAAAGATCCTGACAATGGCAGTGCTCTCATTCGCATCCCGAGGCTTCACAAACAAATGGCAAAGCCCTTTGTTCCCAACACACTGCATACGTAAATGTACTGGGCCGGAGTCTGAAGTTCACCTTACTTAAATTATCAGAATAGTTTCATGAGCAACAGAACATGGTCTTCTGGTGTCTTGTCATCAGCTGACCAGTGTATCTAAGAAAATGCGAGCTCTGACTAATGCCTCTCTGGTGTTTGAAGCAATCCAGCCTTCCCTTCTCTCTCATGTGAGGATTCCCTGGTGTGCAACAGAATTGTATTCATGCTACCAACTTCTCTGATGGGAAGACGATGAGGTTTCTCTCTCCCTTTCTTCTCTACAGAAACATAGGTTTTTATGAAACTTCTAAGAACCTGGTATCTTCAAAACCTTTATGAACCCGTCAGCTTTGGCTGACAAGGCAAAAGGATTCAAAAGTTATTATTGATGAAAAGGGATTTAAAGAGGGCCAGTAAAAACAGACAAGCTAAATACTAAAAAATCATCAGGGAAGGGGATGGTGGTGCCATTGCAGGGTTTCCCAGAGAGCCAGGAATGGTCATCTTTGTTTTGTATCTCTATTTTACGAAGGTTGAAATCACAGCAATGGACAGTTCAACTAGTGTGAGAGCCACTAACGCACAAACCAACAAACACCCTTCTTCCCTCTACTGATGTTGCTGAGAAAGGCAAGATTACAGCAAGAGCAGACTTCCCGAAGCCAACTGGGACTGAAACGCAGACATTTGCAACACTGAACTTAGGTAACTTGTGCATTTCCACAGACTGAGGTTTTCTGCAGCTCGTGCCCACCTGCATGCTGCTGTAGCCACATTGCTGTCAGCGCTTGGGCCATGCCATGTAAAGCTACCTCAGGTATGTGTCTCTGAGCTGTAGTCACACCTTTGGCTCCAGTGTAGACACACCTGAAAAGGCTTTTAAAGCCTGAGGCTCTCATGGGCTGTTGCAGGTCCAGCCCACAGCGTGAGGAATGCAGGGCAGCAACCCAGATGAAAGGCAACCCTTGCACCTCAAGCACATCACAAATGGGGCCTCAACTTGGCTTTGTACCATTTGGGACTCCAAGCTCTTATGAAGACATTCCTCCTGTGGCCCTTTGTTTTTGTGTAAACGCAAAACGCTAAGATTTGCATGTGCAAATCAGTTTTCCATGTGGAAAAGACATAATTACACATCCAATATTTGCAGTTTGTGGTCCTCAGTTGCAAGAGTATCAAACTTTTCCAGACCTAGCAGAAGCATGAAGCAAAGGCTTAAAACTCACAGATGTCCTATTATGGGCACAATTCTGCCAACACAGTGGTTTTCAGAGATGCTTCATTATTGTTTAACCAGCTCCAAGTTTTAAACGTGAAAAAGGTGAACTGATGCTCTATGTTTATTACTCTTCTTCATTTATTGGAGTGTGTGGTTTGGTTAAGAAAGTAGCTCTAATGAGATGAGACCACAGCCCACTGGTTAAAAAGCTAACAATAATCATGCTAATGTTTTATTCATGTGGGAATGTTAATTAAGATGCAGCTGTAATTACAGTACCATCATCATCTAGTGGCCTGGAAGTGCAAATGTTCTTCCTGACATATGGAATAATAGAAACCAGCTTGGTACAAACGCTGCTAACCAATACCCGGACAAACACTCGGCTACACACGTCTCCTGGCCCCCGGGGTGCTCTTCCAAAAGGCATCAGTCACTGCCACTCACACAAACTGTTGAAGACAAAGCTGCGTTTTGCATCTCCGGGCTTAAAAAAGATCACACAGCATCCCAGGATCGAAAACAAATAAACAGGCAGCTAACCTCAAAGTCCTCACTGACACCAGAACAAATGTTGGGAGCAAAAGTTACATGTTGGGGAGGTTTCTTTACATCCACCTTTCCTTGGAGAGTTTGTGGTGCTGATAAAGATGCCAGGCAGCAGGAGCTGTGCTTTCACGGCTGTACTGGGTGCCCTGGGGCCAGACCGCGCTGGCACATGATACTCATCTGAACTAAGGGGTGGTGTTGATACTCAGTTGCAGCTGGTATAACCTCTCCTCCCTCGAGAACAGCTCTGAGCAACACAACAGGCAGGAGCTACTCGGCATCGTTCTTCTCAGTGATTGCCTTTTCATAAATAGCAGGAAAGCAAAGAGCAGAAAATGCACTATTATTTACCCCTCTCTTGGCATTAAGCTGAGAATTAAATTAAATCTTACATGAGCCTACAGTGTCTCTGTGGATGCACTTCTGCTTTCCTGAAGACCTGGCTTAAACAGCAGCTGAAATCTAGAAAGGTCTGTGTGAAGAAGTATGTACCTAGCTCAAAATCTCTGTAAAACTTCCTTTTGTCACAGGTGCTACAAAAAGCCCTGTCTATGTTTAGCTTTTTGGCAAGCTTATTTTGCTATCCACCATTCTGACCAAAGCTTTTTCTTTGCTACACATCCACTGTCTTTGTCTTACAACACATCTATCATAAAGTTTCATATAGAGATTGTCTTTTTACTCCATGTCCATGACTGGGATTCCATCCTTGAATGGAAAATACACATGGTATTTCAGGAGGGAAAATCCAAGGTTTTGACTTTGTCCATCACAAAAGGTAGGAGCCAGGCAGAGAGTTCAGGTTTACAGTGGAACAGCTTTCAAGGTCACAGCTCAAGGGCTGGTTGAGACCCGTCTGTAATAAAAGCACTCACAGCTCACACTGGCTGGAAAAACATATTCTTATTCTGCTAGACATGTCAACATATCTAAATTAGATTTCGTTACAGAATGGAAATAGTAATCAAAATACTGAAGAAAAAAAAAAATCTCAAGCCAAAATGTCAGCTCAGGAGCATGAAAACAAAAAAAAAAAAAGAAAAGCCCTAAATATAACAAAAGGTTGTTTTCAAATTACTGAAATTAAAAACAGTCTTTTGTGGCAAATGGAAAGCCCAAACAAAATTTTTCTTTAAAATGCCACAATTCAGAAACCCGAACATGTTATTTGAAATAGAGTTGCCTGAAGAAAAACATGTATACTCACAACACTCTCTAGTGTTCCCTCCACAACATATCAGCCCGGCACTGCCATGTGGTCCAGTAGGAATATTTTGATGAAAGATGCTTCAGCCAGTTTGACAGAGTGTACGAGAGGACACCTCTGTGCATCAGCTGCTTCATTAGTATTTGCCGATCACCTGCTGTGCCTGGGGACTTCGTTCTTGGATGGACAGGAAAACCAACCATTCAGTTGTCGTTGCAAATTTCTTGCCTAACGGTTGCAGTGTTTAATTGTCTTAATTTCTCAGTAGTAGAGGGCCAATACTTAATGCCACCAGTTAAAGGAAACAACTAGTATAACACTTGTCAATCACGAGGTGTGTCAAATATTAACTATGGCTCCTATCATAACACACAGAGAGCCGTCTACCAGCTATCCAGAAAGGCTGTACCCGTTTCCATAACTGCAGCTCTTGACCTCACAGATCCTCTTCTAAAAACTGCTTGGTACTAAGGGGAGAGGAGCAGCTCTGGCCTTTACTGCAATGGAAATAAGAACAACGAAAAGCCGCTGAAAACGGTAAAAAAAATGATGCAACAGGATGATGGTTCGGGGGGACCTCCTGTGGTAAGGCAAAAGTTTTGACTGGTTTCCTTACACATGTATTCAATAACTTATCATTAGTGGGTAACCTTTTTTGGGTGCAACAGGGAACTGCTAATTCTGCCTCTGACCATTTGTTTAGGTGGAGAATATAGTCCTTCCTTCCACACTTCCAAGACACACAGAGATGTTCACTTCTCCTTTCATTTAGTGCCACTGCCCTTAACTCTGCACTGAAGGAGGTGCATCAGCACCCCCTTCCCACTGCTGCCTTGACCAACCCATTGACTCTTTTCTGAAATAGTCCTCTCCCCTTTGAGGAAATTCTGATTTCTGTTAGAAGATGTCACAATCTTCAGGAGAGTCATCTGCCTGGTTATTTCTGAGGTCCTGCTGAATTCTTCACCCAATGGTACATGTATACAGACAAGCAGTCTTCAACCACTTCCATAGGTGATCCGGCAGACTCGCTGTGTATATCTCCAGGCTGGTATTTAAGTGCCTGCATCCATATGGACAGACTAAGTGGGGCTTGTGCACTCTCCCCTGATCATATGCACCGTTAATTTGCTGGCATTCTTCCTGGTATGCTTCTGGCCCACCGCTCTCCCAGATAGCATGAGGTCCAGTTCAGGGACTGTGTCCAGCTGGCACATGGACAAAAGCCATACTGTTTTGGGAAGGGAACTAGTTTAGCTGCCAGGGAAAGAGTCCCTTGTTTATTGTGCTTACTGCTGTAGATGCAGCCTCGAGCTGGGGCCTGGAAAATGCCATCCTAATTTGGAGAGATACAGATTTGATAGGTGGACTGTTCAGTGGATGAGGAGTTGGTTGGATGGTCACATCCAGAGGGTAGTGGTCAATGGCTCAATGTCCAGATGGAGATGTGGTAGATGCCCCATCCCTGGAAACACTCAAGGCCAGATTGGACAGGGCTCTGAGCAACCTGATCGAGTTGAAGATGTCTCTGCTCATTGCAGGGGGGGTGGGCTAGATGACCTTTAAGGGTCCCTTTCAACCGAACCTATTCTATGATTTTATGATACAGACACAGAAAATGAGGGCTGTTTTGGAGTAGCTGTTTCTGAAGGTAAATAAGCAAAAGGCCCAGGCAAAGAAGAGCACCTCTGCCTGGGCAGACAGACTCTCAGTCCAGGACTAAATATTAACCACATTTGCCATTTTGTGATTCTTTTGGCAGCTGCAATGAACTGTTCCCATATTTGAAGAAGAAACACACGTGACATCTTGGACCTGACAATAACTGCTGCAATGTGATCGTACTGTGCTAAAAACTGATGAAAAGGCTCATTTCACCTGTCATCACAGGGAATTAACACCGTCAGGGCAGCTTGGGGCTGAAGAACAGCCCGGCAAAAACACCTGGATGTGGAAGATATCTGGTTCTGAAGAAGAGCAGTAGCTTCTATTAGCCAGATGTTGGGGAGAGCACATCTGGTATGCAGCAGGGCTGGCCAGTGGAGGCGGAAGTGATCAGGGCATAGCATCGCCCAAAGGAGAAGCCCTCAAATCTCTGGCACAGCATGGCAATACCCACCACAACCACTTAAAATTTGACCTTACTGGTATCAGCTTCACATATTTGTCCCCCAAAATAATAAGCTTGGTAATTAGCTTGATTCTTAACAAATGCTGAATTCTTTCCTTTTTTTTTTTTCATTTACCTTTTGGACTTGTAGACCCTAAAATCCACTTAGTTATGTTGGAGCTTTCCTCAACAACCGTGGTTGAACCAGCCAGCATGGACCTTTCTCCCTCCAGAGGTATGTAGGACACTCATGCACAAGCATGACTCTGGCTGCTGGGTTTCAAGCAAGGCATTCAGACTGGGAAGATTCAGATGACAACCTGAGACACAAACAGCTCCTTCTACTTGGCAGGAGTACCATTTCCAGTCTCTCAATATACAATGCACTTAAGTTTACCTTGCTGATCTGGTTAGAAGTGAAGGGAATTTTCTTTCTTTTCTTTTTTACTAAGTTTTTTGTATCATTATGTTGAATGGGAAGGTTATACCAGAAGAAAGTCCTGAGCAATATCCAGAACTGGAAAATTTTGCCATTTCAGCTGTTCTACCTCTGGAATTTAGTTCCACTCCTTACAACCAAGTAATATCAACCCTCTCATCCTACATGGGAGCTCAGGCTTCAGAGGTCTTCAGCTTGGCGTGGTGAAGCCCTGACCATCTACTCCTCTCTTGGCCGAAGCAATTGGGAAGGCCTGGACCTGTCCTTGTCACAAGTTAGAGCATTCACAGAGTTCTTTGTGGTAGGTTGAATGACTCTGTAGTGAGCCCTGTTGCTTTAGTGAGGCAGTCTGGATTCAGACTAAAGACTGAACAGCTACACCCTACCTGTATGTGTATATGTATGTGTATCTATATATAAATATGTGGTCAAATATACAGGCATTTTGCAGTGTCAGGTGGATTTTTAACTGAAACATTTTCACATTTACTACTTTAAAAATCCACTATGGCCATATGATCCCAGTGATACCTCCACGCTGTTCAGAAAGGTGAGTAACAGCAGATATGGGAACTAAAGGTAAAGAGTGAAGGCTTAAAGCCCTGAGGAGTAGAACCTGACCTTGGCATCCCTTTCCTGAAAGCAACCAGGGAGTTATCCCATCCAACTGAACATCTACAGTATCTTGTAACGTTGCCACAGGGACCTCACCCCCCACACCACCCTGACTCCAGCCCTCCTTCAGCATCCCATCACGGCAGCTCCCATAACAGATGACATTCCCATTTATCTCTCACACCAACAGAGCCAGTGTCAAACTCTTTCTGCCTATTCCCAGGCTTTTTCTACAGAACTAATACACTACCAAAATATTTCTTGCTGCTTTCATTTTCCCACTGTTACTTTCTCCACTGATTTTAATTAAACACTCCCTGGTTATGAGAGTGGGGCAGGGAGGTTTTCTTTCCCTTTCTGTAAAAAAGCCCACCAAGAAGGTTTCCTTAATCTCTCACCAGCATAAAAAAAGCTTTCATTATGCCATTGAGCAAGCTTCAAAGTTTTAATTAATTTCTCTGCTTACATAAGCATAACAATATTAGTCATGTTGGCCTATAAATTGTACCGACCAGCCTGGATTTTTAATTAAATTAATGTCATTACATTCAGAGAGATGAAATATATTCCACCACATGCCCCATCTAGGCAACACTTTTCCTCCTTCTTGACTCCCCCTCAATTCTTTGTGGACTACATAGGTGGGTTTAAAGCTGGGCACACCAGATGAGCTTACCAGCAAACCTCTGTTATAAATTAACAGCCATGTTTGGAAAAGATATTCCTTCAGAGAAGCAGGACCCGTTCACATATACTACAAACCAAATGAAACAAGAAACCACAGGGATACTGGGATGGGGGAATGAATATGCCCACATATAAAAGATAGTCCTCTCTGTCTGTAATCTGTAATTTATGAAATATTGTACAAACACCACTTTGGTTTGCTATTGTAGCAATTCACTGGTGCCTAATAAAACATTCATTTGTGTGGTGACCTCTATAACAATTCATAGACTTATTTAATCATGGAAATGGAGGGCTCAAAGGAACCTTGAGAGATCAATTACGTCCCCTGGTCCTCTCTCGAGTTATATAATAAATAATAGCAACAAGAAGAGCAAAACCAAAATGCGTAAAGAAAGTGGGTACGGTTTAGAGTTTGGTCTCCTGCTGTGTTAGAGGTTATCACAGATAAATTGTCCTTGGAAAACAGCTCTTTTATTTGCAACATGCTTTAGCTCAGTCGTAACTCATACCAGATGAATTAAAGCTTGACTAACGATTCTGATGTTCTTCTTACTGAGGCTTGAAGAGTGTGTATTTAATGACTAAAATGTGTTTATTTAAAAATTACATAGCAGAGCAATGACAGTCTTTGGTAAACTTCAACAACCAGTCTGTTTTGCTGCCTGCAGTTCAAAAAAATTGCCTTCCAAAACAGACAATAACCTTTGGTCTCTGCAGCCACATCCCACAGAACAAATGATTTTACATTACATATGCACAGCACCACCACACCACAGACTCGTTTAAATCACTAACTGCTAAGCTATTTCAGCCAGAGATGCTATGGCTTAATGCAATTCTTCCAGTAAGTTTGTATAGAAGCACAAACCCTACGTGTGTCAGTTGTAAGCTTTTGAGGGCACAGATTTTTATATTTGCTAAACCTGGGGCACATCCATGCAAAGGTAGAACAAGTGCTCTATAGTGTATGGGCTGCAGTCCTGGCCCCATCATCATGCCTCTCACTCCCTGCCCCACATCTAAAGGGTGCAAGAGGTGGGCTGTTCTCTGAACCTGAAAGAAAGTGGCAAAAGCCACACACACAGTGACCGGAGAGGACACAAACTGTGGACAGAGCCAATGAGGTCACCAGTCCTTGGGTGACACGGGTCTGCCCCAGTGCAAGCCGTAGATATAGATGTAGATGTAAATAGATATGGATAAGGAAGTGGATACAGGTACAGATATACTATTATATTGTGGTTTCTTTATTATTATATAATAATTATAAAGATGGCTCTTAATTGCTCCCTTTGCCTGTGTAGACACCAGGCACCCAGAACCAGCTGTAGTGTTGCATGACCCCTCAGTCTCCCCATCAGCGCATGAGCTCAGCCTGCAGGACTACCTGGAAGGACCACTGACTCAGGCTTACCCAGTGTGGACCCCAAGGTGTTTCTCACTAGAGAAGCAAGAAAGGCACTTTCCGTCCCGCAACTAACAGTATGATCACCAGCAGCAGTCTTGCTTTCTGTCCAGGCAGGAGCATCTCCCTCATGCATCCTCCATACATTATTTCCTGAGATGGAGTTCTTCCCAGCATCTGGGAGGGGATGTGCTTGCTTGGATCTGCCAGTGGGAAGACAGGAAACGTTTACTGACCAAGAAATCAGAGTAACTATGTTCCAGCCCCTTCAGGAGCTACACAGGCCTCAGAGTCTTAGGCTAGAAACTTCTTTATGGATGAATGCAGGGCTAGAGGGTACTTCAGTCTTGCTCCAGCTCACTGCATATTTAAGTATGATATGCACTCTTCCTAACCCAGATGCATGGGGCTTTTGTCTTTGGGGACCGTTCACCGTGATGAAACCAGTAAATATTCTTTCAGCTGGAGAAAGGCTGACTCTTAGCATAACAGTGACATCATCCACCTGAAGGTGGTTTGGGAATCATATGGGTCTGCCTCCTTTTGCATATTTAAAGACATTAAGAGATAGAGAAGCGGCTTCAGCTAGAGAAATCAGGAGTAACCTTCCAGAGAAATAACAAACACTTGGTTCGTGTCCCAGGTGACAAGGCACAGTTCAATGCCCAGGAATTAGGCAGGCTGGGAGCAGACCAGACACTGTTAAAAACCCAAGATGAGTTTTTGAATAAGTGGGGCATGATGGGGAGAGAGGGATAAAGGTAAATTTTTCCTTGGTGTAGATTCTTCTTTACTTTTGGTAAGCATGAGAGCGTGCAATAGGGCTTTATTTTTAACCTTTCATCCTCCCCAGCCCCCCCAAAAACCTTCCCAAAAGAAGCCCTGTTAATTTTGCATTTGTCTTGCAAACTGCAAAAAACATGGCCTTAGTGATGAGGGCACAACACCCCTCAGCAGAGGACTGGAGTTAGGATGTCATTTTAGCTGGCTTTTGCCCTCAAATTAACATGTTATGAAGGCCAAATATCTCTGTATGACAACACTAAGCCATAAACTATCTGTCAATTTTGTAAAAAACAAGTCTATGCAGACGTTTCATGGCAGAATCCTGAAGGAAAGGCAGGTTTGCTGAAAGATCCCAGAGCCAGTCATAAGGCCAAACAAAATCAGGACAGAGCAACACCAGATCTGGAGTGGGGTGAAGTAACGGCTGATCTAGCCTGTGCATGACAGATATATAACCTATTACTAACACAGTGGAAGTTATAAAGCACTGTAGAGGTGAAAAAAACAGTACTTAATCTGTGAGCAGATGCTCTGAGTTTCCTTGACCCTGCAGACTAGATCTGTAAAGGGGTGATGGATGCTCAGTCCTGCTAAAGAGAGGTGGCCACCATGAGCAGCTCAGGATTTCAGCTTTCTTGTGTCAAAAATGAAAAATCAGAGTCAAAAAACCAGGGACAGAGCTTAAACTGTCAGACTTGTAGGAGTATTATACCATTCATTTTTGAATGGTCGTCTTTGAGGCTGTCAATCCTGCTATTGGTGTGGTATGGAAGGATATAATACAGCGGATGGTGGGACTAGGTCACAGTATCATAACTTTCCCATGAAAATATAAAGTACAGCTGAGTTTTGCTTTCATTTTGGGGAACAAATCACAGAATCACAGAATGACAGGGGTTGGAAGGAAACTCTGGAGATCACCTAGTCCAACCCCTCTGCCAGAGCAGGTTCACCTAGAGCAGATTGCATAGGAATGCGTCCAGGCGAGTTGGAATTGTAGAGACAAATTACTAACTGGAGCAAAATAATGCAACAAAACTACTCCAGTTTAACCCCATGGACAGCCTAACTGAAGGCACCTACAAACTTCTACAAACAGTTAAACTCTCCCTAAGCGGGAGTTATGTTTGCAGAGTTGAGGTCAAATTATAAAACTGTGATCTAGACTTTGGCTGAAACTTCAGAGTTCAGGAATTTTCATAACAAAGTTTTGCTTCGTTTTGACATTAAATGTGGAGATGACAACTCACTGAAGTGTGAAGGCAGGAGATATTCTTGAGGAAACCTTTGAGTAAAACAAATGTTTTCCAGACAGACATTAGCTTTTCTAAAAAAATAGAGTATTACTTTTCAAACAAACATAAAAAATTGTGTCATTTTAAGTGTTTTTAAAAAACGTTTTACGGCAAACATTTTAGAGAAAGAAAGCTCTCTTCATAATAATATTAATTTAATTGAAAGTTCAAATTCCCAGTGGATAAAGAAGAATGTGAAATACTGAACTCAATGGAGAAACCTTGGTAGGAAAGATTTGTTGTCTGAAGGTATATCTGCACTGCAGCACAGAAAGAAATAGGATGAGATTAAAGATAATTTATGTGAAAGGTGTAGATTTAAGGGAAGAGCAATGCATTTGTGTCTACCAAGTAGAAAGACAAAGAGGGACCATAAAATCTTAAAGGTCTTTTGCAGCCTTAATGATTCTGTGATTCTGTGACTAATTCAGGTAACATATCTAAATGCAAAAATCCTTTCACTATGTAGCTATTTTTTGGCTTTGCAAATCAGGCAGTATTTAGTTTGGCTGAGTCAAGAACTGAGATGACTACTGACATAGCAAATAAAGAAATCAACAGGAGCCTGACACTGCTTTCAGCTGGACCAGTTTAACTCAAGACCAGTTGTTCTGAAACTATCCAAGTTCTTTCAACACACAAATGGTATGCAAGATTAGATCTGGGGTGCTCAGCATCAGAGAGGAGCCTCTTGCAGTTAAATATAATGATTTAATCCTTTATGCCACAAGGAGGTAAAGAGGGCCCACAGTTTGCTTGTGTTCCTGAACAGAAAACAAGGCTCAAAGTGACTTCTGGTATATACTGTTGGGTAATAATTAATTGCATCTTTCAGATGTAGACATTGGTAACAGCTACAGAGCTTGAGATTGTTAAAGAGGACTGAGGAAAAAAGAGCAGATTTGTATAGAAAGTTTAGTAATACGATCTCAGATAGATCAGATTAGCTGCTGACTTTGGATAAGTGGTGAGGGAAATGAAAAAATTCAGAGAGTGGCTGCCAAAAACCAAAGGTAACTTATCCCTATGCACCGCTGTAAGAGAGACCAGGAGAGAGAGAGGAATAAGCTTCCAAGCACTTCTTTTCTAACAATGCTTTGTTTACACAACTCCTATCACAGTCACAAGCCCATGAAGGACCTGAGCTTCCAGAAACTGGTGAGTATGGATAATAATTGAAAATCACGCAGGAGAAGGCTTTCTCCCACCTCCCAGGTGGTATTTCACAGCCCGATAGTGTGAATTACATGCCCACTCCTTGTTGATGCCCTCATGCTGCCAGATGATACGAAGCATCCACAGTACAAATGGGAAACAGGACCTAAATTCCAGAAAATAAAACTGTGGGTTTTTCTGAATGCCTCAGTAGTTGGTAATATGGAATTATGTAAATTTAGGCTAATTAGAAGGATATGCCAGTACATACATATTTTCTGAATCTAGAAAATAACACGTTTGAGAAATCAGGAGGCTGACTTTAGTGGGGGAACAGGGAAAGAGGCCTGGGGAATCCAGCCCCGCAGATATTTTACAATGATATTTTACAGTCTTTCACATGTTTTCCATGTAAGGAACTTTGTCTTTCATCTAAGAAATTGTTTCCATGTTTTTCTTGGTTTTCCTTTGTGTCTTTTTTTATCAAAAATCATCATGCAGACATAATCCTTTCTCTGAAACAATTAAGAGCAGTAGCCCATTCCCTAGACACTGTCTTCTTTGAAACTAGCTGTCACCATTTGCTTTTTGGCATAAAAGTCTGTTCATGGTGAGTTCCGATCGCCTCCAGTCACCCTCCACACCTGGCCAGGTCCTCAGCCCTGTGCATTGAAGCCACTGATTTCCCAACAGTTTAGATTAGCCAAATATCTGACCGGCTGTCTCCCCTTTTATCTATTTTAGATGAAAAAATGTGCCACCAGCACTCATGCTTTAGATAGATATGAAACTCATCACCATCAGGAGTCTTCGCGCAAAGAATTATTTGCTATGTGGGGGCTATGTTATTTTCCCATCCTATAAAGTCTCCACCTCCCAAGTATCCATGGTTTATCAGTCAGACCAATGTGTTAGTAAATCATAAACTTAGCTCTGCAGATACTCTGCTGAGGAGGTCTCTGCCATAGGTAGCAGAGGGCTCCTTCCTATGGAGATGGCTTCCCCATCTGCCCTCCAGAAGACTGTTATGAAGAATGTCATATCTGAGGAAATGAGCCAAATGTGATAAATACAGTAGGTTAAAGTTGCAGGTAGCCTTTAGGATCGAATCTAACAATTTCATTCCATTGAAAATACTCTTAATGACAGAGAAATGCTAGGCAACGCTTAGCACAAGGAGAAGTAGATTTCTGGGGAGACAGGGTAATGCTGGCAGGAGCTCAACACGGGCTGCCTGGGAAATCTGCTCCAAGGGAAGACCTTATTTCCAGGATGGAGATTACATTGCCACAGTCAGAGCCACAGAACAGCCACGAAAACTAAGATTTTCCTTTAAGCAAGGCTCCAGGGTTCATGGCTGCCTGCTTCTGACCTAACAGTTCCCTGGGTTTATCTTTTGACAGAAATGGTCTTTTTTTACTTATCACCCAGTGTTTTGAGCACCTCTACAACAAAATATTGAAGAAGTTTCAGTCATAGTGTCTTCACTTGCAAGAAAAACTTTGAGGGTAACTTAACGACTTTACTTCTCCCTTGGTTGCACCAGTGCTCACGCTGAATGCCCATTTAGAGACTTCTGTTGAACACAAAGAAAATTGCACTTCATTTGGGCAACATGGTTTTTTAGCAATTAGAAGAAAATTTAATTTATTAGATCAAAAACTGGAACATTCAAAAAATCTAAGAAGTTCCTACGCACGGGTTCATTATGAGGGAAAAGTCAACTGTGTAAAATAAAACCACAGTATATAGCCATTTTCTAATAATCAGTGCTGCAAAATATGATTCTGGGCACAGGTTTTGCAGTGGGATTTTACACTACGGTGGGATTTTACACTGCTGTGGTACTAACAAGCATGTTATCTCGGTGCCTGAAGATACCTGTGCATCTAGTGGTTCAGATGGAGCTGTAATTGTTATGACTGCATAAACCAGCAAGGATAAACAGAAAAAATCACTGAGCTCCATCCTAGCTGCAGAAAACCTTCAAAAAATTGGAACTTTTTGTTTTTCTCCCCTTCTGTTTCAGAAAAAAATGTAGTGTCAGCCTTTGCCACGTCAGTAAAATGAGAGCTGAATGACTGCACTGCTTCTTATTCCACTCCCTCTTCTGACTGGGAGAGTAATGGCAGGCAGGACACCAGGGTGAACAGCTTCTCAGCTCTCCCGAGGGAGCTGCACTTGGAAGTTGCACTCTTGTTCTACCTTCCCCAGCTGCAAGACATCGATGTCAGCTGTATCATTAATGATGAAGAGGTGCGTGAGTCGTGCATAACCGCTTGATGACAGCTGGACAGCATGTGTCAAAGATCCTTCCACTCTTATGAGGACATCTCCCTGTCTTTACAGGCAGATGCAAGGCAGCTTTGGGAGGCAGGTAGCAGAGGTTAACCCACTTCTGTGCTCAGGACAATGATGTGAGCGAGCGCAGCATGGTTATACAGCTTTGAGATCCATAGCAAAGGCAAGGAGAGCTTACATCAGCTTGTAGATATCCCCAAAGGGGACTACGGGTATGTTTGTTCACATGTGTCCTCCTACGTGAGCCACGTATTCCTGATAGTAGGAGCACATCTTCAGCAGCAGTCATAAAACTTGCGCCATACACTTGCAGAACTGGAGCTTCTATTTTTCCACCCAATGAAGTGTTTGCGTCTATGACACAGATAACTGCAGGGGCAGATGTGCGCTTAGTTATACATTTGGCATACGTAAACATGCTCCTGTCTCTGCACAGGTGCATGCATTTGCAGTAGGTTACTGCTTAAAATATTCTCCTCTGTGTACTCACCACAGGAAAAGCGCAACATAATTATTAGAAGAAAAAAAAATTAAGTCTATTTTGTCAGTACTTTAGAGGGTTACAGGAGATCTTTCTTCAGTCAGTCTTGCACATGTCTTTTAGCCTAGCCCAAAGACCTACTGGGAAAATTGCCTTTAACACCAGGAAAATAGAAGCTGTCATGCTTCATAAGAAAAGCTGGCTACCAGCTGTGAATATGAATGTGTTTTTCCTTCAGCTTTCCTGCTACAAGGTTGAGCATTAAAGGTGCTATGATACTTCCTTTGAATCAGGTTTTGATAAAATTAAAGGGATCACAACTGTATGTAGTTAGCTATCTTATACTCAACTATTCAACTTCCAGCCATGGAGAGACAAGCCTGCACCACAATAAGAGGCCTGAACAACCACCTGAACTTCAGCTTCCATATATAATCTTTTAGTCTAAGTTTATAATCAGCTCTGCAGCAATCAAGGTCCACTAGCTCTATAACAGAATTTCATCATCCCAACCTAAAAATGGGCCCTTCCAGTAACCTGGATCCAGATTAGCTCTCCTTACAATGTGTTTAAAAGAACATCTGAATCCATATTTACAGGAAGCCAAGGTTTGTCATTATACAGCTAATGTTGAAGGACATTAATTTCAAACACAGAGTTTTGACTCCCATAGTTGTAGGGTGTCATACCAAGCTTGTTCTTGACCAATACGATGAGCCCTCATACCTTAAGATGACTGCCCTAGACCTCTCAGTAATGCAAGGATTATGGTTGCCATTTTGCTGAGGGATGCAAAGTGTCCTCTGGAGACCAGCTGTGGAGTTAGGCAACTGTAGCAGGGTCGGAACTATCTCAGGAGGTAGTTAGTGTGCCAGCAAAGATACAGGAGCCTAAGGCAGGATCCTGCCTGAAGTTCATTTGGTCTGGGCTTGAACCTCACAATGCTGGAGCACCATCAGGGTATTCCTCTGCCCATTGCAATTTTCTTCACATTTTCCCCAAATTCAAAATGTCCTTTCTGTAGGGCTTTTCACACATCTAATTCCACTCTTGATGAGGTCTTTGGCCTACATCATGTGGTTACCAATGCCTTTGTTTTCTTCTGAAAGGCCAGTAAAAACAAATAAAAAATATTTAGAGATAATATGTCCTAAGTGCTCAATCCCAGGATGTCTACTAATTATATTAGAGTCTCTTGAGATACAGCCCACTGAGGAGAGGACAGTGTCTGCTGCTGACTTGGGTCAAACTCTAGAAAACTTTTGAGAGCTGCCTGTTAACGACTCACTTCCTTTCATCAAAAAGGAGGAATTGTAATTAAATTTTTAAAGAAAACAATTCCAAAGAAAATCTGTGCTACCAGTGACATGACTCTCAGGTCAAAAATTTAAGGAAGATAAAATACCAGAGCTGTCAGACAGAGCTCATCCAGACCATTAGAGGAAAATCAGATGCTTCCAAGCTTACGCAAAAAACAATGTACCCAGCAAAATATCCTGGTTTTACATGAGTTTGATTAAGAAAGCGCCCTGACCCACTGATACTGAGTTCTGTAAATCTTGGTATGCCCAGAAAATCCTATAGAATACCAAAAGCAGTGTCAATATTAAAAACAAGGCTGCAGTAGGTCATCAACTTGCAATTAACAAATACAGCTGATGTTTTCAAAAATGTTTTCAATACAAGAAGAAAATCTCATCTACTACCCCATAAGCTATAGATCCTAAACCTTTCCTTCATTTGCAGCCATGTCGTCTCAGCTGTAACTCAAAGCAAAGAGCATCATGTTAGCAGAGTAAGAGTTAACACTTTAACTATTTAATAAAAAATGGCAGCAAACAGGAAGTGGTGAATGGTAATTGATGTATGAACTAATTTAGGCCACAAGTTAAAATAAAGTCCCTAACTGGAGGTCCTAGTAGGAGCAACCAGAGAAAAACAAAAACAAAAGAACATTTCCAGGGATTTGATAAGTTTATGACCAAGATTATATAAGGCTGCTGTCTCTGTCAGACGAAGCTAAACTCTGTTGGAGCACTTCCAGTGCTATGAACTGTGTTCCCAGGGACCAGATTTATCAGAGGATGCATCCTGCTTCTCCCCATTGATGCCACCCAGAGCCATGTATGCTCCAGGCTCTTGATAGGTGTGCATGGCACAACTTCCCTCTTCCTGCTGCACCATCTCTTTGAACTGCCCTTTGGCAGAGCATGTACCCTGCCACTGGCTATGAAGGAAGCGAAGGAAACTAGACTCTTAATCTAAGCATATCAGTTTCCAGTTTACAACTACATGGTGTGAAGCTTCTTTCCCACACCCAACCTCAGATAGGGCTCAAATTTCCCACTGTCACCATGTTATCATAAATGTTCAATGAAAAGCAGTGATGGCAAAGACATCCTTCCTGGAATAAAGACCTAAGAATCTCTGTGAGGGATCTCATACCCCTCAGAAACTGGTCCCTAGTTTTCTGCACTTAGTTTCAGGCAGATCCATTTCAACTACAGCTCCACATTGCTTCAACATTTGCTTGTTCTGGGCTGTCAGAAGATAAAAAGCTTTTGAACTTTGACATTATATTCAAGAGCAAAATTACAAGAGTGCTATAATAGTGAGGAAAATTTCATCACAGCCTACCACAGAAAGATGAGATCAAACACAAGATGATAGTGCCAGTAGTATAGTAATGGAAAAGACCAGTAATGTCATAGAGTGTTTAAAAAGATAACTGGAAACACATATCAACAAGCTTATTTTTACTGAATAGTTGTATTTCTTATCAAATTGTAGTTGGATTATTACTCTGGTGTCATTGCCAATGCAGTGTCCAGCACCAGAATATCTGCTGTGGTTGGTGCAGTATGAACAAGGGGCACAAAGACAGTCCTCTCCCCAAACAATTGACAACTAACGGCAAAAAAAGACCAGAGGTGGATTATGGTGTAAAAGGATGGAAACGAGTAGTAACATGACACAAATAATAGTTCAGGGAAATTATCTTCGCTGGTTTTTGAGGTTCTCCTCCTGGATGAAAGGAGTGTGTCAAGAAAAGGGTGTTTTTTGAATGTGGGACTGTAGAAGAGTTTCTCAGGAAATATGAGTAGAAAGAGAAAGTGACAAAAAGAGAGCTCAGGAGACCTCCTCAGCACTGGTGGGACATATGCTGGAGGACATGCTGAAGGGACGCTAGAAGGATTCTAGAGACATAACTCAAGAGTCATCTTAAAAGGTCTTTGTCAACGGCACCAAGGAGGGTGATGTTCACCTACACACATGTTAATGAACCACCATGGAGTCAGGAACAGCTGCTGTGACCCATAAAAGGTGAGCTGTCATAGCTGGGACACCTGTCCTCATGGCTAGAAAGACTGAGCAACCTAGGATGCTCGTGGAGACTCTCCAGTGCTCACAATACCATTTGGGGTACCATTCTGGTCCTCTTGGTAGAGCTTTAACTTGGACCAGCTGGCCTAAATCGAGGGCAAACCCCAGGAGCTAAGCTAATTTTCCTTAGTCAAAGCAGTGTCATGTCAAGTCCAGTTACAGAGACGAAGAGTTCAAATTTTAATTGGACAGAGAGCAGAATTAATATGAATTGTTGGTCTGGACAAGATCTTTTGATATGCTCCAGTTCAGTACGATTTCGAATTGACACCATCATCACTCTCCAGTCTCGGGCTTACATCATAGCTCAGTGTCGTGTCAGAGGAAACAAGAGCATGCTCAGAAACAGCCCAAATCTTTCATGCAGAGGGAACTGCTGAAAATAAGAGTTAAAACTCCAGACACATCTGGACCCAATACATAAGCAAACTTTCCCTTGAATTTGAACTTGGATTAAAAGAATAGAGGGTGGGGAGGGAAGCTATAAACCCTTCTGTGATGTGACAAGTGAGGGTTGTTCTCATTAAGGTGATGCTGTGCTTTTAATTAGATAGTCACTTCATTTGGCTCTAAAATGTCAAGTATAATTAATACGACATTGATTACTCCATGGTAATCTTGGGAGCTGAATTTATATTTTTTTCCATTCTTCAAAGGCCACACACTGCTCTGATGGAAGTGGGATGGCCCCTTTGCTACCAGTCTAGGTTATCTCTAGTTTCTGTGCTTGTATCTTGTCCTACTGTGTATCTTTTCTTCCTCTACTGAGGAAGAACTTTCCTATCAAAGGTTTTTTTAACTTTTGTGTTGCTGCAATACACTTGATTATGCCAAGAAAGCCAGGGGTAGGCCAGGCAACCAAGTGTCTAACTATCTGCCTATCTAGAAATGCAAACATTTGCTTGCAGGGGTTAAGAAAGATGTAATTTCAACCTGTGTACACACATACACGCATACTGTGGCACCAGCAAGATGCAATATTGTTACTATAGTGAATCACAGCTCTGCCCACCCCATGTATTCCTACTGTGGCTCAAAGAAGCTTTGTCCTACGTTTTTCTACACTACACTTTTCTCAAACATGAGTCTTTTCATGAGGCTTGTTCCCAGAGGAAGTCAAATACTGGTTTCTTTCCTCACACTCTCTCAGAAAGAAAGATATGCATGTATTCATGCTTTACATCCTTCACCATTTGGTAGAGATGTCTCCAGGTGTGTAATGAGAGCTGGCATTTTGGGGTTTATCTACGTATAATATTCCTAGCCACCAAAGTGGAATGTCATGACTGACCTGGAGACCTTAACACCCAGGTTTTGCTGTGGGATTTGTGGTGCCATTGTCTTCTCGTTGCATTGCTAGGCAGTGTGAGAAGATGTGGCTGAGTATGGATCTGTCAGTAGACTGTTCCCATAGAGAGGAGTCCTGGGTGCATTGGGTTGTGACCTTCAAAGAGCTCCAAACCTCCCCAAGGAACCATGGTTCAGTCTTTACACGTGTTCTCTGTCTGATTTTCTTCCTATGATATTTGTTACCCAGCTTCTTAAAGACACCCCTGAAGCTGAGTTTCTCATTGCCCTTCCAGTGCTTTATAAACATAAAACCATGTTTAGTAAGTACTACCTGTTGAATTGTAGGGCTCATGGGATTGCACTGCATGGTCCAATGTAATCGAAGAAACACAGACCTTTGTAAAGGGTTTATTAAGCCCAAACAACCATGCCTGGCAGGCAGACCCACACAGACAGTGAGCCAAAGCTTTCTCTCCTGCCCAAGTCCCAGCTTTGTCTTCTTCGCTCACCAGAGACCCCAAGGTCGGTGGCCCCTCGGCGCAGCCCGCAGAGACATCTAGTGACTGAACCACATACTGCTGGCAAGCGCAGGATTGTGTTGGGCTGCTCGAGTAAACCATGCACTTCCTATTTTCTGTAGATATTTACTAAATCTAAATATTTTTAAAACAAATAGGAAGAGCTGAAGCCTCTCCCCCAGTGGCACAACAGGATGCTCTTTCATTGTTTATCTTGGTTGAGCGCAGGAAGTTGTGTTGTAAGGAAGCGTTGCTCAGCCTGATGCAGATACAGCTTGTTAGTATGTTGTATTTGCCCAAATTGTCTGGATAGGATTCAGGGTAATCTGCAGAATTTCAGCCAGATAGATGTGTTCCTTCTGGCTGGTATGAATCATGGAGCACTGAACTGCTGGGGGAAGGAAAGAGATTAAATAATTTACAGTAAAAGCCGTTCTGGTCTTTGTAGCTATGTGCACATGCAGACCTGCCTCATCTCAAAGCACCAGAGAGGACTCATGAGCTCTTCGAAGATTACGAGAGCTCTGATTATGGCAGGCACTGAGGAGATTGTGGTGCTCCTTAGGGTTCAACAGGACTAAATGTTTCCAGTTGAATCACAAGATTAGGACCAAAGGGTGCTGCTACTGCAGGCACAGACACAGAAGCACGTTCCTCTGATTCAGCGGCAAATAGGCTTAGTTATGGTAGCTGAGGTAGGCTATCCTCACCCAGCAAACGTGAATTATTGCCGTCTAGCTTAACCCACAGTGGAAGGAGTTTAAGATAAGTTGCATTCTTTTACATTAGCCATGGGCTGAGAGCACACACCCTGACAATTACTACATCTCAGCTGACGTTCAAGCCTAAACAGGATTTAAGTGGAACACAAGTTGTCCATAGATCTTCTACCAACCCAGAGACTCTAGATAGCAACTGTCAGGAGAAATGGTTACTCTCCATGTGCTTATCAACTCCATCTTGTATACACTGTCACAGATGCCTGAGATCACTCAATCTTGTGCAAGCAATGCAGATCCATGGCACACACACAGCAGGGCCAAGGAATTTGCAGCAGACCTACCTATTCCAGACTGGTTAAGTGCATCAGGACCTGTATTAGATGAATGTTGTTGCTATTCACTTGTTCATAATTTTTGCTTAGACGTAAGAACTTACGGGGTCAGCATCCACGCAGTTTAGTATTCTACCTCTGACTCAGCTCTGAGTGCTTGAAAGACCCAAAGCCAAAGTGGAGACAGAAGGGAGAAAAACCTACAGAGGGCTGATTTCTAACATTTAGAAAGAGTACAGTACATCTTGAAGCTCTAGGTTTAATATCCCTCCCAAAATGCTTTTTATCATTAATTATAACTGGAGGTGCATATATATTTAAGACCTGGCTAGTGACCAGAAGAGCAGAGGCAAGAGAAGATGAAAAATAAGGAGGGAGAAATATTGAACAGACCTTTTTTTTTTTTTATCTCAACATTTTTCACAGAAGTATGAGGATGGTTTTCATTTCATCCCAATTAGCTCAGCCTACCCTAGTTACAGAAAACTGGAAGACACCCAAGATTTTACCACAAGAATAATTCAGTAACGTTAAGAAATATTTTTATTAATAGCTTTTGTGCCTGTGTGTGTGTAAAGTCTGGGCACATATAAGTGTTAACAATCATTAATGTTTGCTTCTCTGCTGAAATAACTGAAACCATGCTCAACATGGCCAAACAACCTGACCTCACTTTTCTATCCCAACCCCAGTTTTGATACAAACGAGGTCATTATCACTGCCAGCAACTCAGAAAAACAAATCAAAACAAAAACGGAGGGAATAGATTAAAAACCACCTTCCTTTCATAATTCAAGGCCACAAGAGTCTAAAATAAGCTCATAAATAAGCCCCTGAGGACCACTCTGATCTGTTCAAACAACACAATGGTTTTGCGGTGACTTGTAGCTCTGTCTGGCTATCTTGTTTACCAGGAGATGGCTCTTTTCCTATTCATCAACAGGGCTAAGAATGGAAAGGAAATAATCCATATTGAAAAATAAGTGTGCTCTCAGCTGTTAAGTCCCTTACAGGTGAGATCATCTGCCTCCATCACCTGAACAGCATGGCTCAAAGGTATTGCCGAGGTCACATCATTGAAGGTACTTGGCCAGCGGTGATACTTTACAGCAGAAAGGACAGTGCCTGTTGGTGGCTAACTCTGTGGTGCGGGTTTTGAGTAACAGCCTCCCAGCCAATCCTGTAAATTAACATTATCACTCCTTAAACATCCATTAGAAATATTTTCTTCCCAAGACTGAATGCAGGGCACAAGAAAAGGAGGTGGGACTATTCACACTTTTTAACTTTACTTGTCTAATTTAAATGTGCAAATTCAGAAGCCAGTCCCCTTTATATTTAACGGAAACAGCAGGAGGCTAATTCGAGGTAAAGGTTAACATAGGACTCTGAATTCCCACTTGCAAAAGTGTCCATCTTTTGGCTGAGTATGCCTTTTATGCCTTAAGGAGGTAGTCTGCATTCCCCACAGGGTAAAAATATTGTCAGTACACTCAATAAAGATGGTCTTCATCATACATGTTCAGACTTCAGTGAGACACACAGTCTTTGGTGGCATTGCCACCAAGTGTTTTGACCTTATAAAAATTACCAGCTTCAATTATATGACAGTGTGTTGTGTGCCTTCCTTATTATTTTAACTTGCATTGGGACACTAGGAGAAGGAGTTTAATCACAATGATTTAATCATATATTCAATCAGTTTTCTAGAAGTCCTAGTAATAGTAGAAGTCATAACAATCCCAGCAGGTTTGGTAGTATAGTGTCATAAGCACAATACTAATTCTCTGAGATATAATGGGAAGTGACCTTCACGTGGTAGCTTCTCACAACAGCATTGCCAAATGGGAGTGATGACTCTCGTAGGAGGACCATACACTTTTCGGAAAGTGTATTTGCATCTTTACTATTAATTCAAATGCAGATTTGGCTGCAGAGTCAAGGATAATGACCGTGTTCATTTCTTTACTTCAACTGGCAAAGGATTGGAAGTATTGCTACAATTTGAACGCATGGCTCACCCTTGTCACCCCAGACTGTCCCACCTGCATTCAGGATGCCATTTCATCAGTCTTTCATATGTTCTCTCCCATATTTGTCAGCTCCATGTTAATGTCTCAGATGGCACCAGACAAACTGCCCCTCTAAAATAGGTTGGCAGAAATGTGCGTCTTTCTCTTTAGTTATTTTAAACAAACTTCAGCTGGAGATTCTAGGCTCCTCTGCTTAGCCAGATGATTGTGGGGAACAAAGCTTCTGTTTAGAAGTAGAGCTGCACAGATAGCATAAATGCTTGCAACAGATAATTTCAATAGAGAAACTCTTTAAACTAGAAGCTTATCTGAGAGCACAGTCTGTGCCTGCATGTAATGCAAATGCTGCCCATCTCTAGTGGTTCAGCAACTAAGTTCTCCTAAGTTCACCTGCACAGTGATTTCTTCCCTTCAGGAAATAGATAAGCCTCTAAACTTGGGGTGTCCAAGTTAAGCAATACTTTCCAGTGGTTGGAAGATGCATGCAGAAGACGCTGTACTTGCTGATGCCTTTCAGGCACACAGACTGCCATCGTACCTGTTCCCGGGAGTGTGAAGGATCTGTCACTGAGTTATTACATAGACCTGGTGTTGCGGCCCCTGAACCCATGCACTGGATTACAGAGCAGGGGCAGAGCAGACTCTGCTTCCTACCACTTATTTATATAGAATAGGCACTATTTGCCCAGCACGAGTGTTTGTACAAATGGTCCATTTTACACATAAACTAATGGTTTGAGGTTCTCCCCTTGTGACCACAGCTGAATACATGAACTATAGGTCTATGAAGTTTTCAGTTTGTTCTGGGCTTCTTTAAGATGAAAACAAGATATACACAATAGCTGGGACATGACAGTGACAGCACCATTCCAAAACAAACATCTTAGCAAAAGAGCCTGTAGTCAATCATTATGCCATAAACCACAGCCAAATAAAAGAGGAAGACAAAACAGCGGAAGTGTTTCCTTCCACATCCCCTTTAGTTTTCTGGTAGTTCTTTGCCCTATGATCACCTGGCCATGATTTTCTCTTCTACTCACAAGCACTCAAAAGTACCTTCAAGGAAGCCCTGCAATCCTCTTTGGGGTGAGATGACACAGGTTTGGTGTGTGAGAACATTGTCCTCAGCTCTGCGCTCAGCAGCCTCTGCACTTTCTTTTTTTCCCTCTATGTTTCAAGCACAGAATTGATTCTGTGAAAATACATTTATTATTATTATTATTATTATTATTATTATTTTTATTATTATTATTACCCTTTCTAAATCCTTGCACAGGATCCCTCCACTCCCCGTGGCCAGTGGGTTCATCAGCTTGCACACAACTGGGTGGCGGCCTCTGGCTACAAGACCTCCTAACCACCATATACTGTGTTCATAAACAAAGTTCACCGGATGTTCAGCATCCAGCTTGCATGAAACTCTGCCAAGTCTGTGAACACTAAATGTTGAACTAATACTGAACTTTCATAAAGTGGGTCATATAATAAACTTCCATGAATTACTGTTGTAAGCTGCTGTAAATTGCTCTGCGGCAGGTTCCAAGCAATGTTTTTACTGTCCTTTCACTAAAACTGTGGTAAATCCTTAGAAAGAAGAACCAAATAAGACGTGGTCTACCTCCAAACCTTGCAGCCTTGCCACATGGTTTCTAGCCCACCTTCAGTCACACGATGCAAAAAGTGGCGCCACTCTTTGCAATATTGATCATGGGAGTTTGTGTTAATCCTGTACACAAATAGGAACCAATCTTTGGTTGTTTTAGAAAGTCAAGATCTTTCTCTGAAGAAAGTGGAATAAATAGTCAGGGTTTTTTAAAATGCAAAGACCTTGACTTTAGACAGCAGTTGTTCACCTCCAGCAGGAGCCAGGAGTTCACAGCTTCTCTGAAAAGCAAGTCCAGCAGTGCAGTTTATAACATCCAACTATATTATAAATTCAGCTGTGATGTTCCTTGTCCCTTGGCTCTCCCACCCTTCGATCAACCTGACTCAAAGGAAAGAGCAGATCTGAGAATAAAGTGAATACAGTTAGAAGTCATTTTCTTCCCTTCTTCTTTTCCCTCCTCACCTTTCCCTACTTTCCTGTCCTAACTAGCTCTTTCTGCCAATGAGCTTCGTGGCTGTGTGCATCCTCCATCCACCTTACTGGGATGTTTTCTCCTCCAGAGCAGTAAACCAGCAACTTCAGCTTCCAGTTTATTCCAATATTAAAATTACTATTTAATTACCAGTATCTTTCACTGGGAAGTGCTTCTGTGTGTTATAGGCTAATGGATGGGGTATCCTGCATTCTGTTTAAATATGGCCAAGAATGTGATACATACGTGTCAATAGAAGAACCTGCCAATGAGGCCACGATGCTGTAATTCAGCTGCCTGGGATGTGATGTAGCGTCTAATTATGCTCCCCAAATGACTTCAGTCTTTTATCCTGAACTATTCCATGTAAAACCCTCTCGAAGCAAAGCACATAAGAGTTAAGTATTGTGATGTGTAACTTTGAGACACCAATGTCCTTTCCTGAACCTGTCATTAAATATCCAGCCTGCAAGATTCTGACTTCCTGGTTTTCACTAATATCAACAAAATTTGAAGGAATTTGGTGCTTTCTTGCAAGGACTAAGCAACCAGCAAGACCAGGTTCCAACATCTGGAAAAGATGTCCCATCCCAACTATGTGTCATATCTACAGCTCCTGATACTAAACTTTTTCCTGGACAAAAAAGAGAAAATCTCAGCACAGCCAAACCTCTGTTTATCATTTTCCCCTTGCAAATTGCAGCCATACTTTGATTATCTCTACTGCAGCTTCCCTACCTTTTTTTTTTTCCCCCCCTTTGCTTGGTGACATTCAGTATAATCTGTTACAGGGAACATCGTTCACTCTGTTTCTGTTCATGAAACGTCCTTCAGTCCAAAGCATGAGGCTAAGAAATTTCGCAACAGCACCGTCGTAATCTGTTGAAGAGGAAAGGAGATAGCAAGGAGCCAGGCAGGAGAGAGGACAGAATGCTTTCAGTCAGCAGGTCCCACGGCAGCTGAGAGGAGAGTCCCTTTGAGGAGCTCCGTCCTGTTTCATATCTTTTCCAGGCAATTAATTTTTTAGGAGTTGAAGAGGGCTGCCAGGTAAAAGGTCATGAACACCAAAGTCCTTTGCTTATCCCCTGCAACAGAGCAAGATTTCCCCCCAAACAGTGCACCCATGGACCCCAACCTTCTCCCAGAGGAATCATCTCTACAGAAGAAGAGTTGCCTTGGGGCATGCTGCCAGCTTTTCCTTGTGTGGAAGGCACCAGTCCGCAAGGGACTGGACGAGTATTAGCAAACTCCTTCCATGCTGACCACGCAACAGAAATCACAAGCAAGAACTAAGTCTTCATTTATCCTCATTACACATGGGACAACTGGCATTTTCCAGGCTGTCAGACAAATGAATTCTTAGAATGAGTTTCATACACAAAGTATTTAGACCGTAGAGTATGTATGGACATATAAATCTTTTCTTATGCATTTCTGGGATGATTGGCAGGAAAACTGCAGTGTTCTTCATTTGATCTGGAGAAATGTAAGGGTAGCTCATGCAGTCATTACAGACGAATCTGCAAGTATTAAATGGCTAGTTAGGAAAGTGTTGTAGAAGAATACTGTGAAAGAGGTAAGTTTCTTATTTCAGTATCTCTGCAGTAAATGCATGGGCAGAGGCAATGGGTAGGAACATGACGTCTCTATGAGAAGGACTGGATCCAGCACTTAGCTCAGGTCTTGGAAAGCAGCAAACACAGGTGTAGAATGCACTCAACAAAGACTGCAGCTCTGAGCACCTGCCATGCCACGTGGCTACATATTGCTTTGGAGATCTTGCCACCACAACAAGACTCATAGGTGGGGAGGAACAAAGAGCTGGGTTGTAAGTGTGGTGAGCAATGACATCTTTCCTAACAGGGTCAAAGATAACATATCACATATATCTTTTTCTAGGTCTTACTCATGTACACAGGCCTGTTCCAAAACTCACTGAAATCACTGGGACTTTCTCCACTGACACCAACAAGCTCCAGATCCAGCCCATAAAGAGCTGTAGCAAGAGTGCAACCATATGGAATTTTTTCTGAATCACAGTAGTAAGAGATATAATGAAAATATGTTGGCTTGTTTTAGTTGGTAAACATACAGCCTTGGCAGGCTCAGCAAGAGACCAGATGCTAAGTGTCCTCTCATCCTTAGAGGTGGCTACTTCAGATCAGGGTGAAGACCATGAAGAGGGCAATGTGGGCATGTCAGCATTGCTATTGGCTCTTTTCTACCTGTCCTGTGGATGTACAGAGCTTTCCAAGTCTGGCAGTCTGAAAGCTAAAAATTCCCCATATCCAAACAAACCCATGGGAAAGGACATACTGAGCTAGATAAATTATAGTTATGAAATACAAGTATTTAATTAAATCTTGTCTGGCTGTATTCTGTACCCTCCCAAAAAAAAGTCCAACTTCAAAACTAATCTGGAACTGACTGCCTATGTTATAATTTACTAGAAACTCTGTTGTCATCACTTCAGTTCATAGAAAGGAAAAATAAGAACAGCAACAGCTTTCATCAGTCCCTATTTAAAAACAAACTGCTGCATTTTAAAGAAAAAAAAAAATACAGAGATGGAGCCAAGTCCAAGTTTGCGGTAACTGTGGGGAGGTTAGCCGGGCCAGCCAGGGTGGAGAAAGGTGGGTCAGGTTAGCAGAGGGCAGACAGGTTTCCCGGTGTCCTCCCATCGCCTGGCCTGGCAGCCCTGGGGATACCCCTCCTGAGCCTGCCTTGGCTGTATTAACTCCTCTGGCTCCAGCTGAGACAGGACATCTCCTGACTCTCTGCCAGCAGCTGCATGTCTGCGTGATGGTGCATAAAACAGAGACTGCAGACAAGAAAAAGGTGTCAGGGGGCTGGAGGATCGCAACAAGGCAAAGGTTCTCCCAGATGTGATTTAGTTGGAGGGGACTGCCACCACTGCCTTTGCTGCAAATGCCCTTTAGGGATGCTCCACATCCAGGCTCCTGACTGAAAGGTGAATAACTCCTCTGTTCTCCGTCCATCCTGTCTAGGAAGCTTACATTTCAGATCTTCCTCTTAGCAGCCGTTTGTTCAGGACCTACCAGAACAGCATCCAAGGCTTGTGAGTGGAAGGGTAATATATTTAAATAATAAGAAACATGTCAAGGGCAAAACAACATTACAGCTGTTTTACAAAGTACTTTATAAAAGCTGTAGTGCCCAGTGGATTTTCCCAAGCATCGGACTGACAGCTCAGGTGAAACAGAGACGGGGCAGCAGGGCCGGTGGCTGTTGTGAAAAGACAGCTGCATCTGAGCTAACTTTCACAGAGCAGCTCTCTGGAGGTTAACATTTTCTGTGTCTGGTTTCAGCCAACTGGTGAACTGTTAAAGGAAAATGTCAGCACACACCATTCCCCCACCAACACACCGCTCAGCTTGGGGTGTGTCAGAAAACGCTGCTCACATCTCGCTATTGAAATGCTGCTTTGTTTTGAGTCATTTATGGATGGACTGAGTTTACTCAGACTTTGTTTGCTTTCATAAACATTGTCATGCAACAGTGCATAGTCCTTGTTTCACGTGTATGCGGTCAATAGATTGGTCAATAGATTGTTTATTCAAACCGAATGGTTCATGTGCAATAGGATTTTCTTAGGTCTTTGTTTGTCCCTTGCATGCAAAAATAGCAGTACACATCCTGTTGGTTTTGTTGTTTCTTTTTTTCTCTGTAAATAGCAATGACATCAAGAAGAGCAAGACAAAGATAATTTTTACAGATTTCAACTGCATAGGGAGCATGTATTCCCTGTGAATAGATACCTAATACTGAATATTTACACCAACCACCTTCCCAAAAGGCTAGCATATAACAAGTCACAATTTGTAAAATAGTTATAGAACATTATGGCAATCCAGCTCCTTTCCTGTGACAGACTGCATGTGAGAGGAAATAGGAGTTAGCTAGATCCTGAGCTTTCAAGGTGCTTTTACAATACGGAAGATGTCTCCCAACATTCTGATTTCTTTAAGAAAAGTGTAATTTTGGAGCCATATGCAAAACCTTTCAGCAAAGATTATTTTCTGTTAAAAACCACCTTATCTAATTGAAAAAATTTTGTCCACTCTATTTGAAAGCTCAAAACAAGATCAAGGCCTCTTGTTTAAGACAACATACAAACATGATAGCAGAAAGCTCATCGTCCAAGAAGGTGGTAATCTAAGGGAAGTAAATAGATAAGAAAGAAGCACCAGGACCATTCTCTGATAAAGAACGAAGATATAACAGGATTAATTGACTTACACAGGGTCACTCTGGAGAGGGAAGCGCTAAACCTCAGTCTCCTGACTCCAAGGCCAATGCCTTAACCACAAGACAGTCCTTCCACACTAAAAGAAGGATTATTTTTTTACTGTTGGAAGTTGTTCTTTTTATCCTATTCATGTTTAAGAACTGAATGTTTTGTTAGTCATTAATTTTGGATGAGTCTGTCATCTGAAATCTTATAGCACTTACAGTAGTTTTTGGAGTTCTCCCTTGTTGGACCATTCCTACAAGTAGATGTATCTTATTCTTTCTTTGGCTTCTTTCTGTGTTTGTTTTGGCTACCAATACATTCTACTTACAAGAAGAACAAGGGAAACCTTTCCAAAAAATTAGTACACTTACTGATGAGAGAGTCGAAAACATATCATGCCCTTGCAAAGAGTGAGTGACAGAGAGAATTCCTCTTTTTAATTATTTTTCCTAAGCCCAGAGGAAGCAAAATATTTGAGAGAAAGAAAAAAATCTGTTTACCATACCCAAAATTTGGCAAATTTGAAACAGGAGAGGGCTGCACACACTTGTGTAAAGTGCCAGCCTCATGGGCAGTACCAAAACTCATTCAACACTTGAAAAAATTATTTTCTTTAGTTGGAGGCCAAGCACAACAGCAATGAGTTTCCACACACACACACTCATTTTGCTTTCATCTGACAAACACGTCAGTGAATTTGCCTTCTAACTATTTTTTTGGGAGAGTCAGTACTTCTTTTTACTTTGCTTATGGCAAAACACATGAAAATATCCAATGGAAGAAGGTCTACAGAACTCCAAACTGCTACTTAAAGCAAAATTAATTTGTAGCCTATATAGGCTTCATATTGGATATTTGGTTTATTCATTTTCTTCCTTTTATGTTTGTGGACAACATCATGACATGTTGGAAGCTGGACTGGGACCTTATTGGGAACATCTATTTCATCTATTTTCCATTGGGTATTTATTTTGTCAACCCAGATGTGCCACCAGAGATCCTGGGGTGCCTGACACCATCACTTGTCTCCAGGTCACCAACAAGCACCGGCTGCAGTAGCTGGCTCATGAACACGTTGCCTTTGTAACCCAGAAGACTGAAGGCAATGGCTGAATGGGATCTGCCCTACAAAATTGCCAGCTGCCTTTCCAACTGTTTTATTAAATACACTGGTCCAAAGCTGCATTTTGTTTGGAACAGTCTGGATCAAGTCTAGGTACTTTGGGATGACTCAGCCTCTTGAGATGAGGTTGCAATGAAAGAGTCTAAGACATGAATACCCACAGAGTGATTCCCACCGTGAGATGTCCCCTCACCCACAGAGTTACCAGTGTCCCACAGTGCCTTATACCTGCCTGCAGGAACTGGGCCACAGAAAACCTTCCTCCTTTCTTCATCCTGACAGTTTAGCTCTTAGAGCAGGACAAAACAGTCACTGATGAGTTCTACACAGCCTGTAGGGAATGCTCGTGGCTCATCTCCCTTCTGTATTCAAATGGTTTCAGAGGCATCAAAGCTGGATAACAACAGACAAAGGTTTAAGCTTCTTGAGGCACCTCCTCTGAAATGCCTCAACACTCACCCACTTCCCTGCATAGCTTATGGCCTCGAGGTGCACTGTCTCTAAGGATAGCAAATCTGTTCTTGAAGTGAACTTCCAGGCAGCCCTCAAATGACACTGAAGACAAAAACATCCAGTGCTTGTGGTCTAGTGTTTACCAAGGGTTTGTCCTTGAGTCCTTGACTTATTCCCACAGCAGCTCAATTTTCCACACTGTCACCTATCCAAGTATTATACAGCTCCAATGCTGCTTTGCTCCTTGGGACAAACAGGATGAGATGGGTTCAGCCTTGGATGGAAAAGGGACAAAATAGACCTGTTTTCGACCAGTGGAAATGTTGCTACCCTCCTTACATGCAAAATGGACCTAGAGTACCCCTTCCTTTTCTCAGGGTTGGGTTTAGCACTGCAATGGACTGACAAACCCAGGACCAGGCGGTCAGGTTAGATGGGCTCAATCTCTCCATGAGGCATTAGCCATCCCTTCCGATTTTATTTTCAATCTATAAGAGGCCAGTCATAACTTTTTGCATACTCTAACTATGAAAGTTATCAGTGTATTATTCCCACCAGAAACAGTCTCCTTTACGAGTACTTTTAATTAATTTCAGGATCTTTAAATCAAGTCCATATGAATGGTATGTAGAGTCTGATCCTCAAATGCCCATGTGTATTAATTAAGTTCTTATTTTAATAAAAAGAATCCTCATTTAAGCTATGGGAAATTGCAGTGTGTGCATGAAAGTGATCCTTGTATCCAAGCTGCTTTTTCAAGTACGTTTACCTTGCATGCACACTCATCCAAAATTAAGTTAATGGCCTTGGTCTGCCCCTCAGGACTCTGCAGGTGGCAGAGACTAGTCATAAACAATTTCTTTGAGAAAGTACTAGGGGAGCATAAAGAACAGATCTCTTGAAAAGGAGGAAGGATAAAAATATAATTAGGGTAAATTGTGTTACTCTGTGCTGCAGAAGGAGAGTAAGAGAACAGAAGTGGAAATAGCTCTGGTACAGGTTCTTTGCAGGTTACTTTTTGCAGCCAGTGAATCTTCTGCCATTTGCTTCCAGGGTACCTTGGCCCCACACTGGATTATTCCACAAAAAGAGAGGTGCGAAAAGGAAAATAAATATTGCAATCCAGAGGGAATTCCTACAGCAAAGAGCATGGATCCTAAAATACTACTGGGATGACAACTGCACTTACCAGCACATCATTTACCTTTACATTCTCCTAGCTTTTCAAAAAGAGGGAGGGGGAATTTTCCACCTCATCATGACAAGTATTAAGTTAAAATAAATAGTTTTATAAAAAATGATCACACAGAGAACATTTCTTTTAAATTCCTGAATGCCTTCTTTTTTTTTGGCCACAATTGTGAGTCTTCGACATCCCTGAAGCACTATGTAAATCTGTTGCTAAGTAGATCAAAAGAACTGTCTGCTTTGATGTATGCACCGATGTCTAGAGAAACAAACAGAAAGGAATTGGGTTTGACTTTTTGAGTATGGCACCCTCATACAGTCCAACTTATTTAGTCTTCATTTCATTTTGGAAGCAGGTACTTCACAAGCAGCAAAAAGGCAGGTCCAGCTTTGAGGGAGGTCAAGAGTTTGCAAAATTGCAAACTCCACTTTTTCTTTAAGTATGTTTTGTTCTTCAATTTATGAATCAAAGTTCTGGTATTTGCAATGTGGTGGTTAACCTCTGTCACCCAGCTTTATGATTGTGAATTCTGTGCTGGACCATGAATCCATCATGTTTTATTGAGAAGGAGACAGTCTTGCATTTTAAAATGTGCAACAATGATCTTTGACTTTGTCCTTTTGATTTGGGTCAGCTAGCAAAACTGGAGGAATGTTTATGATTAAGGGAACTTATAAATCAGAACGAAAGGAGACAAATTCATTAGTTATTGGTTATGGCAACTCTGAAGTTCTGCAGTTCCTTTTTTTTTTTTTTTTTAAGTATTCGAATAAAATCTATAAGGGTGTCTAAATAAAAAATTATCCAGAACTGATTCACCATGTAGGTTCTCTGAGATAAACTCCATATCTGATTTAGCCACATTAACTTCGGCTGACATTTATCTTTAGGAGAAAGCCAAGGCTTGGCTTGTTTGTTTCTGCACTTATCTCAAGCATCGCTCTTGTATTTGAGCTCTTCTAGAGTAAACAGAAATAATAACCTACACCGTGATTGTATAAATCCTCCCTCCCTGTGGAAAAGTCCTCAGCAACTCCTGTACTATGCAGCCTTTAAATTTTCCAACAAGTTTTGTTTGGCTGAAACAAGTCTTTCAGAAAGTCATTGAGTTTAAATTGACGACATTGAGAAATGAAGGAATCTATCAATCTTTCCATGGTTCATTGCAACGGTTAATCAACCTCACAGTTAAAATGTGCCTTATTTCCAGTTTGGAATTGCCTTGTTCTAGCTTCCTGCCCTGGATAGGCAGCACATTCTTCCTGAAGAAAAACAATGAATTACACACTACAGTGAAGTCCTCTGTCAACTTTTCTGATAAACTGAAATAAGGAATTGGAGTTCACCAAGGGGCTCACTGCACAGCATTTCCTGCAATCGTCAAATCATTTCAGTTCGGTGTTTGTGTTCTTTCCTACACCTGCTGCAATGTTTCAGGAAGGTTTTGAAAGGGCAAACGCCAGAGTTGGATGAGTGTCTCTCCCAGGCTGGAATGGAAATGTAGCGCTCCCTGATGCCATGTGGCAGTTGGGTCATTTTCCAGTGTCACTGCCTCCTTCCACTTCCCATGCCATGTCTGAAGGTGGGGCCCATCTTCTGCAAATATTGATATTGGGTTTCTGCTCTCCATGGCATGGATTTTCCTTAATCTGTGTTGGGAATGATCCCAAGTCTCCACCTTTCCTTGGCATTTGTGAGAAGTAGTCTCAACAAATGGCAGATTAATGACCTTAATATAACGTATTTCCCTCAGTTTTTTAAGCACCATGACAGCTGTTTCTCTGGCATAACACTTTGAAAACCTTAGAGATGGGGAGAGTCTCTGCTATAGTACTGTGGTGTTTTCTGCAAACAGCATTTCCTATTTTTGCATCACTCAGGAAACTCAGCCAAGTACCAGACCTCCATCTCCTCTCTTTGGGTTGGTGCAGCTTTTTGAGATGGAAATGAGGACTAAGGAGATTGAGTCTGTAGTGTAACCTCTTCCCTGACTCAAAAGTATTCTACATCTGGAAAAAGGAAAACATAACTTGGTTGGCTGTTTCCAAAGATGTTCCTTAGCAGCAGATACTTCACAAGCAGCCACTGAGACTGCCAAGGTGGGATGAATCCTCCATTTCACCAACTTTAGGTGCCTTTGTGGCAGATGTCAACATCTGAGCTAGCCCCTTTACAAGATGTCTGATAGTCAGTGGACAGAGAGGCATTTTTAGGGTGTAGTTCATCTGGCCTCTATTGAACATTTCTTTCAGGATAATATGAATCCCACCTTGTAAGCGATCTTTATCTCTGGTGAATATGAAGAATACTTCTGGACATTAACTCAGATATAAACCCCTTTACAGTCAAGCAAGATTGACTCCACGAACTTCAACAACCCCAGATGAGCAAATAATCTGGAAAATTTTTCTATTTGCACTCAGAAATAAATTATTTATTAAGCAAATTACTTTGTTTAAACACATTAGTAAGCATAGGTGTCACTCTGATTTCTTTGTCAGTGGTAGCAGCAGTGGGAGAAAAGGCAAAGAAACCTTCAAACCTGTGCTATATCCAAACACAGGAGTTCCCCTTCATATCTTGGGCATGTCTTAGCAGAGTATCATATTTTAGGGCTTACATGGACTCAGGTATTGGAACATATGTTACAGCTTTGTAAAGAGTAATTTGATATGGTGTCAACCCTGTGTTATCATTCGCCTCACTGGCATGTCAAGCCTCATTCATGTAGAGCTATTGAGGAGAGAGACGATATTAATATATCTGTACAGTGATGAAGATACCAAGCCAGAAACCGTGAGCCACCACCATCTGCTTTACAGAGAACTAACACAGCAAAATGTGTGTGTGTGCCCAGATATTTGAAATACTCAAAGAAAACCAGACATTATGCCTAATAAAACCACAATCAGGAGGGGAAAAAAAAAAAATATATATATATATTGTCATGGCTTTTATGTTACTCAGTTGAGCACAAAAATTGGGAGAACTGTATCCAGTCCTTGCTGTCTGGAGTGAAAGCTGGTGGCTCTGGGTTCACTGTAAAGTCACTCCTGCTGCCTGGGTATAGCAAGGCTGAGAGCATGGGGTGGTCAATGGCCCAGGGGAGACATAAACGGATTTTCCATCCAACTGCTCCCTGGCAAGGGCATTTGACACAGTCTGGGCTGGGAATTAGGCTGTACCCACTCCAGGAATGAAAGTGTGGATGATAAATAACCTCCTGCCTCTGCTTGGGAACCACAGGAAAGGATTATCTCCCTGGTCAAGAAAGGAAATGGGCAGGATGGGGCACAGCACAGAAAACAGGGATCACTAGGAATCCCTTAGCATGCAAGGTTTGGCATGCTCGCTACAAAAGACTGTATCACAAATCGAGGGGGCTTGCAGGAGAGCAGCCCAGATGGGTAAGTCTTCCTTTGGGAATGGATGAAACCAGTAACAACTGCTTTGTGTGGAAAGATGAAGCCCAATAACATAATTCTCCAGGATGGTGTGTACCTAGGAAGCATCTGCAATCTACCTTAGCTTGGTACAGTGACACCAGTTCCCCGGTTTGGCATTCACTCACTCTAACGTTAGGCATGTGCTACCTAGGAGTCCCCATGTATGTCTAGTTCCCATGATATTTGATGGAGAGCTAAAGTGTGATTAATCTGCCTAAACAGTCTGGAGCTGTGCAAGATGTCCTAGGGCATTCAAGACATCTGAATAAGCCTGGTAGACATGGCATAGAGGTATGTCCTACTAATTGTGCCTCTGTCCCATACATGGGAATATATGTACCCATAAAATCCCTGACCAAACCCAACTCACCCTTCCAACATTTGGAATGTGGAAACCAAAGTTCAGTTCTTGTCCTTGCCTCACAGAGATTAAATCCAAATTCCCTCCTCCTCTGAACAGTGCCCTAATTGCTCGCTACAGGTCAACTTGAATGGGAAGCAGCATCCTTTTATCCAGTAGTTCTGCCACTATGTACAAAAACTAAAGATTTCTGTGAACATGTCGAAACGAGTAAACATGACATTATAACCTAAGGGCTCTATGTGGGAGAGTAAGACTGTGATGCTGACCTTGCTCAAAAGACTCTTTCTATGTTTTGCCAAATGTAATGTAAAGTACTTGAACACAGCATCAAGCGAGTATTGGAGCACTTACCCCACCAGTCACAGTCAGGCCCATCCATGTTGACTCTGGTCTCATAAACCTTTTTCTTCTTCCAATAATTCACCAAGTGAGAAACCTGCAGCTCTTCTCTCTCCAGAAAAAGCTACAGCCCTGGGGCTATGGAGCAGACTTAAACACCATGAGGAGGGCTCTAAGGCTTGGGCACTGATGAAGTGCATGCATGTCACCCTGACTTAGTGATGTTCTGAAAGAAAAGACAAGTCCCTCCTTAGTTCTTGAAAGAAAGGACATAGAAGTCCCTAGGGGGGAGGATTCGAGGCTATGAATCCCAGAGGACAGATAGAAACTTCCTGGGATCCTGGACTCAGGTGCATAAAACCTATAAAAGAGTGATGTTTAAGGTACATTTCTGCCAGTATTATTTCCTGTATGTAACTGAGGATCTCTGTCTGTGGAGCATGGGTTATAGGCAAGGGCTGTGATTCCTTCCCTTTGGAGAAATACATATGGCTTAATATGGTGCCTATGTCCCTCTGCAGCCAGATTCGTACTTTGGGAGCAAAAGCAACTGCCCAACCCATAGGTCTACGTGTATTAAACAGGCTGGTAATAGGGGCCATAACTATACCACAAATTAACTTTGCCTTCCTTCCTTGCAAAGGCCAGTGAACCTTTTGGTACAGACAGCTCTGTGACACTGTATGAAATACTTTTTAACAGAAAAGAACCCACTTGTTGTGCTTTGCCATTGTAAACTCACTCAACCCTTCCTCCCTCTAACCCATCCCTGAAAATAAGCTTCTTATTAGTAACAAAGAAGTGGAAGTTAAATCTAGAAGATTATTTCTTCTTGTATCCTGCATGGGAAAAAAATAGCTTTAAACAGTAAACATTATTTCGCTTGGTTCTTATCAGAGAAAGCAGAGCATGGATAGAAAAAGCTGGAACACTCGCCTTGCTGAACATGCATTGCTAAGCAATTTCACTTGGTGGTACGTTGACCATTATATCCTTGGCAATCACACCGCCCTCCATCAAGGATGCCTATGCCATAGTCTGGAAGCTGGAAGCTGGAAGATTTCAGGGCCTGATAAAACAGCCCTGAGAGATAGCGCTGTCATTCTCAGCCAGGATTGAGTTTAATGTTTGTGTTCCCCCTCCGTATTTTGGCAATTTTTGATCTGCCAGTTAATATGGTAAATTGCCCAAGGGAGCCAATGGAAAAATCTGTTCTAGTCAAAAATGTCAAAAAAAAAAAAAAAAAAAGACAGCTGACTCAAGTTTTAAAGAGATGATTGACTAATATTAGGGTAAATTTAGCAAACTACACTCCAGAGCTGTTTGAGAGGTTACTGCAGTGGTCCAGCCTCTGATCCCATTCTTCACCATGGGCTGGTGTTGGAGTAACTGAGTAGTATTTGGGAAGTGATATGAACAAATATGGCCCATTCCTGTTCCCTTTTCTCCACTTTCTTTCCACCCCAATCACTCAACAAGCAGCTCTTCATCCAGAGATCTTGAAGTCCATCGTGACAAAGGCCATTTTTATTACATACCTAGTACTCTTTTTCTTCAGGAAGGAGGTTGCCTGGGGCATCTTTCCTGTCTCAAGACTAGACATGAAGAAGCTTCCTTGCGAGCCACGTGTAGGTGAGCATATTTTGCAGCTGCTAGACAGTACTCAGATTCGTGCCAGAACGCAAGTTTATCCAACCTGGGACTAGGGAGGCACGAGGTTCATGTAATGCCACTTTTGGTCCACCTCTCCCCCACACTCAGGTTATTTTGGGAGCAGCTGGGACCAAGCCCATGCTGAAGACACAATTTATACACTAGCAGGACAATCTGGGAGTTAAGAGTTTCAGAAATTTTCTCCCACAAACAACTGTGTGCCTTAAAATGAACATGTCGCTTCTTCTGTGGGTGTTTGCAAGAAGCACAAGTTTCAGTCCTGTTTCCACAGACCAGCAGAGATTTCCACAGCTAAAGATTTTTATCATGTAAGAAAGGTCTCTGGTCTCTTCTGAAGAGTTATTCTTCAGCATTTCTTGATTTGCTCCTTTATTATTCTGCAGCCTGGGAATAGAAACTCAGAGAACAACATTGTCTTGTTTGTCTCTTTACCAATTTTTGCATCAAAAATAATTCTGTTCAAAAAATACCCCAACTTCAACATGTGTGATTGAGCAGAGCTGCACAATCTGTGTTGCCTTAAAAAAAAAGTAGCCCAAATTTGCACAATTTATTTTGCCATAAACTTTTAGACGCCTGAGCTATCTCAAACCAAATCAGTCTAACAAAGGCTGTATCAGCCCTAATCCTTTACTGACAAAACCCTGTACAAGAACATGCCAAAGTCTTGGTCCAGAGGTAAAGCACATGCAACTTTAAGTATATCTGAAACCGCCGGAAAATCAAGGCTGCCCTCAAGATTGGCTGAACTAGTGCCTAAATATAAAAAGCTGCATACTGAAGCTTCTTTTCTCATCTTCTGTGGAGATGACAGTGTGTTCTGAAATGTCAGATAAAGCCAGTCAGGAAAGCCGATATTTTGTTACATAACTTTTGCACAATGCTTTTTGCAAGGATGCCTTGTGAGGCCTTTCCACGCTCTAATGATAGAACAAGTCGGTGGCGGCTCACTACAGCAAACATGGTAACGGGGTCCCTCTTCCCTGCCTCCTCCTCAGCTGTTCATTAGCGCCCTGTATAAATAAACTCTTGCAGCAGCAATAGCACAAGGAGTTTGATAGGCAGAAAACACAGTAGGAAAAATGGCAATTATTTTGTATTTTCTTAACAAAATGCAATAAGAATACTAACCTCCATGATGACATTTCCTTTAGGGTTAAATACCAGCTGGGTCTTGGCTCTTAGTTTCTTTGCTTTTCCACCTAGGTCATACCACCAAGAAATGCTGTCTTTATCAGTCATTAATTCATAAGCCTATCACTCATTGCTCAGGCTTTCTCAAAAACAGGCAACTTCTCTGCAGGGAAAAACTAAAAATACCTCCTGTGAAATGGTTTTGGCACCTTTAAACTCCATTTGTTTGGAACAAGGTTGTCATTTCACTCTTCTGGACAAAAAGGACAAGTTCACCGCTGCAGAGAAAGACTCTGGGACAACTTTCAACATGGGGGTGGCTTTTCACTACACACACAAAACCAATAGCATTTTGCACAGATATAATGAGTAGAATAGTCAGAAATAGTACCCACAAAACCAGTCAACTCTTCAACATTTTTAAAATTTGAAACAAATGTATACATTATTTGGGAGGGACCAAAACAAATGGACCAAAATTTCTTCTGCTCACTTGAAATAATAACAACTACTGATGTGTCACCCAAGAAAGTTACTTTTTCCACGAGAAGAAATGCCAGGAGGCAGCATTTGAGCCTGTTTTCTCTCATTCACCTTCAAAGTCTGCAGGGTGTAATCCTGAAAACCAGGTAGCAGACCAAGGCAAAACGACAGCCTTTGGGGAACCAACAACACCCACATCCAGTTAATGTTATTGTATGATCTATTTCATGGTTTGGAATTAATTGCAATTGGGGCATGGAAAAAAAAGCTGAAGCCTAAAGTGGTTTTTCAAATTCATAAGGAAGTATTTTTCTTTGAATAATAACGTTATTATAAAGTTATGATCTTTCTTTTTTTTAAATAAACCCTTTATTTTCTCTCAAATTTCTGTTACTTGTGGCCAGGGGCTGTCTGGTGCTCTCATCTTGTGGGCAATTGCTGGCTGGAAGCAGTATCGTTTCTGTAATTACCACTTTCACTGAACTAGTTCTGGGCACTCCAGAAATACCTTCAAGTATTTGGTCATAGGCATTAAAAGTTGGAGGGACAGCTAATAGCTGATGGTTGTTCCTAAGTGCTAGAAAAGTGTAAGCTCACTTGAAAACTTCTTTTTAAACATCTCAGTACGTCTCACATTTCCAAAACCAAGTGAGTTTGCTCTCTTGCTTGTGGATAACACAGAACGGTACTGACTTTTACTGCTTTGTAAATACTGATGGTGAACCTCAAAAAAAGTCAGGTGAAGATTGTTGCTCTCTACTTTCTACCATAAAACCCTGCCCGTGGAGATTCTTCAAGCATTTTATACATGAATGAAGCTTTCTAGCATGCCCCCGGGTCAACAGGCCACCCCTCCTCACAGCTGTCTAAAAGTGAGGAATCCAGCCCAACATCAGGGTTTCCCTCGTAGTCCCAGGGAGGAATGAATACCTCCAGAGAGAGATTCAGGAGGTAAGACAGACCGTAAGTATCCAAAGCAGGTGGGTGTTTCCCCTATCAAGGTCCTTTGGTGGCACAGGGACCTATGTCCCACCCAACACCCAAGTGCTGGGTGAACCCATCCCACCTTCAGGTCCAAACTGAGAATTAGCTTCTTCACTCACCTGAGGCAAAACAAGGAGTTTAGGAGTACAAATGCTCAGAACTGTACTGGCAAAGGAGTCTCAGGAAGACAAATGAAAGCTCAAACTTTGCATGCACAAACAGCAGATCCCGAAGAGAGACCGTTTTGAATCACATGATTGGGGTGTTATCTATGGCAAGGATTGCATCCACAAATTTTCAGTCTTAGAAACTTCTTCTTTTGCCACATTATTACAAAATGTGGCCAAAAATCAAGATTAGGAATCTTGCTGTTGGCTTCAATAAAACCAACATTTAATTCCATTTTTCTTTTCACACTAAGCTGCATCCCAATCTGACTTCTGGCAAAAATACATTTCAAATAAAATGTTCTGTGTCCCCCTGCATCACATGCACTCCACCCAACTCTGTGCCATATCCCCTGAGATATGCCCAAAGGTAAGAGGCAGATCATGCTACGGCAGTGCTGGAGCTACCCAACATGCAGATAGGCCAGCAGTAGACATCAGCCGCTTTGTTAGCTGCATGCTGTCAAATAGAGCTGCAAACACTGAATCTTCTGTGCTTTCCCACAATAGGAGACACAAATTTGGGTTTCTCTTTCCTTCCCACGTGCTGATTTTCATGAAGTCTGTAGAAACATAGTTATCTTCAAGACTCTCATCCCTCTGTCAGATTTGGTGGAAACAAGCTTAACAGTTACTGGAAAGGCTAAACTGACAAGCAGGTATCAGCAGACACAATTCACACTTCCCTACAAAACCACACTAAAAGGACGTATTTGTCATTTGTTGAACACCAGTAAAGAGCTGAGCCCTGCAAAACAGAGAGAAGAAACCACAGCAACCACCAAAGAGCTTCACGCTTTTCGCTGGACCACTCAGAGCAGCCACTTCCCAGTGATGATTCAGGGGTTAGGGTCCCAACCAGCACAAAGCACAGTGGCACAGACAGGAGGATCATATGGTAACAACGAAAAAATTAAAGATTGGTGATGAGGCAAATAGGAAATTTTCCAATAGGAAAACCTGACTTTTTTATCATGAATAGAAGCAAATGGGAGAAGTTAAGTGCTTAATATTAAGAATAACATTAATTCTTTTCTGAAGTCTTGACTCTGTAACCTTGGATTGTGGACATCGACGGGAAGAGCAGAGGGACACTTCAGTTTTGTCCTAAGCAAATTTGCCTATCATTAGCAATGGATGCAGAAGAGCTGACAGGTATCCTGGATATTTGGCCCTATTTTCTTTGGCATGATGCTTGAGATTAACCCTGTTTTAAACAGGAGATTTTTCTTCTTCAGGTAAAGCAAAATGCTGTTCACATGGGTTTTCCCTTAAGTAGTAATCAGTGTAGAGCTGTTTTCTGTCTCTGGTTATTAGCGTCAGCCAGGAACAGGCAGCAGATAAGAGTCCTCTTCCAGCCATCTTCTAGCTGTACACAGTACATAAAATGTGTGGTCACAAGCAAAAATATATTTCCTAATTCCAGGCTTACTGGGGTCAAAAAGGAGACATAAATATTGTGACAGTTTTAAGCTGTAATTGTGCATCCTTTTTGTCCTTGTCTCAAGCAAAGGCCACCCTCTCATGAAGCCTGCAAACTCTTGATTTCCCTGGTGTTAGGAAACACTGAGACATTCCCATACACAGCATTTTGGGTATCTCAATTGTTCAAGTGTTGATCAGTGCTATTCCTCTGCTGCTGTTGCTCCTTTAAGAGCCCTTGTCCTTGGAAGTCAAGTTCATGAAGCTTAATTCAAGTTCTTCAGAGTCTAAAGTGGTGATACACCAATTAACCAAGCAGCACTAATTGCGAGATGGTGCCAAGGCACTCAAGGGAAAACTGGGGAAGTACATGCCGTGAATCAAGACTGTGCTTTCATTCTTTGAGCTGCTGTTAGCTAGAACCAGGAAAAAAAAAAAATCATTGAAGGGCATCCCAGAGGTTAATGAAAAAGGCTAATAGCACGTTTCTCCTCTTCCTTGGAAGGCTTAATTGCTATTTAAATGATAATAACAATAATAATACACATTTAACATTCTGCATGAAATTGCACAGATTCCATAGGGGCCTGGTTTGCTTCTCCTATAGCCTGTTTATCATTACACCCTTAAACAAGATGCGATTAGGATTAGATCTCACTGGGACTGGATCACAAATGATTTTGTAACAGGAATATCCTCTACAGAAAAAAACCCCAACATTTTACAAGGAGAGACATCTATAAATACCATTTGAAATTCCATTGTCCATCAGTGAAATTGAGGTAAACACTTTTAATCCCCCTACTTAAAACCTTTCTATGAGGAAAAAGTAATTGTAACTCAAGACCCTGAACTTCTGGAGAAGAATGCACTTTTATTCTCCCCAAATAAACTTTTTCAGAGATTTTGCTGCCTTGCCTTGCCTTGCCTGTTGAAAAAGGACATTTTCCTCCTGCTATAGCAAACTTTGCTTTTGGAGTTTGGATTTCTGCAAACTGGGCTTTCTGATGCCACTGAATGTGAAAGCTCCTCAGCCTGACTTCTGAAGGACCAACATTGTGATTCAGATGGATTGGAGGACCTGAGCACACAGCTTGGCTGTAGAAGAAATTAACCAGGATGAATCCCTGCTTTGATTTCAGAGGGTCCAGCTTAAAATGCCTTGAAGAAAGGTTTGTGCGAAACAGTCAGAAACTTGCCTTCTGGTTCTGACCTGAAGGCAGAAGAAATAGCCCCAAAATTGCTTGACTCTTGAGATGCTCAAAATTATGGAAATCTCATAAAATCAGCTTGTGTCATTAATGTCCTGACCTCTTGATCCTACACGTGTGAGGTTTTCACTATATTAATCCCAACTTCTACAACCTTGATGGTAATTCATGAAGTCTGCTTTGGGAACAGATGTAAACCCCTCAAAATCTCACACATGACTTTGAGCACTTACATTCTCTCAGAAGGGCATTTTGTGTGAAAGTGAGACCCACATCCAGATCCTTACACATGGACAGATATCTGAAGAAATAGAAGTTCATGGTGACATGGGGGATTCCAGTTTATACATCGGTTTTACCTTCGTTGAGAGGGATCTCTCCCAATAAAAAGGCATGCACCGACCGCTCAAGTAACATTTCCAAAACTGGTCCCTCATGCGCTGGTGGTTGGAAACCACAGCTGTGTGTCATGAGCAGTAACACGAAAGGCATGAACCCACTTTGAAGCAACCTGCTGACATCCCCAAATTACAGGCAATGGTGAGGAAATAGCAAATTGCTAATTGTGAGATGGCTTTGTTTAAACACCCTGATAGCCGAAGGGGCTAATGCACTGGCTGCCTCTGGCACTGCAGAGATAGCTGTCTCCCTGGCTGGGAGATCACAGTGCTCTGAAATGCCTTTCCTTCCTATGGAGATGAAAGGCTGCCTGGATGCACAGCTAATTTATCAAGCATACAGTGCTCAAATATAGCCCATTTATCTCCTTCTAAGTGTTTTGCTTCTCCCACCACTCAGCTTAGCAAGATAATGTCAGTGGTCAGGGGGATGCTGTGGTAGGTGCAAGAAAGCATTCAATTACCCGTTGTGAATAATTTCTAAGTGCACCCTATTTCTGTCGACAGATCTAAAGTTGCATTTTTCTAAAAAATCTTGGAAATCGATAGGATTAGCACACTTAAAAATTTCAGTGCTTAGGAAACCCCCATAGGATGTGTCTGATTTTCTTTTCCTGCCATATGCCTTTGCCTCCCACCTTGACGCCAGTGGGGCTCCCGCTGGTGCACACAGAGGCGAGGGGAGGATCCAGGGCTACACTGTGTGTGCATAAAAGGGGAAGCGGTTCAACACATCAGGCTACAGCACACGAGTACCAAGTTGCTTTGGCCTCCTGGGTGGTGTGCATCTCAGAGCTGGAAGTCTGTACTTTCATCCCATTGTTAAAGTTGCATCACAACCGGCAACCTAGGTGGGTTTTATTTCATATTTTCTGCTAGAACTGTGCAACTGGCTACTCTGCACCTCAGTGAGAAGTGTGCTTGCTTGTCCATGTGTCCAAACCTTTACAGCGCTTGCATTCACGATCTCACACAGCTGCCTTTGCACATCATTTTATATAAAGTCTACACACATCTGTAACCACACCTATCCAAATAAATTCATGTTCCTAACCAAACGTGCATGAGGATAAAAAACCAACACTCTGCTCACACAGAACACAGAAAAGCAAAGAAAGATGGTCATGAACGCGATAACATCTTGCTTTACGCATGATGGACATCAGGAATAAAAAGCAGTCTACAACTTTCCCCTTTCTACAATCTTTTACATGTTGAAGATGGCCCAGGGTTGGACACAGTGCCCTAAGAGAGGTTTTGCCAGTGTTAAGCAGAATGGAAGAATTCCTTTATGGTTGTTTCATGCTTATATATACCTCCATGCCCTCCGTGCCTTTAGAGCAGCCTGATGCTTCTGACTCTGATCCGCTTTTGTCTCACTACAGCCCCTAGATCCTTTGCTGTCTAACCAGTTGCTCTTACATTTGTTTGGACAATTACCTATGCCTAAGTGGGGTGCCTTGTCCTTCTTGGATTGCTCCCTTACTTTTTCAGTCTCTGTTTCCAATTTGTAAAGTTAATTTTAAATTCTAACTCTGTCCTCCAAAGAAAATTTTTATGTTTTCTTCCAAGCCCATCTAATCTTGGTGTCCTCTCAGCATTTAAAATGTCTGTCTCTATTCTGTTGTCTCAGGAGGCCACTTAGGGCATCCTCCAATTTGAGTGCAAGCCATTTTTATTACTTGTTTTCCATGTAAATATTTCCAATCCATTTTTGCCCAGTGCTGAGCATTTTCGTCTAGACTATGCTCCTTTAGTTTCCCAATGAGAATGGCATATTCTGGCATATGCCAGACAGACTGCTTCTCCCCCACCCAAAACCCCTGTTGCCCTCTTATCAAGGAGAATAACTTCTGGAACCTGAACGGTAACTGAACATAAGCAGCTGCTATTGTTCATTTTCAATATAATGTCTACACCTCAGCACAAACACTGAAGTCACTATGAAATATAACCCAGGGAATTACTGGGGAACTTCCAGTCAAAAAGATTTTGGCAGAAATGGAAAAAAAACCCAACACCCCAAACCAAAACATATCCCATCACAGACTTCTGTGGACTTTAAATGATGCCCTGAGAGTGCTCTTGTCTCATCCTGTTCTCAAGGAAGTCAGAGAAGACAGACTGATTAAATTAACCAGGACAAAAGAGGTGAGCAGTGGTCCCTTGAATCACCAGGTCCCTGTACCACTGTGTTGCCCCCTTTTTGATGCATACCAACTTTTTGACTCACTGCAGGCAAGACATCCTTTTGCATCTGGTCTCCATTAGATAGTAGGCGTCAGAAGGAGGTGAGGTCTGCTATGGCTTCTTATTTGGAGGGCTTGTTGCTTGGTAGTACAAACAGTGGCCTATTAAAAGAGCCAAATGCTGATATTTCCACAGTGCTTGTAACACAAGCTCCAGTTTGCTTCAGTTTGGTTACAGTGGTTTACACACAGAGCCACATATGTTTAAATGTAACATTTATTAAGCTTTCTTAAGTTTATTCTGAGGTATGACTGGAACCCAGTTTTTTCTGGCTGGGTCAGGGAGCCTGTGTCGGGTTTGGAAGTGTGATGTCCTGCCATGTGCACCAGTGCTGCTGCAGAGCTGGAGCAATCTGCTTCAAATTAGCAGCCCAGCTTATTTTATTGTGTTTGGCCTGGCCCTGCTACCCAGTGACCCTGAGCGCGATTGCTCTTAAAGAGATAATATGGTTCGATAAAACATAAGAACCTTCAGAAAAGGGGAAGAAGTATCAGCCGTCAGGGCCTAATTACAGCCCACGGTGTATTTCCTTCGTTTCTTGGATGCCTGTCATACGTAGGCTGCAGAAGCAGCTCTATGCACCTGTATTTTGGCTGGCAATAACCTCTTCTTCTTCCCACACACCAGTAATCTGCTGGCAGTTCACGCACAGTAACCATCACCCGATCAAGGTGCACACTGGCAAATTCATGTGAAATGCTTCGCTTGGCCTCTCCACAGCTCCAAAAGCAAAGCTAGGCTTTCTGTGGGATATGGACTGAGCCAGAGTTGGAGCCAAAGCCTTGCAACCATTTTCCAAAGGCTATATAGACATAGTGCCCAGCTGGAAAATGGCCCTTTGTGAGATTTGCTGAGTAAAGAGATTGCTTTGGGATGTGCTAAGCACATATACTTTTGATTATTGCATTGTGATATCGGAGGCTATATATTCCATGGGAGAAATCTACAAACATTGCTAGCTTGCAGTTGGATCTATGCAGCATATAGAACATTCCCCCAAACAAGACTCATTGCCCTTACTTCCAGCAGCTACAGGATCATCCCTCACGATGTTTTTTTCCATACACAAAAATCAGTCTATTGGAAAGCTTCTAAAGAGCCACGACTATTAGCAGGGAAGTCTGCGCAACATTAGTTTTTCTGATACTGCAAGCCCCCAAAACAGTAAAGATAAGGTAAAGGCTGAGGAAGAGAAAAATGGAGAAAAACAATTTGCTAGGCACCTTCCAAACTTAAAGGAAAAGGGCATTGCCTGCCCTTTCAAATTATCACAAACCTACTTTAGAATTTTGTCAGTGAAACTAAACAATTGAGAACACCTCTAGCTAAGCTCTAGATACATCCATTTTCTCTTAGTTAAGTTCATTTAACTCCAGATATTTCACTTCATTGTCTGTGATGATTGGGGGGGGCGGGCGGACAGGAGCACATCGCTAAGAGGTGGGGTGTTTCAGAGCCTCCAAATACTGTTCTTACACAGATCACCTCTTAACATGTCAGTACAGGATGCTGAGGATCTCATTTAACAAGTTGTTGAAACACTGTTATTTAAGTTTTATTTTAATGTGGCCATGTTTTTCTCAAATTCTGTTTAGCTTGTTTCAAAAAAATGTAGTTGTGAAACATTTTCATTTCAATCCAAAAAAAGTTCCTGCCGATACAGAAAGTGTCCATTTTGGTTTTGGTTCCTTCCCTTTTTCTCTGGCTTTCACCCCCTTCCTCCTCACTCCGTAAAATTGGAAACATTTTTAACTTAGATCCAGTACAATTCCAAACAAAGCATTTCATATGGTTTTCAATCCATATGAAATCACATTTTTCATTACAACCTGTTTTGCCAAACAATCAGAAGGCTCCCAAGGAAATTTCAAACGTATTTCATTCTTTTCTCTGTGTGTTTCAGTCACATTTTGGTGGTAGTGGTGGTGAAATCTCTCCCTGCTCTTCATTCTATTGGTGGGTAAAATCAAGGACAAAAAAAAAAGTTTGGAAAATACTATTTCTGTTTAAAAGACAATGCCACTTCTTGTTTTAAGTTAAAGAAAAACATTTTTTGGGGCATTTAAATATACCTAGGTCCACAAAGACTGTTTTTTCTCCCCAGATTGGAAATGGCATGTGACTGGGTGCTTTTTCCCTCTCTCCATCTCTTGTCTACCTGCCAGTCCTCCAAACACAGGCCAAAAAAGTGGATCCGGTCCCACCAGCCTCACAAGAACACACAAATATGAGACAGTCTCTCAGCTCATTGGGACCAGTTGGGAGGAAAAGAACATGAAGGGTGTAGAAATACAGAGTTAATGTGAAATAATTATGTAGTGTGGAAATTACCTAGTGTAGAAACAAATGTTCATAGCAGAACTCCCCCATAGGGTCAGAAAAAATGCATTTCTCCGATCGCCTCTGAGCCTCTCGTTCCACCAGTTCACATTGGGACCTGAGTAATCTCTCGTGGTCTTTGGTACATAGGCTCCTTGTCAACATTTTGCTTTTCTTTGAGGAGAAAGAAGAAAAGGAGGTGCTTACGCCCTTCTCTGTAACAGTCCATCATTTGGGACCTGGTGAGCTGCAAACCCACCAGAAAAGGAGTGCATCCCTCAGACCCATTGTATTTAGGACTTTCTTATATTTCTTACATTTAGGAATTTTTGTAGCAAGGCACTTCCTGACATCACCCTCTCTGCAGTAGTGCTGTCGCTGGCATGAGGCACTCCTGTCCAGGGGTAAGTGGGAGAGGGCAGAGGCTGCAGACCGTGGAGATGGGCCTCACATCCCCTTGCAGCAGCCACAGTTTGTGTTTCTTCTTGGCCACTTTCTCCCTTGTCCATCTTCCATCCACCCCTTTTCTCCAATAGATGAGGATGGTCCTTGCCAGCTGCATCCCACTGGAGAGAGAGAAACGGTGGAGACCTTCAGCCCTATGTTGCAAACCCACGAGAGACAGCCCAGGCCGCAGGGGAGCAGGAGACAGGGCCCAGTCTCTACCTGCTACCCCGGGATTCATCTCACCTATCATGAGATCCCTAAAAATTAGAGTCTCTGGGTGGATGCTTTGTCTTCTGTAGGCACCTGCCCTGCTTTGGAGGCAGATTATCTGCCAAGAGTGGGATTCAAGACACCTACCTCTGGGTGTCTACATGTAGGCATCTACAGTGAGCTAAGGGCTCAAATAAGTTGCCCACCCATCTGTGTCCAGCACCGTTTGAGATGCTGAAGGGTATTCTTTCTGGGATGGGGGCGTCTCGTAGGCCAGGTGTCATTGGAGGGATCCTGAATGAATAACTCGGATGATATGCCTAACACTGGGGCAGCTAACACTGAGACAGTCCCATGCTCATCCTCACTGTGTGAGACCTGGTAGGTTTGTAGCGCTTCCAGCAGCACAGCCAGAGGAAAGCGTTTCACTGCAATCTGCCATAGCAATGCTGGTCCCTTCAAAAGGCAGGACGAGCTGTGTGCTCCCATGGGTCTCTTGGATAATGGGTATATTTTCTTCTTGTGCTTCGCTAGCACTATATGCGAGAGGAAAGGCTGGCTCGAGCTAGAAAGTGCAATCTTGGCTCTCAGTGCTTCTGCTCCCTCTATAAAGGTTATACAAATAAAGACCTGGGGAATACTGCCCTTCTGCGAACACTGCTAATTGCCAGCATCTATCAGCTGGAGAGAGCTGACATGCTCTTCTAGGAGAGATTGCTTCAGCAGCACAAAACAAACCACTCCTGCTTTTGTTAAAGCATGCAATTTTCTTGTCAAGTGTTTTGTCACTGCCGTAGTCTCACAGGCAGGGCTGCCTCTGTTCGCCCAGCCTTACTGCCTCCACATCAAGAAAAGTCCCAAAGGAGGGATGTGGGGTAGGATGCCTATGGGAGAGCTCCTAAATCCAAGGAAAAGCAAGTGACAACCTTTGCTGTACACCTCCTCTCACAGTCCTGGGGTGGAGGAAGAGAGCCCAGTCCTCGGTTAGGTCTGGAGGTCCAAGCCTTGCTTTGCCAGCATGACCCCATGTGCTGTTTCAGGCCAAATCCACAGAAATGCCCCAGTTCCCATTGCCTTCAGAACCTTTTGTGTATTACGGCCTCATTTCCTCCAGCTCTCTGCCCGGGTTTTCCTTCCAGTTTCGCACCAGAAGAACGGCATTTCCCTGTTTTCCCCTATTATGATGCTAAGAGGCTGGCGGTGAAAGCAGGGGGCTTTGCCAGCGAGGGGAGGACAGCCAGCACTGCCCCTGTGCACCAGCCCCGGGGAGGGCAGAGCAGAGAGGGCTGGTTTCGGTGTGTCAGCGCAGCTACGCGGAGGAGACTGATGCTTCTGCCAACAGTAGCACAGGCGGACGCTCAAGGAAAACCACTCTCCCCCCAAAAACAGGCAAGGCAAAGTCCCAGAGAGTCTGGGGAAGGAAGGGGTGAGTGGATTTCTCCTGTCCTCATGTTCTCCGAGTGCCAGTTTGAGCTCCATTGCATTCACCAGGAAGTCGTGGAAATAATGGGAAATAATGGGAGTCCTGGACTGTGGACAAAAAGTCCTTGAAATAATGGGAGCCCCAGAGTGTGGATAGTGGCTGGGGTACCCTGGGACAGAGACGACTTAGTCACAAAGAGCTTTTGATTATGAACAAAGTACTCAGGACCAAGCAGTTCCAGGTCCACAAGGTCCAAAAGTCCTCGGAGAAAATCCCAGGTGACAAACTGCCGGTGTTTGGAGCACATTGGCTCCCCAGCCCTGCGTGCCCCAGCTCTGCATGCCCCAGCTCTGCATGCCAGCTGCTCCCGGGCTCAGGGGCTGCAGCACACTGCCCTGAGTGGGAAAGCCTCCCCGAGGAGATAACTGTCTCTGGAATTAGGGCTTTTTTCTTTTCTTTTTTTTTTTTTTTTAATGTCATGGAAAATATTCAGAGCTCAACTCCTCCTCAGAGCTGAGGCAACCCTGCCCGAGGCCGTATCTCAAGCCGGTGGAGTGGCATGGGCTGCAAGGCTGGGAGGACGGCGCTGCCAAGCTGCCTTTGGAAGCAGCCCTTGTCGGTTTTCCCTTTCAAGCTCTTTTGTTGAAAACCCTTAAAGCACCAAGAAAAAGGCCCTTTCTCACGACAGTTTCTCCGGACAGCCTGGGAGAGCCGGGAGCTCAGCCCATGGGTGCCAGCAGGCTGCTGGAGGGGGCCACCGCTGCCCATGGCAGGTCCACGGGCAAGGACCAGCCCTGAGAATGGGGCGGGCGTGGGGGATGTCTCAGCACCTACCCAAAGGATTCAGCCTTCCTCTTTTAACACCTCCTGCCCTAGGCTGGGAGGACGTCACCCTGGTACTTAACAGCAGGACTTGCTAGGAGAGGACCCACAGAAAGTGTCCCCTATATTTAACACCTTCCCTGCCTAATTACAATAGGTGGTTTATACTCGTATCACTGGAAACCTAATGCTTGACAGCCTTGTTACCAGAGCAGTTAAATGAGGAGAAGGGCAACTCACATTACCCTGCTGCAAAATGATCTGGTGTTCAAGATTTGTCTGTTCTGCTGCCTTTCTTCTTAATGCTAAAACCTCAGTTTTTCTTTCTTAGGCTCAATCAACATTTAAATTACAAGTTGGGTAATGGCAACTGAAACTGCTGTGTTGTCTCCCTGCTTCGAGTACCAGATTGCAACACCTGCGGGGACAAGACTTTCCCAAACCTGTGAGATCATGTACTGCAGGATCCACAGACTGAGCTCCTTAAACCACCCCAGATCTGTCTGCAGACATCATGCTTGAATTTAAACCATCCACAGCCTTGCAGGTTAGAGGCCAAACAGCCTCCATCTGCCCACGGTGGCACTTCGAAACATCCAGGTGGCAAGAAAATGTATTCAGGCCTCTGAACTGTTTTATGAATAGTGTACGATGCTGCCATGCCCCTTTACAAAATGAGATAGTCAAATTAATGAATCTGCTATAACTTTGGGGAAGTTGCAGGTACCGTTCAGACAGCGAAGCAAGCTATACATGAACTGCGTTAAGTTTCACGTTGATTAAAAATAGTATAGGAGATGTATTTGCATTTACAAGCAGTAAAAGCACTGAGTAAAGCAAAACATGCCTCTGCATGGATAAATGACAGCATAGCTTAATGCCAGCATGAGAGGCAGTGAACTACATCCCTTTCTGTGTTGCATAGGTATGGAGTCCGCTCTTGCCAACATTTCTTTTGGTTTCAGGGTAGTTAGCAAGGGTAGAGAAAAAGCCAGCAGTAATAAACAAGTTGTTGCAACCTGCCCTTTCTGCTCCAGCAATTTCCTGTTTTTGTAAACAGGAAACGCCGTGTAACTTGGTGAGGACTAGATGTGATAATGCTGATGAGTGATCAGACGGTCAACTATGAAACCACTATGGTGTCTGCTGAGGAAAACCTACAAACTGTCAAGAAAGCTGCTGGATGTTTTGCGATATGATCTATCAATTATCCAAGATGAATGCCTGTATTTATAGATTTTTTTTTTTTTTCCCCCCTTGTAATTTCATGCCACCTCAGTCTTACAGTAAGACACCTGGCCAGTGTGAATACGCAGATTAATTTCAAGGTAATATATTATTCTACATAATAAAAACAAGTTGTCTGGTTGTTTTTAGCGAAGTTGTCTAAGTCTGTTCCCATGGGCTCCCCACCTCCCAGGGAGAAGTTGCAATCTGCTCTGTTTCATCATCGCTTTTGTGGCATTTCCTACTGAGATGAGTGGCACCGAGACAATTTCCAGACGTGGTTATTTGTTCTCCTTGACCTGAGTGACCGCTGTTTTCTAAACCATTTGCAGTGTCAGTCCTGGGATTTGACACTTAGATTTCTCCAGTTGGGGATTAAAATGTTGTATCTATCCTTCAGGCTCCTTATTAATTTTCCGGAGGCAGTTTCAATGGAGCATTCCAAGGATTTGTTCACCACCAACACTTAATTCTGCAAACCAGGCCAGTTTCGCCAGTTTCACACAACTTGATAAGCCAGTTTACAACAAGCTAAAAACCTTTTCCCAGTCCTCCAACCCTGATTCTGTACAAAATGTTTAACGATAATGACCACTTCTAGGGTTGTCTTTTTCTCCAGACCTAAGGAAGATTTAACACACTCTGTTCCCAACTGTACCAACAACCTGCACAGGCAGACCAAGAACAGCTTACAGCTCCAAATACTTCCCTCCTTTGAATTCTTTCCATTGTTTGTATGTCAGTTCCCCTCCCAAAGTAAACAGTTCCATGAAAATTTAAGCAATCTGAAATGTGTTGTTTGCAGTGACCTAATGTCTTACAAGCAGATGAACCCAGAGCTCATTGGGCAATAATTTCCTATTCTTCGTATACAGTCTCAGCCCAAAAATGGGATGCGTGCCCCTAAAGCCACCTTCTATTGTGGTTGGGCAATGTGTTGTCAGCCTCCTTCTTCAAGCAGATGTCATCTGTAAGCTCAAGATTAAGCTCGGATGACCTGAATAGTTCAGGTCACCAGCTCTTCTGGGTTACCAGAAGACGGAGCCTCATAGTCTAAATAAGGCACCACAAAATGGTCTGAAAGTGAGTGCGGAGCAATTTTGAAATCTTGCCCCACATGGAGGGCTGTTGAGCCATCCTTGCTTTCTAGGGAAGCCTGCACTTTCATGTGCCTGGTCATATTGCACAACAGCTGAGGCCTCTAAAATGGCAGACAAAAGCTCTTTGCACAACAGATAAGGCACTCCACTTACACTGCTACTGCTCCGTTGATGACTTTTCAGGTCCGTATCCCATGGAAGATCTAGTCCTCTACTCCATCCTTTGCAGAGGAGGCTTTTGGGTGGAGCAGGGTAGGTTGGAGATCCTGAAGGAACAGTGTCATGAATCAGAAGATTTTGTTGACTTAGTCATTAAAAAACATTTCCCTGGGGCAAAACCATGTTCTGAAAAGTACGTTAGGAGAGCAATGGTCTTCCCACCACCTTTCTATCTCATTTTCATCCAAAGATATTGCCCCAGTTCACCAAGGCCATGGGGGAGGAGCAGAGAAAGGTGGGGAAACCTCCTGTTGTTGCCAGCATGAAAAATTCAAGCTAGTCTTTTTTGTCACCACTTCCTCCCTAATCCCCACATTTCTCCTCCTGCCTGTTCTTGAGGAGGCAATCTTGTATTTGCAAATGCCATCTCTTCGTGCCGGTGGCCTCTGAAGGCAAACCGCATCACTTGGCACAGCACGGCTGGCCTGCGGCAGGACGTGAGCCGAAAGCAAACATCTCGGTGCTGCAGCACGTCGGCACGTTGAGCTGGGAGGCGTTTGGCTTTGGGTCAGGAGACGAGCTTTCCCGGCACTGTTTGAACAAACACACCTACTCAAAGCCAGGTGTGCTCCCTCATAAACACTTCCGCTGGATGCACCCCGACAGTCGCCGGCTTGATTGACAGCCCTGCTACAGCCGGCAGCACCCGGCAGGGTTTAATGGAGCTGATAAGGATCTCCGGGAGTTTCACCAAAGCACAGGGAAAAAGCCCAAGTGAGTCAGCAGAAAGGTACGATTCCACGTAGGGCCTCTGGACATGATTTGTTGGACTCTCACCCACTGAATGAGTAGGAGCGTTTTATTGTCTCTAACGAGTTTTGGATCAAGGTTTTATCGCAAGGAAAAGAAAATAAATAATGTCGATTATAAAATGCTCTCCTCCCCCTAGCTTCATTTTTTAACATGATTTAGGAGTGCCCAAGGGAAAATGTTTAATCCAAAACCCATTTTGGATTTGTATTTTAGGAACATACAGGAAAGTTATGAGATGGGGCATGTTTTGAGCTTCTAGCAATTCAAAGGCAGGTTTCTAAAGGCAGAGTGAAGCTGGGCACATTAATTTCTTCAGCCAGTGCAAGAGGAATACTTGCATATCCTGTGCACCTCTATATGGAGTCAACAAGATGTCAGAGAAAGTAAAGCCATTATCCCGTAATATGTATGAGAATACACTTACAGCACAGATCTGTCAATGACAATTACTTAATTCTCTGGAAGTTAACTCAGAGAAATTTCAACACAGGAGTATCAAGGATGGGAATATTGAAAATCATCATGCTTCCCAAGAAGCTGTCACAGCCTTGCAATTTCAGTCCACCCAAAATGATTGTGATAAATTAATTTCAAATATAGCCATCTGGTATAACTGTATGGCCTAAACAAATGACTCGGTGTGCTCCCAAAACAGCAGGGTCAGCAGCCTGTTGGGTGCTGCAAAGTTTTATGATGTAAAGAAAATTGAAAACAAAAGCAAGCTGGAGATCAAAGATGACCCTGAGGTTGACGGACACTAGCATCCATACAAAACAGGGACTTGGAGGGGTCATCTGGTCCATCTGCCTTCTCCAGGACAGGGTCTGTCTCCCATTCACTGTCCCGCAAGGACCCCAGAGAAGAAACCACTTGAAACACTTTGCAAGCGTTCAGTCACAAAGAGCTCTTTTTTCCTTTGGTAAGATTGCTTTAACGGAATAAAACACTCCAGACCCCAAAGAATTCCTGGCTGCATGTGCAAAAATGAAGCTGTGTGAGGGGAGAAGGCTGTTACACTCCCATTGCTGGCCAGAGTCATCATCACTATAATGCAATCCATGGTATCGTAGCCTTTGGAGTCACCATACATCTACCCCATCTGCATCAGGAGGGCATTCAGGTTTGCATCCAACAACACAAGAGGCAGAGAGAAACACCACCAATGACCCCAGGTCAGGGTGGAAAGATCATATAAGGTAAGCAAAAGATGAGATGGCAAAGACTGAAAGACGCTGAGGTGTTGCTAGTGGAATGGTGGAATTATTTAGGAATTCACGGTGACACAGCGACATCAGTTGAAATGAGGAGATGCAAAATTTTTGATGGGGCCTATTTAAAGCCCAGTGCTGTGGATGAGGAATTCTGCTGCTGATCTCAGCCGGGTTTGGGTGAAGGCCTCCACAAAGTGTCCTGAGCTTAAGTTAGCAGGGGAAGTCCAGCTGCACAAGACTGAGATCAGTATGACAAAAAACATTAATTACAGTGTGCCAGCTCTTTACCATCCTGGACTTTGGTGGTTCTGGTCTCACTAACATACTGTGGCCTGCAAACTAGAAAACATTTGTATATTAGCATAATTTTAGCAAAACACTTCATATGACACCTCTCAGCAGGAGCGGAGCAGAGCAGATGAAAGCCTCACTGAAACCGGGGACAAAGATCCCATTGACTTCCCTGTTATCTGCCTGAGACCACGGTCCATCTCCAGCTGTGGGATCCCACAGCACCTCCTGGACTAATGCAGATAATCCCCTCTTATCATTTTTATTATTTCTGGGTTTTTTTCTTCCACACTGACACATGCTCTATCGACAAAGGAAAAGAGCTAAGGAGTGTATATTTTTAAATGCCCTATAGGGACAGGCTGTATTTTTATGTGGAGTTTATGTGGTTTGGATCAAAAATCAATGAGGCAAGTGGTTTTGAAATCAGAAAAATTACTATGTTGCCTTAAAAAGTGTATCTTTCCCTTCTTTAAAAAATGTGCTTGTTTCTCTTTATTGTTTTCCCGTTTTTCTTTTCTGAGGGTATAAGAAGAACTGACTTGAGATTTCTGGCCAATGTAAAGATGCATTTGTCCCATAAGGAGAATATTTATCTTGGTTTTTCCTTTGGTCTATATTTGCCTCCTGGGTCAATATGGATGAGCACTGACCTCAACCACAAGTCAGTATGGGTTTGTGCTGGCAACTCACTATAATATGCTTTGAATTAAGTTACTGAAGCACTTTTTTTTTTCCTGCAGTGCACATTCGAGGGGCAGCATGGGTAAATCAGAACAATGGAGTTATAGCCTGAAACCACTTCAAAAACAAATGAAAATATTTAATCTCAGAAACAACCTTGAATTGCTTCACTACCTGTTGACTCTTTTGCAGGCAGCTGGACTTACTTACCCATTAGTGGCCTTAGAAGTAAATAAGGGACATGAGACACTACTTTTGGGAGCGTGTGATCATAATTCAGCCCAGTAAAGAAAGATATTCCCTATTTCTTGGCATCAGTTATCACCATCATACATCGTGGCCGGGTAGGGACCATGTCAGGTTCCAGGTTGCCCCTTTCCTCTGCAGAGAGGTGGGGCAGAGGTGCAGGTAGGGACCGGACTGCTCTGTGGTTGGCAATTTTGCATCAATGCTGGGGAACACAGCCCACACCAGGGGAAGGACAACAGATTACGCTGAACGAGGCGGGTGGGATTGGGACAAAAGGCCTTACATTTCCTGGCTGGCGGGAAGAGCATTGGTGTAAAGTGGATGTACGGTGACTCCAAAGGCTACGATACAGCTGCCCGCACAGGCACGGCTCTGGGTTTGCTGACCCACGTAGTCCTGTGGTCCAGAGTCATCATCACTATAATACAATCCACGATCTGTGTTTCACTGATCTTACAGTATAGTCTGGATCAGAAAGAGCTCTCAGGATGGTTACCATCAGGTGCTCCATAGCACTGAATCAAGCTCCAAAGCCCATGACAGTAGTTAAATAGAAAAAAAGTTGGTATTTTTTTTAATATCAGCTTATTTTAAGCCTTTGGGCACTTTTTTGGTTATTTTTTTCAAGATTTTTCTCAGGCAGCCTAGGCATTTTTTCAGTGAATATTGAGATTTTCATGTAGTTGTTTGCCCCCCTTTGCTGAAGCTTTAAAGGAAACACTGAATGTGGCATGATTAATGAGAAAGGCACCATAGCTGGCAAGACCAGAACTTCAGACACATTAATTGCCCTATCAGATATATGGGGTTTATCAGCAAGATCAGGGCACAACAAGCAGCTACAGACCATGACAAGTAGGAGCTGGGAGTGAAAACGGACTCACAACACAAAATCCGGGGAGAAGAGAAATGATATGACACAAACACCCCGTTTGTGGTTGTAAACACGCGGTAATCACTGCCATTAGCATCATAACAGTTTCCAGCCCCAGGAGGACAGGAGCGCTTGCTAGCCTGATTCATTTCTCCCAAAAAACTTCAGCCTGCCCCTGCCAAACGTACACTGCCCCTGGAAAGATACAATCAGAACAGGCCCTTATTGTATTGTGGGGCTGAAAGGCCAACTCCTGCTCGAGAGATGAAAAGCAATTAATCTTGAATGACTGTTTGTACAGTAACTCTCCCCCTTCCCACCTCCTGGCCCTGATAAGCGGCTTTGTGCTGAGAGGACAGGAGCACATTTCACGCAGCCCATCAGCTCCCCAAGTCCCTCCTGGCAGCTCTTGGACTGGGAAAAAGAGTCATTTAGCATTAAATCTGCAGGGGCTGTATGGCATTTGCCTTTCCGCTCGGTGGGAAGAGTGGGGGGATGATGGTGAGGGTCTGGCAGCAGCTGCTGGTGCTGGTGAGGACCTCTGCCACTGCCGCCGGCACGGCCAGCAAAGTATGTCACTTCTTGCAGCGAAGGGCTCCTGGCTCCTTTTCAAGCCCCTGACATTGCTGACAGTGATTCAGACACTGAAGTGATCGTTGAGACCAACAGTCAGTGCTCAGATCAGCCGGCTGCCCTCTGTACATGTGTGTGTGCATTTGTATTTTAGCATTAGCTGTATTTGTTCTCACTTGGTGCCAAAAACTGCCTATAGACACACACGCACACACAGCTATTGAGAGAAGGATCTTGCAGTCTCAGATGGGACAGAAGAATAAACTTGTCTCCAAAAGCAGATGGGTCCTCTGGGACCCTCATCATCATGCACTGTTTTCTACATTGCGCGTGCTGCTGCTTATACCCTGTTTTGGCTGGGACAATCGCCATCAGCCCAGAGCTAAGCCGCTCTTTCATACTGCTCCAGGACCAAAGGGTAAAATTCCCTTTCCTTGTGCCTCTCCAGATCCACGTTACCCTTGCTGAGGGTGTCAGGTGTTTGGGGACATAAGGACAGATCCATCCTGACATGTGACACCAGTCTGGCCTCTTGGTATCCAGTAACAGTCTGTCATAAAGCAAGAAAGGGAACCATGTTAAGAGTATACTTTTTAAGTCTCTGACCTTCATCACCCTGTTGCTAAGGCTTGGGCCAAGGGAGAAAAGAGGGCTGGAACTGGCCTGTATGTGTCTCACACCTGGGAGCAAGAAACCCAGTTAGAGCTAGGGATTTCACAGATCAGATTTTCTGCAAATATTTCTCGTTTTCTGGATTCTCTGCATTTTATCCCAGAGGCCTAACCTGAGTCCCCAGATCCTTGTTCCCACAGTCCCTAGCTAACATTTCCACCAAGCCCCATGCTCACGTGGTGGGAGGGCACAACACAACCTTGTCAATGGGCCATCCCACTCCTTAGGGCAGCCAGAGGTCGAGCAGGATATGTTATTTGGGGGCTACCACATCCATTTCCATGGAGCCAAGGCCTGGGAACTGCAAAGCACCAGTTTGGTGCCCAAAATTTCCCATGACTTCCACGTGCACTCAGTACATGTCAGAATTTGGTCTTCAAATACTTAAAGGAAAGGAGGTCATCTCTATTGCTTTTACCAGAATTTAAGTAGTGCTGTGAGTCGCCAGATGAAAAACCTAACATTGAATAGTCATGAGGACAGCGGACAGTAGAGATTGCCTTACCAAAAGCTCTTTAACCCACTGATTGGACTGTATCTGAAATAACTTTAAATGTAATAAAAAATATATAACCTTGCTAGGTGAGTTCTTTTTGGCCAAAGAAAGCGACCCAAGTCAGCAGCATCCAACTAACAACCCTTTCCCTTGCAGATCCTGCAAATTCTTCACCCTTTAGCAATAATAAATCTTGATGGGCTTGTAGATATTGCCACCTTTATATTTGCTGATGACAAATCTCTAGAAATGGGTCATTTTGCCCACTGCCTGCATCTAAAGAGATTTGAGTGTGAACCAGGTAAAACTTGCTATTCCCAGAGGATCACATTTCCAGTTAGCATTTTCTCTCCAGATCTCTTCTCCCTGTATGATGGAAAGTCTGGCACATGAAGGTGGGAAGTCCTACATGAGACTTCTCTGTAGCCTAGGAGTCCAAGAAATTGTATTTAGAAAGGAATCAACAGCCAGCCACTGATAGAAACTGGGCTGCCTCCAAACTCATTTATTTCCAATTAGTCCATCACGCTGTGTGGCAGTCTTCACTGTGGTCTAAACCCAGTTATTCTTCATGCCTTTAGACTGAGCCCTCTTAAACAACCCAAATGCACGTGCCATCAGACCTGCATTGCCTCTTCCACAGAGGCTGGGGACCCCAGACCTCCTGGGCTTGCGCCTGGAGACGGCCTTGGCCTTAACAAGGGTGTGATCTGTGATGACATGATCTCATCGGTGTACAGCCTGGGAACACGAAGAGTAGGGGAGGTTGTCCTCCCCTCACTGCTGATTTCCGTTGAAGGGTACTAAATATGCATCGAGAAAGCATGTCCCCTCCTGCACTATATGGTCCTCAGGCTATGCCTTTTCCAGCGTACACTCCCATTTACATTTTTCTTCTATTTATACTACCTTTTAAGCAAACCATTACAAATTCACAGAAACAAGAGATCCAGAAGGCTAGAAAGTCATGTATGTAATTCTCCTTTCAGGGTCAGATTGCTTCCTACAACGTTTTCCCCCTGGCTTTATTGTCTCTGATTTCTAACTCCTGCAGCACTGCTCTAGGGTGTGCTTCATCAGAGTTGTTTCCCTGCTGCAATGATAAAACCGAGCTGAAGTCACTGGAATCCCAGTAGGCCTAAAACAGGAGGAATAGGGTAAATCTGGGGGGAATGGATTCTGGTTACATTAACAACTGCAAGTTTGAGGTGCCAAGTGGACCAGGCTTCCCAAAGCAAGTGCCTATACATCTGAATGGGAAGAGAGAGGAAGGCATTTCTGAAGTCTATGATGAGAGGGTCTGCCCAGTTGAGAGAGGTAACTGTCTTCATTGACTATGAGGAGAAATTTTCACCCGCTTTAGGAGGATTAGCCCCCAACATGCCTTAGGCAGGTGGACTGGATTCCTCCACCAGCATTTCAAATGAGTGCAGAATTAATTACATGTATGGATCCTTCCAGCCTTGAAATGTTACCAGGAATCAAAAATTCCCATTTTATTTCTGTCCCCAAGATATCAACAGGAACCTTCCATCAGCTCCAATAGATCTTGAGTGTTTTATATCCCCATAATGATCACAGTTATTTCTCTGTGATTTTGAACTAGAACATCACTTGCTGTCAGCTCTCCAAAATTTTACTACCACCTGCAAGCCCCTGCAAATCCCAGTCACAACTGTCTTTCACAACATCTGTCTACGCATCAGTGAAACCTACAGCTTGTAAAGAGCAGATGCAGCTCAATAAAGGCGGCTGAGACATCTGAGCAGTGCCCAGGGGCTCTGCCATTTCCAAAACGCCTGGTTTCCCTTTCCAAGAGCTTGCCTCTTCTGCACACTCCCTCTGCGTGGGACGGCTTCGGGGTGGACGGCTTCCAGCTCCTACAGAAAACAAAGGGCAGACACATCTGGCAGAGGAGCTGCAAGACCTTTATAAATCACAACTGATCATGGTGTTGCTGTGACGTGCCGCAAGGATCCCTTTGAAGAGCTGTACCCAGCTATAATTTGATAAATCCGGCACCGCTTCTGCTGCTCGCAAGCGGAGCAAGGGCTGTTTCGGCGCCCCGCAAGAGCTGCAGCTTGCATAGGGCTGAACGATCGCGCTTTCCTCATTTTCCCTCTCTTCAGATGAACTTCCCACAAGGCAGGAGAGGCGCCCTCCCCACCCACCACCACAAAAACATATGAGGTATCAAAAGAAATCAAGACCCCAGCCACACTAATAAACACTGGGGCCTTCTGGCGTCTCTGTAACCCTCCTAGACTGACGCTCGTATTTTCTGATGCTCAGGCAGCTTTAGAGACAAGCCCCTCTTGCTTGCTGCTTGAAAATCAATGGCCTATTCTGCAAAATGCTGAAAGGAATGAAATATGTCAACAAGACATTCCCACCAGGATTTCTGAGCCAGGACTGTCTCTGGATAGTCCAAAGGGTTGAAGGTGTGAGGTGGTCCATGTTTAGCACAGAACTTTTTAGACTTCGTCTACACTATAGGAAATAAAGGTTGAATAAATTTGAAGCTTCCCTTTTGCACAAGTATTAGGCACCATCTGCCTGCCTTTTGTAGCCTAATGTCAAAGATTTCTCTTTAAATGGTACTGACATGTCTCAGTCTTCTACCCCAACTGCATCCTGTACACTGCTGGTCAAAAATGGAGAGGAATTTGGTGAAAAAATGCCCAATTTCCTGGAGTTTCTCGGGAGGAAATTCAAAATTCCAGTGACAAATATTATCAATATTTGGAAATCTGAAATATTTCAATTCACTGTCATACCCACAGATTTTTCTCTGCCTGAAAATGAAACATTTTTGTTATGCATGGATGAAAAGGATGGGTACACAAAGAGTAAATAAAATAAAGGCAGGTAAATCAAAGTCAGGGAATAAAAGATGGGAAAATAAAGGTCATTCTCATGATTCAGGCATTGAAATGGACACCAACAGGTGTGGTTCAATGCCCAACTGCACTAAAGATTTACTGAGTAACTCAGGGACACCATCATCTGTTTCCCAGGGACTCCATCCTTTGTAGCCTTTAGAAACACATTTTGTGCCCCCTTCCCTTACTGAAGCACTGTGTGAATAAAACTATTTATGGATTAGAAGATGCTTAGGCCTTGCAAAAGAAAGACATTTATAAATATTTCCTAGGACTAGATGCTGATGTTGATACAATCAAGATGGCCATGAGAACAGAACATACACAAAAATCAATGTTTTTCCACAGGAAATAACATGTCTTTTTTTTTTTTTTTTTTTTTTGCCCCAGTTTAGCAAGGGCTGGGATGTTGCAGTCTCTCACTGGCTTAATATCTGTTTTCAGTGGTCTACAAAACAGATCTGAAATTCAAAGAGGCAGTTCTCTTCACCTCCACCACATCTCTTCTGATATAACCCCGCTGACTTTGGAGATGTTGCTCAGAATTGCATCCAGAGCAGAAAGAACTGAAAACAGCCCACATTTTAGCTGAAACAAACAGCTGTGATTATTTCTCTTTACAGCTCTTGCCTTTCTCTGAGCAGTAACACAGTGCATGTCGTGGGGGGTGACTCCCAGACCTTCCCTTCACACATGAGCGTTCCAGTCCATTTAGCTCTCTGACTTGGTTATATTTTTATTCAGAGTCTGTTAAGCAAATATATATAGATAAACAATGTTTTCCTCTTCACCAACAGTTGTATTTGGGTCATTGGTGTCTTGTGTCTTGCCCAAGACAAGAATGTTAAAAATACATATATATATTAAGAATGGCTGCTCTGTTCTGAGATGAGAGAAGAGCGGCTGTGCCAGTACGCCAGCTTTCCAAGTTTTATAGACCATGTGGGCTGTGGTTGAGATCAAAGATATAGACAAATTTTCCCTCAGAAAGCCAATAATGGGAGGTTTCCATAGTGATGGAAAAGATAATTCTAAAAAAAAATAAAAAAGTGGAAATCCTCCAGGTTGCATCCAACCCTTCCACTCACTCCGCCGCTGCAAGAGAGAAGTCAGTACAGCTCTGCTGAGTGACACCGGAGGAACCGCTCAGCCATATGGTCTGATTATGGCTTTTTTTTGTACTTTCCATGTATAAATGACTTTCAAGATTGCTGTCAGGAATAAGCAGCGCACTACACTGTAGTGGTGCCAGTTCTCATAATTTCGTTATGTTTTGTCACAAGCGGCACTCTTCCTAAACATCATCTCTGTGACTCAGCCGATTAAGCGAGGATCTTGGCTTTCACTAAAGACTCACATCTCTGGCCTTCAGTCTTGCACATCAAAGCTTGCCAACATGACCTAAATGGACCTCTTGAAGGCTCAAAAAATTAACACAAGCAAAACATTAATTTTTTTTCCAAGCGACATACTTTCTGCACCAGTCTCATTGCAGCAGGAGACACAGCTCATGAGCTCTGCAGCGGGTGGGCAGTGCTGCTGCACGCACACATGTGGTCACGGGAAAATGCCCCATTCAGGCAGGAATCACACGTGTGCACACACACACCATCCACACTGGTCCTGCAGTTTCGGTGTCCACACTGCCTGCCTTCTCAGCTGCTGAAAACATCTCTTAACTGCCGCTGAGGAAGGGTTTTCCACTGCAACGTTTTTAATTGAAAATGCTGATTCCAAACAACCAGAGAGTTTGGGAATGTTTTTTCAATGCGTTGCATTCACAAAGCTATTGAAAATCTGGGTTAGACACAAAATACTGTATTTTGATGTTTTCAAAAGAGACCTTTATACAGTTTTTGTTTTCAATGTTTTACAACAGATGGGGTGACTTGTCCTTTGGACCTGACTGTCTCTAGATGGACTGCTAAGAAAGATTGTCTTTAAACAAATTAAGTTAGATGAAATGATTCTCACTCTGTAGCTACATTTAGATAATTCAAAAGAGATTTTAAAGCCTAAACAAAAATCATAGAATCATTTATGTTGAAAAAGACCTGTAAGATCATAGCGACCAACCGTAAACCTAGTACGGCCAAGTCCACCACTAAACCATGTCCCTAAGCACCACATCTACACATCTTTTAAATACCTCCGGGGATGGTGACTCAACCACTTCCCTGGGCAGCCTGTTCCAATGCTTGACAATCCTTTTGGTGAAGAAAATTTTGCTAATATCCAACCTAGACTGCCCCTGGCGCAACTTGAGCCTATTTGCTCTCGTCCTATCACTTGTTACCTGGGAAAAGAGGCCAACACCCACCCTGCTACAACCTCCTTTCAGGTAGTTGTAGATACTACATGCAAGCCAGAGCTAGTGCTTTCTCACAATCTCTTTTAAAAGCAAAATGAAAATTTCATTCAAGTCAATTAAATGAAATCTCAATAGTTTGGCTTGCCTGCAGAACAGAAGAATCATTACACCACACAGCCCTTCTCTTTTCATGGCTATTGGCTGTGTGCTACCTTCCATGCAATAAAGAGTACCAGGTAAAATGGCTTTGCTGTTAACAGATTATGAACTCCATTTCTGATAACAGACATCATCTTGTCTTTTCCAGACACTTTTGACTCATGGGAAAAGAGGTTGGAGAGGCCAGCAGTATTTTGAACAACTCAAGGCCTTTTTGGACTGTGCAATGCATCTGTAGAAGAGTTAGCTCAGAAGTGATGGGCTCAAATCTGAGCAGAAACGATGTCGTCATAAAGCTTGCAGAGCACGTATCCCACACGATGAGATCTGACAGCTTAAGATGGAATTCAAGTTTTCTGTGAGTTCTGAACTGAAACAGTTAATCATGGATGGCCATAGGGCACTGATCACATGCAATACTGCAAGGTGGATGGTGACCTACCCGTGATCCCTTCAACACGACTGCGGACAGCGTATCCTGAACAACCAGAGACATCACCCTTTGCAGGACTTGTCCACAATATAAACAAGGACAAAGATTTCTGTGCCTGGACGCACAGTGTGGACTCAGACATTGCATTCCAGAGGTTGCCGGGAACGTTACAGATGCAAAAGAGCCTGCACTGAATTTCTCTGGAGCCAGAGGTTGCTCCCTGGCCTGGGTACCACTGACAGTAGAGATTAATCTTTTCTGAGAGGCTGTCATCTGTCTTCATGCTGCATTAAAATATCCCCTCCCTTTCTACCTCTCAGTAAATGGATAAATCTTCTTTGATGGAAGAAATAGCATTTAGGATTGATTACACAGTGTCAGTTGTTGGTTTGTTTGGGGTTTTTTTTTGATTTGCAATTATGTATTTTTAACAATCCAAAACAAAACATGATTTATGAACAATAAAAATCATGTTTTATTCTGTTTTATTGAGGTTTATTTTGATAATATGAGACATTACCTTTCCTCCAGGACAGGATTTTTAAAAATACCTGCGTGACTTAGCAAAGTACTTGCATTTCAACAGGATTATATTTCCCAATGAGAATGCATTACAGCCTGTTGACTCTAATTACTTCTGTTTTATGTGACTAAGGAGGAATTCAAGGCTGAACATCCTATCTCTGATGTCTGTCATTACCAAAGTTTAATTCTTCTGTAGCTTTCTACTGTTTATTATTTATTTGCCGCCTATCCTGAATAAATAGCAGTGAAAAGATCTGCGGAAGAAGCATGTTTTCTTTGGCATTCCTTGGTATGTGCGTTTTACTTTTCAAAGCATCTGACACTGTACTTGCTGTTTGTTCTGCTTCAAAGATGTATTACCTGACCATAATTTCTTCTACAGTGTATTAGGTAGGTCATTGCTCCTGAAATGAAATGCCAGGCTACGAGCTGTAACAGAAATCCTAACATGGTCAGTGGTGCTGCGAGATTCCTCTGCTTTCATTAGCATTTAAGTTAAATTTTTTAGGATCTGAGATGGATGGCACGTAGTTTCCTTTCCCCTTTACCTCCTTGTTAAATCATGCGTAGAAAAAACCTTGCTTCCAGTTCCTCTGTGAAATGAAATATTAATCAACACTCCTCAGTTAACAATTTGCAAACTGTTTCTTAACCTTCAGTAAGGTCTGAGCTTGGTTTTAAAGCAAAAAGAGGAGAAGCAGAACTCAGCCCGGTTTTGGCCCAGGGTTTGTCCTCTGACGCAGCCCAAGTCTCTGTACCTCAGTTTCCAAATCTCTAAAACCAGGATTAGTATTAGATCAAGAACAAAAGAAGGGGAAAACATTTAACAGAGCCTTCCCTGGCTCTTTCCAAAGCAGAAACTTCATCATTTCAGTGAGACGGCAACACCTGAAGCGTGTCTAACGCTCACTGATCTCATAAGACTTGGTAAACTTCAGCCCATTGATGTCGATACACTGCTCTATGAGCTGTGAAAGAGCTGATGAGGGGATGTACAGTCCCATTTCAAACCGCAAACAGATTGATCATAAATAAATGTTTCAGTCATATAAAAGGCAATTTAAGGATACTTCCTACTGTCTCAATTTCTGTGCAGTAAAGCAGTTTCTCAAACTGCAGGTCAAGACCCTAGGCAGGTTGGAAGAGGCGGGGAAAGGATAGCAAAGGAGTGGGAGAATCATAACATGGTGGCTTATCCACATTTTTAAGCATTTAATTGAGTATTAGCTGTGTTAGTCATAAAAAAGAATCATTTTAGGAGGTAAAACCAAGAAAATAAATAGTAATGACTCAGACCTCCTGCAGTTCAGAGAAGTGGGACAGATGAATTCATCAGCTGCTGGTCTCTGCAGCAACCGAGTTGCAAGAGACAAGTCAGGAGGTGCTAGAAGCTTCTGAGCTCAGAAGTGGTATATGCAGGGTCAACAATAAGTAGGTGCTCACTTTTCCTCCTAATAAAAGAACAATTAAGCACTGCACAAAAATAGCAGGTTCAAACACAAGAAGAGACTTCTTTGTTAAACTGTGGGACTCTTTGACACTGGATGCTCTGGATATCAGACATCTGCCTGGGTTCAAAAAGCCACTAGGCAAATTCATGGTGGAGGAAGCAACACAGAGCTATTAAATACAAGAGGTACCTCATAGTTAAGCTGCAAATTGCTGACAGGAAGGGAAATACTTTTGAGAAGCAACATCACGTTTGCTATCTTCATATGCTGTTCCCCAGATCACTAAGACACAGGCTCCCAGCCTGAGTGGATGCTCTTTCTGACCATCTCTTCCAACAACCGACAACCTTGTTTCAACAGGAGCCACTCCATGCTTCCTCAGTGGGGGGCTGAGAGTTTGCACCTACAGACAAGAATTATCCAGCTCATGCCCTTCACCCTGGGATTATTACACTGCTACTGGCAATTAGAGCAGTAATTTAGAGAATTTAGCAGTTCTTGGGTAATGTAAAGACTTTCATACCTGCAGAATAAACAGCTGTTGCTGCTCTGGAGGCAATGAGCCAGATGATGCTAGCAGTAAACAGAGGAGCTGATGTTGCTAACAAGCAGAGAGCATCTGAGTGAGGTTTAGATAGAAGGTGGGCTGCATTCAGAAAGGCTGTATGAAGGCAGGTGTGTGATGGGGAGAGGCTGGAGCATGTCCTGCTTGCAAGAACCAACCAGCCAACCCAACCAACCACCCTCCCTGTGATGGAGATATGGATTCATGGAGGAGTTATCACAGCACAGGGAAGTGGGGAGGCCTGTGTGCAAGGTTGTGGTTTTATCTGGAGACAAATCTACAGGAGCTGCTGATCACTGTGATGTGCTTCGGTGGCTGCACACCCTCACTGGAGGGAAATAGCTGGTGCAGTGGGTGCTGGACCAGGACTCAGCACAGTGGCATTTAATTCCTGAATTTAACATGGCTTTTTGGGTTTGTGTCACTGAGTTGCTTAATCTTTTGAGACCACAATTTCCATATGAGAAAATGAGTCTAACAGTGTGTTGTATAGTGTCCTGACTATTAAGGCTGCATGTTCCTCGTCATGAGTTTTGGCTGTCACTGTATCTCTCTGCAGTGCCCAGCACAGTGGGGGTTAAAATTTATGTGGTGTAGATAGGCACTGTTGCAATAATAAAGCAAATTTCCTACCATAGATAGTTCCTTCTGGTTGTGGGTTGTATGGGTTTTTTTTTAATTGTTCCCTTTCGTTTCCATTGTGGGAGATGCATTTTGACTGATTTTCATATGAACACCCCTGTAAAACCTAACATCCAAAGGAATGCTAGGCAAATTATACCTATTTCTTGTCTATGTTTTAAGCATTTCTGTTCCCACTTAAAAACCTTTGCAAAACCTTCTCCTCCCACACAGGAAATGGGGTTTTTCAGCTCCTCAGAGACTCAGACTTCTCGAGAGCTGTGCACCTGGGTAAGTTATAGTTTCCATATAGCACATGCATTTCCAGCATCTCCCCAGGGCCTTTTCCCTGTGGTCATCAGAGATCTCGTAAGAAATGTACATGTGCATGCTCTGGGCTGCCAACAGACTGAGCACGAGGGGATAGATTGTAATAGAAATTAAAGTGTTCTTTCAGGAGACCACAGTCTGATTTTGGGTTACGCTGAGCTAAATCAGAAGGTGCTCCTGTGAAATCTCTCCCTGTGAAATTGAATGCACAAGTCGGAGAAAAATTAGGCCTCCACAATGGTAAGAAAAATGCGGTGGAGTAGTGTTAATGACCTATTTGCGCCTTGTGGCTCTATATGGGGATTCTCTGCAATTTCATCAATCACGCTGGTGATGGTAGCATATCCCAAATCCTTCTGCAGACAGCAACGTCTGCCAATCAAGTGTTATGTTCATCCTACAGCCAACTCATTAACTATTTCTTTTTGTTGTTTGTCTGTTTGTTTGTTTTGTTTTGATTCAGGGGAAATTGCCTTGAGCTGATCTGATCCTAATCTCCTGTCGGTGCAACTTTCTTTGCTCCAGTAAGGCTGCTCCCTATGGATGTGGGGTAAGGGAATGCAGAACCAGCTCCTACATGGGTTGGGTGAAATTCCAGGTTCTTGTCAGCTGAGAGATTTATAACCAAGGGAGGCAAAAACTTAGAAACCACGTGTTGGAACAAGAAGTAAACATCCTGGGTTGTATCCAATCACATAGATGTTGTAGGGGTCTGGTCCATGAGGGACTTGGAATCAGGGACAAAAAATGAGCCCTTAAGTCCACAAAGCACTGACATTCTCCACCTATTAAATTAAACAGGAAATTAGTGTTGAGGGGAACTTGCAGAATCATTAATAACTATTTTGTTTTGTGGGAAACCAAGTGGATATCCCTCTCCCTCGCTGTGCGCTGTTCCCCTGCTTGCATGAAAACTTTCACGCTGTGGTCATGTCAAGAGCTCAGCACATACATTCCTGTCTAGTGCTGCCTAGTGTGTGATGAGATGGTCTGGTAGGTGTTAGAGTAGAGTAAATATTTTGAGGAATAAAGTAAATGGCAGCCTGTTCTCTGCACAAAGCTTTCTGTCTGAATTTGCAGACGCACACTGGAGAGCGACCCCGTAAAGAAGACACAGAGAGCTGCCACCTCTGTGTTTCTTTTACGACTCCCATGTCGAGAGCTGGGCCCTTCCACCCCTGCTCTTAGGCCTGCATCTTGCTCTGTGAGCGGTCCCCAGGTTTCAATGGTGCTATTCATGCAGAGTAAGAGGGCAACATCCGACCTTATGTTTTACAAGTTATTTTTTTGGTTTGTCCAAGCTTGCAAACAGCCCAAATACTGAGAAATCAGTCTCCGACAGCAACAATTCTGCAGTTTCTGTTAAAATGGCTGCATTATAAATAACACTTGCTCATTCTCAAGCAGTCTCTGTTATCTTGATGATTCACGTAGTTACTTGGAGGAGAAAGGGGGATGAGTCTACCCTCTCTGGCCTGGGAGTAAAAATAAACTGCTATTCTATGCAGTCAAGACAGCCAGATCAGGCCCAAAGAGACTGGGTAATATAGGAGTTATAGGTCATAGCTGTACTAGTGAATGGATATGGTGGATGTGATGACGTTATCTGAGCCATTTGCCTACCTATGTACAACTGTAAAACCATCCCCTAGGAAGAAAAATAATTCTTAATATTATTCTGCTTCTCTGACCATAAAAATGTTATAAGACTTGTGAACCTGACCTGCAGAGCTGGGAAAACTCATAGCAAGAGTCCCTAAATAATGGCACGGCATTACGAAGACATTATTTCCCCAAGTATTTTTAGAGAGGATTATTGTAGAAAGGGAAGTTCAGCTCCATCCCTTCCTTTAGTTACATAACTCCAGTGACTTAACGTCAGCTCTTGGCTCTGGGAAAATGCCTGCTTTAAATGTGTCTGGCAGAGCTTTTTTAATGCTCCATTCATGCTCATTTTCTTCATGCGAACTGTCACTATTAGTCAGCAACCGCTGCAGACACGGGACATTCATCAGGTTCAAGTAGGCAGAAAAAAATGAGTTTGTTATATCAAACCTGGCTCTTTGAAGCTCTGTGAAACAAGGATGTGGCCACCTCCGGGAGCTCGGAGCAAGCGTGTCAACATCTGAAAGCGCAGCAGAGCCTGCCAAAGCACCTTGGCCAGCTGCTTGCTGAGGTCCTGCAACACAAGCGGTGCTCCTGGCCACGGCAAGGTAACGTCATCTCCTCCAGGTCCCACCATGGTGCACAGCCCTCAGTGTTGCTGTCCACAGCTCCTAATCCCTTCCTGACCCCAGCAGGTCACCTGCAGCCTCTGGGCCAGCCAGCCTGGCCCTGCCTCAGCGAGGAACTGAAATGCCTCGCAGCAACAGTGACATTTCACTGGGCAGTTTCCCTTGAGTCAAGGGAAGATGGGAAACATCGGAAACATTGGAAGGTGGGAAACACACTACTGCAGAAGTTTACTGAGTGCGTTACTAGCTCACTCTGGTTCTGGTGTGTCTCTCCTAATCAGTGAACACGGTCGGAGCTCTGCAAACAGCACCACTGGGCTAGCCTCCGTCACCAGGGAAAGGATTAAAAAAACCCCACCCTACTTTATTCCTAATCTTAGGTTTCCTTGCCCTGATGACTAGGCATACCAAGGCAATAGCATCCTAACAGCTAGTGCCCTCCAAATATAAGTAAGATTTGCCAGCTAGAGGAAAAACTAACAGAATCACAGAATCACTATGGTTGGAAAAAACCTGTAAGATCATCAAGTCCAACCATCAACCCAACACCACCATGCCCACTAAACCATGTCCCACAATGCCTCGTCCACATGTTCCTTGAACACTGCCAGTGATGGTGACTCCACCACCTCCCTGGGCAGCTTATTCCAGTGTTTCACCACTCTCTCAATAAAGAAATTTTTCCTAATATCCAGCCTGAACCTCCCCTGGTGCAACTTGAGGCCATTTCCTCTTATCCTGTCACTTGTCACCTGGGAGAAGAGACCAACACCCACCTCTCTGCAACCCCCTGTCAGGTAATTGTAGAGAGTGATAAGATCTCCCTCTTTCCCTCTCAAGCCACCCAGATGACCAATTGGTTCTGCAGCTGTTTTAAAGCTCTGGTAGAAGCACAAAGGTCCAAGCAGCAAGATGATGTAAGGAACTGGCTTTAATGTGAAGATGCTCCCCTCTGCCTGCATCTACGAAGTATCACCTGGGCTAGGGCAAAACATGTCAGCCAGGAACAGAGGTAATGTCAGATGGTCATAGTACTAACCCCTTAAAGCACTGCTCAGGAAAAAAGGCAATGTGGGATTGATTAGAGTATAAATCCTCCAGCAGAACTGGCCAGGAAGAAGAGCAATAGCAGATGGGTCCTTAAATTCACCGCTGAATCCCTGCTGCTATGTAGAGCTCATATCTCGATTGCTACCAACATCTGCAGACAACAAGGTCTGTGCAGACCTTACAGGTGTCTGTCTTCCAGAGCTGGCAGGACACACTGTGCTCGCTGTGAGCCATACAGAACAGGCATATGTATCTCACCCAGCGAACTGTGCATCAATTAGCCCCTTAACCAAAAGGTAATCTGGCTTCTTGGGCAGGTTCCCAAGACAAGAGGGAGAGTATTATTTGGATGGGACTCCCATAGAGTAAACCACAGAAACTGTAGAAAATAGCAAGAGGAACCTTGTCCCCAAATCAATGCTCCTGCAGTCACCCTGCACAGTGTTAACTGGGAAACCAGCAGGCTGCCAGAAGTGACAACTTTCCTAGGAGGTTTAAAACCAAAGCTCCCTCTGACAGCTTAATCCCTTGCATGTATATAGCACTTCACATGCCCAAATATTAACTGATTCATGGTTAATTAACTTATGGCTATAAATTTCCCCTGGCACTTTTTGCAAGACTCAGGATGTAAATGTTAAACCAAGTGTCCCAGGCAAGTTGCGGCACTGTAAGAAAAATAATGGGGCAGATCATCACCTGGTCTAGTGCGGCTATGTAGATTTACTCGAGCCCAGGGCCTGACCCAATGGTTCTTGAATTCATTAAAACAAACTGCAATGAATGAACTGCAGAGCTCCTTCCCATACCTAACTCTGGTAATTAATTCCCAGCTAAGGCCAGGGACATGGTATAAAATAGCGTGTTCACAGTTATTCAGATTAGTATTGTGGCATAGTAATGGAGGAGCTAAAGAAGACAAGGCGGTTCAAGGCAGTGGAATTGAAGGAGCATTGCAAAAGAGACCACTCTGTATGAAGGCTGATGTTCATAGCACGACCTAGCCCTTTGCTTGAGCGAGATGCAAAGCGAAGGGAAAATTTTACCCAAAAAAACCCACTACAGGGTAGCTCGTTCACCTCTGTGCATTTCCCAGAGCTGGTGAGACATTTCATTGAAGCTCAGGTTGACTCCCCAAAAGCCTCTGAGAGGAAACGTGTATGTCCTTAGCTGCCTCCCTGGGAGGACTGTGAGCATACATCCTCCCTCTTCTGCCTTGCTTCATGTCAAAGTCTTTGGAGACCCTCAGGAATTTTCCAGAGATCTGGTTTCCCTTTGATAAGTGCCAATCCAGTGAAACCAAAATTATTCATAAGGATTTCCAATCCATGCTTTTCAACCTGGGGAGGATAATTTTTGGAAATATTAGACAGCTACAAACACACATATACCCTCCTGGATCTCTGTATGCATATCAGCCCCATTTTGGCTTATACCTCTACACTCTTAAGCCTAATAATTAAATGAACCTGATAAATACTTTCCAATAGTTCAGTGGTTTCTCTTTCGAGCATAATTTGTGGATGGGTCTGATAAGTACCTCTGGCTTTCCCAGGCATCTAGCCCCTCTGTAGAGTGTTGCTACACTAAATTTGAATAGTTTTGTGCAAACACAGCACTGCTGAATTCGATCCTTGGGAACAGTCTCCTTTCTTTGCTATGATTTCAGTACAACTCTGAGGCTGAGGCACCCTTTGAGTAGCCACCCTGACACCAGGACACGGCACTGGCTTCACACCAATTTGTGTCACAGGGGAAGAGTTTGAAGTCTATCAGGTGCCATCAAGAACTTGGGACTCCTTTAGTGTAGAATGAGTTTCCAAAATCACGCCAATTGTTTCACAGGGCCACATGGCAGACTGGATACTGTTGTTCTTAATTATGGTTTATTCCCTTTGTACAGTAGGTTTTGCACAGTATTTCAGTCTAAAGTCTCTCCTTGAAGTAGCCTTCCTTCTTCCATGCCACCTGCCTGGAGATCTCCGCGAAGCCCTTGCTTACTGAGAACTGCTTACCGGGGATGGCAGTAAGGATGGATGTACAGGAACTAGAGGGCTTCAGACCTGCACAAATTACTAGAAAAACAGAGGGACTTTTTTAACAAGAGTGAAAATATTTGGGGTGTAAATCTTAGAGGGGGGATGCATGGAGTCTGGCCAAAAAACAGCTTCCGTACTGGGGTAGCTGGGGATGGGTGAGAATTTTATTGATCCATCAGCACAAGACCCAGTGCAGGTGCAATTATACCGGTATAAAGATGCTTTAAGGCAGAGGTGCGTGTTTGCTGAGGGAGGAACGGGGCCTGTTTAAGATGCTACTTTACGACTGCTCTCTGTCACTCGTTTTATGAAGATCACATCAATAGCAGATCTAGCAAAACAGACCACGTGGACACTGCTCACCTGCTTTGTCTGCAACAGTTTAAATAACTGTTCAAAGTGAGCTGAACTAACCATGCTAACTTGGCATCAAAACCAACGGAGGACCTTCATATACTGATTTGCACCAGATTTACTAATCAAAACACTATCCAAGGGGCAAGGTGTCCTCAAAATAGTAGTGTTGCCATGGATGAACCCTAAATTTGGACTTGGACCTTGTGGTAGTTGCTGTAGAAAAAAAATATGACAACACCTACTGCAGACAGTTTCTAATCCAAGTATCTTCTAAGTCTAAAGTAAAAGGCAACAGGGAGATGTAGACAGAGGGGGAAATGATGAGATATTACGAAGCAGTGCACTAGAAAGCAATCTCAGCATGTTAGTACTCAGCAGTTATCAAATTCTTTGGAAGAACCATGGCAAAAGTGAGTCTTTAGGAGGGATTTCAGTGATAGCTATAATAGACTGGGCACCACAGCCACCTCCTCAGCAGGAAGAGGAGGACAGCAACTGTGCAGCGCTCACGATACTGCCAGAGCTGATATTGGTTCCCTTTTTGTGTGGTGATAAAGAATAGAGGGATATTGCACAAAATAATGAACAGTACAGGAATGGCACACACACTTAGCCTCTTTCAAAGTGCAAATGCATGAGAATAAGACAAAGTAAAACAAAGACCTTTTAAGGAGGAAAACCCTTCTTTTTATATATGGGTGTTAGTAATCTGAGGAACTTATTGTTGTGTGATTTCACGAGTTAAGATGCTAACAAAATTGGGGGGAAAAAAAAAGGATTCTGATATTTTTACTGCACAAGGGAGCATCCACTGTTGCTGGGAAATTAAATGGTATCAACTAAGTATCAGCTAAGATATGTCAGGAGGAAACGCATCCTCAGGGCAGTTTGTTCCATAGGCAGCTGTCTAGTCCCATGTAAAAGAAAAACGCCTCTTCCTGATGTGGGAGAAGGGTGAACGTTCTCATATCTAATAAGGCATAAGCAGGAATGGAAATGTCCTCTGCAATTAAAATACTTAATGGAGTGTGCTTGTGCAGATTCTCAAGTGTCTAACAAAGCCTGAGGTCCCAGTGCAGCCTGTTAGTAAGGGCATTAACAGAGCCTCTCTTCTCCACCCAGTGCCTTATTTACACTTGTAAGAACTCAGTATGTTTGAAATCTCTACCTTTCTGTTACGTTTAGTTGAAATTGGCTTGTGAGTTCAAAACACACCTGCTACATAAACATACATATGCGCGCACACACAACATACTGTGTGATGGCACAAGTCTCTTGCTGTTCTGAGACCAGGCTAAAAAGCAGCATGGTCATGGGAACATCAGCCCTTTGACCCCTTCCCAAAATCGGGACCTGAATTCACACCAGCATTTTACACTTACGTTCCCAGAGTAAGTTCCTGCTCAGGACCAGGACCAGGATGGCAGGCAGGGGCTGGATGGCTTCTGATGTCCCAAACCACAGGGCTGGGGGCACGAAAGACACACTCACCTCCCTTCATCCACGCCTGAGTGTTTCTTTATACAAAGCAATTTTGGGGTGAGGGACTTCAGTCATCTCCCAGATCCCCGAGAAGAACATTTTGGCCCCGTGTGCTTGGGGGACATATGCTGGGGGACATGCGTTGGAGGACACAGCCTGCAATTGCCAAACCTGCAGCCCTGGGCGGGCGCCGGCGGTCCCCGAGCAATCCCTCTTGCCGTGCTGCACAGACAAACCTTCGCACCCGCCAGAGCCTGTCGGCTCGTTTCCCCACTGCTTTCACAACAGGACTCGCCAACCTCCACTACGATCTACGCTGGAGCCATCACTTAGTGATTTGTGATGTACTGAAACACAGTTTACATTGCAAAAAGCTCTAATATGTCCCTGGAAAGCAATTAGGAGAGAGTTGCATATGAGTGTTAAGGGTTTTGCTTCGCGAGCAGATGTCCTCTTGGCGGACGTACGGCCGACCGCTCGCTCCAGCAAGCTTTGCTCCACCTCGGAGCCACAGCGAGGAGAGGGGCCATCTTGCTCCTGATCAGCCAGGCTGATTTTTATTAGGCCTTTCTCCGGAAATACGAAGTATGGTGAAGCGAGGTGATCTTCCCCCACGGCTGCTGGTGTGGATTATAGAGCTGGCAGCAGCAGGAACGCATTAAGGAAAGCTCCCAGCAACGGGTAAGTTTTAAAATGAAAGCTGGCTCAGTGTTAATGCGCAAGTAATGTGTCCCAGCTGTCTTCAATAAAACAGCCAGCTGATACTCAGCATCATAATAAAAGGAGCAGGGATTTCACAAACATCCTGGCTGCTCAGAAAGAGACTGTCTTTTTTTTCTTTTTTTCAATTTTTTTTTTTTTCTCAGAGCTTGATTAAACATTTCCTGTTTTCAGCTTTCCAGAAAGGTCCTCGGAAGCCTCCCGCTGCTGCTTTCGTGCTGGCAGCCTCATTTTTCAAGGCCTTCCCCTGGTCCTGGTGCAACACAGAAACAGGAGGATATGTGCGGACCTGGTGCCTGGGCAAGAAATGCCTCTGCTGCGGCTGCGGCCCCATCCGATTTGATGTCATCCCTGCAGGCACGGGGTGGCACGATGCTGGCGGCCGTCCCAAACATCGGGTAGTCTCACCAGACCCCAGAGAGGAGCCTTATGACCCGCCACATCCTATTTGCAGACAAGGTACAGAGGAAGTTATCTACAGCTGGGAAATGAACCTCGGAGCATCAGTGATTTCTGCTTTTGCCACTGATTCAGGCAAGGCCACCCTAAGGCTAGACCATCAGAGCTGATTAAGGGTTCAATGACTTGCATAGGAACAAGCCCCTGAAGCAGACCCTGATGAAGCAGCTGGGCTGGGTTTCATCCCACTGAACTCAGGTCAGCCTTTAGAGTCTGTCCCAGCCAGTGGAGCAAAATAGGCACCTTTGGGAACAATTAATCTGAATTAATTTGAGTTTCCTTTTAAAATAAAATTTAACACATCCTAGAAGCACGCGGACATGACTGTGCACCTCTCTTGTGTCCATAGCCAAACCTCGCATCCATCCCATGGCCACATCCAGCCCAAGTCTGGAGGAGGAGAGGAGAGTCTCCCGGCCATGCCAGTCCTTTTGATCAGCCAGGGCTTCTACAGCTCTTTCCACAAACTCCTCTGAATCAGGGAATTGGAAGAAATAATGTGCTTTTTCTCACCTTTTTTTCCAACCCCGAAAGACCAATCAGAGCCTGCAATCCAAACTGAGGGATGAAAGCTGCCTTGAAATTCTTACATGCTCCTGCCTCTGCCTAGCAAGCAAGCGGTACGCCTGACCTTCAGCTGAGGTACGCAGCCGTTTTGCCAGCCAATAAAATCAAGTTTCACCAATTAACTTTCAGTGGTGGAGAGTCTGGATAGAAGTACTCAGCTTTAATCCCAAATAATGCGTGACAACTTTCAGTGCGCTCATTCCAAATGTTTAATGGGCTTCAGTATTTCCTATAGCTCTGTAATATCTCCCACAAACATATAAATCATCTCTGTGATACAGAAGAGGGAAAAGGCTCAAAATGTTGACTGTAGCAGAAGTAGAAACATCTCATCATCATCTCCTGGTTTCAGTGGTATGTGTCCAAATATCTCTAGAATTCAAGCTTCACTTATTGTTTAGAAATGCCTTTGATTTCTATGTTGTTATCTTGATAGCCAGCTAGGGATCCCTTCATGATTTGGAATTTAACTTCTTGCCTTAACTTTCCACATCTGACAAGACTGTTGCAAGGATTGGTTAATATTGTAAGGTGGTGATTAATGAGCGGATCTTTCAAAACACTAAGTGCCGCGTGATGCTGAGGATTTTGGGGGGAGTTTGGAGAGTGGCATTCCTAAGGAGCTAGTCTGAACTTGACCTCTCTAGATCATAAAATTATCATACACACCAACATGAAATGGAAATATTCTCTAATGTTCGTTTCGGTAACAGGCTGGTGAATGGTGAGGGCTTCAGTTGATGCTTCTGGCTACCCATAAATTTCTGCAGGATTTGTAACATTCTGAGTGATGTTCCAAGAAAAGAGATTAATTTTCTTTCCCCCGCAGTCTTATTTTACTTTGAATCCTCAGCATTTTCTTTTCCTAAAACAAGGTTTCAAAATATCTTGGATGGAATTATTCAATACATACTGTGAAACACCTTGCCAAAAAACATTCACTTCAAACAGTATTTGTTTGGAGTACCTGAGTTTTCCTTCAGCCTCAGGAATTCTGCTTAGCACAACTCCATAATATTTTTAAATGGAAACAAAACAACATTAAAATTTATCAGCCATATGCAGTGCTTTTTTAGACTTTGTACATTGATCTTGGGTAACTGAAAATAAGTTTTTCTGGAGTTTTCTCAAATTTTTTTTACATGTGTTCATCTTTTTTTGCGCTTCTATACAATCTTTTTTGTTATCGTCTTACAAGTTTTCAGAAAGGTTACCTTCAGGTTGTGAACAGACTGAAGATAAAGCGTAAGCACGTAGCTCTCCTCAGTAACACATGCCTTGCCTATTATCAATATTTCTAAAATAGCTATCAGTGAAATATTTCATATTTTCAGGATTTCTTCCAAACACTAGTATGGCCATCCCACAGAGGTGATTTAGAGTAGCCCATACTCTTTATGGTTTTGTAGTCCATGAAATAGACTGACCCACAAATGCAGAAAAAAGATATATTTCAACAACCAGCTAAAAATATTTTCAGAAAAAAGTTTCTAGCCAAGAATGACTTTATGTCAAAAATGTGACATTCTTTAAGGAAAAGAAAAACCCTAAATCTTTTTAGAAGCTTTTCCATTTCAAAATTTAAAGACAATACCCTTTCTCATTGTTTGAGCTGCTTCCATTTGAGGACTAAAGAAAATAAATACTTTTCCTGCTGAAAAAGTGTGTGGGGGGGGAAAGAGTGAACTCATTTTTTGTCTCTACCTTAATGCTCCCACTCTAACAAAAAATACACAAAATCAAAATGAAATACAAAGTCAGGAATCAGAAATCATCCTCTCCATTTTCATTATGGCACAAGGTATAAGTTATCTTCCCAAATATGAAAGCATTTCTGATGAAAGTAAGTCCCCAACAAAAATGACTTAACCTTTAAAATGTAATGCTGTCCCAGAAGGAAGGTTAGATTTTGCTGAGCTCAAACTTTCTCTTTCAAAGATCCTCCAATCAAGCTACCGCTTTGCTCTGCAAGTTGCCATTGAACTCACATCTCAGACTGTAGGCAAACATTACAGTACACACTACAAAATCAGCCTAGGAGCCTGCCCGGGACAGGTGGACAATTTGACCTTTGGAACAGTTGGGTCTTTTCATTTTCTGTTTCTAAAGCCTAGAATTAAACACTGGTCTCAACGAAACAACCTTGAAAGAGGCCTTCAGATAGCACAACCTGTGTCTGTTGTACAGTAATGCTCACAGGCCTGAAAAGGGAAAAAGCTTCTATTGTTTTCAATGCTGCCCCTTCCCCCAAGATTTCTGGTCTGACACATACAAAGCCAGGATAAAGGAACGGGGCTGTTATTATCCTCCTCCACATCTCCATTTTATGGGCTGAGAACCAGGGCAGAAGGTCCCATGACTTATTCTTGGACGCACACCCAAAATCTGTGCCAGCAATGGTATTTAACCCAGCTCTTTGTCCTAGGCCAATGTTTTATCAATAAGACCCATTTTTCCCTCCACAGATTTTTTCCAAACAAATACACATTTTTAGACTCTCCCTGCTCTTTTGCTATGGCACATCATCCCTGTCAGCCATTCCTTGGCATCTGCCCAACCAATGTGGCCATCACTTGTTAGCAGCTTCGTCCCTCTGAGAATATTGCTGTTGTCATGATGCTCCACTGAGATCAAAAGTCCCAACCAAGATGGAGGCTTGGTTGTTTTAAACATCACCTAAAATTACATTTCTATAAAATAAACCTTTTCATAAAGTGAAAACTCTTCTAACAGAGTTGACACATAACCAGCTTTAGGTACAGCACATCCTTGGCTGTGGATGAGCAACTGCTGTTCACACAAGTCATCATTTCTGGGAACAGGGAGACAATTCCCCATGGCATCAAACCACAGTTCTTGGAAAAAGTGCTATTTGTGATTGGGACAGACAGGTTCCCTTTGCCAGGTTGGAGACAACACTGGTACAGGCACAGCCAGCTGGTTCAAAGCACTGCGAAGAGTAGCAGCAGCATTCTCTAGTGGAGACCTGCTTTGGCAGAGACAGAGATTAAGCTGATGTCTCCCAAACCTACACTAAATAACGACAGACATGAGTGATGGGAGTGCTTGCTTAGGCTCCGTGATGATTATAACATGGTTTTTAGTGCAGGAGAGACTGGTAATTTTAACTCCATCCATACTAATTACTGGTCAAACACACTTTTCCCAGAATCTCCAGCAGTCTGAATGGGAAAGCTCATATTTATTTTCAGGAGATTAAAGAACAGGATGCCCATATTAAGTCATTGTTTAGAAACTTCTACATTCATTTGTGTGTCTTGTCACAGTTAATCTTGAACCCCATCCCTTATAATAGCCATGCTAACGTTAATGGGATAGAAACTGGCTTGGGTCCTGCCATAGGGGCTGTGCAGTGATTGTATCAGTAAACAAGCCCATCTTTTGTGAAGTTTTTTTATATTTGCTTTTGTTCTACAACTGAATGAAAACCAAACTTTCTAAATTTGTTTCACTCACAAGAAGAAAAAGATATGACAGGCTATCTCGGACCACAGAAACCTTCCTAATAAGAAACATAGCTCCAACAAACCAGCTTTTACCAACCTAAATAAGAGGAAGACATAAAGAAGCACAATGAAAGAAGAGCTGGTTGGAAGACTTCAGACCCTTCAAATAGTGCAGGGGAGGACAGTGCCATCACTGCATCATCACTCCAGTGGCACTTTGGGACAGTGTATTGGGGTACGGAGGAAAGCCCACCTCCATCAGTAGGGGAAGAAGGCATGGAGAAGGCAATTTCCCTTTATGCCACCAATATTTAGCCAGGGACATGGTCTACTGCAGGGGAAACAGTCATGGGCACTGTACTAGCAACATCCATAGCAGGGACAGGGTCTAGCTTCAACATCAAGGACAAAGAGCTTCAAGTAGACCTTCCTGTAGACTCTCAGAATGCATGCCTGAAGTGTCTTGCTAAGACGGCTTTTATTTTTCTTTGTTTGTTTATTAGCACAGTTTTGCCACTTCCTGAGGGTTGGGCCAGAAGTGGGAGCAAGGAGACATTACACACTATGCTGGCCTTGCAGCGTTTCCAACCACCAGCACAAGGGAGGGCAGGAAAACTCGCAAGGAGCCCTGTTTTTCGGAATAGAAGTGTTTGGATAAACACTGACCGCTTCGAGGTTTAATCACTCTGGTGCAAAATGGGGCAAACAGGAATGGAAAATGCCCCTAAGATCACCCAGGCTCATTGCCTGCCAGGATAGGATTATGCCTCTTCTCTGTTCTGTCCAGTCCTGGTATAAAGTTCCTTACCAAGGAACCTGCATGGTCATTTTGGTAGGGCAGCGGAAGTCCTCATCTTGTCAGGAGGGCAGCTGCTCAAAACAGGGGGGTTTATGCCTTTGGGGCAGCAATTAGCACTGGCAGTCCAGCCTCAGAGTCCCCTCACAGGGATATTTTCTTCTGGAAAGGTACCCATGTTTTATTTGTTTTCTCCTACGCTTCTTCACTTTATACCCAAGTGAGGACAGTGCCCATTGAACCGAGCTGCCTTTTCTATTACTTCACCATTTCCGTCTCTTTTCTCTTCCCCCTGCATGTTGCTGAGAAATGATCATCATGTCCTCATGGGGAAAGATTAACACCTCACTTTACTAGCGGTTGCCCCGAATTCCCCTTTCCTAATTTTTTCTCATTGCTCCTCCATGTACCTTCACAGCTCCTGAGGGAAGCTGTAAAGAGAGAAATGTTCTTTTCCTTCCAGAAAGCAGTCTAAATTAACATTTTCTTTTGTCTATATGACCCGTTGTCCAAAATTTAGCTCAGATTCTCAGCCAATACAAAGCTCACAAATTCATACTCTCTATCATTTCATGGCAGGTGAGAATTGATGTAAAATGGGTCTCAGCAAAAAAATAAGCCTTTCGTTTTAGACTGTCCTGGCTGCACAGACCAGCTACTTTCAATGCTGCTAGCAGAAACTGTCTCTCAGGTAGGATGGGCAACAAGACTGTCCAATGCAGAAAACCGGGTATTGTATATATTAATATAACCTCTGGACATCCGAAGTAGAACAAGATGCTATTGTAGCCAGCCTAAAAAGCTCTAGGGTTAAAAGAACAAGTAATCAGTCTCTCAGAAATGTTTTTTCTTTTCATAAGAGTCTTTGTGGCCACATTTATCCTTACAAACTATAAGGCCATTGACATCTACCAAAAGCATTTCCTGCCCTTCTGTCTCAAAATACACACATTTCCGCCTGGAATGGAAACCCTGTGATGAACATGTGTTGCCCTGCAGCAAATGTACTGAGGGGACATAGAAGACACATAAGCAACATGGAAGCCAAGAAACATGATGGATAAAACAGGCTGGATTTTCATCGCTGGTGGCCATAACAACACACGATAGAAAGTGTAATAAGTACGGTGTTTCCGAGAGGATGTGAGGTTATGGATCCAGCAGTATCGGTAAATGGCGTCTGCTCTTCAGTTTGACCACATAATGGCTAAACTGCTGTATTTTCCACACTGCTCAGCTAAACAGCTTAAATTGGACCATCTCGAAGGCTAAAAGGAATCAATTTCATCCTAAACAATTCCAAGGCCAACCTGACCAAAGCCTTTAATTCATGCCAGTTAAAGTCGAAAGCCTTATGGCGCTGGTTATTGTTTAATATTCACCGGTGGAGTGATGTGCGATGGCCTTGCTCCCCTTGACCTTCCACTGCAGAGGTGACCAGCAGCTGATAACTGGGATTACTCAGAAGTGAGGAGCTCCCTGGGCCAGTCCTCCGTTACCAACTTCATTTCGGTGCAGCTCTGCACCCTTCTCATTACCTGGTAGCTATTAACTCCCTGATCTGTGTTCCCCTTTCAGGGGCCGCTCCGCAGAGCATATTGCTGACCGGTTCCTGGTATGTTCTTTCATCTGATGAAAGAGCTTATTTAAACAGAAATTTGAACATTTCTGCTCTGCCAGGCACTGGCTGAAAATATGTTAGTAGATGCTTTGTCATGACCAAATCCAGACCAGAGTTTCCCTCTAGGTTCCTCGAGTTCCAGTTATGAGGTCCTCAGTTTTCAGCCAGGTAGGTAAAAATCATTCACATTTCACAGATGGGGAAACTGTGGTGGAGCAAAGACTGTAAGAAACGCGCCCAAGATCAACAGTGATATTTTTTTTGTGGCGGAGTGAAGAGTCAAGCTCAGATCTCCTGCCACCCAGTGGGGTGCTTTCACCACACCACCCTCCTTCCTTTGCAAGCCTGCTAGAGCCAGGTTAATGGACAACACTTCAAACCCAGTGGCACCAGTCATCCCACAGAGAGCAAAACAGTGCCCAGGGTCAGCGGCTGGATTACTAAAATGGAGAAGTGTGACACATCACACACATCTCCTGCAGAAAGAGAAGCATACTGTCAGGGCTGGAGTGTCCCACCACCATCTAAGGCATAAAAAGCTAAAATTTGGCTGCAAAGGAAACTACACAGACAGCTTGTGGAAACCACTTTTAAACAGCCCTGTCATCCAGCCCAGGACCTGATAGATCAGACCACCCACTCTAGCACAGGCATTAGGCACCACGTACCTGGTGATCCGTAGGGGAGGAATTCATTTCACCTAAATTCAGATGCCTACAAGGTAGAGCTGGCCACCCTTGTGCTCTTCAGTAGGTGATTTTTAAGGAGACACTTGTCTGACCTACTTCAAAGGTCTATTTTAAGATAAGCAGAATTATACCCTGGATATAAAAAAAATAGAAAAGGCAGCTACAGAGTCCAGCTCAGATGGAAATATCTACACTCCATGCATCTACTTTTGATCACATGTATCTCACCCAACATGGTGAATGAGAATAAACTCAAATTTAAGTAGAATCCTCTCAAAAACCTGTGAAGTGATGCTTAGTCCAGAGTGGCTTTCTTTTATTTTAAATATATATATATCTCTCTTTCATATATATGTAAATGTAGTGGAATATCATTTGGCCACAGTAAAGAGCTGATACTTAGGATCATGGGGAATGTTTCCATTATGAAAGATGCTAATGGAGTTGAGTGTATTTGATGCAGTCCTGTTTATCTGCAGAGAAAGTTCATGTTCTCATTTTCCTCTGGGCATAGTGGGAATCAAAGAACAAAGAAGATCCTCTCCCTATCTTCTTGGTGTCTTTTTCTGGTCAACTCTATACTCAAAACACCCTCTTCGTGGTCAGCTGGGGTTACACGCACAGCTGATTTGTGGCACCTCTGGGCTTTCTGCTACCATCTCCTCTCTCCTTCTCTGGTGTTTCTGGCACATTTGCTTTTACACGCACAAAATTCAACCAAAACAATAGCCTGACCCTGGATTTGCCTTCTGCTGCCAGTGAAACACCTCAGGCAGTACAGCTGGGTTTCTGAAGAGCCTCGGTGCAACTTCTGTTCTGGGAAACAGCTTCTATTACTTGAACTCAGACCTATCTCTCTGGAGTGGAGGATGGCCGTAATAGCCAGCAATTCAATAATATTTTGCAGAAGTGGTCAGGCACAGGTAAAACAAGTAGCAGAGCTTGTCCCCTTCAGCTCTTGGTCTCCTCCTCAGTGGTCCTGGAGCAGACTCTACTTTCAATCACTTCCTATTTTGCCAGACTTTAACTGTGTGGGCTGAAATGTTATGCTCCGGATATCTGCTGCAGGCTAAATGTTTCAAGTCAATTTGAGACAAAACGTTTCAGGAGATTTTGTGCATAAGGCAAGGGAAAAATACATTCTTTTGCCCACGTTAAGCAAGCTGTTCCTTGAACGGTGAGACTGAGGAAATGTGGTTTCACCTCAACATGCAGCCTTTGGCTGCTAACATAACCCCTCTGCAATCCCCCTCATTCTCCCCACGCCTTCTGCTCTGCCCCACCAGAGAAGCAATAAAATAGACCGTGGTTTGTCCTGAGCCATGTGCTTACAGACAGACTGGACATGACCAAGTTTGACCTCTTCTTCCCATTTTCAGGATGCATACATGCATCTCTATCCTCTACTCAGCCATCAAGTTTCACAGAACTTGCAGGAACTTTATTGTATTGGAGATCTTTCCCCCTCTCTCAAAACGGGTTTGCAATTAGCCAAGTGATTAAAAAAAATGAAGACGACAGAGGCAGAGAGAATGATCACGTAATCCTTCTTTTCACATAGGTTAAAATCATTATTGGACCTTTGTTAGTGGCATTACCAACTCTGCTTACAACCCATTTAATAGCACATCTGTGTATTAATGTGTACCTAAATACTGAGGAGAAATGAAAACTAATAACAGACCTAATCCAAAGCCTCTTGGGCCAAAGGTAATTATTTCGACGCCTCTATGGAGCTTTAGACCAGGCCCAGAAAGAGGAACAAGACTTGGCAGGTACCTTTAATTTGGGATTTATTTTGAAGAAACAAAGCAATAAAAAAAACCCCTAAATTTTCTACAAAGACAGTGTTTTCCATGGTGTTTCCAGGGTCATCCTTGTCTCTTGGATACAACTACTCTGTGAATTTTTGTTTAAAATCCAGCAAATTATCTCCATTAGCACGATGAGTTGCATTAAAGCGAGCAGTTGTGCACTGGGGCACTGTGGGGAAGGTGCTGAGGTGAATGCCTTTAGAGCAGCTGTAAACCAAGATGCTAAAGGACTGTAATAGATTCCATGTTTACAGCTTTGCTGGCATCCGCAAAGGACTGGGAGGATGTTCTTGACAGTGACAGAAGAGATGGTTTCTGGGGAAAATTAGTGTATTGCCTTCCAAGTTTAATGGCTTTAAGGAGTCCAGCCCAGGTGTTCGTTGCAGGGGATTAATCTGAGGCATGAAACACAAGCAGCCTCCGGGAGTCTGCTCCACACACTCACCTGGTGACTTGGGGCAGGGCGAAAGAGCCAGCAATCTGGTATTTGTTTGCGTATGGAAATGCTGCACAGGATGTGACAACTGAGGCTAAGAGAGTGCTGACAGGCTGAGGGAATGTCAGAGAAGTCCTCAGCTTTTCTTCAAGGTGGGGGCCCTCTTTGGCATTTTTGATGTTTGCAGCAGGGCGGTAGGCGCAAAGCAGGTACAAGATGCCCTGACTGTCCGCGCAAGTGAGGATATGAGGTGCAAACACAACACCAACGTCTGCTGCACTTCGTTGTGAGGGGAAGGTGGGAAGGCTCACTCTTCCAGTGTCGAGGTTTCCTAGCTTTAGCAGGTCATTTGCTATTAGGAATAACCGATCTTATTAAGAGCTATTGTCACTTGTGTCACAGCACTGGACTTACACCGTACTTTACAAATAGTGGGAAGGATGTGCAAAGGTAGAAAGCAGAATTAGAGACAAAGCAAGGATTTTCTTGCTTATGATTCCTCAGTGTTTGAGTTTCACCAGATGAAAAGGTCTTCCTATGCTCTTCAGCTTAGCATCTGTAGGTGATTCCAAAGGAAACTCCTTCCCACTTCATCTCTGAATTTGGCCTACATTCTTCATATTTCCTTACAGATTTGTTTTGAGCAGCAGAAGAAAAGAGGATATTGCTACCCTAGGACTTATAACACAACATCACCCTGTGCTAAGGCCAGCAAAACCCTTCTTTTTTAGTCATCTGGCTGCATCCAGTCGTTTCCAGCAGTGCATGAAAATGAAAAAGTCAATGAAAGTCTATGAACTTGTTTGAAGAAGTGTTATCTAAAATACAAAATGCCTGGTAGCTTAGAAGAGAAAAGTTAGTGGTCACTGCCTAGACCAGAACAGATATTGCCATGTAAGACACCCACTAAATTATATCTTTGGGGCACTCATAAAGGAGGCAACAGTATAAAAGAATTTTTTACTATTTCTATGATGTGGCCCTTTGGATTCAGTTGAAGCAGGTAGGTGAAGTGCCATGGAAAAAATGTATATTAACCACTCTTCCCCTTGCACTACTTGTAAGGGATGCCAAGAAGACAACAAATCCCAGCTGGTCTTCCAACTCGGTTAATGAGCCACAGAATCACACTATGCAAACCCATTGCTCTGCACACATTATTTTGGCTGATGAAATACCAGCAAATTAGTTCAAAGATTCTTGGAGAGCAGAGCTGCAGTATTATCAATTCTCCTTCCACCAGCCCTTCCGCCATCACAAGAAGGAACACACAGGCAGGCCTTTTCATATGCCCCAAAGTGTCTGAGATGCTCATCAAAACGAACCATTCATCCTCCCAGTGTTGCATGAAGAAGTCCCTGCTCCTTGGTGACTGCACAAACTTCCTGAATACAAGAACATGCATGTAATTACCAGCAGCCCTAGGGTTAGCATAAATCAAAGCGAGAAGTCAGCTGCCAGTGGCACTTCAGATGCAATGCCCATGTCTCGAATGGAGCTGAGCTAAAGCAATAACCCCATCCAAGTCCCTGAATGGGCCATGGCTTGTAATGGGCTGGCACAAAGCTACATTATGCCACAAACTGCACCTGCTTGTAGAGCTGCTGTAGCAGCAGCAAATAGAGATGCCACCTGGCAAGATGGCATTTCCTGAAGCCTGCAATGACGGGGTGAAAAAAAAATTCCCAACAAACAGATGGTGCCTACAGAAATGGGAGCTATATGGAAACAACAAAGGGCATTGCAGCGACGACAAATACGCTGCTCTCAGCCCTCTCTAAACTGTCACGCACATCCTTAGTGGGTGGTAAAGACAGGCCTAAATTCAGGTGCCTTCTCTCCAGGAGAAAGGGACCTTGTTTTTCAAGTTCATTGCTCCTCAAACTGTATGAAAAAGATTAGAATCACAAAGACCCACTGAGCAGTGTCTCTCCCTCAGCATAAAGACAGCGAAAAAATAAAACCCAAGGACTGACAGTGGTAGAAACAGGCCATCTGCAAAGGGATGTAAATGTGACTGTGCCCCCAAGTCATGGCTTACGGTCTTGGAAAGCAGAAACATGCTGACTGAAAGCACACAATTAGTGCCAAGAAGAATATAAAGTATGGGAATACAAGAAGTGGGGAGGTGGTCGAACTTGCAAGAGGAAAACAAAAGTTTGTTTATCCCAATGAATTCGTTGCAAAACTTGGAAGTAACAAACAATCAGAGGTGCCTTTGCCATGGGTTATTGATTCTGATGGTGTCCGGCTCCAGTTGCAGCCACCAGTTACAGAATAAAAGGCCTGAAAGGGGAATTACTTCCTGACCCACAATAGCTATGCCCTGAAACATGAGAGTTTATGTTCTTCCCATAACTCTTGTTTATCTAGTCTTTAAAGTGTTATGATTATAATTCTGGATAGTCCTTATTTCCATATGGCCAATTATTTCTTGAGTCACGACCCTCAAGATTTCACAATAGTGTTGAAATAATAATTGCATCTCAAGGATCTGAAAGAGCTTTGCAAATCATGGACAAGATCCTGCCTCCCTTGGCAGGAGATGCCCCAAGTTCATACTGACAGAGGCTCCAAAGTAGCAGTCTCCTTGGAGACTGAAGTTACCTTCCCATGGGAAGGGCGGAAGAAGGAGAGACGTGGCACTCCAGATACCCAAGGAGCAACCGGAAAAATCTCATGTGTCTAAAATCATCCACAGAAAAGTCAGTATTGGCTCACAGGTGGCAAGATACTCTAGAAATTATCCCTCGACCACCATCCTGAAGAAGCAGTCCATTACTTCTTTACCACTATTAGTGTCATTGCCCTACAATCCCATGGGGGTTCCCTGCCCCACACCACACACTTGCAGGCTATGGCCCCAGGACCTTTACGCTGACGAAGCAGAAGCAGACACAGCTCGGCTCTGCACACCTTTTGATCCAATTTCCTGAACTCCAGTAGATCATTTTGGAATATGACAAGGCGTTGCCTTCCTTTTTTGTCTTATGTTCTAGAGAAGGAGAACATCTCAAAAGGAAAAGCTGGAGCAGCTTGGCGAGTTCCAAGGGCTGCAGGTCATGTATTTGTGGTGACATTAGCTGTTCAGAGGGATCAGTCTCCCTACCTCAGGCAGAAGCTCTTTCCTCCCTGACAACCCCTTAGTGCAGCAATCAGAGAGCAGTGAGAAGACCCAGCTCCCCTTCCCATGTGCCTTGACACATCGTTTTGCATCCTGGAACATTATGGCTTTAAACCCTGGGAAGTGCTAAACCGGGGAAAACAATGCCAAAAGAATTCTACAGAACTGTTAGGCTGAATCCTGGTGAGCGAGGCAGGCAGCGTGGTGCTCCGGCAATGGCTGCGTGCTGTGCCGGGAAGGGACAGTAAATTCCTGCAGTCCAGGACTCTGGTGTCACTTTGTGCTGTGTTGCCCCTTTGTGATCACTCCTTTTCCAGCCCATTCTGGCCACCGGGCAGTCATTTTGGATGTGTCTTGTCTGGTTTCTGGCTCTGTACTAACCACAGATATGTCTTTCCTGAAATAATAAAAAAAAAAAGGTGAAACATCTATGCCATCATCTCCACAGGCATCAGTTAAGCCCAACAGCATGAACAGAAAGGTGCAAAGACCTGATCTAGATATTTCCTGTCTTTTTTTTTCACAGTGCTCTCCCCTTTTGTGCTATTGTTCATTCATTTTCCATATGTCCAAACATCACTAGGAAACCTTTCAGCCTTCCCTTTCAGCTTCTGCCTAACCCATGAACCCAGTTAAGCATGCTTCATCCCCACCTCACTGGTGTTACCAGTGGTCTCCTTTTGGCTGGATGACTCTGCTGTCCCATTAAAGAGACCTTAAGGATCAGTGTTATACATCCTGCTTCCATGTGACATGCTACAGGCTATGCATAATAAATAGAGCTACATGTATCCTCATGTATATATTTTCCTTGTCTGGTTTTCTTTTAACAAGGAACATTCATTTATTGACGTCCTTGCTCCCTCCGCATGCCATACACAAAGTCTTTCCGCTCAGCATTCACACAGACCAAAGTCAGCAGTCATCTACAGCTTGGGCCACAGCTTTGGAGAGACATCTCACACTCATCTGGGTGGAAGACCCAACACTGAAGCGTTGCTCTTCCCAGAAGGACTCCAAAATTTTCTGTATCAACTCAGTATACATCCTCCTGGGGAAGTTTCACATCCTTCCAGAATAACTGCAGCGTGCTGAAATCTCTGTGTGATCAACAGGTGAGCATCTCACCCAGGGTTTAAGCTTCTCTTCAGGCAGGGCTAAGCTTAAAGACAGTCTTTGTCTTCTTTTTTTCCCTAAAGAACATCGTGCCGCACTGCTGCTGTGTTATAACTGCAGGAGGCTCAGCTCAGGCAGCCCCTGTTGTGAGACCAGGGCGAGCAACCCAGCAGAAGTTAACAAATGAGAGAGTCAAGAAGGTGCAGAAGTGGAAAGACGAAGAAGGGAAGAGAAGAGAACGAGAAGCTCCAAACAAGAAGCACTTGAAATGACAAAAAATCAATCCAGTTCATGGAGGGGAAAAAAAAATAATAAGACTTAAAGACAGAAGAGTTGGCACAAGGGCAAACACAAAATTATCACAGCCCCAAAAATGGATCCAGTCACAATGCCAGATGCAACACAGGAATAGTTCAGATCCAGAACAGAGCTTTCCAGCTCCTATCTATTTCTGGGATAATCAGTACCATGGGGAAAGGGAAATAGAAACACTATAAAGTTTATCTAAGGGATGGAAACACACCCAGCATTTGACATGAGAGAAGAAAATGTGCTATCATCTAGCATGTGTACTGCAGGAATGGCCACAGGCCCAGGCTGGGATCAAGGTCTATTGCGCTGAACTGCATGAGTGCACATGGAATGGCTGAAGTGAAAATACTGTCTCACCATCTGCTCTGACAGCATCTGAACCAAGTATGCAAAGACTGATGATCTGTTTTTCTCCCCCTGAACAACTCAGAAATTAATGAAAAGCCTCCTATGATCCATAAAACAAAATTCAGCAAACATTTTCATGTCTTCCCATCTTTGTTCGAAGCACATCACAGACGATGAAAGGCTGCAGCCTCAGCTGGTCTAAAATATTATCGAGTTCAGGTGAAATGTTCCAATCTACTACCATTGGAGAATTACGTTTCTAAAACTTGTTGATCTGCTCAAAAGATGTTGGAAGTCAGAAAAAAAAAGTCCTTCTAGAGTTTTGGGCAAAGGCTGCAAGAGAGAAAAGTTTGCATTTCATGTAATGAAAACAACTGAGCTGGAGAGTAAGAGGAGAGAGGGGAAGAGGATCAGAGAGAAAACCAGATAGACCAAGATTTCTGGAGTGGCTAATGACTTTGGATGTCTCATTTCTAAAGACCTCAGCTTAAAGAAGACAAGATTGTCCTACATGCGAATCAGTAGACGTTCACCTCTGGGATCAGCAGCAGGGGAGTGGATAGCAAACCTGAGAATCAACACAGCTGGTACCAACTCCTGGCTCTGCTGGCTGGTCTTAACTAAAATTCACTGCCTCTGCTTTTCACTTCCCAGCCCAAGCTGTCTTGACCTCACAGCACGACAAGCTCTTTGAAGAAGGAATTGCCTCCCATTCTGGATGGGACACCTCCTACCTAAATTTAGACATCAGTAGCACAGATGTGACTCCAGATTCCCTTGCAGTTGGTAAAAAGAAATAGGCTTTTTCAGGAGATCAGTTTTAGGTGACTATTTCATGATGACCCACTCTCTGTTGAGACTGCATTGTCTGTACTGTTTCCATTGCCTATAGCTCCAACGTAGGCACCCACACTGTAAACTTCAACACTTGGCCACCTAAATCCCAGCCTATAGGTCTCTGTCTCTATTTCAAGAAGCCCCAATTCTGGCCAGGACCTCTGTATACAGCAATAACACAGCTAATGTCAGATAGATCTGAACAGAGTGAGGCACTGGGCTCACAGCCACCAGTTATTTAGGAACTCAGCACCTGACCTGCACCATAGCTAGGAAACCACTGGGAATCAGGGACCTAAATGCCTCTGTGGATCAAGATCCAAATTCCTGACTTACTGGAAGTGTAACAGCAATGAACTTTGCCCACCTTCCAAGGGCTTCAATGGAATTGTTGTGGTTTCATGCTCCCTCTAACATCCACTGCTGCTGATCTGCTGACCTCAGGAGTCCTGGGATGCACCCCACATTTGGGGCAGGATGAAAATTGGTACTACGGCCTTTTTCCTGTTCCCAAGAACCAGCCTATAATCAGAAACTGGCAAACCTCAGAAAGTTTGCTGTGCCATTCAAAAAAGTTCATGTGAAAACATTAGGGACAGGAACCGGGATCCCAGTCCGCTGAGAGCAAACAGGGCTTCTTACCACAGCAGGGCAGAAAGTGCTAGTAACAATAGGCATTTTGTGGTGTTTCCCTTTGAGCCCCAACTGGAGCCAAGGAGTGCACACCATCTGCAGACGTATTTTAGACTGCAGTGAACCTTTTTTTTTCTACATACTAGAGTGAAAAAAAGGCTGGGAAAAGACTCTGGGTTGTCTCTTGCATCTATTCAGATATAGCTAGTCAGTCACTAATGACAACCTACATTGAGACATGTCCAAAACACAAACCAACCCTTTGATGGAGGTTTTTAAAAGTCTGAATAATAAGGGTTTGGGGTTTTTCCTCTCCTCTTCTTTCTTTTCCCCTCAGTTCTTCAGGGTCCCCAGATCAGAAGCAGGAGTGCCAAAATACGAGGGGAACTGCCCATTCTGCCAGGTTCCCTCAAAGCAATGAATACTGTTATTCTTCACGTCCAGCAGTGTGCTTTCACCGAGGTCTCTGCTTGCTTTAATTCCTCACTGTCCGACGGGGGCTGCAAGCACACGAGCCTCCCCAGTGATCAAGACAACATGTTCGTTTGCCTGTGTGTTAGTTGTTGCAGCCAGTGATGGGCAAACTTCAGAAAGGTAGTAACTAGTAAAGCTGGAATTAAACATCAGCTTTCAGGGCACACAGCCCTTCTTGTACAGCTGACCTGACATGTTTTGGTGGAATTTAAGTCCTTCTTCAGATCTGCCCTGAAGAGGGACCTGCGTGTCCAACTACTTGTTGATATACTTCTATGTAGATAAAGTAATCTAATAAAAAATCTTCTTTTTACCTTACAAACTTGTCTCTTCTTTTGGAAACTAGACTATCACCTCTCAACCTTTCAGGCAGATAGGAACCTTGATCGTGGACTATAAAATCTGTTGAGGTACTGCAGGCTGGAGCACTCCGCTGGATGCAGGCATGGTTTCTCGTCTCTGCTGCCAGGTCTTCAGTCCAGTGAGAAAGACACTGGCATGTGTCTAGAAACATCTGAGGATTTCTTTTTTTGTTTTTCATAATCACACTCACGCTTTGATGCAGATACAATTCAGGGAAACACAAACTTGTCACCTTTTGTGAGCGGGTCCTGGATGTGAAGGGAGCACCAAGGTGGTCCTCCTGCCAGTGGATCCAGAAGTCCATCCCCCCCACTGAAGTCAGAGAAAGACAACATATTCTCCTCCGTGGGCCTCTAGAACATAAGGCTCACCTTTAAATCCCACCTGCATTTGGAGGTGAGAACCAGAAGCCAGGCAGAGGGGAACTGTAGGGTGGTCTTTGACAGCTGGCTCAGCCAGCGACCATTTCTGGTAGGATCATCTCAGAATTTCCACCACTCTGGCTGTTTCCTGTAATTGTGTAAGGGAACACAAACAGAGACAGCAGACGCTCTGGCTCTCCTGATAAGATTAAACAAAATTTTAAACAGCATCATTCCAAGAGAGAAATCTAAAAGCCCGAGTTTGTCATCTTCTCCTTATACCCTCTCCCTGAGTCTGAGTAGGAAAAGCAAAAAAGAAAGTGTCAGACATTTCTAGTCAGTATTTTAAACCTTTCCACTATGCTAGCTAGGAAATGGTCCAAAACTGCTCTAGATACTCAGAGCTAATTGAGCCACTGAGTGCAGGAGAGTTCATTGATCCATACTGAGCCAAGCAACAAATTATAGCCTGCACGACCTACTGAAAAGTCTTTTCACCTTTATCATTTTAATTCCACTATTCCTTTTAATTAAACAGTTTATTTTTCAGGATACAGAGGAAATCCCCAATGCCATTATTTGGGAATTTTCAAGCAATTATTGTCTTGCAAAGTCTATCCCTGGACACTCAAGGATTTAATATGGCTCAGTACTGGCTAATGAACATTTGTAGACCCATTTGTAGAAAAAAATGTAGATTTGTAGAAAGGTCCTGTGGACCTGCAGGAAGGCCTGCATGGACACCAGATCATCTGAAATCAGCAATAAGTGGACTTCAGCAGGATCACGATTAATCCCACTGTTTTTTTCCTGTGAGCTTCCCATAGCTGTCACGATCTCATGCTGCAAGGATATTGCGTTATCCCAGCAGACAGTTAAAATGCCAGTTGGGTAGCTACAATTAATAGCAATAATACAAATAATTCTGATAGACCTCAAATTACTCGCAGACTCATAAAAACACTTCTCAGGCTGGAAAACAATTTTGCACCAGCCAGGTTAAGACTAAGAAATATTGTCCGTCTTTTTGTGGCAGACGTTCATTAATTCTGATAAACATGGAAAATGTGGCTTCTCTTTCCATCATGATCTGGGTAATGGTCATAAGTTCAGACAAGCAGAACTTTGGTATAAAAACACACAGGAGTCCTGATAATTCAACCACAGGTTTTTTCTTCCACTCTCTATGCTTCTATGTCTGTTGCTTTTTCTCCCTGCTTATATTTAGCACACTTAAAAGAACTGCAGAATAAGCTTTATTTATATCCATAAAATAAATCCAGAGGGAATCAAAAGGCTGATGAAGAAAACTGCACAAGGCTGCAAAGGCAGTGGATCTCCTTGAACGTTGTGAATCCAAATCCAGAATCAACAAATTTGTTAGGAGCAAGCGATGCATGGGCACGGCATGAATGAACTCCAAACAAAGAGTACAGTGGGACATCTATGTGTTAGGCACAGAGGATAATAAATCATAGCAGTACTTGCATCATTATGGTCATCCCAAAGGAATTCAGGATTACAGATTAACATATGGAAATATTTTCACCTTCTTCAGAAAAGAAATTACCTCAGCCTACATTATGTCAAGAGAGAATAACAGAATCACTGGGACCAGAAGTAGAGAAAAAAATTGCAGCCAGCTGAAACTAGGGAAAAACTTGGTACAGAATCATAGAAAAGGGCTGAAAACCACCCCAGGAGTCATGTACCAGCTTCTCCTGCCCCAAGACAGCAGCCCTGCGGAGAAGGACTTGGGGGTACTGGTGGATGAAAAGCTGAACATGAGCCAGCAATGTGTGCTCGCAGCCCAGAAAGCCAACCGTGTCCTGGGCTGCATCAAAAGACACGTGGCCAGCAGGTCGAGGGAGGTGGTTCTGCCCCTCAACTCTGCTCTCCTGAGACCCCACCTGCAGTACTGCATTCAGCTCTGGGGCCCCCAACATAAGAAGGATGTGGACCTGTTGGAGAGGGCCAGAGGAGGCCACAAAAATGATCAGAGGGCTGGAACACCTCTCCTATGAGGACAGGCTGAGAGACTTGGGGTTGTTCACCCTCGAGAAGAGAAGGCTCCAGGGAGAGCCTTTCATTGCTTATTGCCTTACTGTGGCCTTTCAATACTTAAAGGGAGTTTATAAGAAAGATGGGGACAGACTTTCTGGCAGGGCCTGTTGTGATAGGACAAGGGGTAATGGTTTTAAACTAAAAGAAGGTAGATTCAGACTAGATATAAGGAAGAAATTTTTTTATGGTGAGGGTGGTGAAACACTGGCCCAGGTTGCCCAGAGAGGTGGTAGATGCCCCATTCCTGGAAACATTCAAGGTCAGATTGGACAGGGCTCTGAGCAACCTGATCTAGTTGAAGATGTCCCTGCTCATTGCAGGGGGGTTGGACTAGGTGATCATTGGAGGTCCCTTCCAACCCAACCCATTCTATGATTCTGTGAAGACAAGATCTAAATCCATTCCCACAGATCCCCACAGCAGATCCCAAAGCTAACACTACCAGTGCTTCACTGACTTTCTACTATTCCTAATGTTCAAATTTATTTTCTCCTGTAATTTATGTTCATTACTTACTATCTTAGCTTCATATGTAGGTAATGTGTAATTAAGAAATCAAAACTTGATGTCTTCATAGTCCTGAATTCTGGAGTGTCAGGCAGCCTAGATCTGATTATTTTTTTTGGTAGCCGTAAGTTAAGCTAAACGTGGGATCTAAATGTCTCCACTTGCCCTTAAGGGCATGCAGATCTGGGGTCTCAGGCTCGTAGCAAGCAGTCAAGCAACGGGGCGACTCTTACATCTCTATTCTGCCAGGAACTGCTATGGAAACTTGAATAAATTGCACCTTTGGTTTTATATCGCATAAGAGAAGAAGAAATACGGACTGGCTCAGAAGTAAAAGGCTTCAGAGGACTGTTGCTGGGCTAGGGGGCAAAGTCCTGAGCAAATATATGCCAGGACCTGGCAGGAGGGAGGAGAGGTGGGCAGAAGAGGAGCTGAAGGCTCTTCTGTGAGGCCTGGGACTTTTCCCAACTCAGCCAGAATACCCTTTCTGCAAATATTTCAGGGCCTCAGAAAATGTGGGATGATACCAGTTTAGCAATCCATGAAAATAGTTGAAGCAAGGGGTAGGGAAGAGAGAGTGCTGCTCTGTCCAGATGTGCCTCTTGCAATTACCTGGCAGAGTCCTGGCCTGACCCTTCTCAGTCCGTACCAGGGTTTGGCTCTATGGATAGTGACAGTAAGTGACATTTTGATAACATTCCTTATTTCATTTTCTTTCAAGGGTCTGTTACAGAAATCTACCCTTTTGCTGCTTCACTGGTTTAACTCCCCTATGAACTCTGAATGCCCAAATTATGAAATCATAGACAATACAAAAGGAGGCTTATGAACCAACAGCAGTATTTTGGCTGCTCCAGCAGACATGCATTTGGACCAGCAGCTAATCCGCTTAATAATTTCTCACCACTTCGTCTACTGACGCGAACAGACTGCCTGTCTGATCCTCATAGTAGGATCTCTTGGGCTGTGCACTTCAGAGAGCATGTATAAACACAGTGGTTTAATATGCTTATATTCCCCCCAGCTGAAAAGAGAGCTAGAGAGGCATCCCGTGTCACCGTGAGAGCCCGTCTATTTTGATTGAGACAAGAGTGGTGACTATGCTGTATGAGTGCTCATCAGTGCCTGTCAGGGAAGGTTTAGTAACGATTTCTAAGTCGCGCAAAAACATTATTCATCTATTTTGGTGATAGATGCCTAGCACAAAAGTCAAGGCAAAAGTTCTCTTCACTTGTCTAATCCAAACTTTCCACCTTCTCCCTTGTATTTTTGGCCTGTGCCTCATCCCCCAAGCCAGAGATGCTCCTTCAGAAATGTGGTAAGACTTGAAACGGGACGGCCCTGGGCTGCGAGGCTGCGCTGGTTGGATGGGGCAGGTTCACTCGGCTCTTGGTTTGAAGTCTGCAGCGTGGAGCAGCAATCGCTGAGCCCAGGCAGAGCGCAAGTCCCAACTCGATGTCAGCACATGGCCAAGCTGGGAGAAGTGAATCAGGAGGGGAAGGGTTTGGAAAGGAGTAAGTGGAGGCTGGAACCAGCTCTCTGCCTCTGTTTACAGATGTTGCCACTTCAGTCAATTCATCGGGTACCAAAGTACCTCTCCGGTGCCTGCTCCTCCCACTCCATCACCCGGGGTCTGAGCTTAAAAATTGCATCAGGCATTTTTGCCCTCCCGGCTCCTGCCGGGACTGCTAATGTCAGCAAGATGTCGTGCCTTTTCACCAGGGTCTCAGGTACCTCCTCTGGAAGAAGTGACAGGACCTGGGCAGGCATCGCTCATGGATTTATTGATTCTTCCATTTCACTCTTCTTTTGATACTTCCGCCTGTGAAACCAGTTTGAATGGTGTACAGATTGGGTTTGGCCCACAGTGCCCCAGTAGGTGCCTGTCTATCACCAATATATATATGGCCAATATTCAGCGAGTGATGGGCAATTCGGGGCACTTACTACCCAGCTTTTCTGCCCCAGCTCCCTATACAGAGAAGATGCTATGATGCTAAAGCCGCATCCTGTAGCTAGACAGTTTGAATACAGCCCTTCATCAACACTGTCTGGAAGATGTGATGCTCCCTTCAGTCTCTGAAGTAGGAAAGAAATTTTTGAGCTTCTCTATACTGGCCTGCGTACCAACCCCCTTTGCATCCAGGGCCGTAAAACGGAGCAATCTGCACCTTTCACCTCAGCCGTCTGCTTTTCATTTTCTCCTTTAATCACAAGCAGATTTCAGCTATCAAGTGTGAAAGCTTAGCAGGCCCAGAGACCCCTGCAGAGGAGGAGATCCAAACTCAATGAAAATTCATTTTGTGCCTGCTGATATACCTGATCCCTGGTTTGAAAAAGGGGATTTGCTGCATGTTTTACCCCCATAGAGAGAAAGAAAGAGGGAAGATTTACACTCCCAGGGAAGGTAGTTAAGCAAATACCAGCAGTACTATAGTCAGTCTCCCCCTGCTTCACGAACAAAACCCACCTTCCCTGATAAAAAGAAACACAAACCATGAAGAAAAATGTGCACGGTTACTGATTCACTCAGCTCAGTGCCAGCTGACCTCTGCTCGTTTTCCTACGTGTTCTGCATTTGCACAGCACCTGGCACCGTGAAAAAATACCAACTTCACTCTTGCAGGATGGGTACCAATGACTTAAAGCTCACCACCAGCAGAAGGTAAGGGAGAAGCAGGGACGCACACTGACTGCACGGGCAGGCGTGCTCCAGCTGTGGATTCACATGGAGGTTTCTCACACGGGGTTCTGTGAACCCGGGAAGTGTCTCTAGCTGGAGGATGCACGTGCATAGCCAGTGCAGCCTTTAAGAGGCAGCGAGTGGCTTCTCAAAGCCAAATTTAACACAGGGAACGGTGCAGAGCTTTCCAGCCCAGCAGGAACAGCCCCCCAGGTGGGACAGTCTCTCCTGGAGTTGTTGCCATCACCCGTGGACTGCTCAGTCTGTCAGGTTGGAGTAGAGTGAAGCGTACATGGTGGGACAGGTCTGCTCTGAATCATGCACCAGAGCACAGCAGGGAAGCTAACAAAGCAGGGAGCAAATTCCTCAATACCCGAGGGAGGAGCAGATATGTTAAAAGACTTTTCTCCTTTTTTGCCAAAAAAAGAGTGTCTTTCACAGTCGTTAGCGTCAGCTTTGCTTTCTCCACTCTTATTTATTTTAGTCAGCTTATACAGCTCCAAAGACCGTTCAGCTGGGCATGGCCATACACAGGGAAGGAAAACATATTTTCAGGGTGATGCATTTGATCACAACCCCCTGACACGCACTCCTCGTGCCTGTGAGAGTGGGGGGAGCAGAGGGGCTGGCCTCCTGGGAAAGGCTTGCGCAAGCAAGACTTTGGGGACTCACCGTTCACCTCCCAACTGTCTGGTCCCCTTAGGAAAATCTCACAGACAGCGGTAACTGCTACTACTTGTTTCCTCGCACCGTGCCTGGCAGTGTCCCACGCATTCACCTTTTGAAATATGTTCCCAAGGCTATGTTGGCCCTATCAGCTGTCCCTCACCCCTGGACTCTTTGAATTTGCTGATGAGTTTTTCATGCTCAGCATACCACTATCTCACAACTTCCATCCAGCTTAAAAGCCACGTCTCCGTTCCTCTTACTCCTGTAATGTGTATGTTGTTCTGATGCTTAAACTATTTACTATTTTTGTGTCTGGCAAGTGCATTAAAACCTGAATTCCAGCAGTCTCAAGAAAATCGTGAAAACAAGTATCTCCCATAGTATACCTATTAACCTACAGTCATCTCCTCTGCGATGTGTCCCTTCTCTGAACCATTAACTAGCATCAATATTATTGCTGTTAACATTATCTCTCCAGAAGTCAATCAAGATTAGGGTCTTATCATGTTAGACACTGCTTTTTGCACAAAAGAGCAACTAGTTCTTGGACACTGAATAGAAAAATGTGGAAAAAAAGTGAAGGGACTTGAAAGGGACTTGGCATGGCCCCTTCTCTTGCTGGCTGGACCATGGCAGCAATGAGCTCAGGGTGTCTGTGAAGGTGCTGTCAGTGAACACAAGTTTGCACAGGATCACTCCTTTATCAAATCTGCCCTCCTGGCCCTACCACACCTGAGCTGGGGATAAAATCTCCCCATGCACATGGGATTTCAGAGAAGTTTAATTATTCTGTGGAAAAGTTTTAATTATTTTGTACTTAATCTAGCATGAAGGTATTTTTGTACCGTAACATTGAGAGAGCATTGCTACTGTGGGTTAGTAGCATGTGTTGTATTAAAATAACACCACATGTTGCATTTTAACGGGGATCAAGGGTGGAAAAAGTCTAACAGTTTGGTAAGTCTGTGCCTCAAGTTATTTTGCCGCATGACTAAATATTTTTTGCCGCCTGACATTTCCTACAGTTAACTCATCCCGAGAACCAAAGGGATCGAAACAGGCAGGTATAAGCTCATCACTGGTGTAGATGGGAAGGATTATTGTAGGAAGCTGAAGTGGAAATGAGGAGGGAGACATTTATATTGAATTCGCTGCTCTGGCTAATAAAAGTGCTGAGACATCATGTCAGTTGCTGTCAAACTTACACTGGTCCTTCAGCAACAGTCCTGTCTGATGTGCACTTCCCAAACCAGCACCTCCCCTGTGCACAATGGCATTCATGAAAACTGCGTTTGCTTGCTCTTCAGCAAAGACAAGACAAATGGCTTGTCTGCAACGAAACAGCTTTGTCACCTGCTGACGCGATGGTCCTGAGGGGACACTGCACCGACTGCTCTGGGAAAACAGATTGCTGTGGGAGGATGCTGTGGAGACCTGAATAGCAGGTGTCACCACGAACCTTCCACCCCTCGCAGGCTGCGCTACCAGCAAAGGATCTGGCTTGCAGCAGGCATCGTCCCTGCAAAAGAGACTCTCTGGCTTGTCTCCATGTCTCGGACAGATCACTTCCCTAGCTTTTCCCCTAAATAACTTGTCTTTGCAATGGTCAGTTTGTCGGCAGTGATAGCCACCTGAGGAGCAGCAGTCCCCTATCAGTTTGCAAAGAAGGGCTCAAAAGCAGCTGTGCCTTCTGGAGCCGCCCCAGTTCCTTCCGAGGGCCATACACCCAAAACCATTTGCTCAAATTACGGCAGTATTGACCCACTAATCCCAAATTAAATACACAGGAAGCACAGCAATTTTCAAGAGAATCTGTGCCTGCGAGTGGATTCAAAGTCACTTGGGAACATCACTTCTCTGGACTTGTGCTGGTGTGGGGCCACGGCCCCACCAAACATACAAAGAGCCTTAAGTGCATTTCCCTCTGTGTCTCCCCACGCTCACCACGTTGTAAATATTGTGCCTATACCCTGCAGCTATTATGAGCCTGGGACTTTGTTCTTATACGTAATATTTTCCTTTCCAAGGACAAAAATAATAAGCAGGTTTCTAACGTGCTGGAAATGCTAGGGAATAGTCTGTGCTCAAGATAACAGTCCACTTGTCTTGAGTGCCGACCATCTTAAATTGCTGCGTCGGCTCTGGCCTGGGAAACACTCACTGATGCTGGGGAGCTCTAATGCTGGAAGAGTGGCAAAAGCAGGAGACCCGTGTGGCATCAATCCACCCTGATAGCACAGACACCTCCAAACTTACTCTGATCAGAGTACCACCTGCAAACTCCAAACACGGCAAAGACGCAGAAGTTTGAGCGGGATATCAAGAGATGGAGATGCGACGTGAGAGACCCTCCCCACCCACGCGGACATTCAGTAAAGATGTAATCAGCAGATCAGAGCATCTCATGTACGTAGAAAAGGGCTGGCCAGAAACAGGCGGGATGCAGCTGCCAGACAGCCACACACTGCCAGTTACGACATGGCCAACGATATGCCCCTCTTATATGTTTGCTATTTGCTGTACAGAGTAAAGGGGGTAATGATCTTGCTGCTGAGTGCTAGAAAGGTTAAGAGTCCTTGGCTGATTGGAAAGGCATATTCTGGAGAAGGTGACATCACAACTCACTAATATTTGTGAGCACTGAAGCAGAACAAAAATTAAAGTTTGGATCTCAAACTAGGAATCTCAGGAGGCAGACGGACAAAGCCTGCCAAAGATGCCAGTTGCTTTGTAAAGCCCTAGTCTGGTGTTAAACTCCTGCCAGACAAGGTATCAATAAACTTACCAGCCATCGTCACTTGAGACGGGGATCGGGGAGGAGAAGGAAGAGGCCCGCAGATGAATGCTCGAGCTCGCAAGCACCTTGCTGGCCAAAGGAAGCCTTCCCTCAAACCTCATTAAAATGTGAATTCTGCCACTGTGCAAGGTTTGAAATCTGAATGTTTCCTGACGTCCCACACTGCTATTAAAAATAAACCGAAAAGGTTTCCAACAAAGCAGCACATTTTATATATGCCAGGAAGAAAATGAATTAAAAATGCATATCTTTGTTTCTTCCTGACAGTATCCCATTGATGGAAAGCAGCGAGCAAACTAGAGCAACAATCAACGCTCTGCAAAGAGGTGCCCCTAACCATGCAAGGAGGAGGTTTTGTTCCCCACCCTTGGACTATGCTCACTAATAATCTGGATTTCCACGCACATCTCCCTCCCCATCATGGAGAAATCTCAAGGCCTATTTGTATGCAATGGCTCTTGAAGGGAGTAAGCTCTTTAAACCATTCCTGACACTGTGGAAAAATCAGGAAATTTTAATTAAGGGAGCAAAAACAAAAAACCACCCACAAGGCATTTTTGTATTTACTTTCACTAAGTGCAAAAACGAACTTCACAGGAATTTCATCCCACAGGAATTTCCAATATTTTAGTATTTGTTTCCGTTATGACTTGGGACAAAATGTTGAAATATTAAAGCATTTTCATAGAATGAAGTGTTCTGGGAAGCAATATTTTGTACGTCATTTTGACGTGTTTCAGACTTGAACTTGCACCTGGCTGAGCTGCTGAGAGGTCACCGTGCAAGTGCCTCGTGGTCCCGGGCTCCTTTATAGACCAACCTCAGAACACCCAAGACTTCCCACCCAAAATACATCACCAGGTCCCACAGCACAACACAGAAATGCAACAAGGCAAAAGGCAGCAGTTCATCATGTAGTCCAGCTAATGACTTGGTCTGTCTAAGAGAACAGGCCATCAGATCTCCATCCTGTGTGAGCTGAGCATACATAAATGTTGAACACAGCTGAGTCCAAATGTTTCATCTCAGTATTGTTGGCTTTGTTTATCTTTTAGCATAAAAGATGGACAATTCTCAGCCAGCTGTAACAGTGTATTGGTCTGTCAGCACTCCAGAGACATCTCCACCTCAAGCCGCATAGCAGAACTGCACCCGTGCTGTCTTCTCCATGACGCAGATGGGCAGGAGAGAGGGGCTGTGGTGGCCAGCGCTAGGAACACCTGTCCACACCAGCATGTCCTTGGCCTGGATCCGTTCTGGGGGCTGGATCTGTCCCTCCATCATCATCTTCAAGAGATCAAGCTTCTAGCTTAAGCTTGTCACTTAAGCTCTCTCACTAAATCTGTCCTCCTTTTGTGATCATCTGTCCCAGTCCTATCTCGCAGAGTGTTCCAGAGATCAGGGTCAGGGAGCAGAGCAGAGAGGGGGACCACGAGGAAGAAAGTCACCTTTGGAGGAAAGGGGAAAAACCTCATTCTCAACACAGAGGTGTAACAAAAAATCCCAGCAGTACAAGGGCCCTTGTGCCTTTTTCTGTTGGCCAGTCTCAGCATCAGATCTCGCATCACCTGGCAGAAAGGGGTGGCAGAACTGATTGTGAGTTTTAATTTTTCAAACATGTCTGGCCTAAGAACTGCTATTGTACATTTTCCACATCTGATACTTTCTCACATATTGTTTCGTGCTCTCCAACCGTTGCCTTTCTGGGAATTCAGGTGACCTGTGGCTTGTGCAGGAATTTCCTTGCCAAACTTCATTCTTCCAGACATTTTTGGTATCAAGAAAAACAAGCCCTACTCCACACACACACCCTTTTTACCTTTGAAACCTCAATTTCTCCTGGAGCAAGCATGGATCAAGAGCTGGCCAGGACCACACACAGCTCTTCTAATATCCCAGCCTGATGAACAAGAGGGGGATGGAGGAGACAACCAGCACACTGTGCAGAAAGGAAGGAGATGAAATCCAGCCATCAACAGGAAAGGACTGTGAAGCCCGTGCTCAGATCAAAAAAACTATGAAAATGAGTGGAGCTTTCGACAGAATAAGGAGAGAGGCCCATGAGCTGCATCCTAGAGCTTTGCATGAGAGATTCTTCCAGGGATGAGCCCCATTTTGGGCAGACTGCGCAGGCTGGCATGCCCATTGCTTCCTCTCAGACCCCTTGCAGGTCTCTCCATGGGCCAAAGTCTTATGGGTAGCCAGGGACAAAGGTGGGCTTCTCACTGCCAGATCAGCCCCGAGGCTGGTCCAAGCCCCTTGCAGAGCTCCTGGTGGGGTGTGGGGCTGTCCCTGGGCCTTGGCTAGAAATAAATAAGTGATGCATTACTGTGGGTTTCCTGGCAGCCCGAGCAATCACACCCTGCTGAATTAGGATCACAACCATTCGTTTATGTGGACTTCTGTTGTAACAGAAGGCTTGATTTCCACCGTAACTCATCATAGGTTGAGTTCCACCACAGGTTCCACCACAACTCGCAGGCTGTGAGGATGCATCTAGCCAAGGGCTGGAAATGATGCATTGGACAGAGTTTTTGCAGAAGGGAATTGTTTTGTTCCAAAGGCAGGTCTTCACCCAGCCGAAGGTGTTGCCAGCAAATGCAGATCCTTCCTGGTGCCCACAGCCCTCCATGCATCTCTTGCATCAAGCGCTTTCTCTATTTTCAGGGTGTAGGATGATTTTTGATACACAGTCTCCATGACCACAAACATACCATGCATGTTGTGGGCTTAATAAACAAAGAGAATTTGTTATGCTTTCCATCAGAACATTTCCACCAAGATAGGACACATTCTCAGGTCCAGTCAGTGGAAGCTTTTACTTAAGAAAAGGCTGGGAAAGATGTCTGTTGTAGCAAGTATCAGCTGATATTAACTGGGAGGGGGCCTTTATCTCCTATAATGCTATGCTAATTCAAACCAGATCAGATTTCCTTGGACACCATGGAGGCAGGCTCAGATTTTTACAAGAACCAGGACTGTTCATAACAGCAGGCTCGCCTGACCAGACCTAAATCCTAGAAATGCTGTAACCTGACCATAAAGCACCTGATTTGCTGACAGGTTGGGTTCAACTGGTCCCACTGCTGTGAGGTCTGCCCATTCAGATGTCCAATCCCATGTCAGGCCAGGACTTCACCTCTTTTTCCTTGCCATAGTGCCAAGAACACACAGTCCTCCGCACTGCAGAAGGCTGAAGCACGTGGCTTTCTTTCCAGCCAAGCATCAAGGAAATCATGAATTCTCAACCTTTCAGTAACCTTTAAGTAATGCACAACTTATCTAAGTTGGGACAGATCCCGTCATTTTACATGACTGCAAAATCGTCCTACAGCTGCCCAACAGGAACTGATGAGGAGCCGCTCCATGTGGGGAGTAATTTGCTGGTGTCAGGGCAAGAGCACTGATTACTTCCCACTCCTGCAGGAGAATGAAAATATGTATTTGTGGCATTGGGTTCAGGGGTTTTGGCTCCAAAAAACTCTTGTCTCTGTTTGTTTGAGACTCAGGGAGTGAGTGAAGACACCAGAGAGTCAAACAATGCTTCTCAAAGTATGTGATTCCTTAGAACTGCAGGAATCAGGATTTCCACATGCAAAGTCCCCTCACAAACTCCAGGAAAAAATGTCCAAACACATTTACAGACAGGGACAACAGCAGCCTGAGCAACCCTGCCTGCTGCCTGCTGTCCACAGCTTTAGGTGGGGGTCCCCTTTAGTACCCAGTCATGCAAAGAAGGGTACCATGTTGGCTGACAGATAAGATAAAATCCGTCTTGTGATCTGCTCCCTAACTACACTTTTCCAGCCTAATTTTACCTCTCACCTTTTTTATTCTCTCCCTAACTAATTTGTTATCTACACAGTTGTTTCCTACTTCTGCTCCTAGACCTTACCATAGCCTCTCTTCCAATGATGCTGAGTGCCACCTTTGATGCTCCATGCTAAATGAATTATTTCCCTGGAGTCCTATATGACACTAGAAAAAATATTTCCTCATATTGTTTTTTGGGATTGCCACTTTTCAGATGTGCTGGCTCCACCATTGTAGGGAGGGTCAGCCTGAAGAGAGGAACACCTCGTTTGCAGAGGCAATGCTGGGAAGCAAGAGCAGCATAGCTGGAGGAGGAATGGGGAGACCTCGCAGAAACGCTGCCCAATGGTTGAAGGTGGCACCAATACCTCGCAGCAGCAACTTCCACAGCTCAATGGCAGCATTTGTAAGAAAACTCTGCTTCCCATGTATTTGTCACCTCTGAGTTCAGATATGTTGGAGATGGCCACAGTATTACAGCTAAACAGAACAGAACATCCTCCAATAACTTTGGAAGTGGAGCACTTCTTTGATTCAAATATCTTCTTATCTGTCATGTCTTCCTATATCATCTGCAAAGCTGTGAGTCTGTATACAATAGCGTCTACCTGCAGGTGGGTTCACTCTCTCTGCAGCTTCAAAAATGAAAATAAAAAAATAAATTCCCAGCATAGGCACAGAAGCACCAGAACTAATTTTCCGGCAGATGCAAGAGACCGTCAACTAACGTAGGAAATTAAATGTTTAAGGAAATTATAGAATGAAAATATAAACTCTTGAACAGGAGCCAAAAAATACAAATTCCATCATTTATCAAAAAAAACTCCAAAATGAGCCTGAAATGGTGTGGGGACGGCTGAATGAAAGGCTATATTCAGGCAGCAGCACTGTTTAGCTTACTTTTTGGACCTTGTCCCTTTATTGATGCTGTTGGGAGGCCCTCATTCCAAAACCTCTAATGCTGTGGTGTTCTAGGATGAGTTACTAAAAGCAACCGTTCTTCTGCATGTGAAAACATTTGATTATTTGCATGTTCGGTGTCTTTAATGCCTCTTTTGTGCCTCTGGTTTTTGTGGGGGGAGGCAGATGAGGGATCTGGAATTTCAGCAGTATTCTGATATAAACTTTCTCTGAGAGAAGGACGGCAAAAAATAAAAAGTCCTTGCAAGCCTGAAATGGAGTTGAGGAGGGCTGGCTTTCTTCATTCACTTGAAGGGACTGATGAAGATGTTTATTCAGGGTTTGTGGAGTCCTGCCAGCCCTTAAATAAAGACTCAGCCCTGAAGTTTCAGCATTACCCAGCGTTCCTTGAGCCATGTGACAAAAAAATGCCCAATCTGAACCATCCCAAACTGTTGGTGTAGTGGCACAAATACCGGTGCTGTGCACAGGACAGATGGAGGGCTCAGAAAGCTGCTCCATAAGCATCTCCACACAGAAAGAGGTGAGGATGTGCAGTGCTAAGCAAGTGTTTTGGGGCAGAAAACCTCCTGGCAGGTCACAGCAGTCAAGTCCAAGCCTCCATGTGGTCATCTTGGCTCTCTCTGCCTAGGCTAGAAGGTTACAGGAAAGCTGGAGGCACCTGGCCAACTGTAGACATGTTACCAGCATTAGGAAATACTTTAAATGCTGTCCAACTGACCTGTGAAACTTGCTGCTACAAGGCATTACGAAGACTCTGGGTATAAGCAGATCATGGCTTGTTCCCTAGCACGTTGGATGATGTTGAAACAGCGTCTGGTGCTGGGGGAGATCCTACCCTTCTGAAAATGCGGGTTAAATCTCCGTTAAAACTGCTGCTGAGCTCTGCTGTGCTTTTGCAAAGAGCTCACAAACAGCCATTGACCACAGCTCAGTGGAGAAGTGGTAATTCATTATGCCATGATAATTGAATTGCTTGTGATTTTCTTCCCATAACCAACAAATCTAGCTGGAATCCAAAAGATAATTTCTTGCATTTATGGCTAACAAGATTAGCTGGTCAAAAGAGCCAATATTAAACAAACAAGAAGTAAGAGGTTTGGAAGAAATAGAAATCCTCAGGGTTTAAACCAGTGAATGGGGATTAGGAGGAAATTTCTCTGAGGTTCAGTTATTCCTAATCTCTTGCAGTTTGTTACATCTCCTGCCAGAGCCTCTAGCCTTTGCCCAAGAAGTACTGGCCTAGACAAAGCACCATCCTGCTTCACCGTAGGCAGGCATGGGTCTGCAGAGCACAGCCGAAGGAGAACACCTTGTTCCCATGAATCCCACAGTGGTCCTCGATCACTCGATGCCATCTCTCTGCATCCCGTTTTTGACTCATCAGCATTTGGCACCGAAGCTCAGGATTTACCCATCAAGGTGCTCCCACAGCTCTGAACCGCCTTGGTTTTCTCAGTCCCTCTGACTTGCTCATTTAACACTGTTTTTATTGGAGATTTTATCGTCTAATACAGAGCCCAAGTTTGCTTTCCTGGGCCAGCAGCACCATCTACAGCCTGCTCCGACATGTGCAGTCCGCTTCTGCCTGCGGGAACATACCTCCTCCTTCCATCTGCAGCTGAGAAAAAAAGAGAGACAAAAATAATTTACACGTGTTAGGGTGGAAAAGAGAGGGTGGCAGACTGAACAGCACCTCTGGGGCTAGAAAAGCTAATATACAGTCATATACAGCTGGTGTATTGTGTACTAAAAGAAGGGAGGTAGGCTTTGTACAGTTAGAGGCAAAAAGGATGGGATTGGTAGCTAAACATGTCTGCTGTCATCTCGTTCTCAGGTAGCACTGTACGTATTTGGAGCAGAAAGCTCTTCAGCCAGGGGGTATATGAGCCTTGCATACTGCTTCCATGATGTAAAATGGAGGAAACAACTTGGGCAGAGTTATAAAAGCAGCTAGTGACAGAGCCAGGACCGGAGCCTGCGGCCGCTGCTTACAATTTCCCAGCCAACAGCAGGGTCATTGTTACTTTTCCAAAGGCAAACGAAGAGGGTCACTGCCTTCAGTGTCCTAAAAACATCCACCCAGTTCAGAACAAGGGCCCATGGCACAGTCCCTCCATGCACCTTGACATGCGGTGGTGCTGTGCAGTGCTTCCAAGGGCCACTTAGGGGGCAAACTTATAACCTGCAGCAGAAAACAGTGTGAAATCCCTCTAACACGCCACTGGAAGAGAGCTAGAGAAACCCAGGGCATAGTCTCTTGCAGGTCTCTGCAACAGGAAGGAATTTGTAAGATAAAGCTCTGAAATAATGCTGGCAAGCAGAGTGTGCCCCATGCTCAGAGGAGAGCAAAAGTGAAAAACCCCTACGTCCCTCTCTTCCGGACTAGGGGAAAACCCTTCCTCATGACCCATCACTTTAAACTCACTAGGCTGTCCTTTGAAGGACTCAGATGGATAGGGGACCCAGTACCCTAGAAATGAGCGTGGGGTACTGTGCTGCCTTCCCCAAAATGATCTGGAAACGTCATATCCTGAAAAATGGTTAGCCAAAGCACTGAGGTTTGTGCAGGAAAGGGCAGTCCTGCATGGCCCCGGTGCTACACAGCACCACTGAGGACACTACAGCAGCTGTGTACATCTGCATCATGATACACACAGAAAGGCGGGAGGAAGAGCCGGGTGCACAAAAAAATGGAGCAAAATGTCCTAATCTATCCTGTCTCATTTTGCAACAAACCTATGTTTTGCTTTGCTGTTACAGGAGCCATGGACCAGAGAACCCAAGGGAACAGATAGATTTCTCCCTCGTCTCCTCTTCCTTCCTCTCCTTTGCAGAAAGCAGGATCTGCTGTACTGGCAATAGCCGAGTTAGACCCCACCAACACTTGTTGGACAAAGCTCTCTGGAGCACAGATTGTACCTTGTGACTACATCCGTACTAATAACTTAGATGGGACCAAGACACAGTCCATAGTCCCATGGGTGTCCATGGCCTCCCACAAGATGCTGGGGCACAACAAGGCAACATGGGCCAGGAACAGCTTTCCCAATAGGTAATTTGGATGAAACTCTCTGCCACGCCTGAGGAATTGCTTTGAACACTTTGGAAAAAGCCGCTATATGCAGTAGGACACCGCAGTCTCGAGTACCCAGGAGTTGCAACAACCAGGTCCCAGAGCCACAACTGCAAAGCAAAAGTTTCCGGCAGGAGGGAGCAGAGATTTCCCAGGAGATGCTGAAGTACCAGGACCACGCGCCTTTGATCTTGTTCACTCTGTCTCTCTTTCTGAGCAACAAGGGACTGTATGGGAATAAATTAGCATATTAATGGAGATGCTAATTGCAGCTGAATCTGGGATGGACTAAAATCTGCACGTTCCTTTTAATTATGAATTCTACAGCCCAATTTGAACCATGCTTGGAACAATTAATGAGGGCAAGTATTATTTTAAAGATCAACCAACCTGTCAATGGTTTTGATATTTAGATTAAAATATTAAGGCAGATAACAGGACAGATCCCAATCGCTATATCACAGCATAATCCAGATTACCTCCCTTATGGTGGAGGAGCCATTGAAAGTAACTGAGGTCAGGATAGGGCCTGGTATTTGAAAATGTGTCTTTTTAATAAGAGGCAGAAATACACTTCTGTTCCCATTTCTCCTTGGCTGAATAATGCTGCAGCGATAAGTAACTGGCATTTCAATGCCTGTGTGCAGTGACCACATTCTTGAGTGAACACAGACCTATAAAGTGTCTGTAACTACAAGCCCTACAAACTGGTATATATATGTATATATACACACATGCACACACATATATGTGCTGCTTTGTTACCACTCCTTCCTGTGCAGACAAGTTGCGGGGGGTTACCAGTTTTCTCATTCCAGTTTTCCCAGCCCAGGAGGGCTTCACAATGGGGTTTAAACCTCTCTGGCTTTTTCTTTTATTTTTAGGCAGCTTAATGAAGGAGGTCTAAAAGAATTGAAACGTTCCCTTGCACCCACAGTGTTATACATGGCCCAGAGCTTTGTCTTGCACCTGCTACCACTGAAGACAGCAGCTGTGAAGCAGTATCAAAGATGGGCACTGTCTTCCTCCTTGTCCATCCTCTTGTTAAAATAAGCTACCATGGATCTCCCAGTTCAGATAATGGGAACATAATATGGGGGGTCCACCTAGTCCAGTCCCCTTTGGGAGCAGATACTTCCCAGAAAGGGATAGGAAAGCCTGTGGCAGGCAGCAATGAGATAACCTTCCTTGTAGGAGCCTGTCTCGGGAGGGGATGATCTGCAGCTACAGTTATGAAGGTTGATGTCTCTGAAGAACTCTTGAGGGCAAGAGGAGAGGTAAGAAACCAGGTGCTGGATCTTCCCCATCGCCTTACAAGCTCTGCTCCTTTGCTTCTTCAGGCTGAGCTTCCAGCCCTTGCAGTGTCTTACAGCAATGAGTTCCACAAGTCATACCAGCGCTCCTCACTACATCCACTATTTTGTATGAATTATCCCCAGGCTTTGGTTATTTAGTGTAGTCTAAGTGTCCAGTCTGCCTTCTCTTGTCAGTCCACCCTCTTGCCAGTAGCTTCCCCCCTCCCTTTTTATTGGTTATGGTTGCCAAAGAGTGAGGGTGTACCCCACTGGAGACCAGTCAAGCCACCCGAGTCTCACGTGTCAATGCATAATTTCAGAATTTGCATTGACTGAGTCTTTCTTGAGCTTGAGATATTTCCAGTGACAGAGAAGCTGTGATTGCCCTTAGGAAATCATTTTAATTAATCACACGGTTTCCTCTTTTTCTACTGTCTTTCCATTAAACCCTCTGTAGGTCCCAAAAGCACTTCACTCGGTTCCTCTTCAGCCTTTGGCTGCCTGAGGTCTCAGCCCCAAGGCCAGACGCTGGTCTTACTGGCACAAGAGCAGTGTCTAAAGCTACTACATCCGATTTCTCCAGAATGCCACCAGCAAGAGGCTGGTCCAAATCTCTCCTTTCCCCATCCGCACGTGGTCTTTTCTTCGTGGCTTTCTGTATTCGTCCCAGACACTTCATACCTTCATCCACCCTGAAATGTTTGCCTGGAAAGTAAGCAGTTTGGCAAGTTTCCCCATTATAGCCTCTTCTCATTTCTTTCTGGGGCTTTGTTCAGGAGAGAGTGGAAAGCTCCAGGGGCTTCTGTCTTGGATCACAGCTCAAACATGAAGATGATTTAATTGTGGCAAAGCCCAGAGCCCTTATAGCATCTTAATTTGGGATATTGCTCTACTCCTAATAGAAAGGCTCAGAGACTAGGTCCAGGCGTGCACATACTTCCTTATATACTGAATTTAATTTATGGTGTGTTGTCATATAAAGAGCTGTTAAATGGAGTGCTAATCTTCTTCGTTAAGGGCGAGCTGTAATAACACTGGGGTATGAACAGGCTTGTGCACTTGAATCAGCTAAGTCGCATCTCTGCCGGCCTTCTCCCCTGTAGAGAGTCAGGGTGGGAAGGTATAGCACTGCTGATGGCAGTGTATGAAAATACGTGTTTTCTGATACATTAGATATTGCATGCATAGGAAAACTTGCTTTTCAGTTTTGTGATACACAAGTATATGCAAAGTCTGGCTTTGTTTCTTTGGCAGAAAACTTATGGCTGGCTGAAATCTCCAGGTGGGACTGGAGAGCCCCCAAGGACCCCAGGACCATGGTCCTCAGAAGGCACTGCTCCGCAAGCTGCAAGCCCCGCAGTTAAGTACACAGGTAAGACGCTCAGCTCGTGAGCAACAAAACAGCAAAAGCCTCAAGACATCACAGTGGGGTGGAAAAGCTCAAAAAATACATAGTAAGAACGCCAAATTGATTAGTTTTTTAGGAGTTTTTAGGTACATCTGGAAATTTCCTGAACCACGATACAGATTTAAACAAATGGGCAATCTCTCCCGGAACAAAACCCCCACCAGTGTGCCCAGCGCTCCCTTTGGGGAGAGGCTGAGAGATGGACCAAGGCACGAGCGGCTGATTCTGGTTGCATCCTGGTTGCAGCGATGGGAAATGCGCGCACGTGAGGAGGGCACTTTTTCCATAGGTTGCAGTTTTAAATATTCATGGGTTGGCAGTTTTGGATTCCTCAAAGCCACAGACCTGACCAGGTGCTGTTTATAATGTTTATCAACATAAACACACAAGGGTAATGTATTGTACTGTAGGATATTATACCTCTTTAAATGAAAGTCAGTTTAATTTCTGTCTGCTGGTATGTCTGGCCCTGTGATGATGATCTCTGTGATGAAAATCAGGGCTTCCCTCTAAGATTTCCACACTGCTGCCATTTTACCACAGATACGCTGGAGGGGGCACAGCAATGATGCTATTTGAACACATATACATCCCATCCACCACTACTGAAAGCAGAAGTACCAGTATACAAGAATACCAGTCACACAAACCTTTGCTGGTGAAGCTTTTCTCATGACTACTGGCATTTCTGCAAGAAGAAACACAATAAATACAAAGAGGCTGCCATTTACTGCAAAAGCAGAGCTTTTAACCAATGGCAATACGCAGCACACAAAAAAATGTCAGAAGAGCTAAAGATCCTAAAAAATTTAGCCAGGCCCAAGTCTACACAGCAAAGCACCATGGGATTTTAGTTCCATTTAAACCTTTACCAAAGAGGTATAGAAGCAAGTGCCTAAATTACAGCACAGGCCAAAAGAAATATGACAAAAATATGTGAAAGTCAATGGAAACATGTTGGGAGTTGAAGGGCTCGTTGCCCAACATTGGCTGCTCCCTAAGAAATGGTTTCTTCTGTTTTTAAACGTGCTGCAGAAGCAGCCAAAGAAAACCTGTGGATTTTCATAAAGAAAACCAATGAGAGCAAACGTCTCTCCTCTCCTCAGTGCTCTCACACGAGAAGAATTTTGCATTCAAGGCCTCATGATAAATTTTTCACGTCAGGTGCCTCCTTCACCCTTTGGCTGGCAGATCTCCAGCCAGGCTGCCCAAAAAGACATCAGGCTGGCCAGACATTTGTGCCCCATCTTGTCTAAACAAGCCCTAGGTGAAGGTTTAAAAGAAACTGCTGCTCAAGCCCAGGAATAACAGGAGTCTGCTGAGCCATAAACTACTAGCCCCAGTTCCTCTGCTCTCCTGGCCAGGTTCAATGGACAAGAGGCGTCACGGGCTATCCTGGAGCCCTGCATCCACTGATCGCCTTCCTGGCGGCTCTCACTCAACATATGTGGACACAGGGTGCTCCCTGCTTTCTCCTGGGTGGGTCCTCTCGTTCTCTGGGCACCCGGACACATAACAAATCTCCTTGACCAGACCTGCCAGCTGCATTCACAGCGTGGTCTTACAGCAACAGAGACACCTCTGCATCTTCAGAGAAATCCCATTAGCTACGACACGTGAAGACCTGACTGTGCTTTTTGGTGGCTTAGTAGATGCCGTAAATGACACAAAAACACACCTCGACAGAGTCTGGTCCTGTGGGCTGCCTGACTAGGTGTGCTGCCATTGACCTGGGAGGGAAAAAGACCAACTCCACACATCAGCATGACAGATCCAAAGTCTGGAAGCAAAATCCAAAGAGTGGTGGAGAAGAAAGGAGGAGGGGAGCTGCTCAGTGTGCAGCGCAGACAGACCAAAACCAGAGGTCACCAGTGTGGCAACAGCTTCCTCTCTGCCATGACAACATTGTAGATAGGTGAGGGGGAGAAGCATCGGGACGTGACCCTGCTGCAACAGGTCTGTGAGGAGGGCTGAAACAGCCCCCTTCCAGCCCTGCAAGCCGTGGGTTTTGGAGATAACCAGGAAAGATGATCTGGCAGAACTGGGATATTACTGGAAAAGTAAAGAGGTGTCCCCAAATGTCGGCTGCAGCAGCCTTGGTTAGCAAATGGATGGTCAGATCCTGCAAACCACAGCTGTCTGCCCAGAAATGACAGGAGGAACACAGGCTTCCCAAGGGAAGAGCTCAGAGAAAGGAGCAGGAATTCAATGTGTCCATGCCTTGAGTTGTAGCTACAACCAGCACCTCTGCAACTATTTCTCCTTATAATGATTTGGCAGCATTTTTCACGGCTCAGAGTCCTTCGACAGTATTGCCTACAGTCACAGGCTGACTGCGTCATTGCAGAGCCCTGGAGACCAACACACTCAGCCATGGGGCCGGATTGGATCTGGCGACCTCGCTTTGTGCCATGCCACCTCTGAGTGATAAAACACCCCAACCCAAGGAACATGGTGCGACCACACAGACCTCCCTTCTTTTCTGTCCTGAACTCGATGAGACCAAATGCTGCACCAACAGAGTAAATATATTGCTCCTAGTACAGAGAATAAGGAGAAAATGAATGCAGAGGCTGCTAGCAGGATATAGCAACGGTGACAAACTTTTATAGACTTACTTTTTAAGTTAGGTCAAAAAGAGAGGCCGAGGGATGAAGTGACAAGGAAATGGGTATAGGCAGAGGGAAAAGAAATGAGCTTTCCACCTCTACAGCTAGAAAAGACCACAAAACAAGGTGAGGTCAGGTCAGGTAGCCTAAGATATAAAAGATATTAAATTAAGGTAAAATCAGAGTGGAGTCTGCCCAGGAACAGAGGGATAAGCACAGCCATTCCCTATTTGCAGTAACACAGGTTTATATGAGTGTGAGCTGATGCGGGTGGGCTCTGCCCCGAGCAGCGTCCTTCCCACTGACCCCCTGTCCATGCAAAGACCTCCACATTGCAATTGGACCCCATCTCCTCACAGCTGGACCCCTGAAGCTTGGGAAAAGCTCAATCCTAACCCACTGGCACCCCACAGACAGTCCTTAACCTCTGCTTATCATGGAGTCACAGTGCCGCTGTGGTGGGAAGGGACCTCTGGAGACCCTCTCATCCAGTCCCTCTGCTCAAGCTGGGTCAGCTGGAGCCGGTTGCTCAGGACCTTGCTGGCACTCCAGTTTGTCTCACCAGCACAGGGTGTCCACCTTTGGGGATGGGATGACTCCCTTGCTGTCAGCAGGGAGTTTACCGCCCTTGGGGAAGCTCCTGGTGCAAGGACGGACCTACAGCCCCACACAGAGTGGTACTGCTGTGCCCAAGACACATGCAGAAAGGCAAAACATAGCCCTGGTTAAAATCCATACCTCCACCATAGTTTTTACTCTCTTTCTTTGGATTTAAAATGAAAAATCTCCACTGTAAAGAAAACATAAGTTACATCAGCCTGTGCGTCTGTGAGATGTGACGATGGAAGTCAGCCCAGAGATGCTCTGGAGCAGTGTGTTAGCAGGCAAACCACATGGAAATGAAGCAAACCAGTGGCAGGATCCCTGGGAGTGATGGATTTCTAGAGAAAAAAACATTCAGACCAATGCGGAAGCAAGCACAGTATATATAATGGGCTGATGATGGGATAAAGTGGAGGAAACAAACGTGCAACTGATTTTACTGTCTCACTGTGATGAAAAGCATATGAATTGAGTGGGATATTGGAGAATGATGTCCAAAGGAATGCAAAGGCTGAGGAGTCATTTGATGAGCACCGAGATTCCAGCAACTGGAAGAATGAGAAGAAATACAATTGGTTGTTTTGGGTTTTTTTCACTTGAAACCGAGGGATGGAGGACGGAGTAAAGACTTCTGCTCCACAGCTGAGAACTTTGGCATCTGAATGTGAACTGGGAAGCACAAATGCTTCCTGGCTGGAGAGAGAACTCTTCATGGGACCCAAGATTTTCAGGAGGAATTACTGAGGGCAGCAGAGCTAAAGCTCCAAACAGCAAGGCCAGTGGAAATGTCCAGGGAGGGGATGTGATCGCAACCGCTCAAGCTGAGCAAGTACACAGCTTCAGGCGAAGGGAAGCCGGGAATCAGGACGGAGATATGAACAGGGGAATCATCTATCGGAGGGCAGTGCAGTGATGTAGAAAAGAAAAAAGCACTTAAATTCAGGACAACAGCACAGGGAAAAGAGGCTTACTTTGTGTCCCCAGCTAGTCCTTCCTTGCCAGAAGTCAGGCAAGAAAAAAGCAGTTTTGGTGACTGAGGCTGTGGGGCTCTCCAGTGTAATGGCTGGGTGGAATTAGATGGGATTAGAGGATTTTCCCCTCCAGTCCTCTCCCTTCCACGTAAAGATGTTTTTACTCCAGGACAAGGATAAGTCAAGGGAGAGACAATCCCGAACTGTGGTCCTGAAGCTGTGCTGCCTCCCCCATGGGAGGGAGCAGAGCAGGCCAGGCTGATCCTGGTTCTCTGATGTCCCCAGTATCCCTCGGGCACTGAGGGAAGACCCTGCACCTGACAGCTCTTCTTCTGGTTTCTGAACAGTAATTCCCAAAGAGACATCATGGAGACAGCCAGGAACCAGGAAAGGATGTCCTAAGCAAGAGCACAGCCCTAAACTACTGCAACAGTGCAGAGCAACCAAGGACCAGAGTGGGGGAAGAGGCACAAGGACAGCTCAGTGTAGAGCCAGCAGCCCCCCGGGCCTCAGGCAAGGATGGGGGACATCCCATGACCGGGTCCCATCTGTTGGCTTCATGAACGTGGACCCATGTTAACTCCCCACCACACCAAACATGAGACATGATCCTGGCTGAGACAGTTGGACTTGATGATCTTAAAGGTCTTTTCCAACCTAAACGATTCTAGGATTCTAGGAATAACCAAATGTCCCAGGCGCTGCTCCTCAGGTACCCACAGATAACCACCTAAGGAGTCGGTGGTGGTTCCCATCGCTCAGCTGGCTGTCTCCTCCCCTTCTCGGATGTCCCTGCTCCAGAAGACCTCCCAAACCCCAACATTTCACAGCACACAAGGCCAAAATAGCAGGTGCCAATTTCCCTAGCATCCCACCCTAAACTACATCCCACTACAGAGGAGCAGTAGCATTACTGTGGTCACCCTAAAGCAAGAGTGCGACCGTGCCCTTCACCCATTTGCTCCTCATGGCACGGTACGTCAGCTGCGGTACGTCAGACCGAGGACCATGGTCCCCAGCATTGCTCAGCCACTTGCTGGCAAATCTAAGGCAGCCCCATCGTTGGATGGCAGGGAGCATTTAAAAGCATATTCAGCTTTTTTATTTGACAGTGGCTTGCTATGCGCATTACGGTATAAAGGTTTTTATTTGTTCCTGTTGTTGCAATGTTTATTCCCCAAACTCTTTTAATAGTGGGCTTTTGACAAAGTGTTTCCCCAGCAGTGGGAACTACATATACAGCACAAAGCAAACACTTGCAAGATAAACATCCTTCACATCCCGTGCTGGTCCTAACCCCTCGGAGCTCGCCATTACCTCCCTTGGAGCAATTCAGCACAACTTAATCAAAGTTAAAAATGATACTGTGTGATTTTATTTTTTGTACTTGCTCAGCGAGCTTTTATTGGCAGCTGCTGCCAGGATCTGGGACTCTGCCAAATTCCCTGGTTGTAGTGCTCCAGTGTGGACAAACAAAGAAAGCCTATTTAAAGTTTCTTGGATGCAAATAAGGTAAAAACATAACAAAATAAAAAAACAATGTGTAATTATTTGTTTCCTTTATGACTCCTTTGGAGTCCTTTGAAATCAGTTCTGCTTTCCACCTACAGAAGTCACCCCAGTGAATTATTTAATATTAATAGACATTCCTGAACCAGAATGTTCCAACCAGAGGCACAAAATCCAGGGGGAAAAGGCTGTCTACCTTTGCCTTTCATATCACACTTCACACTTCCTGAGCCAAAATAACAACTTTACCTCCTTGCCTTTCTCAGTAATGTTTGCTGCTTCTAATCATGACTCAAAACAATTTTGTATTTAAATTATTTAAGCACCATAATATTAATTAAGAATTTTATATTAATTAAAGATTAAGGCCCGCGTCAACAATGCCTGCCTTTAGGTACACGCGTCGATCTCCTGACCTTCGGTGTTTCTGCATCAGGGCTGCCACCTTCTCATCCCATTTTGCCAGCAATCATTGCTCATGCGTGACACTGAGGGCCTTGTCACCTTGGTAAGGTCACTGCCATCGCACTGCGTCCTTCAACGGTTAGAAGGTCAGAAACACAAACGGCACTGCTGAATGCACAGTCTGAAATTCATCCATTTGCAGAGAACAGCCTCTCGCCCCATATGCTGTATCAGAGGGAGAGAGGGCAGAGGAGGAGAGGGAGAAGAGGGAAGAGGGACAGAGAGAGAGGAGAGAAGGAGTAGGGAAAGGGAGAGGAAAATCTCTCCCTGTTTGACAAGGCTATTTGACAGTATTTTGGAGCCAAAGTGCCTCCTGTCAACAACACACACAATGTGCTTTTGAAAAAGCAGAAGTGTACATGCAGTTCCTTGGCAATTGGAAATAACAGTCAATATACAGACAAACAGGTTTTGGAGCATATGTCTTTTGAACTCCCAAGAAACTGTAGCGTATCCATTTTTTTTGGAGGTCGCCTCCAGTTTATTATGCAGAGTCAGTCACTTGCTGGTGTGCACAGTCCCGAGTCACAATAAGCACAAGAAAAAAACCCACCCTCTCTCCCAGCAGAAGAGTCTGACAGCAAAAAAGCGCTAAAAAAAAAAAAAAAAAAGCTTCTTGTTTCCTCACCAGTGGCTGCAAAAAGGAGATTAGGGAGGAAATAAAATCCCTGTTTTGCTTCTCCCTCTCCCTCAGCAAGTTTTGGTCTGAGAGAGCCTCTTAGAACTCATTTAAGAAGCTTGGAAATTCCAAGTCTAAGTAAAATTCATGTCATTTGCAAGAATTTCTTGGGCTTGGGAAATGTCTGAAGTCCCACCTGTAAGAGAAAGCAAGAGCTGAGATGTCTGCCCTCTTCGCTGGACCACCTTCCCACCCTTACTCCCCCCTGCCTCAGCAAGTCCAGCTGCATCAGGACTTGCTCTGTTACCTGTGGACAGCAGACACGGGCAGCCTGCCCGGGCTGGGAGCCACCCGCCAGAAACTGCCTTTGTCTGTGGACACACCACGCACTTTGGGCAGCCACGGGGACATGGGGACACAGGCTGGAGACCACAGTGCCTCGGTCCCTTCCTGCTGCAATTTGGCTTCCTCCACTCTTGGAGACCCCAGCACCTGCGGTGTTTCTGCAAGGGGCATACCCCAGGACACGCATGGCTCTATGGAGCCGTTCTGCGGCTCATAAAGGTTCTGTTATCTTATTCTAGCAAGGCGGGTTTCTTAACTCCATTTATTTCTGTGCGAGGAGGTGTTGGCTCTTCGTTGTTTTTGTCAGGCTGGATGTGACTTGGAATAAGATGGAGGGAAAGAATTGGGACTTCGCCCCATGGAGCTCATGGCTCGTGTCAGATCCTCAGTCAGGTGTGAGGAGTGAAAACTCCTGGGTGTGTTCTGCAGGCCTTTAACATGGCCCCAGCCTGCCAGTCTTTGAAAGTCACAGTCCTTAAAACCCACCGATTCCTTCCTGCAATTCATTCTCTGCTCCTGCCATGACCCATCAGCAGCCCTAATCCAGGAGGGTTTCTTGTGTCGCCTCCCTAGTTCTCTTTGTAAAGGAGAGATCATCTCCCCACTGGCCTAAAAAGAAAGCTGAGAGTTGAAAGTGGTCTATTGATCCATCTGCAGAGCTGTGAAGGGGGAGATGAAAAGGAAAGAAAAGGCAATTTGCTGTGACACCAGCCTCCCGCCCTGGAGAAGTGCATTTTGTGCTGGAGGAAACGGCTGGGACGCAGGTTAGCTCTTGGCCAGAGGAAACGTTTGCTTCCACTGGAGTGACACCAGTTTGCTTCAGCCATGTATTTTTAAAGATACCTTTAGAATCATAAGTTATATTAAAATGTATTTCAGCAGAGGGAAATTGCAGCAGAGTGCAGCTTAGTGGCAGAGGGTCATCTCAACTCCTCCATGTCCCCACAAGCAAACCACAGCGCGCAGAGGAGGAACAGCGCTCAGATCTTTGTCGTGAGTAGCTGCCTCATTCCCATTGAAATCCATGAGAATGATATGTCTAAACCCCTTTGAGGATCTGGCCTTATAGCACCAGTGTATTTCTAGCTTCCCATGCATGAGAGTCATGCTGAAACGCGCCTTGGATCTATTTGTCACTATTATTGAGACGATGCTGGTTTCTGTTGGTACTAACCCAGTTCTGTAAGTTTTGCAGTGGGAATAAAGCAAGTTGAAAGGATACAGTTTTACAGCCAAGACAAAAACCTAACTCCTTCCCACATCTTGCTGCAGTTGCTGTGGATACATGGTCTTGCATTTTGGTCTGTCTTGTGTTGATTTTTCCAAGGGAGGAGGAAGAAGCAATCTTGGTTTCACCTTTTCTTGTCTGTAGACCTCTACCAGCTCACCAAAGCAGGCATAAACCAGTATCCAAGAGAATCCAAGCCCACTTACAGCATGCACTTACCTCTCATGGAGCCCCAACCCTTTGCAAGCCACAGGCTGAAAATCACGCTGGCTCATTCTGCCCTGCGCCCAACAGACAGCAGACTACCAGTGGCCTTCCCTGAGCTCTGGGGTCTATAACCATCGTCTACCATGAATTCACGACTCAGATCCTTCTTGGCATGCTTGTATAGGCCTGCGGACAGGCTCACTGCTAACACAGGGACCCACAACCCCACCTGAGCCATACCAGAAGACCTGGAACTCGAACTGGCCCATCCAGTTAATTTCTCCTGCAATCTCTGGGTTACAGCCCTTCCCTTTATATTTTACTCATTGTTAATCAAACTAAAATCCAGACTGCAATTCATTTTACCTGCAAGAATCTGCAACATAAATCCCTTTTATCCATTTCTTTAACATCCTCTGGATTTCACAGCCACAAACCACAGCAAAATCCAACTGAAAGACGCAGTCTGAAGTAATTACTTTGTTGGTTGCCAGGAGGATAAAGTTCCCATAAATAATATTCCTTACAATGCTGAGAAACTGAATATCACTGTGAGCAGAGCAAGTAATTAAGTGCACAGCAGTTTCACACCTGGACAGGCAGTACAGGTAGCATAATTCCTTGTCTCCAGCAATCAAACTGCTTTGCATCCATCCATCCGTGCAAATCAGCTGAAAAACACCTGGCAGCCATGCAAAGTGCTTTCCTGATGGTGGATCAGGACTCTTGTTTAGCTACGGCAGGACTTCTCCGAGCTGGTAAGACCCGGGAGAGCTGCAAGGGTGACTCCACATCCCCAGCAGTGCAGGGCATTGGTAGCTGAGACCAGGCTGCGTGACAGGACTACTCCTGTTTTGCAGTGGGACCTCTGAGATAAACTTATCATCGACTACCTGTGAACTACTCTCTTCTTCACAGCTCAAGGCTGGTGGCTTTCAGCACATGAAGATTTCTGGATATCACCTCCAGGGTCAAGAAACTTGGCCACCTGTACTCAGAACACTGACTCTAACTGCAAAGAAATAAATGTTGCATGCCTTTTTCTCACATATGGCTTCGAAGACCTCTCTTTTGAGTCAGTTATGCTTCTTGTGCAAGGGCGAATAGTCAGTTCTCTGCAGTCATGCTCATCCTTATAGATCCCCTATAGAACAAGGATAACTGGGACTACCAGCTCCAGCTCTGCATAACACTTGCCGCAACAAGCAGCAGCTTGCCTAGCAAGTGCTAGGATAAAAATGAATCAATGGATATTAAAAATAATCCTTAACTGTGCTTCCCAACAGACATATGCAGGCATCATCTGTAATGCTGCCAATGTCCTACGAAGCTTTGATCAGAAAGCAAGGAATGACACTTAGAGAGATGCATGTATACATACAGACACATGTGTACCTTTATACATATATGTCTGCAAATAGAAAAAGAGAAGTATGCTGCCAACATTTTTAATTGCAGTTCTTTTCCTTCTCAGGTTAGCATGGATGCTCAGATTAGACCTAACCCTGGAAATTAGGATTAGGTACCCCTAACTCCGAAGGGCACTGGGAGACTCATTTCCTTCCAGATGGGACTCTTTCCCTTTCAGGAGCCAGCCAAACACAACCAATGTTTACTCTCGAGTATAGACAGATACTTCCTAATTTTTTTCATGCAGTCTGAATGGACACAATATTCTCAGTCCATGCCAAGGACATTTCATGGTACATTCACAGCTGGTCCAGCTGTTGATCAGTCACACACATTTCTCAGTCACCTCATCCCACATCACCAGCTGGTGTCACCACCACTATCCTCCTTCGGCCTCTGCACTCTGTCGTTATCTAAACCGAGAGCACAAGCGCTTTCCCAGGGCTCCTCGGATGGGCTTTATGGTAAAAGATGAGAAGAGGAATGAAGAACAGATCCCTGGCAGACAAACTGACTCCAGGCTCCGCTTTGCATAATTGTTTCTGGAAGGACCTAGGGCACCAGAAAGAAGTTAATAACACTCAGTGCTTGTGTTCAGTCACTCCAAGTATTGAAATGTCACAAGTTTGAGCAATGGATTTGTCGGTGCCAGCTAAATAAATGGTGTGCGACAACGCACCAGCTGCTGCGGGATCTGCGATGGCCAGTCCTCCAGGATGCATGTGAGGTTCTTCTGCCTCGCTCCTGGCACTGACCGCTCGGGGTCATAACAGCAGCCACCACCTACAAACTTCTTAAAAGCCCTCGTCCTACAGAAAACTTCGGGCTATTTCTATTTTTATTTAGAAGCAGCACATTTTTCTCATTACAAATGGGTGATGTTTACTGCGCTGTCTGGTTTAGAGGTACCACTGCGCTATGAACAAAGACAGCTCCTACATCACTTGTCATGGGTAATGCAAAAAGAGCCAGATCAGTTTTAATTGGTTTTCTATTTGGAAGGGGGAGTTCTTGTACATCACCTACATTAAAGAGTTAAATCCACAGCAAATCCGCCAGCCCTGATATCCTGGATTCCAGTGGGACTAGATCTCGACTGAAGACTTCAGATTTGGGACCTAGATAGAAGTTCCATTGTTTGGAAACAACTGCTGATCAAAACACTGTTTTGGAAAGGATTTTATTTATTTACAGAAATCTCCATAGAAACTACAGCAGAGATTTTTTGACCAGATGTGATGCTTCATTGTTAATTAGTTCATTTATCGGAACAACGGCTTTTCTATCACGAGATCTGGGCAGCTAAAATTTGAAGTGCTAGCTCCAGGCTGCCCATCAGATGGAAAATATTAGTAACACACTTGGCTTTTGGAACTGACAATCTCCAAGTGTGTTGTGTAAAAGCAGCAGACACTATTAATCTCTAGCCACCACCGTGGAAACAGGCGCATAGAAACCACCACCAAAGTGGTTCCTCCAAGAGCACGCTGCTACTCAGCTCTCAGATCCCAGCACTCAAATTCAGCTCCCATCACCCAGACCATTAGAGATATATATATATATTTACAGACTAAGCCTCATCTTTACTGCAAGATCCAATAAACAACTTTATTGATTAATATTATGGATTATATCCAATGACTTTCTGCATCTAGGCTCTGGGGGCCATGGTGAATAGCAGCAATAAAACCAGGGTAGCAGCAGATGATACCGTGATTAGAAAAAGAAAGCAGCCGTTGCATCTCTGTCTCCCTGGCTTTGCTGAGCACGGTTTAGGAGCTAGGTTGAGGATCTATTTTTAGACCAGCATTTATCTCTCTTCCAACCCAAACATAGTTCTCCCTTGCAATACCGACGATGCTTTCAGACAGAACAGTGAATCATGGTGCCACGATTATAAATAAAATTATCAGCTGTCGGGCATGGGCTCCCGCACAACTCCTGAGTGCAAGCCAGGGTAACACTTGTCTCTTGCCTCCCAAACGCAGTCCCGTTGGGTTTGCTAATGGAAAGAAAGGCAGGGGATGTTGTTTTAAATGCCAAAAGACAGACAAGCAGTGGAACTTCCTGCATGATGAAACGCTGCATAACTAACTTCCCAAAAACTGTTCAATTCCTGCGTCTACCATCCAATGGTGGGTTTTTTGTTTAACAGTACCTGTTCACTTAAACTGAGGACAAATCCCAGACAAGAAATTAATGTAAACATTTGTATTCTCTTCCCACCAGGGCCTGACTGGCACCCTCCTGCCTTCTGGGACACACAGCCCATTCACACCGATTAACATGTGCTGCTTGGTCCCCAAAGCCAGCATCACCTTTCTGTTAGCTTTCTTCTCTTTTTGGCTGGTGCATTCCCGACAGTGAATAAAAGAGAACTGGCTTGAAGAACTTGTACAAAAGGAAATGGGTTGACTGAATTTGAGAAGCACAACATTTACTTGTGTCGGGAGGAAGCCATATAGGCTCTTGATTTGGAAAAAAATAAAAATTAAAAAAAATGACATGGCACTGTAGGGAAACGATTTCTTTGAGGATCAAGTTAGATCAGACAGTAGAAAGCAATCTTATTTTTAAGACATTAAAAGAAATATAAAAGCAAAAATTAAGCAGTTAACTGGGCTCAAGTATGCAATATTGCTCAGCAAGCTTGGAAAACAGAAAGAGAATAAAAGGTTTAAATGATTCATTAGATAGCTACATGCCACCCTGCCACATTTCCTCCACAAGTGTCTGAAGTCAACCCTGGCATTGTACAAAAGGGCTAGACAGCAGGTTTGGGACTAAGGTAATACAGAAATAAATACTGGAAGAGTCTGAAGATCTTCCCCCAGTCTTGCACTGCAAGTCTAAGTGGATTTAAAAAGATGCAGGAAGGAAGATTCACCACAGGTTTGTGTCCCCCGTGGCTCTTTCCTCAAGCCTAACAAGCCGTACGGCACATGAGCACTCTTGGTGCTCTTCTGCAACCCATAACATGTGTTAGCCCCATTAAATGGTCACAGCTGCTTCTGGGCCACTGAGACCTATCACACAAACATAGTCAGACAAGCTGATCCCCAGCTCCATCAACTCTTGTAGTGCTCTGACAAGTGACACTAGCCAAGGGACTGTCCTCTCACACACCAAGAGCCAGGAGAGACTCTCTGGAGATGGATAAAGTTACACCATAACACTCTTAAGGACAGCAAAACTTCACCACTGGGAAACTCTCTCCCAACAGAGAGAAAAATCAGGGTCTGACACAGGTTCTGAGTCTGCAAACTACTAGAGTGACTTTCAACCAGCAAGACATCGTTGGCAAAAACCTGGCAGCGAGTACTGAAAAGCAAATATCTGATGTAAACTGCAGTTAATTTTTCTGGCACTATCATCAAAAATAGGATGAAACGCGCAAGGAACTTCCTTCCCCTTCGCTCCTGCGGAGGATTTAGTTTGTCTGCACTAGGTGTACTGGAAAGGAAAAGAAATCTGTAAGAAAGTAGATGCTGTGACTGATCCATTTGACAAAGTCAAAACCACACGGGTATTTCAAAACTGTAAAAAGAATGGTCATGTCATGGTCTAATGACTTCTGAAAAGATGGAGAGCTCCTCACACAGCCAAAGACAGCATGCTGAAGTTAAATGTTTTAAAAGTTTGGCTTCTAATGGAAAAATAGTATTAATTTCCCTTTTCTGCTTTAAAATACTCTGTTGTTTTCTGGTTCAGGTAATAATCCGTCCTCCAAACTGAGGAAAAATAGGAGATGGTCCATTATTTCTCTGGTTTTCTTCTGTGCAATTTAAATTTTTACAAGACGGAGGGGAAAAACGATGTGTTATACCTGCTTTGGAGGTATAAATTGCAACCTTAGAAGTGAAGCTGTATGTTTAGATGTCCAGCTGAAGTCACAGAGTTTGATTCAGCCCTTGCCTGGTTCCAGTTTCACACCAGGATGATTCTGTTGAAATTTCCTCATGTCAAACTATGGCATTTCTTTGATTAGTCTGTGCTGTCAGAACAGTGCAAAAGGGCTAGGAAGTTGGTCAGAATCCAACCCACTGACTCTAGGATCAATCTGGAGACATTCCCTGAATCCAGCAGGGTTTAAGCCACGGCTTCTGAACCAGAGTCTTTAACTATGCAAGAGACTACAGTCCATGCTTGGACCACAAGAAGCATTCTGCTGAAAATTGGTTTTGGTGGAACAGGAGTGGAAATGGCTGGAAAAAGGTGACTTTGGACCATGTAGGCAAGGCTACACAGTTAAATGTGCTTTGAAAGCCTAAGAGAAGAAAAAGTCCCATCACAAAAGAGATTGATGAATATCAGTGCAGGTATATGGCACAGATTGCCTGCATGGCAGTACGGCCATGAAAAGGTGTTAAAAGCACAGACCTGTGGAAGCCCTTGATATAAACACACCAATGCTGTTAGAACACGCAAGCAGGTTCAGTACCTTTGATCCACCCCGATCAGGTCTGAAATAAAATACATCCTCCCATATACTTGAACCAGGAACAGGCTGTCTGGAGCAAGAACTGTCATCCTCTGTTTGTACAGCACCTAGCAATTGTTCATATAAATAATAAATAAAACCAAGCAAGCAGAGGCACCAGGCAGTAGCAATTTTCCCTCCTATCACCTGCTTGCAGAGAGGCCAATTCACATCAGATGAGGCTCGGTAAGTAAATGGCAATAAGGTAACAAACCAGACAGCTTGATTCTTATGTCAGTAAGCATACACTAACTGATCCCACTGAAACACACGTGTTTTGCATACAGCAGCTCACACAAGTTCATTAATGTGTATCTGGCCACCAATATTGTATGCTGTAAAGGTGAATTCTTCTGAAGAAGACTGTTCAGCATTAGAAGGATAGTAACAAGACCGATTCTTTACAATAAGGAAGGTAACATTTAAACAATACTTTTCAGCTAGTAATTACAAAGTACTAAATTCTTACAGAAGGTGTGAGCGTTAAGTTGGAGGCACATATTGTACCTGCAGAGAAAAATAAGCCATCCCTTCTGAGCAGTTTAAAAATGCAGAGGCTCCCCTGGCCCCCCAGCCTTTGGCAAGCAAAATACAGTTATCCAAGCTGAAAGCTAGGCAATGCCTTGAAGTTAAGCCTTGGGGACTCACACATTCAAAAACTGCTCACTCATCCTCTTCAGTGCTCAGGCATTTATAGCAATCTCCATTCGAGCATCGCTTTTCACATACTGTCAGTTTTCTCCTAAGTACTGACACAATCAGGAAACAGGAGAGCCCCAGGCAGATTTCACAGGCTGGGGTCACAGATTACAGTAGGAATGTGGTATGCTGTCTTTCCACGTTAAACTGAAGTGCAATTTCCCTTATCTAGTATCAACAGGCAACAGCTGGCCACACAAGGTGTGATTCTTGACATGGTCAAACATTGGAACAGGCTGCCCAGAGAGGTGGTGGAGTCACCATCACTGGAGTTGTTCAAAAACCATGTAGACGTGACACTGCGGGACACGATTTAGTGGGCACGGTGGTGTTGGGTTGATGGTTGGACTTGATCTTAAATGTCTTTTCCAACCTTACTGATTCTGTGATTCTGTGATAATAGACCAAATAAGAATTGTCAGGCACTGACACTACCCTAGCATCTGTATCTGGTATGCTGGTCTCTACAGCGCTTCTTCCTCTGTACCCACCTCCATCAGCGGACTGGGGACAGTGTCGTCTGAAAGGCCGCTATACCCAAGCAACAGAACAAATAGGTTGAAAGTCTCCCCTCCCTTCTCTCCCAGCAGCTCTCCTCCCTTCATCCAGCAAGCTACCGGACCAGAGGTATTGAACATAGTAGAAAGCCAGGGGGAATAGTAGAAAGCCATTTTACCCTGAAGAAATAAAGGAAGGTGTTGCAAATGAGTGGTTTAGGCCGCTTAAAGAATCACCGTCAAAGATATTGGCAAAAGCGATTTTAATAGTAGTTTATAAAAATGCGACTTAACAGAATTCGATGGCAAGGCTCACTCTATTACTTACTAAAACATACAAAGGAAAATCAAATGAGGATTGAATCAGAATGATATATACAGAGAGACCAGAGAAAGAAAAGGGTAAAGAGGACCCTCCCGTTGAGTCACGAGGTTCAGAATGGACCCCCTTGCTTTCTAAACTTCTCGGAGAGGAGTTCAGGTGCGGGTCAATCCAGACTTAGTCCCGGAGTTGGTCAAGGGTTCATGCCTACCTGGCACCTGCCAAACGGCATTCAGTTCATTCAGTTCAAACATTAACCCTAACCTTGCTGAAAATCAGGAGGCTACAGTGTGTGTACTCTGCGTGGCCCCTGCACTCCCTGAGTCAAAGATTACTAACGTACTGCAGTATCCAACTTCTGCTGCAGCACCAACTGGAATTTCTGAAGTGATAACAGACTTGGAAAAGTGACACATTATTTCCAGACCCACTCCCCATATAATTCACCACTCTGGCCAGTCTGAAAACCACATGGGAGATGGCATTTAACAATTGATTATCGGCGCTTAAATGCCAACACAGCTCCACTAACAGCTGCAGTACTCAATATTGCAACTTTAACAGCCACACTACAGGCAGCCGCACACCCACGGATGGCAGCATTAGATGTAAAGGATATGTTCTTCATGGTCCCCTTACAGGAAGAAGATAAAGAGAAATTAGCTTTTACTTGGGAAGGTATACAATACACCTTTAACAGACTCCCACAGGGATATAAACTTTCACCTACAATTGCACATGCTGCGTTTGCCAAACTCTTACAAACAGTCTCATTCCCTCAAGATGTGTAACTGTTCCAATATATAGATGATATTCTAATCAGAGGGACCTGTCCTGAAAAAGTGGGGGAAGCAGCAACAGCAGCGTGGCAAGCATTACATGAAGCGGAAGTTGAGATCCCACCTGAAAAATGTCAGGGACCAGGTAGAGAAGTAAAATTTTTAGGTACTTGGTGGATTGCAGGTAGTGCAGCAATTCCACCGGATACTATAAGTAAAATAGAACAATTGCAGATGCCCCAATCTAGGAACAAATTACAACAGCTTATGGGTACTTTAGGGTACTGGACAAAACATGTACCTGAATTTTCTATCATTATTCTGTACTCACTTTACTCACGCTCTCAGGAATTCCAGATAGGCCTTGGCCTTTGCCCAATGAGATGGGCAGTTAAGCATCCCTTGACCGTACCAGGAACTCTTGCATGGCTGAGGTGGGGAGCAGCACCGACTGTACCAGGCACTCCTGTTACCCAACTCAAGGTGGGTAAAGAGAGCAGGAATAATCAATCATCCCCTGACAGCCTTGGAACATCCCTTACCTGGACTGTAGCCTGAGTGGAATGGTACCACCTTTACCGGAATTCCAGTAACTTTCCAGTAACTTGCTGATGACTAAAGCAAATCATGTTATGAACCTATAAACAGTGGTCCCAAGTGAGACACTTTGAGCTCTCCTGGACCACAGCAGGCTGCAACCAGCATCTCCCTCTGAGTGGGACGCCTCTCAGACTCTCACGAACTCTCCAGTTTGTGAAATTTGGAGGACCGCCGCCAAAAGCTGGAGGTGGGATCTGGGCTGAAACCCTCTCCTCCTCGAGGCTCAACCCTCGCCTGTTGGGAAATGCTGAGACATTTGAAGTTAATATTTCACGGAACTCGATGCAAATTTTTAACAGGTATACCTTTATCTATCTATCTTTGTGTTTGTGTGCATGTGTGTGTGAATCAATCTGAATACTCAAGAGCAAGTATAATACTATCATTCCAAATGTGTAATCAAGCCACCGCTGTGATTGTAGTAAATTCTGTCAACTCAGTTTGCAAGTGGTAAACTACTCTATGATTAAGTGCTGCTAAGATTTTATGATTTACCTTAAACTGTGAATGAAATTTAGATTGCTGCTAGATACATAGAACCCTTTCGATATAAACTGTTGACCAAGTCTGAGACTAGGATTAGATGTAGCCGCACCTAGACCCTTCTTTGAGGAGTTTAGAAAGCAAGGGGGTCTATTCTGAACCTCATGACTCAACAGGAGGGTCTTCCCTACTCTTTGTATTTCTTCCACTAGACATAAACTGTTGCACAAGTCTGGGACTAGGAGTAGACCCAGCCCATCTTTTCTGAACCTCGTGACTCAACAGCAGGCTTTCTTTGTCTCTTGTACCCTTTCTTTCTTTAGACATGAACCATTGACCAAGTCTGAGACTAAGTCTGGATTCAGCCACACCTAAACTCCTGAGAAAGAGTTTAGAAAGCAAGGGGGTCTGTTCTGAACCTCATGACTCAACGGGAGGGTCCTTTTTACCCTTTTCTTTCTCTGGTCTCTCTGTATAACTCATTCTGATCCAAATTCTGGCAGGAGGGTTGGACTAGACGATCTCCAAAGGTCCCTTCCAACACCTATCATCCTGTGACTCTGTGATCCTAATTCAATTTTACTTTGTATGTTTTAGTAAGTAATAGAGTGAACCTTGCCCTTGAATTCTGTTAAGTCACATTTTTATAAACTTCTATTAAAATTGCTTTTGCCAATATCCTTGAGGGTGATTCTTTAAGTGGCCTAAACCACTCATTCGTGACAGAAGGTAAGGAAGATCCCAGTGTTCCTTGATGTAGCAGTTGCCTGAAGGCACACCCAGTGGTATACTACTACTTTGGTAGTTGTAGCACAAAAATGCCAGATAGCATTGTCACTATTGACGTGCTGTCCGTTGGCGTACTCTCATTTGACAGCTTTCTACCTTTTCCAACAGGAATTTATCAGAACAATTGCCTTATCAAGCATTAAGCACAACTAGAGAAGAGAGGGATAATCTCCACCTCTGCAATGTGCACAGCCCAGTCTAGTACAGCCGGTATTTCAAAGAGCAGCAGCTGCATCTTGTGGAAAGATTTAGCATTGCAGGCTTTTTCCTTAATAATGTGAGTTTATAAAGTTAATAATGCAAGTTCAGCTTTATATTAATCTAGCCAGAGATTCTGCTGAAATGCTCTGCCCTTTTATACCCCTCTTTTTGTGTAAGATGCATAAAGTGAAACTGCACAACACACTGATCCACTGCAAAACAGCAGTTTTTTCCAGTCAACACCCTTTCCCCTAGACCAGTTTGGCTGGCTCCTCACACCGCTGAGATGATCCAACACCAGGGGAAAAGAGCAGGCCCACCCTTTGTGGCTGCATGCTTAACCTTATCTAACCCTAAGCTACATCAGCTTATAACCTCAATACTGATAACTTTAATACAAATCAGTTTCCATAATTACACACATGTGCAAGACAGTTCACAAATTAGACCAAGTACAAGATTTCTCATCTGCATGGTTAAGCCTATTACAAAAGAACATTCCAAGACCCAGCCTTGAGTAATCCCTGGTATCCAAAATTGAGGCAGGGAGTAAACTTTGGTTTTGTACACTCTGTTTTATGACTAATTTCTTCTCTGCTACCATCTGGCACTTTCCTAAGCAGTAAGTTAAGGAAAACATAGAGCAGAACAACTTCTGCAGGAGCTAGGCATTCAATATTGCTGCTACTGTCTTCATACTGACACTCTCAGGCTAGTGCATAAATCACAAAGAAAACATCACATACTATGAACTTGAAGCATGTTAATTTAGATCTGCTCTATAGGGTGTTCCTGCTACATACGGTTGCCAATAAATGTAACAATACTGATCAGTAGCTACCTAGCCAAACAGTAGACCCGGAATCCCTTAAGCACTGCTACTCATTTTTCCACCTGCTCTGGCAGACAACCCTTACATTTAAGGGAAGGGCTCCAAGTACAGCTAAGAGCACACCCAGCAGCAACAGCTCTTCCAAGAGGAAAATGCAGCTACTAGTCAGGCAAGTGGAGTGACCTCCGGTAATATTAGAAATAAAAAGCTGTAGCTCACAATGAGATGATCCCATTAATGTCTGTTAGGTAAGAACAGCTTATCTGAGATGTCTGCTATTGCCCTGATTAAAGCTGACTTCATTATAACCTGTGACCAGCAGCCTGAATCTCTCAAGGCTTTCCATTACAGGCAAGTGGCAGTGGTGACTGGAAAGTCAATAGCAGACAGACTAATGACATGAAAAAAATAATGGGGATAAGAGTAGCAATCAATCTGTCCTGCTATTCAGTACTCTGCTTAGCTTGTCTGCAAGAACAGAATTACTCCAGCTCCTCTTAAAAAGAAACCTGAAGTTCCAGATTTTTTTTACATCACTAAATTAAAAAAATCATCATCCCACCCCTCCCTCCATGTCCTGTTTGCAAATAAATTACAAGACAACCATATAACATATTTTGCTTATTAGTCACTTTCAAGATTAGTATTTGACTTGGTTTACTGCAAACATTTAGTAAATCGTCTAAAGGTTAACCCCAAGAAGCAAATGTCTCTTACAAAGAGGGATTAGAGGTGGCTGTTGCCAGGACATGACATCCAGTCTGCTTAAACTTTCAGCTTTTGCTTCATAGCATTTGTGACAGATTAAGTTTTATTACAATCATGCAACTCTGGACTGTTGATTTAAGTGAGAGAGCAAAAAGTGCTAAATAGAGATAAGGCCGATGCCGACCCTCACCAGCAAAGCCAGGTCGTGAGTACAGAATGTTGGTGTTCTTACACAGGGAAAAGACTAACAGGGAGATTATTAAAAGTTTTTCCTTTGAGTGACATGTAAAAATGTTACGCAAGACATTGTTACCTACTGGAAGCAGCAACTGAACGTAAGTATTCATGAACTCATGAGTTTATTGACACTTCCTACAAAAGATACAGCCAATAATATGCAAGACAAGTACACATCAAGAGTTTTATTTTTTCCCACATACATAATTAAAAAGTGAGTGAACACACAAGACAGAAAGTCAGAGAGACTAGACATATTTACAAGACAGTTAAACTATCAAATTTTTTCCATCTTCAAGATCAAGTCATCACAGATTTTTGTTAGTTCGTCATTTTCTTTAGTCTGTTGAAGACAGGAAAAAAAAAGTAGTGAGTTTCAGGTATGCCTAAGCTATTCTACATCCATGTAGTGAGCAGAGTTGCAACATGTCATGTTTGCTAACACCTGGAATAGAAATTCCATTTACATGCTAGTGACTCATGCAAATTTATTCTAAAGGACAGTCTACTTTGTAGAAGGTCACATGGCAACCTTAAGAACCTCAAGAAGCAAGCCAGAATCTACTATACTGTCCCTACTTCTTCTACAGACTTTCCCATAATGTGTGGAGACCAATTGATCTAGGGAAATAAGACTTTTCAGACTCAGCCTTTTTGTTAGATACACTGAAATTCAAGATAGTGACAGTTTAGATATTAATCTTCACAAGACAGACAACTCTGTAGCATAATGCTTTGATACTTTTACTGACGTGGCAATAACTTCCAGTTTGTGTAATTCCTTATATGGTCAAACCATTTTAATAAGAGTTCTTAACATAAAATGTTAATGTATTTATAACAGGAACAAAACTAGTTCTGTGTTAAATGGCTTGTCTCATCTCTTGAGCTAGAGGCCTACTGTTTCCCCAGCTATGCGAACCTTAGCCATAAGCCTGAAGACTAAACACAAATATGGGACACTTCCCTAACAGGAATGTGTCGGCATTATCTATTTGTGATTCTTCAATGCTGGCAAAGATACAATCATGCTAGAGTAAAACTAATAGCATGCATTTCCAGCAATGTGACTTTTAGCCCTCAAAAGCTTTTTCCTTTGAAGGGTTCTAACAAAGGAAACTGATGTGCCTTTACAAAACTTTCTAAGACTATCTATGCAATATGAAACACCGCAATCAAATACAAGGATTAATGGCCTGAACAATATTGCAAGAGTTCAGTCAATACAAAAGAGTCTGTATTAGCAATAGCTTACAAATCATGTATTTATGAGCAAGCTGACCCAGACAGCTATTCAACATTCATTCCCAGATTCTGCTCTGGGACACGTTTAAGTTTAGATCACCATCTCCTTCAGTAGTTGAGAGAACCTCCTGACACAGTAGCCTAGATTGTTCCCATAGGTGGGCTGCAGAATTGATCAAACCTTTTGCTCCAGAAAATCTAAACATACAAATGAATCTTGACATAATAGAATTGTGCCTTAAATTTCAATGTCTATTTCCCAAAGCCTGTCAGGACAGCAGCCATCAAAACCAGCAGAGTTAGCCTGGCTATTTCTAGCACTGCTACAAGGCACTTCTTGACCTAGTCTAAGGCAATAGCTTGAAGAGACTCACTCAAGGCATTTTGACTAACCTTTTGTTCAAGGCTCCTCTCTAGAGACTGGATCCTCATTTGTTCTTTGCGGAGACTGGCTTGTAGTGCTGCAGTCTCTGATTTAGCTTTGCTTCGTACCTGGGCAATTTCCTCATTTGCTCTGAAATGGAAGCAAAATGGTGTTTACATCCCCTTCAGACAGCACAGCAAAACCGTTCATAGAATCACGCTAGGTTCTTGTACTTTGGATTAATCACCAAACTAAAAATGTTTTAAGCCAAGCTTCGGTGCTAATGAACCACATTCTGCAGTAACTGTGAAAACTGTATTTTTCACTCCCAGTACTTGGCTTCTCAACACGGTACTTACTGATGCAGCTTTTCTTCAGCATGTGCCTTTAGTGCCTGGTATCTTTGCTCCTCTTTTTTAATTCTAGCCAAGTATTCTTCAGCACATTTTTTCAGAGCTTCTTCATTCTGTGCCAAGAACAAGCAGCTTAGTTAGCTTATGTGATAGTAGATAGAAGAGTCTCTCCACTTTACAAAGGGGCTATTTGACTACACCAAAGTAGCAGTATTTGTTCATCAGAATAACAGGAACAACTGTTAAGCCCTACATACCTACATAGGGACTGAAGTTCCCCCTTTCAACTCTTAACATTTATTCACCCCATTTCCCTCCCAACATATGTTTATTTAGTAGCAAGCTTTACTAAAGGGGAAAGGTCATTGAAATTAAGGTCACTAATCAGTTTTGTGTGTTTTGTTTTGTTGTTTGTTTTGGTTTTTTGGGTTTTTTTAAATCAGCTTTGTCTTAGCTTGCAATTGGCCTAAGAATAGCTAGAAATTCAATTACTTCACAGAATCCATAGAAAGATTGAGGCTTTGGACCTTGACGTAAATTAATCCAACATTAAAAGCAAGAAAGTTACCTTGGTAGGCACAGGCACTAAGACACCTTATTTTATTAGCTATTATAGCAAGTTGGAACTGTTTGAAACAAGTGCTAAGATTCCCTACTAATTCCAGCTCTTGAATTTAGCAACTTTATTTCCAAGTGATGCTTCACCCCTGTGCTAAGGAAAGGGCTTCTGAATTTCATGTGGAGCAATGGAATGGACACAAGATGAAGGAAGTCTGACATGTGTTAGTAAAACAGAAATTTAAGTCTTAACACAGATGTTATGCCTGTTTCTCAAACCTAGACTGCCAGAAACTTTAACAGGCTAGTTCTAAGCTTGAGTAAATAGGGGACATTAAAGGATAACTGAAGGGAAAAAATCTGAAGGCACTTTATAAACACCAACTGAATCGATTTTATGCATTCCATGCAATAAGGAACCATAGCTTATGCTCCTCATTAGCTTCATTCCTCCAGTCTCCGAAAATGCTGCAGAATGAAGGCCTGACTTTAGCTTAAAAAACCCAACTTGGTAAAGAACACCAAATAAAGGATTATCATTTTGACTTGTAATAGCAGATCATCTTCAGCATCCATTCAACATGATGGAGGGGAAACAAGCTGTCCTTATGCAGCAGTTGCTACATGACAGTCTGTTTCTATGATTAACAGAAAAACGATATGCATGCAGGAAGAAACAGCTCATTCTTCTGTTTGAAGAAACTTTGGCTTCTAACAGAGAGATCATTATCATACTTTAAGCCAGCCACTAAATACAACAAACCAGTAATTTTTTAAATCTAAATAAACAACAACTTCACACCTCGTTTTACAGGTAATGTCTACACTAGCTAATTAATGGCTGCTCTAGAAATTCATCATTTCCTCTCCATTAAGTCTCATTTATCTTGGAAGGATATTATTTGCATTATAGCATCTTACTTTGCGGTAACCCTCTAGCACTTCTTTCTGTTTTTCAAATCGTTTGAAGAGTTCAGAGAAAGATTTCTCCATAGAGTTCAGATCTGAAATAACTTGTTGCTTCTCTTCCACCATCCTCTGCATTTCTTTCTTTGAAAATTCCTTCTGCTTCTGAGCATCCTCTAAAGAAAGTGGAGTTAACAGGGTTACACTCATGATATTATTGAATTAGCATAAAACTAGTTTATGCATTAGCATAAAAGTAGGTCCATAGTACAGACAGATAACGCTCACACCCTCAATTCTTCCTCTTAAGCAAAAAAAGGTTTCATAATGTAGGCTAGCCTCTGAAAGGACACCATATCTTTGCTTTTAAGGAAGCAGTCATACTATCTTTATTTGCTACATACTACCTCACACCAACCCTAAGGCCATTAAAGACCAATTATAAGGTGCTTGCCCAAAGCATTCTTTTTCCTGCAATGTAGTCAAAATACTACACCTGACTTTACCATAACAGGAGCCTCAAACGTTGTGATAGAAGCAAGGAATCAAACAATATTTGTTTTCATTAAATGTACACAATAGCTGGAAGATCTGGAGGAGACTGGGGTAACAAGCCAAACTAGCATAGCAAACTCTTTCAGGACAAGTTTTTGTTAGCACACCTGAGCTATGTTTCCCATAGGCTTAAAGAAGCACAAAAAAGCTGACATAATGTTTAGTCTCCTTGAAGGACTAAGTTTAAGCACGGTACAGATTTGGATATTCAGCTTTGAACTAGGAGAATGCACCTATACAACAAGAGTTTCATTTAATGTCTTCCTAGCTTTGAAGCCACAAACTTGACTGAAGCAAAGGCCAAGTCTGTTCAGCAAGAACTCCTATCGACATGTTATCACTTAAATGAGGCCCTCACTCACCCTGGAAGCACTTGAAATATTAATGCCATCAGAAGTGAAAAAGTACTAACTTCAGTTAGTAACCTTAGGCTAAGCATGCCCCACCCCTCACAAGCCATTCAAAGTGTAAATATGGAACTTACCCATCATTTGTGTTATTGTACCTTCAAACTCAGCAACTATTTTTCTGAAAAACAATGTTGAACATAGTTAGAAAAAGCAGCTGAAGTAAATAAGCAGATAAAAATCAAGAGAGATTCATACCCCATTTCCTTGTATTCCATATGAAGCTTATCATACTTCTTTTTCCATTCCTGTGTCTCCAACTGTTTCTCTTGAACCTTTGAGGAAAAAAGTAGACCTTTATTTCTTGCACAGGAAGAGATACAACATTTGATACTCAGAACAGTCTAAAGGGCACCTTAGGCAATACGTACAACTTGATATGGAGAAAAATAAGTTCTAACTGCTTAACCGATTAAAAATTAAGTGTTTCATTACAAAGTTGAGTCAAATAAGATATAGATTGATATGTAGATTCCGCATACATGATTCCCACTCTATGTTACCAGTATCCCTCAAACGGCAAGATCAGAGCCCAACTCAGCCAACCTCTTGGCTACTCTTACTCATCCTATATGTAGATTGTTGTTCCTTGGCCAGTAATGTTCTCTCAAGGAGTAATATTCTCTCAAGTGACATATATTTCCCTTTTATTTAAAAGGCAGACAAAATAAGCCACACAAATCCACTAATCTTAACAGAGGAAAAAGCAAATACCAGAAGGCTATTCCAGTCAAGATCAAATTGTTATTGGGAGTCATTTGTACTCAACACTCAACACAATCCTCCCCCTGCCACGTTTCCAAATTTAAAGACACCTCAGTTCATTTAAGAATAGCCATACGTATTTCACATCAGTTGAATTAAAGCAGAACTCACAGTCACAGTATTAAGCATTATAAGCACTCTTTGCTAAATGCTTTGTGCAAGCTCTATGAACTTTATTTTGTCCTGGTGTTTTATTAAGAACTAACACTAACAGCTGAGTGCAGTGTGGAAGGCCTTCAATGACAGAGGCCTCATATACATAAAACAGCCTGGAATTTTAAACAAGAGAAAGTGCTAGCACATGATTACTGCCGATTTCCCCTCAAAGTTGCGTGATATACTGTACTACAGTGATTTTTGGTATTTGTTTTAGAATAAAATAATTTTAAATATATTGTAATGTTTCAGATGACAAGAGCGGAGCAACAAGTGAAAAAGGAATGTACCAAAATATAAAGAGGAAGAATTAATAATAGTTAGGCTAGAAAAAAATGTTACAAAACCAAAAATGTGTGAAGATGGAAACTGGTTAGAAACTTTCATTTGCAAACTCAGAAATGGTTCAGCAGACCCAAAAAAGCATGCTTTCACAAAGTGTTGTATTTGCCCAGAAAGAAAATTTTTTTTTCCTTTCTTCTTACTCTTGAGTTGTTTCACCAAAAAAAGTTATCTTTAAATTTCATCTGTCTTCCTTTCAAGTTAAACAAAAATGCTTGGAATTACTACATTAAGTGACACACAGCTGGAGTTATCCAGTCACACCTGTCTTGCTACAACTATGTTTGCATGTTTAAAATAGTTCTTTGAAATGAGAGATTAGAGCACCAATTTTAAGATATTACAAGCTTTACCCCCTGTTATTATATAAATTTTTCATTTTAGATCAATGCACTAGGAGCTGTCCCCTGTCAAAGCTGCACTTGTTTTCCTGTACTAGACAATATGATGCATGAAAGGTGTCCTCCTAAATGACAGAAAGCAAAAGTTACTCCTAGAAAAGCTAGTATCTTTGTACTCTAAAGGGAAAGAATAACTTAAGCAGCAAATAATCACAGGTCATCTTCGTTTGGTGTCCTTAGTCTGCAGTATAGCTAGTCCGGAATTTTGAATGCTCCATTTTCTTCTGAAGTTAATTTTGAAGTGACAAGACTAGCTTTAAGGACATTTATGCTTAAGTACTCCTATTACATTATTTAGTATTTGTAATGATACTTAACCCAGAAGCCATGACTCAAGTACTCAGATTTTTTTTGAATGGATACATAACTCTTCTTGCATCATTAAGATGGGAATTCAAAAGCAGTTTCTGTAGTGACATAGTTACAGAATATACTTGAAATCCCACCGACTACTTCTTCCCTCCTCCACTAGTGTTCTTCCCCCCCAGAGTGAGCTCCAGATCTCACTTGTTTTATTAGCTGAACATACTGTCGTTCCTCCCCATCCCACAGGAAAATTATCACTGCACTGAACTGACATTACAGTTTTATCTTGTTTTAAGGAAATAATTGTATCAGAAGACGCTGCTCTGTCCCATTGGCAAGAACAGGTACTTCCTGCTTAGTTTAATAAAGAGTATTCACATCACTGATATTAAGCCTAATCATTCTATCTGATTTTATCTGATTCTATCGGCTTTTTAGTACTGACCAGTTTTAAGGCAGAACCTGACTAATAGTGAAGTTTACCATATTTCCTCAGATACTAGCTCTGAAGAGTTCTATACCTACTGCTCCTATCAAGTGCACAGCAAGCTTTTCAGAATGAGATGCTTATGTCCAGTACAATGGAAAGAATTACCAAGTATTGAGATTCATACCAGACAATCTAAACAAAAGGGACTTTCAAGGCTATGCAAAGTTCTGCTTTGGAAGGGTCACCATACCTCTCTCTCAACCAGTTCAACAGCTGCGTCCATGTCTTTTTGGCTATATTTTAGCACATCTATAATAGCATCCACTGCAGTGTTTGAGGAAGCAGCAAAAGGGAGTGGAGGAACATCACTAGTCAGGGAGTCTGGAATTAGGGGACCTGTGTCCTGTGAGAAAAAAGTAGAGTTTCAACAGATTCCTATTTTCATGCCATTGATTAGCTGTATGCAGATTATTCAATGCTTAGTCAACATTTTACTTAAACACCCAAAACAACTCCATGACTTTGTTACCTACAAAGAGAGTAAGTTATGGTATCTTTTAAAACTAGGTAGTTATCTTTATGGTGTAACAGAAGCTACTCTACACCAATTATAGCTATCAGAAACACAGCAGATGACACCACGCTGCTCCCCATCAGTAAAAAAGGCACCATTTCAGGATGAACTGCTGTGTGCAGATCTGTTCATAAAAGGCTGTTCAGACTATAAACCTTAGACTGTAGAGCATCAAGTTTAATCAAAGTAGCGCTTTTCATCCCAGCAATGCGATTAAAGTAAAAGCTTGTCATATTTTTGTGGCTTCAGCTGCATGAAAAAGATTACTTGATTAAAGCATTCTTAAAAAAGTTCAAATTCTCCTAGACTATGTGCAATGCCACCAGTTTCCACAAAAAAGATTTTTAGTACTTAAAAAAATTAAGTCCATCAAAAAATTCAACTTTGGTATAAGTGAGTATCCAACCTGGTTCTTAAGATAACAGTTTAAATAAGCATTACATATTCTGTGATCCTTAGAATATCTGCACAAGTCTTAAGTCCAGAACCTAGCCCATCCCTTTCCCAAAATACCAACATGAAACCTGACACCCTTCCGGACACCCTTACAGAAGTTGTAAATGTTCCCAGAAGATCTAGTCCTTTTGGTTTTTCTTCATTTTGAAGACTCACTGCAGGCTTTTCAGCTTCCTCAAGCAATTTACTTAAATCGGCAACAGGGCTAAAAATGAACAAACATACACCATTATATTCAAGCACTGCCTTTCTTTGTAAAGCTATTACCACAACCTAGACTAAGTCAATACCTACCCATGCTGAAGTGGAGGCTTCATGATATTCATATCTGTTTCGATAGTACCAGAAATTGGTTTTTTTGGACTGTCTCTCAATAGAGGGTCAAACTTCAAATACAGCGACTGTTTCCTCAAGGCAGACTCTTTGAACTGAAGGGAAAGAGGCATAAACTGGTAGATATGCTATGAAGCAGCATAACACACATTCCACATACACACATAAATAATCCTCTGGAGAGAGGGTGAGCCTATTCTTCAGTGGCCAAAGCATTGTTCTCAGGAGAAAAATTATGTAAGAGAACTCAGTGCCCACACACTTAAGTCCTTATGTAATATGAAGCAAACTCAATCTGCTCACAGACAGAACCAAAGGGGCAAACATTTATGAACTATTCAAAACCAGCAGAAGACACTAACATGGAAAGTTAGTATTGTAAGCTGAATGAGCAGTGCATGTCATTCTCTGTCTTCGGTCATACAACAATAAGGACAAACACAGCATGATCAGAAAAACTTCAATTCCATATATTCACTGTATATTCAGAGCCACTCCTACTCTGGACCAAAGTAAGAGAAAGAATAACTAAGCTGAACTGATTACAACATGACATGCCCAATTTAGAGACAGATTTCCTGAAACTGCCCATAAAATTCAAGAGCTTAGAAAAAAAATATTTTCAAAACAATGATCCTGCACTTTCAAAGCATTATGTTCTTGCAGTTTTGGCAAACAGAGAGGTGAAACATCATCTATCTCTGTTTCACCGCTATTGAAGGAAAATAGCACCCTTAGCAAACTGAAAGCAAAAGATCTCTGATCCTTAGCAGAATTTCTTAAAACTACATCTCCTTCTACCACCACCCCCTGCCCAGCCTTGCTGGCACATTCTTTTGGAATAGAACCTATATTTCTGCGGGCAAGTTCAAAGTCAAGTTATTTCATTAAAACAGTTATTTCATTAAAACATTTAAGGCTTGACAGTTTTGTTTTCCCTTCCTCTCCCCTCTGCCAGGGAGGCAAACAAAACATCTCAATGTCATACTTACTGATGAAGTCCCAAACTGTTCCAGATAGTCTATTTCTATGCCCATTCCTAGAACTGGAAAAGGACATTACATAATGAAGATGCAATATTGTCATATTGTCTTACAGTGACACACCCACAGACAGAAAAAAATAGGTATGTGTATAAAGCAAATAAATCCCTGCTCTCATCTCATGATAGGTTTTTCATTTGCAAAAAATACTGTATTTGGACCTAAAAAAAAAAAATCAGGCAAAGATTTTTAAGCTAAGTGAACTTACAGCTTCCATTTGTCCCCAAATACCTGTAAGAATATGCAGAATTTAACACATAGTTGAAGAACTTCTGTTGTTCTATGGTTAAAGTGGCAAGCACACTCAGATATTCTACTCCTTTATATAATGCTTCGTAAAAGAGTAGGATCAGCGATCTCACCGTTAAAATTAGCACACAGCTCAGATTTGAACAATGAAGTTATAGCCATTTCTCAATATACTGATTCCACTCAATTATTAAGATAAGTAATAGACTGCACTGCAGTCAAATTACTTGCTCATCCTTCCACACCATGCTCCTACAAGGAATAACCCCTCCAGGTGGATAAGTCACAGCTATGTAGTAAGCTTTCAAGACAGGCATGCAAGTGCAGAAAGACCATCCACACTGCAATATGAAATCAGTATTCAAGCAGTGCTAAGGCCTGCAGTAATCTAGAAGATTCACAAATACAGGCAGTTGCATAGCTCTAGTGCTCTCAATTTCACAAGTCCTTAATACCAGAAGTGATTTTAAAGGAGCATTTTTTCAGCACAGTAAGCTGCCACTGAAACTAAAAGAAAGATTGTTTCTGTACCAGCCTAAATTTCACCCTTCCAGGCAGCTGAATGCTAATAGCCAGCTTTTTGAATTTAGCTTAATCCAGAGAAAGTTAGAAATATGCTTAGGTACATTTCCCAACCCTGCTAGTCATTGTAGGTTTTACAGTGCTTTCAGAAGAGCGAGATGAGAGACAAAACTAGAATCAATGCCAAAACTGAAGTAGAGAAGTACATACACAGAAGTTATTGTAACACTATCTTTTCAGTCTGTTCTAAAGAAATGCCCTTACCTTCTGATGATGGTCTGAAGAGCTCTTCAGGTTCAGTGTTAGCTGTCTGCTCATCTGCTGTTATTTCAGTTCTGTGGGAACTAGGTTTAATTTCTTCTGCAGACATTGACTTTCTTCCACTGTCAGCAGAAACCAAATTATCTTGAGGGGGGACATTAGCTGGAGACATTTTAGATGGGCTCATTTGCTTCTCCTGATGAGAAAAACACAATCCTTTTTACTGTTAAAATAATGATTTAAATGCAATGAAAATCACAATAATGATCAAATTGGTTTTTCATAAACTAGCTGGGCAGCCAGCATAATAAACCAAGAGTAAACAGGCGTAGAAACTAAACTACCAACACTGAGTACAGCTCATATTATACAGGAGTCACTTTTTTAGAGTCCACACCCTTATGTTTGTCCTTATATGTGACTGCCTGATCAAAAAAAGATACTAAATACCAAGTTAACAATTTGGCTGTCTCTGATGTTACCTTCAAAAGACAAGTCTGCACAGTCGATATTCATTCTAGAGCTGCTAAAGATGCATAAAAACACTAATACTTAGACAAAAATATCAAATGCGGGTTTGACAAGGTTAAGTCAAAGAACTCTGTTTCATGGAACACTTTGTAAAAACTGACTATCTTTCCTATACTTTACCATGACTATCTCTCCTGGAAGTTCAGCTTCTGCTTGAACTCCTGGCTTGTCTTCTTGAGTTCTTGGCTTGTCTTCTACCACACTCTGCTTGCTGATTTCCATAAAGAAAAAAAAAAATCAAAATCCAAGTCACACAGACAGTTCTGAATTCTATATTACCAGATATACCGAAGCATTGAACAAAGTAAGCTTCTTTGAGAGTTTCTACCGCCACAGTACAGGAAGCTTTATAGAGGGTGGGGATGTAAATTCACTGTCTTGCCTGGTGACAACTTAAATGACAGAAAGCTCTCCCTCCATCAGAAGCAGTGTTATATGGGAAGCAGAAAGTCACAACAGTATCACTTATTCCTATTCACTTAACACTGTTCTCTTACTTCCATTTGTTAAGCTCATTTTTTTTTTAATTAAAGATAGGCTTTTTGTTTAATTAAGAACAGAATTACAAGCAGCCTGCTACTCTTCCCAAAGTAATGCAGTGATTATTGGTGTAAAGCACAAAACTTCTCTAATGAAGTCCAATACTTTAGTTACTGCTAACAGGACAAACTTAACTTTTCATCTTGGTAAACAGTAGCTGATCACATTACACAGGGAGCAAGAGAGCAAACATTTCTGTCAAATGAACAGCTTGTGCCAGTCTAGTTCTGGTAAGCACCTGGCTACCTATATGCTGACATTTTAATAGTTAGACTTTCTAGGAAAGGCAACACAAAATCTCAGATTCTCAAATAAAAAGCTTTATGTGGTGCCAAAAAAAAATGCAACTTCAGTGACAGGCCTTTTTATTGGAGAGAGCCTTCAGATACCAAGCACACACAAGGAAGAAACAGCACCTCAAGAGTTCAGCCAACACACTAAGCAGGTAACAGAATTGCCTAGTCCCCTCACACGCTGCATGATGTGCAACACTGCCGCCCACTTACCTGTTTTTTTGAAAGACAGCAGCAGTCAGCTGATTCTCCACATTTTACTCTAATCTTGGAGGAGTGGGGAAAGCGACACTTGACCAAGGTACTAATGTAATGCTCTTCACATATAAGCCTGTTGCCTCTCACTCCTCCAGATTTAAGAACACCTTTTGCCCAGAGCTAGTCACCTCCGCATGGTTTCCCCAATGAGATCTTTGCTGTTGCAACATACTGTTTTAAAGGCTACAAAGTGCAATTGACACAGCCAACCTCAGAGGGAGGAAACGGAGGAGGTAGGAACGAACTAGTTAAAGATACCCTCTAACTATCTTTCCCTCACATGAGTTCAAGGTGTTTCTACATTCAGCTACAGATTTACTTACGGATTTTGGGGTTCTCTTTTCTCAAGAGTTTCACAGGTACTTGGTCTGTTGTGCTGCTCCACTGAAAGAGGCTCCCTTCTTGATGAAGTACTATCCTGCTCCTCTTGCAGGTGAACTTTCTGAAGGCTAGGTTTAGAACACTTGAGGGAGCTGGAAATTTTAGAGCCTCCTCCAAATGGATTAAAGTTTGGATCATCAAGTTTGTCCCAGTCAAACTTATAAGATGCTTTGGGAACAGGAATTTCATCTTCCACATTACTTTTATTTTGCACTTCAATATTCTCTGTTTTTGTTTTGGTAACAGGAATTTTTTTGGAAGGTGGCTTAATTCCAGGTCTTTTACCTAGTTTCTTAGGAGGTGGCTTTCTAGCCATGGTATTATCAAAGTCAAACTCCAGTTTTACCGGTCCAGCCTTGGTGACACCAGGCTTTTCTGCAGGTACCCCTTTGGAGATGGCCAGCTCTTCTGCAGGCTTCAACTCTTCTGCAGAGGCTTTTTCTGCTACTGAATCGTTCTGCAGCTTCGATTCCCCAGTTTTAAAAGAATTAGTTACATCAGAACTACTGGGACCTAAGTTGCCAGATAACTGTACAGGTGGTGCAGGTGCTTCTGCTAATCCCACTGAATTATCAATTTGGGTCACATCTGTGGAAGCAGACTTCACATCCTGCACAGAGTCTCTGATTGCTTGCTTAGGGGACATCTTGGATTTTTTAGGCTCCAACTCTCTCAATACAGGTTCTTTTCCACAGAAAAGAGTCTTCTCCTCTTCACTTGAGCGCTCTGTACTTGCTGTGGCTGAAGCAAAAGGAGCTGTATCATCCAGCAGAAGAGAATCATTACTTTTTTCAGAAGTTTTCTCAGGGCTGCTAGATACTCTGACAGGAGCCTTTTGCAGATTTCCAGGAGAATGCTGCAACTGCACTGAACTTTGAAAAGGATTGATGTCATTTAAGTTATCAAAATCAAGATTGTAGGAACCTCGACTTTTCACTGGCATCTCATCATCTGGGTAAGGAGTTGTGCTGGCCTTCTCTGGCATTTGTGTATTTATCACTGTATTGTTTGCTTCAGCATCAGTCTCTTGTTGACGTGTGCTGCATTTAAAAAAAAGAGATCACACATGCTATGGCTTTTTTTAGACATCATTTGAAATCATCTTTAGAAAGATATTTGCACAAGTAGCTTTGCATGCTCAGAGTAATCTGATTTGACATAAGGCAGCTGACAGCGAAAGAATATCATTAACAGCAAGAATTCAGTTGCCAGCTAAACAGTCAGAAGTTATGAGCTGTAGTACATACGAACTATAAGGAGATCAATCCTTGAAGCTAGTCAGTATTCTTAAGCTATCTGTTCTACACAGCTACGTTACCTTACACCAGTCATCACCGGAGACTGCTCTACTCACTACAGCATATGGAGATTTCCATTTCACTAGATAGTGAAATATACATTGTTTAGGAGGAGTTATTAATAGTAAGCAGCTCAAACACAGGCACGACTAGTAGTACATCTTCATGTGGATTCATCTATGAGTCATGACAGACTCACAAGTCTAGGACCAAACTGAGCTTGGTTCTCCCATTCTAGTCATTACTTTGTCTAGTCATTCTGGCAGTTATTTTTCCCCTGAAAGTATGCACCAGCATTTCGTCTATGAGGGCCCACATACCAAAACAGAACCTGGACTTCAGGTACAATAAACTCTGTACAACAGCAGATCTGAAGAGCGAAGTAGTAAAAAAGAAAGTACTTCTCCAGTAAAAGAAAGATAAGATTCTATAGCAAAAGAAACAGGTTAAAGAGAGTTTGTGTACTCACTATTGCTAAGTATTCTACAAGTTATCGCCCTCCACTTTATTTCCCCAAGCTCTACTCAACTTTTGAGGCTTAGCCTCAGACTACAGAGAGTTAAGCCATTACTTCCTGAAACAGGATTTCCTCCCATTGTTTTGTCCCTTCGTAAAGTTATTATTTCTATGTGCCATCCATATCTGCTGTAGAACAGAACACGATTAAAAGCCACTCACTAAAAACACCACTTTGATAAACCCGAAAGCAAAGGCGGGAGATAAGAGTTCAGGAAGTCCTTCTCACCCGGTTTGAGTGCCTCTTCCCTGCAACAGTTCAGCCCCAGGCTTGTTCAACTACTCAGGCCCCTCCCATTCTCCTTCAGTGCTTAACCTAATAAATGCCAGTCGAGAGGGAGACACCTGCTTGAAACTTAATTCCTTGAGACTAGTCAAAAGTGACACCCTTCAGCAACACCCAGTCCTTTAGCTTATTTGCTACAAACAAATGCTTACATTTTAAAAGTAGAAAGGACATGTGCAGTAGAAGCTGTATCTTGACACGTACTTATGCCCTAACGAAAACCAATTCAGTGCTAGCTCTTTTAACTCAATTGAACCTTGTATGTACTAAATCTTCATTTATTTGTGTGAGCAGTAAGTTTGGGGCATAAATACAATTAAGCCTTTTAATTGCAGTGGCTATCTCAGAAGTACTTTTCTAGAGTATACATGCAAGTTAAGAGTTGAAGAAAATCTATACACTTGAAGAACATTTAAGTGTTCCCATCTTCTTCCCTTCTACCCTTCCCAAAAACAAGAATAGGGGTCAAATGAAAGTATTGGGTAGTTAAAAACAAGCAAAAGGACGTATTTTCTTGCAGAAGACAAAGCTAAGATTGAGACTTCTTGCCACTGGGAATTATAGATGTCATATTTACACAAGTTTAAAAAGGGGCTAAAAAAGTCAGTAACTAAAATATGCATTGAGGCCTATTAAATAACATTGTCATAACATTATTATACCATTATAACAATATTTCTAGTAAAGCAGAGTTGCAAAACCTCTAACTGGAACACTGTAGACTTTTATGCCCTTCTCTACACAGCTACCATAAACCACTGAGACCCAAGCCGCTAGACTGTAAAGGCGCACAAACTTGTTCATGCTTGGGATTGATGTTATATTCACTTTGTGTTGCTAAATATTCTTTAATCTTAATACTCATTGACTCAAGGTGTCAATTCAAGCTAACCCTTCAGAAGATGCATCTTAAGGAGAAAAATCTTAAGAGATAAAACTGTACTTAACATACAAGAGAAGAAATTAAGGCTTAGCTTTAAGGATTAGCTTCAGAATAGCTATAGTCTCACATGAAAACCTTATTATAGGAAGCGGTTTTGTACGTTTTGCCTAACATCTCTTTTCTCTTAAACTATTTATCCATATCATAAGTCACCTCTATGAAATCAGTTACTGAGTAGGCAAAAATAGAGTTCAGTATTCAACATTACAACCAAGATAACTGTCATTACTTTTAAGAAAATTTTATCTTTGAAAAAGAGTTCATACAAAGTCAGCATTAATTTTGGTCCTTTTGTGCAGTTTACATCTTGTTATAAAATACAAAATTACATTTTAACCATACAGGTTTATAATGGGGAAAAATTAACTTGAGTATGTCCCACATTGCTAATACTACTAGCAGTGAACATGTTACTTACTCAACATTGACAGGTGCAGATAAAAGATCATCCACCAAGGCCTCACTGCAATCATCAAGCGTGAATGTAGTATCAAGTTTGTCCGACATAGTCGGACTTAAGATTTTTCGAGTCTGAGGATCTCTTAGAGGAGTTTGAAAGGTTACCTTTAAGAAAGGGGCAGGGGGAAGAAAAAGGAAGAACATAAACACCACAATATTTTCAAGCTCCAAATAGCATATGCATTCAGTAGCAGACATCATAGAAGGCAAAAGAATATAATCAATACAAAAGCAAAAGTTTACCTTCATAGCTTTTGCCACGCTTTTTGGTGGCAAGTTTTCTTTCTGGGACAGGCGTAGAATAGAAGGTCTCCCTGTAGGTTCCGGTAGTGCGAAGAAAAAGCCACAGTCTTCCGCTGTTAGATCATCATTGATGTTTCCTCCGTTTTCTCCATTTTCTGCATTTAAAATCTGCAGACTCATTCTAGAACATCAACACATACAACATCGCAGCATGAATGAGAGGGTGTGGTCAGCCAGATGCACTTTCAGATAATCAAAGAAGTTGGAAGCCTGGCACTGGCTAGCAAAGATTAACAGCTTCAAAAGAAGTTTTAAAAGTATTGAAAATCTTCATATGAAAAGTTATATCTCAGAAGACTCTGAAAACATCTAAATGCAGCACTGCACAGCCCCTCTGCTTTTGTTAGGGGTCTAGTAAGTTAATTGTTGATATTACACTTTCCACAGTTAATGTTATAACCTTACTAATTAAGACACCTATCCTTTAAGGCGAGTCTGTCATTTGCAAGTTTCTTCGTTCCCAACCCCTTAAAGTCAGTAGTGAGGTATAGTCACATCTCTTGTAATAGGGCATCTACCCAAGCAAAATTACAGCTTTTGCAAGGGGCTGATGACAATAATTCCTCCATTTTATTCACATGGTTTATTACTACATTGTACATCAGCAAGCAGCAAAAAACAAATTCAGTTAGTTAGGGTGTGTTTAGGATCAGAGTCCTGAATAAAAGTATTTAGCTTTTTCCTGCACTGTCTGAGCACGTGCTGCTTTTGTAAGACACATGGTACTCAAGAATCCTTTGCAGCATAGTCATTATTGGTATGGAAATCTGAAAAAATATAATTAAAAAGGTATTTCTTAAATATTGTTCTTACATTGGACATAGACAAGCTTTAGTAGACCATATAGGCTGATCTAATCTTATAGTGGATTTCAAGTGTGAAGGACTTTAAGCTCAAGCTTGCATCACATCTAGGATTAAGGATGAAAACAAGTTAGAAATGGAGAAGGAACACATTTCAAGTATCCCAGACAAGCCACCATGTTATAGGTACTTGAACTCTGTCTACCTTTTATTCCCATTGGAGTCTCCACTGTTCTTACAGGATTAAGATTTAATACTCAGTGATGCTACTGCTGTTTCTTTAAAAGAGAAACAGACAAAAAACAAAAAAGACCAGAGTACAGAAGGCATGTTAAGCAAGATCTAGGCATAACCACTGTCCACGAAGATGACCCCTGAGAAGCACAGTTAGTTATCGTTCAAACCACTAACAAAGCTATTTCTTTCATAAGAACTGATGTGTTATCTTGTACCACCTATGCAAGATAATCAGTATCATCAAGTGGAGGAGATGTTGGCTTTCTGTAATGGATAATCATTCCAGATCTCAAATGCTTGATTTGACCAAACAGCCAATCCTTAGCTTACTTCTCCATCCCCCATCATGCAGTCAAGATTAATCCAGAAAAATCAGCTGAAGACAACTCCAAATCATTGTCTTCATTGTCATAAGAGGTAACAAGAACACTCCCACTGAAAATTTTAAGTCATGTTTTCAATCTCATTGCCTTTATATATTCAAATTTCTGTATTTAAGTCTCTGCACACATTTCATCTCTCCACTGAGCTCAGCTGCTTTGTCTGCAAGCCCGACAACAGCACTTTTAATCAGCAATGGAATGCAAACAATGGCTACAGAAGCAATGGCAAGCAAAGCACGGCTGTATTAGCTATTTTTTCATTCCTTCTTTATTCTTCATCATATTCATACTTTAGCTTAAGTTATTTTATACATGAAGTATTTTTACATAAAAAAACTTGTAGAACTTGAAGCGAACATCACTGCTTTCCTTCATTCCAAACTAAAACTGAGTCAACAGATCAAGTGGATCTTTACATACTATAGTCATTTAGCATAATTACTTTAGAAATGAAGCCTAGGACATGAAAAAGTTGGCAACACCTTCTAAAGCAAGCTCCATAAGCATGGGAGGTTTGTTTGGAGACTTCCTCAGGTTTTTCATGGAGCTACTTGTGCACCATTGCTAAACCAGATTCAGATCATTACAATATCCAATAAATTGACATCATATACATACACACACCACATTTGCCCAGCATTTTAGACATTAAATTTAAAAATCAAACTCCCTTCTAGGATTAAATGATTTAAAGTAGTTCAGCATTTACTTAAAATATTTGCAGCCATGATTTGATCTAAATTCTATTTCACAAGTTCATTAGCTAGTAGTGTGATAAAGTGAAAGGGGAATGGAGGCTTTATTAAAAACATCTTTTTGTTTAAAGTAGTCATTGTCCAATGCCTGCGAGTATTGTGAAAGGCAGCAAGTTTTCCCGCTATGGCCCATCAAATCTCACAAAAATGAAACTGCTCCACATTTTAGAAGACTATTTATCCAAGCAGTCTGTCATTCTGTATTTGAGAATGAACATAAATTCAATTACATCAATAATAAAACCTCAGGTACCTATCATTTGTAAATTGAGGGCTTCATGGCAATTACCTATTGTTTAATAATCACAAGGGCACAACGTCCAAAACACCAGTGTGATCTCAAATACCTAAAAAGCCACTGAACATGCAGGGCAAAGATGGAATTTTTCTACTGAATTATCTTTCTGAACTCCTCCAGTGTTAAGCTGCAGAGCATTTGCTCACCAAGTAACTTACTAGGTGCTGTGAATATTTCCATACAAACTGACACAGAGCTGACTGCTATGTATTTTTTTAGTGCCAACACCTTAATTCAGAACAAATAAACACTATTCTGGCTAACCTACCCCTTCATAATCACAACCTTCCCCTGACTACAGAAGTCACCCAGCTCTCAACAGACCGTTTGAGGAAGGGGAATGGGCAGCAGTTTTAGTAGAAATCAAGCTTGGGAGGCAGCAGATGTGGAGCCCCGGCCCAGCCGGCCTCGTTAACGCCCGGAGCAGGCACTCGGGGCCCGCAGCTTGTTGCAGGGGAACAAAAGATGGCCTTGGCCTTCGGCGGCTGGGTCAGAGGCAGCTGCTGGGGGCGGGAGCCGGCGATGTGGGGCTCCTCCGGGCCGGGCATGGGAGAGGAGGAGCAGTAAGGCCGGGGAAGGCTTTACAGGCTTTCCAGGAAAGCACCGTCCCTGCCCATCATCGCACCTAGCCATGCTTTAAGTAAAAAAAAAAAAACCCCACACCAAAACCCCAAGCCCTCCCCCAGCCCCCCAATTCACCGGGGTGCCCCCAACACTCCTGAGTCACCCTATGCCACGACAGCCCCACATCACCCACCTCGAAACTCAGCGGGGTGCCCTCAGCAACCCCCAGCCATCTGAGCTGCCAGAGCCTCCCTCAGCCCCATACAGCCCCCAGAGCCACCCACATATCCTCGCCCCCCCACACTCAGAGGCGACCCGACGTCCCCCTCTGACCCCTATCACCCTCAAAACGCATAGAGAAGCTCCCAAGATCCTCCTGAGCCCCACCTCACCCCTAAACTCATGGGGGAGCCCCTGACCTCCACTCCCCTCACCCCCGACCCTCCTCCCCATCACCCCCAAGCTCTCAGCTCCGCTTCATCCCCAAACTCACGGAGGATCCACTCAGATCTCTTAGTCCCAAGCTCACAAAAGCGCCCCTGAGACCCCTCGACAGGGGCTACCTCAGCCCCACATCCCCAAGCCTGTCGTCGTCCCCCAGCCCCACACCACTCCCAAGCTCACAGAGGGGGTCCCCGAGCCTGTGTTCCCCCCCTCCCAGCCCCACACCACCCCCAAACTCACAGAAGGGGTCCCCGAGCCCCCCCCCCCGGCCCTCCCTCACCCAAACTCAGCGGGGCAGCCCGCAGCTCCGTAGACGATCGGAGCTGTCCCCTCCCCAGCACCCCAAAGGACCCCTACCTGCCGGCGGGGCCCGGGTGCGAGCCCACAAGGCGCTCGGCTGAGGCAATGCTCGGGACCCAGCAGGCGCAAACGCCCCGCCGCTACAGCCACCGCCGGGCAGCGCCCCCTCCACCGCCGCCACAGGATTTCAAATTTCAACGGCAGCCCCGGTCCGCGAATGAGGAAGCAGCATTCGGAACCCGTCCGCCAATCAGAAAAGCGGTCTGCAGAGGGGCGGGGACAGCCGCGACCCTTGGCCGATGAGCCCCGCGGGAGTGCGCTCCTGCGCGAGGCATGTTGGGAAGTGTAGTGCGCGTGGGTTCGCCATGGCGTCGCGCTGCCGTGAACAACGGTTGAATGCTTCAGCCCGGGGGCGGCCGGCAGCGAAGTCCTGCTTCGGACACACGCTCGGGGAAGCGCATACCGGCTCTGGGGGTAAAACTGCGTGTTTGGTGTTCTTCGGGAAGAACCATGTGAAGTACCTGTGGTATTGCCAGCAGCGCGAGGTCAGGCCCCACAGGACTTAATTGTCTCTGCGGGCAGAGACTTGTGTCTGCAAATCCTGAGGTAAATAATTCCACCTTTTGGTATGAAATTTTAGAAGAGCAAATTCTCAATACCTAAAACCCTTTTGCCATGGAAGGAGTGAAGTAAGAGAGCAAGGGACAAAGCGCTGAAGTCCCATATGGATTTTTACAGACCCTACTGTACCTCCTGGATGTCAGCCTCTCCCTCACCTTGCTTTGCGGCCAGGGGAAGGCCAGGCAGGTACTTGCCCATTCTCACTGTTCAGTGCTACACACACACACACACTGATTTCCATGCAAAGCAAAATTGGGCCAGAATTTGAGTTGTAGACTCCAATATTATTCTTGTAGGTGCCTGCTATGGAGGAATTAGGTCTGAGGCCTATGCTGGGCTGGGCTTTGTAAAAGAGGTCAGTATAAGTAAATCTGGCATGTCCCGTGAGACTCGGTCCTGTGGTGAGTTCATGAAATACTGTTGATACCATCAGGACTCTTTGAAGGAAATGAAAGTTGCTGATACCCAAATTAAGGCACGATCAGCTCAGAAGCTGGAAAGCTTTTGGAAGAAGAAGGTCCACATTTAAATTTTAGTTCCATTCAGAGGTCTGAATGAAGGGTTAAATCACTGACGGTCCCTGGCTGAGACCCTGCTGCGATACATAAAAGCTTTACTTGCATAGTTTTAATTATTTGCTGAGCAGAGTTGATAATAGGATGTTTCAAGACGTGTAACTCCCTTCCTGGCAAGATCAAATGGGCCTTGAGGTAGCTCGTTATGCCTCCTGAGTATATCATTGATAACAGGGACTCGAGACGTTTCTGTCAAGATAAGTGCTAAAGAACTAGTTCAAACTGACCCTTTTGTAACATTCTGAGGCCAAAGGATGGATGAGCCAATTCCATGACCATGTATGGACAATGGAAACCCGAAGTTCAACTAGCGGACAGTGTGAGGAAGACTATGAACGACCACCGGAGGGTGAAAAGACCCTAACCCTAATTTTACTGCGCATGCTTGGACTATGCAAATGAATTCCGGGAACTCATCCACATAAGACCGCCCTTTTTAGAATTCTGATGAATATGTATGATTTTTCTGTATATGAACTGAGGTGCTTTGCTAACCTGTTGGAGCACTCGTGGTGGACGAATCCCCAGTGCTGCCCAGCGCTGTATTAAAGAATGCCTGCTTAATAACAAACTAGTTGTTATTGAGTCATTCATCTCGGAAAACCATTCCGATCGCGGGCTCGGTACCGACTTCGTTGTTTCAGGTCCATGTTGACAAATACATCCACATGAACTTCCATCATCTTCAGGACTTTTGCACAGCTGTCCTGTGTGGCTGTTAGAGTGTTTTGCCTCTGTTCCCCCCTCACAACATAAACCCATCAGTCCCCTGTAGCCCCAAGTACATCCACAACCTCTCAGTTACTCTGCTTCAACAATCTTCTGAATAAAACCACAGAACGAAGACTTGCTGCTTCACAACCTGATTTTTATTATTGAACTTCATAGTCCATTCTGCAAATTAAAACAGTCCTTACAGTTGAATCATTAGGCAGCAACAATGAAATGATTGTTAATAAATTTTCTAACAATGAGGTCTTTTAGAATGAAAACAGATGCCCATAATCCAAGCATAATTTTACTGATGCAACTGTCTTACTCGAGACTCACTAAACCACCATGAATTCCCGATCTCCATCAACAACAGTAAGACGTCAGCCACCCGCCAGCGTAAGATTTCACATTCCGGGGCGGCATTTCCTATGGACTTAGTTCCCCGTCACTAGTCACGTGTAACATTGCATGTTGCTTCCTCTGCCGTGCTTCTCCCATTATGTAATTTCCCCTTTCTCTAAAAGAGACAAATACTGCAGTTTACGTTATTACAGGGTGCAAACAGGGGTTTTGTTGCATTTTAAGAGAAACAGCAATTCTTGTGGCTATTAGTTATTGTTTGTACTTCAATAGTAACCAGAGATCCCCGTCAGGCCTCTCCCTTTACTGTGTTTGGGAATGTACAAAGATATCTTAAAGTGTATCTCCCTTTAAGGCCTTTTGAGATCTTACATCCCTGTCTTGATCATCCTCTGAAGAAAACATTACATAAAACACACCAGGAAAAGCACAGAAAAGTTTTTTCAGACCCTTAAGTAAAACAAGCCTTTTGCCTACTTCAGAAGGAGGCTGCCCTCATCCAACAGAGCTCGTTCAGGTTTAGAACTGGGATTAGTTTCTTTGGCCAGGCCCGTGAAGCATGACCTTACAAGTTTATAAAGCCTGAGGCCACGGGGAGGGTCGGCTACTGGGAGATTTGAGTCCTGGGCAGCTCTGGGGAGACAGGGAGTGAGTCGGTTGGCACCCGGCGGGAGTGGGGCCGTGGCCTCGAGGGCCCCCCCCGGGGAGGCCGGGGTGGAGGGGCTCCGCGCCGGAGCCCACCAGCGCCACGGTCCCGCCTGGTACTGATATTCGCGGGGCCGCGCCTCCACCCCGCGGACGGCCGCGGCCGGCTCCGCCCCGGCGGAACTGCCAGCCCGGCAGCGCCCAGGCCGGGCCGGCCCCTCCCGCGGCCGCGCCGTCCATCCGGGGCTGCGGCGGGAACTACCGCTCCCAGGGAGCCGCGGGGTGGCGGGTCAGGTCGGGCCGCGGCGGGAGCGGGTCGGGCCGTGCTGTGCCCTGCCCGGCGGGGCGCAGCATGGAGAGCCCGGCGGTGACCTTCACGCTGGCCTACCTGGTGTTTGCCGTCTGCTTCGTCTTCCCGCCCGACGAGGTGCGCTCGGCGGGGCTGACGGTGCAGAGCCTGCTGGCCGCCTGGCTGGGCAGCGAGGACGCGGCCTTCGTGCAGTACCACCTGCGGCGCAGCACCGGCACGCTGCTGGCTCACTCCCTCCTGCCCCTGGGTGAGCCCCGGCCGGCGGCGGGTGGGAGGGCCCGGGCGGGGGTCCCCACGGGCAAGTCACCGGGGGGAGACGGCAGCCGTCAGCCTGGCGAGTGTGACAGGCAAACCCGCAGGCGGGGTGAGCCTGCACTCGGGGACCTGCTGTGCCCGGCGTCATCGCCGGCCGGGCGGGAGCGAGGGGGTTCCTCAGCAGTGTCTGCATGTGGGGTGCACGCAGGTGTGGGTGAAGCAGGTTACGGTATACATCTGGGAAATACAGTGTTTTAGTATCTCTCAAGCTTCTTTGTAATGTGCACCCTAAGCTTTATAACTAGTTAGCTGCATCGGAGTACATGCAATTACAAAGGAATAGCATTTTATTTAACCAGCAAATTCAAATCAGCTTCCTTTAGCCATACAATTCCGCTAAAAGTAAGTGTCATCTTACAGGCAATTTTATTTAACCTGCAAATTCAAATCGGCTTCATTTAGCTACATAATTATGGTAAAATTCAGTGACAAGTAAGAATTTACCTCAGATTGCTTAGGACAAGAGGCTTGAATTTGACTTATCATCCAGAAGTACAACAGCTCCCTGGAGGTGAGCTCACTGGTTAGATAACTATATGAGTCAGGGGTATGTGTTTATGCATGTACTTAATTGCTTTCTGAAAGTATGTCTTCTTCCTTGCAGGTTATTACCTTGGTATGTGCTTTGCTGCACCTGAAAAACATCTTTGTTTTTTCTACCTGGCTTCAAAAGGATGGAAAACTTTCTTCTTCTTCGCTGTTCTCTTTCCAGCAGTCACCAGCGCCCTGGCATATTACTGGTCACGGAAAGGTTGGAATAATCATCCGTTAGCCCGAACACTCGCTGTTCATGCTCTCCCACAGTCAGGTTGGAGGGCAGTAGCTTCTTCCATCAATACAGAATTTAGGAGAATCGACAAATTTGCTACCGGAGCACCAGGAGCGAGGGTTATTGTTACAGACACGTGGGTGATTAAAGTGACCACCTACTGTTTACACGTTGCTCAGCAGCAGGACATTCATCTGACAGTGACAGACTCCAGACAGCATGAACTCACCCCAGACTCAAATATGCCTGTGCAGTTCCTCACCATCCGTGTTGCCAGTATTAATCCCTACGTGAAGGCATTTGATATACGGTAAAACAACTACCCTGTTATGTTACATATGTGCTATTTGATAGTGCTAATGGAGTGCTTTTGTGGCAGATCTGAAGACTCCTTGGGTCTCATCCCTACCCATTTTTCTCCCTGCCTGGTGTTCAGAGAGGCTCTGTGCAGTTCTGCCATGCAGCGCAGTGAAAAAAAAGTTTGGAAACTATGGTATTGAATGCACAATGGTTAAACAGAGGGACTGCTCTGTTTGATTCATTCTTAGGAAGAGGATTGTGCTGGATGCCGAAAGAAGTAACTGGGAAAACTTAGGTGAAAGGTGGCTCATAATTCCATCGCTGCTCAGAAGAGTTCTCACAGAGCTGCTGCAAGCTAACGGCCCTTAAAGCAAGGAAGTAATTTTGGTCCATTTCTGATTTATGCATTCTTGTAACAGTAAATCATAGCAGACGTGCTGTGAACTGTTAGGGCTTGTTTTCCAAGGACTCGTGTATTTTTTCAGCAGTCTCTCTGTGTAGCTAGGCAAAAGTACAAGTGCTAAAGTCTTTGTTGTCATTGTGTCATTAAAAGGAGTACACAGAGCCATGCTGGTGCTCCTACAACTATATCTTTGAAAACGCATTTGGGTGTCTGTTTGCTGCAAAGTTGTGTGTCAGCAGCATTTATTTACTAGGTAACTAAAAGTAGGCAGATCACCAGACTTGTAGGTGAGCAGAGGGGTCCTGGCAAGTATGAGGAAGGTACAGAGGTGATTGTGTTAGATATCCAGGTGAAGAGAGCTCAGAACGAGAGGTTCTGAGTTAAGTTACCTTAACTCTCGTTAAGGTAAGCGTGACAATCCTAAGAAAAGGGGAGACTTTCGTAGACCTGTGAGAGTGGTGACCAAGTAAGTATTAAACAACTAATGATTTTCTTCTGTAAGTGTTTCAGTTCCTGAGTTATAAAACTACATCCCCAGCTGAGAAAATCATGGCTTCTTTGGCAATTCCTATTAGGGGAAAAAAATCCAAATCCCAAAATTTTATTTTGTGGCTGAACAGAACAGCACTGAGAAGAGTATTTAAAAGTTCTTGTAATAAGATGTGTCAGAAATAGCAAATCTCTGCTAGAATGCAGTCATACAGGATTTAAGAAAAGTGCCACAGGACAAATTTCCCCTATTAAGGATATGGGATCATTATATATATCCAGAATCAGAATTAGATACAGTGGGATGTTTTTGAAAGAAAAATGCTTTTGTGTAGGCAAGGCCAAGTTTCCCTGCATGTTCAAGGTGAATTTTTCCTCTGGATACAAAGGTGTCTGTTATTTGCACAGATATTATCGGTTAACAAGCAACATTGTCCTATAGTAGTTAAAACAATCGAGACCACTGGGAGCTAAAGCTAAGCCAGCGTTGCATTGTACTGGGCTCCAGTGGGCTCGGGGAGCTCAGCAAGTGGCAGGAAGAACGAGGCATTTCAGGGCGACGTTCCCAGGGCTTCTCCATGAAAGCTGTTTAATGAGTGGAAACATCAAGCTGGGGAGTTCTGAATCTACAGTTCAGAACTGTTACATTAAAAAGTGGTAACAACAGTCATGTGTCACTACAGGATCTGCACAAGGTCTCATGTACCACTTGAGGTCTGTGGGCCTCGCTTGGAGAGACTTACTTTAGCAGAAGCAACCTAGTGTGAAATGCAGCTTGTTACAGCCTTAAATCAAAGTGTAAGTCACATTCAGCAGCTGTTTGTAACCTTTGAGATTTCAGGTTTTATCTGAAATTGTATCATGAAGTCACAGAAACTGATACTGATTGACATTCTTCTAATACTTACATGTGCTATATCACTATGTGATATGTGCCACATGATATAACTCTTAATCTCTGTCCTCAGGAGTTTATAAACTAGAATTTAGATATGGTGTAAGTAAATAGGCATTAAAAAGGTGGACAGAAACTGTGCATGCAATATTTTACAGTTCATGCATGATTTATGTACCTGCACTGCTTTTGTTCATGCTGATTACTTCAAAAGCCTTCATTTATTTTTTTATGATATTTTAGCTAATCTCTGGCATATCCTGTCAGCAGTCTGACACAGATATGAAGGAGGACAGCGTGTTCTGTTGTCTAAGTTTTGTCAAAACCACCAACAACTAAACAGCAAAAGAAAGCAAAATGCTCACCATGTATTTACTCTGACTAGTATGTGCCAACCTAAATAGCTTTTCTGTGGATTCACTTCTCTGATGTTAACCTCTGCAATGTACTATCAAGGTATTTGAATGGATAATCAAGATAACACTTTGTTCCATCTTTTCTTCTTCAGGTTGAACTCTGCAGAGTATGGGGAGCTCCGAGAAAAGCTCCGTGCTCCCATCAGCAATGCAGCTAATGTTGTGATCCATCAAAGCCTTAGTGATTTGTTTCTAGAAACCTTTACATCTCTGGTGGAAATTAACCAGACATACCCTGTTCCAAGCACTCAGGTGAGACTTTCTATCCACTGTAATAATTATACTTTTCAATATAGGTGAGCCTGTGACTACTGTGTAATTGATAACTGTTTACTAAGGGCTGTCACAGGCAAATTACTAAGAGAAGTCATCATTGTGGGGTTAACCAAAAGGTTTTATTAAACACTGATTAAAAAATGATTGAATGAAAATTATTAAACAAAGATTATTAATGGTAATTAAATTGTAATTAAACAATTATTAAATGGCAGTCAAACACTCTACTACTTACTGCATTTGTAATAATTAAGCTAGCTTGTATACAATGTGCTTTAGATCTAATACAAAATGTCACTTACCTCGCTGTAGATAACAGATGCCAGGTAAGGGATCTCTCAACCTCAAGGAGTAACCTTGAGAAGCATCCTACCCAAGGGGAAGATCACTGCCATGCAGCCCACTGCCATGCAGGAGAGCTCAATGGGCTTAGGGGCGTGACAGATATTTATAGCATAAAGTGATTGACTTGTAGTCAGACTCCCCTTTGGGGAGCGTGTGCAGCTGTAGCAGTTTTAGCTTCATCTAGCTCCAGCACAGGCTGGCACCGTTAACTCGTGATAAGACATAGCTGAAATTCCTTAACTTCCTGAGAAGATATGGCCAGCACAATTTCTCAAGGTCTGCACAGCAGAGCTGACTTCAGTCAGGCCTCCTTGTTGGTGATGCCTGAACCAAAGTGCTGTTCATTCAGTCAGGGTGGGTCCATCTGTCACACTCCACCCAGTGACTCCAGTCAAATCACTTTACTTCACAGAGTGGTGGTACGGTCACCTCTTGCCTCTGTACTATAAATATGAGGTGGTAATAGCATCATGTTGTCTACTGGACGATTAAGCGATAAATACAATATTAATTAAGGTTAATTATAAGATAGTTCCACACAATCAGTAGCAAGATACTCTGTACATTTTGCAATGAGATATACTGATCGGGCCAAAACCCAGACTTGAATATATAAAAAAACAATAACAGCAATATAAACTACCAGAAGGGCAAACATTACCACAGGATGTAACATGGCGTACAATACACCTGTTGCTGTTGGAGACCATCCTAATAGGGTTTCCCACCAGTGGTGTTGCACATCCTTCTTCACTCTTCCTACTATACAGTGTATTTCTTCTCCGTCATGATGTACAGTTATTAATGTGTTTTTGCTTTGTTGTTGTACTTTTTGTAATAAGGCCTGAAGTCTTCATGTTTCAGTAGCTTGTGAAAGAGCATCAAGTTCATTCTGATGGGGGAAGGTAAACGGTCTTGATACAGCGTGTAGTTTTCCTTTAACAGTCTGTATGAGGTCACTGGGGCTCTGTAATTAAAGTTGCATCCAGTAATGTTTACAAAGTTACAAACACATACATTTGGTTGATTGGACACATTATTGGTAAAATTTCTATCAACAGTTAAGTCTTCACAAAGGGTTCTTTTACAGATCAGCAGACATGGACAGTTCTACCCCTTTCCGGGACCAGGACAGGTTAAATATGACTTGTTGCTGTCCTGTACATTTAACAGTGTAGGGTCCAACTGTAGAAATGTGTGGATATGTAGCTTGGTCGGTTGTGGGAGTAATAGGATAGGGAGTGGGTTGACAGGTAGTAGGGGTAGTTGTTGGTATAGTGTGAGGTCTGGGAGTAGACTTTAGCGTGACCTTTAAGGATAGTCCATTTTCACTGTCTCTCCCTTTATCTGTCCACAGGCACACTGCTTCTATAGTTGTGTCATTAAAGAGGAAACTAATTATAAAATTGGGGCATGAGGGGCAGCCTACTCTGCTTTTTGATTGAGTTAGATTTATCTTTCTGACACATGTAGGTGTTTGCCTTTCAGTCAGCTGGAGGGCTGACTTTGGCCTGTTTAGGAGCCTGGTGGACAGAGTCCCTTGGGAGGCAGTCCTGAAAGGCAAAGGAGTCCAGGAAGGCTGGACACTCTTCAAGAAGGAAGCCTTAAAGGCACAGGAGCAGGCCGTCCCCATGTGCCGGAAGACAAGCTGGTGGGGAAGAAGACCGGCCTGGCTGAAGAGAGAGCTTTGGATTGAACTCAGGAAAAAGAAGAGAGTTTATGACCTTTGGAAGAAGGTGCAGGCAACTCAGGAAGACTGCAAGGATGTTGTGAGGTTTTACAGGGAGGAAATTAGAAGGGCCAAAGCCCAACTAGAACTTAACCTGGCGACAGCCATAAAAGGCAACAAAAAATGTTTCTATAAATACATTAGCAACAACAGGAGGGCTAAGGAGAATCTTCGTCCTTTACTGGACGCAGTAGGCAACACAGTGACGAAGGATGAGGGAAAGGCTGAGGTATTTAATGCTTTCTTTGCTTCAGTCTTTAACAGTAAGACCAGTTGTTCTGTGGATACCCAGCTCCCTGAGCTGGAAGATAGGGACAGGGAGCAGAACGAAGCCCCCACAATCCAAGGGGAAATGGTTAGTGACCTGCTACACCACTTAGACATCCACAAGTCTATGGGACCATATGGGATCCACCCAAGGGTACTGAGGGAGCTGCTAGAAGTGCTCACCAAGCCACTTTCCATCGTCTACCAGCAGTCCTGGCTAACCGGGGAGGTCCCAGTTGACTGGATATAAACAAATGTGACACCTGTCTTCAAGAAGGGCCGGAAGGAGGATCCAGGGAACTACAGGCCTGTCAGTCTGACCTTGGTGACAGGGAAGGTTATGGAGCAGATCATCTTGAGTGCCATCACATGGCACGTACAGGACAACCAGGTGATCAGGCCCAGTCAGCATGGGTTTATGAAAGGCAGGTCCTGCCTGACTAACCTGATTTCTTTTTACGACAAAGTGACCCACTTAGTGGATAAGGGAAAGGCTGTGGATGTTGTTTACCTAGACTTCAGTAAAGTCTTTGACACCATTTCCCACAGCATTCTCCTGGAGAAACTGACTGCTTATGCCTTGGATGGGCGCACTCTTTGCTGAGTAAAAATCTGGCTGGATAGCCAGGCCCAAAGAGTTGCGGTGAATGGAGTGAAATCCAGTTGGCAGCCAGTCACAAGTGGTGTTCCCCAGGGCTCAGTTTTGGGGCCGGTCTTGTTTAATATATTTATCGATGATCTGGATGAGGGGATTGAGTGCTCCCTCAGCAAGTTTGCAGACGACACCAAGTTGGGCAGGTGTATTGATCTGCTGGAAGGTCGGAAGGCTCTGCAGAGGGATCTGGACAGGCTGGATCGATGGGCTGAGGCCAATTATATGAGGTTTTAACAGGGCCAAGTGTGAAGTCCTACACTTGGGTCACAACAACCCCATGCAACGCTACAGGCTGGGGGACGAGTGGCTGGAAAGCTGCCCAGTGGAAAAGGACCTGGGGCTGTTGATCAACAGCCGGCTGGATATGAGCCAGCAGTGTGCCCAGGTGGCCAAGAAGGCCAACGGCATCCTGGCCTGTATCAGAAACGGCGCAGCCAGCAGGAGCAGGGAGGTGATCGTGCCCCTGTACTCGGCCCTGGTGAGGCTGCACCTTGAATGCTGTGTTCAGTTTTGGGCCCCTCACTACAAGAAGGACATTGAGGTGCTGGAGCGTGTCCAGAGAAGGGCAATGAAGCTGGTGAGGGGTCTGGAGCACAAGTCTTAGGAGTTGCAGTTGAGAGAGCTGGGGTTGTTTAGCCTGGGGAAGAGGAGGCTGAGAGGAGACCTTATCGCTCTCTACAACTACCTGAAAGGGGGTTGCAGAGACGTGGGTGCTGGTCTCTTCTCCGAAGTGACAAGTGATAGGACAAGAGGAAATAGCTGCAAGTTGCATCAGGGGATGTTTAGATTGGATATTAGGAAAAATTTCTTCACTGAAAGGGTTGTCAGGCATTGGAACGGGCTGCCCAGGGGCATGGCTGAGTCACCATCCCTGGAGGTATTTAGAAGAATGTGTATGAGGCACTTAGGGACATGGTTTAGTGGTGGACTTAGCAGTGCTAGGTTAACAGTTGGACTTGATGATCTTAAAGGTCTTTTCCAACCTAAACAATTCTATGATTCTATGAATAATTTGTCACGTTATATTCAATAGAGATTCTGTCACATGGTGTAGCAGAAATAAGGCGACTCTTAGTTGCTTTTACAATTGTGTGATTACCAGTAATTGTCATTGTTAGTTTTTTTGCTGGTTCTCCCAATATTCCTGTACTTCCATCAATTTTAAACATGTATGATGCAGAAATTACTACATTTACCATATGGATTAGCACAAATAAAAGAAGTGAGGGCCTCCAACCTGTGCACTGGGCTTTTTGAGGTGTAGACTGGATCTGGTCCACATTGGCAATGATTACTCCTGCAAGAAGGATAAATATTCCTCTGATGACCAATCTGATCTCCAACGGAGGCATTCCAGTATCATTCCGGGTACCGTTCCTGGAAAGAGAAAATAACACAAGTCTCGGCAGGGTCACTCCAGACTGGTTACCCCTTTTAGTTAGTAGCTAGGATATATCTGCCTAGTGGCCTCTGCAAACAACTTGATCCTATTAATTGAATCCTGGGATGGAATGCAGAAAAATGTTGCCATTTTAGAGGCCTTTTGCAATCTGACAGGCCTCAAAACACAAGGGGAGAAGTGCCATGTATTTTACATCCAGCCTACGAAGGACTCTTACATGGTCGATGGCTGTCCGGCATGGACAATAAATGGCACACCCCTCAATATGATTGACCCAGGTAGTTTGGAAAAATAGCTGGGACTTTGTATAGACCCATGGATTGGAATATCTAAGTTAGAAAAAAACTGAACAAATGCTTAAGGTGGATTGGGCAGGCTCCACTGAAGCCATTTCAGAAAGTTGACATCTTAAAGGGATATACTATCTCACAATTGATTTACTTAGCAGACCAAGCCTATGTGAAAGCCATGTAACTACAGACCCTTGATTTGGCAATTCAAGCAGCCGTCAAGGATTAGTTACATCTACCTGCAAGTACTCGTGATGCGATTTTGTATTCCAGCACTTGGGATGAAGGGCTGGGTATTACCAGACTCTCTGGACTAATTCCTAGTGTGCAGGCCTGTAGGCTGCACCAAATTGCTCAGTCATCAGATGACACTATAAGATCTGTTGTGTGGGAAGAAGGGATAGAGAAAGAGTTTGAAAAGCTATGGATTGCGGCAGGTGGGGATGAAGAGAAAAATCCATCTATTTGGGACCCCAGAGCAGTCATGGTCATCTCAGAAGTTGTGAGTGGTGAGGAACCAGTCTTGGAATGGGAGATGTCCACTCCAAAGGTCATCTTTCTGAGACCCTGTGACTGGCAAAAGCAGGAATTTTTGAATTGGATCAAGTTGCTGTCCCAGGGCCATGGGATTACTAACTTTGGAAAGGATAAATTAGGGATTGAATATTACAGGGACATTCCTCGCAGAAAGCTCATTACTGCATTACAGTTAAGAGCTAATGCCTACCTCACGAGAGAGTATTTGGCAAGGGGTAGGCAGGACACTCAAATTAAGAGCTGTTGGCATTGTCAAGCAGAGAGGAACTTGCTGACATATTATTCGATACTGCCCTGTGGTTCAAGATGCTAGAATAAGAGAAACAAGCAACTATGTGAACTGTTGGCAGAGGAAGCTAAAAAGAAAGAATGGGTAATATTTCAGGAGCCACTTCTTTTAAAAGATCATCAAAATTAATTATATAAACCTGACCTGATATTTGTCAAGGGAGTTCAGGCTTTTGTGGTGGACTTAACTGTTAGATATGAGAGTACCCCAGCATCACTTGCTGATGCAGTGGCTGAGAAAGTTAGGAAATATAAGAAAGATGGGGACAAACTTTTTAGTAGGGCCTGTTGTGAAAGGACAAGAGGTAATAGTTTTAAACTAAAAGAAGGTAGATTTAGACTAGATATAAGGAAGAATTTTTACTATGAGGGTGGTGAAACACTGGCCCAGGTTGCCCAGAGAGGTGGTAGATGCCCCATCCCTGGAAACATTCAAGGTCGGATTGGACAGGGCTCTGAGCAACTTGGTCTAGTTGAAGACGTCCCTGCGCATTGCGGGCGGGGTTGGTCTAGATGATCGCTGGAGGTCCCTTCCAACCTAACCCATTCTATGATTCCTATAGGTGCACGAGGGAAGTGGTATGAGGGCAATTATGTACTACTAGCAGAATTAGGACTCTCAAGTTTCTGGCAAGAGAAGGTTGCCCGTTGTCTTTTGTATTGGGCTTTATTTACATCTATGGACATTGTACATATGTATTGGGTCTGGCTGAGATGGAGTTAATTTTCCCTATAGCAGCCCTCATAGCGCTGTGTTTTGTATTGGTAGCTAGAAAGGTGTTGATAACACACCAGTGTTTTGGCCACTGCTGAGCAGTGCTCACACAGCATCTAGGCCGTCTCTCCAACATTCCCCCCTCACCAGTAGGCTGGGGGGTGGGCAAGATCTTGGGAGGGGACATAGCCAGGACAGCTGACCCAAACTGACCAAAGGGATATTCCATACCATATGATGTCTGCTCAGCAATAAAAGCCAAGAGAAAGTGGGGGGGCATTCGTTATTACAACATTTGTCTTCCCAAGCAACCGCCTACATGTACTGAAGCCCTACTTCCCGGGAGGTGGCTGGACATCACCTGCTGATGGGAAGTAGGGAATAAATCTTTCATATTCCTTTGCTTCCGCATGCAGCCTTTGCTTTCGTTTTATTAACCTGCCTTTATCTTGACCCATGAGGTTTTTTCCCGTCTTATTTTCTCCCTCCCCTATTCCGCTGAAGAGGGGAATGACAGAGCAACTTGGTGGGCACCTGGTGTCCAGTCAAGGTCAACCCACCACAACATATATTCATGAGCCAAGCAAGAGCTATTGTGAAATCTTAATTGACTGTAAATAAATTATTTTTTTTCTAAGGCAGGAGCTGGACCCCAATAAGGAGTGAAGGGGAGAGGTGGGAGAGGCCTGATAGTATGTAGGGATGAAAAGGGACTCAGTATCATGATGCGTCATCTTTCCTGCAGACACCAATTACTGGCCTTACCTAGGTGGACAGGCCACCTTTACTTAACCCAGAAAAGGACCATAAGTTATATATGTTTGAGAAATAGCTAGGATATATCCACCTAGCGCTAATACAATGTTTAGCTCCACCGAGCTATAGTGGGTGAATGCTTATAGCCCTGAGGAAGTCTATTAAAAGTAAATTGTATCCCATCCTAGGTAAAAGCAAACTTTTTTTATCCTCCTCCTGCAGCGGCACCATAAAAAACCATATCTTTTACATTTAGTACCACTATCCAGGGGTGAGCGGCACCCTGGATGGTGGCCATGAGAGGGCCAGTGTTTGCATTTAACTTTCTATAGTCTATGATTAGGTGCAACCTCCTGTCTGTTTTTTTAACTGGCCACACTGGGGAATTATATGGGGAGTGCATCCGGGAGATAAAGTGTCTGTTTTTCTAGGTCACCTATGACCTCCGCAATACCCGTCCGGGCAGCAGCAGAGCTAGCATACTGAGGGAAGTTAATTATTTTCGAGTCAGGCAGCGTGGGTGCAGCTCGCAGTAAGCAAACTACAGCAGTTCACTGATGCCTGTGAACAGCTGCTAATTTTCACTCAGCTAACCAAGGACACTCCAGGCAGCCAAAAACCAAACACCACCGCCTGGCAATTTCCAAACTCATCCTTGTAATACATCAACACCTAACACATTTTCTTTCCCTGAAACTACTGCTAATTGTTGCCTTGATATCATTTTCTGTCCCGGCAATAACAAGTTTATTTTAGCTATGGGCCATGTTTTACTTTTGCTGGTAAATCCTGTTATTTTAACCCTCCATTGACCGGGCTTAACGTAAATTCTTTGGGCATTCAAACTTGAAGTTACTGAAATTTGAGCTTCTGTGTCAAATAAAAAATTTACTAGCTGTCTTTGGGGGCTGATTGGGACATAAATGTGAGGGCTGTCTGTGTTATCCCATTGATAAATTTCAATCCTCTGGACAGGCAGCCCAAGTTGCTGTCTAGGACTTACTCTTTGCAAGGTTTGCAATTCCTCCCTAAGAGGTCTAAAAGGGTTATTTGCAGGGTCTTTGGGGGCAGACGGTTGTTTGGTTTGTTCTGGATTCCCTGATACCCCTTGTTTTTGGAAAGCCTTGATCAGACTAAGTATAGTCCCCGTCGGTTGGCCCTGTATGGCTACCTGAGGTATGCCTAGCACTAAGGCTTTTCTCCATAGTTCATTATGCCTTTTTTGGGGGTCCAGTACCTTACCAGGACGTTTATGAGGTCGGGGAAGGTGTCTGCTTCAGCTCGGGATTGCCCAGTTGATGTCGGTTCATCCCACCCCATCTCTCAGCTATGACTGACAATGCCATGCAACAGTTCTGCCCAGGTCAGGATGGATCAGAGGCACAGTTCACTGTCCTGACCCTCCTGGGTGTTATGCTCTATGTTTTGTCTTATTTCATCCCTTTTTGCAATGAGGTATGGTTTTAAGATAGCAGGGGCTCCCCTTATTAGTGGTTTCATAGCCGGAGGGTCTACAGGGGCAGCAATAGGGTAACTACCATGTGCACGCCTGTTGTTCATAGCCTGAAGGCAGGCTGCTTTTGTAATGGCAGTAGAAAGTTTGCTTAATGATCTTACTTGTATAGCAGTGGGCTCCCCTCTATCCCGAAGGTCTGTGCCCCCTGCCCAATATGCCATTCATCGCGTGACAGAGTGTCGCTCAGTGTTAGGGTCTGGTCCCTCCTTCAAGAACACTCCTGGTCCCCAAAAGCCATCCGCTTCGCCTTGATCTAACATAATATGGTCTCCTTCAGTTAAGGAGACGCGCCACAGATACTCAGTCTCGCTCTTGCCAGGCTTCCACTTGTATTTTTCTTGCAGACTGGCCAGCTGAAGGGGGTCCCATGAAATGGTCCTTGTGATGTTTTTCTGGTTGCCCCCTTGGGATCCAGCAGATACCTTAGTCTTAATATGAGGGGCTACCTTAAATTCTGATTCATCTAATTCACTCGCCTCGCTAAGTTCTGGATCAGGGTCCTCCCAAATATCTCTGTCCCAGTCTTCCGGTGATATGATTAGTTTACAGATTTTTTACAGGATCTGGGGGCTTGCAGGCCCAAGTAATCATGAATTCTAGTTCATCCTCTACCATCCTTCATTTCTCTTTTCCCTCCCCCAGTTCTTTCAGCAATTGGTCTATTTGCAGAGATAACAGCATTTCTTGTTGCTTTCTTTGTTCAACCTCATCTTGTAACATTTGCATTTCCCTTTCCTTGCATTCCTTATACTGACAGGCTGCTTCCAAACGTGTTCCCAACATTTTGCATATTATTCCCTTTTCTTTTCCCTCTTGTGAGGTTTAACTGCTCCTCTGTCTTATTCCAATTATCCTAATTTTCATGTACCAAATCTTCTGAAAACTTCAGTGAAGGGCTAAGTCCGTGCCCCCGTAAGTAGTCAGTGATTGAACCTGCTATCCTGCTGACTATGCCAGTTTTTGTTGCAGGTGAATTACTAGAAGTTGTGAGGTTAACCAAAAGGTTTTATTAAACAATGATTAAGTGATAATTAAAAAATGATTAAATAATACTTATTAAATTATTATTAAATGCTAATTAAACAATAATTAAATTGTAATTAAATGGCAATCAAACACACTACTACTTACTGCATTTGTAATAATTAAGCTAGCTTATATACAATGTGCTTTAGATCTAATATAAAACATCACTTACCTCGCTGTAGATAACAGATGCCAGGTAAGGGATCTCTCAACCTCAAGGAGTAACCTTGAGACGCATCCTACCCAAGGGGAGATCACTGCCATGCAGCCCACTGCCATGCAGGAGAGCTCAATGGGCTTAGGGGTGTGACAGATATTTATAGCATAAAGTGATTGACTTGTAGTCAGACTCCCCTTTGGGGAGCGTGTGCAGCTGTAGCAGTTTTAGTTTCATCTAGCTCCAGCACAGGCTGGCACCGTTAACTTGTGATAAGACATAGCTGAAATTCCTTAACTTCCTGAGAAGATGTGGCCAGCACAATTTCTCAAGGTCTGCACAGCAGAGCTGACTTCAGTCAGGCCTCCTTGTTGGTGATGCCTGAACCAAAGTGCTGTTCATTCAGTCAGGGTGGGTCCATCTGTCTTAAGAGATCACGTTCCATTTCAGTAAACATGTAATAAATGTAGTTCTGGCTGCTGCTTCTTTTCCTTCTATGAGGAGATGAACTGTATTGTGAACATTACATTTTTGAGACATGAGAAATAGCAGAATGGAAGAAAGTCCCCTATAATCATTTCCATAAAAATTTTACTTGAAAACATTTGGAAATGAGGTTACATTTCCAGAAAGTTTATGGGGAGCTAGAATCACAGCTCTCGTTACTGTTCTTTTGGCATATTGCTCCATTACAGCTTGCTTTTCTAGACAGCCAGGTTTTGCTGGATCTTCTGCTGAAATAAATTAATGATTCTTAATTAGGGCTTGCTTTAATTGTAAATAACACCATGGAGTCCTTCCTTCAGCAATATTTGTGGAGACCTGGTCATTATTATACCTGTGCTGCAATCGGAAGTGTGACTAGAGCACTGTTCAATGTACCAGAGGTAACTAATTACACTAGTTCTGGTGACCTTGCAGTGAGTCTGTGTCAGATGTTCCAGCCAATGGAGTGAGTACTTGATATCTTTGGTAGTATCATGCAGCTTATATGGTGTCTTCACTGTATGGTTACATGAACTAGCTAAAATAAAACTGGATCAGATATGTCTGCACCTAATGTGATTGCGCGTTCTGATTGCAGTGCCAGAGTACAGTGAAAAGAGATGTTCAAAATAAAGAGAAGATACTATTTATTTGAGAGAGTTGCTTTCTTGCAGGGCTTTTAATTTCTGACACATTTAAGTGTCAGCTAAGCTACTGAATTTTGGTTTGACATTGAGTGATAAATAACATCAGAAATTATGATACGGACATTAAAAATACAACATGGGATTTTTCCCTATTCTGAAGTTCCATGAATAAATTGAAAAAGTTAGTTAACCTTTCCGTGCTACAGTTTTTCCTGCCTAAATACTATGATAAGCCCTAATTTCGCAAGTTAAAGCTGATACAGCTTCTGAAAGGAGTAGTTCTGCTTCCTGCTCTCTCCACATCCCCATGTTGACACAAGACACTGTCTGTGGTGAACCTGATTGGGGGAAATGATGGGGGTGAAAAGAGACAAAGAAAGATGATCCACTCCACAGTCAAGCTGCCAGTGTGGTTCAACAGATGCTTGAGCTGACAAGGGAGGAGACACTGGAGGTGGGAACTAGAGACCACAAAGCAGAGCTGCTTTTTGTTACACTGACAGCAGTATGAATAGGATTCAGGTCTCCATGCCTGTGTTGTCTTCTGAACTTTGTCAAGTTCTTGGAGAGCTTTGACAGGAAGACACATGGGAAATGCTAATTATTGTTTATTAATTGTAAAACATTTCATAGCAAGATGATCTCCCTATATGCAACTGCAAGTTCATGTGGCATAATTAACAGTCGGGAAATATAAATTATTCCAATATTATCAAAGAAAAATTAAGTAAATCTCTGGTCCTTCAAGATGAGTGCCCACTGTGTTCAGTAGAGCCTCGATTTCCTCTGTTACTTATAAAGATGGAAGATAGGAACAGCCATTTGCTGTAGTAAGTGGTAAGAACTGTTTGCTTTGTTTATTTTTCTTACTTTATATTGGTATGTTTTTTGAAAAATAGTATGTCTGAATGATAAAGATGGCTCACCTTGCTCTGGCTGCGGTGCTCTGGAAACAGAGCTCTTCAGAGAGAGAAAGAATGTTTATTTTCAGTTATTTTTGTTTAATCAGTCTCATGCAGCAGTTCTGGGTTTTCTGTTTAAAGAGATACTTTGTTCTCATTCATTAGAGGGTGTTCTGTAAAACAGGGCTCTGGAGATTGAAACCATTTGGTATCTTCTGGTGGGGCAGTTCTGCCTTGAGGCTCTACCCAACTCAGGTTCCTGCTATGCTTGTGCGCAGATAATTTTCTAAAAGCCTTTGAAGAGCAGTAACAGAAACCATTCTGTGCAGTTCATGATTTTGACGTTTTTCTTCTCCTTTAGGAGCTGGAGCCATGCATAGGGTGTATGCAGACTATCGCTAACATCAAGCTTATCAAGAACTGCCAGGAGCCAAACGAAGGGGAATGCCAGCAATGCTACTGTCGTCCCATGTGGTGCCTCACCTGCATGGGCAAATGGTTTGCCAGCCGACAGGATCAGCAGCACCCAGAGACCTGGCTGTCGAGCCAAGTGCCTTGTCCGACTTGCCGAGCCAAATTTTGCATTTTAGATGTTTGCATAATACGATGAATAATACTTGGGTATGTCTTAACTTTTTAAATTTGAATGTATTTCATAATGGATTTGGCTAAAAGGCCTGTTTGATTTGTTTGAGACTTCACGTTCTACAGGGGTGCAGACTCCAAAGCTTTCTTTTACAGTGTTGAAAACAGCTGTAAATCTTCTCAGTTCCTCTTAACTTTTACTGGTATCTTTGGTTTTTATTCACCAGATGTCAGTTTCTGGATTTTTTTTTTAACCCATTATTTTGCTTTCTTATGTCTTTAATGGAATAAGGGCATCCCTCTATATCTGCAGTACTATTCATTTTTCAAGTTTTAACGTAGGTTAAATTCTTTAAATTTTTAAATGAACTTGGGGTTTGATTCTATAGTAAAGGGCTAACTGAGGCTACTTTGGTTAGACTTCACTGATACTTTTGTTCTTCTTTAATCCATTTGTAAAGTTCTTACTAATCTTTGCAAGTGTTCACCAAGCAAGTATACCAGTTGTGTTCCTTCTCGTGGTCCCCTCCACTTATAAAGGGGATTGGTTTCTGTAGGCTAAGGAATTTAATCCCTGAAGATGTACAACTCCTGTAGGGACCTTTTATTTCATTAATCTGCCTCTAGCTTGTTTTTTGATGGATGTATTTATTTCAAACAACAGAAGGATTCACAAACATACCCCATTTACCTACACTGCTAGTGCTATACATAGTTAACTCTGTTGGTTTCCAGAAGCTACATTGCTTAGGTTTTCAATGCTCTTTAGGGGATGGATTTTTTTTTAATACATTTGAAAGGAGCACAGCAAACATCTGAACTGCCTAATTACTCTGACAGAATGCTTAACTATTTCAAAGCCTGTGAGCTTTTTCCGAGGGTAACCTTTCCCCTGAAAGAGATGCCAGGATCACAAAGGTGTAAGTTGCCATGCTCGATGGCCCAAGAATGACCATCATTAATGGAAGTTTTTCAGGCTTGCACTTCAAAGAGTGATCATAAGCAGTAGTCACTGTTTAAATATTTATAGGGTACTGATGCACACTTCTTGATCTGCATCAGAATAATTTGTAAATTAAAATCAAAGCAATTTCCAGACATCTAAGAGAGCCCTACTCATAGACCTAAATGCAGTGCTTAGTGTTATAGCTGTCCATCACATCCTTCATTGAACAATCATTTGGCATACTGCTTGGTGGAAAGCCTCAAGCTGCTGGACAATGTGTGAGTTCTTACACTGACCTGTGCACTGCAGGGGCTGAGATGCAGGTATTTGCTTGCTTGGGTTGTTCATTGTAGAGGGGTAGTAACCTCTGGCAAACAGGTGGGTCAAACAGCGAGAGAAAGCAATATTTTAATGCTTTGGTCCAGGAAAATAAAAGTCCTAATACCTCCCACCTGTGTAATCAGAAGGATCTTACCAGTAAATCACTAGCATAGATGACATGCCAGTGGTTAACTGAAAACATCTTGATTACCATGCTAGGGAGAACTGCTTTGAGCAGAAATAGGTGGCAGGATGTTAAAAACGGTACAAGTACTGGAAGCACAACCATGAAAGATTGCATTAGTCTGAGCCTAGCTACAGGTTGCGTGGTGAATGCACCACACTGCGCTTAGAGCCAGCCAGCCAGGAAGTGGTTACGAATGTGGCTGCAAGCTGTATTTTGGAGAAGGATAAGGAATTGAGAACAGATTTGACAGCATCATTTGAGGACTAACGTATATGTTATATTGTTGGTGTTGGGTTTTTTGTTTGGGTTTTCTTAATAACATGCGCTGACAAAAGTCCAGACTATTTGGGTTTAAGGACACTGATTGCTTGAGCAATATGCTTGTTACATATACAACATTTACTATGCAATTATCTGTACTACCTATTAATAAGGGTGATTTTTCTGCTTTTCATTACCTGTTGTTTTGCATTGTATAGCGTGAAAATTTGACACTGAGACTGGATTAATCTCTCTTTCCCAAAGAGATCTTAAGAGGCATCTGAATAGGATTAAATTGAGTTCCTGAGTTTCAGTCAGATTTGTTGACAAGTCTGAAAACTAATAAAAAATCAAGGAACTGATCAATGACTGAATTTAAAACATTTTCCAGTACTTCTGTGGGAAAGTTATTTGGGAGTTTGAAATGGTCTCTGCAGGATTTTGTAACCTTTGGAAGATTCTTACAGGGGCAGGTGGTGTCATCTGACATGCACCTCCCCACTGCACAGCAGCCTTTACAAATAACCATTTTGTACCATTTACTTCTGGAAAGTTTACATAACATAGCACAGATACAAGGGATGCAGTCCTTGAAATAGTTGCAGAAGAGAGGGTAGGATTTTGGAGTTGTGGTTTTGCCACTGACAGACATTCAATTTCTACAGCTCTTTTCCTGTTAGGAATAAAAATATTTATTGTAAAGATGGGTGAAGTTAACATCCTAAAGGCCTTGAGAAACTTAGATAGTAGATATATGTAGTTGCAGATGGTTTTATACCAGAAAAACAGGTCAGTTGCCAATAGCATCTCATGTAATAAGAGCTTTAGTCTCCTCATTGCCTGTGCGGTGGAGTTGTTCTTTATAGAAATCTACTTTGAATTGATTGGAAGTTTTCATTTCAGTGGAATTTTGCTTTTATTAATCTCATTTCTTTTGCCAATATAAAAGTACAGCAAAGTAACAGTCATAAATGTATAATACTCTTGCATCTTTTAATGGTAGTACTCTATCCACAGAAGTGCCTCTTAGAAAACTTAGTAATAATTACCAAAATAAAATTATGATTTATGTTAATAATAGTGCCTGGCTTAAATTCCTTTCAACACGCATTTTTTTTTTCCAAGTTTAAATTCTCAAAGTAATCTGGCATGCCTCCAGAGTTTGTAAGCTTCTTAAAGGCTGTGTTAGAGAACCAACTTGTTAAAAATCCATATGACGTATTCTTCTTAGAGACAGTAGAAGGAGAAACTGTGACCGTGAGTATAAAAATAGCCATTTGTCTTTGTGATAGCTTCAGGTCATCATCTGAAGAACCACATGCACGTATAGGGCTGTTTCTAGAGATGATCTCTGTTTGCAGTAAAAAGAAATACATTGCCTCCCACTCAGTCTTGATGCATTTCTTAAACAAGGGTAGCGTTTAGAATCAGTCTTTTTACAGCACTTTTCTAAGAAAAAAATTAACCAAGTAATGTGAGGGGCTAAAATATTTACTTAAAGACTTTTCTTGAATTATTAGTGATTTAGCGTTGCTTTTTCAGCTGGCTGTATGCTCTTTTCCACATCACTGACTTGTGGGTAGCCAATGTTAGTAAACTGAAGTACGTTATATAAATGTAACGTCATTACAAGAAGACAATCTATGTGTGGGTGCACAGTGTCAGTATACCCCATATGTATGTATACACGTGTAGCCCAAATTTCCATATGTGCTGCAGCTGAATAGGTGTTTCTGAAAACACGGGCTGTGGCTATATTATTTATTTCCACAGTTGTGTTATCTCTGTAATTGTAGCATTCCAGAAAAATCTTGGCAAAATTATGTTATCCGTTGATTTTTTAGGTTAGCATAGTTTGCTAACCCAAAAAAGGCATTTTGTCCAAGCAGGATATATTTTGGATCCATTATATGAATGCATCTTTTTACCATGAGGCTTGCCATAACTTGAAACCAAAATACCAGGTTATTATGTGATCTCTTCAGTATGAGTGTTTTTATTGTGTTTAAACTTGGTAGACTGCAGCTATGTACCGTTCCAGTCAGGCTAAACCTCAGTAAGACATAATTGACTGAAGTTCTGAGTGCCATTTCTTAAGAAATGCTAACTTTGAGGTATTTAAGGAGTTGAGATATAAATATTTAAACTCTTACATGCATTACAGGACATTTTTTTCCAAAGATATACCACAGGGTTTGCTATTTGTGGTTGCTTTTTTTTTCCCCTAGATAGCTTACCTGTTTTAAAACGGACAGTGTTATTTGGATAGCCTTTAAAGAAAAGGCTTAATGAATACATGTAGTTAATCTTAAAACTCTCTGAAGAGCTGAATAAAAATACAATTGCTTTTGTGTAAGACTTCTGGTTTTCATTTTAAAGTTATGTTTACCAGTTAAAACTTTGTACGGGTGGAAATCAGTCTGACTTATCAGCTGAGAACATGTGAATACAAAGAGAGCTTAAATTCTCCTGAAGATGCATCTGATAATTCCTGCTTTGATTAATTTTTCTACTATAACCTGAATGCAGAAGTTTGCATAGATGAAAAAAGGTGCGTAAAATCTATGTATCTCAGGAAAAAAAAGGCAAATACTTTCCGTAGCTGTCAGGGCGGAAGGAATGACACTGCATGTCGTGAAATCAGCAGTGGCAATGACTAGAGATTTGTCTTTCCAGGGGAGCGCCGGCATGTGCACAATGATGTGCTCTGTACAAACCAACTTTTTTGTTGTGGCATTCCTTAGGTACGTTAAGAAGCGCAGGCAATAGAAGAACGTAGTGCATTGTATTAACGGTAAGAGACGCGGGACAGGTTTCTCCGGCGCGTACGTTGTGGTGCCTGTCATTCCCCTTTGGTGAGCTGATTTCTCTCATCACACCTAGCAGAAGCCTAAGTTGGCCAAAACCGACTCGTTGGCTGATGAGTGGGGTAACGCCCCGATGTCAGGCCGGGTTTTTGCCAGGTTAGCTGAGAGGGCCTGGGGGTCCTGCCGCCCCCCGCGCTGGCTGGGGGCGAGGGAGAGGCGGCGGGAGAAGCCGTGCCCTTAGCGTGAGGGACGCTGCGCTCTGCCGCCTCACAGCAGCGCGGGCTGCAGGACGCGACGCTTTCCTCCTTCCTCCCGCCTCCCCGATCAGTTTTTTAACAGGACAGCATCTTTCTCCTCCAGCCTTACTAACGCCTCGGGCCCCCCCGCCCCTTCCAGCTCTCCGGCTGTAGCACCGTGCCACCACCTAAAGGAAGTTTGTGCGCATGCGCAGCCCCCACCCCACTAGAAAGCCGCACATGCGCGCTACCTACAGCGCTCTCCTCTCGGGAGGAAAGGCAGCGCCTGCGCGCTGCCTCGCGCCGCGCCGGGGGCGCAGCCATGTTCCGCGACGGCAGCGGCGCTCGCCTCAGCCATGTTCCGCGGGCAGCGGGGCCTGCCGCGCCACGCCGGCGGCGGGGAGCCGGGCGGGCTGCGCAGGTGGGAGCTACCGCGGAGGGCTGGGGCGGCTGGGGCGTGGGGGGTATTGCTCCTCAGGGCGTCTGTAGAGCTCCTGGCGCTCCGGTGTGTGGGCGGGGCGGGGGTGTGGTGCTGCCTGTCCCAGGACGCCTCTTGTGGGGGTGGACGGCGGGGAGGTCGCAGGGTGGGCTTCGTCCGCCCGTCCTCTCCTTCAGCCTCGTCCTCCTCGGTACCCGCGAGGGGTAGCGGGGAGAGGCAGCTGCTGGCAGCTTGCCGCCCTCCACCAAACGTCTCCTCCTCCTGCGCCCCGCGGGCAGGCGCCCTCGCTGAGGGGGTGTCCTTGCCGAGGTTGCTTCGGTCTCTTCTGGCAGCGGGGAGGGAGCCGGGCTCGGGGTGAAAGATGCGCCGCAGCCCAGGCAGAAGCGTGTGGGCTCGGGTGAAACGCCGTGAGTCCGGCTGGGGCTCGCTGGGGCTTGCCTTAAGGCTGATGCTGAAGTGGGTGGGAGTGCAAAGCACTGGAGATAAAGAACACTGGAGTACTTCTAAAAGGCATAATTTTTGGTTAGCATTTTTCCCTAGATTTTCAAATACTATTGTACTTAAGGCATGCTAGGTGTTTTGCTTCTCCCCGCCCCCCTTTCTTTCAAGTCTTTAAATTGAGTAATTGTTGTTGAGGGTGGTTAGAGAAAGATTTTATCCGTTCACTGCCTTTGCAAAAACCAAATGTGTTGAAAGAGTCCTTTTGCTTAGATCCATGGTTAGAAGTAAGCTATTTGTGCTCTGTGTCAGTAACTGAGCCCTCTGGGAGCAGGGAACTCCCAAAGCCAGTCAGAGTGGAGGAGGAAGGGAAAGAAAATGTAGGTTGTTAATCCAGGATTAAAAACCTTACTTCCCTCTCACTTGTTGACTTAAAAGCGCAGAGACTTCGCACGTACAGAACAGTATATTTACTGTTTACTCACACATACCGAACAACAGTGTGTTTACTGTGTGGACTCTGCAATACAGGATCATTCTCTCAGGCTGGTGGTGGCTGATCTGCAGGTGTGATCCTTAGCCCAGAAGCCAGGCCTAATGTTAGTAGATGCTGTGACAGTGTTTTGTTTAGTAACCTATCATTTAAGATGTCAAAGCTGCCAGAACTGAGGAAGAAAGAGTAGATAACTCTTAATCCTTAAGCAATCTCTGACTGTCCTTCCAGCGTGTTGCAAGCACCCCACTCTAGCTCCTTGTCCATTGCTTACTTTTGAGAACTCCACAGCAGTGTCTGGTAAAGAAGTTCCTGTGTAAAAGTGTTTTCACATAAATGTTTGACCTACTTCTCCTTAGACATGCTGTTTTCCTGTGTTGAGGTAATGTTTCTGTATTTGCCTCTTATGTGAGTTTAGCGCTGGATAGAATGGTATATAAATGCCAAATAATGCATTGCTGACAGAGGACAGTCTATGAATGTTGGCACATGTCAGCAGTTCCATAAACACCGGTGATAGTCCTCAGTTGTTTTTTTTTTCCTCCTTGTTTGCAAATAGAGAAAGGATATACTTTTGACTGTCTAAATATTAACGGTTTATTTTAAAATTCTAGTATCTTAATTGCATTAGTCAAAGACCTTTTCTCAGCAACTGCGTTGTCTTATCACCTTTGTTAAGTTAGTGTTGCATGAATGAGTAAATTGATGCAAATCACATATCTATGCCAAATCAGGACTTTGTAACTATAAATTATGATACTCAGATGGTCCACATTTGTTTTGTATAGGCAATGTTCAGTGACTACCAGTGACTTGATTTCTGATGAAAATTCTTATTTTCTAGTTCAGTGCAACAGCCACACTGCTGGCCTCAAGAAGAGGAATGTAGAAGCTGGAATGATTCAGATTCTTTAGTGCTTGATGAATATCAATGTAGACATTTAGACCAGTGGCTGGAGAGGTAAGGATTAAATGTGAAGTTTGTTTAAATCTTCGCTTTGCCGCACTCTTTTCTTTAGGAATCCAACAAAACCTTGGACGTGATTAAATAGAATGTTTTCTGTAGCACAGAGTTAGCAAATGATACCTGCATTATGCAAGAGTAGACCATTCAGTTTGACTAATTGAAATACATGCCATAATATTAGCAAGTATTGCATATGACAGAGAGAAATGGTATATCCTGATGCAGTAGTTTAAGCCCTTTATTGCTGAAATCTTCAATATTAGTATAAACCTCCCATTGAAGCAATATGCTGTTACTTTTTATGCTTTGCTTACGCATGTTTATGTGTAAGTCTTATCCCAAATCTGGCTTCTTCACCTAGTGTGCAAAAAGCCAATTACTACACACGGAGTTGAGATACCCAGTTTATTACGAAACTGCGTGCAGATATGGGTGCCAGGCATCTCACACAGCCAGCACACCTCCTTGTCTTAATCATGCAGCTTGTGTCACATAACTAATTAGCATACTTCATAATGATTGGGTGTAAAAATTGCTGACTCTAACTTAAACAACATAAAACATTTGCATGTGCTCTAACTCATTTACATATAAAAGACATAAAAGTGAGCTAGGATTTTTCTATTCTAATTAGCTAAGTTCGCCTCTAGATACTATTTTGGCCCTCTATTTTATTTTCCTAGAGTTCATCCTTGTGTTTATTGTTGACTAGAGGAGACAGCTTCTATCTTTAAACATCTAATACTATGTGTGTATTTACATTCTTTCCACTTCTTTTTTGACCTTGTGTTCCAGGGTGTTCTATAGCATAAGTCTGAGCAAAACATGTTTGTCTCTTCACTTGGCATATTCAGCTGTACTGCAGTTTTTAGTAAATACCTTTTTTGGTTTTTTTGTAGTCCAGTACCAAGGACAATTTGAAATGAGATCAAATTTTATAGGTAGGTAGTTTTAGGAGTATTTTGCTTTGCTTTTGGGTATTCTAGACTAAAGACCTCAGGTGGAGGAAGTGGTTGGGATTGGTATGTTAATGTCCAACAGGAAGTATGAAAAGTGGTGAGTGCTTGGATATGTGCAGAAAACTGGGTGGAATGTAAGTTAGAAGAGATGAAATATTTTACTGACAACACATGAAATCTTTTTTAATATAATTTACACATTTCTGAGTATTACATTATATAAAGGCAATTGTAATTTCTGATGGTGTTTAATATTGCTTCAGTTAATAAATGAATCTTTTGAAGGGCTTAGGAAAGACTTCGTGTTCAGGAGTGTTTTCTATGTCTTTGATGCTATCATAAAAAATATTAACAGTATGTTATGATTGTGAGTCAAACTGGATGTGCTAGTAGCATTTTGTGTTTCTCTTTTGTTGAGTAGATACGTTCCTTCTTAGTGTAAAATCTTTATGTCATGTGTTACAATTACATTGGCAGCACGGATGGTAATTTCATCTGTGGATGTGAAACTGTTTAGGGAAAGTAAGACTATAAGCTAAATCTACTTCTCTAATACTTATGTTAAATGTTGAGGCATTAACATTGAAAGAAGTGAACAGACTGAAAGGAGACGTTTTCAGCGCTTCAGAATATTTTTTAACTTAATGGGGAACTGGTAAGTGTTTCTTCACTCAGAGAACATCAGTGATCCAACTGATTATTTAAGAAAGAGCTTCCTGACACCCTTACTGCCTTCACACAGCAGAGTTTACATTCTCGAAATGATTATGTTGGGATATGATGGTGTCTGACAAAATGTTAGTTCTGCTCATGTGATGGACATTTTTCTATTTTCTCTTGGGGGTGTTGGTCGACACCCGGCTGAATATGAGCCAGCAGTGTGCCCAGGTGGCCAAGAAGGCCAATGGCATCCTGGCCTGTATCAGAAATGGTGTGGCCAGCAGGAGCAGGGAGGTGATCATGCCTCTGTACTCAGCCCTGGTGAGGCCGCACCTCGAATACTGTGTTCAGTTTTGGGCCCCTCACTACAAGAAGGACATAGAGGTGCTGGAGTGTGTCCAGAGAAGGGCGACGAAGCTGGTGAGGGGTCTGGAACACAAGTCTTATGAGGAGTGGCTGAGGGAGCTGGGGTTGTTTAGCCTGGAGAAGAGGAGGCTGAGGGGAGACCTTATCGCTCTCTACAACTACCTGAAAGGAGGTTGCAGAGAGGTGAGTGTTGGTCTCTTCTCCCAAGTGACTAGTGACAGGACTAGAGGAAATGGCCTCAAGTTGCGCCAGGGGAGGTTCAGGCTGGATATCAGGAAAAATGTCTTTACTGAGAGAGAGGTGGAGCACTGGAACAGGCAGCCCAGGGAGGTGGTAGAGTCACCCTCCCTGGAGGTATTCAAGGAGCATGTGGATGTGGCATTGTGGGATGTAGCTTGATGGGCATGGTGCTGTGTGGTGTTGGGTGGGTTGGTTTTTGGTGTGTTGTGGTTTTTTTTGTTTTGGGTGTTTTTTTTTTTTTTTTAGGTTGGACTTGATGATCTTACAGGTCTTTTCCAACCTTAGGGATTCTGTGATTCTGTAAGCCGGGTCCTTTACGAAGTCCTTAGCTGAAGACAGAGAGCAGTGACTAGACTGATTTTTGACCTTAAGTAGTTTCATTGTGTTCTTTGATGGAATTGCAGTATTGAGAAGGTCCTCAAGTAGTAGAGAGAAGGGTTTGTATTGGCTGAGCTGGGAGTATTTTAAGAGGTTGTCAGGTCTGTGTTCTGACATGAAATTCACTTCATGACCATTTTCTTTCCCTGTTAAGTAAAACTGATAATCTTGCCTCACTGCTGAAGGTGACTGGAGCTGAAATGTTTTAATTTGTTTGACTTTGAACTGAAATAGAGTAGCGGCATGCCCATGGTGTTACAGTTGTGGAGCTGGTTTTGTCCATTATTGAAGTTTCTGTTCATTAAATATGTTATGAGCAACAGATGTTCATACTGAGTTCTCATTATTTTCCAGCTCTACAACACCAGAACATTCTAGGCCTCTTTCTAGTTGCCCCGACTGGGAAGGTAGAATTGAAGAAGGCAAAACAATGAGGACATCAAATAAAAAAATGACAAAGTAGGTATTGAACAATTATTAACTATTGTTGTGCTGGTTTTAGCAATAGCCATCTAATGATCTTCAACTACTTTACATGCATTCATGAAGATTTGAAACACAGCCAGCCTGTTTTATATCAAGCCTGAAGGAAGCCTTAAGGACAGAGTAGTGCTGAGAAGTCTTACCTTAAAAGCTACTTGTATCATCACTTCAGATTTTCTTCTTTTTCAGCTTAGATTGCATATTAGTTACAACTTCCCATAAGAGAAAATACTGGAATAGTGAAAGGAAAAATTAAAACCAGCCATCAAGGCTTGGAGAGGGAAATGGCTATTAGATCATTCAAGCTAGCCTCCTTTATATTATCCCTCTTTGTTTTATTGAGTTTAAGCTTTTTCATATTTATATTAGGAGGTTGTTACACACATATGCGATAATCATGTACCATTTGATTTGCTTGTTGTAGGGCTAGCTATAAGCTGCTAGTAAGGCAGCTCTAGCACTGGTACCCTCAGGTGTATGTTTACTTGTTAGAAACCTGAGCAATGGCATGAACTTGCAAAACCTACTCTTGTAGTGATTCATTTGGTTAGCGCAACTTTCACTTCTGTAAACTAGTGAAGAGTTGTGCTTACTGTCTATCAGAGCGAGAATACAAGCAGTTCTAGAGTATGTGTTTATATAACTTGTTGTAAAGTTATTAAGGTTCTTTTCAACTTAATTCTAATTTTTATTTTTAAGTTCTGTTTCAAGTGATTCTGCTAATCCAGCTGAAAGGGAAACAGATGAAGTGGTTCTGAGGAGAAGACAAAAACAGATCAATTTTGGAAAGAATACCCTTGCATATGACAGATACATTAAAGAAGTTCCAAAGTAAGTTGCACTATGTTGCACATTGCCAAATAAAATCTTATTTGTTCCTGACGTGTGTAGATCAGCACACAGCTTTAGTTCTCTTAAAATTATATAAACAGTAAGTGAAGAAAACCTAAATAAATTGATTTTTATCAAAGAGAAGCCAGGTATTTTCTGCATACGAGCAAATTTAGGTAGGGAAAATTTAAAGCTAAATGTTACTTTTGTGTATCCCCGTTGCTAGTAGCAAATATACTTTTACTAAATTCTGTATGAATCAGCTCCCTGTGATGGTTTTGGTGACTGTGTTGGTAGGCCAGTGTGAAGTTAATTGACACCAGGAAATGACAGCTTTGAATGAGGACTGAATAAAGCCTTGCATTTAACTATTGGTAAGGGAAACCAGTCTTCAATGATTCATCAGTAACTAACAAATCAAAACCTGAATTTCTTGCTTTCTCTGTCATTCCATATTGGGCTTCAGAATCTGTGAATTGTGGCACTTAAGTCAAGATTTCTTAGCCAGCCCCCTCTGCTTACTGCAGAGCTGTCAAGATTCAGAAGCTAGTCTGTACTAATGTGTGGGTATGCATTTGTATTCTTTTTTGTTTGTTTTGAGGGGTTTTTTTATAGGTGTTTTTCTAAATATGGCTTGCTACTTATCATTGCCAGCTTTCTATGCATTCTGCCTGTAAGAGTCTGTTGTGAAAATTGCCCGCCAAGTGCAGTGGACACTGCAAGCTTTTTGTTGAGCAAAACTCGAAAGATAAGACTAGATGACTAAAAATCAACAACAGATATCATAAATGATTACAGCTATCACACAATATCATGGTCACATCTGCAGTAACACTTTTTTCTGCAAAGAATCTTGGATTGCTTTGTGAATTGTAATTTTGCTTGTAGCTTTGTCATCAATGGCAGGACTGCAGCCAGTCTTACGGTGATGCCTGGCACTTGCATAGCTGTGCTGTGATCAGTTAAATAATAGGTGGAGAATAGGGAAGGGTGAGAAGAAAGTTCAGAAAAAACATGGGATGAACTTTAAAAAAAAAAATGTGCTGGATGGCATTTTAACAGGGTAGTTTATAATACTATTTCTTAGCAAGGATCTGTTTATCTTGCAAAAAATGTTAGGGCTAAGTACATTGATCTGTGAAGCTGGTATACCTGAGACCAAGGTATGATTTGAAATATTATTGTAATATGCTTCCCCCCAGGCATAGAGCTGACTCCAGTATGGTACGACTATAAACAGGATTATTTTGTATTGAAGATACGGTGTGAGTTAGCCCTCCAGTAACCTCTGATAGGCAGGATCTGGGTTTGGGATACCATCTGAGAAATAGCACTTCCAGCTGTGGGGTGATCCCAGACAGCATTGTTACAGTATTTGCCCAGTGCACATTCAGTAGAAAGGTGTATCATTTACGTTTTACCCAGAGAGTGGAGGTGCTTCGTTTTTCTGTGCTCCGAAAAGGCAAATACCATTTAGAATTACAGCAATGCCTGTGGTAATAATGCACAGACAATAGTGAAATAAAAGTTGATGGAAGATAACTTGTGGCTTGACCCCTGCCAGCAGCCAAGCTCTGCTCTCTCCCTCCCTCTCCCCAGTGGGATTGGAAAGAATAGGAAGAGCAAAAGCGGGAAAACTGATGGATTGACATAAGGGCAGTTTAATAGGTGAAGGAAAGAAAGGAGGGAAAAAGCAAGTGATGCAAATGCAATCGCTCACTACCTCACACAAGCGCACTGGTGCCCTGGCAGTCTCTGAGCAGTGACTACTTGGGAAGACACCTCCCCTTCTTCCTCTGCCCTCGTTTTTATTGCTGTGCGTGACATTATATGTTGTGGAATATCTCTTTGGGTAACTCGAGTCAGCTGTCCCAGCGATTTCCCCTCTCACCTTCATGTCCACCCTCAACTTAGTGGCTGCAGGTCAGAGTGGGGAAGAAGAGAAGGCCTTGAAACTGTGCAAGCAGTGTTCAGCAGTAGCCAAAAATTAGTGTGTTATCGGCACTGTTTTAGCTATAAATCCAAAACACAGCATTACAGGGACTGCTATGAAGGAAGTCAACTCCATCCCAGCCAGACTCAGTACAATACTAAATACAAAGAAACTGCACCTGACTTGGAAAAACTGAGATAGAAGTAGTTGGAGGCTAGGATACTGTTGTAGGGGTATGAGTTATGCTGCTTCTGTTTCATATTTGTCCATGGGCAGTAGGGATCTGCTCTTGGCAGCTGTCAGAGTGTTGGACTGGATGAATCTCTGGTATGACTCAGTGTGTTTTTCTTAGTTGTTGCTTGTGTGGTCTGTTTTTGACAGTGTTTTAGAATATATGCATTTCAGTTAAGTGTTTCAAAATATGAAAATTTTATTTATTAGGCCACCAATACCTGTGTGGTCTGATGGACTGAGGATTGTTTTTTAAGAATGAAAATCATGTTCTGGAATAATAAATGTTACTTTGTACCTACAGGAATCAGCGAATACCAGGAGTTCATCCTAGAACTCCCAACAAATTTAAGAAGTACAGCCGTAGATCCTGGGACCAGCAGATCAGGCTATGGAAGATAGCACTGCATGCCTGGGATCCTCCTACTGAAGAAACCTGGGATCTGCAGCCAGTGTGTGTATGGGTGAATTAAGCCAGCACATGACTCTTGCTTCACAGGAGGACTCTGTATTTCCTTTGGAGCATTTCTAACTGGGAGCAAGAGAGGAGATCAGGCTCCAAAATGGGAATCTCCTTGAATGCCTTGTTTTCCTTTTGAATTCTGTTAGGCCTCAAGATATTCCCATTATTTAGTCTAAATTCATCTCCAATAAGGTGCTTTGGGGAGGAAGGCATTTGGTCTGTCTACAGTAGTACACTCCCTTCCTCTGTGTGTTTACACTGGTGAGCACAAGGTAAAATTATTTTTCTAGAAAGGGATAAGCATAAGCAGAAATTGGGTGATTACTGTTCCTGGACCTTGATAACCTTTCCATATTTCCTTTTTCTGATATCAGTGGAACCACCTTTCTCCTGCAGTAACAATATGTTAGAGGATTTGAGAAGTGTAAGGAGATTAGAGGGACGTTTCTGTGCTCTTTGTAGGAGAGTTGTAACTGTGTTCAAGAGAGAAATTTTTTTTATCTTTTCAGAACTTTGAATTTCTGAAACAAGGCTAGCTCTGCTAATTGACACCACCTAGTACTTTACAAGATTTAGACTAATAAATTGGGAGGAAAAGAGTGAATGGAATTCTATTAGCTCTGTAACTGTATTGTGTAAATAGTTTCAGCTGTGGAAGTTGCCGTTGTTTGCACCATTTGGATGTCATATGGGATGAACTGTTAATTATTACTGCAGCGTAACTGTCTTCTGCTTGGAGCAGTAAGCCAGATAGGTAGTGTTTTAAATCCTTTTTTGTTTTTCCCTGTTTTTAGTAGTACAGAACCCTCAGGCAGTTCCCAGGAATGGTTCTGCAAAGATCAGGATGTTTCTGGCTCCTTTGTATTTGACGAAAAGCAGAAGAGAAGTGAGTGTGAAGATGACTGTAGACAGCCTGACTACACACCAGAGAGGTATGAGATAAAACTTCTGTGGTTAACTTATTGAAATAATTTAATACGTGTTGATGCTGTCAGTTTTTTGTAGGAAATGTTTGATGAGGGAGGGCAGTTAATGCTCAGCTTCGGAGTTTGGCACTTTTGCTGTTGATTGTAATCCTGGTACAGAGCACTGAATGTGGAAAAATTACCAGCATTACAGAATTGCATGATTAACAGCAGAAAAAGGCAGTGTTTTTTCAACTTCTTTGTTTATACAGTGGAGTACTGGGGTTTCTTTAACCACTGTTTGCAAGTGCTGAAAATAGGATACCTTTTTCAGAAGCAAGAGTGACCATCCTTAATTAACAGTGTTAATGCCTGTCTGCGGCAGGGAGACTAACAGTGAAGCACCTCATGCACTTCCCTGTTCACTGAGATATCTTGATGTGGGGGTATGCGTGTGGAGCTGAAAATGGTTCTGCTTCCAAGTTTCTTGTGTGATTGTGACTGGGTTCACTTTTCAAAATACAGTGGAGTTGTTACCAAAATTTGAGCTGTTTTCTCTGTTTTCCTCTGTTGTGACTGAAGAATCATACTTCAAAATGTCTTCCTGTGTAGCACGTGACATTATTTTGCAGAACTCTGATAAGCGTTTAAACCCAGATGAAAAATGTTGCGTGTGTAAAATCTATGTCTTCTTTTTGTAGTCCCCGTTCTCCTGATTCTTCTCCAGTATGGAAACGCAGAAAAAGAAACAATTCTGACTCCTCTCTGGTTTCAAAGAGCAAAAACCATTGTGTGCACACATACCAAACACTGGAAAGGTATGAAATGATTCCCCATATGGAGATTCATTCATAATTATGAACCAACTTTTGGAGTATGACTGATGTTTATCCTTCCATTTGTTAATAGCTTTAATTTTATCTAAATGTGTGTGCAATTTAATGAGGTAAGGAAATCATGGCAGAGTAATGGTGTTGTATGATAGCGAACATTCACGGCGGTCCATTGCAAAGGTGAAGAAACTTCAGTGTCAGAAGACACAACATAGGTTATTTTTTGAGTGTAGAATTAGGCAACACTAATGTGGTGTTCTTGGTTTCTCATGGAACCTGGTTTCTGCTTCAGAGGTTGTAATTCTGAAATTGTTAGGTGTCTGCCATAGTTATTTCCCATACCTCTTACATGCACTGCATTCTGCTCTTTGGCATGCAGAGTGTATACAAACTGATGAACATTACAGTAAAGGAATAGAGCCCAGTGTGCACTCAGAAGTCTGTCAGTGAATACTGAAACTCGCTGCCTGTTTAATTATTGCAATGTTATGTTTGCTACAGGTATTAAAGAGAGTATGTATTTATGAAGGGATGTGAAAGAAGCTTTGTGTATTTTGATTAAGCTTTTTCCTGCCTTATGAAAGATGGTATGGAAGAAAATCCTTGTTGGAACAACAAGGAATTGGTCACCTAGCCTGGGACTGGGACAAAGTGAGGCTAATGTTAAAAAATGGATAACAGAAGGGTAGATTTTTTTCAGGCTAACACCTTCTTTATTCTAAGTTGTTCAGGAATTAAACTACTCCCCTAGCAATTGGTTTTAATCATAGTTCTTTTTTCCCCCTTTCCTAGCTGCTGTATAGAAAGTTTTCCTGTAAATGGGAAATGACAGGCTATGTAGAGGAGAGCGTGGTTCAACTCTATACAAAGTTTTGTCAGAACCACAAGAAAACTGGCACAATGATTTAAGTTTTTGGGGGTTTAGTAGACTTTTCATACTAACCTTAGTAAAAATGTTTATACGGGTGTGGTTTTTTTCTCTCTACTTAGCCCCCTTATCTTCAGAAGAATTAAGAGGAACTGTGATACAAAGGTCCATGGTTTCAGACCTTTTCACTTTCTTTCTAGCCTTACTGAATCAGGACATCAGGAGGCTTTTTCAAAGTGCTCAGAGTGGGAAGCCTTTGGTGAAAATGACGAAGTAAGGACACTACAACATGGTATAGAAATAACAAGGTAAATACCATCATGATTATGATGTTGTTTCTGTTTATTGCTTGTGCTGCGAAGGTGTCCTTGGCTTTATCTTCTTTTTCCTTCACTGTTTAATACTACTTCTTTTTCCTCCTTACACTTCCTCCAACATGTAGTATGTTTGGTTGTTATTTTTGTTCTTTGAGTTTGCTTGGCTTTTTCCAGTCTGACTCTCCATCTATTGCTTTCTGTTGCTTCTGCCATTAAGTAATGCTGGAAGATGCTGAGCCCCTTTCACCCTCTTTGTCTTATGGAAAGCAGTGGCATTTGACAGGATTGGTCCCCGTGGTTGTTACTAGCCTCTCACTTGCTAAGCCTAGGAGCTGAAAGTTTCTTCTCTGTCTCCTGAGAGATTGAGTTGTTTTGTAGCTGACAACAGTGATAGTTATTTGTTTATATGCAGTGACCCAATTCCAGCCAGTTGTTCTTCAGGATGGAACAATCAGAAACAGAAAAAAAACAACTTCTTTCTTCCTGACAGCCGAACTTGCAGAGAAACAGACTGCAGGCTGGAGAGGTATAAAATGCAGCTCATCAGTTGGGGACTTTTTTTTCCCTATTAAGTTAGAAACATAGTTGCCTTATTGCTGTGTTTCAATCCAAGCTTTTATTATAAACATGGATTTTTAAATTTTTCTTCTGTTATTCTTCTTAGGGATGTGTTGGCCAATATTTATATTTTGTGTGGTAAAACTCTGTCCTTATGTTCTCGTGTCATAGTCTGTATTAGAGTAAATAGCAGGTTGTAGCTGTATTTAGTATAAAAAGGTTACCATAATAAAGTTACTTAGTCTTTGTGTTTTGTTTTATTTGTAGGCTTAAACTTTGTAGCAGTTTATGGGAAGGACATCAGTCAGAATACCCTGAAAGGGGATGGGGAAGTGCAAGTGCTGAAGATAGAATAATGAGGAAAAAAATTTAAATACCAAGGTGAGTTCATGCTGACTACTTATTTTACCTATTCTGTTTCAGTAGCCCATATGCAGTATTGTTCTACAGAACCTAACTGTTCAGTTCAAGCAGATCAGTTTCTCCTTTTATTCCTTTATTATATTAGTATTTTATCCCATTCTCTTGTATTTAATGCAGCACCTTAATTAAAAGATCTAATACTTCAGACTTAGTAAATTGAAATGTTTACCTGTTCAGCCAGAAAACATAATGTATTTCATCTTATCACCCAAATGAAAAGTGCCAATTTTTCTAATTATTTCAGTAGCAGCTTTTCTGCCTCTTAATATTCTTGTGACTAAGTCACAACTTGGCATTTGCAGCAATAGATTTCAATGAAAATTTTCTTTTGAACTGTAGATTCCTGTGGTGCATTAATAGCATGGGTAGTATCTTGAGTCAAACACTTTTTTTTTAACCGATAGTCTGTTGTGTAATTTGATTGTCTGATCTACACTTAATGCAGGCTCTGAAACATTACAAACTAGGAGATAAATGTCTGTTTAACAGTGATCTTGTAATATTTTGCATAATAAAACTCATTAAGAATATGGCACACAATTAGTTTTACACTACTTAAGTTTTGAATCCTAGCAATATGAGGAAAAGGCAGGTAGAGCTTTTAAAAAAATGGTGCTAATGGCATTTTTTCTGTTGACTTTATTGATTTTTAATTTAAATTCATTGAGCATGAATAAGACTTAATATGGATTCACTTTTCTAAAGTGCTAATTCAATATTTGAAAATATCTAGTCTCTCTTTGTATATAGAAGTACTGAAGAAGGACTTTCTCCTGTGACAGAAAATGATTTGAAGAATAGGGATATAGTCTGAGATCAGCAGATCAAGTCGTGGACAACTGGTGCAGTCACATAAAACCTGCACTGAAAGAGGAAGAGATTTACAGTCAGCATATGTGCAATCAACGTAAGGTGAAATGTGCAGGTAAAAGAAGCATGCTTCTATACATCACAGTTAAGAGAGCCTTTCTGGTCTTCTACATAGTCAGTTGATATTTAGCTGCTTTGCAGTTGTCTTTATTGTAAATAAGGCTCTAATAAGGAATGTATATACTCAGTGGGTTCCTAATCACTCATTCTAATTGAAAAACTATCTTTGTGATATGTAAAATGTAGAAAGTGAATTAAATAGCTTCTCTGTGAAGCAACACATTGGTTTCCTGGGATGCAAAGATAAATATTTGAGAGACACTGCCTTTAACCGTGTTTTTTAGGTGTGATGAGCTCTAACTCTCAAACGGCAGGAACTTCATTTGTGGAAAATGAATGTTACTTGAAGACTAGATAGTGGTAGAACTCCACACCACCTGCCATTTTGCCAGAAGAAAATTTTTGTCTTAAACAGGAAAAATAAATGTAGCTGTTTGGAGCCCGGTTAAATGTCTACAAGTTTGAATGTATCTTTTGGTTGCTTTTTAAAGGAAAAAACCTTAGTCAGTAGGAAACCTAAGATATGGCAGGAATGTGTTAATTGGAATTGAGAGAAAAATGTATTTTATGAATTAATAATGACATTTAAGTGAAAGTGATGCAAGAGGTTGGGAAAGATAGGCTCAACTACTTCATTTTCTCTTTGACAAATAATTTAGCAATATAGGGTATGTAGTACTCTCTTTCCTTTTCCAGTATCTTAAGTTCTCAAAGTGTTCATACTATCTGTAACACTTTCTTTAGTATGGCCTATATGGCTTTGTCTTTTATGCTGTGCTTTAAGCTCACCATACGCAATGCTCTGTTTCATTTACTACTACTGTAACACTACAACTTAAGAGAGTAAATGTTTTGCTGTTAATTACAAGATACATCATATTTATAAAACACTGTTATCTACCTTTTCATTTAGGTTTCTCCAGATCTTTAAGGATAGATTATTTTCTGCAAGCTCTGCCTCAAGTGTAAAACTTCAGTTTTCATTAAGCCTGTGCTACAATGATGATGGATGTTCCTTAAAGCTTTTGTGAGAATGCTTCTGCTTTACCTGCGTTAACAGATGACGTGCATCAATATTGTAAAGGCTACTTCAGTTGATGGATCCTGCTGTTGCCATTTGGAGATCATGCTGCTTAGAGTGCGCTAATGTTATGCTGGTGAATTGGTCCAATATCGAGTCAGACTGAAGAATGCCACCCCTTAAACCAAGGACTTAAACCCTGTTTCCTCTACTGGACCATAATTGTACATCCAACCTGAAGAACTGCTTGAAAAGAATGTAGATAATACCAACCTTTCTGCAGTTGTTAAAGACAAACTGTTCTTAGCTTTTGGACTGGGTGATCATCCATTTGGCTTATTTACCGTTCTCTGAGATAAGATATATTAAGCTAGCATTTGCCTAAGCCTAGTGAGAGAAAAGAAAGGTAGATGGTTTATCAAAATCGGCTCCATCTCTTTGAGGGGATGAGTGACTGTTTGAACAGCAACACAGCCTAAATACCTGGATTTTGCTTTTATGTATGTTGCAGCCTGACCTGAAGAGCCAGTCTACTGCTGAGAGTATAAGAGGATGAGTTCAGTGCCTGCTGTCACTACAGGAATTGCAGGAGAGCAGCAGTGTTTGCAGGTTTGGAGCTGCTCTTGGGCATGGGGTGTCCAGGCTAAGGGTTGTGATGGTGTTGAGATAAGCTCTCCTTTGTTTTACTTTTCTAGCACTGTGCTCAGAAGGTCAAAGTCAGGGCTGAGGCTACAGTGGAGTTTAGACCAGATTCATGTTCCAGTTATAAGACTTCTTTTTACAGTCCTTGTGGCGTTTTATGTAGCATGTACTGGGGTACAAATCTCTCTTAGAGCTGGGAATTGTCTCTTTGCAGGAGTTCAGTTTGGCTTTTTGCAAAGCCACTGCAGAACTGTGAGTGCTAGGGGTGACACACAGCAGCTGTGCTGTGGGGCTGGCAATGTTCCAATGGCCAAAAGCCCATTGTGCTACTGAAGTGAAAGCAAACTGCTTCCCCAGAAACTACTCCCACTCCCTTCCAAAAATGTTTTTTCCAGCCGTGCTCAGGCATGGGTTTCAGTAGTGTCCCAGGACAAGGGTGGCTCAGTCACGCACCACAGAGCACGGAGTGTGTGTATACAAGGAGCACATCTGTACAGCACTTTTTTAAGAAGTAGTATTTAGAACCTTGTTGTTCCAGTGTGTATGCTTCCATGTGATTTAATGATGCTTGTAAATAAGGGAATGTGTTACATTTTTGGCATTTTGTCTTATGTGTAAGAATTAAAGACTAACTTTAAAAATCCCTGTTAGTCTGCTTTTGCTGTTATGTTGTCAGAGTTTAATTATAAAAGGAATATGTGGGTTCAGTAGTCCTTTGTTTATTTTAGGGGGTTTTGTTTATTTTGGGGTGGTTTTTTTTTTTTAGCCCTTGCCTAAAAGGGGGAAGGAGGACTCTTCAGAGATGAAATCAAACTCTTGAGGGGAGTTTACAACTTGGGTTGTGTCCAACCCCTCAGTTTGTATTTTGACATCTTGTCATGAACTTGTATTTATTGTATTGTAACCTAGTGGAAGGGCGCAGCTGAAGCCCCTGCACCCATTCTGCCGTGAGAAAGGTGTCCTCCTGGAGACAATGGAGCTGTTAGGTGAGAGTAGTGGGCCCTCATGAAATACTTAAGCTCAGCTGTCAGAGCCCTTAAGCTTTTGCTTCTGATGGATGGGGCCTGCAGCAGATTTGTGGACACAAATCCATGGGATTTGTAATTCAGCAGTCCTTAAAAGATCTTGTATTTCTCAGTTGAAGGTACTTGGACTCAGAATAACCAATCTGCCTGTGGCAGTTAAATTTTGGACAGATTTATTCCCTAATCCAGGTTCTGTACACTTGGACAAGCTATGCTAGCACAGACAAAGGAGGGTACTGAGCAGATGAGGTTTGAGGTCTGCTAAAATAATTTCATGCAGTGCTGCCACTGGATGTAGAACCATCGTAATGTCTTCTAATTAGTAACGGTAACCTCATCAGTCTAAACAGAGCAGTTAAAACTGGACTGTAATCCATCCATTCACTTGTTTATCTATCCAAGGCTATTCAACATAGGATTTTACAACTGAGGTAAGCAAAGCTGAAGTCTGGCATTCCACCCCCAGTTTATATTTGATAGCCTTTCATTAAATTTATCTATTTTAATTAAATCCACTTTGCATAAATCTGTGTTTAGTTTGTAATTAAGCCAAAATGAACTTCACCAGCTAGATCTAAAATTCTTCCAAGAAGTGACATGTATCTTCTGTTGGCATGCTTCCACTGGGAGAATCTCCTTACAGATGATACATTATCTGTGCTTGTAGAAAAAGTCCTTCACTACCAGTTCTGAAATGCCATTAGCAATGTGTACTTTGTTTTGTTTCTAAAACTGCTCCTTTGAGGTCACAATGATGAGGCTATTTCCTTCTCCCATTAAAATTCCCACTGTGGTATGAAAGTGCTTTTTCTGAAGGATTTTCTTCACTGACAAGGACAGAAAGATGGAAGGCAGCTGTAATCCCTAAACTGTGTTACAGCAGACAATTCTGCTTGATAAACTGAATTTAACTTGCACATAGTGTTATGCTAAAAGTACTGCATGGCTGCCAGGCTGCAGCTGTCCTCTATCTGGCTAGCTTGGATGAGTTCAGGTAAACATGCGGTTCAAGTGATCTTATCTTAGAGCAAGGCTGGAGGAAATGGGGTTGGTTTGTACGTGTTTTGAACCTATGCTGTACTTCAAGCATGTCCTTGGTTCAGGAACACAGTTCTGTTTTCTGTAGCGGTGTGTGGGAAAGGAGAGGTGCTAGCATAGCAAACTTTCCTGCAGGAGCATGGATGTTTATGCAGGTGCCACACAGAAAATGCGTGAGTTTGTACAATTACGGTAAGGCCAGGCAAAGGGAAAGGAAGTTCCAAGGTAAATCCTTTACACTGTACTGTTTTCAGATCTTAGTGTTTCACTGAGCGTAGAGCCAGCCTGACCATTACCGCCCAAAGGTAGGCATTTTGGAAACATCGTGCAACAGAGGTCTCTGAGGAGAAAAGTACAGGATCTGCGTACAACCTTTGAGTTGATGGGAAGTGAACACAGTTCTCCCTTATCTGTTCTCAAAATACTACTGATTTTGGCCAGGAGCACTAAGTTTGTAGACATTCTACCCAAAAAGCATTATTAAACAGCTAAAACACCATTTCCAAATGTGAACCTAGCAGGAGTCTTTGAGACACATACATATAATTAGATTGCAGATGCAATTTGTGAAAGTGAAACAATTTAATTTGGTGCATTCACAAATGGAAAAAAAAAGTGCAAAACCCATGAAAAGTCAAGCAAATTGATGCAAAAGAATCAATAGAAGGTAAGCCAGCTGCTGAGATTACAAACTGTTTAATTTCTAAAAGCCATTGCGAAGTATTGTCTGAAGACTCTTGGTCTGGCCTGGTGCGGTTGCCAAGGCAGGCTGGCAGGGAGCAGTCATCTTTCCATTTCTGAAGCTATTAGTTTTGCTAGTTTTGCTGGGAAGTTAGTGTGAGTGTCTGTGTGTACTCATCTACCCATGGTCTGCATTAAAAAAAAAAATCAGCCAAGTGGTTGAATAGTATTTGTGCCATTTTGGGAAAAATAGTGTGAATTTCTCCCACTTTTAACAAGAAAACGTGCAGTGAGCTTTGTGAATTCACCATGAAGAGGATCTTCAACACGTCTGAGCAATCCTGAGCTTCACTGAGCAGGTGCTTCCTCTTGGCCTTCAAGACCGCATAGCTAATACTGCGGTGATCCCTGGTAGAAGAAAATTCAGCAGTTGTTACTCTGCTGATCTGGAACCCTTACCTGGCTTCTACCTTCTTACTCTTGCTCTTACACCCAGAGTTAAAAGCAGGTGTAGATACTCTGCTGTATGCTTTTGCACAGCCTTCAAGAAAGCCCCTTTTTATATCCACAAACCGAGAAAGGGGTAAGAAGGGCTGCCTGCTTATTTGTCAGACTTCATCTGGGATGTTCCTGTAGGCCATGCTCTTCAACTCTCCAAAAAAGATTCATCAGGAAACAGGAAGAAACAAATGTGTTCCTGGAACTACTCAAGATTTGAGTCGGAGAGACCTGGAATTAGTGGGAGCATGTGGTGAAGAAGAGGTAGAAAGACTAAGATACGTATTGCATATTGCAGGTGCTGTTTCTCTGATGACTATCTTAATTACTTAAAATAATATGGATCCAAAGCAACATACTTGTTTCAGCTGCAATTATGTTTGGACAATTCCTTCTTCCTAGCACGTGAAGGTGCGTACTGCCACCCACTGTGCCTGCTGACCGTGTCCCTTCTACTCAGCTTGTGGACAACAAGAGCTCCAATCCTGTGTGAATGATGACCTGAAACACAAGTCAGAGTAGCAGGCATCTTTCACTTCCATTTCTGTAAATAACTGCATGAGAAAGTTGTAGTTTGTGAAACCATGCTTCTACAATAGAGATGCAAATTCTCCCTCTCAACATACACTTCAACCTTGCTACGCATGAAGTAGCTTCATAAAAAAATCAAAACACCACCTGTCAGTATGTACTCAGAAAGTCTCCCCAAAAACGTTGCTGGGCTTTGGTAACTGGTTTTGTGTTAAGCTGCTCGAAATAGAAAACAAACAAAACAAACAACTTTTGTTCGCTACTTCTCCGATCCCTCGAACATAGTTCATCGCTGATCTTGCAAGTGTTACTCAAATACAGCCTGTCACAGTAATGAACATTAGGTTCATTTCATCCGGGTTCATTGGAAGACGTGTTTATGCTCTTGAATCTGCCAAACACCTACTCCAGGGCTGCTTGGCACCTGCTCAGCTGACAGTTAAATTTTCCCTTACTGCTCTTCAAGCGTCTGGTCTTTGAGCCAAAGAGCAGAGATTCTTGAGAACTGCAGGGGTTGTTGCAACCTTACTAAACAAACACACAAGTTAAAGGGAAAAAAAAAAACTAATTGCAGCTTTTGAAATAATCTCATATCCCTAAATATCGTTAGAAGTATTTTGGGCTAAGGCCACATCTGCACTAGAAAGCTTTACTGGTGAAACCTGCAGAATTTTTGTATTGTTTCCAGAGCTCAGTAACTTATTTTCACTGACTCTATGCGTTTACCTTTTATGAGCTAGATTCGGTATGAATTTATAACTGCGTTTCTGTCAAGTAACCAGAGCCAAGGTTTGCTGGCTTTCTGCTACCTGTGAGAGAAAGATTAGGCTGATCCAGTAACAACATAGACTGACATGCAAATCATGTATGATCCAGAGGAAAGCTTGCTAAAACTAAGTTTAAAATCCTATTTTCTGTATCCTGATACCATGACTATAATTCTGCTCTGTTTTTTTGAACTTTTGTTATCATAGCTGCTGTACAGTGGTCATTTTCTTTTAAGAAGAGGCAATGAATATACGGATAGTGAAAAGAAGTTAATTGTATGCCGTGGGCAGTAACCAAATGCCAGTAATGGAGAGGCCAGCTGGGCCAGTGCAACAGAGGATTCAGTTCATCACACACAGGTGAGACGTGGTTAGAAGAACCTGTGTTATTAGAATTAATGCAAAATTGTCCCAGCTTCTACGGCAAGTGAGAGCTACTATGGCCATAGGTGACGATAGCTCTTGCAAAGCCTGTAATTCTTGAGAACTTACCTTTTGACAGCAGAAAACTTAGGACCAGAAAGTGCAGGATGAATGAGTACTACCTAAGTGTGTTGGGAAGAAATAGATTTAATGAAACCGCTGGGTGTCTTGTCAGAAAAAAGGATGACTATCCTGACTGTGGGCTTTCTCCTCTCGCATGTTGCTCTGTGAACTCAAGCAGAAGGAGGCACTTTTTTGTAATGTTGAAGGTTTCAGTTGAGGCACCATGATGGATTTTTTGTAGCATACTGAAAACAGACTACCTCCTGTAGAGCTGCAGCAAAATATGCAAAGACTGCATCTGAACAAGCAGAAATACAACATATAATTAAACACTCTCAGGGGTAAGCGCATACCTTAGAAGCTGAATTCTAGAACAAAAAAAAGTTTACTTTGAGAACAGTGTTATTTCCTTTGCTTTATATCTTACTAATGTCAAATTTTGTTAAATTGAGAATATTATATCTCTTTGCTGATCGTTTTAACCTTAATCTGACAACAGTTGATATGTTTGCTGGTCTGAGAAGCAAGAAAAATGCCTCTTGAAAAAAGGAAGAAAACTCGAATCTGGTTCTACAAGGAGAGAAACATCCCATTCTCGTCGCTACCGTATCACATTTTGAATGCCAAACCGGCAGAAATCTGACAGTTATGTTATGTTCCAAAAACAATGGGTTTTTTAAATATGTGTTCTTGCTTGCTTGTGGAGATAAAATCACTTCAGCTAGAGGCAGCTTTGCCACCTGTGCCCTTGTTCCTGTGATAGCTGCGTTCAGCGTCCAAGAAGCACGCAGGCCCGAAGAAGAAAACGCCGCCCAGTTTGTCTGCATCTCTCTGTGAAGTGTCCCACCGGCCTAAATCCAGGGGGGCTGCGAAGGTATTTTTATTGAAAGCTGTGCCTTGTGTTCTGCTGTAGAAGTTCTCCGGCTTGTTTCTAAATTACTGTTGTACAGTGTCAGCGTATACCAGATCTCCCAGAGGAACAGGATCGCCCTGTGTCTGTGGAAACACCGCCTGTGTGCAACTGAAAAGACCTGGAAAATCCGCTTACTAAAGCACAGCAACCTCACGGCATTACCCAGCCTTATTCAATATTGATGTGAAATACTATTTAATGTGATGTCATTTCGTAAAATACAAATTCCTGTCGTAACTCTGCTGTAGGCTTTGACCTGGCCGGTGAAGCACCACGGATTAAAGAGCCACGTGGTGACTGCAGTCCTTCATCTTTAAATCACGGGGATCTGTGTTTTTCCTCGAGTTTTGGCTGCGTTTTGTTGTTTAACATGGGCAACGCTCCGCTGCCACGCCCCAGGCCGCCGGTTCGCCGTGTTAGGGGCCCCGCCGCTCACGCCGGCCCCGCCCCACGGCCAGCGCGCGCCAAAACCGCGCGCCGCCGCGCTCGATTCTCCCGCCAACACGCCCCGGGGCGGGGCCGGCGGGAGCGGGCTAAACCATTACACCAGCCCGGGGCGGGGGGGTGGTGGTCAGCGTCCTCCGGGCCGCGTGTGGCGGGGGCGCCGCGGCGGGGAGCGTGTTTGCTTCGCGCCCACCAGCGGGCTCGGCTGGGCGGGGCGGGTTGGCGGCTGCCTTTTCCCCCTCTCCCCCCCGGCCCCGCGGACCTGTCCCCATGGAGGCGCCGGCGCAGGCGCCCCGCGGGGAGGCGGGGCGGGCGGTGTCAGTCAGCGCCGGCGGGAGTTGCGAAGGGGCCGAGCGGGAAGGACGGCTGCTCTCCCTCGCCGCCCGCCGCCGCCTCGCAGTCCGCTCCGGTCCCCTGGCCGCCCGGCTCTCCCCCCGGCCCTCCTGGGGACACCCCGCGCCATGTCCTTCCGCCAGAGGAGCCCGCACGGCGGCACGAAGAGCAGGTAGGGCCGCCGCGGGCGGAGGCGAGGGCTGGCGGTGCCGGCGCTCGCCCTTCCCCGTCTTCTCCCCGCGAGCCGCCCTCGCTCCCTCTCCCTCGGCGGGCCCCGCGCCGGGGCGGGGGCGAACCGCGGCCCGCCCGCACCTGCGCGCGGCCTCCCCGCCCTCGACGGGGCCGTTGCGCGGCCGCCGCCCGCGGTCCGCCATGTTCGCCCCCGGGGCGGCCGGTCGCCCCTGGCTGAGGTGCGGGTTCCCCAGCGACAGCGAAGCCGGGCCGGGCCGGGCCGCCTGGAGGGCAGCGGGGCTGAGGCTGCCGCGGGGCGAAGGGGCGTAACTGCCCAGGTCTCCTGTGCCCCGCGTCGTCTGCAGGGGCGGGCGGTGAGGGGCGGGCTGCGGGGCCGGTGAGAGCGGGGACTTGTGTGTGGGAGAGCCTCCCCCCGAGGGACCCCCACGGCCCGCACCGGCTTGTGCCGCTCCCCTTGAGCTGTTGAAGTAAAATTCGTAAATAAACCACGACGTCTGGGCGGGGTGGCGTTCCGAAGGGGGTACTAAAATAAAATCGCCTGGCATGCTCACCTTGTCTCGGCTTGTCTGCTGCCAGCCCACAGCCTCCGCCTCGCTGGTCCCAAGGAAGGAAACGTGGCGCAGATGGAAGGCGGAGAAGGCAGAATGAATCCGATTCATCCGGTTTTGAGGAAAACAAGTACAGGTCTTCTGACAACAGGCTGGACAGGTAGGCCACGCGTGCGACAGAAACAACTCTCTGCTCTGGTGTTCGTCAGGAGCTGTTGAAGGACTGTGGTACTCGGTTTTTCAAGCCCTGCCTATTTATAAATCACTCGTCGACCATAAATAGCTGGTCTTAAAGGTGGGAGAAGATTCAAGTGCAGCGTTCTTATCTTGGAGTCGCTTCTTAAGAATAAACATTTTTCATTCTTATAGTTTGAATTACATTCTTCATAATTTTCTGTCCTATTTCATGCTTGCTTACTGCCATTTATCATGCAGCAATAACTGCACAAGCTAATTATGTTTGTTTGTGGATACAGGCTGTACGTACTGTTGTGGTAAAACTAAAAGTCATCTGTCCTCATATTTCTGAAGGCAGTACAGACCATCTTGAAAAGTTGTGTCTAAGTATGTCAGCGCATGTGCGGTGGGGTCCACTTCTGAGGTCACTCACTCTGTTCATGCTGCTGTTCGCTGCCTTCCTTACCGTTTCCCAGCACAGGTCAACTTCAGTTTAGTGTGAGTATCTTATTTTATATCACTACCTACATCTGAGCAATTCATGCCACTGTCCCTTTAGTCCCTTTTATCAGTGGATGGGACTTGTGGCCTGCAGCCCAGTTGATTGAATTGATTTCTAATCTAGAATGAGATGGGTTGTGCCCTGTAACTACCCATTTTTCTTTGCTGACAACAAGCAGGGAAGACATTGGTCAGTGGCTCAAATTACAATATCCAGAGTAAATGAAATTAGTTTCAGGAAGTGTGTTTGAATAGGAGTACAAAGATGAAAATTTACAGATTTCAACCTAAATAAGCGATACTTTTATGTGTCTTCCAGTTTTGAATTGAACAGGTGTACTTTCTGGCTTAGTTTGGATTCAGCTCTGATTGAAGTTGTTCTCTTTAGCTACAAAAAAGTAGCTAAAACTGCTTTTTGTTTATGCCAATTCAACATTGTCAAAATAAAATTTTAAAATAGGAACAGGATGGGGATGGAGGCTGGGTCACACAACAGATCCAGTCTCGGGGGGGCTGCAGCCTTGCTTTTTTGCACCTCTGGCAGAGTTTGAGCACCATTTGCAGTCCTAGCACAGCACCAGAGCTTCTCACCAAGTGTGAAATGGCACGTGGGGACAAGGGTCTGAAGAAAGACAGCTAAGCTTAGTATGTCTGGCACCTGTACTGTCACAGAGCAAACTCATCGAGAGAAAAAGCTGTAGACCCTCCCACGTTCTCCCTAATTCTCTGTATACACAGCACAAGTACAGAATCAAACAAGTACAAAAAGGTGGGACAGGGTGTTGAGGAAAAAGCTCAGATGGAAAAAGCTCAGGACTAACCAGGCGCTTCTGGGATCACGCTGTTCTCTACCATGGGAGAGCAATAACTGAATGTGGCCTGCGTTTTCTGCAAAGTTAGAAATCAATATAAGCAAATGCTAAAAGTCATTGGAGGTTGGACAGATACTTGCAGAGAGACCTGTACTGTTTGCTATGGATTTTTAATTTTTCATAGTTGGTAACTGGGTTTCATCTAAAAAGAACTTTTAGTTTGAGTTTAACAAAAACTTCAAAGTAGCACAAGCCCATTTCTGAGCAGGGAGGGAGTTGGAACTGGTTTTAGCGCAGATGAATCGAATTCCCTGACTTGAAGGGACTTCTTTGCACAGGATCCTGGTAAGTCTCCAGAGCGTTTCCAGATCTACTGAAAAAGCTCTGGTCTGTAGGGTACAGTTTTGAGTTTGTACTTGAGGAAAATCAGTCATCAGGAGAACAGAAACTGGAAAACATGTTCAATAATCTGAACGTAGGCAACTACTGTTGGCTGGGAAGGGATATAAGCTTATTCCCCTGCAACAGTCTGAATCTGCTCGTGATGCTAATGGGCTACAATAAAGTTGTTAAATACCAGTTTGCAAAGTCATAGCAAATCTCGGTTTACTAGCTGAAAACTGACTGCATTTTTTGTGCCTTTGCCTTCTCTACTAGGTGTAGTTTCACATGGAGAAACTCCTGGTGCTATCGTGTAATTTTAATTAATTAGAACACAGAATTAAATTGTACAGCTAACTTTTGTCTCTTACATAGCTAATGAGTTTGCAATCATGAAAGAATAAATATTTGTTAACTCATTTAGTGGAGTGAAAATAAGTGACTAAATGAGTAAAGTTGGTATTTCACATACCATTTTCTGAAGGACACCAGCTTAAAGTTATTGAAAGTGTAGGCTAGGTTACATGCTACAGTGGTATGTTTCTATAGATATTGACACAAACTTTTTAATGAAAAACAACAACAAACAAACCCTAAACCACACAGCCTCAAGGTGGAACTCTCAACTGATGCATAATTTTACAATGGTGACATTTTAATGGAATAATACAAGATTTTCACAGTGACTGTAAGTACTATAAATGAATATATTAAATAGCTATCAAGCTGTGAATGGGAGAGATGCTGGGGGTGGGGTGGGAAATACAATAATATAAAATTGTAATGTAGGGGCTTTTTTTTGTTCTTTTTTTTTTCTTTCTAGTTTTACAACACCAGAAGGCCCTGGACCCCTTTCCCGGTGTTCAGACTGGGGAACTGCAGTGGAAGAAGATGAAATGAGGACCAGTGTTAACAAAGAAATTGCAAGGTACGCAGCGGTGTTTAAGATGAAGTGGGGAAAGGAGGGGTAATGGTAGTTGTCTTGTAGAATCTGTATTGATTTTTATTTTTAACTTCACCATGGTAGTAAAATGAGACCAATCTTGGCTTCTTGTCTACTGCTCTTAGGTCAGCTTTGGCTTAAGTCCTGCAGGAATGACATACACATCAACTCTCCAGAGAGTATGCTATCACTAAGTATCTCCGTTTGGAAGAAACCTTCCCTGAACCTCTTAAATTGAATTACTCTGAATGTCCTTTCGCTAATTATTGTTTTTGCATATCATTGCTATAAGAAGATTTTTAGGGAAAAGACTTAGGAAAAGAAAGTCCTCAGGTTATTTTTTTTTTTTAGGGGAAAATTGAAACATTCATTCTATAGTGGAAAGGTGTTTACAGTGTCTGGGTTGACTTCAAGACTGCTCCTTAGCTGAGAAGTAAAATCAGCTGTGACAGTGCAGCCTTACATGTTCTCTTGGTGTATGTATATTCTTAATACTGATTTGAACTCTTACAGATACAGAAGAAAACTCCTGATAAATGAATTTTCAAGAGAAAGGAAGTCCTCCTCTGGAAGGTAGGTTGAATTTCTAGGTTAGCTGAGGAAAAGTTTTAGCATGTTTCTTTATAATCTTCTACACATGGCTTTGTTTTTGAGTATTGCTTGTTTTCTAGTAGTTCTGAATCTACAATGTTTTTTTTTCTTTAGTTCTGATTCAAAGGAGTCCACTGTGACCGTAGAACTTGAGACAGACGAAGTAGTTTTGATGAGAAGACAAAAACAGATAAACTATGGAAAAAACACAATTGCATATGATAGATACATTAAAGAAGTTCCTAGGTAAGCTGCTTTTGTTTCTGGAAAACTAGATGTTCGATTGTAAGTCATACCTGTTCTTTATAAGCATATGAACATACTAAATTTGGTATCTGAGACATATTCAAATAGAAGACACCCACAAATTAAACTTTATAAGACATTTTTTAACAGATAAGTGACGCTAACAATCAAATGAGACAAATTCTTTTTTTACTAGTTGGTACATGAGGAATATCCCTTCAGACTTTGTCCCGCTGCAGAAATGAAAGTGAAAGTTCTTCTAGTTGTGTTTGTCAACTAGAAGAAATGAAACTGCTTTTTGCAGTCAGTTTTTTTCATTAGTAAACTAAAAGACAAAATAGACTACAGTTGCTCTTAAGTTTGGAATACGTTACTTTCGGAGATTTCATGCTGGAAGTTTTCAGACCTATGATTAATAATCCATTTTTATTTTTTTTTATTTGACTCAGAAAAACTAAAAAGTTCATATGGAGCAGACAACTTTTCACTTGAGTGCTGGAATTGCGCAGTAGTATTTTCTCATAAATAATATAATAACTTAGAATTTGCTGCGTTTGCAGTAAGTCTGTGTAGCAGGCAGTCGGTCTTAACATTTAAAACTGTTATGTCTCTGTGAAAAACACTAACGAATTTTTCATGTCTAATATCTGAATAGATGCCATCGTATACCAGGAGTTCATCCCAGAACTCCAAATAAATTTAAGAAGTACAGCCGTAGGTCATGGGACCAGCAAATTAAACTATGGAAAGTTGCACTGCATTCCTGGGATCCACCTACTGAAGAAGGATGTGATCTGCAAGAAATGTATGTATACAGTATTCAAGATACCTTTCTAGAAATTAATCTCTAAAATCTCATGTTTTAAAAAAAAAATCAACAACCCCCCACAAACAAAAAAACAAAACCAACCCAGCATAGCGCTCTCTTGAGACAAGCTAGCAATCGCTGAATATTTTCATTAGTTACTTGTCCACACTTAGTGCTATTCAGTTCCTTCTTGGTCAAAGTATGTAATAGCTTTCTGGACCTAGTTGGTGGGACTAGACTTACCCAGTGTCCTTGAACAGCATACATAATATCCCTCACTACTACTTCAACGTATGCCCGCTGGGTGAAATCAGAGCTCATCCTGCAGTGCTCTATGAAAGAAAATATCGCACCACTGAGGCAGGCTGATTCTTTCAGAGCAATCTGCAGGTTAATCTGTGGTAGAAGCAGTACTGGAGAGGTCTCACAGATTGACACTTCTCATTAATACTGAGCTTGGACCAATAGAATGTATGAGAACCTGCCTTGTAGCCTTCTGACTTGCTAGTTCAAGAACAGTGGTATAAATTCTTGTTTCTTGAGCAGAGAGGAGGAAAGAAGTACTTGTAAAATCATCTCAAGGTAAATTAAAAGCATGGCCACAAGCATTCACAGTCCAGGCTACTGTGGTATTCTGCTCTAGAAGATGTAGAATAATGTAACTAGTTACTTCCCTGTATAGAAACCAATAAAGCTGATCAGGGAACAACCAAAATAAAACTGTGGGGCTGCAGAATGAAGGGACACAGATGTAACTAATTCCTCAGGAAAAAGCTTTGTGGTAATAAACTACTCTTTTTCCCTAACAGTGATGCTGATTTTAAAAGCAATGTGGACCAATGGGACCTAAAAGCAAAGGCTTAGTTTTAGCTTCCTTTTACTTGTAGTCGATGTGAGGGGAGTTGGTATTTCAGCTTGAAGTCTACTGTATACGTTGGTGTTGAAATACTAGTCTATCTTCAGATGCTGGGGTCTAGCTCTGTGTATAGTGCATATTAAATCTTATATTGCAAAACAAATTCATGAAAACCTTGTCTGGGGAAAAAAAATTCTTGCTCTTCCATAACATTTGTCCTCATTTGTATCGAGGCATTGTTTCAGTGTTGGGTATTTGTCTTTGACAAGTTGCCATATTCAATCTCAAGACTTGAATTTAGTCCTTGGCCATTTTGGCTGTATTGAGTTGACTTGCTATTCTGTTTGGTGTCCGCAGTTTGCTACCACTGTCCCTATAATCTCTGTAGGTCTCTTTGCTCTCGTTTGGCCATCATTTTCAGAACTGCAGCTACAAAGTGCAACTTTCTACTAAAAAACTGACTTTGTTTTAAGCTGTATGCTTTTTAATTATTTTACAGTAGTCCTGTTGACCTTGGTGAGATGGAGACAGAATCTGTCGGAAGCAATTCTACTGAATCTCAAACGAGCTGCCAAGATAATGATGTAAGCATATCTGTCATTTGCATAAATATTTGTTAATAATCAGTCCATTACTTAAAATTATATTCAGAGTAGCCTGAATACATGAGAAATTCCATAATCTGCTGTGTATAGAGACTATTTATAAAGCTGAGTGATCCTTAAATTCAGACATTTTCCCACCTATAGCCAGTATCTGTAGTCTGAGTTCAGCGAGTTAGAACTTAAGTGACCATCTCAAATGACAGATCTATCATTTTTCATAGCCTTCAAAATAAAAAATTTATCTGTTCAAAGCATGTCAGTTATGAACCGTGATGTACAGTGGACGTACTACTTTAGATTGCAATATCTAATGTTAAAATAGGATGTAATTTTCTTGGCACACTCAGACTTCTTGAAGTAGGCTCTTTTTATATCCAGAAAGCATTTAGTACAGCTGAGCAGTAAAGAGATCTTCAGTAAAGATCTAGTAATGGTTTTCTTACTGGTTTTGTTTCTCTGTTGAATATTGAATCCGTATAATGTTTTAATCTATGCATATATATATAGATCCTTAAAACATCTGCACGAAATCTTAGAATGTGGTTGAATGGGCAGAAGCCTTCATTTAAATCTCTTCAATATTAAGACTAGTCTTGGGTTATTGTATGGCCTTTAAAGTGTTTGTAAGCCTCTGTTATAGTGTGGTCGAAATGAATTATAGAAGTGTAATGAATTACTGCATAACTAAAGCTGTATTTAACTGCTAATTATCAACTGACTTTGTATTCCAGGATACCTGTTCTGGCACTCCCACCAAAGTCAGACACGTTGACTATCAAGCAGAAGGTGAATTTGACTTGGAAGTGTGTTTGAGTGAACCACTTAAAGATTTTGATACTGTGAGTTAAGTAGTCTTGTGCAAACTGTTTTAGAGGAAGTTTCTTTTAAATTTGAGAGATTAGCTTGATTCATAAACTGTTAATAGTAAGAAAGCTTAAGCAAAGTTGAAGACTGTTCTCTAAGTTGTGGTTGGTCTACATACTCTCTGGACCAAACTTATGTAAAAATACAATTAATTTGTGTGACTTCTTTTTTAACTTTTAATTTATGTCTATCAGATTTTTTTATAAAACCTTTCAATAGAAAAAATAGCCAAAGGCAGTGCTATCCTCAAGTAACTATAAATAGTTAAGCAAGATTTTACTGATTTCCCCCCCACATTGTGTCCATAATTTCAGTTGTCCACCTGCAGACCAACAGCAAAGTAGGGAGATTTTTTGAGCATCTGTATGTTATCTTGCTTTTCCATTTGGCTCTTCTACAAAGATCTGACTTGAAGTAATACAGGTGGTAGCTGAACCATATTGCTGGTTAGTACTAGTAAACTCACCTACTGCAGTTATTTACTGTAAGATAAAACTGCCTTACCTTTAAAAAAAAGATTCTTTTTTATATGCAAAAAGGTTTCTGAAACAACTGGAAATGAAATACTCTTAAGAAATCGGAGGTCAGTATGGTAATGCTTTAAGAAGCAGTAGCCTGAATTTGAAATTTGTAAATAGTCATGAGTCATTTGTTAATACAGTCAAGAAAACAATGTCTAGGGAAAGTGCTTGGTTCTTTTTAATTTGCTGTTTTAAATGTAAAGCTGTTGTAAATGATAACACTGTACAGACTTTCTGCTGAAAGCAGTTAATGTTTCTGTTGCTTTTGTATGGGATGTTGCTGGAAAATAAATGGAACTGCATTTACTTATGACTCTTCATTTCCTACTAGTGATGCTCTGTGGATAACAAAATGCAGGAAAATACTAAAAGCCATGTATCTGAGACTGATACTGACACTAGGCTAGGGTATGTGTGTGTCAGCACCATCCTCTGACTTTGAGGGAGACCTTAAGAACTATTTATTTGTGTGCAGGCCACTGGAGTGAATATAAGACTTAGCTGTAATGGGTAAGCCTGTTGTTGACCTCTTGCAGGTTCTTTAGAAGCAGTTTAGTTTAGTAGATGTCCATTAGCTGGTTATTAAGTTCTGTTCTCTAGAACAATTTCTGGAAGAGCTATGTGGACACTTCAATCTTGTTTACTATAAGGAAAAGTCACCTTACCTGGTTTTATTTCTAAAATGGGATTTCTTCCCGAGAAGGTAGCGAAATAATAGTTTGTCTTGCTTACTACCTGAAGTAAAACCTCTCTGCCCTCCCCAGATTGTTTTCCTTATAGCATATTTTCTGGCCACACCGTCCCTGGTTGTTCCTAAGTGTTTTTGTTGTCAAATACCTAATTGTAGCTTAAGCCGTATTTTGCTTTGGAATTTTTTTCATCTATCTCCTTTAATAAAAGTAGTCTTAAGGTCAAGGCAAACTCCTCCGTGTCTAACTAGAATCATTTAATGCCTCTACTTAAGGCTTCTACATAATGGCTAAAAGGGGTTTAAACTAGACTTCCCAGGTAGCACAGTAACTGAGTGTCTGGGTTTTTAACTTTGATAGGCCTGACAGACAACTGCATATGAAGCTACTTGGGAACACTATTTCAAGTCACAGCTACTTACTGTTACGTTTTTTAATGGTTAACGCATTTAATTTGAGTCAGCTGCTTAAAGCTTAACACAGTTCTGTCTCTGCCACTTTACCGTTAGTAACTGATGGTACTAAACTATTTTCATAAGAGTGTTTTTTTGAGAATGTGTGTTACTTTCGAATGTTTTAAAGGTTAGTAATGAGTTAGATGACATCAAGAACAAAGCCATTCATGTCTTAAGCTGCAAATAGTTCATGCAGCTGAACATCAGTCTAGAATAAAGTATTAATGTGGTGTTTTTACCCAGTGTGAAACGAGTAAGGCAAGATTTCTGTAGAAAACTACATATTGCATGCCTGGAAACTAGTATTTTGTGTCAACTTGATTCTTTGTTCATAACCTTGAAGTGCAGGTTGATAGTTGACATTGAGATGTGTCACAGTTTGCACGTTACCAGGAGATACCAGGTGCTTGTGCTGCTTACACACTTGCTGTAGCAAGTAGTAATACTCAAGCTGCCTAGTTTCATGGTGTTCTACTGGAACAGCTATGCAGTGAATTAGGTGATCAGTGAATTGGCTTCTATTCATGCTATTCTTAACCTCAGGCTATTATCTAAATTTTGCACAAATGAAGTGGCAGAACTTTTCAAGGGTACACCCAGGCTGTTGAGGATATCTTAAATAAACTTAAGTCTTGAGGTGCTAAGAGATAGGTGTAATCTGCCCTGCTGAGTAACATGAGCCATAAAATACCACCCTAAATAATCCTGGAGTGCATCAGTAACTTTAATCCTTTATGTGGAGAACCAGAATGAGGCAGTATTGGAGTCTCTGTGCTAGAAAGGAAACAATTAGATGAGATTTTTAAGGGCGGGCAGGGGGTAATGGCATGTTAATCTGTGCCTGAGTATTAGAACAGCCAGTAGAATGATGTATTTTTTTTTAAAGAAGTTTTTCTACACCACTGGAGCTAGCCAAACAGGTTGGATCAGTGGAATAGTCAGAAGATTTAGACACTTCCAAAAGGTAAGGTTACTTAACACTTGTTTTTTTTTAATAAGAACATTGAGCCAAATAAATACCCACTGAGATAGCTAAAGGAGATGCATACGTTTCAGAGCTTACTGTACAATTGGTTACTCTACTAGTCAGAAAAATGTCCATGTCTCTGAGAATCAATTTTTATTAATTTTTTTTTCCATAACTTCACAACAAATATTAATTCTAGGAAGCATCTAGGTATGGTATCTGAGACTGTTAATATGGTTCTTAGAAGATAATAAATGAACAAACACTATTTAAAAAAATAACCCAAACAAACCCAAAACAAACAAACAAAACCAACAAACACCCCCCACACACACACACCCACCCATGATCTTTTCAAGTAATTTGGGTTCTCTGCGATGGTCCTTATGATCTTGTGACTTGTGTTCTTTGGAATCTGTATTGGAGGAGGAAATGTAGGAGTCTTTCTCTGACTAAAAGATCCAGGTATGGGGGAATGTGAGGAAAACATTGTGAAGAACCATAATACCTATGCAGTGTGGAAAGGTATTAGGCAAACAACTGAGACTAGTACTTCTCAGTTAGAACGTGCAACAAATGCTACTTTGGCAAATGCCTTGAGACGCTTTTGAATTTCTGCAGAGTAACTTACCGGTGGTTAGTCCAGAAACTTGTATATAATTTGAGACAAAGCCAACTAACCTGCTACTACTCAGCTGAGATTTTCAGCACAGACCTTGGGGTATGATCATCTTGCTCTGTGTTGCATGTAGCCCGCCCTTTGAGCAATGCTGTGAGCATTGCACTTGCCTACAAGACTGTCTGCCCTGTTGAGATGAGTGTTGCTTTTCACTGTGCTGTCAATTCCATCCTTTCACCTTTCAGAGCTACGTTGTGTCACTTCTGCTTCAGAGTGTAAGGTCCTATGTTGCTGTTCCTTTTTCTGTTCTAATTTATCCCTTGTTTTCTTTTCCTCTAATGTGCTTCAGCTACCTTACAGGTAACTTAATTCTGCTGGCTTCGTTAAAAGTGCCCCTTAGGTGCTGTTCAGCATGCATGCTCACCAAGGATCTAGGAGTGTGTTGATAAAACACTGCAGCCTAGAAAAGTAGCTGGTCCATGTTCAGCAGATGTTTATGAAACAGGCTCAGATTTTTGAATTTATCCTGAAACAGCTGGGCATCCATAGTAGCATCTTTAATCTTAGGAATTATTCCCCTTTGCTTCAACTACTGAGAGAACTCAGTTTTTATGGATTGCATTTAAAGAGTGCTCATGTTGTCTGAGTTTGGATGTTTTTTCAAAGGTGCTGAACAATGAATTGGAAAACAACTTTTTTGCAATAGAATAAAGCCCTCTAGTGTTTAAATGTGGGATAACCTCATCCATTTAGGTTAATGTCTGGCAATAGACAAATCTTACAGAAAAATAACATCCATATGTTCAGTTGTGCATAGTTGCATACGGCGGAGTTTGCTTCAGATGGAGACCCGGCAAGTACCGCTGTCAAACTTTAGATTTATTAGGTTAAATTCCTTTAAAAATAAAACCGAACAGGTTGTTACGTAGGCAGCAGAACCTGTCAACCCTCCTTTTCATGGATTTGTGCCTTCTGTTTTAATGTTTCTCTTACTCCCTTCACAACAAGTCTTGTCCTCTTTCAGCATCCTTCATACTGTGCCTGGCTAACTGACAATGGCCTTAGCTATGGCTAATTTAAAGCTCCATCTGTTTTGACTGTATACTTGATATACATGTGCTGGTAGGATGGCAAGCAGACTGTTTAAGAGCTAAGCTGTCCCAACTTTTCCTTCGCTTGGGTGTTAATCGTGACTTCCTTCATGACTTAGCTGTTGTCACATAAAACTTAAAGGAACATATCTACCCTTTTGTTAAATACCTGGAAAGCTAGTTCAAAAATTAGAGGGGGCAGGACAGATGTTTTGAAAAAAAACCTTGACATTACAAGGATTTAAGCCTCTCTAAGGAAGCCAAGACAAAACCATCCTTGTTCCACGAATCCATTTTAAAGTCAAAAATACCATTCAAACAGCATTCTGTTCATGTGTCTGTTTACTGAAGTTATTTTCGGGATTATCTGCTTTGTCGTGTTGCTAATGCAGCTAAAACCCCTGGTATAGAGGCAAGGCATACACGGAGCAACTGTGTATGCCTGAGTATGGATCTACGTGGAAGTCTGCTGGGGGATCGAGCATTTCTTTATCAAAGCTGGACTGGTAGAAGAGCCCTTTTGAAAGAATTTTGAACTTCCTGGAAGATCTTCTTCTAGATGGTTTCTCAAAATGTGAGAAGATTGGTTAAGAGCTGTTTAAGAATAACCTTTTGAGTGCTTCCTGATGAATAGGGATAATTTGGGCAAAATATTATACAAATAGTTATTGATTGAAGTTAGATTTGAAGAATAGATTGACGTTACTTTGGGAAGTGTCAAAAATCCATTTTCCTTTCAAAGAAAACAGTGTGATTAGGATGTAGTGTATATGATAAACTGGTTAGGAGAGAAAGTGGTATTGCTGAGCAGAATTTATTCTACACATGTAGTATTTAATTTTGTGGCATCTGGGTAGTACCTAAATACAAATGACGCAAGGAATCAAGATCTAGCATCTGCCACTTCTGGCCCCCACTGTATTTTTGGATTACCGGTGCTATTAATTCTTCGAGCTTGCCACTTACCCCCCTTGGATTGTGTTTAAGCACAAGAGCAAACTAATTTATCCAAAAAGTGCTGATTCATGCACTTGAGAAATAACTTAAAGTGGAAAGTTGGAACTTACTTTGTGGGTTAAACTGGGGTTCAGCTGTCTGTGCTGGGAGCTTTCGAGCTATTCAAGTTTCTATTGAGAAAGTTCCTGGGAGGTACTGGAATGGCTCCAATTATTAGCAAAAACAAGGTTGCCTTTTGTGTTTCTTTAGAAAGGGGCTATTCCATTTCTTCTGAAAAATGCTTTGTTTGCAGAAATATGAGTGCAATATAGAGATGAAGATTTGCGCCGGCTCTTTCAATCAGCTTTCATGTGCTGGAATCAAAGTCACTTTGCAAGACTGCAGAGGGCAGCAGAAGTGCATGTTTAATTACACGCGCACAAAAGAGATCTCGGAGTTGCTTTACATTTGTTGTAAATGCCAGGAATCTAATTATACTTACTGATTCTGACCTCAGGAGCAACCCATAGTTCCAATAAAATCCCTTCAAGTCTGTCATCTTTCACTGTTCTTTCCATTTCCAGTTTCACTTGATCTTAAGCCCATTATTACAGGGAATGGAAGATAATAGTAACTTAACAGCAGACAGAGGAAAAATGGACTTCAGGGGGCAAAAAATGTCCTCCTGACAGACAGTACTAGCCTGCCTGCATTTAAAATCCTTAGTGCTATACAGTGGAAGCATCTGAAAATGCTTATTTCGATTACTTGATGAAGACACTTTTTTTTTCTTTTGCAAAGAATAGAGAAAACTAAATTTTTTCCTGAGGGTTTGAGATTTCCTACAGAAAAAATAAAGGATTTTATCCACACTTAATTATTTTCAGAATATTCCTGAACATTGAATCCATATTCTTTGACATTTGTTAGAACGTGTTTCTCTCTTACACCTACTAAATCGTCAGTGCTCTAAAAGCATTGCCATATGAATTAAAATTATACATTGTAGTTGGTGTGTTGGATGTGAAATCAAAGCAGGGAGTTAGCAGCAACTGAAAAGAAGATGTTGGTAAGGTTATCACGTACAGTGCACAGAGGAAAGAACACTAGAAAAAGTAATCGAAAGACAGTCAGTCCAAGCTAGAGACTGCTCATAGCCTGAGTGGCTGAGTATTTATGCAAGGACATGGCAAAGCTAGGATTAATAGATGTATAAGAATAAAGTGACATTCCGGTGGTCCCCTGTCCTTCAGCACTTATCTGGAACAAAAAAAGAAGAAATTTTAAGCCAGCCAGGTTTATCTGGAAGAAGACTCACGCCTCAATATGCTGCTAGAATTTCTGGAACAATGTACTCCCGAGATAAGACTAGTAGAAAATACACAGTACTGACTAATGAAGAATGGTCTGAAGGTGCTAAATGCGTTTGATACTAAGTGTAGCAAACTGTCAATTTACCAAAATAATAAATTACAATTTTTCTTTGATATTTGACCATTAAATTCCTTCCCCTCATTCTCATTGTTCCCCCCAGTTTAAGTTTGTCCGACCTTTATGCTGGACCAAGTATGGCACGAAGTATAAAGCTCAGAGGTGAGGCTTCACCTGACTCTGAATCTATTTTTAATGGTGTACTGACCATTCTTTAGAATAAGTAGGAAGAAGCATTCTGACTTGGTCAGTTTCTCCTCCCAATAGTAAATACAGATCTATTAATTACTGGGATGAAAATACTTTTTATATAATATTTAAAAAAAAAAATCTACTGATACGTTGACATAAATGCTTCCAGTATTAGTGGATGCCATTATTTCTCTGAATGATAATTACGCCATTGATTAAGCCAGACTTAATGCAGTTTTATTATTGGGGACTAAATAAAGGATGGCTGGATGGAATTACAGGCTTTGCAAATCGTAATCTGGGCTGGTTGAAGCAGTTGTATTCAAGCAGGTGGCGAGCTCTTCAGCAAGTGTCTAGAACTGGGTAGGGACGGGTTTCTCATGACGTGAAAAATTTCTGAATACCAAACTTTTGTTTTTAATGAAAAAAAGTGAAGATGTCACCCCGGGGAACTTGGCTTCAGCTCCTTGCGATGCCTCCTGTGGAGAAGGCAGTTAAACCAAGGACTCGCGTCCCTGCAGGCTCTTAACTGTTCTTCAGTGAGGGACCAGGCAATCTTTGTGGTCAGAAAACATTCCCAAAGAACCTTCCTGTGAAAATGTCGGCGAAGTCACTGTTTCTATATCAGTAAATAAATTTATTTTGGATGGTGCTAAGATGTTCCCTCCAAAAACTTCCAAACAAATCTAACATGAATTTTCAAGCTGTAATTCTTAGAGGTGAAGTAGATTTGGGTAGCATGGAGTAAGATATACTTTGTCTTCCAGGACCAATCTGTTTCACTAGAACCACAAGTAGAATTTAGGCCCTTTGCTGGAATTCAGCATCAAGTTTTCTATATTTTTTTTCATTAATGCAGTATTTTAAAAAGTTATGAAAACTCAATGTATGTGTCTAAGAACATGGGAGACCTGAAAATGTGACTTCTTTTGTTGAAGAATGCAGTTTTTCCTGCTTTCATAGCCTCTCTTGGTTTAGTTTTGATGCATTCATAAAGGAAAAAAAAAGAACCTTGTAAAGATGAGTTACAAATTAAAATGGGTATTGATGGGGAAAACCCACATTCTTGTGAGTCGAATAAGTATGTCTGACTATTAACAGCAAAGTAGACCCCCTGTGTGAACTCTGTTGTAAATCAACTGATAATATACTAAAGCTGAGAACGGTATTTTGCTTTCAGAGTCTTATTGCCGTCAGTTCTACTTTTCACGAGGATGCAGATGAGGAAGGGATGATCCCTTTAAGAGCTTGATAGGTTAAGTTGGGAAATTCATATCTCGCACACCAGGCAAAAAATATGCTAGCAACTGCTGGGAAAATGACAACTGCAGTGTCTGATCGCTTGTCAAATCAATGAGGCTTTTCTCTCCTTTTGGTGAGAATTTATTTGCAGGGGTTGGTGAGCTGAGAAAATAAGATTCCTGACCTAATGGTCACCCCCATTGGTATCTCATTGTGGAAAATACTCTCTGCTGCAGTCCATTCAAGTGATTGGCAATGACAGCTTGGATGGATATTGTCAGTTGACAGGGCTTTGCACTCTCCCTGTTTTAAAAATGATGCGAAAGATCCCTTCCCCAGCGTGCAGTGCCACAAGTTGAGTTTATGAATGAATGGATGAATGCATGCTTCTCTCCTGTCATCTGCAACAAAAAAAAATATTCCGATCCTATCCCTGAAATGATATGCTAAGTAAATTCACACACATGCATTTAACGCTCAAATGGTGCCTGAAGGCAAACTGAGCAAGTCCTTCCAAACACCGTGGCTGCATTTTTTTTGTAGTCATTAGGAATTTCATGGAAAATGTAAAACTGCCCATTTGATATGGAAAATCTCCATGAAAAATGTGAAATTCCAGTGTTTCCAGCAAGGTTTTGCTGACAGCTCATGCATGGAGAATAGCCTGAAAGACATGCATGCAATTAAGGGATCCATATAGCCGAGCTGGAGAGAACAACACAGGCAGTGGGGGATGTGGCCTTTGCTAGGGCCAGCTGGTGTCTGCTCCTGGGCTCTCCGAGGGCACCAGACCATTGAGAGAAGTGGGGCGAAAGGGGAAAAAAAGAACACACAGACGCTTCAGAGAAAATGAACCAAGTCTATCGGAGAAAATCCTGAAGCTCCTAGGTAACACTTTCCCTCCCCACGCCTCCCCCTTCCTAGATGCTATTAGATGCAGTTCAGAGTGTGACAGAAGTTTCTTGGTTTTGCAAACCGGATAGGAATGATGCAAATACCGAGTGTGCAGAGGTGGCGGGGAGCTTAGCCAGGGAGCCAGGTGCTAGGCTAGGAAGATGAGAATGAATGGTTTGAGAGGGAGGGCATTTAAATTTTACTCCGTGATCATGTCAGGCATGTCACACCACTGCTTGTTAGAGGGGCTGGCGGTTGAGGAGACACTTCTGCGCTGCCTAGGCGTTTCTGTGCTGCGTTTCTGAATGGTTTAGCCCTATCAGGAAAGGCTCAACTATCGCATTTATTCGAGAAGAGTGCACGTCAGCTTGGAAAGCCTTCAGGTATCTTGTTGAATATGGAGGGTAAAACTGAAAAGAGAACTGCAAAACCTCCCCTGCTGCCCCCCACCCTCCGTTCCCCTCGCAATAAAACAGTCTAACACCGCAGATAGCTGATTTCTTGCCTTGCCTGTGGGCATTTATCTGAGAAACTGCAGTCCACTGGCACCAGCCTGGCCCTGTAGCACTGTTGCATTTGTCACCTCAGCTACTGATTTAACCAACGTTAGAGGGAAAGGGTTGAATAGTTTGTGAGCAAGGGGTTGCAGGTTTGCAGAAGTGAACATTGGATCAAAGAGGACTGCCTTGCAGCGTGTTGTGTTCTGAAAACGTCCCCTGTAAAGTCACTTACTGTCATCGTTCCTATCTGGCAGGGCAGGTATTTCTACGCTATGTGATAGGGCAGGTAGGGAGATACCTCCTCTGTGCAGAAGCGTGGTGTAGGCGTGTTGTAGTCTGCAGTCATCTGCGCTTTTGGACGAGTCGTTCAGCACAGGGCTGTGTGCAGAATTGCTCGGCTCTGAAGCAGTATGGCTGCATTATCCAGCTAAACTACCACAATTCCTGATGCTGCTGGATCGCCCGTAGCTGGGGCGTCTCTGCTCTGTGCTCCTTGCGCTGTGGAGACCGGGATTAAGTGGTGCACTGGTCAAGCATGATGTAAAGGAGTGTACAGGCACGAAGAGGAATCAGGAATGACCCAGGAAGCAGGTTGCCTGATTCCCAGGCATAACGTCCCGACTTAATTTTTCTCATTTGGGGGGCTATTGTGCAGTTTTCTCACAAAGCAGACAGGGCTCATTCTTACTTTTTTGTTTGCACCGGTTAGGAAATACCTCTTGTATGCAAAGTTTGGGAGAGAAGGGAGGAAACAGATGGGGTCACAAGAAAGGGGGAAAATGAAGCATCGGTTGGTGTTGTGTATGAATGTAGAACAGAATTCCGCTCTGCGGACAGGAGAGGTGACATGAGGAGAGGCTGGCCGTGGAGACATGATTTCTATGCTGCTTCTGAAGCATATTTAATAAAGAACAGTAAAACCGTGCAGCCTCTGAAATATCGTAGCAAAATAGTCTCAGATAGTTGCCCTCTCACAGCTGCACCATCAAAGGAATTACATTTAAATGTTTTGTTTGGACTCTTCCCCCTTCCCCCTCCCTTCCCAAGTCCCCGAGCACTCACTCCCACACACCCAGAATATATAAACCACGCAGAAAGAGTATAAGGGTCCTGGCGCGTGAGCTTTGCAATTGCAAAGGAAGAAGGTAAGAAGCTTTCACTGTACTCCAAGTCACTTTCGTTGCAGTCTGAACAAAACCGTTTACTCATTGACTTAACCAACTTTTTCCAGAAAGGCTTGGGCATCCTGGGAAGCAGCAGTGCTTTGTTTGTAGAGGTCTGTTCGCTTTACCAGGCTGCCGGCAGCACAGGGAACGTGGAAGCAAAGGGGACCCCTTGCTAGACCCCATTGGCTCAGATTGCAGTACAGCACATATCCTTGTTCTATTTTTTGCAGAGTCATTTGCTTCCCCCTTTTCTGGTTTCTCCATTGCTGTTTGTGTTCTTTTAAAGAGGGTATCTTGTGTGGCCTGAGAATGACGGTCAGTGATGTGAGAATGCAGGGGGCGGAAGGGAAGAGCACTTTGCAACATTAGGACAGAAATTACAGGACCTACCAGGTTATTTCTAGTAAAAGAGAATTATGCGCAATATGTGACAGCTATTTAAGGAGAAGATGCTGGTTGCTGGAGGGGACCTTGGGGAAGAAAATAAATCCAGACTTGCAGCCCCTTCTCCTCTGCACAGCACTATCTCAGGTCATGTGCTTGCCCTGTGTTGCTGCTAGTTTGCAAATGATATGATGTGGCACGTCTGCTAGGTTAGTATATTGCCTAGCCGGGTGTAGCGTGCCTTTATTAATGTCACATTCCTCACATTTTGGAAGGTGATCATCTTCCTGATCGCCATGGATATGTAGGACTGTGGTTAACTGTAGAATTGGCTCGAATTGTAGGTATTGTCAAGGATTTGAGTGCATTCACATATAAAACCCTTGGAGTAAGGTAGTGGCTTATATGTGAGTCAGCTGGGCCATTATCAGGGTTTGGCTGTGGATTAGTGCATCTCATCAGCTGAGTGTTTTATATTGATAAACAACTCGGTGCTATTTTGTATTTTTTCTCATTTTGCCTGCAGAAGACAAACGAGTTTCAAAAGACAAAATTCATCGTGCCTAAAGAAAACAACAGCTCTGTAGATCTGTAATATTAATATTGCTTAAATACCTGACTTCTCCTCTTCCATGGGGAAAAGGCAGAATTGTACCAACCGGGGCCGAATAACGAGAACAGGCGTGCTTCCCCTCATCATTGACACGTACATGACTGGAACAGCTCCACACAAGGCTAGTCTGGAGTAAAGGTTCTTTCACTCTGTGGACAAAAATAATTGTTCTCAGAATAAGTCACTTATATTCTGGGACAGAGCCTAGATTCTTCTATAAAAAAGGCATTTTTGCTGTTGCTGCAATAGCAACAGCCACAAATAGATCTATCCAGAACCAGTTGCACCAGCCAAGCCTTCTTCCCTTGATTAGTGGGCAGAATGTGGGTGAAATGATAAGGAGCGCATGGCAAATTGAAAATAAAAATGATGCATTGTCCTATAATTCAGAGGCTTCACTTTCTGCATATGTGCCCTTCGTGCTGTCGGCTTTTCAGGGGAAAAATATTCTCATTCTCTTAAAATGCTGGTGGTCACTCAACCATGGTGAATGTACTTGAATCTTAAGATTTATGATCACAATCCTGTTATCTGCAGTGTCAGGATGATTATCCCAGCAGTCCTACGGGATCAACCTAAAAATTGTTGGACAAGAAAATTATTTGTCAGGAATTACAGCAGGAAGATGATTTGTTCTGAATTTGAAACAGACATAGTTAGTTACAGCTGCTCTGGCTGTCCCCCCCTCATCTTTCCCATGCTGTCCAAACAAGATGAGATACAGGTTCTTGTTTCTTCTGTCAGCATGTGTAGGCTGACTGGAAGAAACTGTTTATATTCTGACATATTTTCTTTATTTTACAGCTGTGAGTATGCAATAACTGCACCATATGTGAAATACAGTTGAAATATATTTCACCTTCTGTGTCCAAGGAATTAATCTCTTGTATTGGGGTGGGTATATTTAATGGAGCAGACATAAAATACTGAGTGGTCTCTTGTGTGTAGAAATCCGAAGAAAAGTGTCTCTTCACCATCAAAAGCTTACCACTGCCTGAGTTCTAATCTCTTTAACCAAACAAAAGACAAGCCCAGTGACAACTGTGCTACCAGTTTCAGTGTAATTTCTTAAAGCCTCTGTCAACTTTCTGCAACACTTTCTGAGCAAATAAAAACTGTCCTTCAGACCAACGGAGTATGAAAAATCATGAAGTTACCCTGGCAATGGGAGGATCACTTATACTTTTAAAAATAATTTCATTAAGATTTCTTCTCTAAGCACCTTCTCCCCTCAACTATGCCTAGACCTCATACTGGAAAATAAGTTAAGCACTTGTACAAATTTGACCAGGTAGCTAGTTCAACAGACTGTGAGGACTGAAAGATACTCCTATCTAAATGCTTTATAGATAACTTGCCTGATAAAAGGTCTGCTGCAGTAAATGGAAACCTCCCACTGACTTCAGATGGCTCCCAGATTAGGTGTTTGGGAAGGCCACAAAGACCGCCTGTGACAGAGAAGTAATTCAAGTTGTATTATACCAGGTTTTCTGCCTCTGTCTGATTTCTTGTTCTAGGCTACAGCAGTGTGTGCACTGTGCTGGGCTTCTTTTCTCGTGGACTTGCTGAATACGGTTTCTGAACACAGGGCCATCACCAGGCACCCGGCTGGCCCATCTGGGTGGTCAGATTTGAATTCTTGCATCTACAGTTGTAATTTGATTGTCTTTAGCATCTTCCATGAACAGCTAGGGGCAAGATGAGGGTGTCTGTGAGGCATCTCAGAGCAATTATCAAAAGACTTTTGGAAAGCTTTGTGAGATCTCTGGGAACTTGTTCCTCCACCCTTTGCAGTTATATTGTATTGTCAAAGAAATGCAGCAGAGCAGATTCATTTTCTGTTCATCTTGCACAACCACTGAGGACTGTGTTGTGCTGAAGGTCACAGCCACTTGGAAATTGTTTACTTAAGTCACAACCCAACAGAATTTAAAATCTGTTAGTGGCTCTTGCATTCTTACGCTCTTTACTGATCCTTCTAATCTGGCTATAATTTATAACCACGTCTGTTTTGTGGAGTGGAAGAGATGAGTCAAATTCAACAACTGAAACAAGGTCTAGGAAATGCCCAACATCATTTAAGACTGGAAGAGACCTCAAAACGATGTCCTTGCCCAAATCAGCTTCACCCACCACATTGCCAGACCTCTTCCTAACCCCAGACGCATCACTGAGGTTCTGAAACCCTCCAGGGAATCATTTCCAGTGCTTCAGTATCTTTACTATTAAGAAAACTTTTCCTAAAGATGCTCTCCTTTCTTGTGGTACTTCAAATCAATTACTTCCCCTTCAGTCCACCATGGGCATGGAACACTGGAAAACACTGTAAGCACCTTACTGTGTGGGAGTTGTAGTGAGACCACCGACTCATCTAACAGAGGCACCAAACAGACGACTTTGCACGTGAAGTCTGCAACCTATTTATTAATAACCTATTTCTGGTGCTTTGCCCCTTGGAATCCCTGTGCAGTAAATATTATATAGAATCACAGAATCATTTAGGTTGGAAAAGACCTGTAAGATCATCAAGTCCAACCGTAAACCTAACCCTGCCAAGTCCACCACTAAACCATGTCCCTAAGTGCCTCATCCACACGTCTTTTAAATACCTCCAGGGATGGTGACTCAACCACCTCCCTGGGCAGCCCGTTCCGATGTCTGACAAAAAGGAAAATGTTTTTCTTCTTTTCTTGCCAGAGCCACGGTTTAGATTCTTGCAAGTGTAGCAGTTCAAGAGTTCAATGCTGCTATGCTTTAATGTCCATTTGTGATGTACCAACCCCTCCCTGGTGCATCTCTTTTGTGGGACAGCTTCCCTCGTCCTGACGCAATGAGAAAGCGTTAAGTGGCACTCAAACCAGCCTTGTGCCTGCAGGAATTACAGGAGGCCCCTGTTCCTCCAGCTTGTATGAGAAATTGTCAAGCCTGGAAGACATGGTACAGTTTTGTGTGAAGACTGGTGCGGCTTTGTTAATGGCAAGTGATTTGGGGGCTGTCATGCTAAGATCCTGGCCCTTGTCAAGGGGAAAATACTCAGAAGACGGATGGAGATAAAGTTATGTACGAGCAGTCTAACAACTCACTGCTGCTGAAAGAGAGGGCCTTGTTTTCTCCTACTCTTCCCCCTCTCCTTTTATCTCCAGCCAACCACATGGCCCTGCTACTTATTTTGTACCACCTCTTGTAGTTGTCAGACCCCTTTGTAAGCCAAATAACTGGCAGATCAGTCAGTTGATTTAGCTCAGTGAAGGTCACAAAAAGAGCCAGAGCCACTGCAAAAATGGAGAAGGACCAGGAGGCTGAGAGAGTGCACTGGAGATACACCGAAGATCTTCAGGTCGGGTGGAGCTGTGCCCGAAGGCAGAAGTTCTGTTATGGCAAAAGCAAATTTAACTGCTTGTCATGGTGAGGGAAAATCTTGCTCTTCTTCCTTCTGCTTCCAGCTGTGCCTTCCCTTCCTCTCCCTTGGGCCAGCTCTGGCACAGGTTGAATCAACTCGTTAAGCAGGCAGAAAACCACATGGGGAGTAAAAAAGAGTTTGCATCTCGAAGAGATCTGCATCAGCCCAGCAAAGGGTCAGTGTGAGGGAGGGGTGGCGAGAAAGGGGGAGGTTGTACCCTCGGTCTGTGTGGGTTGAAGGTGCTGCAGTATGGACAAACTGCAAGAGTCAATCCCTAGGATGAAAGGATGAGTGAAATCGAGGGAGTATCCATCATCACTTTCTCCTGACCAACGATGTAAGGAGCTGGTTAAGAACGTGAAGATGATAGCACGTAGCCAGTGTCCTGTCTCTGCTGTATGCTAGAAAAGAAGGTAAGGACAGCAGTGCATTCTGAGATTTGTCTGGTATGCTCTCCTAGCTTCCAGCCATCTGTGGCTTAAAGGCTTCCTGAGTTAGAGAGCATGCTTTTGTGTTTCATGGCCCTTGGCATGCCATCCTCCTGCAAATTTATTTAATCGTGTCTTGGAAGCCATGAAAACTTTGGCATGATAATTTGAGATCCTCGGATGAAAAGAACTATAGTAATATAAAAACAGATCTAGCAGAAAACACCAGGATTTCTCCAGTATGATGAAAATTTCATGTAACAACAGTTTCAAATGTTTTTCCTGGAATATATATATATAAAAAAATCAAAACAAACCCAAAAATATTCAAATATTGATAAAATCTGTATACCTTTTTGCAAAACCATTCCTCCCTTTTCCTGTTCTTCCCCTTAAATAATGAGAACCTCATTACATTTACACCACCCCTACCTACACGTGCCAAGGGGTTTTGCCCGTATTAACAGTGACTCTTCCTGCCTTGAATACTTGCAATGATGGAAATTTTGGAGTCATGGCTGCTGCTAGAGGTCTATGCACCGTGGTGTAGTGCTGCCCAGAGCATGTCTCGCTGATGTAGCTTTGAAGTGCCAGAACAACCCCAGAGCCACCTACACCCAGACTCCCTGTGCCTACCAACGTGGGGGAAAGCCAACTGATATTACCAACATCAGCAAACATTTTAGCAACTTCCCTAGCCTAGATGGGCCCCCCAGAGCCAAGACATCTCAGTACGGCCCGCTCAGCGGGTAGGTGCCTGCTGAGGAGCTTTGACTGTAGGCTTCCACTTTCCCACTTGCACCTGCCTGATGGAAAAGCTTCTCTGTTACTCTACACAATTGCACTGCAGTGATTGGCACCATTTTGCAGACATTCAGGTCTCTTAATTTTCTATTGCCTTCTCTCTTCAGGAAGAGTGATCACCTGGGTAACAGCCAGGTGAATTTACTACCTGTGTGACAGCCCCAGTCTTTGGAACATGGGGAAAGCCGCCTTCAGATAAGCAATTTGTCTTACTTTCCTTGACTAAAACAGAATAATTTAGGTCGGCAGGGACTTACGAACATCAGTTTCTTAAGGTTGAACATCAGGTTGAACCTCCTCCCCACTCAAAGGAAGGATAGCTTCAATATTAGATCAGGTTGCTCAGGGTCTTGTTTGGTTTGAGTATCTCCACAGATGGAGATACCACAATCTCTCTGGCCCCGTGTTTAACCACTCTCATCATGAAGTAGTTTTTCTTATTATCCATTGGAATTTCATTGATGCAGCTTGGATCTATTGCCTCTCATCCTCTCACTAGGCACCAGTGAGAGCAATCTGGCTTCATGTTCTCTGTAATTTTCATTAGATACTATCAACAGGTGATTTAGCCTTTTCCAACCACTGAAAAGAGGGCAGAGCTGTAAAGCAGAAATGCTTCAGTCCCATCCCTCTCCTCATTACTTTTTGGGATTGTTTTCATTGAATAGTGACTTCACTTGGGACTTTGGGGTGGTGTTCCTTGCACTTCTTTCTAATTTTTTTGGCTCCCACTGACATCACAGTTTTTTCAGGTAAGCTATACACTACCTGGCTTCTTATTTAGCCCCCATTACCATTATATGGAAACGCTTTTATGAATTTATCACCACCTGCAGGGACACTGGCCATGAAGTAAAGACCTGAAACAGAGCGCCTGGGCTGGGTAAGAGGTATGAGACCTCCACAACGCACTCCAGCGCAAGAGAGGCTTACGGCAGCCAGGTGTATGTTGAAGGCTCCCGATCTCTGTCGAGTGGCTCAGCTTGAGGCCAGGATTGAGGGCACGGACAGATCAGCTCCGGTGAACTTTGCTGGGGTGGGGCAAGAAGCTTCTGCTCCCTGCTTGTCTGCTTCCCGTTGTGTGGAAGGTCACGGCACGTCCCGCAAGGCTTGTGTGCTGACTTTCCAACCAACCTGCAAAACCTGCTGCCTCCATTCCCACCCTGTCCTTGGCAGTTTGCGTGACGGTGCTGGGCTGTGACCCGAGCAGCCCGGGACGCGTGTTCCCCCCGTCTGCTCTCCGGCAGCCGTGCTGCCTGCCAGGAGCGGCTGGAGTGGGCAGCGGGGAGCAGCGGCACTTTCAGCAGTGTGTCTAGATCTGCTGGAGCTTGTTTGCTGAAGTGGGTTTATCCGAATGCCTCGAAGAATCCTCTCTAAAGCATTAAGATGGAGACAGATTGCTTCTCTTCTGCAAGAAAGGAAAGCGAAGTCTTGCACCAGAGGCAGCTGGGTTGGGGTGGAAGGCATTCGTTTCAAGTCATGCCTTGGTCCCTGCAGGCGAGTGAGCAGCAGAGCTCTGCTGAGTGAGAACTCCCTGGCGTGATTTGCATTGCTCTTTTCCATATGTTCAGTAAAACCAGAGCAAACCTGTCCATGGGCGCTCCTTACTTTGGTTTAGTTTCTCACCAGATTAAAGCAAACCGATAGGAGTCTGGTTTTAATACCGTGCAGGAGCGTCCATCCCTCCGCTTGCTCCGGGGTTTGTATTAGTTTAATGAATTGGTTTAAATTAACATCGAGTTGAATGGGTGCAACTCTTTCATGTAGATGAGGCCTGAGGCTACCAGATAAACAAGAGATGAGGTAAGAGGACCTTTAAATTCTTCACAGCCCAACAGAAGCCTGTATGAATGAATTGAGATCTATTTTTGTCTTTATTCTCCTACCTTTTAAAAGAAACCATAAAATGGCTGGAACAACTCTTAGCAGAAAGACAAGGGCCAGGGAGTGGGTGGAAAAGAATGCCAGGAGGTTACAGGCACAATTTTTGGAGCTCATACCTGGGAGTGCCTCCTGCCAAAGCCGGGGGAGCCGCTAGCAAGCTGCACATGTGCAGCACATGAATGGGTGAAAAGAGGAAATACAGGGGAAGGCTGCAGGGCTAAATCCCAATCCCATTTAAAGTCGGTGGCAAAGCTCCACTGACTGAGGTTGGCCGTTGGCCCTGAATTCATTTGTTCCAAGGGTTTGCTTGAGCAATTGTTAACCTGTGCTGATGAGCAATAATTGCTACAGGAAGGGAAAAGTGAAGCGAAGGCAGCAGTGGCAGCACAAGAGCTGTGGAATCTGTCCTGACCCTGCCTGGACTTGGCATTTCACTGCAAGGTTTCACTCCGTGCACTGCTGGAGGGGAGCATCCTCCTTGTGCCAATGCCACATCAAAGTGCAGTGTGTGGTGCAAGATTTCAGCATCCCGGGGTGGCAGACAGTAACAGCCTGAGCTGTCTGTGAAATGAGCTGGGATATGGGATTGCAGCCGGACAAAGGCTCACATACCTTTTGAAGATGTTTGGGGAAATGTAAAATCTAACCAGTCATACAGAGTAATTCAGGAAACCCTTACTGTACAGAGAAAATGGACGTGACAGTCATACATGGGTTTTGCGGACTGGTGCTTCCCCAAGAAGGTGGTTAACATCAGCCCCAATTACAGATGAGGAATCTGAAGCACAGAAGGGAAGGGATTTGCCCAATGTCCCACAGGAGGTTAGAGGCACGGCAGGGACTGCTGCCCTCGTTGCACTTCTGCCTTGTGCTTTATCTATAGAACAAAAGTGACCTTCTGCTTTAGGCAGTAAATATCTAACTAATACAGATGCTTCTTTTTAATACCACTATATAAATAAAAAATAATTTTAACTTGTACCACAGACCAAGGGTATTTTCTCTGCCAGGTGTAAACAATGTGGTTCTGGGGTGGCTGGAGCACTGGTTTCTCTCCTTGCTGTTCATGTTGCAATGGGGCATTTATAATGACTCTTCCTAATACATCTGTTTCAGGAATCCAATCATCTGGGAAGCATTTCAGATAACATTTAAAGATAGTTGAAGGAACTGAAGATGAAGCATCAGTTGTCCATAGCCCTGTTAAATAATACCAGGATATAAGGGGGCTTTTTTAGAGCTCTCTTGAGTTGTAGCCAGTGCTGCAATTGAAACTCTTCTTAAAAAAAGGAAATCAAGCAAGGCTGGTTATGAACACTCTGGGGAGGTTAATACTGTCTCATTTTGCTGCTCTCAGTGGCTCATATCCTTAATTTAAAGGAGATATAAATCTCATGTTTGTAAATGAACAAACATCTCCTGTGGTCGTGTTACGCTGATGCTCCTTGGTTTCTTGCCTGTTGTTCTGAAGCACCTAATGCTTGCAGCTATTAGGGGGATGATCCATGACACAAACTCAGCATGGCTGTTCTTCAGTCTGCAAGTCAACATCCATACCAAGGCATGGCAAGGTCCGTAGCAACTGAACTGACTATCTGGTGGGTCTGCAGACAGGAGATCCTATCTCACACACTTACTTTCTGCAGCCTTATGACCTGTTCTCCTTTCAGGCAAGCCCTGTATTAATTATTCCTGTCAACAAATAATGCATCATTCAGTGTTAAAACAGGGCTTGAAAGACAGGTATTTTGCTCTTCAGTGAATATTTTCCCGATTTTATTGGCAAATGCCAGCAATTTTTTGTTAGCAGAGTCAAAATACTTAAAGCCTCTCAATGTCTCCATTGTTTGACATAAGACTATCCTTCCTTTCCTGTTACGTCTCCTGAGCTCTTAGTCAGTTGTCCAAGAAAGTGTTGAATCCATCAGTCTTCTGGCTGACCTATCCGAACTACAAACACTTCAGTTTTCCCTATGTCTTGTGTCACGTGAATTATAACTGAAATAGGATACAACTAAGGCATTTGCAAAAATGATACCGAAGACCAGTGGGTGCAGAAATGCCCCTCTCTCTGTTCAGTCCAGAGATCCTCGTGACTTGACTTTAACTGTAAGTTGCCTTTCTGCAGTACCTCCTTCCTGTGATCCACAAGGTGTTTATTTTAGAGCTTCCCCAGTCATATATTGGTCCCTATAGCTGGGCGATATGAAGCCTGAATTAACTAATTAAAATTAAGGCACAGACTGGTGACAGTGGTGGCTACCACTGACTAGCTTACCAAGATACGTGCTAAATCCCTTGGAGTCTCTAAATGAAAATAAGGTGTCTTTCTCTTGGGCTTCTGTGACAACAGCTACATGAAATCCTGTGTCCCGTGTCATTCAGGAGATGACACTCGGTGATTTTGGTAGCCCCAGGTCTCTGAAAGGCAGTGGAAGTCTTAAATGCAAGGTCCTCTTACTCCCATCCTAGCATTTCATCTCCACAGGTATAAATTATACCACTGATTTCCACTCCACATTTCTTCCCTTTCCCATAGTAACATTTATATTACATAAATTGCAAAGGATAATTAGTGGAAGCTTTGCACAAGGACCTGAAAATTTAGCTTTAATGGATGTCTTAGGTTTAGGGCACTGAATTCAACAGTCCACTATGGAAGAAGTGTAAGTGAGCCTCCAAGGCAGGCAGTCCAGTTTCTCCTACAGAGAGAGAAGCCCTGCAGTTTCTCAGTACCTAGAGTTTGCTTCTCAGCAGGCTTTGGGCATAGCACTGGGGCCCCGCCAACGTTTGATGAGAAGGACCGCCTCTCTGGCACTGGTTCTGTGCGCTCTCCCCAGTGTAAGTCACAGTGATGCCTTGTCCATCACTGCTGACTGTGTTTTCAAGGCTGTTTCCCAAAGTTTCTAACTACGTGACTTGCTCTTTTCCCCAGGTGAAGGTTGTGGGTGTAATAGGAGCCCAGCTGTCATTATCACGGGTCAGCTGTAGTCTGGTAGTCAGTGATGTTTCTCCTGGATGAGATCAGGTTGTCCTATGTCACCTCTAACTCTGCCAGCTAGCTGGGTTTCCCTGTTGAGGATCCTTCTCCATCTCTAGCTGTGGTGGGCCAGTGGCATGACCTCCATGGCCTGGGAGGTAGCACAGGACAACAGCAGCTCTTTTCCACTTTCAAACCTCTGTCCGGTATGTGGAAGAGCTGGCGAGCTCCCATCTTTTACAAATGCCTGAGACTGCATAACCTCTAATCTTGGATATCTGGTGCATAGCTTCTGGTGCATTTCTTCTGCATAGCTTCCCTTCCTCCCTCCAGCCAGCCAGAACATCTGGAGTTGGGTTGGGTAGATTACCAAAGTGCAAAGGCTTAAGATTGCTCTAAACCAGGCAAGTAAGCAGGCTGTCCCTTACTGGTCCTTCCCCTTTTCTCTGCAAAATATCCCATCTAATGTTTGCTGCAAATAGTAGGTAGTTACTTTTTGTCTCTAATGTGATTCCTCATCCAGCCTTTATTTCCAAACTGGAATGAAAATTTCAGCATTGCTTTAATTTGCACCAATAATCTTAGAAAGCAGCAAAAAGACTGTGCAGAACTTCTGCAATTGTTTGTTCAAAGTGTGTTTTCAGACTTCAGGTTCTTCAGAGTAAACACCCAGAACAAGTTTTTCTCATGTTCTCTCTCCCTCTCATTTCAAGCACTGAAAACATAATCAGTATATAACTAATAAAATAAGAAATATAATTAAACACTAACTCCTTATTAAGCCTACAACGTTCTGGTTTGTTCAGAGAGCGCTGCCCAGTAAAGCAAATGTACCTATATAGTATGTATCGCACAGGTTGGCAATTATACACTATGCCAAAATGTATGTCAGTTTAAAACCATAAGTTTTTACCATAAGATGAATTATTTAAAATCTCTACAATCTGTTCTTTCCTTTTTTGCTTCTTACAGTGGTTATACACAGAATAAACATCTGCTAGATCAAGAGATTAAGAGGAACATTGAATGAGGGTTCAACATTTCACCTATGAGTCTCTAGGTTACGTCCGGCCCAGGTGATTGAAGTCTTAATGGGCACTTTAAAATATCAAATGCCCTCAGCTCTTATTATTTGCAGCAGGGATCTCATGTCACCTCACAGAGCTGGGACCTGTCATTTTTGCCTGCTTCCAATAAAGCTTAGTGATTTCAGTCTGGTTGGTGAGGAGGCAAAGAGCACTGGACAAAAAGCCCAGATACTTGGTGCCAGTTCGACCCTTAGGCTGGCTGCCTTGGGAAGGGGCATGAGAAGATGGAAACTGAGTTAGATTCCTACTGCCATAACAACGTACCACTGCGTGGGATATCTGCTCTAATGTGGGGTAACTGTCCCATAACTCTTCAGACTCCCAGGCTTGGTGTTTCCTAGCTTCCATCAACGAGGATGCTGCTGTTGGTTTATTTGTTTTATTTGGCAGTATTATTAAGGATTTGGAAGAGTGGAGAAAAGATCCCTTTATGACATTTCTGGGTAAAACAAAAGGGTGGGGCAGCAGGGATATTTGTAAGGGTAGAAAAATGAGACTGAATGGGCTTCCAACAGTCATGGAGAGTGGGACAAGGAGAAAGATGACAGTCATTTGGAAGACTGCAACCTGGAGAAACAGTGTGGTGCTGGCTGCAGCTGCTGGGAGTCCTTGCAGAGGCTGCCAGCCTTTTAAAAAATGGAAAAATGGTGGCAGGTCCCCTTTTACCAAAAGTTTCATCTTCTCTGGAAAGAGAATTGTGATTTATCAATATCCACGAAAAGACCAAGGAGCCCACCCTGTCACTGCTGTCCAGCCTGATGACTCCAGCAGAGGACAGCCATGCCATCGTATCTCAGCAGCATCCACTGCCTTCCAAATATCCCTTCCCTCTGTCACTATCAGACCTGCTACAGCAAAAAAACTCCTGCTCAGCATCCTCACTGCTCCCCTCTCATCCCAGTTCATGCAGGTCAGCTTCTGAGAGCAACACCTGTTTTTTTCCTGCATGAATCTAGCAATATTAAGGATGGAGCCAGAGGTGGCTGCAGAGAAATGCTCATCTAATGAACACTTCCATGCAATACTGAAACACTCTTTCTTCCTTTTTTGACTGCCTTTCACTCCCACCTCCTCCTGCTTTTGTGCAATAGGAACTGTTTTTCACCAAAGGCACTGACTGAAAATAAGCAGTTTTCTTAGATACCTTGTTTTACATCTTGTTATCCCAACCTGACTTGGGTTCTTCTTGCTCTTAAGAGTATGTAACGTAGTAAGGTTGACCCACTCAGTTACCAAGGTATTCCTTTTATTACATAAAACAGAACAATCCCACAGCAATTTCAACAATTCTGCAGCAATTTCAACAATTCCTAGTTAAAAGCAAAAAAACCCAACCCTAGAGCTCAGGATGCCACAGTGCGCTTAGCTTCCATTTGTTCTCCAATACGTTGTTTCCCTCTTTGTGCACCTCTTTCAAACCTTAGCTAATTCATCAAAGGGTCATCTGCCTCTGTGCAGTCAAATATTTCAGTGGACAGTGTCGTCTTCAGTCAAATGATAGCTCATTTTCAAGGTCCTCTGCAATAGTTGGAAAAGCAAAAATAGTTGCAAAAATAGTTGCAAATCAAAATGTGAGGATCTATATAGCTCCTGTGGTATCTTGCTTTGCATTGAAGTCAGAGTGTTTTTGCAGCTTCTATTCCTTTGCACACTTTATCTTTCCTTAGTTATAGCCAAGGGGCAAAATCAATGCAATGTCCAACTACATGCAAAGGAAGGTGGTGTGATTAGACATAGATAAAGGTTACGATCTACCTCTAGATGGATCCATCTCTGGATGGATGAAGATCCCCCCTCACATAGTAAGTATGTGATGCAGTTGTATACTAATGGCTCTCTGTCATTTAGTAACACCATTATAAAATAATTTTTCTTTACTTTTCCATTCATCCTAGACTATTTTTCTGGTATCAGTCATTCCCTGTTGTCTTCTAACCTCCCCGTTCTCACTGCCTAAACAAACAGAAGACACCAAGTCACCCACGGTGTTTTTTCAGTGTTTCAGAGTCAGGGTTAAACTTGTAACAGAGTTTATAGTGTAAGTAAGTCTTTGCCACCTGCTACGTCCTAGGAGGTGGAAATATTCCTTTCCTTGGTGACATCTATGTCAGGAGGCCCAAAGAAAAGTGGCACAGCCTGGCTACATATAGTATGTTTATGCTGCTGTGGTCTTCTCTGTGCCCATGTGGAGGTTCAAAGTGTCCAAAGCGATGCAATGGCTGTGCTGTATCCCATCAAGATGGTATTTTCATAATATGAAACTGAGGGTACGTACGTTTGGTGAGCCCTGGCGTGCAGCACGAGGAAAGACCAGACATCCTTCAGGATGTAAAACCTGTTAGGATGATGCTGGAGGACCATGGAGGGAGCCAGACCTGGCTCTGGATTGTCCACACTGCCTTTTAGGAATGCCTGCTATCCCCCAAGCCATGCCAGGCATTCCCTGGGAAGGTACTTATGGGCAGAGGCCACAGCTATACAAAGAAAGGCATTGCCAGTTTAGCAGGGTGCACAGCTACTAGTCCAGAGCTTGTGTCTGATTCAGCTGTGGAATTAAACAGACCTGATATATCTTCAGTATACACATCTTTACATCAGTCAGGCAGACTTTGTGTCCCTCCACAGGTTCATGTGGGCTGATGCACCAGTTTTTTTCTGTGTTGTGGCTTTGGGTTGTTTTCATCACATGCAGTATTTTTGTTAGCGGCACAGAATGACCCAGAGAACGTCGCGAAACTGCTCGTCTCAGGTATTATGACATTTCTGTTGTCAGCATGTGTTGAAAGAGAGGTTTGATGGGGGGGATTTTTTCAGAGTTGCTAAATGTCTCCAACTGCTCTAAAAATCACTGGAGTTGTGGGGAACGGCAGTTCTGAGGATTGGGTCTGAAGGAATTATTGTTAAGCACTCCGCTGTGCAAGGGAAGAAAAAGGGAGGGGATGGGAAAAGTGAGATAAGGTTTGTCATTTAAACCTAAACACAGAATAGCCTCACCTTATATCTTTAAATCTGCATCAATTATAATGCCTTGTTCACTTGCAAATTTCACTTTAAGATAAAGAATCATGCCTGGTTTGTTTGCCGTTCCTACAGCCAAAGACAAGCTTCACTTACTCCCCTTTTATTTTCAATGACTAAGACTGAAAGAGCTAAATTACATTTCCTCCCCCCTATGGAAACCTGATGAACCAGTGTGAACCTGCACCTGAGAACCCCCAGGAACGTCGAGGATTTGGCCACACAGATCGGACAGTTGGATGCTTAATTGCGTTCTGGGCACAAAGCCTGCTTGAATGTGCGTCTTTTATTAAGTGCGTGGGAGGCCAGCACAAAAATTAGACCCCATTAAGGTGCCAGAAGGAGCAGAGTGGTGCAAAGGCTTTGCAGTGCCTGTCTCTGCTGCGCTGGAGAGCGTCAAGCTGCCCGTGGCAAAAGCCCTCTGAAAAATGTACCCTGAGCGTCAACCTGGACCTCCTAAGTAAGGCACAAGGATTTGCTGGGGGTGCTGGTAGAGACCTGAATGAATAGTTATTTATGGAGCTGATGAATAAGGTCAGCGCCGGGAGCAAAAGCAGAACCAGAGCTAAGGGAAAGAGAACCTGAGAGGATGTGAGGGGACCAGCAGAGCTTGGGCAGAGCAGCAGGAATAGCTGAGGTGTGCTGGGAGCTCGTATGCCCTGCAAGGGAGATACTTTGATAGGGTTCAGACAGAGATGGGGGTGAAAACAGGATTTCAGTCAAGACAGGGAAGTGATGAAGAACAAGGACTGGCGTAATGGGATGAGTCTGGGAAGTGAGAGTTACTGTTAGATAATAGGGTCATGATTTTTCAGTTCGTTAAAAGATTAAATTAGCGGTGTGGCATTCACTTCAGATCTGTGTTTGAACTTCCCCAGGCTTTGCAAATTAGATGATTTGGAGCCTTTTTCTGGATGGGGGCTTCTTTACTATGCTGTGCATCTTTGCATGCATTGCTATGGAAGATGAAATCATCCTTGTAGAGGGAGTAAGGTCTGGGCCTCCCTTGGAAGGAAAGTAGCCACTTATGTTTTTCCCTCTCCTATCATCTTGGTCATTTAGTGAAGATGCGTTGTAGTGCTGGCACACAGACGCTTGCAGCTTGCATCAGTCGTGAAAAAGCACAGTGCATTATAAACACGACATTTTAATATTTTGAGTACCAAGACCTTTTCAGTCACCTCCTCATTATATTTTGCAGTTGCAACCCAACTGAAGCACAATAAGCCGGTATAGTTAGTGTCCAATATATCTTATGGTGTTCACTTAGGATTTGTAACTCGGGTCTGTCCTTGGACTCTAAATCAGAACATGAGTGAAATGCATTGAATGATCCCATTAATATAAATAGCGCTAAAGTTAAAAGCAGGGCTCTGTGAAAGGACTTTTGATACACTGGCTACTGTCGCCCTGGAGTCAGCAGGTGGCATTATAGAACAATCAGAAATCACCAAACCTTCGCCGCTTCCCGCTCCCAGCCCCGGACCTGAGCCTAGAGGGGAATGAGCATGAAACCCGCCTGTTCAAAACACATGAAAACGCACAATGAGCAGTTGCCAATTAGGGCCGGGGCTATTGTCTGGTAAAGGTCAAGTGTTGGCCTCGCTGAAATCTTTCAACACTGGCTCCAGCGAGATTGGAATTTAATATATTTTCTACCACTGAAAAGTTGCTTGGCCCTAAGCAGGGCAGAGCCAGCCTTTCCTCTCCCCTTCCCCCGTATTCCCCAGGCCAGCAATACGTGCTGGGAAACCTCGGGGAGGGGGGAACCTGGCTTTTTAATCTGCTACCACCTCCCTCCCTGTAGGTACTGTGGAAGAATTGAGCTGTTGGCAGGGCAGTAGAAAAGGAGGTGGTTTGGCAATGTGGGCAAGGGGAGGGTGTTTGGGACTGGGTTTGTTTTACCGTCTCCCAAGAGATTTTCTTTATAACTTTGGTGGTACATGTTTTTACAGCTTACTACTTTTAGTATCTGTCACTTGAAAAGAATAGATCGTCTAGATACAGGGGAAAAAAAACATGTGCAAGCAGCAACACGTAACCAACAAAAAGAAAACTTTCCCATGAAATACCCTAGTGATACAGATGTTGCAGGGTGCTTAACAAACTGCAGGTTAGGGAAAGACTCAAGACCTTCTGGCTAGCTTCTGGATGCAGAGGCTGCAGATGAGAGCCTTCAAGCTTCCTCGGGTCTGATGCCAGATGATCCATCAGTCTCATGACCATGCCAAGATACTGTACCTTCCAGCAGCTGTGGCTGGCAAGGATCTCTTCCCAGACTCTGAACCAGAAATTAGAAGTCTATGTTTGCCTATAGATGCTGTAATTGCTGCTGCACAGCAGAGTATTGCCCAGTGGGGTTCTCGGTGATGCAAGGGTTTTGACTTGCACAAAGGCAGAGGTGAATCCTCTCCCTCAATTCCCAGTGTGCGATGAGCTACCGATGTTGCTCCTTCTGCTCCACCATTTGGGGACGGTGTTTATTATATCGGATGGTGACTTTGATTCCCAGGCCACTGTGACTAGTGACTGCGGTGTCCCTAAGGGCTCTGGGCTACAGTGTCCCCTTGGGAGGGCAAGTTCAACTTTTAAATCCCTGCACAAGAGCTGACCTTTGTTTCCACCAGTGGCACAACTAGGACGAGATCAGGGGGGTCCTGGAGAGGGCCTCAACCTCCCTTTAATTGCCGTTGACAATAGCCACAGGCTGGCATTGAGCATCACCCACTCGCTTGTGTAGTCACCAATGCACTATGTGACTTCGTGAAGATGCTTTCTAGTGGGCGTTGGCATGGAGCCGGGCCACAGCCCAGGTTCCTGGTTAAACCCACGGTTTTAACGTGCTAATCCCCGAGTTTGAACTACCTGTACTCTCTGTGTGTGTGTGTGGTCTTGAAAACTTACCAGTCTACTTGCAAAAAAAAAAAAAAATTTACAATATTTGCCCTTTTGTTGCCATGGTGATGAAGGAGTCTGGGACAAAAGAAAGATATTCTGGTTGCCCCGGGCCTGTGAACAAGCAGAATCGGAGAAGGTTGGTGAGAATGTGCTGTTAATTGTAACCAGAAACACACTAGTCAGCCACCATCACTGCAAAGTATTCTTCAAACCCCCTTTCATGTCCTGCCATAGCAAAATGACATCCTCTAAAAGCTGGGTGACAAAGAACACTGACAGCTGGACTTCCATTGTACCAGGCTAGGCTTGGCCCATAAATTAAGCAAACAAAATCTAGTCTTGCTCCCTCAAGGTATTCGTTTTCCTAACTTTATCGATAACCTGGCATGAGCAGATCTTAAACAAAATGTTCTCTCGGCGCTGCCAGGACTTGCAGGGAAGCTGGAGGGGAAGGCAGTGCTGCTGACTCCCAGAGATAACAGGTGGAATGCAACCGTCGCTGCTTTTGTCTGCCATAACTTTTAGTTAAAGCTCTCAAATGCTGCCGGACCCTTTGCTGTCCCAGCCTGTAGATCTTGCTAGATAGAGCACCTTCTTGCCAGCCTGGACAAATGCATGCAAAAGAAATTTGAGGCATTTCACAACTTCCAGGTTCTGACAGCATTGAAAAAAAATGCATAAAACCTCTATAAAACCCCTTCCCCCATGCATCTGTGGCAATAAGGAGGCACGTTGCTGCTTCCTGGCCACAGAGTATGGGCTCAGAAATCAATTGCAATTGTTGGTTCTCATTCTGTACATGCACAACGTTTGGCATGAAAAGCGTCTGCATCTTCTGTAAATCCCCCTTCAATTATGTGGAAGTGACGGGTTTAATTTAAACCATGGCTGCTCCTAGCTAGCTTAAAAATAAAATAACGTAAAAATAGAACCACCCAAATCAGTCATAGTATCTTGGCCCTGTTTATGTTACATACACATTTTTAAATTTGCTGCTATACAAATGGAAATCTGAAGCCCACTGTCAGAGCTACCTATTTCTGTAAGGTTTCAAGAGGCTGTTGGATCCATGTGTACCTGGCTCTTCTGAAAAATTATTTTCCCTGTCTCAACCTGTATTATTCTATTTGCAAGAACCCAGAAGATGATGCAACCTTCAGATCAAGCCCATAATCACGAAAAAGCTAGTACGCTTGGTTCATGGCCATAAGGATGCCTAGGCACAGTATTTTTAGAGGCCGTATTATATAGCTCTTGCTAGGTGAAATGGATTTTTCAAGCAGTGAAAGGGCAGTGGGTTAAAAATGTGCCCAAATTAAATGCGGTCTTATTGATGTAGTTTTAAATACAAAGCTTGTCAATATAAAGATCACAGGACCTGGCTTATAGTCATCAGAGATGGAAAAATACTTATCAGATAGAGCTCTGCAAGGGCAGAATATAGTCCCTCCTAACACAGGACTGGCTCTCATCTTTCATTGTTCTTTCTTCTATTAACTTGATCTTTGATCTCAGTTCCTGTTAGAAATAACTATAAACAGTGATGATGTTCTAGGCCATTAACCAGAGGTACATCATAGCAAGATCCCTGCCACTGACAGACCATATGAAAAAAAGACACATACAAGGGTAATGCTTAAGAATAGTAATAATATTTTTCAGGAAAGAAGACACAGCATTTTCATTTCCTGCAGGATCCATCTGTCACGTCTGAAGCAAATCAGGCTGCTGGAAATGTGGTTCACAACAGCACTTTCAGAATCATCAGGCCCAAGCACCCACAACCAAGCTAACATTTTATTTTAACAAGTGTTCCACTCACCTATATTAATTATTTGGTACCCATTCCACCAGCAAGTTCTTGACAGAAAAGATACTTGCATAACATATATTCCAGAAATGGACCTTATAACAGGGTGTCATCATGATTTTAGTTTAGCTTCGATCTATGCGGAGTTTGAACCCTTAAAGCTTCCAGCCCTGTACAGGTGATATGCTGGGTAGTGCCTAGACCATTGCTAGTGCTGTGGAAAGACCACATTCTTCCCAGAAAAGATCAGGCTGAGTCCAGGCTGATGGTGTTCAGGTAAAACTGCAAAGTGCATCTTTTAAGTCATAAAGCTTCTGCTGATCTAACTGATAAATAAACCCACATAGCCAGTATTCTTCACTGAGGAAGGGACGTCAGAAAAAAAACAACAGTTTTACTTTAGGCTTTTATAGTTTAGTAATTTTGTACAGCATGACAGGCAATATATAAAAGTAAGATATGTGGAACAATCAGGTTAGAGACTTAAATTGTATGTATTATGTATCTATTATTTATAGGCTTTTGCTTAAGCATTATTTAGTCCCATTCACAATCCTGAGTATTTAAAAGTTGAATCTAAAGCCTATCACTGGAAAAACAATGCCAAGAAGGAGATTTGCTTCAAATGTACTCCTAAATACTGCTAGAGAGCTTTTATCAATAACAGACCGTAGCACTTCCTATTGTTTCATTTTTGTCCTGTTTTAGAGACTTAAGAGTGATGTCATAACAGGGGGGAACTTTTCATGGACACGTATTAAAGCCTGAACACAAGCAGAAGACCTTTGATAACAGATTTGGATGCATAGATGGGTAACTCAATAAGGAGAGAAAATGCTGAATTAAAGACATTTTTAGAGTTACTTACATGCACGTCTCAGAAATTCTACCTCTGTTCAGAGAGGCACATGCTGAACTGCAATGAAATTACTATGTCCAGCTCTGCAATTTCAATCATTCATCCCATTTATAGGGGTCTTTTTGTCTTGAATTAGGCAAAATGTGAGCCCAACAGGAAATTAAGCAACCAAGCAAAATCAGGAAATTCACTCAAGTGGCTTAGCCAGTGAAATGCCACTGCTATCTTCAAACTAAAACTCCAAAGAGAAGAGGCTGAACTGCAGTCAGATTTATTTTCAAAGTGGCTAATGTGCTTTTAATTTGTACAAGGTTGGTAACCAGGAAAAAACCAGGCAGAGCCTTACATTGCTGTTGTGAAGTTTGCTTTTAATTTTTTTCACGTAAGGCCTTAGCATACAGACATACATATATATAGTGAGTTTAAAAATGCACCACTTTTGTAAAAAAATGAGAACAGCTATCTCAATGACAAAGTTAGAGATGCTCGTTATAAATGAAGTACCTGCTGGCTTTAGAACATTAAAAATGAACTGAAACAGAAAACATACACTCAAAGATCGCACTTCTTCCTCAAAAACATATTTGATGATAGCTCTCAGGGCAGGGGGGGAGGGAGATTCTTTTAGCTGTTTACAGTGGCCTCTCTGCATTTGGGATCTGCAGATCTCTATGCGGAACATTTTAACTGATTTTTTGTGGGGCAAGCTACAGTTTTTGGTTCACAGAAAACACCTCTCCCCAAACCCTCAAAGCAGTTTCTTGCTTGCAGATTACCATTATTATTTATTGACCCAAAGTATTTAGGAACTCTAGTAATGGCCCAAGTCCCTGCTATGCTGAGCACTGCACCAACACAGAAAAAGTATACAGTCCTTGCCTGAAGAATTGCCCAAGGAAAAATGAGGCAAGAGGAGAGAAGCAGGCAGCTACCAGAGTTAAGGGAAAAGAGTATGTGCGTGGTGATCAGCCTGGTTAGCAGCATCTTCAGCACACCACTGGCAGGTTTTGTCAAGCTTCTGTAGATCTCAGAGCGAAGTCAGAGCTTGCGAGGGGATATGAGAAGAGATAACGATATAACTTTGCAGATACCTAGAGGGAGTTTCTCCGAAGCCTGAAGACTGGCACAGGAGAAAGCCAAGAGGTGTCCATCAGCAGTTTAACAAGAAGACAGAGGTTCCATGGCTGATCTTTATTATGGATTCTGGTGGTCCTCATTGTGTTAAGATACACTGCAGTTTGAAATTACATACATTTTTTTAATTGTGGTTGTAAACATGCATTGCTGCTTAGTTAGCTAAGCCCAGAGAGTTGTGGTGAATGGAGTTAAATCCACTTGGCAGCCAGTCACAAGTGGTGTTCCCCAGGACTCAGGGGCCAGTCTTGTTTAATATATTTATCAATGATCTGGCTGAGGGGATCGAATGCTCCCTCAGTAAGTTTGCACATGACACCAAGTTGGGCGGGTGTGTTGATCTGCTGGAGGGTCGGAAGGCTCTGCAGAGGGATCTGGACAGGCTGGATGGATGGGCCCAGGCCAATTGTATGAGGTTCCACAAGGCCAAGTGCCGCGTCCTGCACTTGGGTCACAACAACCCCATGCAACGCTACAGGCTTGGGGACGAGTGGCTGGAAAGCTGCCCGGCGGAAAAGGACCTGGGGGTGTTGATCGACAGCCGGCTGAATATGAGCCAGCAGTGTGCCCAGGTGGCCAAGAAGGCCAACGGCATCCTGGCCTGTATCAGAAACGGCACAGCCAGCAGGAGCAGGGAGGTGATCGTGCCCCTGTACTCGGCCCTGGTGAGGCCGCACCTCGAATACATTTTTGGGCCCCTCACTCCAAGAAAGACATTGAGGTGCTGGAGCGTGTCCAGAGAAGGGCGACGAAGCTGGTGAGGGGTCTGGAGCACAAGTCTGATGAGGAGCGGCTGAGGGAACTGGGGTTGTGTATTCTGGAGAAGAAGAGGCTGAGGGGAGACCTTATCCCTCTCTACAATTACCTGAAAGGGAGTTGCAGAGAGGTGGGGGTTGGTCTCTTCTCTCAAGTGACTATCAACCGGACAAGAGAAAATGGCCTCAAGTTGTGCCAGGGGAGGTTTAGACTGGATATTAGGAAAAACATCTTTACTGAGAGAGTGGTCAAACATTGGAACAAGCTGCCCAGGGAAGTGGTGGAGTCACCATCACTAGCGGTGTTCAAGGAACGTGTGGACGAGGCATTGTGGGACATGGTTTAATGGGCATGGTGGTGTTGGGTTGATGGTTGGACTTGATGATCTTACAGGTCTTTTCCAATCTTAATGATTCTGTGATTTAAATGAAATGAGATGCTTCATTAGCTTTGAGAAGAAACCATGGAGTCTCTGGGGGTGCTAGGTTTGGGGCTGGAGGGTCTCACTGGTTCTTCCTGAACCCAGGACCTGTATCATAGTCCTCCTGCTCAGTTCTTTCTTTCTGGGAGTAAGGCTTTGTGCACAGCCTTCGACATACTTGTAACAATCCCAGTTCAGTATTAAAATCATGGTTATAATAAAATCTCCTGTCTTTAGCCAGTAGTATCAGAGATGAGGGAGAAATCATTGCTCCCCCACTTTCTTTTTCCCAATATATAGCCAGCAGTGGGTGTCATCTGTGCCTGTCCATGCATATCTGTATACGATGCAATACATTTAAAACCAGTTGGACAACTTCAACTGAATTTGGTAAAGGTTTAGAGGCCTTTTGGAGGTTGCACACAATTCATGGAAGTAGTCAACTGAATAGAAGACACCCTACAAGTGTTCCCACTGAAGAAAAAGCCACTTAATCAGCTCCTGCAGTCTTAGACAACAGAGAACACAGAAAAAACCCAAACTTCTGAGGCTTTCACCTACCCCAACTGCAGAAAAAGATTCAGTCAGGACTTGCATCTTAGTCAGTCAGCCTTGAAACTCAGGCTAAATTTATTAGCTCAAATATTATCTCCTCCCTTCTTCAGAGGCATCCTAGATGTCTCGCAGCTCGAAACACAGAACAGTTTAAGTGGGTACTTTGAAGTGATGAGGAAACCGCTCTTTCTACAGGACTGATGGATGTCTCTTGCTCCCTTGCACAGGGTTGATTGGGAGTCAGGAAGACACTTCCCTCCCAGTCAGGGGAGCAGGGACATGACGGTTCATTTGTCTTTTTTTATCCCCTTCCTCTACAGCCAACGGCCTGGTTGACCTCCTGAATCATTCAGGCCATCGTAAAAGCCTCAGGCAACAGTGATCACTCTTGCTTTCTGCTTGTGAAACACAAGTTAGTCTCCTGAGAACTAAAATGCTTTAGTTTAATTGAAACCATTGGGTTTAATATATGAGTATCTTTGCTAAATGTAAAGGCCTGAGGTGAGTAGAGGTCACACTAGGTGATCTCATGGTGCAGCTCACAGTGTCTGGGGGGCTCGAGAGGCAGAAGCTGCCTTTGCTTTAGTGAAAGGTAGATAGAGGTGGAATAGGCTATGAAGGGCTTTAAATGGAAAGACAGTGAGAGTGTGTTCGGTAGAACAAAAATAAAGCCAGTGGAGAGTTAGAAGGAGAAGGCTGGTGTGGCTAAAGGACGTGGCTAGACAACCACGGCAGCACCAGTTTGAATGGATATGAATGAGATAAGATTGTGTTAGTCGAGGAGAAAAGTGAGAGAAAATTAAAAGTTCTATTTGAGTCACAATGGGCTCAGTTACGTATCTGGGACGGGATTTCTAAGAGACAGACTGCAATTTTAGTTTGAGCAGAGGAGGCAGGTCTGGGAGCATGAGTAGAAACATGGCATTTGAATTGCCTTCTGCAGGGGAAATTATCTAGAAATATAAGAAGTAAAAGAAAACCCTTCAATACATGAATATACCTGATGATTAGTATGCACAAATCTACGTGAAGAATTCATGCTTAAAATCTTGGGTATATATCACTCTGCTCAGCTGAAATGCAAATGAAAATTCATCCTTAAATCCCTGTTTTGATTATTAAAATAGTTCCTTCTTTATCTAACCACAGTCAATTTAGGAATGAGACGAAGTGAAATACAGATATTAGTGGTTTGCAACCACTTTGTTTTTCAGTAAAGTTTCATGTTTGAAAGATTTTTGTTTCCTGGACACTGGTAAAAGATATGAAGGCCTGACACAGTGCCACTGCCCACTGCACATCTTTCACCACTTCTCAGCAGATTTTGAGGTAGAATAAAAGAAAATAATATCTATGCGGCTATAAACAATTCTTAACACTAAGAAAGTACTTATCCAGTGTGTTTCATAGGAAAACTAATTTGTTTCTTGCTCCCTCAGATGTCTGGGTAAGTAATAACAGAAAAGTACCAGAACAGTGTTAACTACTATCTCCTTAAAACAAAAAATCAAAACAAACCGAAACAAAACCAACCAAAAACGAAACAAAAAACCACCCCAATTCATAAAAAACGAGAAGCAGATTAAACGGCTCACACAGAAATTCTGTGTTAAGGTTGGTGAAACATAACAAGTGTGATACATTGTGCACAACATGCTTTAAGTAACAGTGCTTATTAATCAAATAATATTTGTTAGTGATCTGTCTTCCCTATGGCAGGAGTTCTATAAGCTTTGTCCAGGCAGAAAAAAAATGGGAACTTGAAAACTCAGGCAGCCCTTCTGGCTGCACCAGGATGCAGGCAACTGATGCTGCCCATGGCTTTTTTCAAGGAGAGACAAGTTGGGGAAAAATTCAGGGCTGAGAAAAGGCTCACTCAGGAGGTGAATAAGCCGTTTGGTAAAGCAGGCAAGTGTAGGGGAAGTCTAGGAAGGAAGTGCTGTATATTGCAAAAAGAACAAGGCACTTGGAAATGTATGTAGGAAGGACTAGAAACTTGAGTAGGCAGAAGATGCTTTGGCTGAACTCTTAGCAATTTAGAGTTCTCATGAGTGGGACTGTTCCTAGGGGACTGCAGTGAAAAGCAGAACAATGCTGTATTGGCTCAGCACTCGAAGCTTGATTTGCCCTTTTTAAAATCCTGTGGCTAATTCATACTCTGAAAAAAGAAGTATATCCTGGCCAGATGGCTCAATTTATGAAGAAGCAGGCAACTGTGTAGCTGGAATAGCAGGTAATGGAGGTGAAAGGCTGGATGTAGGAAAAGTCAGCTGTGTACAGGGGGCACGGGATGGAGTCACCCTTCCATGAAATCCAATAAAACCTGATCTGGTCATGATTAACTCAACATTTTCAAAATCCTTTTAAGAGTTCACAAAGAACATAATGTCTAGCCAACTTGTAGTGGTATACGAGAGACCCCTGACTCTAATATCCCAGGATGTCAGCCCTCTGCTTGTTTCAGATTTTGATGCTGAACACTGCTTTGCTTCTCAATTCCAGCTTATTTATTTAGCATTCTTATTGCTTTATCTCATTTATGACAAGCCCTTGAACATAAGTAAGGAAAAATACATTTAACAGAAAACTCATCTGTTTGAGTAGCCTGAGCAAGGTTTACATTAAAACCACCAACTGATACATATAATTAGTGGCAGAACTTCCTCTTGTGCTCAGAACCTGTATGCTCAGCTGTGAAACTGCTGAACAGAGAGAATGGAGAAGCGTGAAAAGTATCTTTGATGAGGCTCAGCCATGCTCAAACATCCCCCCAAAACAGGCAGGATATCACAGGACCCCTCAATCCCTAAGCAGTGCCTCCTGTACCTGCTCTATGTCGGACTCCAAAGTCAGTCCAGTTTCTTTCTTCACCCCCTTGCGTGGGGACTCCCTGGGCTGGGAGATGGAATCCACATTGCCCCCTTGCTCCTGAGGGTGACTGCAAAGTGACCCTGAGGGAAACAGGATCAGTGAAGGATTTTATTGGATCTGGAATCTTTCTGACAGGCCTTCATAAATTGGTCTCTTAAAACAGAGGCCCCTTTTCCATTATACGTATTTTATGGGGAAACAGATGAATGACTAACAGTGATTCCTACAAGAAGAGAAACACCATTATTTGGGGCAAATTTAGCTGAGACTTGCTATCCCAACTCACTTACTTGTCTTGCTTCTATAATTCACTGTAAGAGGACCACTGTATGTAGTAAATACACTAACTTTTGGCTTACTAATGCTGTGCTAAGTAAAAAGTGATCGGTGTACACAGCAAAATACCTTTCAACCAATTTGAAATAGTGTTGGAAATACTCATCTGAACCTTATGAGCAGCTGTGCATGTTACAAAGCGTCTGAACTATTTTAGCACTTCTTTTCTTTAACTACATCAAATAGCTGCTGGGCTCCTTATCTACAATCAGTATGAAAATAATAATAACAAAAAAAGAACTGAGTTGCATAGTCTCCTCTGTTTCCCTTCTTAATCTTAGGTAGTAATTTGCCTAAAGTGGCAACAGCTTAGTAGTAACACACACGTAGTGTTAAGGTCTATCTGTTGTTTTCGCGTGAGAGGCAAAGCCAGTGTGTCACTCATGCCTGTCTGCCATGTTCTGACTAAGGAGGGGAAAACATTCCCTTTCTTGAGTAACTGGATCTAGGAGCTAGGTGTTGAGACAGGATGTAAGAGGAACTGCTATACCTTTATGGAAAATAGGTGTCAAGGTGGACCAAACTGAACGTATCTTCCATATATGTAGTGAAGACTTCCATATGCTTACTCCAGTAGTTTAGGCGCATAAAATAATCCCTAGAAGGGAATCTTAGAGCAATCATGCCACGCATCAGTTCCCCGGGATGAAAACTTTCTCCTGAGGTTCATTGTGATTGCACCTATTTCAGCCTGTGCTTTATTGTAAAGACAGCTTGGTGTCTCTCTTTAGTTTGTTTTTTTATCTTTTTTTTTTTTTTTTTTAATTGAGAAACCTGTCTACATTCATGTCTCACTGTTTTGTTGGAAACAGATGGTCCTTCCTGGAGACACACAGTTGAGTGAACAGACACCGACCACTTTAACATGTGGTAGCATGTTTGTAATTAGATATTTAAAGTGCTAGACAATTACTATCGAACCTTGTCATGAAGGAAATTTAGGTCTGTGTTTACCAAGATCTGAATTATAAACTGGATCCCTGCCAGAGCTTTACTCTTGGGTATAAAATAAAAGAAGACTATGGTTGAATACTGAAAGACATTGATTAAAGCTACCACCTGCCCTGTCTCAGACATGATCGCTCACTCCTATCTCCCACACCAGTCCCTTAGTTTTTGTTGACCGTTCTATGTGATTTGCCTATGTGATAAATTTTGGGATGCAATCAGCTGACCACAGGAAGTGCCACCTCAGTAGTTTAGGGCTCAGCTTCCCACCTGATTTTGGCCTACAGACAGCTGAAGGCAGCTCCACCCCAATAGAAGACAGTATCAGTCATTGTCGCAATGGAAAAAAACCTGATAAAGTTGGAGAAAAGAATGGAAAGTGATAAAAGAAATCGGGGGGAAATCACAGGGGACCATTACAGAAGAGAAAGAAGATTTAAGAGTTATCTAATCCATAAGATAATTTAATTACTGCAAAGTTTTTACCCTAGTTGAAAATATCCAGCCCGTGGAAGTTGAGAGCAGAAGCGCTGACTGCTGGGGGAGTGCAGCTGTAGCTCCTTTCACATGCCTCCCCCATCGCTGCAGTCACAGCTGGAAGTAAACAGTTGCAGTCAAGAGGCAGTTCAGTTTCAGAAACACAAAGTTCCCCCTGGTTTTACCTTACTTGCAGCAGAAATACTGCAGGAGGCTGGAGGAAAGTATTGTGGCTTAACTGAGAGAAACATGAATGTTTCAAAACTATGAAAATGGTTGAACTTGTAGGTGAGGGAAAACCAGTTTTACATCAAAATCTCATGCCTAAGCTGCTGAACTCCAGTGCAATACTTAAGATATAATGGTTGTGAAAGAAAAAAAATATATTACGACTTCATTTAAAAAAAATACATAAATTGTTAATTCTAAGTTTGGATAAGGATTTAGCAATGAAATGCTTCAGGGATAACTTCTTTTCAATGGGGAATTCTGTGTACAAAACTGCTTACAGGATGGAGCCAAATCCCTGCCAAAGATATGTGTAGGATCATGAAAGAAGATGAACTACAATTTCCCATGCACTAGAATTCTCAATAAGGCCAGGAGCAAAATGAGCGCAACCAGAAAGTATTTCAAGAGCCAGGACTGAACTATGTGAGAAAGCGGTGTACTTTTCTCTGTGTACCTTTAATCACTTGCAAGATCTTTCTAAAGAGAGGTAGGTGTTGATCTTACAGAGAATTAGTACACTAATTTAAATAGTCATTGTATAATTTGGGAAAGGTATAATAGAAATCTATTTGAAAGAATTTCAGCCTAAGTTTTATCAAAACAAAATAAACACAAAATTTTCAAGAAACTGAGTACCGTAGGGGTGGTGTAGGGTGTAAAAGATGACAGGACAGTGAAGAACAAGCAGCAAAACCTGGTAATGCTGTTTGAAGTAAAATTGGGTTTAAGTTATTGGTCTCTTAAGTTTAAAATTTGAAAGCCTGGAAAATAAGCAAGCTGAAGTAAGGATGTCTCAGGAACAGTTTTGATTTGGACTCTGCACTGCAACGTTAACTCAGGTATCTATTGCAGCATCGTCTTGTAATTCAGCAAAATCTTACAGGATAATAAGGTAAAGTCAGCTGAAAAACTTCTGGGTCAGAAGAAAGGTGAGGGAGTGAAATACAACTCCATGTGCAAATACTGAAGAACAGGTTGCAGAAGGTTGAAATAACAGATGCTTGTTAAAGGGATGAGAAGAGCTTGCTAATAGTTACCATTAATAAAAAATATCTGTACCTCAGTAATGTTAGGCCTGTAGGCAACAGTAAATCAGGGTTTGGTTTCTCATGCTGTTAAGGATTATGCATCCACATAAAGCAGTCTCTGCCCTGACAAGTGTACAATGTAATTGTTGTCCAAACACATCCCACTTCCTCACTACAGTTGACTCATAACTGCTTTTGAAAAACTCCCATAGGAACATTTCTTGAAGAGCAAGCAGCAGATTTTTTTCTGGCCTCCATTTTGAGAGACGAGAAGATGGCAGCAGTTTGGGTCCATGCGGGACCCCTGTGGGAGATGAAGCTGAGGCATTTCCAGCAGGTCGGTCTGGAAGCTGCCAGCTGAGGGAAGCACGGAGGAGGCAAGCAGAGGGCAGTCTAACCACACCGTTAGACAGCGCAGAGCAGCACGTCTGCGGAGGAAGCTGGGAAGAACCAGCTGCGGGGAAGGTGGCTTAACCAGCAGGAGCTGTTTAAGGCAAAACACGGCGAGGGGTTCTGGCGGAAGCCCCGAGCGCCGTTCCTGCTTCCTCTGGGACTGCCACAGGCCCGGGTGCCTGCACCTCAGCCTTTCTGTGGCGAGGCTCTGCCACTCCTGCCAGGCAGGGTGCAACCTGCTGGACCACGCCAGGCCTTGGCAGAGGTCACCCACAGACTGACAAGGCCCAAGCCCAGCAGGGCGGCCTTGACTGGCATGCTCTACCCCTCTCCAGGCGAGGGGCAGCCCCCACACCCCGCCAGGCCCCAGGCCCCAGCCCCACCGCCCTGAGGAGAACCGCCAGCCCCTATTCCCGCCCTCCTGAAGTGCCCCCCCTCATTAGCCAGTACGCATGCGCAGTTGGGCCGGCTAGATGCCGGCGTGCCCCGCTCGCTGCGCCGCACGCGCACCCGCGTCCTTCTTGCGGCTCCATCCGGGGCCGCGATGACGTAATCTCCCTTCCAGGCGAGAAGCGCAGCTTCCCTCCCCGCCGCAAGCGCCCCCCGCACGCTCCCTGGCTAGCCAATGAGAGAATGGCGCCGCGCCGCCGCAATGCCTCCTGGGGGCTGTAGTCCTGCGCGTTCTCCCCGCCCCACCCGGCACCACAGCTGTGCGTCCCTGCCGGGAACGGGCCCGCACCCCGCCCCTTGTGGGCCGGGCCAGCGCGTCCCGCCGCCCTATGGCAGAGCAGGTCAAAGTTCGGCGGGCGGGCAGCCCAGCCAATGGGAGCAGGTAGGTGCCGGGGGGGGCGGAGCCGTCTGTGTTTTGTTCAATTGCCGTTGAGGAGCCTGGTCCATAGGCGGAGGGGAGGCGGCCCGGGCGGGCGCAGGTACCGGTGGCCGGCGCTGCGGTGAGGGGGGTGCGAGGGAGGCCGCGGGGGCAGCGCCCGCTGGCGCAGGGTGAGCGCAGCCGGCAGGTAACAGCCGTTGAGGCGGCTGGCGGCTCGGAGGCAGTGCCAGGCGGGGGGCAAGCGGCCAGGCCTGGACCCCTTCACCGAGCCCGGGCGGCTGTGGGGACCGGACAGCTCTCGTCGGGCAGGCGGGGGAGCAAGCGCCTCCCCGGGGGGGACCCTGCGGGGTGGGGGTGTCACCCCGAAGCTGCCCTTCCCCGCGGCAGCAGCCTCCTGCTGCTTCAGGGCTGCGGGATGCTCATCTGTTTAATTACACAGAGAGATAAATAGGTATAGACGCTATATTTATTGTTACTGGTATTCAGACTGGGGGCCGCGCTCCTTCATCACAGCTGGAGGTAAAGGTTAGCTCCCCTTCGCCCTGCCATTAGCTGAAGACTTCGTGTGGAAGCGGAACGGCGGCTGCCCGCAGCCCTGGCAGAGGAAAGAACCCCCCCTCCCCCCCAACCCCACCGTGCTAGCGTTAATTGCCGCTCGCGATGGGAAGTAGGTTGCCTGCGCGGCGGTGCTGTGTCTCCCAAGGCGCAGCGGGCTGCTCCAGGCGAGGGCTCCGGCCTGCCTCGGCCGTGCGGGGAGGGGAGGGAAGGTCCCCGGCCCCCGCGGGGCTCGGCTGGGCGCGGGCCTTCCTTTGTGCCGCTGCCCTGCAGGACACATGTCTGCGGGCACATACCCCGGGGGCTTGAGGCGATTCTCCCCTCTGTTGCTCAAGGATAGAGTTACGTCAGAGTAGGTGCGTGTTTTCCCACAATAGCTGCCTTCCACAATGAGTCCTGGGTGAAAAGGGTGATTATTTTCTTCCCTCAGCAGTTAGAAAGTTGATTTCTCACTTACGACTTGTAAGTGCAATGACCAGTTGGGTTAAAAAGTCCGAGATCCATGAGTGAATAGGCTCTTTGTGATATTCCGGCTTTTCTAAGGGCAGGAACATGGCTTTGTTCTGATTATTTGCCTTATTAAATGTCTTCTTGCCTGCCCGAAGACTAAATAGAAATCTGTTCTTGAACTTTTGGATGCTATTTAAGGAGGTCGCTTTAGGTCTCCTGAGGCAGAGAGGCTGGCTGTTGTGGATGATCCTCTGGTTTGGCGTTGCGTCAGTTATCTGAACTCTTCTGGGAGAGATCTGAAAGTTAAGGCGTTTTCTTTTTAGGTAAATGATACATTCATCATAACTGTTGAGAAAACAGCCGTTACAGAAATAGCGCTTTGTAGTAGCACTGGAACTTTCAGGTCGCAGGGTTGAGAGTGGCTTGGTGAGTCAGACCAGATAAGACACTGGTGTTTAATGTGCATGCCGAGTTCTAGGCCTCAGGATGAGTTGAGCCAGCTGGTCAAATCTATTTTCTGGTTCACTGTGCTTACATTAAAATTAGCTCCTGAGAACAGTTATTACAGCTTTTACTGTTACATTGCCTCCCATTCATATGCCTGACTGCTAGAAAATATTTTTGTCAAAGCCATTTTTGGCAAGAAGCAGTAAGTCTTGTGTATCTTGTGGCAAGCTGAAATGTTTCTGGATGTGTTTTAATTGTGAATAGTCCGTTTGCTTCGAGTCAGGCTTATGAAATCTGGAGTGCAATGTTTGCTGAATAGCAAAAACTTTCCTAATGAAGCATGTGACTTGATCTGGTTTTAGTGGAGATGCAGTGTACATGATCAAGCCCAAAGAGCCTCTATCTTTGCAATTACTGTGCTTCTAAAAATGCCTGCAAGAATTGTACTCGGGGGCAGGAGATCGGTATGTGTAGGGAGCCAAAACATATATTTCAGTAGTACATAAGCTGGTGGAACTCCTAACTAGAAAATGGGTTTACTACTTATTTATTTTAAATCTCTGTGAAATACTATTCATATCAATATGCCTTATTTTAATCATCCCTATTTTTTTGTCAGTAACAAGATTCTACTCTTCATAGTATGGAAGTGCATGCTACCTATTAGACATAAACTTAAAATTCTGATCTGCAGATCATCCCCCCAACGATATCCTTTCAGGATGTTCCATGCGGTGGTAATCTGGCTGTCCTCTAGCGGCCTTTACCTGCCAGTGTGTAACCCATACTTATTGTCTCTTTAACTTGAGAATTAAAGTTGATTAAATAATTGTAAAGGGATATTTTAAATTTGGTGTGGTTAAACTTCCCTACTTCCTCTTGAAAAGCTGTTTTTTTTTCTGCAGGGTGCTATGATTCAGAAGAATGAGGAGGCTGAAAGAAGAAATATTACTTGTATTCACAACCATTGTGTTAAGCTTTGGAAGTTTAGTATATGTCATAAAACTGTATTTATGAAAATATGGTGGGCAGATAAACTGAAAGCTTAATGTTACTGAGATGGCAGCAATTTATTGCATGGGTTGCTTTATTTTAAAAAGGCATGAAGGATTTATTCTTTCCTATAGGAATTCCATGAGAGTCTGGTAGCCATTACTGTAGCTCCCTTTAAAAAAAGTTCTTTCTCCTTTTCCCTTCCCTATTCTTTCTCCCCCTTCCTCTGTTGCCTCCCCCCAATCTACATTCCTTTGTGTTAGCAGTGATGATGGCAGTTCTAGTCACCTCCTGTGGTTTGATAGATTATTCCCTTTAGAAACATGGTGTACTTAAAACTTTCCAAACATGATTCTTTCCTTGCTCCTACACTTTTTTTGATGCTGGTTTTCAGTTTTGTTCTAAGAATTTGTGCTTTCTGGTTCTGCTTTGAGTTTTCTTAAATAAGTAGTAAGAAGTGTTGTTAAACCTCTAGTGGAAAATACTAGTATTTATATTGTGATTTAAATTTCTTTTTGCGTATTTTGAAGGTCCTAATATAAACAGAAATTTTGCCTTTTGGCAACAGTGAATTTCCCTCTCCCCTGCAAGCCCACAGGTTTTGTGCTTTCTTTTTAAAGAAAACTTTGCTTCCTTAAACTTTCATTTTTATTTTTATAAAATCAACTAGTTTAGACTATTTTTAGGTTACTACATTCTTGACATCTGATATTCATGTAAAAATGATCTTGCAGGTAAATGTTCATAGGACCTTGTCTTTAATCTTACACAATCTACATATAAACTTAAATTTTGAAATATATTATGGTGGAACACGTAAGAGATTCCTGTCCATTACGGAAGTAGCTGTAACTTTTATTCTAGATACTCTAAGTAACATAAGCTTACTGGGGGGGTGAAACTACACACAAACCTGTGAAGGGCTTTATGAGCACTCCTGAAGGAAGGGTTAATGAGCAGAAGGTAGCCCTGTTCATTAATGGTAGGGAAGAAATTAATGGCTAGGAAAACAGCTACTTGAACTCGGTGTACTGTAGTGGCTGATATTTTCTTGGTAAGTTGTTTTAATCTATTGACTGTGTGTACATGAGAGGTAGCCATTTATGTTGACAACTTGTTTTTTGGTATGTCATGAAGTTTGTGTGGTTAACAGGATCTTAACCGAAGTGAAGTATGGCAATCCAAGTGATGGAAGAGAGTCTGTATTAAAAAAAAAAAAAATCTGTCTTTTGTTGGTTTCTCTTAACTGTAAACACTCTGCTAGGGGGATTGAGACAGTCATCATTTCAGAAAATGGTTTTCTTTAAGGATTTTCTTTCCCCTTCAAAAGGAAGCCTGTAAAAAAAAAAAAAAAAAACAAAAAAAACCAAAAACAAAACAACAAAATTTTTAACTCTGTTCTAGGTAGTTTTACAAATTTTTCTGTGATGACCCAGCTGGATATTGCAGTACTGTTGGGTATAGAAAAACCTGAAATCAAGGTAACTGTCAACTCTTTAATACTGCCATTTCTACATTTTGTGCTGTTTTGGCTTTTCTGTTCAGCTAGTTTGGGAAATAATGTCATCAACAAGCTGGCAAGAAACTCCCCAGCTAACTTCTGATGTTTTGTAGTGGGCAGAAGTAACTTTCTGAAGGCCACGTTTCTGCTAATTTTCAGGTTGAGGGGAGGAAGTAGGCAGGGTTGTTACTAAATACATTATCTGGGTTGTGGCTCTCAGTTTACTGACAGCAGTATTTTTTAAGCACGCAGTTGAGTATCATGCTTTAGAAAATATGAAATGTTCCTTCAGTTAGGAAACTTACTGAGTTATAAACCCCAAACTAATATAATTGGCTTTCCACTGCTTGAACTTGACTATATTTTAGTGAAACACAGGCCATCACTTAAGTTTTGCTTGTTGGGAGTTGACAGTAAGATCGAGGGTTCTGATTACCTGATGTTAGCATAGTTGCTCTGAATTTGGTATGACAACATTGATTTAAGCTCCTGTGAAAATTAAATTCTACTATAGTTAAGTACAGGGAAGAATACTGTCAATGATACATCAAATTGCAGGCCTAGAACTTTGGACATACAGTGCCAGTGATGTCAATTGCTCTTCAATGTGTGTAAGTCTGTCTGTATAGGTAGAGCTAAGAGTGTGAAATCAAACAATATTTTGCCTAGAGCTGTCATTAGAAGTGTCATTTGCAAAACTGACTTGGTATACTAAGACCTACATGTCATTGTGGGAAAGGCATTTGAGATGTAAGAAAGCTGTTTCTGCATTTGCTGAGCTTTAAAATTGGAACCCAGCTGGTACAGGAAATAGCTGAAGAAATAACTGCAGCATCACTGTCTATACCTTTACTTTTGTGCTTTAGGCTGAGATCTGTGATGCTGGAAGGCAGGATCTGAATCCCTCTTTTTCTAAAGAATACTTGTTTCTCCTTACCACCCACGGCTGCCATCCAGCCAGCCTCGGCAGCTGGCTTGTTGTTTATTTGTTAATGCACTGAGTTTTCTGGGGTTATGAAAGATCACATTTATAATTTGGCAATTTCTACATTGAAGTTAAGGTGGGTTAACTTTAAAAATGAACAAGGCTGTGGCTTCTTTTCTGCTGTCACCTCCCCTTGAGCCATGAATGGGAATAATAGGAACTTCTGTTGGTGTTATATTAACTTTAGGTCTCTAATTTGCATCTCAAATAACATTGTGAACAGCATTAATGCCTTTGAGGGGTTTGGGAGGTTTTTTAATTTGTAGGGTAAATGTGTGTTTTAACCTAATTGGGCAGCTCAAATTATTATTGCAGGATGTCTAATTTTTGCTCTGTGCAGTTCGCGTTGATGTCAGTGGCACTAAAGCATTCCTTCAGTACAGTGCACATGTATTATGTTTCACCTTCTTAACTGTGGCTTTAGATTTTGTAGTAGTAAAGTATTCCTCCATTTCATACAGTTACTACTGGATACTGTGTGATGTTTGCTTTCTTTATTCTACCCTCCAAAGCTTGCTTATTGGGAAAATTCTTGTTGTAAAGGTACTGCTTTCTTTAACTCCTGCTGCTTTCCCAATGAAAAATACACTTGTCTGTCTTCTTTCAAGGTTTCTGTTGGTTTGACCTCTTCTGGTTTTAGAGGGATGAAAATTTTATCATATTTAAGGAAGGATGCAAGTGACAAAAAGCTGTATGTCAAGGATCTGACAAACCCTGTTGCTTTATCAACTTCTACAGTCCAAAGTAGTGTGCAGAGTATGAAAAAGGTTGAAGTTTGGAGCCTCAGGTGTGATGTAGATTATGAATCAACACAGAGTTGTGGAAATGTGCTTCAGGCTCAATGGGTCTGGATCTGCTGGGTTCTGTCTCTTGCAGCTCAGCATTTCTTAGGCAATATGTACATGGCCACTGAGGTTGCAGCTGGTTTTTGTATCATGGTTATGAACCAGCTTTGTTTTCATAACATAGGAAACTTCTGTTCTATGGGCTGTTTGAGGGTGTGATTTTTTTTTTTTTAAGTCATGGTCTTTATTTAGATACCTAGGATCTATTTGTATGGCTGTATAGTTTTTTGATTAACTGACAGTTAGAATTACAATCTTAGTTTAAAGAAAAAAAAGGAACATTTTTGCTCCATTATCCCAGTCTAATTGTAGTGGCAAATAATTATTTATTATGTCCTATCTGGAGTGTAGTATAGTGGTGTGTAAGCATGCCTCAAGACTGCTGCTGTGCTCCAGAGTGTAATCTGATGCAGTATTTAGCAAGTGAGAAGGAGAGAGGAGTAATGAAAACAGCATTCAATAACTACTTACTTGAATTGGCTAAAATATAGTATATATTTCTTCTAGTGAGAAAGGGCAAAAGAGGGGGTACCTCATCTTATTTTTTAAAAGTGATGAAATGGAACAACGAAGTTGAAACCTGATGAATTTGAGAAGTGTAACTTGATGGCTAAACTGAAGTGCTGTTGCCTGCTCTAAGGGGCTACCAAAGGTTAAGATACAGTAGCGGAGTTGCTGATTAGAAGGAGGTACTGCTGGCACTGGAACATGTGCAAAGCTTAGCCTGCTCGCTTCTCAGTATGTGTGGTAGTCCACTTGAGCTTGGCCACATGTGTGCTTGCTTACCTCATCTTCTTCCATCAGTGCTCCATCCTGACCAGAGCTGTCTGGTTCAATATTTGGGTAAGAAATTGCTGAACTCCTGGAGGATAAAGATGGACTGTTGCTGCTTTCTTATTTTCATGTTTCACAAATCAGAAGGATGGCATACTGGATAAATACTTGTAGTACTGAAACTACTACAGAGGATGAAAAAGGGTAGTATTTTGCCTCTGTTGTATGCTTCATAGGTGTTCTATTTGTGCTTGAGCTGTTAGAGTTAATTGTTCCCCAGTTTAGGGACTTTAGATTTTGCAGTTTAAATGTGACTATGTAACTACTCGGGCACGTATTTCCTCTGACTGGCTGTAACTAATGCTGTCTGCTTCAACTCCCCATCTGTAAGACTGTGGGTATATTGGATTTTATTTCAGAGCATTTGGTTTGCATGCAGCATTTTCCATCCTCGGGAAGTCTTATCCAAGCTGAAGGCTATAGTTCTAGTAAAAGGTGCACGCATATGTTTGTGTGACGGTGCTTTGTGACACCACATCAATGAAAGCTATTACATCACTGTTCTAGGTTGTTAGCAGGCTAAACATAGACACCTTTCTGAAGTAACTGGCTTCTGGTTTCTGTCGGTCAGAGGAGAAAGGTACAACGGGATACTGCAATATTGATGAAATTTGCATACTACCATGGGAGATGATTGGAGTTGATTTATTTCTGCATGAAGAAAGTATGAGGCAGGTGTGACTTTTCTTCTGTTGTATAGTAAAATAACCTGAACATGCAAATCCTGAAGTTTTAATTTGAAAAATCAGAAGAATAACATCTAGCTCATTCAAACTAAACATACACTGTGGGAGGAGAAGCAAAGACATTACAATGGCTTGACACTGAGCTAGTCATTTAAAACAAATAAAAAAATATTAGGGCTGAAAAAGGTAGAGGCTGGTTGCGCGAGTCCCCTGCTCCATACCAGTATTGCACATCTAATGGGATTGATAAAAGAAGCTTGAGCAGCTCTACTTTCTCCTCAATCCAGTGCTTTACTGTCCTCAGCATTAAAACTTGTTCTGAATATGGAACTAGACGTCTTCCTTATTGCAGGTCAAACTTGTTGCCTAATTCCTTGGGCATGAGGGACAGCTATTCTTTCCCCTGTAGTAATCTTTTTAAAATATTTGAACTGTTCTTTGTCATGTTCCTGTTTCCTTGTGTCTTGCCCTCCACCCTGCAGCCTTGTGATACTTTTGGCCTTAAATAAAAATAGTGTATTCAGTTCTTCCTGAGAGGTCATGTTTTTTCAGCTCCAATCATTCTTGTTCTTCTCTCAAGTTAGTTTGCATTGTCTTTGAGTGTGGTGCTTAAAGCCCAGTTTCATACTTTGGCTGAGGCTTTCCTGCGCGGAGTGGAGTAAAAACACTGTTTCATGTGCCCTGGAGCCGATATTCCTGTTTATGCGTCCCCATACATTTGACTTTCTTATAACAGCTTAACACTTGTTTCAAGGTCAGCTTGTTGATCCAACCTAGCCCACAGCTTTCTTCTGAAGAACTCGCTGTCCTGTTTGCTCAGTTAATCCTGCCTGAGCGTACCTGTCAGAACTGAATTGTATCCTATTTCTTTTGGAACAGTTTTCAAATTTGACAGAGTTAAGCAGAATTTTAATGCTGTCTTGCAGTTCTTCCTGCCTTTCTCCTGCTTGTAACAAGCCTACTCTGCCAGCAACAGATGATGGGAAACAAATCGGTGAACTGAGTTGTATTCCTGTTTGGTGTGTTCTCCCATGCACCACTGATAGCTGCTCTCTGGGTATGGTTATCCACTAAGTATTGCATTCACTATACAACCTTTGCTTGCTTGCCAAGAGCAGAAGCCTTGAAACCAAGGTGTATGACCTCAGTAGATTCTTTCTTGTCCCCAAACCCTGTTACTTTGATGTCAAAGTGAACATGCTGGGTACTACTCACCTCCTTGTTGCCTTTTAGTGCTCACAAAAGGTTGCCCCCTACTCCCCAGGGATTCTTCTGGAACACAGGGAATTGGAGACCACTCACATGAATTTTGACCTTTTTCTGAAGGCAGACATGGAGTGAGGGCAGGCCTAGCTTCAGAAACTGATGTCCAAAACTTTTTAAAAAAGCATGGTCTGTTCCCTTCTGTACTCAAATATAATCACATAACAGCCTAAATCTAGAACCTTGCAAATAATCGCAGGTGGTGTAGAATGACTCTGAAGTCATCGTAGTTAAGGTTGTTTTAAGCACTCCATTCTTGAGATGAAATTTCTCTTGCATGAGAAACTAAGTGTTGAATAATAAGCCCCGCTACTTGGAGATAATTTTTCTTTAGGGAGCTTTTCTTGGATTTGTATTTGGAAGTATTTATTGACATCTCTGTGGGTGCAACTTTCTCTCTTTGAAGTCTTAGTTCTGATATCTCCCCTGCTGAACTTGATTCACATAACTAGTCTTGCTCTTCATAGAAATGGGTTTCTCTGAGACCAGTCTCTGTTGGGATTGTTTGACGCAGTTCTGTAAATACTCTTCTTCATTGTTGCTTCTCCAACATCTCTCCCTGTAAACTTTCAAACTACTTTGCATCTCCACCTTCCAGTAATTTCCTTAGTCTTGCTCTAATCATTGCCCTATTTATAGTCCCTGCATATGTAGCAGTTTATTCTCATCACCCAAATATATTTGAGTGTAGTTAAAGTTCTGATGCAGTTGGCTAAAAGCTGGAATAATTTATCTTCTAACCATTCTTTCCACTGTGTGCTCTAAGGAGACGGACATCTGTCCTTTCAAATCATGCTGCAGTCTTAAATTGAGCAGAGGTTTAGAAACTGATAATCTTTCTCTGAAGATGTCGAATGTTTATTAGCTGAGATTACTTCAGTGATCACTTTTAACGCACAATATATTGCCAAAAAAGTAAGTCAGCATCTCCTGGCATTGAAGTTAAAGGCAATGTGGATAATGAAATGTGTATTGAGTGTACCTTAAGATGTTAACACTTGTTTGTATTTTGATACACAAGATGAAGTGTAGTTGCTTATTTTGAATGTTATGAAAAAGTAAAAGGGCTTTTTAACTTACATCTGCATAACACCATATCTTAAAATCACATTTCTTTTTCAAACTGTTAAGATTATAATTAGCTTCATGTTGTTATCCCAAAACTTCAATTATTGCTGTGGAATATTAGGACTGAGAAATATCCCCCATATCCTTGAAGAGGTGATGGTTGGCATGGATTGGGGGTGTGGATGAAGTGGGGTTTAATGCTGTGCTGCTTGTGTACTGCCTCTGTGCGCTCACTTGTACAGCAAGGCATATCCCAGTTCCTGCCCTCAGGTTAGATATTCGGGGTGGGATTTACTTGCTTAGCTTCCAGCACCTTCAGCTGAATTAACTGTTCCAAGCTCCTTAGCAGTCAACAGAAACAGGGATTTTGTTAGGATGCCTTTTATTCAGGTTTGTTTAGTTAGATGCATCCTGCTGTCAGTGATGGTGCTAGGCAAGCTTGGCTGTGGGAGCTTCAGCTGAGGGTCGTACAGGGGAACTCTGTTCAGACAGGCTCTTTCAAGTTGGGATAATACTTGGCTGTGAGATGTTTTTCTGTATTAAGTGTGATGCTCGAATTTAGTAATATAATCAGTTGCAGAATACCATGTGTCCTTGAGACTAAACTTTATAGTCCTGTTAAATATACAGTCTTAAACTTTGGAACTACTTGGGGGGGAACCTTCCCTTCCTCTCCCCCTTTTCTCAATTGAGCACAAGATCTGAGAGGATCAAATAAAACCAAAGCTATTTCTAAATTCTCAACTAGTTACTGAACTAATTGTTAAACTGAGCCAAACTGAAATGAAGTAAATGCCTCTTGCACCTGCGGAAAAGGCTGCAGCTGTCAAAACCTTGTTTATCACTTCAGTACTTCTTGGGTCCAGGTGCTCAGCCAGTGACTTCCCCCTAACGCAGTGGTTTGATGTTTCAGATCTTCAGCAGGAAAGATTTTGCTGCTTTATGCTGACTGTAGCATGCTTAACCTTTGCGTGAGTGAAGATGCCAGAAACCCAGATGTAATTTCAGAGGCTTATTTTAAAGTGTGTTTAGATAAAACACCCTATTTATCAGTATTGAGAGATCATTTGAAAGATTGAGAGTTTTCAGGTGAAGAGCTGAAAGGACATGCTTGCATCCCTCTTACTGTTGACTTTATCAGATAAATCTTCACTGTTTTGTCCTTCAGCTTGGTTACCAGAAGCTGATCTTGTCAGAATGCAGTCATCTGTAAAGACAATTGCCCAAGTGGGAGGACACAGATTTCCCTTCCAAACACTCATGGTCCTGTCCTCTCTTGCACTGTTGTTGTCTGCGGGTGTTATGTGCTTGACTTACTAGTCAAGTGACTTACCTGCCACCGTTTGAAGCTGCTAAATTTCTGTCCCAAACAGTGAAGATTAAAACTAAAGGCTCTTCCCCTTCTTCAACTTCCACTTTTTACCTGCCATTTTTGTGCTCAAATAAAATTGAGTTATTCTGCCCTATATGAACTCAAGTGTGATCCATAATCCATCTGTACTGATCAGCACCTCGTACCCATGTGCTTCCCATACAGGAGCATGGTTTTCCATTAAGGCTTCATAGCCTGTACTGAGTGAATTAACTACATGACTTGGAGTCCTAGCGACTTCTATGAATCCAGCCTGGCAAATGTATCTTTCCATAGAACTTGCTTGTAGAATGAATGACTCATTCATTAAACATCTGATAGTGTTGAGGTAGTACACAATGAAAACACTGAGCTTTTTCATCAAGCAGAAGGTTGACTTCGAGTATTTAAAAACAAAACCCAACAAACAAAAATCACACTGATGTAGTTATAATAGAATTCACATTAAACTATTTCTTTTCTAACTTAACATAGTTGTCTTCTCTTGCATGGTATAATTTTATTTGTCTCATGGGGTTTCTTTTAGTTCATGTGATTGTTACAAATGCTTTTCCTAAATACCTACTGCAGTTGTGCACCCCTTGGTTTGTGTCTTGACCTCTAGCACAGTGTTTCCTGCATCCAGCTGTTCAGTGTGCTGTTGAAGGCTGAATGCATAGACAAAGAAAGCAGTTATCTTGCTTTTGGAATGGTCTGGTGAACTAGTAAGAGCTGCATAGCTAAACTGAACTAATTTTTATTGAAGTAACTTAAGTCCGGCAAGAGGGATGTCCCTGGTGACACTTGAAGTGATATTTGAATTGAATGCTGAGAGCGCACACAATATTGACATATGTACTGCTTTTGTCTTCATATTTCATTCCATTATTTTAATGGACTTCAGTCTGTGGTCTGCTCATACTTGCAGCGTTTGTGGATAGTTATTGAGGGTTCATGTGTAGTAGAGCAGTATATATGTAGTGCAGGTCTTTCAGAGACTTCACCATTCAAAAACCTCATGGGTTGTGCAAAATGGAAGTTGGAAACCAACAAATAATTAAGTTGATATGAACTGTAGTTTAGCAAAAGCAACAACGATGAATTCTCTAAGCTAGCATTCAGTTTTGGTATTTGTAGTGTAATATCTGAGACCTCTTTATGTTAAAGAAAATTCTTGCTGCTTGAAAGCTGAGTGGTGTTTTGGCTTTTTTCTGAATTCTAATGGATCATGTAACTAGATGGGTGTTGTAAAACTTGAGGTCTTTCAGTGTTCTGCCTCTTGAGGTGGTGTCTCTTGCCAGATGAATTCAAGTTTCTTGAGTAACAAATTACAGATGGTCAGCCATGATTGAGAACAAGTTTGGGCCACGAGAGGGAACTTGGTTGTCTGTTATGCACCAGATCTCGTATCTGTACAATGCACTTCCGTGCTCTTTCAAGATAGATGATATAGCAGAAAGCTTTAAATACTGTATGCGAGCCTGCATAAACTTTACTCTTGCATAGGTCTTCCTGCAATTAGCTTTCTTTTTAGATGTTTGGGTTTTATATGAAAATATGTAAATAGTGTATTTATAATAAATGGCTAAGATAAGGATATGCACATACATGTGCACATTCGGTACAGTTGCACAGTGATCTTCTGGAGATTTATAATTTTGTGACAGGCTGAAACTTTTCTTACCCTACTAAATTGGGCACAGTACTTTATGTCATGAGAGGGAATTACTACTCTTAGTATGAAAACTAGGACAGTAAGGTTCAGGGAGAAGTGTATTTCATGTTATTGTAAGCATTGAGAGGTATGGATATTTACAGAATGCACTTGAGTTCTAAATTTAGCAGTATCTGCAGTTCACCAGCTGTAGTATTTACTGAAAAATATTTGGACTACGATAGGCTCCCTGTTTTTAATTTCCATAGATGTATGCAAGCTAATGTTAGGGAGACTTCCCTGTGTGCGGATTATATAGCTCATTGGGTCCCTGAAATGCCATGAAGTAGCATCTTAACACAAGTGTTTTTCACCTGGCCTGCGGCCTCTAGCAAGAACATTTCACACTCAGGATCATAAAAACAAACCTACTAGTTGGGCTTTTTACTTTAAACAAGCCAACCAGATGCCTGAAACTCTTCAGAATGAACCTGAAGGCAAATAGGAGGAGGTTTATTAGCTGTGTGTGTTTTGGGAGCAGGATGTATGGGAGAGATTTGTGTAATCCCTCAGCTCCAAGCCCATAGGGTTTGGTAATAGAACAGTACTTCAGTACTGATTATTTCAGTCTATCATAGGGGAGCAGGATGTGCGTGGTGTAATCATCATTGTCACTGCCATACAAGTTAAAGGTCAGTGTTAAATGTTTTTCAGGCCTGAGTATTTTAAAGCATGTGTATGAGCCTGTTTGACTCTTCCTATTTTTAAGGCAAACACTGAGAGAAAGTAGGTGATACTACTGCTTACCTATCTTTTTCCCCTGGCTTTTCTTCTCTAACTGATGGAGTGAAGCAAATATCTCAGTAGTAGGGCCAGTTAATCTTCAGTTATGTGGAGGTTTTTTGTGAGCCTTAGAGTAAAATAAAATCTTGTGGGTTTTGTATAATCTGGATCACTTGCTTTAGTGGGAGTGTGATAGACTTAGGCTGGTGGTATGTATGTTTCTTCCAACACTAATATTCTCTGTATAAATTATTATTTATAATGAAGTTGAATTTTGTATCTTACTGGAGGCTTAGTGTACTAAATCAATACTTCCATTGGTTTTAAATATATAATATATATAAAAACAGTATGTGTAGGTGGAAATAATTTGTGTAGGACCTGAGCTCCAAGCTTTCAGTAATATCGTGGACTGAAGGTTACAGTAATACTCTTAAGTGGTGATTGCCCGCTATGTTTTGTTCTGAACTACTTAAACAGGCAATAATTCCTAGTTTGAGCTAGTGTGTTCTTGAAATAATCAGTTAGCACATTTAGTTATAATTATGGCAAAAGCAAAGGGCTTGGAGTTCATGTATAAAAGCCTCAGTAGACCAGACTTCCTGCTCCTCAGCGCTGTACAAGGTAGTCTTGTGCTTTCAGCAGTAGTGCTGAGAAGAGGGAAGGGAAAGAGTCCAAATGGCACATTGCAGGGAGATGACTGGTCATGGGCCAACACTGATGGTTAATTCAAATGGAACTCCAGACTTAGTGGATGTAAATATCCTTCAGCAAAATTAATGAAATCCTTGCCTGTTATTTAAATAGTGGTAGATTATTTTAGGAAGGAGAATGTAAGTAACAAAAGCATCTTGGAAGAGTGTCTTCTGTTGCGTTGAGAAATATACTTTATAACTGTAACAAAGGCTTAACACCTCCCATCTCCACCCTTCCTTTGCCTTTCTGGAAGGAGACTTTCCCAAACCACCTGATAGTAACTTGAGAAATAAAGGGTAGTATTTATTACAGACAACAGTTCATTGTGTAACAGAGTAAAATCTTCCATTTCTAATTCAAATTTTATTAAAACAATATAAGGTCTTATTTTGTATGTGTTGCTCAGCCAAGCTTGGTGAATTCTGCATCTGAAGAAAGAGAAATCTGCACACCAAAGTGTACCTTTAACCTCTTTCCAGCACATCATCTGACTGTCAGTTTTGCAAACTGGAAACCACCATCTTAAGCCAGGATATTATATTCTCTTTAGTTTACTTCTGGTGCTTCTGCTTGTAGGTTTTCTCCATTTTACACGGGGAGGCTTTGAACAAGGTCTGTGTTTTTTAATCAGAAAACTCTGAGTACTACTTTTTCCCCTTTGAGTTCAGGGGAGTTGCCGAAATGTGGTGCATTTTCAGTAAAACGGAGTCAAAAGGCTGTATGTGATGGTTGAGGCTTTGCTTCCTTCTTATAGGAGCTCTCGCATTTGAAGTGTGGGAGGTGGAGTAGAAATGAGTGTGTAGGATGCAGCCTTATTTTAGTAACGGTTTATGTTTTGTCACAGCTGTCTCGGTGACCAGTTGGTGTTAGAATGATGACGCTTTAGGGTCAAAACGCAGTGAAATTCTGAGCTCCATACTGATTTTCTGCATTTGAGGCAAGTGGACCTAATATTTATTGTCTACCTCTGGAGGCAATAACCCAAATCCTAGTTTTTCAAACTTAGAATGGTGGAATATAGTCCTGTCTTGCACATCAAGTGAGGTACAGCAGACAGTTTTGATATTGCTTGTGCTTCCTGAGCCTGTGGAATATCTGAGAAACTTGACTCCAGTGGCCACCAGTTAATATAAAGGATGCCTTCTAGCATATTTTTCTTGTCCCTTTTTTTGCAGTTTTGTGTTGGAGTTGTGGCAACCTTAATCCAGGCTTGAACACCTCATAATATTGAGGCTTCCTTCTAATAAAAACTGGCTTATGAAAACACTGCATGGAGAAAGCTAAGAGATTCTGTAGCTCAAGAAATATCTCTTTAGTCTTTAAAAGAAACTCTGAATTGCAAATGTTGGAACTAACTTCTTTGGCTTCATTTTGAGTTCTAGCATGTGTAGAGAGTGTTGTTGAGCCCTACCTTATTTTGTGTCACGTCTGAACTCTTCAGGGAGAGGAACTGCTATTTGAACAGGATTTGCTAGGTGGTTGTGAAACAATTCCTACAGAATACAAACTAGGGTTATAAACCCTACTCTTTCTTTGTCCTTTCTGGTCAGAAACTATTGTTCTAATACACTGTTTTTACACTTTGTAGAGAACCTCAGAAAACAAAGGGGTGTTACTTAATTGTGCATTAAGAGAGGATCCCTAAAGTATAGTGTGCTGGAAACTGAGGTGTCCCCTTCCAGGAACTATCTCCGAAAACATTGATGGATAATTCTATAGCTGCAGGAAGCTTTCTAACTAAAACTGTGATTTTTTTTTTAGACTTGGTGTGGAATTTTGGAATGTTGCAGAATAACCACTCTGCAGATTAGTGCTAAAAAGGATAGAGTCCAAATAATTCTCTTTAAATGCCTGTTATCAAGAACCTTTCTGGGCTAGAAGTTATTAATAATAGACTTATGTTACAAGGAATGCTTAGCCTCTCTGTGAACTTCTTAGCACTGTGGTAAATAATGTGTAGTTTTAAGAGTAGAATGTTGTTCCCTTTCCATTTGGAAGGTGGAATTTTGCATTACAAGAAACTGGCATTATGTAGCTTTTTTCAGATGGCAAACAGTATTAGTTTAACAGTTTCTAAAAAGCTGGTTTTCCAACTTAATCTTGCTTCAAGCAGAACTAGGATGGGACAGACAATGCTCTGTTAAAACTTGATCAGTTTTGCGTGATGTTTCAGTTTTGAAATGCTTCTTGGACGCTGCAGAAAGTGCCAGGAGGCAAAAAATCACACCACCTTTCATCTAGAGTCTAGTAGCGAAATAATCTAGATCTGGAGTTAGTACTGCTGGGGTGATTAGCTCCTTTAGCTTGCTGAAGCAGAGATAATATTTTAAAGGGCCTACTTATCCAAATTGGAATTTTGACTCTAGCTAATCCTTTTCTTCTGCTGGGAGCTGGCTAAGTAAGTCTTTATGGGATTGTTGGTAATAGGGGTTCCATGTAGCTCTCTGAGCAAAGAGTAGGAAATAATGTGAAGGAATAGAAAAGAGGGAAGAACCTTCTGTGTTCTCGCTGGGTAATTTTAGTCCCATAGGCAGAAAAAATGGAATTATGATCATCAAGAAACACCTACACTTGTGTTATGGAGAAATCATCTAAAATCTTGTGATCTTTTCTTCTTTATCCAAGATGGAACTTCCAGAGACAGAGGAGAAATTGTGAAAAGTATTTCAAACAAATGTAAATTTTCCCAGTGAGATGAGCTGTTGCTGGAACATTTTGTCCTGCAGGATGCAGAGGAGGAGGAGTGGGTTGGAAATGAGTCTGGCTGCCTTACTCTCTTAGAGCCAAGAAGAGGTTTTTGAATTGGCTTTGTGTTCTTCATCAGGGCTCTTCATCTCTTTGAAAGTAGGTTGTCAAATTGGATGAGCCTCTGACATCCTTTAATTGACTGGAGGTTGGGTAATCCATATTTTTAGTAGTCTTCCCAAAAAAGACCCCAGTGATGTCACTGAGAAGATACAGAATTCGTGACATGAGCTCTTCTTTTCTTCTCTCTCCACCCTTAATTTTGGCAGAGATTTTACAAGTCATTACTACCTGTGGCTAAACTTCTAAAGAAGCAAAATCTCTCTTCTCTAGTAGTACTATAGAAATAGAATAACAAATCTTCACTTTTCTCAAAGTTCAGAATGTGTCATAGAATAGAACTTTAAATCAGAGATAATGTTGATGCTGATTCCATCACAGCTCATTCTCCAACTGTGAGGAATGTTAGCTTTGGCTTGCGCTTGGAGTTTGTTTTTTATATTTCATTTATTTTATTACTTTTCATTAGTCTACCTTTCAGCAATAAAAATAGCTTCTCTTCTCCCCCACCTCTCACCTCAACCACCTAGCTTAAGCAGATCCTAGTAAGATTAAGTCTCTCCCAGGACAGAGATTGACTAACATCTTTTATTATGCATGTTTATCTTGGATGGCTCAGCTTTCTCACTCTTCTACCTAATCAAGCTCCATGAAAGGTGGTGTGCTAAGGGAAGGATGGCCATAATCTTGTAGGACTTCATCCAACTTGGAGCTCCAAGGGCTATTATTACTACCTCAAGGCTTGGAGGATCTTAGTGTTTGAACTTGCATGCCTGGCTCAGCTGCTGCCTGTAGAGACGTGGTGACAGCAGAGGTGTGTATCTTTGGGGTATGCTTACAGGTTGTATAGAAAGCAGGGCATGTACTCGCAATGGTAGGCAGAACTTGATTGTGCTAAGATCTATGCCATGAGGCAGCTGAAGAAATGCGAATTCAGCAGGATCCACGTTGCCCTAACAAAGGTGATCAAATGGTTCATATTACTGAAAATCCAATTAGTTTGAAGTGCCAAGCAGTTTCGGAGAGATTCGGCCTCATGAGCATAGAGGCATGATAAGGAGAGACTGAAAAAGAAAGTTAGCTGCCTTCAACCAGCTCTGGAAAGAGAGTGTGGTGGAACAAGTACATAAAATAAACCGCTTACCATCTCTGTGGGTACATTAAATACATATTGCAGCAGAGGATTTTTGAAACAAACAAAAACGTGAAAATGCCATTAGGAATTTTCTGTAGTGTAAAGAACTTCCTTCTTGGAGGTATTGAGAGCCAAAAGCTTGTAAGGCTTGAAAATATATATTGATGAAGTTTTAAAATGGCAACAGCATAGTGAAGCTAGAGTGACTCTTAAGAATCTCCTGTCTCCTAACAGCCAATATTAATTAGCAAAGATGAGGGAAGCAATTCCTGGTAGAGTATAAATAGCTCAACTAGAGTGATCCAGGACTTTGGTCACTTTGAGTTAAGGTGCTGAGGTTGCAGGGGTGATTTCAGATTACTTTGAGCTGGTAAGTTTGACTAATCAAAGGAGTATGAATTGGAAAAGGAAAATAGGAGCAAAACATTCAAACCTCACTTTGGGAGGGGACATCTAATTTCTAATTATAGGAGAATCTGCCTGGCACAGCATGGGGAATGCTAATGTCAACTGGCTTTCTTGTGTGCCTCTTTTTTTCTGACACTGTAGTTGGACAGGTACCTCGATAAGCAGTGTCAGCATTCTGCGGTGTGCCCACACAAGCGTTTGTGTCCAGTTCATGGCAAATCAGACTAGGGAACTGATCCAGCTGGAAAACAACTGTTCCCAGAAACAAAAAGAAGTGTTTTGGTTTTATCCAACTATAAAAATTCCTTGATCTAGTTCTGTGTAGTAGCAAAAACACTTGTGCTGGCATTCTGCCTGGGCAACAAACAGCCAGAGAAGAAAATGTGTTGGCAGTTGTGATGGCAGCTAAGGTGTATCAAACTCCAACCTAGAATGGCTTTCATTGGTGGGAGTGTGGTGATGGTAACGGTTTTGTTCCACTTAAACATTTGTTGTCATCATTAGCAAGAAGGACTGCCAAGTAGGAACAGATTTGTAGCGTAAACCAGTTAGTACTGATGTCCACAGCGTAAGCCTAGCCTTGGTGGCTTGCTTTGGACCAGCACTAGTCTAGTGCAGCGTGCCTGATGGTGGCTGCAGTGCACCTTCTGGCTGTGTTTCAGAGTGCATGACTGCTGGGCGAGACTGGTCCATGATGTGAGATAAAGTACATTAAAGGAGGATGAGGAGGGAGTTCACCTCTAAAGCATGCTTCTGATCTGAACTAAAACTCCTACTCTTAGAGTTTGTGCTTGGTATTGAGAAATGGGATTTCCTGATGGAAGGAGCAGTAGAAACTGGGAGCTGATATGTGATGGCTAATCTGGCCAACTTCACTTTGTCACCCCTGTCCCATGTAGCCCTTAAATACACACTTTAAATCTTTCTGAATGGAGCGAGCCTCACGTAAAAAGCATTCTTGGTAAGTGTGAGTTGCTAAAATGAGGAATTTTTTTAATTTCCACCTTGCTTGTGTTTCAGAATTGATTGGGTTGCACACTGTCAGACAGGCCTGAATGGTTGCAGCTCTTAAGTGTCACTTTCAGTATCTGGTAGGATTTAAGAACGTGGGTAACTGTACAATTCAGCTTGATTCTGAAGGTGCCATGCTTCTGTGACTTCATTTGCCTCCCCTTTATCCTTTCTGAAAATATTGGTTCATTAACTAAAGACTAATATCCTTCTGTCTATTCTGTCCTTATTCTAGCTTGTATTATGCTGACTTAACATTTCAGTGAAACATTTGAAGACTAGAAGAACTGAGCAAAATATAACTACATTGTAGTTAACTGATTACAGATCAAAACCTTGTTCCTGTCTTTGGTAGTTTTATTGGATTTGCTTTTTTCCTGGACGAAAAACCCACACATCTGTATATGGCCCTTCCAAACAGAAAAGCAATTAAACACCTGCTGAACTTTTCAGCTGGTTCTTAATAGTAGCCTCTTAGTTGTGGAACTCTTAATCCTTAAAATGAATCTGAAAGTCTTTGTGCCAGTTACTAAGCTCCTCAGCTTCAGTGTATTTTTCAGTCTGTGTATGGACGATTTCTGTCCCCAGTCAGCCTTTCTTTTGACTTGTATTGTGGATTTCTAGATCTAGTTTAAACTTCACCAAGTTTAAAAGGGACATTACAATGTTTGATCATGCTACTCTAAATAAGGCTCCGTTCACACGCTTGCCCTTCAACTTGCGTAGCGTTTCATGAACTGCACTTTGCTTTGGCAGATCCCTACACTGTAAAGGGTATATGCAACTTTTACCAGTGAGTGTATGAACTTGAGTGGTTTTGATATTTGACTTAATGTAGTTTCAGAACAAGATGTGGTAAATATTTCTAGTTGTTGGGTGCTTTCCTGAAGGATAGGACACATTCAGTAAAAACAGACCAGTGGAATCTCCAGATATCTGGGTAGCATTATTTATGGTTGAGGAGCAGTTGTAAGCATCCTATCTTACAGCGAATAAAAGTAGATGTGAGAATGAGGCTGAAAGATAGGCAGAAACTGTGATTGTGAGACAGCTCTCAGGCTAAGGGAGGCTGTTACATAGCAGACTTCTGTGAAGGTAAAATAGTGTATGGTTAGTATATGAAAATAATATTTGAGGATGTACTCAAAGGCAACAGGCTTAAAAGATAATCTTACATTACCATTAATACTATTAGTATCTTAGTTTCATGTGGGTTTAACTTGAGTTATGGACTCAAGTGGCTTTTTTCTTGCTACTACTAGTTATTTAAATAGCTGATAAGTAGCAGTGTGGAAAAGAGGCAATAGTTTTATGGAAACAATTTATTTAAAATTATTATTTCCAATTATTTTTTTACAGTAGACTTTGAAACCTAGCAAATGGAAGTAAACTTCTGGTCCTAGCAGCAGCAGTGTTGCTTCCCCAAGGGTCATGTTGCTTTGTTTAAATTTGGAAATGCCTGTGTGTGGGTGTCTTCCTTTTTTTTTACTTCCATAAGCAGTCACTGAATATGCTCGACCAACTTAAGTCATAAACAAGGATGGTTAATGCATGTCACTAATGGATCATGGGCATGAGTTGAGGAAAGGTGTTTCTGTTAACCCAGTAAGGCAAAGTTATGGGGAAGAGGAGTTCACTGATGGTACGGTGAAGAAATTACAATTAATACTAACGTAGACTTGGTTTTGAAAACTGGGAGCATATTTGAGAGCTGTGGTGGGCCTGAAAGACTTGATGATAGAAGAAGGAAAATGAAGAAGCTGAAGTCCTGTGGTTTTGTTCTGGTTCTTCTTGAGAACTGGACAAATGAGGTGGAGTTGAGAAAAGTACAGAGGTCCATTTGCTGTGGTAAAAATAACTGTCTAATAAGGACTTTTGGAAGATGGTGAGGAATGATGCTGTAGCAGTTAAGGGTTACTGATGCTGAGGGAAGAGAGAGAGGGGAAGAAATCATGTAAAGGATGTTTAGAATAAAAAGAGGCAGCTGGTGAACCCAGTGCTTTTGATTTAGATGACTGCTCACAGAATAAAGATAGCTAAGCTTTTGTCAGTGATGCTTTTACATGTATGGTAATCTGTCCTGCTTACAAGTTTAAGATCTGGTGTTTGCTGACAGGTAGCAATTACATAACCCTCAAAAAAGAAAAAACCGCAGGGAATATATTAAAAGTAGCTGAGGGTTTGGAAAGTGGATATAGCATTTGAGCTACCCACTGCTCCACTCTTCTTTTTAAGAAGGGTTTAGCAATGAAACAACATGGTAGAATGTCTTAAAATGGCAAATAGTATTAAACATGCAGATACCTACCATACTGTTCTGTATGTTTCACACGCTGTTCCAGTATACCTGGCTAAGACTTCAGTAGTAGGGTAAATGAGGGAAGGCTTAAGTCTTTCCTTCTGCCTTGGTTAAAAATCCTAGGTAGTATCAGTTTAATAGTAGGAAACAGCCAAATAATACCCTGATCTTTACTATGTATGGGTCTCATCTCCCTTCTGAAGTTGTAATGGATGAAATCTCAATAGGAGTATTCTTTCGTGAATAGACATGTAATCTGAAATGTCAGGCAATAGCATTGGTCAGAGCGGTATACTTGCAGTAATGAATGTTCCAAACACAAGTCCTCTTATTACAACACTAATTATGATGTACACTAGAATTTTTTCTGACTTTTTCCTTTTTCTGCCCCAATTTTACAGAAAATCAGACATGATACACTGACAGCATTTGGAAATAAACTTTGGCAATAAGATGGAAGCATAAATCTCAAGACTTTAAGCCAAAACAGAAATGGCTCATGAGTATTGAAACAAGAGACCGAAGAGCCTCCAACACTTCCGTGTGAGCAGTGGAAAAGGAACAACTACCATGGTAACACTAATAACAGAAAAGCTGCAGAACCAGAGCTTGGATGATCTGACATGTAAAACATACAATATTAATCTGGTAAGGATCTACCAAAATAACATGTAATAAATGTGACATGCAAAGTAGAATAGAAGTAACTCAAAATTACTTAACAAATTCAAGAACGTAGATCAGACAGGACTCAGCTATTCAAGTTAGGACTGGTTTGCAAGGTGGATGAGAGTTGTAAGGGGGGGAAAAAGTGAAACTTCAATGTATAGTCCTTCTTGAAGTGATGCTTTCTTATTTTAATGATCTTTTTAACATACAGCTTCATTTTAAATAATTGGTGAAAAGCCTTAACAAAACAAAGTGTTCTAATGACTGAAAAGAATTATCAAAACTTCTCAGGAGTCCTTCTTGCCTAACAAAAACCAGAAGTTACCGGTATGTGGTGAAGTTTTCTTCACTTCATATAGCCAAGTGCTTGATATCTGACAATGGTGCTTACTTCCAAAAATCAGTGACCACCATATAGGTAACTATCAGCACGGGGCAGAAGGAGGACAGGTCATCAAGTAAATACAGTTGAACTGAAAGTCAGGTTACTGACTACCAGGCTGTTGTGATGCTAGTAGATCCTTGCTTTATCAGTGTGTCAGATGCCTGGTGCTCTGAAATATTTTGTAATTTTTACTGGGTTATTTTCTGCTCGTTTAATCTGTGGGTCCATGGTGTGGTTCAAGCATGCTATTCAGACACTAAGGAATCTATTCTCTTCACGTCTCACTTGTAAAATGAGATATTATCTACTCCAGAGTGAGTAATGCAAAATAGTTTCCCATGAATTTTGGGTGCCCACTTGAGAACCCTGAGACCATGTTCTTCATGTAATGCACTTGCCTTGTTTCACTGATTTTTAATTGGAATGGCCCCCTTCTGTAGGTCAAGCTTCAGGGTACCAATGGGACACCAAAAAAAGATTAATTTGACTAAAGGTTGAAGTATTGTTCAACTCTAGTTCTGTTATTTTTTTTAAACATATAATGCAAGCATTGAACCTGAAGCATGTTCAGTTACTTTTACAGTAAGATTCTGCCTCTGTTGTAACTTGTACTTGAGTAGCTGAACTGCTTCCTTATTTCACAAGCCCAAACCAGGTGAAGCATATGCTGAATGCAGTGGAGTTTGTGCACAAGCACCTGTGATTCTCATGTGTGCAGTGCTTGACCCTTTGTACAATAAATACTTTGTCCAGTAAGGATGTCTAATAGTAGACATCAATCAAGTGGTTTTATTTTTAAAACTGTAACAGGTCCATTTAGAGTTCCTCTAATGATTTACTTGTTTTTACTATCTTTACCTTAAATATGTGCTATTCTTGAAAGGGAGATAGAAGGTCTTGGAATGATGTTAACTCTCTTAAAATAGAAGTGCTTACTCAACTTGCATGTGTTTCAGCTAGCTTGATGAAGCACTTGGGATACGCATTTTGTAGGAGAATCTGCTGTATTCTTGAACTGGTGAACTCATCACTTACAGCTAAACTCTGGGCCTAGGTTTGAGCCAATGATGACTTGTAACCAGTAGCAGTGCTTGCCTCTAAACCTGGAGTGGCATCTTGTAATTTCTGGTTTTTGAGGCACTAAAGTTTGCATATATTTGGAAACTGAGCTGCCCTTTTACTGATCGTCACTGTAGGTTTTGGACCAGAGACTTGTAAAGGCGGAGAAGGATTTATTACTGCTCTTACACTGTGTAGAGTCTATGCAGGAGTGTGTTGGCATGTTGTAATATGTTGTAGGCTGGTGGTTTTTATTCCTGTTCTGATCTGTACTTTCAATAAAGCATGAAAAAGAATGAGTGGAGTGGAAAATGGCAGATGATGTCTCATCAGTGGTTTTGCCCTCACTCTTCTCCTGCTCCTCTCCTCCTTTAATCTGTCAAGTAATTGGTTTTGTAAATGCTTTAGTTACTGCAGAAAATGGTTCTGTTTGTACACAACAGCAGCCTGAAAAAGTTTAGAAATCATGAAAATGAGGTGTGGAAATAGAGAACCAAGTGTGAATAAGTGTGCAATCCTAAAAAGGATTCACGGGAGCAAATGATGGCTTCTTGAATACAACATGAACCTAAGATGATAAAAAGTACACTTTTTCGCCTAGTAAAGACACCTGCTAAATTTTAAGGGAAAAAACAGCTAGTGGGGGTCTTGCTCTAGCACGCTTAAACTTTTTGGCAAGGAGTTCAGGTTAATGCTGTAGTTTCTTCTAATAGCAACAGCAATTTAGAGCAATTCTTAAATGGTCTTGCCTGCACCTTTCATTACTTGTGCTGTCACAAAGTTCTGTGGGACCATGTGGTGAATCATCTTGTAAGCTGATCAGGGATTAAGACTAAACTTTCTTGCCTGGGTTAATGTTAACCCTTATCAGTTTCATGGTGCCTTTCACAGTGCACCTGCACTGTGGTCATCTTGGCACAAGTAGATAAAGTAACTGGGGAAAAGCTATTCTGTAATACAGCTCATAAATGAGGGCTATAAAAGAAAGAATAGCTCTTTCAAAGCTATTTACCTTCCAGCTAGCCAAGCCGGGTGTAAAGACAACGTGTATAGGACACGGTATGCTTTTTCATTTGTGTACGCTGTATGATGACCAAGTACCTCTCTTACCTGTTGCCTGAGTATGTTGTAAAATAATACCTGTAGCTTCTTTTACTGCTTGGTTAAACAATATGCTAATTTTCCAAGCTGCTGTAGTTCATTTGGCCAGTGCATGCTCAGTTATGTTGTACAGTCTTGTGCTGTACCTGCCTTCAAAGAAACCCCAAATGATTGGGTTTCCTGCTGGAGAAACAGGAAGGTTGACCCAAGCTTTTGTCTCAAGTGGGCACTGTAGCTCACAAGGTAGAATAGTATCCCTGGTTGGTTGACTCTACCTCACAACAGTGATGTTCTGCGAGGATGTTACGGCCTTCATGAGTTGACAGCATTGTTACATCAAATAGTTGGTCTCTATTTCCTTGAACATAGATCTCTTGAATCTCAAGGGTCTTGAAAGTTTTTCTGTATGTTCTGGCTAAGCTTGTACTTCTTTGGTATTCATGTAGAAGCTAGTATTGGTTTGTGAAGTAACAGTGTGTGAGATGTAAGACTTCAAGGTGCGGTATCAAGAAGGAAATGAAGAAGTCATTCTGAAAATAGTGGGAAGGATAGCACAGACTGCGAAGTTCTTAACGTAGTAGACTGGAGTGTACATAGAAGAATAGCCAGAATTATTTTTGTTACAGTTGAGTTTTTGCTGGCAAAGAACACTTCTTAAATTAGTGATGTAAATTATAATTCATTGCCAGTCTCACTTGTGTGCCTCTTCCATTTACTCAGTTCATGACTAGGTGTCTTTAATTGAATATTTTAAGGAAAGAACAGCTGCTAAGGCTCAGTAAGCCAACTGAAACTTGCAGCACTGTCCTAAATGTCATACCATGCAATTCATTTCCTTTTGAGCATAGTCTCTCCAAATACAGAAAAGTTCTACTTTTGAACAAGTATTTCAAAATAGACCCACTTTCATAGACCCACTTTCTTGCATGAAGCAAACAATTCCAATCCTAGGTGAAGCTTGTAGTTTCATTGTTTTATGTGTCTCTGTCTTAATGTGCTTTTTTTTCCCATGTAAAGTTCTGAAGAGGCATCAGATCTTGGTGGGTTTTTAACATCTATTCAAAAAACAGCAGTTGCAAGATGGGCATGCATGACCTCTTGAGTTTCCTCTTCAGGAAAATGACCTTGTTGAATAATTTGGCCTTATTCTAAGGAAGATTTCCTTCACACAGAGGATAGCAGACTTCCCTGTCAAGGTTCTTGGCAATCGCAGTCTCTTCTTGAGTATAATCATTAAAAAAAACCCCAAAAACGCTTCATTCGGGAAGCTTCAGGTAGAACACAGCACAAAGGGAATGAATGGGGGAGGGTGGAGCGTAGCCAACCCAGGAGAGCTGATAAACTGGTTCAGCGCCCTGTTACAGTAATATCTAGTGGGACTTCTGCCATGTGCTGTATAGATAAAAAGATCCTCCCTCCTATAAACAATTTACAGCCTGATAGAGTCTACTCAAGTTTGGACTTCCAAACATCATTAAAATACACTACCAGATAGTGTTTCCAAGTATTTTTAGTTTCAGTTATAGAAAGCCAAGTATATATCATAAAGGAGATTCTTTACTTATTCCCTCCTTTGTCACCCCTTATTTCAGTGCCCTGAGCTTTTACTGGAAATGGTGTAGCTTACTGTCCCTTTTCTGCATATGATGTCACGTGTGACATTCTTAGGGTTTTTGGTCTCAATCTCCAATGAATTAAAGTTTTTTGTAACTTAACAGGATTCTGTATAAATGATCACTTAAGAGAAGAAGTTGTAGTTGTAATATGTCTACTTTCTCATAGAACTGAGCACTGACTTCACTAGAAGCTGATCAGAAATAGCTCTAAGGATGGGGTTGCTGTCTGCGTTAGAGAACACTGCAGTCATTCTCTGTAGTACAGATAGTCTGTGTGTATGTAACCCCACTTTTTCCATGCCCCTCTTCAAAAATGCTTTCAGTGCTTTGCAGCTGTCAGATGTAGTAGTTTAGTCTCTACCTGATGGACAAGGCTTTAAGGTGGTTGAAGTGCAGGTAATTAACTCAGGCATTCATGAAAAGGAACTGCTTAAAGATGTATTTGGCTGAAAACTATTTGTAAAAACTAAATATCAGTCTAATAATTGCCACATGGGATTGTCCTCGAGGATCTGTTCCTTCTAAGCATCCAAGACCTCAGCCTGTGTGAATAGTCTTTTAAACATCCCTAATTATTATGTTACGATTAAGTCATTCTTACTGCCCTTTTCCATGGGATTCAAGATACATTAGCTTTAAGACTTTTTGACATGGAATTCTGTTCCAAAAACATATCATAACTATTCCAAAAACCAAATCATAGCTATTGTCTGATAGTTGAATAGGTTGGTATTGCATTTCATTTGGGGAAAACTGGAGAGGGAGGAATTTGCTGAAAAACTGTATCTTTTAATTCTCTTTGTTTCTCCTTCAGGGACAGCTGAAATGTAACTATTATGTTATCTTAATGTGCTCTTGTGTTCTATATGATACCTTAGTAGCTGTTTACAGTAAATGGTTGATACAGCTTTTTAAATATGTATACTATATAACTGGCAACTACTTATGGAAGGCAAACTAGTAAAAGTGATTGCTGCTCCTGCTGTCAAGTTGCAGACTTCAGATGGTTTGAATAGGGCTAATTAACTGCAAATTCTATAGACATTCAAACTTGGGGTTCTGCTGTTTACTTAAAGTAGCCTGCTTTAAAAGGAAGTCATAAATGCATCTACAGATGCAAATGTAAAGTAAAAATCAAACGGCTTGTCTCATATGTAGAAGTTGATTAAAAAAAAATATTAAAAACCTGATTGCTGTCCCATCCTTTCATCTGTTCCATTATTTCGTACCTCTAAAACAATAACACCAGGGGAATATTACCATAGCTTAGTGTTTGTATCTTATGTCTGGGGCTCAAGGATATAAAGTTGTCACTAGCACTGTGTGCTGCTATACAGCAAGAAAGAAAAGCTTTGTAGCCCAAGGATGTTTGTTTAAAAATTGACTTTGTATCTGGAAAGGAAGTGTATGTACAATGCTATCTTTGGCTATACACAAAAACCAATGTTCACATAAAATGTGTTGCTCTCTTTTTAAAGCAATCTTCCTCTCCATCCTGAGGTGGTGATGGGGGAAATAAATAATGACCCTTAGGCTCTAATGGAGCCTTAACCATTTATTTATAACTTCTTTATAGGACACTGGATAGCAAGCTCTGTTCTTTGAGAAATCTAGACCCTTTAAGAATGCCTTTATAGTAATATTTTCTAGGTACAATTGGTTAAGAAAATGGAAAACACTCTGCATGCAAACTTGTCTTACTGTGCAGATACTACTGATGAAGCGTAACCATAGATTTTGAAGCCCTTTACACACAAACCTTGTTTTAAGCATGGCATTTAAATTGTTTCTGAGTAGCAGTCAGTCACCAATAAACTGATTTCAAAAACTGTCAGTCTGCAAAAGATGATTTTTGGATAGGAAAGATTTTATTAATGGCTTTTGTACTTTAAAAAATAAGAAAACATTTTGCTACATACTTAAGAAAATGTAAGATACTAATAAAGCCTGATTTGGGCAATGGTCATTCTGGGGACCCTTAAGAGATTGTATATTTAATTTAGATAAGGCTATTCCTGTCTCTTAGTTTAAGGTGAAGTGTTTTACTTTTTACCCTTAAGATTGACAATGGAAATGCAATTGTCAGACTGTAATTTCCTCTCCACTGAAATGAGAATTGGATCAAAGCTTTTTCATTAAGGGTGAATTATTGCTCTTAATTTTGCAGTTCATTCACGTGGGGTAATGTTGCAACTCTTGAAACAGTTTGATACTTAGCAATATATCAGAAAACATTACAAATGGCTAGATGCCAGAGATTTTATTTATAAAGATCATCTGTTCAGGAATTTCTTCAAGATACCCAGCAAAACCCCGTCCTTTTCACGTGCACTGTTAAATGCACACACAGGGAAATTGAAAACTGCATGCAGTTTTTTGAGGTGTATGTGGACTCTTTCACACAGCTAAAACTTTTTTTCTGATTGATTTCAGTACTCATCTGAGAAGCTGAACAAAAGTGGCAGCTTGTTTCCTTTCGAAATCAACGGTAAGTTCTTCAGAAACCTTAGCTGTGTTTTACTGAGGTAATTGGTATAGCAAGCAGCCTTTCTTTTGTAAATAAGGTGAGGGGGATGGAGCTTGCTGTTGTAGAGCCTGCTGGTTTAAGCTGGTCTTTGAACAATACTGGGAATAGCTGGTTGTTAGTTTTGTACTTGTGATCTGCTTTGCATAGTAAAAGCCCTTGCAACACACTCTTTCTGGTTCAGTATCTGCTATGGTGTACAGATGCACAGCAATGCTGTTTTTCATGCTAAACATCTCGTCAGGTTCCTCAGCTAGTAGAACGCTCTCACTTTATACACCTTCTTACATGCTTTGCCACACAGACTATCCAGCGTGATGCAAACCATAAGTTGAAGTCCAGTGCCTTCATACAAGTGTTACTTGCTCTTCTCCTCCTTGGTCCTATTCTAGTAAGAGTAAGTTGTATCTAGCAAAAATAAAAATGCCACTTACTGATACGTAAACTCTGTACCGCTTTATTAAGGGATGGACTTGAAATTTGGCATGTTCTGCCATGTCTTTAAGCATGGAGGATTTCTGTTTGCTCAGTGGGATTCCCCGAAAAATGTGAATCTTGGTTTGTGTGAGGTTGCAAAGGGAAATGGTATTTTATCGTAAATACCATTACCACGTAAACAATTAAAACACATGCACAACTCTTCACTCTTTTTTTTTACAGTAAACTTTAAACCAGCCTCCCAGCATGGGAGAAAGCTTCCTAAAGATTTTTAAAAATCAGGCCACTCCAAGCTAGCAAATTGTCCTACAGTAGATGCTAGGAGTTTCAAACATTATCTGGATCCCATTGTGTTGGCTGTTTTACTTGCATTGAATTATGGATGGTCCCTGCCTTGAAGAGCTTACATGCTTAAGGCAAAGCACAGTATGTGGTTGTACCCATCTGAAAGAATGGAAGAGGAAGGACAGAGGAATTCTAATAAAACATGTTGTTTGAATAGGCCAGCTGTCTGCACAGTTAAATGATTTTGAGACAATAGGGTGTTCTTTAAATAAGATCCAAATAAACAGGATAATCCATGACATACTTTGGGCATAGAACATGTACAACTATTTGGGTTTGCAACTTTTAAGGCTACTCAGCAAATCTTTTATCTGTTGATTACTCTAAAACTTAGTTTAGACAGCCAACTGTAAGAATATACAAATACTTAATGGTTAGGCTGTATCTAGGTTCTTGAAATAGGTATAGGGGAAAAACTTGGTATTTTAAATATTCTTTCTTTAAAGCTGGGATAAGTGAAACTTACTTGGCTAATTGGTTTAAATTAGCAAATTTTCTAACCAAGCATGAAGCACTGTTAACTGGCCAACAGTTTTGCTGCTTTTCAATTTGCAAATCCAAAGTCTGCTGTAGTTCTTCTTACACTTCATTGTATAATGTGGAGGAACAGCTGTAAAATGTGCAGAATGTTCTCAAAGAAATGCTTTACAAAAGAGTGAGAGGCTTCGCTGGCAGACTGCTTTTAACCCAGCATTGCCACTTCAGATGAGAAGTTGTGCACTATGGGTTATGTCTGCATTCACAGTAAAACTTGCAGGAGGTTCTTAAGGGATACTCCCTTTATTTTATGCATTGAATTAAGATTTTTTTTCCTACACTTTGAATATGAGTAAAAAAAAGAAACAACCTGCAGTCTGGCTTTACTTTATACTGTTTCTAATTTAAAGTAAAGCTTTTCACACCACAGAATGTGAACGCCCACCTCTGAAACTTTTCTTTAGTAAGGTATTCTTTATAGAAAAGCATAACAGCCAAATGAAGGACAGCAGTCTATGAAGAGATTATCCTGCTCTTTTATTTAAAAAAAAAATCCCTGGTGGGTTCTCACATTACTTGTTAATCCATTTTGGTTGTACCTTAAGTTGTTCACTGTTACAGGTTTTAATTGTGGTATAGAGTATGCACTAGGAAGCAGGTAAGGAAGCTGTCCCTGTTGCTTGGTAAGAAGTACAGTGCTGTAATCTTTCAGCATACAGGAAGAAGCATTAACAAGGTACATACATACTGGAATGCCTGGATTGGCTCCTGAAATACTTTGGTCTTCATGTTCTTGGAATTTTCTATCTTTTTAAAAATTAATATGTAACTATAGTGTGAAGTTTTGATTAAGAGCTGGGTATTTGTGGCTCTTCCTTCTAAGCTTGAGTTTGATTCATGGTTTTATATTAAACTAGGTGTAAAACAAATGGTCTCTTTCCTTTGCATCTTTCACCTGTATCTTTCTTTTGTTTTCAGAAGAGAGTCCTTGGAAAGCTTTAAATGGGGGTTGCCCAGTCCAGACTGACACAAGGAATTCAGCTTACCCTTTCCCAGTGTGTCCATTCAGCACTGGCACTGCCAGTAATGGTAGTCTGCAGTGGCAGCAGGAATCTTCCAATACGTCTATGGTGTCAGGATGGATAAGTGAATTAAACCTTAATGAAAATTCCGGTCAACCCTTGGCACCACCAACGAAACGCCATTGTAGGTCCCTCTCTGAGCCAGATGAGCTGGCTCGCTGTCGGTCACCGTGGAAGCCTGGCAATTCAAAGGTTTGGACTCCTGTGTCAAAGAGACGGTGTAATAGTGGTGGTAGTGCTACTTTGCAACGCTGCAACAGTCATGGAAGTGCAACCTTACAGAGAAGCACAAGTATCAGTCTGCCACAAAACATACTGTCGCTAAATAATGTCTTCACTATCACCAGCTTCAACACATCACCAGTACCCAGACCTTCCTCTGCCAGCAGCGGGTTTGTGGACAGTAGCGAGGGCAGCACAAGCTCAAGTACCCGCTGGAATTCTGGAGGCCCTTGTGACTTTAACCCAAGGCGCCGCCTCTCCCTCTCCCAGGAGCACATCACCGAGACAGGAAATCTCTTGCCTTCAGCCAACAGCACTCCCACCTCCACACCCGAGCTCAGCCGGCGTCAGGGCTTGTTGAGATGCCGCTCTCAGCCTTGCGTTCTGAATGAAAAGAAAAGCCGGCTAAAGCGCAGACGGGAGGAGGATGTACGATGGAACAGACCATCATTAGACTTTTTTAAAATGACACGGGTGAGATTTTACTTTCCTAAATGTGTGAAGGGAACTCTTGCAGAAAGGCTATTTCTAGATAAGCTGAACTAACTTGTAGTTGTTACAGATTTGCTTGTGTTCTTGTACTGGTATATATCACCTTCAGTAGCATAGCAGGCTGCTTATACTTGCCAGTGCTATACCCTATAGCAACTTCTTTAGATTTTGCTCCCAAAGCTCAGTTCTTGAAGTTCAGTCTACTTGATATTTCTTACAAAGAGCTACGAAAAGATGTTTGAAGCAGAGGCCAAGGAAAAATGGCTTGGTTTTAAAATGCAAGGAAGCCATGGAGAAGGGCCTGGGTAGACAGGGTAGCCAAAAAGTTATGCTGCTGTGTTCCCAGAGAACAGCAAGCAATGATTTCTAAGTCATCTTGGTGCAAATCTGTTTGGTTAAGCCTCCCCTTACAGTTTGAGTAAAAGCTAAATAAGAGCAAGCAAACCCTTATATAAATGAATTAAACTGCTAATAAGCAGTCAGAAATAGAAACAGTGTTCTAATATGGCAACTGCAGGTGCTCCAGCTCAATGGAGAGGTGTCTTACCCCAGTTATTCAGAATTCTACTTCCCTCCTCATGTGAGAGTAAAGGTGCTGATTTAAAAAACTAGTAAACTTCAGTTCATGTCTGTACTTTGCATGTAATACAAATGCATGTACACAGCTCATTTTTCAAAGCTTCTGTGTCCACAGAAACAACTGCTACAGTTCAAAACTGAAGATGCTCATTTAGTTTTTATAGATGTAGAATTGAGTCTTGTGTTATGGTCAGAGAACACTTTATGCTTGTGAGAATATAACTCTTCTGCCTTCAGTAGAAGGCACCAGACTCGGGAGGTTTGTGTGAGTAGATCTGTTCGGGGTAGAGGAGAGGAGGCAGTTTGAAGAAGTAGCAATAAAAATGTAAGGAAAGGAAATAGTTCTGCACCAGTGTCCCTTCATTTGATGCATTGTGCAAAAGAAAGGCTGAATAGAACGAGATGCTGGCTGCGATGTTCAATCTGTGGTACCTTGGTATTAGTAGGCTTTACATAGAAATGCGTGGGAAAAATACTGGTAAGATAATGGAACTGAACGGTCTACTGTGGGATATTCACTGAGTTAACTAGTTTATGTCTACTTTGCTTAGCTAAAAGTCTGTATGATGGCATCTGTTCTTCTCTTATACCTTTGAGATAACTTACGTAGAGCTTAAAGGATTTTCTTTAAAAATGTGGCTTTTTTGATGAAGCTGTGGGGTACGTAATTGGTTGGCAAGCCATACAGAATGATTTGCTGGCTTATTGACAAGGTGGGTGACCAGTTCTGTTCTAGATATGACTAGACACTGAGTTTTGGTTAAGAGGCAAGCTTACTAGTTAGTTAATCAGATCTTACCTGTTTCTCTGTGTTAATCACTGCTGAGATTAGTTTGCTAATCTACTCCAGAAATATTAGTGGATTTGCCTTTCAACTGCCCATGTGGTTTAATGCAGGTTTCTTTATTTAAACTGAGTGTAAAATTTAAAACCTGCTCCTTTTTTGGCTATACTTGCTGTTTGCGTTCTTCAAGCTCTAGAGATGCAGTATTTCCAACTGGCAGAATAGTTTCAGTTGCTTGGATGTCATACCTTGTAAATAATCCATATAATAGTGTGTATGCAGGAAACCTGATATAGCCCATGTCTATAGAAGTTTTTTGCCTGTTTAGATTTGCTGCTGAACTGAAGAGTATATGAGACTAATATTCAGCCAGTCTTGATCACTTTTTCCTGTAAGACCTATTTTGAAATGATGTTTTTGCGATAAGCTGAGTAGTTTATGCAACAAAGTTCATTCTACAGTGTCAAGGCCTGATGGGGTTTTTTTCCAACTGTTTCAGTAGAATTTTTCTATAAAGATACTACTGTGTGTTTAATCAAAGGCACAAAGTATAGTTTGGAAATACATCAGTTTCCAAACATGCTAAACTTTAATGAAAACATGTTTAAAAACTAGGCAACTGCTGAAAACATTTGAAGTAAAAATTTTCAAGAAATGTTGGGTTTTTTGAAATGACAGCTTCCTTATCCATTACATTGTTAGAAGTCTTATATTTCTTCATAGCCCACCTTCTCCCCATGCCCCAAATCCTGGCAGATGTATATGCTTTGAAACTCATGTTGTGGTCTTAAACATTTCTCTCTAACCTTAAACAAAATTACTGCTGTGCAAGATATTATAAACTAACACTACAGAAGACTTGTTTTAAAGTGTCATACAAGGAGATGTGGATGTGTCCTATGTCTGCATCTAGCTCAGTGAAGAGCAGGACTACAATAAGGGGAAGTTCAGTAAGACCTCTCTTTCATGTATCATGATGGCTCCTTATTGTTTCCAAAAATACTTCTTCTGTGATTTCAGATTCACTTCTAAGTAGTTTATGAAAACCCTATGTTGAAAACAAATGCTTTTAAGGATTTTTCTTCTAAGCTTTACTGCAAATATCTTGATGTTCTCAAGTCTTCCTAAAAAGCTAAACTTAACATAGTAGCTCAAAACCAGGTCAGTAATTAAATAATTAGCCTTGCTTGTGGAGAACTTAAGTAGTTGACCCATGTTATGATAGATCTGAAGGTGCTGGGAAGGGAGAGTTCTTACTTTATATTGTGGTGGTATATTGGAGCCACAGCTGTGTGAAGAGGGGAGTTTTGGGTCTGCAGCCATTTCTGCCAATGCTCTGGAGTCCTGAGAGGTCAGCATTGAGATGCCTGCCAGAGTTTCTCATCTAGGACTTCTCTCAAATCAATATTTATCAGAAATAAATTATTTATTTACTTTAACCTGAAATAAGTGCTGTTGTATCTGAATGAAGATCTTGAATAGCTGTGGTTGGGTGAAGCTTTAGAGGGAGAAGGCGATGAAAGGTGGTTTTAGTTTGGGGTTTTTTTTGCATTAGTGATCTGTTTTTTGCTAGCTGAGTTCTGGAAAGTATACTTGGTGGCTGCTGCTTCAGTCCTTGCTAATTTGCTAAATATACGTGCTAGAAAATAAAAAGTCTAATTCTGAAAGCAAATTTCCCATTGTCATTGCTTTTTAAGCACAGAGTTCACAGGTGAGTAAATTCAGATTAATAATCTAACCTTATAAATGATCCTTAGTTTCAGTACTTGTTCATGGCTTGCTCTTTCCACTGTTGCCTCTTTAATATTCTAATTTGTGCCTTTGTTTAAAATAAGAAAAGAAATTGGGCAGCTCTTAACACCATAAACTGTTTCTTTCTACATACTTCAATTTTAATTTTTCTTCCACAGACCTTCACACTTTATTTCACTGTACTCCCTCTCTGTTTTAGATTTTATGCCCTCTTGGAAAAGACTATGCCATAATCTTCAATTCTCATGGAAAACACTACATTAATATTCAGTGAAATGAGTAATTCACATACGTAGAAATAGATTGAAATGATCAGGCAGATGGCTGTACACCACTGTTTAGCTCTCACATAGTGCCAAATTCTGGAAGGATCTTTTTCTGGACTTGAAGCTGAAAATACAAACTTGTGAAACTTCAGACCTTCCAGAACATGAAGACAGCTGTAAAAATAAGTGGAAAAGACTGTAGGAAAAGATAATAAAATATGATAGCTGTTTTCAGCCTCTAAGGACTCAAAATTACTCTCTGTTCAGTTATGTATGCAAGAATAGCTCTATGAGTTGCGGAACTGCAGAACACAGTATCCATGCCTACTTAGTATTTGTTCAGTTGCCCAAATAAGAAGCTGGCTCCAGTGAGGATCGTCGGTCTTCCTTCACTGCAGCAGAAATCTGATCACGCTGGTGTTTCAAGATGACTACATGGCAAAGAGCCTCTTTGGACTTGCGCTCTTCTGCAGCTCATAAGCTCTATCACAGAGGCTGCCACAGAGTAAGTAAAGGTGGCATTTAGACTGGTAACTGCAGTAGGAGGTTAGACATGCTTTTCAGTAAAGAAGAGTTCTTCCACCCCAGAAAATTGCTGAGCTTTTCCAAATGTTCTGCTTCATGAATTAATCAGTTGATCCTGAGGTGTGACAAGTAAGGAACAGCCAAGAGGTTGCACGTGCTTTTCAGTGTGTAAGCAAGTTTTATTGTGGTAGTAAGGTTTAATTCTGTTTCAGATCAAACACCCCACTGTAGTTTGAAGTCCTTCTGGTGTTTAATGTTCTTGTGCTATTCCTCCCCCAATGCTGTGGCATGGAGTTGCCAAAAAATAAAAATATCTTGGTATCCTGCTTAAACAGAGAAGTTTGGGCATTCTAAATAGTTAATACAAAATAGGTGGCTTTATCCAAGTAAGGAGTAGTTTCAACTATTCAGTGCTGTGGCACCTCATGCATTAACTTTAGATAAGACAACACAATTAAAAGTTTTAAGGGTCTCTAAACAGTGAAGGAACTCGGGGACTGAAGTTGTGATTTCCTAGCACAGGGTGCTTCTGCCTTCTTAGAAATGCTTTGAAGTCATCTGGATTTTATACTAGTGCATTTTCTTGGTACTGAGAGAGATCTTAAGTGCCACACCAGGTCAGGCCAAACTCTGTGTAGCCTGGCACCCTGCCTGACAGGGAGCAGCTGCGTTGAGGCATGCAGGAGCAATGAATGTGCAACGGGATACTTCCTCCAGTGCAACGGCCTGGCTTCTGCCAGTGTACATCACTGGTTCAAACTCTGATAACTACCAATAGATCTATTTCCTGTTGATAATCTGGTTTTTAACCCTTTATCTTGGACTTCTGCGATATTCCACAACAGTTTAATTTTTGTAAACTCTCTTCATCATCACCTTCTCCAAACACCTGAATGCTTGATTTATTTTCTTTCTTGGAGTTTAAGGTCTTGAATCAGCAAAACACTTGGATAACTTTGATCTTTAAAGTAAATTGAGCTTAAATTGTCTCTGCTTTATGATTATTGACTTTATGCTTCAGGTCACAGTGATGTAGTGGATTTGTGGAGCTACATAGCAAGGAGGGCTTCTCACAGAAGGTAGCATCTGAGTCGTAAAGACTTGTCAACCCTGGCCAAAACAGCAAGACTAGTATCACTTAGGTATGAGGATAAGTAGAAGGCTTGTTGATAGTGATTTCCACAGCAGTTTAAAAATGCACACAAAGTAGGTATGAATGGTGGGGTGGATATGTTTCCCTGAGGGTGTGATGAGGGGGCAGTATTTTCTGAAGGGCAGAACACATCAGGAGAGCTGCGACTTTTCCGCTGCTTTCCCTGCAGAGGCTTTCTTAGTAACTCCTGATCTCTCATGTGGAATCTCTGCATCCACTTACTTGAATTTTACTTTGTGTGGGCCAGTTTGCAGAAGCCAATGTAAATAGATACAAGGGTGAGATGTGATACTAATTATTTTATTTAAGTATGTAAACCAGGGTAACAAAATTGTGGTTGCTATCCGAGAACTATTAGGCATTTATTTTGTTTTGTTGCTCATTGAGGTCACTGTAATGGTCAGTATGCAGACAGATAGATGAATTAGCCATACTATGGCCTCACGAAGTTAAAGCAAAATGAGGTCTGAAGCATTCTCCTTAATTCTTTGTATTCTTGTTGTCTGTCTAATTTCCAGGTATGCCCTGTTAGGTATAGTTACAGTAGATTTGTTTGCTTTGATTATGCTACAACAAAGTGGATTAATGTTCCTAAGCTGCACAAGCAATGTCACTGCTATAAGTAGAAATCAAGCATGGACATAGAAAAGATGGTATCATGCACATGAGTAGTGTAGTGAAGTAGCTGTTCACTTGTGTTAGGCTTTCTCCCAGGCTGCTGTTTTAGCATGTGCAAGATAAAAGAGGTGGTATCAAGAGTCCCTTAGAACACTAGCAGGGTAACCTGTGAGTCAAGCCTGGACTGGCTAAAGTAGATTGAGTACTGGCTCGTGAAGTTCAGATTGTTTTCATTAAATAGTAAGTATGTTGCTTTAAATAGTTTGAGATGCTTATGTAAAGCTTGTCTCTTAAAGCCTCCTGTCAAAATGGGAACAAACAGGTTATTTGGGTAGATGTATTTTCTGCTTGTGGATACAGCAAAGGCTGTTCTCTACCTAGCACGTCACACTTGTGTGGTGTGATTTGGGGAAGATATTTAACGCAATTGCATGTCTTAATCACTTAAGCTCTTGTGGTACTCCTGCAAGAAGATGTAGTATGGCATCTCTTGGTCAGAATATAGGTCTGATTTTTTTTTTCAACCTGTGGATGACATTTTGCAATTGAGATGCATTGATGTGCACCGCTGCTTCTCAGGTAAAATAGATGGTAGATGTCCTTGTGCTGTATGGGGGTATCTTCTGCTTCAGGGCGCCCTTGATGCCCTTGGTGTTTGGAATATGGTTTGTGGAAAATACAATATAGATGAGCGATGTTTAGTGAAGGATTGGACTGGGGTTGATTGGGATCAATAAAATGGTAGCAAATGAAAATATGCAACATAGTTAATTTACTAGTAGCTTCCCTTTGTATAACATTAAGAACCAAAAGGAACAGCTGTGAATGAAGCATTTGAGCCAGGGACAGAATTTTGGTTCTTGCTTGAAAATTTAATACCTATTCCTAGGGGAGCCTTTAACTTCACATTTGAAAAATAGAGCTAATCCTCCCCTACCTTTGCTTTGAAAAACAGTTCTGGGGCCCTTTTTTCTTCCCATGGTAGTAATTTCTGTAAGTGATCATAAACCAAGAAAGCAAAAGATAAGATGATTTGTATTTCAAAAGGCATGAAGGTAATTTAAGTTCAGTGGTCAATGGTCTTGTTCAGAGGAAGGGAGCTGGGTATCAAAATTGTCCGGCTGAGTAAATCAGTGGTTTAAATCTACTTTGTGCAATTCTAGGTATAAATTTAATTCATAGCTGAAAAGAATTAGTCAGCAATGGACCTCCAGGAAAATGTTTCTACTGTTTGCCTGTACAGTGTACCCCTACATGCAAGAGGCCAAAGACTTCAGCATTTCTAAAGTGCGTTTTTTCTTTAAGGGCAACCTTATGACTTGGAGGACAAACATCTGAATGGAAATGGATACAATAAGATACTTGTAGGTTTTCTAAGCTTCATCTGAGTGAAAATAAACCGCTGCTATGCCTGTAGGATTTTGAATAATGAAATACAAGTCAACTTCGATCTGCTAGATCTGGTCAAGCTTTTATATTTATTCATTGCAAATTAGAAGCTAGAGAATTACTAAGATTGGGAAGAACTTCTCTTTGGAGAACAGGTACGCGGAAGGTTGGAACAGTTTCTTGAGATGCCTACGTCCCTGTGGCACTTACAAAAGGGAGAGACTTTTTTGAGCAAACTTCAGCGATGGCCAGTGACAGGCCCAGCGCCACTGTCATGGGTGAAACAGCACAGATATTCTTCAACTATTTGCACCTGTCTCTGGATAACAGATGTCTGGTAAGCGTCCAAGTATTTTGACTTGGATTGGAGGTTAAATTGGCTTCTTCGAGGTTGAGCAATATGCATCTAATACGTAGTGTGATTATGCCTCCCATATCCTCAAATTAAATGAAAGATAATGTATAGCAGTTTGAGTTGAAGTTTGTGTGGGTGACTATTTACATTTGGCTTACTATCAATCTGTAAAAACCAATTGTGGAAATTATGGGTGAGGAAAGATGTTTTAAATCATCCTCTCTAATTCCCTGTTGATGCATGATTACTTCCCACAATATATATTTTTCTAGTATTTGGTCCACTGTAGCCTTTTAAATGCCTCCAGGGATGTGGTTTCCATAGCAGATAAAGAGCCTCTTGTGGGAAGCAAAGGCAGTTTCACTTAAGCTATAAAACTCGTTCAGACTCACTTAAGATAGTGGCATGTATTTTTGGATCTCTTTCCTACTGTCATGATAACAGATAATATTTTATGGAAATAAAACTTTAATTTAAGCTTCCTGGTGCTCTGGTTAATGAAAACATATGAGCTCTCTTAGTCTCTATTTGAAAGCAACTTCTGCAGGAGTGGGAGGAGGGATAGGAGATATAAGTATGGTGTCTAGAGACTAGGAGTCTGCGTCCAGTTATTTCTTTCTGTTTTGTGAAGATGTTAGGAAGGATTGTGCTTTTTGCCTGGAATGTTTTTTTCATGAGAGTTAGGAATTACCCATGAGCAGTAGTTTTTGCTGTAAGAAATAGTAGTCAAGGACTTAGGGCTTCTTGCAGAGCTTTCTGAGGACTTGAATAGAACCAGCTGAAGTGTTCAGCTAGATCTCAATTTCCAGTCAAACATTTAGATTATTCCTTTCACTAACAGTTATGTCTCTTAATAATTTAAAGCTCTTCAAAGTACTCCAGTAAAATAGGTTAATCAAAATGAGTATCTTGTAGAAAGTGATGAACCTTTTCAGTCATCCTAAGTTTTATTTACTCTTCTTTGTGAAGTGTTACACAGATGCTGCTTCCTATGTTGAAATTCTTATGTTTAAAAAAAATCAAGTGCTGTTTTCAAAACTTGAAAAAAAAAATTCCTTAACCTGTATTGCATCAGAACAAAAAGCCTGTATTCCTGTAATCTGCAGTGAAGATGTACATAACTAATAAGTGGACTTAAACTGCAAACGTATTAAAAAAAACCCAAAGCAACACAACTTTATTCTGTTACAAATCAATAGGGGGGAGCTTACACAGGGTGGTGTTTACTTCCAATGGTGTTTTCCTTCTCAAACAAGATTCCCCAGGTGGAATGAGCAGTAAATTGACACCAAAAATCCAATGCCGATTCCTGACTTGAGGAAAGCAAGCCATTCCCTTTGCTAGCTCTGTGCTTCCGCTTGGGGTGTGATATGTTGGGTCTGTTGAACTAGGAATTTGTTCCCATATTTGAATTCATGTTGCTTAAATATACCTGTACTTGTCAACATTCTTCTAAACTTTGTAATCGCATGTAGCATCTAGTGCTTGTCTCCTGCTGTGTCCATTGTTTGGGCAGGAACTTCTTAAATAGCAATAGTATTTTCAGGGAGGTATTAAACTATTTTTATAGAGTATGCATTTTGTGGCATAAGTAGTTCACTTGAGTTTAAAGACAGCTTTTTAACCTTGTTAGAAATCTGTATCTTCCACTGGGCTTTATGTTACAATCTGACAATCAGTTATGAGTTTGGATTTTGTCATTTCAGGCATAGTTGTATGGCTCTTTCATCCTTCTGAACCTAAATAGATGAACTGCACTTCTGTTGTGTGTAAGTAACATAGGAAGTCTCTAAACTTTTCTATTTCAGGAGTGACTTTGTTAACATCGGTTAAAAGGCTTATCTATAATTACATAGTTCTTAACACTGTGATGTTTGAAAACTCACGTTCGTTTTCTATAAGCAGGGTTACCCCCATCCCTTCCCAGATGGTTTTTAATATGAAGTGCTTGAAAGTCTTGAGTTACCCAGTTTTGAAAAAAAGTATTATGCTTAACTATCAAAGCAACATAACACTAAGTTTTAACTTCTTTTAATAAGCTTAGGCACTGTACCAGGTGAAATAAGAATTACTCTTGTACAAAGAGCTGAGTCTTTCACCAAAACATGCATAGTAGCATTGCTTAAAGAGACAACCTTTGTGCTATGAGTAACTAAAGGGCAGATTGGGAAGCAAATGTTGGGAGCTTATGCTGTTGATGGGGAGGTGCAGAGACTTAAGTGTGCGTTTTAGTTCTTAGTGTGCTGTGATGAATTCTTGTGGAGGTGAGAAGAGTCTACATTCCTAAAATGAAGTAAGATACTAGATTATACTATTCTTTCAAGGGGAGGTGAACATTGTGTAAGCTTTTCCAAAATTTAGCTGTAAGAAAGGCAGGTCAGGTTATAACTTAATTTGACAATGAATCTCATAAGGCTTAGGATACCAGATGGTGCTATGGTGTGTAGCTACTAAACTGACTTGTCTGAACTTTTGATGTAAAACTTGTGGGCTTTGTCCAAGTGCATATAAGTAATGTGTAACTCAGCTCAAAATGGGGAAAAAATGCTGTGGATTTAATTGTCACAGATGCTGTCCTGTGGAACTAACCTTCCTTTTGAACGGTCTATTTGAACCTTTGTGTTTGCAGTATGTGTAGTTGATTGGGTAAGCTGAAGGGTTTTCCTGGCAGAACAATGCTAACTTAAGAGTGCAGTTATTACAAAAGCAAGACGTAGGAAACTTTTAGTGGCAGACTGGGTTGATGAGTGTGGATTATCTTTGCTTGAAGATACATGTTGAGTCCAACAAATTTAACGGGGGGTGTGTGTGTGTGTGTGTGTGTGTGCCTGTTTTCCAAGGTTTTCAGCATTTCTATTTTTCCTTAAAAAGACCAACCTGACTTTCACAAAGTGAAAACATCTCTGATAGCAATTAAAGTTTGTTATATTAGTTTCTTTAACTTTACAGTTCAGGTAGTTATACAGTTCAGTACAGCTGGAAAAAAAAGCATGAATACGAAATGAGATGTTGAATCTATACTTGTTGACTTTCTCCAAATTCTCTTTGGATCTGGGGTATAATTGAGATTGAGACTCCCCTCTGCCCTGTTCAACAAAGTGCTTGCTAGGAACTTGAATTAATTTTTTCTGGAAAGTTATATTGAGAAAACCTGTTAAACTGTGGTTTCTCCTTGTTCTGAATTACAGGTCCTGCTCCATCACTTGCTTTAGTTGTCTTCTGTTTATCTGTCTTGTTATATAGATGAAGATGTGCTAACTTCATTTTTTTTCTACACCCACTCTTGCGTAATTTTAAGTTTGGGTTCTCCAAACACTTGAATTCTTACATTGGTATTTTAATGACGTTCTTAAGCAAATGCCAGTGTGCATTATCTTCTCTAAAGCTGGGCCTTCCTGTGATCATCCTGTAGCATGTTAGTGTTGTGCAGTCATTTAGTCTGGTTTGAAATTATGGGTTTTTTGGTTATAGAAACTACTTTAGTATTTGTTTTTCTCCCTTCCTCACTCCCCTCCCCTTGCCACCCCTGTGGTTTGAGTTTTGTATGAGGAGGACTCAGAGGAAGGGAAGCTGAATTCCTTTTCCTTGTTTTCCTCTTTCAAATACAATGGTGATTACAATGTCTGTATGAAACAGGCATTATATTTTGGTAGTAATGTTTTGTCTCAAAGCAAATGAGTCATCTTCTAACTGCCAAGCTTCAGAATATGACAATCCTTAACTTTCCATGTGAGGAAGCAATAACAGATTTGTGGGATGGCTAATGAGTAATAGATAATTAGTGTCCTGCTCCTGCTAAGCTCTAGTATCTGGCAGGTATTTTGCCTTTTTGTGGGACGGTTTAGAGAAACACTTTCTACCCATTTTACAACTTGATCTACTATATGAAGCCTTAAATGCCAACTTTTTGTACTGTGGTACAAAAGCAGTGTGACTCGCTCTCACAGGGTTACCTGTTGGGGTTTTTTGTTCATGTAGTTCTTGTGGGTTTATTCTAGGGCACCAGAAATTGAAGTTTAATCTATTAAAAAATAACCATTGTTATAGGTTGGGAGACAAGTGATACATTTTGCCTGTATTGGTGCACATGTAACACTAGCTTCATATTTGATTTAGATGAGCAGGAGAAGTATCCTTGATATATTAAAGATTATTTTAAATTTGGAGTTAGGGTCACCTAATTATTTTTGAGATAATTAACTTCATGTAGCTTTAGCTTAGTTCAAAAGTATTACATGCAATTACGTTGGCAAGCTAGAAGTTTTCAGTTGGCAGTGTTGGGCTTCTTTTGAGTAGCCTGGGGTGTTTAATCATCAGAGCTCACACTTTCTGGGAGAGTCGTGCCTATAGCATTTAATGGCTCTACTGAACATGAGAATCCATGCTACATCAGTGCGTCTGCTGTTCATGTATAAGCTCTGCAGTTGGTATAAAACTAGTAAAATTCCTTGGTAGTCTTCTGTTACTGATGAAGATCTTTTGACACCAAAGCTGTTAATTTTGGTATCTTTTTACAAGGAACAGCCATTTTGAGAAGGAAAGCCTTTAAAAAGCAGGTGTCTAGGTGTCTTAGAGCAGGAGGACTCTTCCTAAGAGAGCTCTAGGGCACATCTGAGGATTGTTGCGTAGTCTCAGACTTACGGGAGCAAGTGTTGGTATCAATAACAGATCCTTCATGTAGGATGAGTAGATGCTGTCCCAATACCTTCAGCTTCTAACAAGCTTGAATTTGAACTTGCTCTTAATTTTTCTAATCCTGTTTTAATAAACAGGCCAAGTTAACTGAGACTTGTTTTACTGTGGTGTCAGTACGAGCACCTGAGGATGAATCTGCAGTTTGCCAAGTTGTTCGAGGTAATGCAAGTCTTAAATTTGATGCTTTTACCTCTTCCTGCCATGAACAAGATGAATTACCTAATAGCTTTAAAAAAAAGGGGGGGGAATGCTGTCCATCTAGGACTCCATTTCTAACGCATCGGAGTTTGGATAGTACGGATCTTGTGTGATTCCCTCCTTCGTTATGAGAAAAAGCTTTTACCTATAGCTCTAATTGCTAATTAATAAAGTCCTTAATTTGTTAGAAATAGCTTTTTAGGTTGAGCAATATTAGAGGGAAACATTTTTTCCAATCTTGTACCTTAAATGATCTTGCTGTCAAGAACAGATTTAAGTTTTCTGTACTGAAACAGAACTGATAACTACGTTCCAGAGTTGTACAGGTCATAAAGCTTGTTAAGAAGTGGCCTTGTGGTTTTTTCTAACCACAGCAGAGCATTTTCTTGACCTAGTTATTTTTCAAAGACAGATTACTGTTTTTCTTACCTTGAACATTGTTGCCTGAAGGGGTTAGTCTGATGGTTTGACACATGGTTTGGAGAGCCTCTAGTCTCTGCCTCTGTTACTGTTGAATCTGGATGCTATTCTACCCAGCTGTGTACTAAAAAAATAAAATAAAATTTAGGGACTTGAACTTGGAAAGGTCCTTCAGTAACAGGCCTTGAGAAAGCAAACCTTTGTAGGCATGTAAGGCTTTTTCTTCTAGGATGAATCTTACATGGTACAAACCTAAAGTAGGGAACTGTTCTACTGGGAATCAACATTTTTTGTTAAATGGCAGTTAAGTATCCTTACAAAATACATGTCTGTGTGTACTGAAATTGGCAAGCCAGCATGATGTCTCCTGACTAATTCCACATGGTCTAAAAACTTTTTTCCTCCAAAGTGTTGCCAGCTTCTTTCCCCATTACTGGATCTGTGTGTGTGCCTGCATGTGCTTGTGTTTTATAAGGAAGTTACGGACTATTTGCTGCTGTAAGTTCTTTCCTTTGGAGGGAGGACCAGAGAAGTGAATGTTGGAAGCAGGAGTGATTCTTCTTATTACTGTGTGAGGCCAGGGCATGTTCTGAAATAAGTCATTTACACAGCTTGCCATTCTCCAGGTTCTGCTTCTTGTACATTGCTGTTCTGCAAGTCCCTTTTGGCTTTGCTCTGAGTTATGTACATCTTGCTGCTCTCCCTTGCTTTGCTGCTTTCGGTTTAGGGATTTTTTGAATTCTTTCGTCTGTGTCAAAATCCTGTTTAGACTCCCTTGTAGAGAATAACTGTCCAGAAAACCAGCTGTACCTCCTGGTGTTGAGCATCGTTAAATCCTGCTCCATTTTCATTATGGCGATAAGAAGTATTCTATACCTTCTACCAGAAAGATCCAGAGAATTGAGTTCTCTTTGATTCTTTTGTGTGGTGGCATGACCAACTGATGGTAGTATCTGCGGTTTCTATATAAATACACTGAGCTCATCTTGGGCTGCTGTAGAAGCTGCCTTATGCAAGTTAGTGAAATGTTGCCTGGCACAGTCAGCAATCAATGGTGGCAAAAGGGTACAAAACTTCCCAAAAGTTCTGTTCCCAAACAGCATTTGGGTATTTTTTGTTTCCCTTTACCACTGTCAGCAGTTTGACAATCTAGAAGTTTGTGCCCTAAAGCTATGGGTTAAAAAAAGCATACTTTTGTACTTCAGAAGGGGGTGCTGGCATTTGAAGGAGAAAGGAAAGAATCTGTCCTCTGCAGCCTTTTTAGTATATGCTCTAGGTCTATGAACAGCTCTCAATGCCTGTCTCTTCCAATTATTATTTCTCCAAGCAGCACTATTTGTAAAACGGATGTTCTTGAGATGGCCTTTGGTTTCATATGTCTTTTTAAGCATAAATAGTATTTCTTTTCTGGGTAAGAGTCTGATACATGCTGGATCTTCTACCTTGAGAGTTCTTTGTGTACCTGTGAAATAACTTCAGTTCAGACTCTTGTTCTCCTGTGAGACAAAAGCAGTTGCCACTCATACAAAGCAAAAATCAATGAACTGCCACATTCACGCCAACTAACAGCGGCAGTTTGAGGTGTTTCTCTGTCTACGTCAGACCACCACAGTAACTTGTGGGAGTAGCAGGAACTGTGACCTAAGTAGGAGAGATATTCAAACTAGTGCTGCGGTATATTGTCTGCAGAGCATAACGAGTGACAGGTTTGGGACACTTTGCATTTCTCCTCTATTTGTTTTAAAAAAAAAAGGACCTTTTGTGCTTTGATATCTTATGGGAAATATTGCAAACAGTACTGCTTGGCTGCTTCGGCTGCTGTCATACTCAGTATATTTTTTTCCTCCGTTGTGGTAAAGTCCTTCCCTTATTACAAAACAGGCTTCATACTGTGCCTTCCATGGGGGATCATTTGATCTATATCCATTCAGAGAGGGGGTCAAGTCTGGTTTTGTGATGATATAATTTGTAATGCGTATTAGTAGTTTCATCTTCAAGTTACTGCAGAAATAGCTTCATCTTTGAAGTTCATGCTTGGAAACTGTAAAACTGAGGATTACAGAGAAGGAAATTAAGAGGAATGGCAGGATGTTGAAACGCATTTTTAGTGACAGTCATATTTGTAATAACATCTAATCTGTAAGAACAAACCTCAATGGAACTGTTGGCAAACTATGAATGCTGTTGTTAACGCCCTCTGCATTAAAGCTCCTTCCCCTTCTACACATCAATTCCAGATCACTCATGTTTAAATTCTTTAATGTGATTCATACCTGCTTTGATTTTTTTTCCTCCATCTGAAAAAGCTTTGTGTACATAAAGTAAGGCATAGGATGATACTCCTTTCCCTAACAAGTAAGGTAAAGGGCTTGAGTGTCACTAATTTCTTTAAAAGCATTGTTTTTTTTTTAAAAAAAAGAGACTGTAAAGTCTGGCTTTCTTACTTCTCCAATTTAAATTTTAGGTGTTAGAAGCCTGAAAACCAGTAAGCAAGATATTCTGGACTGTTTGTCAGAGTTGAGTATGCATGAATGACTATTAGTAATGCATTTTCTCCACTGGTATTTTCTGGTTTTAATATGCATTTTCTGTTTCTTTTAGGAAGCTCATTGATCAACTAAACACACTAGTTCCTAGTTTTTTCATTTAAGTTATTGTTGCACTCCATGCAGTTGAAGAGAACTTGGACAAGTTCATTTTATAAATGTTTCCATTCCTTTTTTCTCTCAAAAGAAATCTTGCCTAGGAGTGCTAGTCTGTCACAAAGGCTGTTTAAATGTTGGTTCCTTGTTGTTTTGCTGTATCTTAAATACAGTTCTCAGAATACTAGTACTAGTCTGCTTTTACCCTTCGCTGACCAACTTGTATTCAAAATATTTTTTGTGATCTCTTTAAATATATTCTGAGATTTATGATAAGCTTGTTCTTGTGTAACACTCCCCACCCCACTAGTTTCTCTTCCGCAACCTTCTTGGTTAGACTTAAATACTGTAAGAACATCAAAATCTCCAAAAAGTAATAGCTGACAGATGTATAGCTAAACTTAATAAATCTGTTGTTGAAAGAGATTACACAGGTTTCTAGGCTTTAACTTACTGGAAAAGGCAAGTGAATAAAGCAGAAGTTGATGTGTTTTGTTTTGTTTTTCTTTAAGATTAGCGTGTGAGCACCAGGTATCATGGGGTCTAACTGAAACTGGATTTTATTGTTCATTTCCAACATGGCTGGCTTATTCTTCATGGTAGTTTTCTAATATAAGGTTGTGGGAGCAACCCCTTAAACTTATTCATGGCTGATTATATCACTTGTCCTTATGTGAGTGTTCTCTGGAGCTGGTTCTTCAGCTCACCCTTTCCAATTGATCCCTCTAAACTATGCACATTTAGGGAACAGTTCTTGTTGATTGTCCTTTTCCCTGTGCTACGTAAACCAGGCTCTTCTCAAGTAGCCTTTCTGTGAACCTTTCCTACCTCCAACTCCTTTCCTAAAACACTGCAATTTTTTTCTGCTTTGGGTCTGCTTTTGCTTTGTTCTCTCTCCTTTTACGGCTGTATTGTGTTGGTGACTGCAGTCACTTGTTTTTCTTGTCCTGCTCTGACCCTTCCAACTGATGAATTCCTCATGATGCAGTTTGATAGTGTGACCCTGTGCTTTTCTATAAATGTGCCCATGATATCATTTCAATCAAGTTCTCGACTACTCCAGCCTTCCCTTATGTGGCTGATGCCACTCAACCTTAACTAGTGAAGTGCATTAGTATGATGTACTCTTCGGGCATTTTTTTGTTTTTCCTTTCAACCAGTCTTCAGATGCATCGTCTATAGATGGTCACCTCCATCTTTGTGCAGTTGTTTTGTATGTTGATTAGGTTTCACTTCTATATGAGGTTCTTGGTATTACTGCACTATGGCAAAACTAATGTACAATGTTTTAGCTGGTCAATGAGGTAGATGGCATCAGAGTTGAGAGCAGGTTTGTGTGCCACGCTTGAGGTATACATGCCAGTGCTGTTAAGTACATTAAAGAGCTATAGTTCTTACAAAACTATCTGATCATGATGACCACTGGTTGGATGTTGAGGAGAATATTTAAGAAACAATTCTTCTCCTTTGGACTTGTTTTTTAATGTGCTTTTGTAGAGTAAGCAATTCACGTTCAATGCTTAGGGTTTTTTTGTAGGCAGCTCAAGTTTGTTGCTATTGGGGTTTTTAATACAGACTATCTCTTAACTTTTCATGCCAAGCGCTATGTCATAGCATGGTTTTGAAGAACTAACCCTTTTCCTTATGGGATAAGGTGTAACTTCCAAGACTAGTTGTGTCATGCTGTTGTTACGGGCCCCCTTAGACTGAAATCTGGTTGTTTAGCTGCCTTGCCTATTTTGCGTATGGAAAAGTGTTTTAATCTGCTTTGATTATGTCAACAAGGCTAAGTAGAATATGTTAAGAGTTGCAATTAATTGCTGTGCTGAGTCGGGTGTGTGATCTCTTCAGCTCTAAGGGGCTGAAGATGTGCCAGGGTTGAGGTTTTTCTCTGGAACCATATTCTGGTTTATATTCTGCTGTGCATATTCTTTGCACAGCAGAAATGGGCACATGCAAGAACATTGAACTAGTGCTAGTAATTCAGATACAGTTCAGAGGCTTTTTAAAACTTCAAGTCTCCACCCAAGAAGCTTCCTGTGAGATCAGTACACACAGAAAGAAGATAAGGAGGTCCTAGGTTTTAGGTGGATTAGTGCAGAAAACTCATCTTTTGTGGGGTTTTTGATGTTCAGAAAGACTTTTTGAATTCAGTGTGGTGTATATAGACATATTCGGGAAAATTACTTGCTTCAGACTTTCATCTGTAAGACTAATTTAATATAAATGATTGCTGTCGATTTTTGGTGAAAGAATAAAATTGGCTTACAACAAATGGAGCTGCAATCCTGATAAGAAATGAGTTTTTGTTGCTAAAATTACAAAGGTGTAGACTTGGGGGGGGGAGGAGGGAATTTCCATTTTAAAGTGAGAATGGTTTAAGTTTGCAAAAAGTAAGGGAAATCTTTTCAGTATTTTTTTAGTGTGGTGGAAGGGAGACAGCGGCAGGAAGGACACCCAATGCTGGTGTGCAGTCCATGGGTTAGGATTTCCAGTGTTTCTGGAAACCATGTGGGGAATTCCCAGTAATCAAGTGGTCAATGAATGAGGTTCTTACTCTGCACGTTAAAATGAAGAATTAAATAATTTTTGTTAAATTAAAAAAGTTCTTTATGGCAGAAGTCAATATGGTCATTTCCAGGCAAGTCTATATTAAAAGAAAATGAAGAGGAGTAAATGAGACTAAAGCACTTTCAAATCTTCCTAGGTTCTTCCTATCTAGATGTTGGGAATTGTTCACTTTTCTGTGCAAGCAGAGGCCAAAAAATGAGTTATTTTAACATGCTTTTCTTTAGGTCCTGGAGTCTTTGGTTTTCTTAGTTCTTCAATAATTCTCTAATCTGATTCCTTTTTATGTATGTGTAGCAGAAAGAGCTGGTTTCAAATTTGCTCTTCAGAGATCAAGATTAAAGGTCTCAGTTTGGGGTGAAAAATACTGCTTGTATTTGGGGAACACAGGATGAAGTTAGGACTCCTGTGTTTTAGTACCAGGAGGTGTTGCAGCTTTTTTTGTAGGTGACTAGCTGTTGTCATGGTTATAGTTTCTCTGGACTGTTCCCAGCGTTGGGAGATGACACCATAGATTTTGAGGTTGCTTTGCCATGTGAACACATCTGCTATGTTGTGTATCTGACTTCCAGGAAAATACTTTGATCAGGCATCACCTGTCTAGTTTAAATATGCAATTAAATAGTTCAAATAAATATTTGCATTAACTAGCAAATAAGATGGTACCTTGGAGATTAGGTCTGTTGTAATAATGAAGTGATGGAGAACAAAATGCAGTTCCTGAACAGGAGTTATTAACTCTGAAGTGCAGTAGAAGGTAGTCTGAGATGAAATTAAGTTCTAGTGCAAGTCATCAACAGGATAAGTAGGTACGTCTTCCTGTATTAAGCCTAATTTTGCTAGGTCAAAAGATGTATCTTGCTGACAGTGTATTGTTGCTGACAAATGTAATGACTAAACTAGTACTCTGACTTTTAACAGTAAAACTGCAAAAATAAGAAGAACTTTTTGGAGTCTCAATTGCGGCACCCTTTATGAAACATAAACTAATGGAAAGCTACCTGGACTTAAGTTGCAATACTGGTATGGCACGCTTCATCTACCTAATAGTCTTTTTTTAATAATATTGAACTTACAGTGAGGTTTTTTAACATAACTCATTCAGTGCCCTTTGAAATGACTTTTCCATCAATCGATGTTTGCTCAATAGTACTTCCAGTTTAAATGCCTTCACATAGCTTTGAGAAAACAGCAAAGACATTCTCAGTTCTTAAGATGGAACTGTTTCCGCTTGCTCCAGCTGCATGCTAAGCGGCCCACGCTGGGGTTCTGTGTGCTGATAACTTCATTATTAATGTGGCAAGCTGAAGTACTGAAGTGCTCAAATTCTATGTAGAAACTGATCTAAACTAAAACCTAATTTCAATTAAGATTTTGTTAAATGTAACTAAAACATCTTAGAGCTAATCTTCTTGCTGTTCATTTAACTTTTTTGAACCAAAATCCTTTCTTCTGGGTATTATAAAGAAGGATGAAGGGGGAAGCAAAAACACAGAGTACTTCAGAAAGTGGGAATGGAGAGAGGATCAATTTATTTCACTTTTTGCAACTCGTACAAATTTGTCTTCCTCTGACCTAGACACTGCTTCCAGCTGCATGAAAGCCTTTGAACTCATCTGAACTGAACTTCTGTTTGATTGCATTGTGCTTAATTAATGCAAGGTATAAAAGGCAATTTGACAAAGGATCTCTTCAGACTGTCAAATATCTTCCTCCTGTAGTAGGGAAACACCCTCTGGTTTTAATTCGAAGACAGCACTATCATAATTTCACGTGAATGATTTTTGCAGTATCACCAGAGTAACACCAGAGGAAAAATGTGTTTTCCCCTAATCACACTGTCAGTTTGACTTGACAACTCATTATTTTAAGTGGACAAGTTGTAGCAGGGCCCCACATATATACAAATGAGTTGAGGCTTGCCTATGTAGCACGGTTATCAGGTGAGGAAGAATGTGAGTTTTGAAGGACAATGACTGTTGTAGAATAGCTGAATGCAGACACTTAGTGCCTTTTTCCAGTTTGACTGGTTTGATCAATTCCTCTGTAGGTGCAAACCCTTAGTGATGTCCTCTAAAAATGGAGGAGTGTGTCTTCCTATTTCAGCAGGGTGCGAAAAAAGGGCTTTTTGCTCACAGTAGTAGAATGTTTGAAAGTGAAGTATCTCTAGCACAAAGGTGGGTCTGTTTGTTTTCATGATGCAATGGGATAAAATGTTAAGTTACATACTGGAGGCTTCTTGAAAATAGTTAATTTTTTTCAGTATTTGTAGTACCCCAGTGCTCCAGATACCGTTACATAGTTTGCCTTGATCAGAAATATCAATGTTCAAATTTTACATGCAGAATTTTTCGTGTGTAACTGTCTTTATCAGTAAAAAGGATTAGCTTTTATTTTATTTCCAAAAGGACATGATGCTTCTTGCGCAGGATTCAGTGCAGTAGGAAAAACATGACATACATGTCAGTGTAATGGGAAGGAGGAATGATCAATCTCACACTTTGGTAGGTACTCAGGTCTGCATCAGTACTGGGGTTCAGAGTGTCCCCTCATCTGCACACTCTAGCACTTCACTGATGTCACTGGTATCTGCTGTGGGTCGATGGTGTGAGTCTCTTCTCTCCAGTCACCTTCCACCTTGTCCTTACACAGGAAGGGTGTACGTAGCAGGAGGCTCCAATGCCACACTCATTTGTTTCTAGTTTCCGACCAGCTGAAGAAACTGCCTTGCCTCAGCCTAGCCTGGATAGTATAACTAGAAGCCACATAGCTTATGCGGTCCCTTTTCTCATGCAAGAGGCAGACCAGTTTGTTACAACTCAAACTCCATATATGATTGCTTGGGCCACCAAATACACTTACATGTTTCATGAACACAGAGTTTAATAAGGAGCCTTTAAGACCAAGGGTCAAGCAACTTAAGCCCTGCAAAGGTACTGTCCTTCTGGGAAAGGGTTTTGCAGATTCCAGGTATTCTTCAGGCTAGGTTGTTGATAGTGTATGAAACTGCTTTTCTTTCTTTGTCTAGTTTTAACTATTTCAGCTTTCAGTTCTGTTGTAAGTTGATCAGTATGGACTTTGGCTGTCGTCTAAACTAATGCACGTTAACAGTAAGAAGCAGGAGAACTTTGTGATCTTCGCAGTATTTCAACAAGAATACTGTGGCTTAAATTGTTTAGCAGGACTAAAATTTCTCTGAACTTCAGCTAATGGTGGGCAACTCCACTTCAGCTAGTGCGTTAAAACTTGTCCTTTTTAAAAGATGCATGTTTTAAGGGTATTTGGATTGAAATAGTAGGTTAAAAATAATTAAGTGATATGAAGTAGCGTTATGATGTACAAATAATATGGAAGACCTTAAATAAGATCTTATGACACATGACAGGTGCCTTGTGGCTTAACTCTCAAGTCCTACTTTGTAGATTTTCAGGGTTACATGTATCACAGTGTGTGCTTAGAGTGGCAGAAATCAGATGTGCTTGAAGCATAGTCAACATAGACCCTCACTAGAAATTATTCATTAGTGCACAATAATAAAATTGATCCAGAGGCTGAGACTCCTGATGTGCTCTAAATCTTTAAAATGTAAACTTAGTGTGTGGTTTTTTCCCTTCCCTCCTTTCAGCTTTTAATTAGAGTTTACTTTTGCATCATAGCTTGCCTAAGCAGGCTTTTTTTGAGAATGTTATTCACCATACTTGTTTTAAGGATACTTAACTGACTCAAAATATGGACTTCAAGATTTCAAAGTGATTGTACACCGCTGTAAGTGCTCAATGCATAGTGTTCATTGTGTTAAGCATTTAAATATCATTTGGATATGGTAGCCCTTGTAACTTGCCTGTGTGTTACTATAGAACCAGAAATAATTTTAAGTTGAATTTCCAATGCTTGTTAAAATTGCATGTCCCAGAGCAAAACCATTGCTTTTTTAATCTTGTAAAGCTCACGTAGTTGGCAGAGGAGGGTGTGTTTTCAGGGCAGGCAAGTGTGCAGTTGGGTTGGTAAATGGCTCTTAAGCTTGTTAAATTTGAGTACTTTGTACTTGCGTTGTGTACTGAGTCACGTGAGTAGGAATGGATTAATGGGATTTAATGATACAGAAATACTTAACTTCAGGGTGGAGTGTGTTGTAACTTCTAGACTCACCTCAAATTTTTAACTAAAGAATATATACACTCTATGCTGAAAAATACTACCTTCTGCTATTCATATTCTAAAATAACTGAATTCCCTCTGCTGGGGAGAGGACATACCTCCTGGAGAGTTCAAATAACCATGTGAAGAAATAAGAATTTTTTGTCCTCTCTGTTACTGAGCCCAAGCTACTTTAACTGCAGAAAGCTTACATCCTAGGTAGTTAAGTATTGATTAATGATCTTATGTGGCTTGAGTATACTGGAAGGAACTTAATTGATTGCCATCTTTTGAGGAGCTGTGAAATTCTTCATTGAGATCCAAACTACTTGGTTGCTACCTTATCCCTGGAAAAAAACTTGCTCTAAATTCAGGTTAATTTACCTCTTCACTGTGATGTTTGAGCTCTGCAGGAGGTGTCTCCTCCCTGGAAGAGTGGACAGCAGAAAAGTCAGTTGTTTAAAGGTAAATGAACTCCTTAAGCCAAGAGGGTACCTGGACGTCAAGTGTAATGCTGTTGTTGCATCTTGTAATGATGCACTCCGATTCAAAAACAATTTGGTTAAACTTTAGGGTACATTTAGATCTAGTTTGAATGTCATGCTCCTGACTGTTTAAGCAGGGGGGTAGGAAGAATCCTTATGTAAATGCATACTTGCAATATGTGAAGTGTGCATCTACTTAACAACTGGAGACTTTGAATCCCACCTTTAGCTTGAGTAAAGTATAACACAAACTTGTTCAAAAATGGCCTCCAAACATTTGTAGTGGACATAAGCCAGCATGTTCTTGTGAAAATACAGCAATTGTAGGAAGTGGTGAACTACTGGAAACAGTCAAGGAAGTTTGCATATGTGTCATGTTCCTAGTTGAAGCGTTTTATCAAGGGTGATACCACTCCAAATTAGGAGGAGTTAGCACTGAATAACTTAATGTAAGTGACCTTGTAGGCTAGTAGTGATATGTTTATTCTAACTAGCTTCAGGAGACAGTGATTGGTGGCTATTTTTAATATATATAAAAATAAATATAAAGTCTTTTCTGTACCTTTTCCCCTGTGCTCTGCTTTTGGAGGCCTTGACATAGAAGCGTGTTGCTGAATGGCGATCACCGTGAGGACTGAAGTAATACTGTTCAAAATGCTTAGTAATGGTAACAAGCTTATTGAGGTTAAAAAATACTTCTATTGTATGACCCTTTTTTTAAGTCACATTCTTAGTTAAAACTACCTTGATGCTTTTGGAGCACTATTTTTAAAAAGCAAGGTTTGAAGATAAACTCAGATTTCACTTACAGGTTATTAGCTACTTAACTAGGATAAATTGCAAATCTCCTAATGGTTTCTGATTTTTTTGCCAATATATGATTTGATACAGCTATAACCAGATGTAGATCACTTCAACATAGGCTTGCTATGTAAGAATATTGGCTGAGAAAGGGGTTCAGTGTCGGAGTTGTGGATCACAATTGCTTAGACGCCTTCCAGGCACTGGGGTGGAGGGGAGAGATAGATCACTGTGTGGATTAGGGTATAAATGGAGTTTGTACAGCCTCTTCTGACTTGCCACAGTTCCCTTTGCTGGCATCCAGCCATCTCTCAAATGGGTATGGACTTGAGAGTTAATCACAAAGTCCTTTCTTTGTGATCACTGATTTTTAGGGACAGATAACTGTTGTCTTTCCATTGCCATCTGGTGTGCAAGGGAAGGGTGGATGGGCAGATCCTAACAAGCTTTATCCTGGCTCTTTTTGCATCATCTTCTTCAATTGCTTTCTGAGACTAATTCATGTGTCCCTATAGTCCTGTCTTAATGCATAATCATACTAAATAAGCATATGTGCTGGCTAATAAGGTGTAAACTTTGTAACCTACCTTATTCCTTTTACACCTTCCAAATCTGTAAAAGTGCATGGTTATATATGACGATACTGAGCACACACAAGTGAGTATCCTTGCCCACATGAAAGTTAGATGTTTTGGTACAATGCTTGCAACAAGCTGCATTTTTGAAGACTTCCAGATCCTCCGATTACATTCCTGGTTAATCACCAGTATTAATTTGTTCTCATGTTGTAATGTATTTGCAGGTTATGCAACAGCCTTAGGGACTTGAACTACAAGTTGCAAGCTTAGTTTTTACTCTTAAACATACTTGGCAATAGCTCTTGAATTTACTGCGACAGTTACTGTATATGTTGGCTTTTGTCCATGTGCTTTATATGGCCACTGAAAGTACTGCAGACTTTGATTCTCTCCTTTGAACGGTTTTTATTGAACTCCTCTCAGTTGAGGCAGACTGTCCTTTGAAACGTGTCCTGTCAAAGCAGCACAGATCTGGAGCTTTTTCCCCTTGAGAGGGACAGACCGCTCGGCACATCAGTTGGTAGCAGCCCTGAGCTTTGTCTGGCAGATGGGGCGCAGGGCTTGCTGCTAGGGCGTATGGGGATGCTTCTCACCAGGAGCAGGCTTCAGCATCCTGGCTCTGATCCTGGGAAAGGCTCGACTTTGTGTCACACTGCCAAGTAGCCCTTCCGTCTACCTGGCAGTTTGTTGTACTTGCTGTGAGAAGTGCTGTGCCTGGTTTTCTCCACTGAAAGAAGCGGTAGAGTGGAAGGAAGCATTCCCAGGGCTGCTAGCTCCTTCATACTCTAAAATTATTGTCACTTAATGCCAGTGCCAAATGAATGTTACATTAATCGATAATATTGATTGCTTGAAAGTTTCAACGTCCTCAGGACTCTTTGTTGGAACCCATTATAATGGCTGTATGCTTCTGTTACACATTTGTAGAATTTAATTGACCTATGTGCTATGTGCTGGGATTTGCTTTTGTTGTTGGCTGCATGTCTTCTACTTCCCGGGAATGCTTGACTTGTGCTGCAAGCCCTAGTAAACCAGCTTGCAACCCTTACTGCTACTGCCCTTTGCAAAGAGTAAGCACTCCATGAGCTTTTATTTTAGATGAGTTTTCTGCCTTGCTCTAAAGTAAAATTTCTTAATCTGACACAGTTAACAGTAAGGTTTTCAAATATTTGTGTTACTATTTTGGGTAAAGAGGAAACTTTTTTGAGAGTCAGGAGGATAAGATGAATATATTGTTGCTCTCAAGTGTGTTTCTGAGAACTTAATCAATATGCAAGTACCCAAAGCCTTTGCTTCACTCGGAGTTCAAGGAACCAGCAACCCCTTCACTCTGTTCTTGTCATGCTGTGGAGGCCACCAGCGTCATGTCCCATACTAAAAGCAGAGTACAAATGTAAGCTTCAGGAGGTAATTTGAGGTTTGGGGGTGCTTTTGCCTGGGTGGCAGCTGCAGCTTGAAACACCTCATCTCGCAGAGGCAAGGTGTCTGCAGCAGCTGCTTATGATTCCTGTCTCCCCCTCTAACAGCAGCCTGGCCTGGCAGAAGGTACTTGTGACAAAATATCTGTGGGTTTAATGAGGGTGAAACTTGGCAACTATTGCCCAGAAAAGCCCTGCTAGGAGTGTGAACACTTTTCAGATGGCTTAATGCAGTTAATGATCAGTTGTTTCTTTCCAGATAGTAACCACCTTTGTGTGAAACATGTTGCCCCTTGCATTAAAAAAGTCTCCTCAGTTTTGTATGTGTTGCCTTCAGTTACTGTTGCGTCAGCCCAAGACTGTCCTTAGTCAGCAATTTTGATTTCCAAAACATGATTAGGAGGATTGCCGCACAATAAATATTCAGCGTGATCCTTACTTGTGCTTTGGTTTAGGCTCTGTGGATTCTTTTAAATGGATAAGGAAGAGGGAACTGGGTAAAAGTATGTTCTTGCCTAAGCAAGGGAACAAACTAGAAAAACAGATGGTGCTAAAAATAGTTTATTACCAGGATCTAAATATGGCTCTGTGCTTTTTTTCCTTAAATAATGCAGCTATAAATCCTGCTGGATATCAATAAGTATTGAATTAACTCCAGACTGCTGATTGTTACAGAACCTTTGGCAGCTTTCCAAGCTTGGTGTTGCCCTTCATTCATAGGATCAACATTTAATTCCTTAACGGGGAAACCTGAAGAATTCATCCTCTTTGAATGGAAAATGTAGATGCAGGGAGCTTGAATGAGTAGCTCCAGGCTCAGGCATCCCATTGCAATGGAAGGGGAGCCGGGCTTGATGAGTTCCTGCTAGGTCGCAGCCAGGATGAATCTCCTCCTTTCTTTTCCGCAACGCATGAACAATCAAAGGCTCCTTTTCTATCTATTGTTGCCATGGAGGGCGTCCATTTAAAGTTCCAGCAGGCTTGGGAAGAAGGAAAGGAGATAGGAGTAGGCTGGGCTGGGAGATGATAGGCAAGCATCAAAAGTGGGCTAAAGACAAGCCAGCACTTTGTCCTGTGACGGGACAGACCAGGCTGGGGGTACTTGGTTTTGAATGGATGCCTGCAAGTTTTTTGGAGTAGTGAATGAAACGCTACTGAGGGCGCAGGCACAGAGAGCATCTGGCCTTTTGCTTTCTTTGCATCAGCAGAGTGGGTCACAATGTGAAATCAGGCCCAAAATGGCATTTAATGAAGTGAGCCCTTGTGCTGGGGGTTCCCTGTGCTCTGACAGTGAGGGGGTTAAAGCCTTGAGCATAGTGAAGGAAAGGAAATCTCATTAAGGATAGAGGTTTCCCCCCTCTTCTGTAAATAGTGTTCTGTAACAAATGTCTTGCAAATAGCTGGAGCTTCTCAGAGCACTGTGTTGCTTTGTCATACCTGAAACTAGCTCTGTATGTTTATGGTACTTTTCTGTAAGTAGTTTGCTATAAGAGGAGGAGGCAGCTTAATATCTGCTGCAGATTTGCTTTTCCTTTCTGGCAAGTTCCTGTATGTACAAGTAAGTATTCGTTGTTGAAAGAGCTAATGAGGACCAGACCAGCTGCATTTGACATTATGAGGAAAGGGGCCATCTATTAACTCACAAGCCAGGTTTCAGCCAGCTGTGGATATTTTCTTTTTTAATTATTACTTAGCCTGTCATAAAATTGGATTATGCTAAAATTATTGGTGATGTTGTTTGGAATACAATACAATATTGAGTTAAGAGCTATGATTCAGTGTTATATATAGGGTACTTACAGTTAATGTGCCCAAGCTGCACCAGAGGGTTTAAAGAGAGGTGAGAGCACTTTTCTCAGGTTTTACCATCTGGGTTTTGGCAGGTGGCAGGAGATTAGGTTTTTCTCTTGCTCTAAAATTGCAAGAGATGGTGGCTAGCAGAAGAGTAGTGTAGCGTTTTATCATTGATATGGGAACTTTTTCCAGATCTCTTGACAAAAAAATGAAATCCCAGTGTAATTTTTAAATTTTATTAGAAAATGAGTTATACCTTTTTGAGTTTAAGTAGGGGTACTTTTGGGAGAGGGGATTCTTTTAATATTCAATATTCTTGTAATAACATGGTAATCAAGTTAATAGATCAGTGCATCTTTTTGGTACCAGAATGGAAGGAGCCTTTTAAACTAGGCTTTGGTCTTCCATACTTGAAATATTATCTGTTCTGAAACTTCCCCTTGCTTTCTGACAGTCGCTTTCTGACTTGATGCATCATCTTCTGAAAGAGAGCTAAACCAAACTGATTGACCTGAGGTTTTTCTCTGCAGCGATGTTTATTAAAATCACTTTGGAAAGTCTTAAGTTTAACTGTCACTTTGTCTTTTGTTAGTCTTGCACTGCATAGATCAGTTCCTGCTGCATGTATATATGGGTACATAGGTGTGATAAAAGCAAAACAGATGTCTCAAGCATGTGAAAATGAACTGATTTGAATTTATCTACATCAATTAGCGATGCCAATTTGTTCTTCCATTAGGATGGGAAATATTGACTTGTTTACATGCCCTTTTTCAAGTGTATACAAACTGAAGTGTGTATGGGTTTTTTAAGTTGCTGTTAGATGTGACTTTTAATGGAGTACAGTTATAAGCAGACATCTTCTTCATAAGTGATCTGGGAGGTGATGGTTTAGTGTTAAGGTTAGCTGCAGGTAATCAAATAGCTGATCTGTTCATATGCTTGAACGTACTCAGTTGCTTACATGCTGATGATGATATGTGCTTCAGCAATAAAACTTAAGTATTACCAGAAATTGAATTTTAAATAAATGAGACTTCTGATGAGTTTCCTGACTTCAGTTTTCATTACAGTAGTAACTGTGTGACTAAAACTTAAAAGGCTTTTATGGTATGCTAGGAAGCTTGCAAGTTGTGGTAAGTATAAACAAATTTGAGTCTTTAAAACAAAGTGTGTGTAATACTTGAATATATAGCTTTTGGAATATTACAGCTTTTTCATGCGAACTCTGATTTTAAGTAGAGGAAAACTGAAGTTGGCCATACAGTGAGAAGTTGAGCTCAGTTTTAGTGTTACTGCAGTGCTTTAGGATTTTGAATGTTGACTCTGTTTTACACAGAAGCTGCTTATACTTTGTTTCTGACTTGGTATGATGCATTTTAAAACATGTATTGTTGTCTTTCAGTGCAGCTGAAGGGTAAAGGACCACATATGTGGTTTCCTGACTTAACTTTTTAAAAAAACATGTTGAGCATCAACTGGTGAAGTGTTGTCAGCTTTGGTATTTGAACCGATAAAGAAACTTGTCCAAATCGTATCTACCAAACAGAAGTTTTAGTGCAAGTTGACTCAGTATTGAAAAATCTATAGCAGGCTTGCCACTTGATGTCGAGAGCGCGCTTCCTGAGCCCCATAGTTTCAGAAATGTTCAAAATGGTCCACAATCCAAACTAAGCTAGAAAAATGCAGTCCAGGTATCAGAGATTGAAGGTGAACAGTGCTAATTCTGTCGTTTCTAAACAAATGTGTTGTGTTGAAGTTAACTTGTCTCTGGAAATAATTAGTGGCGAGAGTCCACCTACAGTTTGAATTAATGCTCCTGCAAGAATTTATTGTTAAATTGTGGTTTTTTGCATTGAGTCGAGCAAAAGATTCATAATGGCACTCATACTTTGTCTGCACGTGTATATACCCATGCGTGCCTGTGTGCACTTGTATAACAAGATCTTAAGGCTTTGTTTTGGACAAGTATTTCTGTAGTGGAAAATTAGTCCGAAGAAGGGGGAACTGTTCCCAAGCTGAGGTCGTGTTTCCTTCTCTCCCATCCCCCTTCCCTGGCAGAAGTGAACTTTATGGCCCAATTATAGAATCCCTTAAAATGCTAGTTATGATGGAGTGCCAGCATAACCCAATAATATAGGTGAGGCTGACATCTGTCAGTAACTAATGAGGGCAGCCTTAAAATCAGGATTTGGAGTTTACTTCTCTAATTTCTTATAAATTTGACCCATCGTATCAGCTTATTTGACCTGAGGATAAAAAATAAAATGAGCATGCTAGAATTTTAAGAGAAGTTGGTACGTGGGTGTACTCTGCAAAAATTAGTGCATATGTGATTCACTTGTGAAAGTAATTGTTTGCAGCTCATAGCAAAGTAGTGAAGGAATAAGACCTTGGCTAAACTGCTCAGGAATAGAAGTTCTCTATAAAAAAAGATGACACATAAACGGCAGGAAATGAAGCCAATATGGTCATGTTTTGAAGCCACAAGGGTCAAATCCTGTCCTGTGTTACTCTGGTGCATAATCAGTCAACTTAAACCCTGTTACTTGAGAACAGGGTTTGGCATGGTAAAGTGAACTTCAAAATGTGACTGATTATTAGGAGTTTTGTGGAAGCACGGTTACAGCTTTTTTCTCTTGTTTGAATATATCTAGTTAGAAATCTGGAAACCTAGTAAAACTCCTGGGCTTGGAGGTAACCTTTTTTTGTTTATGTTGTTACAGAGCTGATGGTGCTATGCAAATCTGTTAATTCCTCTGTCAGAGGAATAATGCATTAGAAGGTGTTGGCTCCCCGGGGTGGTCTTTGGTTTTGGATCCTGAATACTGAACTGAGAGATGATACTGCAAGCAATCGTATTCTTGTTAAGCAGTTTTCTTGTATTGCTCATTTTGAGCAACTGTGAAGTATGTTAGTAAATGTTTATGTGAAGGGATGTGTGTGTAGCTCATGTTAATGATGTGAGCATGCTTCCTTATTTCCCAGTTTAAAATGCAGAAAACTAGGTGCGTCTTTCCAAAATCTCTATGAATTAGACATTACTTAAACTAAGTCTCTAAAATAATTTCTTTGTATTATTAATGAAGATGGTAATATGCACTTTAAGTTGTTTCTTGTTTCCAGACCCTGTGTTTCTTTTCTGAAACGAAAGGCAAAAGTCCTTTAGTCGGAAAAGGTGGAACAACTCTGGCAAAACATGAATCACTTCTGTTGGGAGAGAGCACGTGCTTACATTGTTTCCTTCTGTGCCCTTCTACTGCAAAACCAGATGTGTTCCTCATCCCCGTATGAACAGAAATGGTGCAGCTGTTTGTTCCTCACACCATCACTCATTAATGCAGCTGGCTGATGTGAATTTGCCAGGTTGAAGCCTCTCGAGCTTGTGCAGCTCAAGCACAGTAGAGGCCCAATTCCACATTGTCCAGCTTTTTGGTTTATCCAGCTGGATAAATCCACTATATATATATATATTAGAGACATGTTCAGGGTCAAGCAGGGAGTAGGAAAATAACTAGATGAAGGTGTGCGAAGACAGTTGTTTCCCTTAAGGCAGAGCAATTGCTTTGGTCCTGCAAGAGACCCCAGGCTGCAGCTGGTGCCTAAGCAAGAACAGAGCTAGAACCCATCTTCTAGGCCACTGTTCTTGCTATTTCAGTGCCCTTTCAAGTCTTTTTCTGTGGTGCTTCTTTCCCTTTGAGGAAACCTCTGTTCTAATGCATCAGTGCATTGCAGACGAACACTGCTGCTTTATCTAGTAGTTGTCTTGTTTGGCTTAATCTTCTTTCTCCCTAGCCAAAGTCTTGTACTGTATTATTCAGCTGAACAAAGCAAATGTCATTAAGTTCCACTTTGTTTGACACTATATTGTTTATCAGCCAGTTCAGAACAGTTAAATCTACTGTGTGAGCCTCTTCTGGTTTAGTTAATGGAATAATTCATAGCATCTGTAGGTATTTATGCTTGCTGGACTGGTACTAAGAATAGTTGAAACATTTTCTACTTAATTACATGCAGGTGAAATAGGCCTGATGTTTGTAGAGTGTAGTTCCACATTCTTAGGGTAAAAGCTTGCATCATTTATACTTAAAGAGGAGAGGTAAAAGGTTGCAGTTCACAAATCCACTGAATTAGAAAATGTAAGATGCCAACATCTCAATTAAAATTCCATACTGTAAACTTTTAAAAATGCAGTTTAATGTTGGCCTGGGTTTTATCTAAGGGGAAAATTGCTTTATGTTCACCCTCTTCATGTAAGTATTGGTGTTGAATCGTATTCTTGACTGTATTACATGAAGTACTGCATTAACTCCCCTTTAGCTTCCAATTTGTCTTTAAAAGCAAACCAACCAAAAAAGTCAACCCTGTGATGAATGGTCCTGGACTTGCAGAAACTGCTAAACCCCAGCACCTGAGTTTCCTGCACCAAACTGCCCCATCCATCTAAAATTTAATTTAGAAAGGAATGAATAAAAAACAGTTGTAGTGTTTTGTCTGCTTAAATCCAGTTTAGAGAAACACCTTTAGGCTGACAAACTTTTCAATCTGCTGAAATTCCTTAGTTTCTTATGTTACTTAATGTTGGAACTTAATTGAGCACATGTGCACACTAAGCACATGAGGGGTGAGCTTATAGCTCTGAGGGGGCCTGTGGGTTTTCTCCTCAGTTGTTTAGATGGTCTTTCCAAACCACTACAAGGAAAAGATGTGGAGAGGATATTTAGTTTGAGTGTGAAATTTAATTTCATATGTGGAGTGCCTATCATGAATAATCTTTATGTCTGACTTTAGGGCAAGGAGGAAGCAGGTGTTGAGGCTGAACTTAATCTGTGGTGGTTGTAATCCCTGCTGTGTTTGCGATCTGCCATGCCTTGGACTTCACACGTTGGCTACTTATCATTGCTATCACATCAAATTCCTTTAATTGGGTCTTACAAAGTTTCCTAGCTAAATGAGTAGGCTGCTCTACAGGTCTGAAGGCTGCAGTGCATGAGTGTTCCCCAGTCTCCCCACCAGTATGGTTAACCGATGTGTGTGGACTGCAGTGGTGCTCAGGCAGAGAACTTGACCCCCAATCCCCCTCCAGTCTTTGCATTTTGTTTTTTTCATTGTGGACTTTAACTATTCCAGTGGTTTCTGTCAGTTATCTCATGTGATGAACAGCCTTGTGTTCTTGCGTATATGAGTATAATTAGACAGATTCAGCATTTCATGTAAATATTTCTATTTCATTAAGTCATAGTATTTTTTCAACTAATAGCACTAAATAAAAAGCCAAATTAAATCACAAGTTCTTACAGCTCATAAACAAGACTTACAAGGATACTGTGGCACAATTTAGAATATAAGCATAAAAATCTAGGCCAATAAATAGATCAACTTTCATGGTAGACTACACCAGAATACTGCATGCTTAAATCTAGAACAGTCTGGCTAGTGGAAGATGAAAGCCTGTTACCTCATGATGCTGTTTAGCATCTGATGTGAAATGAGTTGATGTCAGTTTACTTCTCTTCCTGGGCACCTACATCTAAAAAATTAAAATAACCTTTGAAGATAGAGCAGAGACAAAGTACTGAACAACTTTCATTTCAAGTCATAGCCATACTACTGTGTGTCAGCTTGTATTGATTTTTAACTAGGTCTTTGGCTTTGCAAGTAGGATTTACCTTATTTGACTACAAGAATTGCAGCAGTAATTTTCTCTGATGTAAGGAATGGTTATTACAGTTAAGGGTCTAATTACATGGCATCATTTCTGTTTGTTTTCGCATTCATAACCAGTATTCCATGTTTTTTCTGCTTCCTAGTTATAGATGATGAAATAAGAATTGCATTTTTGAATATAAAAATACATGTAAAATTTCCAGAAAAATGAGGGATAACTGCAGAGCTGCAAAAAGTGAACAGTATGTTTGGTTCCCAAAGTTAATTTGATCAAAGATTAGATTTTGCTCATGAAGGTGTCAGGAATTTTCTAGGGATGTGATTCTGTTTCCACAAAAATACATAAATAGAAATGTTTTTTTGTTAACTACTTGGTTTGTAGCTTAATACAAGAAAAAAATGACTTCTCTTGGTTATTTCAAATGCATAGTTTAAAAATTGGCAATGGTTTTTGACCTGAAGTATTTTTTTAGATGCTTGAATTTAGAAACTTAATGTATTTCTACACCTTTTGATTTCTTATTTGAGCAGGGAGAAACTCTTTCCCAGTTAACTGTTTTTAACTTTTAGAGTGTATTAGCAAGCCTCAAGCATATAACATTATGAAGAATACTATATTGTTTTTCTGCTGTCAGCATTCATACCAATGAAGCAGTATTTCTTCTCAACTGCAAGCTTCTTTAAGGTTATTTGTTAACACTGGAGTGTTCACAAAATGCTCCGTGCTATTCAAGACAGAAAAGGCAGAGTCAAACATCAAGAGCTTTACTCCATAAGAGTATTAGTTTCTTGCATAAACACAGCATTTTTCTTACTATCTTTCACTTTATGCATATAGTAGAAGATGCAGAGATTAGGACTGTGATGGGATATTTTTAATCTATACAACCAGCTGAGATTTCTTATGATTTACAATAAATGCTGTACATGTGTCCAACTTTAATATCATTACGTGTGACAATTCATGCAAGTAATTTAGATGCATGAAGTGAAAATTCAGTCTACAGGGAGGGACGCTGTTCACATGTAGTTGTGGTAGGATGTGATGTCAGTCAGTATGTTCAGAAGGCAGTTTTCAACATGATTCAATGAGCTGCTTAGGACCAGTCTTCTGTGACAGTTTGGTCTTCTAATTTAAAGTCCTTCCTTAAGTCTCCCTCTTAGCTTCATTAAATGAAGTCTCTTCAATGTAATGAATTTGTACCATGGTTGGACTTCATTATTGCTGACGCTAAACTGTAACCTCTTTGGGGGGGAGGGAAATAGGTTAGTGTCTGAGATACGAACACATCATGATGTATGGGATGCTTCTGATCTTAAACTTAACTGTGGTATGAGTTACCATCAATAAAGGCATTTGATTTTGAGCCAGTCTGACTAATCTATAGAAAACATAAGTCCGGGCAGTGAAATAAGGACCTGTGAAGCCCTTAAAGGGAAATGCAGCCCATCTAACTTGCTCCTTCACTGTCTTCATTGACTGGCTAGGTACAGGGAAGCAACAGAAAAAGCCATGTGTTGCTCCATGCTCAGGCTGCCTCTTCAGTGTTTTACGCTTGGATTAGTTGCTGATATTCCAGGAAATTCCAGGATGTCTTCATTATGAGGACCACTGCATCATCCACATCTTTCATATCCCTGGTAGAGACCTTGTCTGCACATAGGGTTTCTTGACTGTTATCTCTTAAAGCAGCATATCTTGTGTTGTGCAGTCATAGGCAAAAGTCTCAGGATGGGACAGAAAGCAAGCCAGGTAATTAGTCTAATTTATCCGATTGAATTCCCTCTCTTCCTAAGCCTGTGGCTTCAGGGAGCAGCCCATCCTGTCATGATGACTAGTGCTGAGAAGCAGTAGGATGGGCTTAGGGGCTTCTGGTGGTTTCAGGCTTCCTCTGCTCCTCATGTTGTGCCAGCTGCTGCAGCTGCACCTCTTCAGAGCAGCTGTGTCTTCCACCCCCATTCAAAACTGAGGGGGGAAAACGGGTGGACTTGGTGTATGATGGGGGCATGGGGAAGAAGCATGAGAACTGCTGCTCCCATTATACACTAGGTTTTCATGCACATAAATGACTTATTTTTTCCCTTGACTACTGTAGCAAATGCTCTAGTTTTGTTAGTAAAACAAAAACAACCTTTTTATTGCTTTTTATATTTGGAAAGTGATGTATTATGGGTTTCTGAACTGCAGGTTTAGTAAAGAGTACAGACATTAGCTTCCTTTCAAGCTACTCTGGGCCTGCCTTGTTTGCTTTGTATGGCAAGGGTCTAGAGAGATTTCTTTTATTTCCTTCCCTGCCATTGTTTTCAGTACAAAGTTTTTTTTCTTAATATTCAGACATTTTATCGCCTCACTTCTTTTTAAAACTCTGAGTTTCTTTTTTCTTTTTTTTTCCATCGCACAAAAGAATACTTTTAGCTGATTGAGTTCTATCCGTTGCCAACTGTGGACTCTTTTGTCTTGTTAGTCCAGCATCCTTTATAAAATGAGGACCATTGAGCAAGTACTTGCAGGCTCCCCACTGAGCACAATTGTGCCTGAAAGGTGTGGTACTGTACCAGTGTAACATGTAAAGCTGCAGTTTAGAGGGCTTGAATGCATTGCAATTTCTACCTTTTGCTTTGTGAAAGAAGTGGGATTGTGCTGTGAGATAATAAATCCACCTATTTTTAGTTTGGTGCGGTTGTGACAAGTGGGTGAACAAAGAACCAGTTGAATGCACTTGCTGTTGTGTTGAAACCAGCTAAAAGTTCCCATTCAAGTGGTTTCAGCACAGTACAGCTAACAGGCAATTTTCCATTTATGTACACAAACCTTCTAGAAGGACAGCTGTGTGGTTGGATTAATTTCTAGCGGTAAATTGAATAAAAGATATTTTGAAGGGGGACTCGGGAATTCCTTTCTAAAACATTGAAAGCAGAACTTTCAAAGCTTTACTTGATCCCTTTCCTTCCTATTGCCTACTATAAGATTTAACGAACTGAAAATATGGTCCTCTATATGGAGATACACAACAGGAAATGTGGGTTTTTTTAGAGCAATGAGATAAAATTAGGATTAAAATATCCCTTAACACTTTCTACTTCAAAAATATACTGTTTTGCTTTTAAGTAAATATGAGAGACATTCACACCTCTTAGTCATAAAAAGGAGCTCAAATGTTTGTCCTTGAAAAAGCTGTAAGTGAGCTATATAGAAATGTTTTCAAAACAGGAATGTATGTTATACCAAAACTGTTTTCATAGGGGAGTGAAATTTGGAAATAGAAAACTTTTTGATCATGCAAGGCTATCAATTTTGTTGATGCTAGTCACATGCAAAATTGAATGTGGGTTTTAACCATGGTTAATGAAGACTTTGAATTCCTTCTGACAGAGCTATGGTCAACAGTAATTTTTTTTTTTCTGAAAGTTGATCTTTCGATGCAGGTGTTTGAGTTGCATAAACAAGACTTCATTTAAGAGTTGATTTATGTCTGTCCAAGCAAACTAGATTATGCCTTAGATCTTCCTGGTGTGAAATATGACTTGTTAACTAATCATCTAATATATTATAAGATAGAAAAGTTGTTTGAGCAAGAGAAGAGCTGTGTGCAATACAGGCATAACAAACCTCTGATCAGCAGTGAAGAGTGTTGTACCAAAGTGTGTTCATGTGGCACAGGCATGGGGAATACTGCTGCAGTGTTCTACCTATGGAGAGATACCAAGGATGGTGAACAACCGTCCCATACCAGTACTGCTGTTTGCTCCTCAGCCTAGTTGTGTGATTGAACTCCAAAACTCAAGTGCTTTTTACCTTTACCTGAGCTTTCCCTCAAATTTTCTGTGTAGATTTGATGTAGGGATGTCCAAGGAACTGTATGAATCACAGAGTCATTAAGGTTGGAAAAGACCTGTAAGATCATCAAGTCCAACCATCAACCCAACACCACCATGCCCACTAAACCATGTCCCTCAGTGCCACATCCACGTGTTCCTTGAACACTTCCAGTGATGGTGACTCCACCACCTCCCTGGGCAGCCTGTTCCGATGTTTGACCACTCTCTCAGTAAAGAAATTTTTCCTAATATCCAGTCTGAACCTCCCCTGGCGCAACTTGAGGCCATTTCCTCTTGTCCTGTCGCTAGTCACTTGGGAGAAGAGACCAACCCCCAACTCTCTGCAACCCCCTTTCAGGTAATTGTAGAGAGCGATGAGGTCTCCCCTCAGCCTCCTCTTCTCCAGAATACACAACCCCAGCTCCCTCAGCCGCTCCTCATAAGACTTGTGTTCGAGACCCCTCACCAGCTTCGTCGCCCTTCTCTGAACGCGCTCCAGCACCTCAATGTCCTTCTTGTAGTGAGGGGCCCAAAACTTGCAGAGTAGCAGTGGGCTTGTCTGGAAGATGTTCCATATGTAACACTGGCCCTAAGGGGTCATCCAGTTGTATACAGGCAACAGTGACTAATTCAGATGTCTTCTGAATTTGTGAAAAAAATTTGTTTAAAAACCACCCAGAGGTATTGGTAAGCTGCTCAGCGGCTGCTGATGTGCAGTGGTGAAGTAGAAAGATTATCCAGTGCTCACGAAGAGCATCTGGAATATAGCATACTGGGAATGTTGCAATATTCCTATTTCATCTGAATACATCAACAAATAGAAAATGCTTAAGAAGTGACAAATTGGGGGAGGAAGCTGAAAATGGGTGTGAAAGTTGGTCTTGTTCCCTGTGGGTCTACTTGTAATAGAACGATGGCTGTGTGTGCGTGAGACTGGAGTTACTTAACTATAGGATATTGAAAGCTAGCACAACTTTATTCTCCGGGCTCTTACCACCTCTGAGAGGAGCCCTAACTATTTCACTCTCCTCTTGCTGCATGCTTGTATGAGGCAGAATTTAGAAGTTTCTCTTATTAAAATCCAAGTCCTGCTGTCCCTACAGTTCTGTTTTTTCTTAAATGCTGCTTCTGGATTCTAGTCAAGGATCCCTTACAGGTACATGAGGAGCTTAGGCATTTTATTCCTTTATCTGAGGGACAGAAGTAGCACATTTATTGAGGTTTTCTTTTCTTCTTCCTTTGTCTAAATAAAGGTGAGCACCCCTCTGTTTTTAATATACTTTTCATTTAAACAGAATTGCTCAAATTCCTGAGCTCTTGTTCAAAGGGTACCCAAATGCAAGACAAACTAAGCCAACTCTGGAGCAAGACGCTTCCAGTAGAAGCTTGATTTTTCTCCTGTTTTAAGGTTACCCAAATGTGTCAGTTGCCTTGCAGACTTTTGCTGAGGTGAGGCCCAAGGGCTCATTGTCTGCATGCTTGGGCACTTTGAGGAATTAATTGTTGACTAGGCTGCACTGCAGCTGTTCGACCTAAATGCTGTTGTTACCAAACGCTATGCTCTGGATTTGTGAGAAAGCTAATACACCAAACTGGGTGTCTGTAGCTCCTCATTTAGTTGACTAAAGCTAGGTTTCTGGATCTTCCTGCATAAAAAAGGGGACTGGTAGTTTTTCTCGCTAATGGGACTCTGCATAGGCAAAATATCTGTGCAAAACCAGATTGCATAGTAAGTAAATACTGTTCTTCCTTTTTCTTCATGCCCTTCATTGTTTCCAGGATTACTTTAAATGTATGTGGTACTTCGATTTCGAGTACATACTCTCAATCCATTCAAGAATTTAAGGAATTTATTCTGCTTCTCCTGTACAGTCATGGTTAATATATTAATGTATTTTTTTAATTGCAGACTTTAAAAAATTCCAAAAGTCTTTGCTCCCTTGACTATGAAGATGATGATGATGACACACAAATGAAGACAATTGTGTCATCCCCATGTGACTCAAATGATCTTATGAACATCATCACCCCCGGTTCCAGTCCGATGAAAGAACAGCTGGATGAAGTAAGGCATCATGGATCATGCCAGGGTAGCTTCAAAACAAGGGATTATAAGAAAGCAGCTGCAGTGTGTGAAAGCGATGAGGATACAAGTGATTGTGAGAGCACCGAAGAAGGCATCTTTCCTCTAGACTGTGGGGACTTGGACCTAGAGCAGATTGAAAACAACTGAGACTCAAAGTTGTGGGCTAGAGCCAGAGTTGTTCTAAATTAAAATGATAGAGGATTACCTTTTGCCATGCATAATCCATGTCCCTGAATCTCTGTATTGCCTATCTTGGGCCTGTGTTAGAAGAAATGTTTCAGGTGGGGGAAAAACGTGAACCATTGTTACCTGTTTAGTCTGTTGATCAATATGTGGATGACAACAAAAAAGTAGGAGGTTAAATGTTATTTTGAACATTAAGGAATAATTTTGATTAAAAATTTCCTAACAGATATTTTGCATTTTTATGGCTTTTACAGTTCTGGAGAAAAAGCATCTCTATTTTGAAATGAATTTTCAGAAGGGCATTCTATAAAACTAAATCTGTCTACAGTGATTCTGGTGCGGGTATATGTTGCTTTTGTTAAAGAGCTTAATGTGAAAAGTGAATTGCATAATGAAATTGGTAATAAACCTTCAGATAGAACTCTTAAATACCTGGTTGACAACTGGTCCAAAATACTTAACTGCCATCTTTGACAGTGTCTGGTTAAAAAAAAACTTCATAACATGTACAAATGTTCTTTTCATACATTCAGGACTTTTTGATCAAAATATGGTAGTGACCTTAAAGGTTAACATTTTCCATGATTTTACTACTTGAATTGTTTTCTAGCCTGAAGCAATGCTAACTTAGGTGGGATAAAACTGCAAGGAGCTGCCCACCTACTTGGTCATTATGTTTTCTGTGGTTCAAAAGAATGTACAAGAAGAGCACTTGAACTTTTAGACAGGGACTTTGTAATGATCAATTCCCCAGGAGGTGATCCCTTCAGCAATACTAGAAGGAAAATAGTCCTTGAATTAAATAAAATGACATTTTGCTTTGCACTTGTGTCTGCTTATGAATTTTACTAGTGGAAAACATGTAGTCTGTGGCAGATTCTGTAATATGGTATGTATGTGCAGAACTGGGTGGAGGGGGAGGGCAGATTTCTGGTCGTTTGAAAAGAAAGTGAAGTCAAGTTAGCCTGGAGACCTGGGGAATAACTCGTGCTGGATCCCAAAAGTGTGTCTTGGTGATTACATACAGTGTAATCATCTCAAATGTAATACTGTATTCATTGCAGACTATTGCAACACATACTTACTCTGTTAGTTCAGCTACAATAAGAATTTTCCTGAACAAGGGGGAAATGAATCTCAAAATGGTTTTAAATTAGATAGAAGTGGGGAAGCTTAGATTACGGCATTTCAGTGCTTCATGTTAGTCTGCTTAAGTGAGCAACTCCTATTGTAACTTGTGCCGTAAAACCAAAATACAGCACCATATTTTAAGTCACTAATGGAATGTGATTAAAATAAGAAATAAATATCTTAAGGCATATGACAAAGGCTGCAGCAAGGTATGACACAGGCTCCAGCCTTGTGATTAGGGTCAGCCTTTGATCATAAAAAAAAATTGGCCTTTATGTAAGCTGGTTCAGTAATTAACTCAGTATTTATTTATACACCATTTTAAAAGTTTGGGTAGCCAGTAAGAAGCTCTAAACTTCTTTCTTGCTTTTATGACTCCTGCTGCATGTGCAACTAATGCGGCAGTGATCTGTGATATTGATACTGGTGTATGTGCGTAGTAAGGTGCAAGAACACTCGTAAGACTTGTTGGGGTCTTGATATGTTAATATATATTGTGTGGGAGAAAGTGAAGCTCCTCACTGTTGACAAAAGTCATTCTCCTTTTTCTAGATGAGTAAATGAAGGGAGTTGCTGTTGGAGCAGAGACTTCAGTTCCTTCAGAAGCTCCTGTTAACCATGTGTGTCTCACCCCACCAATATTTGCTCTCGTGTAGCACAGAGCATACAGATGGTGGCATACACATGCACAAAGCTATTTGAAATAATCTTATGCAACTGAGGATCACTGTTCTAGCTACTTCCTCAAGAAATAGCTGCTTCAAGAAGTAGCAATTGAGGTACAGCCAGTTCCCCTCAGGGGTAGATGGAAATGTGCTACGGGGTGGTGATCAGTCATCATGGGTAATGGAGCTGGGTTGTTCCCTCCTGGACTGCAATTACTAGTTGCAGAACTACACTTCTCTCTGTGTATTCTTCTTAATTGAGCAATAGATGTAGGTAAAGTTGAATCAGCTTTGATGCAGGATTGTGGCAAAGGCCAATACTACAACTGGGATCACTTAAAAGCTAATTTACCTATTTGAAAGCACTCTAGTTGTAAGTGTAATGGCACGGAATGAGAAAGCTGATGTGGCAATCCATTTGATTTTTTCCTCCCCCAAGAAAAACAAGCTCATGGAAGAACTAAAAGAAGAAAATACCTCAGAGAGCATGAATTAGAAGGAGGTAAGATGTGCTTTGCCAAGAAAAAAAAATAAGAACTGAAGCTTAGTAAGACAATGGTGATAGAGCAAAGGTGAGAGTAGAACACAGATAATATTTATTCTAGCTCTGAAGTACGGTCTGGCAGTGACATTAATGAATTGACTTCTCTAGCCTCAAAGGCAAGGTTCTCCAGTCCCCTTCCGTAGGTGTGCTGTTTTCAGTCAAGACAAAGCCATGTTCCTGCCCACACGCTTAGGGTTTCCCAAGTGAAGGTGCAGACACATTTGCTTCAGTGACACAGGACTCAGTCTCCTGATAAGCTGGCTGTTAAAGCTCTAAATAGCCCTTTTGTGGAAACAAACAGAAAGGAGTGGTTTTAGATACTGAAAAACAAGTTTCATAAAAGCAGGAAGTAGTAATTATCTAGTTTAGGCTCTTATTAGTGGGTGACAGGAAAATAAGTAGTTGAACAGCTGTGCAATAACTGGCAAATGAAGAAATCTGCTGAAAGGAATCTGCACTACAGATGCTAGTGTAATCCCCCTGAGAACCAAGAGTAAAGGGAATTACTGGTTCAAACTTACTTCAGATGGGGCAGACTTTGGCTTTGCATCACGCACAAGATCTGAAGTCCTACTCCAAAGGAAATTCCCAGATGATGAATTTGGCACCTTTGTTGCACTCGATTATAGGATAAAACCTGTAGGGGCTGTTGGGCAAATACAGAAGGCGGTTTGCGAAAAGGGAAACCACAGTTTCAGAGATTGAATTGTATTTGGAAGTGGGCTGAGCTAGGCTGCAAGCAGCTCAGCGCTGGGAGTGGTTTCCTTCCGTCTTGCACCCAGTGTCAGAACGGAAGACTGTATTGCATGGGGTTGTGGGAGTTGCTCTAGGTCACTTATCTCTCATTTTTATTAGCAACCTGGATAACAAAGTAGTATGCACGTTAAATTTGCAGTCAACAGGAAGCTGGACAGATGTGAAAGATAAGATAGCATTAGAATTCAAAATAGTCTTGGCAACTTGTAGAAATAGTTGCGACAGAGAAGAGATGGTGGGAAAAGACAAGATCCTTTTCGGCAAAGCCCTAAATTTAGGTAGGGTTAAACAACTGCACAAATTCAGAGTCGGGCCAACTAGTTAGCAGTATTTCAGATAAGGGACCTGGCAGTTTGTCCTGCTGGTGGTAGAAAAGTAAACTTCAGGCTAAGGTTCACAAATGGCAATATATTTGGTGAGACTCAAGATAATCCTGCGCTTCACAGAGCACCTGTAATATGCAACTTGAGACGCTGCACTTAGGACTAGAGAGTGCAGTGGAGAGTGGCTTGACTGGTATCTTGAAAATGTGGGAAAATGCACTTGTAAGGATGCACTGGAAGAATTGAGCTTGAAATCATACGGTAGACTGGGCTTAAATTGCAGCTAGGATGAGTGATAGTTTATTCCAAGGCCAAATATATAAAAAAAAAAGGATAGGGAATCTCTGAACAGATGTGTGGGGAGATGGTAGTAGCTCCTCCACAAATGGAGATCTATTAAGAGCAAGCATCTGTCAGGAGCAATAGCCACATTTCAGCTTGCTTTGGAGCAGGGCAGAAGGCTGACTCACTTCCCACAGTCCTTTCCCATCCCATTTTCCTTTGGATCTGTGCGACTTGCATCTCCAAGCAAGCCAAAAATTTACAAGGTAAATAACTGCTGGAGGAAGAGGAGTTGAGAATAACATGGCAAGGAAAGCACTCTGGAGCAGAGGTAGGAGCAACCAGTGCATGGTTCAACTGTAATCTATAGATCGATCCTATTCAGAGTTGATGCTTGCTAGGATATAGGCCCCTATGGTGTAAGCTTGGGCTAAATCATCTTTCTGAAAAACATAAATATGTCTGTGTCCAAGTCCATTCTGGTGGGAAGGCACGTAGCGAATTTACATTTATTTTCAAATTGCAGGTAAGGATGCTGATTACCTGCTGGTGTGAAGCTGGCCTCTGCCGAACCTCTGAAAACACACGGGTTTGTGGGAGAGTCCTCGTTGGCAGTTGCCAGAATAAGTTTTCTCAATCTGTTCACTGTGTTTATTTTGCAAACTATACAGTGTTCATTTTTAAAAGTACCGGCGTATGGATCTGTCTGCTTGCAGAGTGGGCTTTCGCAACAGGGCTCATCCTCTTGTCAGAGATCATCCAGTGCTGCTCAGCAGATGACCTGGGATGTTTCCTTCAAGGCCTTGGCCTTACAAGAGGTGAGCTGGCTGCATTGGCGACACGTGTTGCATGTGCTCACCCTGCAAAGGGCCTGGTCCGGGAGCTGTGGGCTGCCACTTCCACCACAACTCCGTGTGCCTTTTCCTCAGCATTATAAAGGGACCGGCATCAAATAGTCGGGATCTGGGGCCCTGCTGCTGTGGCTGCTTAACCTTGGACTCCTTGGTGGAGCTTGTTGGTTGTTTAACGTAGACAAAATACAGTTTTAGAGGAGTGTTGCTACCATATGCTTAGCAGCCCACTCTGGTGTGTTTTCAAAGTGAGTTTTGACATCAGTTGTTTTGGAGTTGGTGTGTAATTAACAGCATCCAAGCTACCGCTCCCACCACCACCTGGTCAGCACAATAGTCACGGGGTGCTTTCACTCTCTGCAGCTCCTTGGACCCATCCGGCAGTACTGCTTTTATGGGTTTCTGCTATTGCAAAGTGACTTAGACATCTATGCTGCAAGTGATTTGAGCTGGGGAAGTATTGCATGAACTCTATGGAAACAAGTTTAAAACTTCCTTAAATTGGCATTTCACTTCTTAAACTCTTTAAAACCCAAACCGTAAGATGAAACGTTTCATGATGTCTCAGTTTGGACAAAGAACTGTGATGTCCTGATTCAGGTAAGCTCATCTCACGTGAGTGATGATGTGAATTTAAAGTGAGGGCTATTCTGTTGGCCACTCAAAACTTGTGTCCCGCTTTCCAAAACAGACTTGGCTGAACTCCTCCCTGCAGCAGCATGGAGCGAGGACGTATTCCCAGAGCACTCCGCTATGGACTGGGGTGATGTTCAACTGTCCCAGCTGCCTTCTCTTTTATTTCTTTTCTCTTCCCTGCTTCATCTTACAGCTACTCTGCATCAAGTGGGGGTTTGAGACGCTGGCTGAATGGGTTTCTGAAGCGTCAGGGCTGTGGCTCGGTAGCTACAGCAAGGGAAAGGTCAGCGCTGTAGCGCTTGTGATGTGTGTGGTAGCAATGGGATTGCTCATCGAAATACAGGGCTGCTCACATCTCAGGGAAGCAGATATTCCTCAAAATCCTTTCTCGTATACTTCTCAGGCAGAAGAAGAGGGAGATCTTGGAAAAGAGAGACAGAGGATGGCCCTGTACTGTTTGCAGCTTTTGCTGTTTGGCAGCTAACGAGGCTTCAGCCCAGCATACGATGACCTGATTTTGCTGCATGACCCTGCTTCATCCTGCCAACGGCTCTTTCCATGCACTGGATGAGACGTGTTCCCGTGGAGGATGGAGCACGTCGTTACATGAATGGAGAATCTCGTGTAATGCAGAAAGGTGTGTGAGAGTGCATGACGAGCCTGTAGGCAGCCTTGCATCTATTTGCTAATTCTGAGGGACTTTGCAATTTTCATCTCCCTCTAACACACAGGTTTAAAAGCATAATCTGATACAACTCCTCCGCTGAAAAAAGATATGAAAATATACTAATTCTCCAGATTTGGTCATCAGCATTGCCGTGATCTTAAGACCCACAACAAAGTCATTCACTATGTGAGCCAACAGCCTACTGCTTTGTTTATTGTCTGATAACATGGATCCACCAGAGGGGAAACAAGATGCATGTTTTGCAGATGTCTTCATAGCTTTTTACTTACCAAGAAAGCAATGTCTGTGCCTAGGGAGCATGGGTTTTACTCTGGATTTTTTAAGTCTGGCTATTACAAAGTGATCTAGTTTTGGTTTTCCTCTCGTGCTCCTTAGCACCCCTAATGCCTCCCCATCCCCATCAAGCCATTCTGTCCCCTGTGCTGTTCAGTTACATCCATCATCCTCTCTCCGTTTGGAAAATCGTGTCCAGAGCTGGTTTATCGGAAGGGTTCGGGTGATGCGACTGTTATTTGGGCAGCAGTAGGGAGCTGGGGTGGCAGGCGCATGCCCAGCACATATGAACTAAGTTGAGCTGCTGAAGTCTCAAATCTCAAAGAAGAGTTTACGAACTGGTGTGTTTTTCCAGCCTTTAAAGCAAGGTCAAAACTGGATGAAATTTTACAGGAATCACAAATGCTGATTTGTGACACCAGCTTTGTGACCATCACAGTAACCCCGACAAAGTCCCTATAGATGCTAAGGCTTCTTAGCTAGATGATTGATAGTTTGGTGGTTTTTTTTAATTGAGCATAGTATTTTTTTTTCCTTATCTGTGTATGAAGAGTGTTGAACCAATGTAGCTTTTGTTTTTGACAAAAGGAGGGAAACAACGCAAAGCAAATACCTGCCATGGAAGAAGTTCAGCCTGAACACCTTTAAGCCATTGGAAACAAGTCTAAAATCAGGATCTTGTCCTGGAAAATGTTGGGTGACCTGATCTTGGAGCTCTTCTCCATCACGTAGGGCAGGGGGAGCGTGTCTGACTTGTCTGTCTAATGTGAATGTTCTGCTTTCAAATGTCATTATATTGGAGCCTGTCTGGGCAAATGAGAAAATGGGGACAGAAACAAAGAGGGAAAAGCCACAGAAATCAACAGAAAGAGAAATTTGCATAGAAAAAAAGTCTAATATAGGAGATCATTATTTAAAGGCATTTCTATCAGTCTGCATTAGGCAGGGCTAGTGGGAATGGCTGGACTAGTCTTTAAGCACCAGCCTGTTTGAGTTCTCACCAAGAGAATTTCTTAAAACCATTGCTCTTCAGGAACAGAATGTGATTTCAGCCCATGAGCAGGAAAGGACTGGGGCTGTAAGTCTTGTTTGTGCATACACAAAGCTATCTAGACCTTGAACTCCTGAAGACATCTATCTTTCTTGCATAGCAAGAGCTGTTCAGAATGGTAACAGTGACCCCAGAGGCTCTCAGACAGGAAAAGAGTGACTCCTAAATGTAATTTTTTTTGGCTAGCTAATTTGTCTAATGCTGCGTTTTCACACACTCCAGTATTCTGAGTTACACCTGTTCCTGAATTCACTTGCAAATGGCAACATCCAACGTCATTCCCACACCTTTCTTTCCTCTGCCCTGATGTTCTGTTTCCATTTTCTTTTCTTGGGCGCTTGTATACCCGAGCAAGCCGAAATGCTGGAGAGGGGCTGAGCCGGGAGTGCCTTGAGTGCCACTGCGGCTCCCCAGCACGGAGATGCCCGTCTGGGGGGAAAAGCTTGAATATGCAAATGGAGCGAGCCAGACGTGGGGACAAAAGGGTGATATAATCCATTTTGCGAATGGCCAGCTGTTTGGCTGCAGGTGCTCCCCCCATGGATAGTTATGCAAGTGGAGGGGGGGACAGGAAGGCAGCTGGGCCACTGGCCGAAGCAGTAAGCTGGGCTTACTCATTAGTCGGGCCATCGCGTGTACCTGCGATGCTTCGGGATGGGGCTTGGCATTTGCCAGCCGAAACTTTTCCTTCGGCCCCACAACAAGGCATGCACAAAAGCTCCAAGTTGTTTAAGGGGGGGAAATGCTGGATCCCCAAGGTCAGTGCAAATGGCCTTTGTAAAGCAGCCTGGGTAACTCCCCCTGCCCATGGCCCTGCTCCTCCTCCCTCCCACCCTCATCTCTTTTGTGCAATGAGGAAGGTTTTGTCTGAAACTGGGTACAGAGGTATAAAAAATTGTGATGTTTCAACAAGCATCCAGGCTCTGCCACAGCAGGGTGGCTGGTCCCATGTTGTTGCACCCATTTTAATCCCTCCAACAACATGCTGGGGTTCGTGGGGTGGTGTACAAGCCTGTCCTTTATTGCCCTGGTGTCAGGTTTGTTCCGCAATGGGCTGGAGAGCTCCGGGTTTGCACCTTGTTTGGGAGAGAACTGCCTGGGCCGAGATGTTGGCTGGCTTCAGCCCAGCTCCCACGGGGGGTGTAGGGGTTTCCAGCATGGGACAGCTGCGTCCCACTACTGGGCTGTGAAATGGGGTCTCAGGTTTGGAGATGCACGTTGGGGAGCAAGGGCTGGGTGCCCCCAGCCAGGGAGTGGGGCAGCCCCAGGCATCGGGCACCTCTGTGGGGATGGGACAGGGCTGAAAGAGGGTAGATTTAGGTAGCTATTAGGAAGAAATTCTTCACCATGAGGGTGGTGAGACACTGGAATGGGTTGCCCAGAGAAGTTGTGGACACCCCAAATCTGGAAGTGTTCAAGGCCAGGTTGGACGGGGCTTTGAGCAACCCGGTCTAGTGGAAGGTGTCCCTGCCCATGGCAGGGGGTTGGAACTAGATGATCTTGAAGGTCCCTTCCAATCCAAACCATTCTATGATTCTATGTCTGTCCTGGCTCAGTGGTGCCTACGGTGGGGAGAGCTGTGGACCAGCATCCTACGGCATCACTGGGGCAGGGACTGGTGACCCCAGGCTGGGCTGAAACAAGGTCACGGTGCCCCATAGACCTTTTACAAAGGGCATCTTCCCCTTCCCTACTCCCTACCCATTCCCAGAGCTTTCTTAGCCACACAGGGGCTAGGTAGAAGGGCAGTAGGAGTGACCCCTACAAAATGAGGGGGCAGGGGGGAGCAGGGGGTGCTGTGGTAGGAGACCACGCAAGAGTGGCGTGCTGCTGCGTGCGGGTCCTGGTCTCCCTTTATCCCCGTCCGCTGGGCTCTGGCCCTGCTGGCTCCCTGTCAGTCGTTGCGGAGATGTTGGGTGAGTTTCTCATCCTTTGCCAAACACGCATCGGTGCCTGGGAGCGCTCCCCTTTGAAGCCAATGGCAAAAGCTCCCCGGAGCTGCACGCTGGGGGTGGATGCGCTGCACCGGCACCTCTCACCTTGCCATTGCACCTGTGTGGTTGCGAAATACATGGCTGCTGTAAAAGCCGTTCCTGGAAAGCACACCATGCATCTCTGCAGCCATCAAAACCCCAGTGTGTGGTGCTATAGGTGGCCCAAAGGCAGGATGCAGGGATGCTCTGCCCTCGGTGCAGCCGCGGTGCCAGTCACTTGGATTCCCTGCATCCTTCTTTCGGACAGAGCTGGGAGCAGGGCAGGAAAAATATGATCGGCAATTCATCTGGCTGAAGGCTGAGCACCATTTCAGGGGCTGGGACTTCAGGCGGTGTTGAAATCCACCCCTGCAAACTTTGAACTGCAATTAGTCATGTAAATTGTCAGGCTCTTGAATGTTTAACTGCATTGTTTGGAGGGGGGGAGTTAGGAGCGACCACAGGCAGTGGGTGTTTGTGGGGGGCTGGGGGAAAGCTGCTCGTCATGGCGAGATGTTTGTGGGTGAGGAAGGTTGTCTTGGATGGGCAGGTTGGTAGGTGGGTTTCCAAAGCCAAAGGAAAACAGTGGATCGGGGATAAAATGAATGGAAGAGAGCTACCCTTTAAGACGTTGAACCAGGTTTGAGCGGTGCAACCCATGGAGGAATTTATTGCACTTGGCAGCAGTATCAGCTGCGTGTAGCAACGCTTTTAGGTGTGTGGCAAACACTATTCTCCCATAGTCTTCCTATCCTAAATGTTTGAGTACCTTGTTGCATCTTTCAGATCCTCTCTATGCCCTGCTGGGGAGCAGCCTAATGAGGTGGCTGCAAAACATGAGGAAAAATCTTATTGTCATTTGCAGGGAGGAGGTGTTTTCCCGAGAAAGACCCTTTTTGATTTGTCAGGCGTTTGAAACCTGACTCATTCTCCATTTCTCACTCTCTCACCAGAAAATCGATGCTTCTGTTGATGTTGATTCTTGCAAATAGCTTTTAATGTCTAATTTTAATGCCTTTTGCAAGTAGCCCATCAAAAATGTAACTGATTCCTATGGAGATAGTCCAGGCTACTGGGAAAATAACGTGCCTTCCCAGGATGTCTTTACTGTCTGGTAGAAGTTGTTGAATGTTTTTAGTAAAATGTATTTAGAATCACAGTTAGTTCTCTTTTTTTTCTCTCCTCTCCTTTGTAAGTGAAATGGAAGGTCTGATTAGTGGAGAAATCCAGTATTTCCCTAATGAGGTTAAGCGATTATATGAAGGAAATTCATGACCATAATACGTCCTGGCCTTGCCGCTCCATGCAGCAGTCTGCACTTTCCAGGCTGGGAGCATCCTGGCTTCCTGGCCATCATTTTTTGCAGTGGGGAGAGAAATGCCCTTATTTTACCGATGACAGGACTGCCAGGATGATTCTGGGCTGTGGATGGCAAGGGAAGACTTCCTCCAAGAAGCTGTGTTTTCCTGATTACACCTGCTCAGACACTACAATACCAATGCACACAATTTCCACTACTTTCTTGTACACTCTGCCGTCTGTGCCCAAGTCCTGTGCTCGATCTAATTGTTGGGGCTGTACCTTAAAACTGATGAGAGAGCCTGCGGTGGAGCTGGGGACAGACAGAAGGATGCTCCATTCTCCCTTCTGCGTTGCCCCTCTGTTGCGCAGTCCCGGAGAGCTGGTCCTTGGGGCTTTTAACATCAGATACGTTCTACACCTGGTTTTCCCAGCAGGACCCATGTGCTAAGACGCCCTTTGCATCTTGGTTGCAGCTGCTTTCTCTAACTGTAACACAATGCACCCCAAATGGATTTTCTGCACTGTTTTGTAGCCTAGTTAATTTTTTTTAATTTTCCCGCTCTGGCTGGAGGCTGACAAGGTCTGTCTCCTTTATGCCTGCTCAGCCTCAGCCGGGCACGGATTTCGGTTGAAGCAGTTTAACGAACGTCAGCGCTGGCCTCATTGTGCTGCATTGTTTTTGTGGGTGTCTGCACCTTTCAAGCAAGCTCCAATTAGAAGCGGGGGGGAGAGAAGAGAGGGAAAGAAAGGAAGTAAATAGAGGCAAAATGATTTAGCTTTCAGCAAATCTGCAGCCTGTTTATCAGACAGATGGAGCCACGTAGTGGATGGCTTTGCTGCAGCCTGGCCCCCGAGCAGGTGGGTATTTTGGAAACGATGAGCAGTTTGCCCCTCTAATTCGCGACCACGCGGCTTACACCGGACATATGTTGATTACAACTCGACTCGGCTCCTGCTGTTGCAGGAATTGGAACGTGTTCCCCCCTCCCCACCGGCTTTAAAAAGAAATTGCTGGAATAAAAACAAAGAGAAAAAGTTACAGACACTTGTTGCATCGGAGTGGGAAGGACAAATGAGGGTTCAGAACCACCCGGGCACAATTTCACTTAAGTACTAATTGATGAGTGCCTTTTATTAAGAGACCATCGTGGTTGTCCCAGCAGCATTTTGAACATATATGCAGATGGGCAGATGGCCCTTTGCTGGAGTACAGGCAGACGCATCTAGTGTTACAGATGGATTATTATGTTGATTCATTGCTAAAAGAAAAACTTATCTCACAATAGGGCATTCGTTTGAGCACAGTTCCTTCTCCAGCTTATGTTTCTCCTCCGTTTGAAAACAAAGTTTTCAATCAGCGCGGCTAGTGTTTCCCCTTCTGTGCTGCAAAATGATAAAGAAAAACATTAACGAGCCTTTCTAAGCATAAAATGGTCCTTTTGGGAACCTAGAAGATGTTTTATAACTTCAACTGCTGCTGGGCAAGGAGGGCACCTTTGGTAAGTGGTGTCTACCCTTCATCTTTCTAACCCGTGCTGAACTGTGATTCATAGGCTGAGTCCTCCAACATCACTGGGTTAGGAGGAGCATCTGGGACAGATGTGTCATGCTGTCCTCATGGAAGAGGAATCAGTTTGAAGTTCAAGGTAGCTTGCCCAGAAGATGATATTTTATTCTCAAGCACCAGCATGACCGATGGATTGGTAGATATCCAATGCATGCTCCACCGTTATGGTGGGATGAACAATGAATTCCACAATGAATACCGAGATGTGTTTGTAAAGACTGCATGGTATCTTGCCTCGTTATTTTAAAGGACATCTTGTGCAATGGGTGGGGCAGAGGCAATGTGAGCTTGCCCTGTCCCAGGTCTGAGAGGAACAAGACAAGGAAGCAGGTAGATGGTTGGATTGTGGCAGATCATGGTTCTCCTTGAGCTGGTGCCAAAACCAGCTTCTGGCTGCTCCCATGGTGATCTTCCTGGACTGCGTGTTTTCTCACAGTCTTGTCAAAAGTAGTTCATTTTGCCGGGACATCCTCCATGGGACACTGGAGATTCAAGTAACAGCCTCTAGCATCACTTGTCACCATCTACGTTGCCGTTGTGACAAGAATAGCACTCTAGTTTCACCCTGTTTCCAAAAAAAAAAAAAAAAAGGAGGAGGGAAAAGAAATCTCATTTTATGCCTGGCCCTGGTATATTGATGCTGAATTTGCATCCATTAGAGAAACTCATCTCCTGCTCCTTATCTACCCAGCCTTTGTAACTTGGTGTTGTCACCCCGAGCAGAGCTCTACCACAGGTTTGGCCAACAAAAAAAAAGTAAACAAAAGATGAACTCAGAGATATGAAATCTGGAGCTACATCTGCTGCAAACAAGGTTATTCTAAAGCTGGCCGGCATTGCACGCTTTAATAACGAAGCAGCAGCAGAAGTCCCAACAATAAGAGCAGAAATCGCCCCACAGCTGAGATTTGTGCCACTGTGGTTGTGTCACTCTCCAGTATCAGTCTGTCCTGAGATGACACCTTTTCTCTCCCCTTTACAAGGTGTGGTTTAACACACCCACTGCCCAAGGGAGGTCTGGGGAGTTAAAAATCCTCCGATCAATGGTGTTTCTCCAAATAAAGGGGGAAGTTGTGTGCCAAACACTGAAAATGAACTTCAAATGATGGCTTAGGTTTGCCGGTTGTTACCTGGGCAAACATGCCTTCCACCCAGGCTTGATGCAGGATTTCTGGGTTTCAGATGTGTCTGGACAGTCATTGAACTACTGAGGGTCTGGTTCACAGCTTGCCCCAGTGACATCTGCTTGAGGTTTGGGTCCTAACAGTCCCCTCCAGTACCTGTGCACGGGGCTTGGTAGTGCTCTGTAGGGGTGGGACCTGCTGGGGACTCCAACATATGATGAAAGCCTGCAGATAAGGGAGATCTCCAATAAATAAGCAGAACACTTATCTGTGGTTGCAGAACAGACAACAATGGAAGCCAGCAGAATTTAGGATAGACACACGTATAAAATACCGGGAAAAAATGGTTGCATAACATGAAGTGATGTTACACAATGCAGGGAATGGGGTATAGTCCTTAAAACAGAAAATGACCTTTTGGTTTTAGTTTCTGAATGACTTCGACTAGCATTATGCAACAGTTGATCTGTCTGTAAAACAAACAGGTATTTACAGAGTTGATATTTATCTACATCCCCAGGATGTGAATCATCAATTAATATTTGCAAGGCAGTTGGAGGACTTTGGATGAGTGGCTTTGCAGGTACAAAGATATGCGTTACAGTCTCCTCACCATCAGACAACGCAGCAGCAAGTGCCTCCGCGTGTCTGCGCACAACCACACAGCCCACAAACGGCTTTCCTAAAAGAATGGTGTGGTTTCAAATGGGCAAGAAACACAATTCATTGTTAATTAGCTAACCTTGCCCTAAAATGCCTTATGCCTAGGAGACTTTGTGGTCATGCTACGGATGCATTTGTCGTATTCAAAGAAGGAAATGGTTTCTGCACTGGCCGTACAAGGCCAGGCTGGATGACTGCTGTGGATCTTCTTGGCCTCGGCTTCAGAGAATCTGTGCGTCCTATCAGAGCATGAAAATGTATTTGCTTAAATATGCCAGCTATATCTAACAACACTAACTTTGGTGGTCCCCACCTCCTCCAGCTGTCTGATGCTACCAGTGTGACGTTATTTCCCAGGCTCTGTGGGAGGCTGTAAAGAGGAGTGACTCTGTTGGCATGGGAAGCTGTTTGAGGCAAGGTTTGGTAGAAGGTCTTTGCCTTCAGCAGCTCCCGCTGTGGCTTTTATGGCCTGATTTTTCAAAGAGCCTCTAAGTTCTGGGGAAAACCGAGGCCATTTATTTACTGTGTCTAAATGGGATTTGAACTAATCTTTGAAAATCTGGCCCAAATATTTCTTCTGTAATTAAAGAAAGGAAAAATTCTAGTTCTTAGACTTGTAATTGTCAAGGAAATTTTAGTGTCTTTGTTACCTGAGGCATAGCCCTTGAGACTTCTCACATCTATATTTTGCTGAGAGGCGGTATCTTCCCATATGGCTCAGGAAAAGAAGGCAGTCAAAGCAAAGACTGAGGGAATGGCAGGATAGCAGTGATAACATCTTCCGCAGAGTTTATAGCGATCTCATTGCTTTGCGCTGTGATTTAGTTGACTGTTTTTTGAAAAAGATAGAATGAATAAATCAGGATTTGAGGGGGGAAACAAGCAGCGCATCAGTTTGAGGAAAAAGGCAGAAAAATCACCTCTTGCTTGGACCTTGTTCAGTGCTTTCTCTGTAGAAATGAGCCCCCCAGCTCTCTGCAAAGGACGGGCTTGAACTGCCAGCAAGCTGGTACGTCTCTGTGAAGGTGGGAGAGAACATGAGCATTGGGGCTCCTCTGTCTTTGAAACCACCTTTGTGTGAGCCAGAACTGGAGCTTTCCTGCAAAAAAAGGTAGGTCGGTGTTTCACAGAGAGAGCTGATGAGAGCAAGTGGTGTGCCGCTAAACTGGGAGATGAGTAGGTGTCTAAATTGCCTTATACATATCCAGGTCAGGATGCGGAAAAGGGAGATATTTTCTCCTCTGCTGCCTGTAAGATCCAGAAGCAGCGTCTGCAAAGCAGCGGTTATGTTCACGTTTGGTAGGGTCCCATCCACCCTGGCTGAGGTCTCTTTTTCTCTAGGTGATTCGCATCATCTATAGCCTCCGTCCTCCTTCCCTCCTTGCAGAATCCCAGTTTTCAAGCTGTCAGCCCCACTGCATAAAGGAAGATGCTGGCTCAGCATGTTAAGACCATGCCGAACATTTATAGTATAGAATAAAAAAAGTAAAGGTGAAATGTGCAGCCCAGGGCTCCTTGTTCTTTCTTGTGTGCTCCTGGGAATGGAATTTTTGTCCATGGGACTTGAGCTGCTCTAAAAAGCACAGAACAAAAGCTGATCTTAAAAGTGATCCGCAAAGGAATAAATGGCAGGCTCGCTCTTTGTTATTCATGTATGGTGCTCAAAGAGCACTTGAAATGGTTGGGATTTTCTGCGGACATTTTCCCTCTTTAATTCTGCTTGGGTTTTGGGGAGCTTGGATATTTCTTTTAGCAGTGACCCAGGCATATGTCCCTCCTGAAAAACATTATGGCTGGGAAACCCATACATTAATGACGTCAGGGGACGTATGTGAGTGAAATGGGGAGAAATGGGGAAAGCTGGGTGGTTGGGAGGGTGATATTCTCCAAGAGGCAGCCTGGCCTTTGTCTCTTACTTAATTTTATTCCTGCCTGCCCTGTGCTCTGTGCCACACGATTTATGCACTGAATCATGCTCGGCAGCCGTATTCACAAGCTGGCATAAATTTATTTTCGTCTGCTGGCCAATTACACCAACTGCCTCAACTGTTGTTTATTTTCTTCTGTTGCATCCTCTTGAGCTACTGTTAACAGTGTCCCTTTTGAGTAGAGATGGGCTTTTTGGCACGGGGGCCTGTCACCCTGCCAAACTAATGGACCATATCTGTTATCTAACTAGTTGTAAAGGCTCCAGTTTCAGGACAGCTTGCAGTTGCTGTGGCCACCTGTAGTGTATTGGCAGGGGTGGAGACCACTGCCCGTGTGGGACGTGTCACCCCAGCTCAAGAGTGTCCTTTGGCACCAACCTGCCCTCGGGGGGGACGCTTATGGGCTTTGCCTTGGAGAACAAGTGTCCTTCTGTGGCTGACAGCCTCACCTCCCCGGGGCTGGGTGGCATGAGTCTGGCTGTGCCAGGGGAGCTGCCCACGCAGGGGACCAGGAGGTCCCCTGCACACAGCTGCTCTGGAGCCTGCTCCTCCGGCCAGAGAGGGACCTGATCACGGGGAGGCTGCAGGAGGGAAGAGCCCTGCAAGGCGACAGCCCCTGAACTCCAAGGGCTGGGGAAGAGGTTAAATTAAACGAGGAGTTAAATGCCTGAAAACCAGAATAGGGAAAGGATGTCTTTCATCCTTTCATCCTCATCCTTTCATCCTATAGTGCAACTGTAACTCTGTCCCGTTTTGGGTAGCACCTTTGTGTACCAGTGGTGCCAGCAAGGGTAGGGTCCTACCTTTGAAGGATGCTTTGGGCACGCAGCACTTGGACCCTGTAGGATCTCCTCCGATTCCTTCTCTTACCTTTGTAGGACATGCTGGGTTTTGGTCAACAAAGGCTATTTGTGCTTTGCCTACATGCAAACTTGGGGCCGACTCCACTTAAATCACCCCTGGCTTGCAAAATATTCCAGCCCTCTGAAAATGGCTCTGGCGCTTTACTGTCTCTCTGGTCCCATTTGCTCTGTTTGCTGTGGGTTGTTTACTGCCTGCCTTGGAGACTCATCTGGGAATTGGTAAGCTGAGCCGTCTCCTTTCCTTCCCGACAGCCAGGGTGTCCCTGTGCCAGCAGACATAGCAGGGTGCTGGAGTTCCACAGCCTCCCTGAGCCACAGCTACAGCCGAACTGGCACTGCGCTGAGACCACATGCTGATGCTGGACCTGGGAGGGGGCTTCAGACCGCAGCCTGCATTTGCAGGGGTGGCATTTGGGAGGAAAACATTGTCTTGCTGGTCAACAGAGCACCGTTGAACTGTGCGTGCCCATCCGTGCACTCCTTCTTGTACCCAGGGGTGGTTTGTGTGCTCACCTTTTACACTAGAGGCCTCAGAAGGGCTTCTCCTGGGCATGGCAATGAGCACATTTTATCTGCTCGTTTTGAACAGAAGGGTCCTGGGCAGGGTGAGGGTTCCTCAGCTTTGCCTGGGGAAAAGCCTTCGCTTGTCTCATGGGCGATGGTTGTTGCTGAAGCTGTGGGAGAGAGGCAAGGGCTGGTCCTCAGGGTCCCACCTCTCCAGGCTCCGGCAGCAGCAGCTTTGCTGGTAAGCAAGGAGCCAGGGTCAGTGCCATGGCAGTTCCCTTTCCCTTTGCCCTTTGGGCAAAATGGTTTTTTTTTCCTTCCTCCTCACTCCCTGCCAGGTTATTTGACCTTTCATTCATCACCGCGGACATCTCTGTCAAGAGCACTAGTGCACAGGCACAGGTTGTTTGTGCATCATTCGTGGGTCAAATCCTGACCTGCCCCTGTAGAGAAGGGGCAGCTTTGCATCTTTCTCCCTAATTTCCTCCCATAAGGAAAGACAAAGGGTTTGGTGGCCAAATCCTCTCCCTTACAGAGGCTCTTGGCTTTTCCCTCCCAGGTGGGCAGCCCGGATAGGTCCTACCTGGTGCACTGATGACAGTCGTGGCTGTTTCCCCACTGGCTCTGCCCAGTGCCTGGGGTTACAACGACAGGAAACAGCAGAGTGATTTGATTAACGTGTGGATCTCCTCGCAGAACCACCAGATCCCTGCATGTGCTCCAAAGTCTGCACTTGTGTCATAAGCCAAGCTATCGGGAGCAGATTTGCCTGTTTTGAGGGCAGAGTGGCTCTGGTGTTTGCAAACCAAGGTTTGGCTCCTATTAAAAAAAGATCTAAACCCAGGACCCTCCACACATGCCTTTACTGCAGGAACGAGGGCTCTGCGAGTGCCACAGCAAATGCTACCTTCTTGTAAATGCAATCTGGACTGGGGAAAGTCCTCCCATAGCTATTTGGCAGCACATCTGAGGTTTGTAGGCTAAAAGCATTCACACGTGAGCACAACAAGCAAACTCAGCAGCCTTGAGGTGTGAGATCTTCGTTCCCTCTGAGTCACAATCATGAGAAACCCTGTGTGATCCCACAGCAAAACAACCTCATTGCTAGATGTGCTGTTGACTCCACAACATCCCTGACTCCGCTGAACTGGTGGGTTCCCTGCATCCTTTTAAGTGCCACGTTTCCAGCGTGCGTCCACCTTCATTTTGAGGGCTGTGACAAAAAGCAGTGCTCCGCGTGCCTCCTCTGAGAGGTTTTGCTTTCTGGTCTCCAGCGAGTGGCAGGACGTGCAGGCAAGGACGGGCCTCGCGTTGCCAAGTTCGGAGTCATTTCCTCCTCCCAAGTGCTCAAGGCTGTCTGGAGCAGAGGTTGTACTCGAGGCTCATCTGTATCCCTCAGCAAACTTTTCATAAACAGGAAAGAGCCCCGGGAAGGACGACAAGACAGAAATCAGTCCTGCTCTGATCTTTTGTTCTTCCCCTCCCCTTTTGTCTTAAAACTAACAATGCATCACTTGATTTGTTGCACTGAGAGCTGCCAGATGGAAGTAAAACTCCGTTCTTCAAGAGCGCGTGGTGGTCCTCAGCGAGGCCATGGCCAGACCCTCTTTGCAGCTGAGGAAATGGCACCTACCGGACCCGCGCCCTGACTGCAGCCGACGTGCTTGCAGAAGGGCTGCGTCGGAGAGGAAAGTGGGTACAACCACAGCCGCTGCCTGGGAGAGGGCTCCTCCAGCCGTCCCAGGGCACAGGGGTGGCACCATGATTCTCAAGACCTTACCACACAGCAAGTTCAGCAGAAATTAATTAGGGGGATCCTAAAGACCCTAGCGAGTGACAAGGACCTCGGGCTCTGCAGCTGGGACGTGTTCTCTTTCCCGGCTTTCCAGCCTGGAAGAGCAGAGGGAACCCTACCAGAGGGTTAGACAGCAACCAGGGCGTTATCTCCACCTCGTGTCACTTTTTGTTGTGTTTCCTTCTGTAGTGTCACTGCTGTGAAGGGGAGGGAAACCTTTTGTTTATCAAATGTTCTCTCCAGCTTTTCACTGCAGCCTCCCCCCACCCCCATGCTTGCTGGCAGCCTCCCTGAGTGCCAAAAGGTGGTCAGGAAATCCTCCCTCTTGCTAACGAGGCTTGTCCTGCTCTGAGGGGGCAATGGGCTGGGGCCTCCATGGCAGAAAGCAGGTCTTTCAAAGTATATCCCTTCAAAATCGAAGAAAAGGCTGGTCCTCTTCTGCGTGATCTGCTCCTGGCCCTTCAAGGCCACTGCAAATATGAACAGATGAGGAAATGAGTGGTGCGATGCAGTTTGTCCTTGAGACAGGAGTACTGGTGTAACGATAAGGATATCCAACTACAGCAAGAAGTATGAGCCAGGTCTCTGCTGAATGCCCCAATTACCAAGTCTCGTTTCTCTCCACCTGGCATCTATCTAGCCCCGTGAGTCTTTCATGTGTGACTACCTGTTGGGCCAGCTTCAACAGGACATGCCTTGATCCAGTCGTGCCAGTACCCCTGTGTTCAACACACCTTCCTGCGACATGGGGATTTGAATCTTTTCCAGGTGGAGGAGGAACTCTGGTTTCTCGTGTCCCAGGCAAGTGGACAGTAGCAGATTCTAGGAGCTTCTAGCAGCTGTTTTCAGGTACAGTCATGCCTCAACTGACTTTCTGTAACTAACTTTCGTCACTTGGGGCTGCACCCACAGAAGATCCTGACTCTTCTTTAGCAGCTAGAGTACTGTTGAAACCACCATGGGAGTTTCCTTCCAAGAATCCTTCCTTCCACTCCTCCCCAAGACCCCAAAGGGCTGTGTGAGGGTTTGGATCCATTACACGTCTGCAAAGCACTTGGATGTAGAAAGCCACATCATGAGGTTATTATACACTGTGTGTGCCTCAGTGGAGGTGAGGTGGTTAATGACTAACTTGTAAAACTGTTTGGTGCATGGGTGAACTGAGTAGGTGTTTTCAGAAACAGCTGTGCCAGTTTCCCCGTCAGGAGGGGCTTGGGTGCTGGCCAACTTTCCTGTCACACTCTCTGTTTGCAAAGCTTTGTGGTGTTGAGTTTTGGTTTCTGAAACCCATCAGGCACAACTGAAACTCAAAAGCGGCATTGCTTGGTTTTGCAGGGCTCTATACCAGTGCTTTGTTATTCTGCAGGGTGCTGAAGTCATAGTGCTACTGCCAAGAAGGTCCAGTCTGTGACGTACACATTGATTATACCAGGAGGAGAAGCCCAAATCCATTTGGATCATGCTCATAATACCAAGAGCTCAAGGGTCTGTACATAGTGTCCGGAAAGCTGGGCTCGAGTATGGGTGGGAGCTAGTAACTTGACTGTTTTGGCATCCTAGCTGTTAATGTCCTACATCATAAATCTGCCAGTGTATTTAGCACTTTGTATGAAAATCTTTCTAGAAAGGACTGTCCACCAAATATGAATTTGTTCAGCTGTCACAAAAACATCTGGCAGTTCAGGTCCCTGCCTCTTACCGCAACGTGTGGCTGAGACCTGGAGAAAGCTCTTTTTGATCCAAGGGCCAGACTGCTTTTCTCCCACTGGACTCATTACCTGGGAACAGTAACAGGCGAGTCACATTTTGTGCACCAGCCCCAATTTGGCACATGCAATACAGTGTCCTGTCCACTGCTTTTGGTGCCCAGACCTTGTCCTCCAGGCCGTTGAACGTGTCACGTCCCCGACGCTGATATTTCTGGAGAGAGTGGAGACTTCTAGAATGATTTGTTCCCTTACAAAACTGGAAATAGGAGTTTCCACCCACTGATACTATTTATAAGTAAATAGTAATGGCATTAAACTGGCATCCCTGCCGTTCCTGATGCCAGTCAAAAACTATGTGGTTGTTACAGTCCCATCATGGGGCCTGCGGGTGTGAAAGACGCAGCTTGTTTTGAACCGTTTCTCATTTATTCTTATCGCACCCGAGCACCTGTGAGTCAGAGGTCTGCCCCTTGCTTTCTTTCCTTCTCTCAGTCTACCTCTGCAGACTACAGTGGGGTCTTTCTGGTAGACCCTGTCACATATATGTAATTTTGCCATCTCAGAATGAAATACCTACATGGCCTCAGACTGCTAATTGCCCTGTCCTCAGCACATGTTATAAGTGACATCTGGGTGCACCAGTATGAATAGTGAATAGTCATGCTTTTTGCAAGGGCCAGGGGAAATTAAACCTACAGATGGAGAAGCCTATTTCTAGTGCCACTGCATCTGGGGACCCATCCCTCCATCAGCTCTTTTCAAGCTGAAAAGTTGATGCAGTCACTTGCCATACAGATGCCGCTCCAGGTCTCTGATCAGCATTGCCCTCCGCGTTACATTTTGTAGTTTTGCTATTGAGAAATATTGGCTACAAAATTTCCAAAATTTGAGGGTGTACAATGGACATTTATTTTGCTCTCTGCCCTCTTCTGAAAATTCCTATCACTCTCTTTTTCAAAGCTACTAGGCTGGAATTTTCAGACAATTATTCACAATTACTTCAGTCCTTTTCCTATGTATGGCTAGGATGGTTTCTCCCATATATATTAATCTGTGCTTATTGACATGGACTTTTAACTGTGGTTTCATTGCCTGGTTACTCAGTGTTATGAGATCCTCCCACAATTACTCACATTCAGGTTTAGATCTGAAAATCCTGGATAACTTTTAGTACTTGATTATTGGTCGTTTCAGTGCTCATCCCTTTTCCAAATCACTATGATTGCACTAAACAGCTGAAATTCCAGCACAAGTTACAAGGTGTTGGGGTACTTTCCAGAAACTCTTCTTCTATTACATATGTCAGAATGTTCATATATAAAAAAATATACACACATATGTACATGCACATATGTATGTGTGCATACGTATCATTATTTATGCCTACTTTTAACTTCATATGTTTTAATCTGATATGAGTTTGTGATAATCCATGACAATAATTTCTTTAGAGCCTTTACCAGCTGTCAATGCTTTTCAAAACCCAAGTGCAGTGAATCAACCAAACTGCTCTGGCCCTCATGTCTGGCAATCCTTCAAAAATGTCTGATAGATTTTTGAGGTATGACTTACCTTTACAAAACCCAGGTTGACTTCCATGAATTGATTGATCCATTGTTCTATCTGTTTACAGAACCATAGACACACTGGCTGAAAGGGACCTCTGGAGGTCTCTAGTCCAACCTCACATTCAAAGCAGGGCTGTTGCCAACAGTAAGTCAGGCCAGCTCAGCCTTTTTCTGGCCAAGTGTTGAAAACTTCCAAGGGTGGAGTTTGTACCCCCTCTGCAGTTACAGGTCCCAAAGCTGCCAGTCTAAGCCTTCTGAGCTGCAACTTGGGAACCTCTTCTGCTACCCTTTATTACTGCCCCTTGCTCTGCCCTCTACCACTGGCAAGAAGAGTTCCGTTCCATTATTTATTGCTCTTCTTCCAGTAGCTTGAGTTTGGGGACTCTCCATCCTTGAAGATACTCAAAACTGGAGCAGACAGCTCTGAAGATAACCCTATTTCAAGCAGGGGTTGGAGTAGGGATCTCCAGAGGTCCCTTCCAGACTAAATGATTCCATGATTTTGCAATTAGGTTGGACTCTAATAGTAGGTTTATCCTCAAGGGACAGTAGTCCAAGGTGACATATTAGGAGGTGTCATCTACTAAAGCACAATTCTGGCATCCCAGGTATTGTCTGGAAATTTTCCAGGCAGGTATACTTGACAATCCTTGGCATGTTGGAGCAATGTGAACAAAACAGCACAGAAAGTGTTTTTCAAGCATTTCCTCCATGTGTTCGGTTGGTGTTTCTGGGGTGTGCCTGTCCTGAGAAAGAGGCTGTAAATTGATATTCTGCCACTCTCTTATCTTGGGTTGTCAGTCCAATTTTGGAACCAGTGCTTGTTATAATAAAATGGTGACTGGAAAACAAAGCTTGTGTCAGCCCTTACCAGCAGGCCATTCTCTTGAAGATAAAGAGCTGGAAGGCAGTATGGTAGGAGCAGTGAATCCTATCAGAGCCAGCAGCAAAACACTTAAATGCTGAAATAATTCAGCATCTGCTCAGAGCAAGAACTACCCATATGAAAGACACTAATCTGTCATAAACTTTAAGGCTGGAAGGGATTATGATGATCTTTCAGTCTGACCTCCTACATGATTCAGACCATAAGATATCATTTTGCATCAAGCTCATAGCTTCCATAGCTTGAAAAAGGCATCCACTCTTGACTGAAGGACTGAAGGACCCCATTTTTGGGAGGTGATGGTAAGGTTATCCTCACAGCTGGGAAAAATACTGTCTATTTACTGTCTATTTCAGTGCTTTATTTCAGCTTTCACCCACTGGGATTTGTGATGGTGGTTTTTTTCTGGATTAAGCATTCTCCTACTGCCAGGGGAAGTTCAGCTTCCAAGAACAATTTTGACCAATTTTCTTACCTTTTTCAATACCTTCAGTAGGACCCAGAAGAACTATTTCTGGCTGGGTTGTAGACATTTCAGATAACCTTGACCTTAGCTTGTTTCTGCTAACAGTGATCCTCTGTAAAACAGAGATAATACTACTTCCCTCCCTCTCACAGGTGTTGGCTGGAAAAAAAAAAGACCATTAGCATTTCTCAAATGCTACAGTGGGAGGCAAGTATTAAGTCAGAGATCAGAGGCTGGATATTGCATTCCAAAATACGGTTTAGTGCGTCAGTCTTATCTACTGGAAACCAAGTCCTCTGATATTGCTAGAAGATATGGGCTGCATTTTCATATATGGATATTGGTATTCTGAATCAAAAGACATCATCTGAAAACATTTGTGTACAGCAATAATTGGATACACATGAAAGAGAGAAGGTATTTGGGGACAGTTTCCCTTGTAAGGGACCTTGGGATAAAGCAATGTAGACCTTGTTAAGAGTGTTTCTCATAGGAAAAGACTTATAAAGATGTAAAAACAGAAGCTGGTCTATTTGAGTCCATTCATCTGTTTACTCTAGATGGGGCTTTTACTTGTAATTGTACCAGTGGTCTCAGCTATCAGCCACACCATTTACAGTCAAAGGCTAGACCAAAATAGCTCCCAGGTCCTTCTGATTTTCTATTTTTGTCAATGATCTACTTAAATGCTGACTACATCCCATTTAGGACACTCAGATCAATCTAATTGGCTAAGCATCAGTTAGCTTCACAGTGGTGGAGGAGTGGATCACCTCTCTATATTTAAAAAGAACGTATACGTGATGTCCTTGTGGTGGATGGTTACAGGCAGGCCTGGCACGGCCAACTGCAGAGTCACGGCTGAGGACTGAGGAAGATGCTCTGTCTCAGTACGAGGCTGGTGTCTCCCACACTGTTGCTCTGTAGTGCTCAAGACGCAAAGTGCTATATAGGGATGAGTCAAGAAAGTGGATGGTCTCCCCCCATTGCCTCCCATGCTGGGATCAGCTTGTCTGCTGAGAGGTCACCAGGGCTGGGATTCAGCTTTCCTGGTGATGGGGAATGACTCAGTGGTGTGGGAGTGCTCTCAGCCACGTGTCAGGGAGCAGGTCTCTGCTCTTAGCTCAGCTATGACCCTCTCCTGAAGGCCCAAGGAAGTTCTCCCTGTTGTCCACCGTTTTCTGGTATTCATAAGTGATGTAGGTGGCTTTATTTATCTAGTGCCCCAAACACATGTGGTGATGACCTGGTATTTGGGCTTGAGCAACAGTCCAGAAATCCATCCATATTTTCATACACAGGGACTGAAAGGCTGACAAAATTGTCTCTCTCTGCTACCCTGTTGACAAGTTGTCATAAGCAGAGCTGTCTCCAAGTCTGTATGACAGAAATCATTTCTCCTCTGTGGAAAAAACAGATATTGAACAGAAATCTGAGCCTTCTTCCAGATTATTCTGGAGTGAAGGCTTCAGTCATGTGCCTTGTGTAGCTGCTCTAGGGCATTTGCAGGTTCTCAAAGAGTGGTCCAGCATTAACCTGCTAAGAAGACATGCAGAAGAGGTTAGGTCCACCTATATTATGATTATTCTGCACACTTGCCTGGGCAGTGCCAAAACGTCTCACTTTTCAATTTTTGAATCCCGGATACCACGCAGGAGAAGATATTTGAAAATCCCTCTTGCGTTTTTTATGAGGCTACCTAGACTCTAAAGAAAACAATTGAAAAAAGACATTTCCTCTCATCTCTATCTGTTTTTAAATGTAAGCAGCTAAAACAGATGAGTCCTGGGATGGAGTCATCAGTGGGGGAAGGATTGGGCCAGATGCGTGTTTGGGAGCTGTTGGGCACATCACGGGGATTGTGCTCAGTGGCATTGGGTGCTCACAGCTTTGGCTTTGTTTAGAGAGCACGTGCAATCCGTATGGGCTTACTTAAAGGAAAATCAAACCAAAACCCAGCATCACAGGACGAAACACAAGAAAGTCCTGGTAGTTTGGCCACAGCTTTAAGGTCAGGCCATAACTGACCATGCCAAAAACAATTTCTTTAATGTTGTTATGTATTACTTTAATTAATTAAACACTGGGAAACCCAAGTCATAGCCCAGGTCTCTTCCGGGGTAGTAATTACAAAAACTACTTTGGTGGGGTCATATGTAGCTAGAATTGGTTGTTGGTGTTTTTTCCTTTTTCTTTTTCTCTTTTTCCTTTTCTAATATTTTTTTTTTCCCAGTGAGAAAGGTTTTGTAAATTATTATTTCCTTTCAGAAATTTTTAAGAAAAAATAAAAGGGCCTGGCATTTTCCCACCCACACATCTTGGATTTCATTCAGAAATGCTGTGATCAGTATTTTGGCTTTGACAAATGGGAAACTTTTGGATGCCAGTATGGAATATAGGTGTGTTTTGTCTCTTCCTTCTGCTGAGGACATGCCCTACATTTTTTTACTAATGGTGTTGTTCCTGTTTTGGGCTTTTCTGGTATCCTATTAGCAATATACCACAGAATGTTTTAACTAACAGTGTTCGTTACAGGCAGTATGCAAACATATTGTTTTCCAGGCTCCTAAAAGCTCTGCTTCTAACACATGACAAAAGAAATATATTAAATGGATAATAACCCCCAACCCATGCAGTATGCAAACTAAACCCCAGGTGCTTACTTTACAGCAGTAACTTTTGTAGCGTTACCCTATACGTCATTCCAACAGCATTAGTGCAGTTGAAAAGGAATGGAAATTTCAGTTTTATTTGATTATATGATACGGGGAAAACTCGTGTGGCATCGCTGGTTTGAATTTAACAGCACGGGCTCGGTTGATGGGGTGTTTCATTGCTCTTTACTGACTTGTCATGCAGCTGAGGACACAGGAGCTCTGAGCAGGCATTTCCTCCACCTCTCCTCTCTCAGAGAAAGGAAAAGCATTTGCCAAGGTGATATGCTCTCAGAAAAAAATTGCGTTTGTGAAGTTAGTCTCTCTTTGGGAACAATTTTGGTCCAAATGCAATGCTTATTTTTAGTGGAGAAGGTACGTTGCCCCATGTTACATGAGAGCTGGACAACATGCAGATCCTTACGCTTCCTGGGGACTCTGGGTGCACCACATCAGCAGCTTTATTGCATTTTTCCATCCTTTCTCATGCAGTAGTGGCTGGGTGCCCCTGGCACCCTAGCTGGCCCTGAGGTCATGGGATGTTCTGGAGGGATGGGTGGTCACCAGGTGACCAGACTGTAAATAAATAAATAAATAAATAAATGCCTGGAGGGTGTATCAGGTTCAGGTCGCCTTGTGTGGCAGGGAAGAGCACAGCATGCAGAATGGACGGGAACAGATTTTGTTTAAATTTAGCAGCAGTGTTGTGGTTGGAAAAGGCTGATGAGAACTTGGCACCTAACTCCTTACCTCGTACTGCTCCCCCCAGTAGGGCTGTCAGCCTCCAAACAGAGTATTGCTGGTGCATAGCCTGGGCAAGGACCTTTTAAATAACCTATTCCCTTCTGTGGACTGTTTTGCTGAGCCATTCTGGTTTCTTAGCATCCACAACACCCTTTATGTGCCAGCGCTCCAGCGTGTGGAGGGGTCTCAGTGCCACAGCAGGAATAGGTGGACTGTGAACTGGTGTGAACCTCCCCGTCAGGCCGCCATCACCTGCATTTTTGGGTACGTGCCATGACCACTCTCCCACCCCGTGGTCCAGGCATCTGGTCGGGCTGATCTGCCATCTCTTGAAGCCAATATCCCCAGGTACCACGAGGCCACTCTGCAATGCACAGGAGCTGGTCCCACCTTCCCCTTCTCCTTGCTCTCTCCCAACCCTTTCCCTGTATGGGGTGGGTGGGATCTGGGCTTGTTGTTGCCAGCTGTTCATCATCTCAGCACCACTTCTAGGCTTGACTCTCCCATGACAAGCCCCACTGTTTGTCTTCTGGGATGCAATGCCTCCAAGTTGCCCTAGTGCCAGGTCAGGGGACGCTGGCAGAAGATTTTGGCATCTGGCAACTCCAGGTCCCCCCACGATCCTTAAACAGATCCCGCGCAGGTCTGTGAACTTTCTTAACTCAGAGCAAGTAAGGGAGTGCACTGGAAACTGTGCTGCCATCGGCTTCCTGTCTGTAGGGAAATTGTGGATTCCCCCAAACCGGTATTTTGCTAGAAAGTTACAGGGGAACAGGGGAAATGATATTCCCTTCCCCAAAATTAGGAGAGTGCCACGCTCATTTACAGGTCCTGCTAGGCAGCTGGGAAGCCAGCAAAGAGAAAAACCTTATGCCCTGTCCATCCTTCCCACCCCAAAGGATATAGTCCTGTGCGTTGTCTTGTGCTGGCACATCATAAACACCAATGCTGTCATGTTTTCTAGCTGCATCTTAAGCCTCTGACTTTCCTCCGTGAAGATGCCAGCGCTGTCCCTGTCACCGCCTTCTGGTGCTGTGAACTTGCTGAACACGGCTGCTGTTCCCATCGCTGGGAGAGGGACAGGGCTATCCACTTCACAGAGCCCTACAGAAAACACATGCCAGCTCTAGTGGAAACGAGCAATGGATTTCACTGGGAAGGAGTGCTGCAGACTATCAGCTCATCACAGCTCTTTTCAATGCTGCTGTGTTTGCTTTATTTTGGGCAGCAGAGTTAATTAATGACCCCTTAAATGAGTATTTACAGCTGCCTTTTTTTAGCTTAATTGGAAAAAAAAAAAAGGAAGTCTTTTCAAAAAGTTGAGTGCCCCTGTTTCGTGAAGCAACAACCTGGCTTTTTCCCCCTGCCCTTCCAGATTACATCCACCAGGCTCAACATTTGTTTTCTCCCCTGGGGATTCAGTTGCTGAGTGTATTACGCACCCTGAAGAAAGAACCCTCACTCAGTGTCCATGCTACTTAACTCAGGTCAGCAGGGTCTGTCACAGAGATGGACTTTGAATGCCCTTAGTGCTGCAGGTATCTTTGGACCCTCTTCCAGGAATGGAAAGAGAAAGCTTGGTCTCTCCTTTCGGTGCCAAGATGAAATCGAAGTGGTGCACTGAAAAATCCAGAGGAGCTTCTGGACAGAGGTTTTCGGAAGCCTAATGCTGAAAATATGAAGGTTTAGGCCAGTGTTTTTCTGCACACTGCAATGGCCAGGAACTGTGTCCCCACTGAGGCTGGAGGACTGAACACGAGTAAACTGTGTACTATAGGGGTTGGGGGGAGCTGGGGGTGCTGCTACACTCACATTTTAAGGCCCTTTTCCCTATTCTCCTCCCTGCACAAGAGACTAGCCCAGGCTGTCTGGGGAGAAGACCTCTGTCAAAGCACATTCATTGACAAATGAAAGCCCCCTGCACTGAGATTAGGAGGAACTTTCTGGTCATGGGAATCTTTAGACAAGGCTATATGAGCCTCCCTCTCCTGCCCTGGCAATGACCCCAGCTCCAATCCCAGTCCTGCAGCATGCAGCCGTGACTGGGGCAGCTCGTGACTCCCTTGGCCGTGGAGCTCAGAGCCCATAAAGGTGAAATGTGAGGATGGAGCTCCGGAGGCAACCTCGTCTTGTGCGGTGGCCCCAACGAACATCAGGTGGACAAAGCTGCTGGAGCATCCTCGTGCCACGCGTCTGTCGAGGAGCAGCATCACGGTGCAGTGCCTTGGCACGGTGGGGAACGGCGTCGAGAGTTGTTGGCCACCAGGAAAGGGCCAAAAAAAAGGTGACTGTCTTTCCCAAACGGAGCGTGTTGCAGCTGCCTGTGGAGCTGCCTTGCAAAGTGGTGGGGTATGTGTGTGTGGGGAGAAGAAACTATTGAAAATAATAGCATAATTGGCTGGCTGGCAGGCTAAAACTTCAGCAGAGGCTGTGATTATACTTGTCACTATCTGTTAACCTTCAAAACAGGTGGTGTGCGTTTGAAGTGCCAAAATGGTGCTCAGGCTGCAATCTGTGTGTGAGCAGACTGCGGTGATAGGAGCACGGGCTGGGGGAAGGGCCAGGGGGCTTGCCAAATGGGCACAGGCACAGAAAAGGGACGGTCCCAGGCAGGCGATGCATGTGACGCAAATGGACTTGGCTGGCTTTGAAAGGGGGAGTACCTCCCAGCGGTGCTGGGACCAAGCAGGACATGTCCTCGGCTGATGGCAGAGGGTGCTCCAGTGAGGCTCCCAGGGAAGGCAGTCCTCATTTGTAGGCTGATTTAGCAGTTGAAGAGTTTGGGCCAGGTTTATTAAAGTTCTCAGGTTACTGAAATTCAGCTGGAGGAAGCTTGACTCCTGCCAAGATCCTGAATTTTTACTTGGTTTTAAGAATTAGGACTGTAATGCTTTGTTGCACTCTCGGTCCAGCTCAGTGTCTTTCTTTAATATATTTGGGTTTTGTTTCCTTTTCAGAAAAGCCATAAAAGCTGTTAAAATTTTGGTTTTAATAATTTTTTTTTAATTAGAATGCAATATTTCAGTGACAAAAAAAAAAGTACTTTCTTTTTTCTTCCAGGGAGTTCTTACATTATCAAACATTGTGACAACAAGTGTCTTGGGATCTTGCAAGGCTGTATTGTTAAGTAAGTCAACAAGCAATGTAACGCTTGGCATGTGTGGAAGGTGAGTGAACGATGTTCAAATGGGAAGATTAGGCAGGGCTCTGAAGAATACCTAAAGAATCTGAAATAAATGTCTTTGAAGAAAAATGTCAGGGGTGAAGATCAGAAGATTGTGAGGTGCTAATAATTGGCAATTCGCATGGCTTGCAAAGCAAAAAGACTCTCAACGTGCTTAAAAATCTCTTCATCTTGTCTAACTAAATGTAATTAGCTTTAAAATCCAAACACAAACTGGGATGAAAATGTGCTTATGCCACATGTATGAGCAAGATAACCTCATGTCTAAGTTCCACCATGAGACTCCTTTTAATGCAATCCATAAGTCAGGTTATCTGATTGCTTTTTAAAATTAGTATGCACCTGTATTGTGCCCTTGTCCCAAATAAGAACAGCTGAGAAACACGTCTCATCCAGACGTGCGTGACAGTCGTCAAGCAGAAATAGCTGATTGTTGACACACTAACAGGTTTTCTCTAATTGTTGATGAAACTCCAGAGTCAGTATTTTTTTCTCCTCCTAGTGTTTATTAAACAGATGTTGGTTTGGGTGTGAAGTCAGCAGGTGTGGAAAATACATTTCTATCATCAGAGGTGATGCTGCAGGGTATTGTCTTGGTTTGGGGTCTTGTTTTTTTAAACATATTCTGGAATATTGCAAATCATGATGTGATAACCAAGTACCTATAAACAGTTGTTTGGCAGCATAACTTGATTGTCAGAGATGTGATGCAAATGTCTCTTCATACCTTAGGCGTTCTCATACCAGGTACCTCCCACCCTCTTCCTGCAAGCGGAGGAGTTGGCACTGAAGGTTACGGCTTAGGGTGACCTGAGCAAAATTGCTGGTCATCTGTCAGCTCTTTGCTGCAAGACAGAGATGGGTCTAGTTTGTCTGAGGAGGACAGTCTTCGTACAAGGGATGGCTCAGCTGCAGTGTTATTTCCCAGCTGGAGCTGGAAGGGCACACACAGCATTTGGGAGACCGCTGTCATTTTCCTTCCTTTGAAAGAGTCAACAGACACATCCAGAAGTGAGGAAGAATAAATTCTCAAAGAGATCAAAAAGCAGAGAGAAATCAATGCAAAGCTTTGGTTTGTACTTATTCTTGAGAACAGGCATGGTCTTTGCAAAAATCCAGGGGTAGCTGCACCCTTCAGAGGTCATGCATTAAGAGGACAGAGCCATGAAGCAGAGTAGTTTCCATAAAGGTGAGGAACAACGGAGTCTTTGAAAGAACATTTGCTTGAAAGCAGTATGCAATGCCTTCTGTACGGTCCTAAAGAGAAATTTTATCGCAGAGAGAAACATATATTGAAAAATTTCCTTGGAAAAGAGAGCTCTGTTTTCCTGCTGCAAAGCGTTGGATCATTTTCTCTGAAAAATTAGATGTTAAAGAGGTGTGTGTGGGATTTAACCTGCTGATCAAAGTGGGTGTCTTCTTCAGGCAAGTAACTCTCCATTTTTCACTGACTGTGCTTACTATGTTTCCACTGACCGCAGTGGGAATTTGGACACCTCGATATGCTCCTGTGTCCTAATCTGTGATTTCAATCCCACCCCTCTAGTCACGGACAATTTTAAAGCAGGTGTGATGGATTGGAGATTGAAAGTAAGTTTAGTCTCCATATGGTAAAAGGGCTGTTGGAAAATGCAGAAATAACTGCACAAAGCAACTGGCAACGTGAACCCCAGTCTTTCCCTGAACTTGGTAACCTGCCGTTGCATGCTCCATCTGGGAGTGGTGAGCATGTGCTGGGATTATTTCTGGAAGTTCAGGACAAAAAGGGAATTTGTCTCTTCACTTCAAGGAATTCAATGTGCCTTATTTCAGCAAAGAAACGACAGATTTGAAAAAAAGTGTTTCAGTTATTTACAGAGACCATGCTTCCTGCCTGTTTCTGACTTGGGTAGAAATAAGATGAGGTTGGCTGTTCCTCTTCTACTTCTTGCACAAATACTTTATTTCTTTATATTGGAGGTTAATTACTGAAGCGTGTGTAAAAATAGAGGGGAGAAGAGTATCTCATATCAGCTATGGGTTTCTGCAGCTGTTCTGGATTGCACTGCTTCAAAGCTTTATACCATTGCTAAAATATGATACTAACAAAAAACTATTACTGCATCACCACAAGTAACCAAAAATTTACAGATTACAGCTGGTAATATTCAATGAAAAATTATACCAAATTGTACCTGCCCTAATTAGGACCTCCTCCATCCTTCTAAGCTTGATAACAAATGTTTTTTAAAGGAACATTAAGTCTGAATTTAGTGTCACGTTTTCCTAACCCCCAAATATTTCTTACCTGGGGAATAAAGTGAATATTTTGCATCTTTTCTGGAGATGAGAACAAGTGAGAGCAATGGGTCATATCTGTCTCTGCCTTTTGCAGTTATTATATTAGCAACTTTTAGAAGCTCTGTTTTCCATAAATTCTTGCAAAATGTTATTATTTGGAGTACCTACTTGAATTCTTTAGCAGTTAAATCTTGTATCAAATTTTCTGTTATTACTACCCTCAGTAAGTGTCAGGCTGACAGACTTACGCTTATTTGATCATTTCCTTTACCATGTCCAAACACTGCCATAATATTTGCTTTCTCTCAAGTTTCTGCCACTTCTGGACCCGAGTTACTAAAATCAGCATCTAGAGGAGCTTCCTAACCTGCTCTTTCAGTAATCCTGGTGCAAGGTACCTGGTTGTACTGATATTAAAAATTTACTTTGGTAGTGACTGTTTTGCATCCGTGTTGATTATGGCTAGAGTGGAAAATATTCATCCTTTACTTATGATATGAACACAATGTCCGGTGTTCTCCTGGACAAGGAATGGATGTATTTGTTAAACACTTCTGACTCTCTGCATTATTACTGACTATTCTGATGCTCTTACTATTCATGGGTTTACAGTACTGTTAGGGTTACTCTTGGTCCCAAAGGACTAAAACATCTGCTTCTTACTGCCTTTTTCTTTGGCCATATGTATTTCCTTGTGTCCCTTTGCTTCCTTATTAATTTTATATAGCTCCAGGATGTATTTTCAGTGTTTACAACATCTATCTTTGAAACATCCATCTATTAATCTTTATTATTGCTCATTTTGCATCCATTTCTATCCTAGATTGGTTTTTGAACCATGCTTTCTTAATTACAGCTTTAGTTCATTTTTGTTGTTATTTAGTTCTTTTACATCTAGCTAAATAATTTTAAACTATTCATTACAGGCATCACATTTAGTTTTCAGTCCTTCCTTACAGCTGACTTGTACTTGATTCAGCTTTGTGAAACAGGGTGTTTTGAAGTAACATGTGTTTTTAACTGGCTTAGACGGGAATCAAACATAATTACTTCCACCTTAGTTACCGTTAACTTTTACTTCTTGGTTAGAGAATTGTCATCCATGATTTGTAGAAATTCCAGAGAAGATGGTACTGCTAGCAGGAGATTTTGATATATATCATGCAGAGTGAAGTTTCCCATGACAGTCCTGCACCCATGGTAGATAAATGGCTTTGGAGCTGCCCCACCTAATTTTGAGGGTGGTTTAGCATTTTGGGGCAAGCAGCTATTATAACTGCATTTTGTACTTTACCCATCTGGACATGATCCATAAGCAGTCAAAGTCATTTGCTTCTGAGTCATCACTGCTACAGAAGAAATGAATGCCAGCCTCTGTCTCCTTTGCACACCTGATGCTCCTCTGGAAGGTTATGGTCACTGCCCCCACCCCACTCACGAAAGTAGATGTTTTCTCTGGGTTTCATTAACACAAATCAATCAAAAATAGCAATTAAAAAATAAATTTTGAGAAATGTTTCACAAATGTTGATGAGCATTTTAAATTGTTCTTTAAAGGTTGTAATTTTGAACATAAAGCCTGAGTTTCCCTGTCCCCAAAATAACATTTTGTTATATTAGCTATATTAGTTATTATACCTATAAAATGGCTTATCTTTTAATTCAAGTTTTCTTTTAAATGTTGTGAATGAGGGAAACAAAAGTTCATCGCTTTCAGAAGGCTACTTTCTGAACTGTGCTCTTGCAGACCTCAAAGAAAACACAGGGTAAAAGAGGGAAGGAATGACAAGAACTTCAGAGGCTAAGTCATAGTGGATGTGACTTCTGTGCTCATCAGCAAAGGCAAAGAAAAACTCCTTAATCAGAAAAATCGTATTAAGAAATTCAAGTGATCCAGAAGAGGACGCATCCGTTTGCATTCTGCTTTTAGTTATTCGTAAACCCAGGCTCTCACCATCTTTTTGGGTTCAGCAGGAATTCTTATTCCCAGCATTCCAGTGTCAATTTTCCACATTCAAAACGGCTAGTCCAGAAGGGGATACACGGGAAAGCGAGGACATCCTTGTGGGTAGGAGGCCCCATGGAGACATTGCTGTCCTCAAGGTGGTATCTCCCAAGCAGCATGCCCAGCACAGGGGCTAAATGTGCCTGAAAGACAAATATTGACCTCTGACAGAGTTTGAAGAAATTCATGTGGGTGTTTCCAAGAGTTTATGAAATACCTAGAAATGGAGATAAGTTCTAGGCTATCTATTTCATCAGCTAAGAAACTGTTGACTGAAGCCTAGCGTGAGCCAAGTACCTACATGCGCAATGTTTCAAAGAATTAATCATGTCTTCAGATGTGGAGCCTGCTAGTTAGTTTAATTACTGTCCTTTTTTTTACTGTCAGTAGCTAAATGGATCCAGTGACAATGAATCTTATTTCATTTTTTAATAGATGAAAGAGAAGCAGGCTTCAAAACAGATAATGAATTTCTTCTAACTCGTCTGGAGACTGAAGAGCCATAATTCTGATTGATCAGATATGGTCTGCTTCAGAGAGGCACCAGATGTGATCCAGATTTTAAATATATGCTGCTACTGTCAAAATGCATTCGCTCCCTCCTGGTATAACAAAGTGAAGTCCATCTGTCTGGAGTTGTGCACTTTTTTTAGTGGTAATAACAGTTAACATCAACAATAAGCTTTGTCTCATTAGTATCACATAATCCCTACTACCAAGTCCCCAGTTTCTGGTCCCCATATTATCTGCCATGGAAAAAATAAAGACCACAGCAGGAGCTAAGAAGGTCAGTGCATTCTCAGGGTAATCAGCTGTAGTAAATTCAATTCTGACAAGACAAGGCTTGCAAATGTCTGGGGAATTAAGGGATCATCTATAATTTCATATGTTGAGTGGGAAAGTGTCCTTCCAAACATTTATTAATTACAGATGAGGATGCGTATGGTGGTCATCCTTGGAGAGATTTCTTCTTAAGCAAAGCCAGAAAAATATATTTAACTGTTTGCTGCTGCTTCTAAAGAAAAACTACTGAGCTTAGCAATCGGCCTTGCAATAGTTTCAGTCAGTATTCTTTCTCTCCCAGTTTTTATTGCTCTGTCTTAGCAACTGAAGCCTGTCACCCTTTATGAAACATTCTGCATAGAAGTTTCCCACTGTAATCAATGGGGAAGCCTTTCCTTGGCTTTAGTCTGGCTCAGTGCCATCTCTCCAGGGTCTGCAGTCCTTAAGAGGTAACAAGTAAAGAAGAACAGACAAAAGAGCTTCGCATTTAGAATTGAACCTTCCACTTGAAGATCTCGGAGCACTTTAGAAACCTTAATTACTCCTCTTTGAGGTTTGTACTGTCCTTTCTGTTTTACAGATGGGGAAATTAAAGCACAGAGAGGTTAGAAGCTGACATTTTCCAACTTGGGCAACTGAAGGTAAGTGCTTACATCCACACCTTCCTCCAGAGGAAGTCCTCAACACTTTCAAACTCATTTTTGCACCCGTTTTTTGAAAGTGTGGGCTATAAGCTTACCCAAGAGCTCACCAAAAGTCACTAGAATTGTGGACAAGGCCATTAGATTGTCTTAAAAAGAAGCAATTCAAAGTGTGTGGCTTATTTATTATTTCCCTTAGTGAAACCAAGGCTGAGGAGGAGAAATGAACACTAAATCCATCAGGGGGCTAAACATCCAGGGAGGGAAAGAGCTATTTAAGTAAAAGAATAAACCTGCCATGAGAACGGGTTGATCTCAACTAATCACAAATAAACATGGACTGGAAATTAGGAGGAGGTTTGTAACGATCAGAGGAGTGAGATTTTGTCCCCCATCATGGGGACAAATGGGGAGCTTGGGGGCAAATAATGTCACTCGGGTTGAGATGGAGCTCGGTCAGAGTCCAGGAGAGATGAGGGCATGCTATACCAGCACTTCCAAGGGACTGGATTTGGTGGTCCAGTGTCTCCTTCCCCATGTTGTGTTCACAGGATTGCAAACCAGTTTCCTAACCCCTGGACACACATAAATGCCAAGACAAACCGGTTTTCCTTCCTGCAGGGCCCCTGGGCTTGTTTAGGGTTTAGGTCATTTGGGTAGGAAAATGCTATTGCTGCCACAGGAGGAAAATGAATACCTGGTGATATCAAATACCGCTCCCCTTTTTAGACCTGTGGTGCCTCGTATGCCAGATTGCAGCTATTGTATGAAGAATTTTCAGTTCCTTTTTGTGCCTGGCGGCTGATTGAATGTTCATATTATTGATGGCAGAAAACAGCAGTGTACTTTTGAGTCTGAGGAAGCTGGGAAAGTGCAATGGGTGTCAATCAATTAAGCTATTCAATTTATTTATGAAACAAGACAAAACAATGTCTAGGATATGAATTCCCATCTCAATAGGATCCTCCCTGATATAAAATGTCAGAGCTGAAAAAGGGTCAGCTCATGACCCTTGAATATTCTTTAAACTATTTGCAAATCAATACCTCTTCTCTGGGTTTGTTCAGGGACCATCGTTCCCTTTTATTATAAGTCACGGGGCATAGACTGCTTATCAGCGAGTATGGAGACAGATCACTGCACTAAAGGAGCAGCTGGCTTTGGAGACTGGGCTTGACTCTCATTCATAGGAAAGGCTCAGTTCACACTACCCTGGCAGTGCAGAGAGTTTTAAAGTTAGTATAATTATGTTTTTTTGCTGACTCTTGGGCTGCTTTATATCTGCTGAAAAAGCAAGGAAGTCCTTTGCTGTGCATGCAGTTGGGGTTGTCTCCCTCTTACTAGTGCCTTTATCAGCCATGAACATCATCTCCTGTTTTCTCTTCCACATGCTTAGTGTCAGGAGGTCCTTCTGTGTCCCTGTGTAGCTGGCATTTGGGTTTGCAGTCCCGAATTGCCTTGCTCTCTCTCTTACCAGTTCTGCTAGCAATAACCTGTTTGGTACAGGTAGGGCTTGAGTGGACAGATGGCCTGATCCTCAGCTGAGCATCTGGCCTATTAAGCTGTCTAAAAAGGCATCATCTTTACAAATCCTGGTCTTAATCTCATTGCCCACTGTGTGACCCATGGGGGTTGCAGATCAGTGCCAAAGAGGGGAAGAGGAGGAGGAGAAGGAGGGCAGCCGGAGGATCCACTGAGTCACGGGGAGGGAGGTGCCTGCAGGGCAAGTCGGCTGGGCTGAGAGCTGGGGATGAGCCCATTTCTCATGATGAGGAGATGGAGAAGAACAGTCCTGGCTGGACCAGAGAGCCTACCTTGAGCTCTCCTGCAAGGAGCGTGTACACAAAATAAATCCTTGAAATAGATGGTCCAGGCCTTTGGATAGATTTGTCTAAGGCACTTGCCATTGGATTTGCTCGTGGCATCTTCTTTCTCCCTGTGAAAACGTGACATCATCCTAACACCTTTCAGCAGCGCTTGGGCAAGCTCAAGTCCTGGCAGGTGAACTGAGAATAAAACAACAGAAGAAATGCCCGGTTGTCTACTGACTTTGGTCAATAAGAAGAGAGCTTTTTGCAAAGGCAGACAGGGAAGACCACGGTTTGCAAGGGAGAGAGTTGTTCATGTCAGTGATCCCATCTATGACAATGTGACATTCCTCACAGGAAATCGATATACAGTTTTTGGCTAGAAGGCCAGCAATGTGGTATATCCATGACACCTGTGAAAAAGGGACTCTTCCTCTCGTTTTCCCTGTTATAGAATGAACCTTGAGGCAGATATTTGGTAGCGGTAATAACCTGAGAAAAAGTGAAGAATTTCCGAAAAATTTAAACCTGCATAGTGCTGAGTGACCTGGAAATGGTCTTGAATTCGTCTCTGATCCCTCCAGCTATGGGCTGGTTTTGAGGTAGATATGGATTTTACAGATTTGTAACAGACTATCCCAAAACCTCAGGCCCAAATATAAAATAATTTGGAGTGGGCTTAGATGAGATTTTTTTAGAATTAAAGATATTAAGACATTGATTTGAGTTCCCTGAGATTTTCCCTCACAAAATTCAGAGGAATTCTTTAAAAATAAATAAGAACAGCTACATTAAGATTTTTGTCATAACTAAGTGTAGAGATGGTCCCCGTCTGTTTTCCAAATCTAAAACATTTTTTAAATGTATTTTCAAAAGGTCAAGGTAGTAGTCTTCTTTTCTTCAACGCACTTTAATACTTGAAAAAGTGTGTAGTTTTGATATGTAGAGTTTGTGCTGGTGGAAAAAAAATATCAGTGAAAGTGTGTCCCCCCCATCTGTAAAAGACAACTTGGACACTGCTTCGTGTGCAGGTTTGTTTGCACTCAGTAATTCTGGTGCAGGCCTGTACTGTTGTCTGCTCAGGTAGGAAACATGGAACAGAAGCCCCCCAAGAGTCTCTCGTTGTTTGGGGGTTTTTACAGGGTTTTCCCTTAATTAGGGAATCTTGGAGAAATTGCTGTTCACTTGGATTTAAGATGTGCAATAAATTCCTACATCAACAAAAAAGGGTCAAAAGGAAAATGAACCCCTCGGCATGAGCCGGACTGTAACACAAGCTTCCTCTAGTCCTCGCGAAGAGCCACTCTTCTACTTTAAGCCAATTGGTCCAAATTTTTGGTTCAGGCTTCCATCTAGCAAAGTTATTCAGAGACATTCTTAACTTTAAGTGCATATAGAGTTCTGCAAAATACCATTCAAAAGGACTATTCACAGATAGAGCTTAACTTTGGTATGTGTAGGGAAGTGCTACAAGCATAATATTTGCCCAAAAATAATCACTCAAAAACGTTTAGGATCAAAATAAAAAACAAGCAGCTCATTAACTATCAATTTGCAATTAAGGTAAAGAGAGGAAGTCCAAAAATAAGAAACATCTAAGTTCTAATTATAGGCATGCAAGCAATATAATTAATATAGCATTCACTGGAAAACTTTCTAGACAGCTCTGTCATTGAATACCGAAACAAAATTGGGTGAAAACATCTCAAAGAATGGAATATGAATGTTGAAAAAGGAAATTTCCAGTCAGCTGAAGGTTTGTTATTAATAGACGTTTGCCACACAATATTTCTTAGAAATAGAATTGGAGTTGGAAGTTCACCGTGATATAGCTATTAAAAAAAAAAAAAAAAAGAAAAAGAAAAAGCTGATGAATCGCAGTTGCTTCCCTCTAAATAAAGAGTAACTAACCAAGGAACCATCTGTCAGTGTATGATTACCAACTTTCTTTTTGTCTTTCAAAACAGCCTGAGAAATCAAGGGCACCGGGAGTAAAGCAGAGAGCACACACATGCTGCAGGCTCGCCAGCAGCCAGCCCCAAAGGATCGGATCTGATCCTTGCCTTTTTCTCTTGGTGCACTAATTTCATACTGCTGGTTTTCATCTGGTGTGCCTGTATATTTCAAATACATGCTGAACACTAAAGGTGTTATTCTGCAGTAAATGTGGCTAATTTTGGTACAGTTGAGACTTGCAAAATAAAACTTTTCTAAGAGGAAAATCCTTCAGTCCTCTCTCTCAGTTTGTGAAATCAACAGAATAATATTAATTCATTTTTTTCCCTGCTATTGAATAGTAAAAAGCCTGGGATACCCTGGGAAAACATATTCTTAATGGTGTTCTTAAGGCTGAATGCCCTACTAGCAGTAAGAAAGACAAAGCAGTAAGATCTAAGGCCTCTCAGTCTCTAGAAAACTGCATAGGTTTTTATGCTGGAAAAATGAGGGATTTATTCTTTTTTTCGGTCAGATGAGTTCAGGGTCAATGTACAATTTCTCTTTTTGTTTCTATTCCAATGACCACCTATTTTGGGGTGGCTTATTCCCCCAAACTCCATCTGACTCTGATCAAACTCACCGCATCTGGCTCTTTGTTGCTGAAGGCGCTTTGCAGTGTCTGTAGCCACGTACCAGCAGCTCACACGAATCCCAGCAGCCCACAAACCCCTTTGTGAAGGAAGAGCGAAGGAAACCAATAGATTTGCCAGTGAAAACCTGCTCACGTCCTAACCAAAATTATATTTTCTATGATGTTGTGTTTTTACAAATCCCTCACCCCTGCCCGTGACTCCATCCCTTGCCCTTCCATATCTCCTCCAGCCATTCTCACGCCCCAGGCACCCTTGCCCCAGGGTCGCCTCTCAGATTCTTTCCCCGCTGCATTTCTCCTTGTCCCCAGCCCTTGACCCACGCTACCCAGCTCTGGCCCAGTGGCTGAGAGCAGGTGGAAAGTCAGGTGATAATATAAATATTTATGTCATCAAGACTGTGTCTGGAAGCGTTTCCTGATGGAGTTGTCACCCTAAAAAAAATAATTAAAAAATCCAATCCCAAAATGCACGTACAGATACACAAAGAAGCATCTTTTCTTTGCATGGCCACCAAAAGAATGACTTCCTCTGTATAGTCGATAGTAAACCCTAGGTGCATGAAATTAAACAGATCTGAAGTTGCCAGGATCACAAAATGACAGAATGATAGGGGTTGGAAGGGACCTCTGGAGATCATCTAGTCCAACCCCCCCACCAGAGCAGGGTCATCCAGAGCAGGTTGCACAGGAATGTGTCCAGGTGAGTTTTGAGTATCTCCAGAGAAGGAGACTCCACAACCTCTCCGGGCAGCTTGTTCCAGTGCTCTGCCACCCTCAAAGTAACAAAGTTCCTCCTCATGTTTAGATGGAACTTCCTATGACCAATTTTGTGCCTGTTACCTCTCGTCCTGTCACTGGGCACCACTGAAAAAAGACTGGCCCCATCCTCCTGGCACCCACCCCTTAAGTATTTATAAGCATTAATAAGATCCCCCCCTCAGTCTTCTCTTCTCCAGACCAAAAAGACCCAAGTCCCTCAGCCTTTCCTCATAAGAAAGATGTTCCAGTCCCCTAATCCTCTTCGTAGCCCTTTGCTGCACCCTCTCCAGCAGCTCCCTGTCCTTCTTGAACCGGGGAGCCCAGAACTGGACACAGTACTCCACATGCAGCCCCACCAGGGCAGAGTGGAGGGGGAGGATAACCTCCCTCGCCCTGCTAGCCACACTCTTCTGGATGCACCCCAGGATCAGGTACTCGATGTATTTCTAACGGAGGCTTACGATGGGAAGCCAGACAGCAATAGCTATCCTACAACTACACAAGTAAAGCAACTGTTTACATCTATATCTTGTCAGTTTGATATGTTGGTTTCTGACTTTTGTCAAGTGTAAATGGGAATATTCCCACTGAAGTTTCTATTTTTTTTTAATGCAATATACTGATTTACATGTTAGTGTTGCACCAGCCGGTGCAGCATCTAGGTGCCAGTGAATATCCTATGGGCACAGAACAAAGCAAATAAACCAATTTGCAAGCACCGTCCCATTGCATGCCTGGAAATTCTTTAAGACTCATTAAGCAGTCAGCAAATAAGACACATTTGTCTCCCATTAAAGAGTAAATTAGAAATACTGAAAGGAACCCTATGCATGGCTGTGATTTGTCAGAGAACGTATTAGCAGGAACAGCCACAGTATGTTTAGCAGTTGGGTATGAGTTAAAGCAGGAACTGGAGTGAGAGGAACTATTTTAAATCAGCTCTATTAATACTCTGAAAGTACATTTAAAAGCATCAGCAGTTACAGCCATCTTTGACTCTTCCAGGAGGAAGTTGCCATTTGTTGCAGAGCTGCTGCTGCTTTAATTTGACACTCAATATGTGTTTTCCCCACAGTATTAGGTATCTTGGGCTCTATCCAGGACACATTTGGAAATGAACTGATCCCTGTAGTTCCTATGCAACGATGAGATTTACCACTTAGGTCAATGCGTATCTTCGGTGAGTCAAATAAACATAAGGACCATTAATTAGGGCTGCTTGCTGAATTTAGATTGCATTCACACAACCTGATACGGGAGCTGGTGGGGCCAGGCTGGTTCACCCGAGGTCACACGGGCTGCGACAGGCAGCGACGAGGGTCTGGATCAGCTGTGGGCTGAAAAATCAACCAGCCCTGCTGATCTCCTACCCAGGCTCTAGGCTGGCTTCGGGAAACTCCTTGGAGTTTACCTGAATTTAAAGAATTAAGGCATAAACCCCCCGATAAACAACCTGTCCTTGATAAGGAGAGGTTTGAGATAATTTAGGGAGCAGGAGTGCCTCTGTGATATTGTAACTGATGCTTTGGCACACCACAGTAGTCAGACACACATGTGAGTGAGTGAGTTTTATAGATGTTAAAAATGCATCTTTAAAATATTTTAAAATCAGGTTTTTATCTAGGAAGTTTGTAAGAGGGGCCCGTAAGGGTTGTTGATTTCTGTTCTCAGCCTTTCATTAACTGTGGTCTCTAATGAAGTAGGTGACACTCTCTAGAGCTGTTTGCCTCCAGGTGCACTGAAATAATACACCCTGGGCTGCTGGTTCAGAAATCACAACAGCGTTCCCTTTCCTTGAGTGCCGAGTCCTCGCAATCTCAGAGAGGAAGGATTTTGAGGAGGTACATGCTGGAATTTAGGTGCTTCCCAAAAAACATGCTTGGCCAGTGGAGCCAGCATGTATCAATGCAATTCCAAGCATTTTGCAAATTATTTGACATCTTGTGCTAAGGATGAAAGCTACCTGGTGAGACCAAGTCAAAACTTAGCAGAATCATGCTTGTTTTCACCAAGCCCAAACTGGACAAAGGAAGTCTGGTGCCCTACCTGGAGGGCTGCAATCAGCTCTTTTTGGTGTCCTGCCTGGACTGGGACTGTGACCAGCTCTTTGTAACATTTTTATTTTTTTATTGCTGCCTTACCAGTGGTTTCTAGGGCCACCAGGTTACATGAAGCAGGGCTGGAACCCACTGTCACTCAGGAGGCATTTCAGCCTGCTGCTGGGTACGGCAGAGCACTGCAGGGACTTCAGCGTGGGAGCTGCGTTGCTGAGCATCATGGAGGGAACAGGTAAGGTTGCAACTCCCTCATGTCTTTGGGAAGTCAAACATGGGTGAATCTCTCTGTTCAGACATCCCCCTTCTGCAACGTGCACAGAGACACAGCTAAAGCTCCCAGTACTTCCATTTGAGTTACTGTGGGGCAGTGATTGCTTTTGCATATTACGTCAGATGTTTTTGCCAAAGGAGATATATGTTTTAAAGGTATAAACATTTTTAAAAGCTTTACTTTTGCCAGTGTCATGTTAATTCATGGCTGAATTTCCAGAAGTGGTTTTGGGAAGTGACAGTTTCTGTGTGCAGCAGGGAGGAGAAGCGGAGCAAGGCAGACCTGCATCCTTTTAACCTTGCCATAGTGGATCTGCATGGGCAAATGCTCATCCCTGCTACAGAAGACGACCAAATAAATCTTAAGCTGATGCTAAGGTCTCTAGCAGACTTGAAAACTGGGGGCAGATTGCCGTGGTTTCCCTCACTAATGAGGGGCAAAGACATTTCCATAATGCCCTGTTCCCCTCTCTCTGGATGCTCCCTTGTCCTTTGCTGGTAGAAATGGGGCATGGGATTGAGGCTCACCATTTCCCACCCATGCTGTCACTGCATGTCAGCAACATGGGATGCAGATAAGGGGATTTCATCTGGCATATCCCTGTTATCGCCCAGATATGGGACATACCCCCTGTCTGTGGGTGCTGGCAGGACTGGGAGTAATTTAGGTGCTGTGTGGTTGATGAAGACTTGCATTTGAGTGAGGTCGCACATCTTGGCAGGTTTGCTCAGCGTGGCCAGAGGCGAGGAGCTGCAGCTCCCTCCCCTCGCAGGCAGTAAGTGCTTGAGCCAGGCTATATCGCTCACAGTAGAAGATCCACCTCTACCCGCTGCGGATAGCCAGAGGGTAGGATAAGGCTAGGAGAGTCCCAGAAGAATCATTTTAAAAAGGAGAATGAGGTCACATTACTGAGGATGAGATCAAGGAATAAAATAAGCATGTAGGGCAGAAAGGTTGCTGTGCTAAATGAATTACAACCACCGAGGAGTGTTAGGAAACAAGGAGAAAGGTGCTATAAATACAGTAAAGTAAGAAAAAGACAGCAGCAGGCAGAAGACCATTACCTAATGAGGAACAGGAGAGGTACAGATGACCTACAGAAGGCCGACATATTTAATGTCTTTTTGCTTCAGTTTTCTCCAACAAAAAAAGCACACTTCATTGTGAAATAAAGATGGCAAGACACAAGACAGAAGAGGAAAAGAACAGACAAGGGAGAACATAGTTAAACTGAATATATTCACCAGAGGGTACAAAGGAAAGCAGGCGGCTTTGGGGTGCAGGTATAATCTCTGTCCTCAAAGAAGAAAGGAAGATGTACCTGAGGTTATATAAAGCAGTCAGCCCCAACACTTACCAGGAAAGACATTGGAATAAAAAATAAGCAAACTGTACATACCTGGAGATCAATGCAGTGACAAGAAACAGCCAGTTGGATTTGCTGAGGAGCAAATATTGTCCAACCAATCTTGCGTTTGTCTGTAAGAGGGCGGGCGGCTCAGAGAGCCAGGCAATGCAGTCACACATCTCAACGTGTACAGGTCTGGGTGCAGTAAGGCTTTTGGTGCAATGCCATCCCTGAGAAATGTTTGTCTAAAATAGGTCTGGATGGGAACCGAGGTCACCTGAGCTTTTTCAGTGGCTCTGTCACAGCTATGGGTAAATGCAACAGCCTTATCGCTCTTTTTAGAAAAAGTGGGATAATTAGCATCCCATATTACATCAGGGAACAACGAGATTTTGTCTCCTTTGACTGTAAACTGTTTGAGTCTGTTATGTGTCTGCAAACAGGACCATCACTGGATTTTTAGATGCCCCCAAGTGCAATTAATAGGGATGGGTGTCCCCACGTGCAAGGTGCTGGATGCACTCACGTGAAGGGCCTTCTTGTGGGGTGCTTCTAGTCTGCTCCTGTGAGCTGTATGAGGGAGTAGAGGAGGACAGCTCAATTAGATATGTCTTGTTTTTATGCATGGTAGGTGTTTCAAAACACTGAAAAAGTAAAAGAAGGCTGAAAGTCATGGATGACTTGGTGAGAGGGCTTTTGCTGGTAAGTTTGGGTGAGAAGAAACAAGGGAGAGGGAAACCTGTAGGGCCTTTGAAGACAAAGGAAAAGGAGATGGTTTTTAGGATTCCCACTTCCTAGTACTCCTTCCATCACTACTTACTAATCCTGCCACCAGCCTTCTATTTGCAGGTTAAGAAAAGTTCAAACCATTCTCAGATTTTCATTCCAAGGGCAGAGTGCTGTTCGGGCATTATGCAACAGGAGATACACACCACAGAAAGACAAGAATCTGCACATTCAATCCTGCGTAGGATTAATGTGTACGTGACACCCTGTGCACGTGACAGCGTATATGAGTTTCATCTGTTGCAAAAGCTTTGGTGTACTGATCAGAACCTGATGTATTCAGCTTATGGGCTGGTATTAGTCTTCTATTTATGTGGTCTAAGAAAAGGGAAAGAGAGAGGCAAGCCTTCAGGGGCAGTGACCCTTTCTTTATTCAAACCTGAACAGGAGGGTCTTTACTTCCCAGAACTCATTTTTTCTTTCTTCTTGCTGTACAATGAGGGCTCCGAAAGAATAGGTCCTTGGAGCTAACAAGGTTGATCATCAAGGAAGCCTCTGTGCCTTCTGAATCCTAGGGCTGTGGAAAAGATTTAGTGCTTTACTGAACCAACCTTTGGAAGCAGAAGTTATGAAAGCCCAATTCAAAGGCTGATTGTCAAACTGGCCCTGCACAGATATTTTCTGCTCTTCCCTGAAACAACACAGCATGGACCTCTGTACGCCTTCATCTCCTGAAGAGCCAAATAATGCCCAATATTTCCCATATGATTGCAGCAGATGCCTTCAGCAGTCAATAGAGTGCCCAAGGTTAATGTTTAACATTGCGGGGTGGTAGAAATACAATGGCATTAAATTATGGTCATTATAATGGTAGGTTAAAAGCAGTGTTGCTGCAGAGAGGTCCTGCTGGGAATTCTCCTCTTGGGGGGTGTTAAGTAGAACAGCCTGCCAGAAAGGACAGCATGAAGAAATACAAATAACTGCACACAGGAGGACAGGATGTGCTTCAGAGGAAAGAGCGGTGCAGGGGTAGGGCTGGGCTTTGAATAATGTTAATGTGATGGGTTTATGCCTACTGTTTTTTTACACATGTAACATGGTAGCAAGAGCAAGGAAGAAGGTTGTTGGGAGATCTGCTGGTCCCTGCTTTCAAATCTGTAGGTGAAGGCAGCTATGCTGTGGCACTGACTTACTTTGTCCCGTCTTGAAAAAAATAGACAAAGGTGCTAAAAAATAGATAAAAATACCCACGTGACAATGTGTTCTAGTCATCAAATTAATCTTTTCCTATGTTTCCTTACACAGTGGCTGCCTTTGTGATGCTTTTGAACGTGTTTACCAAAAGGGTAGCTCCAGCATGGCAGAGTTATCTGCTTGGACACTGGTGGAAATGCTACCAGGAGCCAAAATAAACTAGCTTAGGAAGAATATAGTTGAGAATAGCTTTAAATAAGTTTTCTTCATTCCTATGTTTCTGTTCCCAGCCTAATTTCTTGCTGACCAGTTGTACCACTGCTGTTTGAACTGCATAGCTGGGTGCTTTGTGTATCTGAAAACAGCAACCTGGTCATCTACCACCTTTTGCTCAGCTATAGGAGTGCTAATCACGAAGGAAGCAGGCCCCTGGCCTCTGTCTGGAGCAACAGTGCTGTCAAACGCAAGAGATGGTTGATGTAGTTGGTGATGTTGTTGCAAACCCAGGAAATATGTCGCTGACATCCCGGGAGAGTCAACAGCATAAAATTGGTGTGAGAAGAGAGAAAGTTCTGTCAGGCTTGCTGGTTATATTTATCTATTAGTTCTAATTTTCAAAGTTTGCCCTCTGCTAAGATCCTGACTCCTGTTGATGCCACTGGAAGAAACAAGATGAAGTGGCTTGACATCAGGCTATTGCAGTGTCCATCCCCACTAGCAGTGGGCAGGCAATACACCACCACCACTACACTGGGATGCCAAGTACGTACTAAGCTGTACCAAAACGATGTAGCATTGGCATTAGCACATCAGGGAGGTGCCCAGGACACTAGGCACTCCCTGGTGTGAGCCATGCTTGGTGGTGGCCCATTGTCCCAGGGCTGGTGTACCCCAGACACTCTCTTCTTCTTCTGCTGGGCCATATTTCACAAGTCTCGTCTTCCCCCTGTCGTGCAGTGCCTCTAAATCTGTCCCATGGAAAGAAAGGATGGAGCTGACCTCAGGTAGGTGCCATCTCCACACTGATGCCCGATGACCACTGACCCCAAAGGCCAAGGGCAGGAGCTGAGTTTCACATACTTTTGGGCCTTCTTAACAGCACAGCTCCTCCTACTGCTGCTCGCATAGAGATGAAGCAAAGCAGAGGGTCTGCAGGGGTCATCAGTGCTGTGTGTAGATAGATACTAATGACATTAGATGGGCACTGAGCAGCAGATTTGGTGGAGGCTGCAATAACACACACCTCCTCAGAAAGGTCAGTGGTACATGGGGCTTGACCCCACATTCCTTGTGCATCCCCGACCTCCATTGAAGTCAATCAGACCTATTCTGTGGCACCATTAACTTAGAAGATTTATGTGCTTCAGGCAGTGGGAGGAGAACTTGATTTCATTTCCAGCATAGCTTTTTGCTTTCCTACACACATTCATGTTAATGATAACAGACGTGAATTCAGCTCAAGTAGCCAGGGAAACAGCTCAAGCTTGACTCTGTTCCCAAGCAGATGTGAACTGCTGGCTTATTATTTAACTAAGTTGTTGACAACTAATGGTCTAATTGGGGGGGCAATTGATTTTGGATGACATTTTAAAACTGCAAACTCAGCTCAACAATTTATAGCCCCAGTGGTGGTTTATTGCTTTGGCAGAGTTAAGTGGATTGATTGGTCATAAACTTCCATTGGTTTCTTGTTACCAGGAACCATGTTTAATGCTTTATTATTGATCTTGTTCTATCATTTTCTGAAAATATAAGTTTTCTTTAAAACAGAAAGCCCCTGTAGCACTGGATGTTATAAAGAAAGGTGTTCTGTAGCACACACATGCAGTTTAGCTTCAGGAAATGCTGGTTCTCATCACACCTGGCCTATTTTTGGGTAATGCGAAGTTGTTATGTAGTTTATTGAGCTGAGCATGCTTCATTCCTCCTGCAGCAGGAACAGGAGGTGTTAGCACTGGATGAGCATGAGCCTGCACTTTTAATCCAGGAATTATTTGGGGAGAGTTGAATCTGCCTGAAAGACATGAAAAAGGGTGTGAGCATGAGAACTAACTGTCACGTGAGAGGTGCAGCGAGAGGCATCCCAGGGCAGTCTGCAGTCTAAATCCCCCTTTCCTGAACCCAGAATGATCCAAAGGCAGCCCTTCTTTCAGTTGACTTCCAGTTAAGCCCTTTATTTTAGAAAAGGTGGGAGCTTTGACAGCAGTAAGAGGAGCTAAAGGAGAAATCCTCTCTGTGGCGAAAGACAAGTCACCCAGCTTTGCTGCCTGAGCATTTCCCTTCTGCAAAATAAGGACAATAAAACCCGGCTGCTTCAACATGTTGTGAGGATTAATGGATTAAACAGGTCTGATCCTGCATGAATTGAAGGTTGCCAGTTGCCAAGTGTGTTGGACATGGCAACTCTACGTGTTGGTAAATATTCAGTCATTAATTCTTAATTATTATTCTGAATAGTGAGGTTCTTCTAAGTATCTCCCAGGATTCACCCCACAGTCCCTGGAACTGGGCACATAAAAGGAACCAGGACAAATGTCATCCATCCTTTCTGCCATGTGAGCACAGTCAGCGCTTCAAACCTTTCGTTGTGTGAATCATCCTCACTACTCTACACCAGCTGTGAAGTCTCTGTCAAAGGACACGGTTGTGTCCCCTGTTTGGAACATCTCCTGGGGAGGTGGCCGGGTCCTTCCTCAGTGCCTCCCGACACAACTGCAAAACAGTCGTCTGCCCAGAACAACCTGCGTGACTCCCAGGAGGATGCAGGCAGGGAGGAAGGGTAGGGGGATCAGCAAGAGGCAGCAAGGTTGTGGGTCGCACACACAGTGTGAAACTTCACATCCTGAAACCCAAAGAAACAATGCAAGGAGAAATGAGGTGGGCTGTGAATGAACTAACTCAGAGCCAGCGTGATCTTTGGTTGTGGTGAGTGAAGAAATGTCGTGAAATCTGTGCCTCTGTGCAGTATCTTTCCTGGCTAATCCCGCTCCAGCAGTGACTCCAGAAAGCTGATCTCCTGGGAGCTTTAGCTCCTGTGGCAATCAACTCTGGTGCCCGCTACAGAGCCCAAGACAAGAGCAAGGGGTTATCAGAGACACACCAAATATTCACTGCAACACTAAATCGTATCAGGTGGAAAATGGCAGGCCAACTCTTTTTGGGGTGAATGATATAACTTTCCAAGTTTTGGTGTCTTGTAATTTTAAAGTGCTTGGCATCATTGAGGCAGGATGTTTTGGATTAACAATTATACAACTCAATTACAAAAGCAAAAGGGCCTGCTAAAGAGGGCTTTGCTTTGAAGTTTATTGGCAAAAGAGACAAGTCTATAGGATCTAAGGATAAAGTCCTGCAAAACTGGTTTAGTGTGGAGAGCGCATGAGAAGGAACAAAAAAATCAATGAGGCTTTACGGAGATCTTGGCAAATCCTGTATTATCTTGTTTTAAAATGCACTTTTCTGGGGAAAAAGAGAGATCATATACACAATGTTGGGTCCTTTTGTATTTTGGATATGAAGTGTAATCCTAGTCATCCTTATGTTCAGAAAGATATAGGAGATCTAGAACTGCCACAAAGAAAGGCAAAAAGGACAGAGAAGAACACAGCAACTTTCATGCATAGTCTGTGACCCTTCAGCTTAGAACTGAGGTGGCTGAAGGCAGTGCAGCGAAGACACATAAAATCCTGAGCAGTGTGGAGAAGGTGAATACAACCCAAAAAGTCAAGGGCACCCAGTCAAACTATCAGGTTTAAAAATAAATTATACCAAATAACTAATTTTTCACCCAGTGGAATTGTGGAACTCATTGCTAGGAATGATGTGGAGGCCACAATTATAAATGAGTTCAGAAAGGTATTTTCAAGGAGGAAGAGTCCATGAACAGTTATTAAATGCAATGATGTTCTTCCAGCTTGGTAAATCCCTGGATGACTGCACTTTGGGAGGGTACATCATGGAAATACTTGACCTATATGTGCTGTGTTTCCTTTCCCTAAGGCACTGATACTGGTGAGGATAGGACTAGGTGGGGCACTGCCCTGACTTGGGGTGGTCTCTTTTGGTCTTATTCTACATTTTTGCCCAGAAATGTCTGTGTAGAATGAGAAATGAATGACTGTATGTATTTTAATCTAAAAATGTAATGTCCTGATACTAAGTTTTAAGTACCTTAGTCCGGCTTCTGCTTTACCCAGACATTCAGGATTGATCTCACATCTTTAGCAGAAGCAGGGCTCCCGTATCTCATTAGTACTGCCCTTCTTTGCCTCCTAAAAAGATGTGCAAAATGAAGATCCCTTTTTCAGTATACCCTCTAGAAATATGAACTATTTCTTCTCTGAAAGAACTAAATGTGATTGTCAGTGCATCTCTGCCCTATGACCTATAGTTATCTGGGGGATTTTCAGATGTGCTGCTCCATTCTGCTACTCTCTCCTTGGGTTCTTAGGTCAGGGAGCCCAACTCTGAACACATGCCTACCTCTTTTCTTGAAGATCTGAAACCTTTAATGAGTAGGCCAGATCTTCATCTTGTGCAACTGGCAGAGATCCACTGCCTGCAGGAAAGCTACAGCACTTTATAAAGTATTTCCAAGTACCTACACTCACGGCTCTTTGCATCCACCTCAGCCATTTCCTGGAGTTCCTGTGTGCAAATGTAGCCAACATCTGTTGCAAAAGTGATATTAAACAGCTTCGGGTTAGCATAGTTACCAAAGAAAACCTGGTTTTGCATGGTGGAAGCAGGTATCCTTCAAAATTATTTTCTTCTTCTGCCAGTTATCTTAAATCTCCGGAGTGAGAGATGGCTTTTCTTCAGCTGTTTCAGACATTTGCTCTCTGACCTTTTGAAGGTATACTTCTTCTTCATCTTTCCCAGTGTTATATTCTCCTGGAGCTCATTCTGATATCTAAGGCACTTGCAAAGTTTTTTTTCTTTCTCCTTACCTTTACTGACAAAGTCTAGATAGACTGTTGAAACCAAGCCTCTTTGAAGCTAAGGATTTAGCAAGGTTCAAGTAGGAATTGGACATTTTATATTGATAGCAAGTGCAGAGAGAACTATAACTCTAAAGCTAACAAAACTAGAGCCTTGGAAGTATTAGCAGACCTCATTCTTAAGGATTTAAGTGTTTAAGTATAAAGATTTAGGATGAAATTGTCCTGGCAGGCAGATTATCCCACAGCTGCATGAATTTTCTCTAAAGCATCTGATGCTGGCTTACATGTTAAAAAATGTCTTGCATGGATGTACATTAGGTCTGATCCAGGGAGTCCCTGTTGACTACTGCCTGATTCACTGTTTTAAGCCTCTCCGTAGGAGCTTGTAGAAAATCAGAGTGGGACTTTCTTATAATCTGAGACAGAGCTCTCTTTTTAAGGAATTGCTTCAAGATTTTGTAGTTGGGATTTTATCCTTTTTTCATCTTTTAAGGTTACTAAAACTCTGCTAGAACAGACACCAGGCAATTTATTATGGTGTGATCTCAGTAAAATCCCTTTCCTACCTAGAGCAATGATAGAGTTTGCTCACCTTTTGTAAAAGCCAGTACAAACTGGTCTGAGATAGTTAAAACTGAGATCCAAACACTAGATACTGCTGGTCTGAAACGTATAGAATAAGTGACAATGTGAAAGAAAGATCAAACAATATTTTTTCAAGTTAGGAAACCTCCTTTGTATCCAGTTCTGCCTTAAAGATGCTCACCCTCGTTTTCTCACATTTCAGATGAAATGAAGATTAACAAAGAGTATTGCAGAGTCTCCATCACTGCAGATTTGGCAGAACAGCTCAGACAGACGGACAGCCATTGGGAATGGTCTAGGCAGATGGATTATCTGTTTTCTACCCATAGGACTTTCAGTCCTTGGAAAAACTGGGGCCATTGCTTCCGTGGAAAAGCAATGTCAAATAGAGGTACATTCCTTACAGATATTTATTTATACATATTATAAAGAGTTTAATAAAGAAGAGGTGTCATGGTAAAGGCAATGGTTGTGGATGACTTGTATTTCTGATATTTTCATGAATTGGCTCTGTAATCCTCAGGGAGATCAGTGTAAATCTCTGTGCCATAGCTCCCCTGTCATCATGTGAGTGACTCCATTGAAATTTCAGTCTTCCTGGCTCTGTATGGAGATATTTGTTGTGTAAAGGACTCACTGCCAAGGCATCTAGCATATGGTAAAATGGTTGTTCGGGACTTTTATCTTAGTAATAGATTCTCTGCTGCTTTGCTGAAGCACTGAAATTGCTAACAGTAATTCAGAGACCATCCCGGTATAGGGAGAATTTACTGGGCAGGGAAGGAAAGGGAGTAACATAGGGACAAACACACATCTAAAAGCTCATAAAATGAATTATCTTTACAGGGTTTCTCTTTAAAATCCCATTCCACTGTACCATACCTACTTTTCTGCTGTAGGACCATTAAGTGTTTGTTTCCCATTTGCAAAAATCTCCCCTGTGGCTTGATTTCACAACAAGCTGAGCTCAGTTTTCTCCATATATTTTCCCTACACTAGTAATAGAAGTTGCTGTTTTATTTGATTGTAGTTGCAGGTTTAAGGGCAGATCCTAAATTGGCAAAACCTTGGTATCCATCAGGCAGCTCTGGCAATGCCCGCCGTTAGCCTCCGAGCACCACTGTGGCTCCATCCCATGCCGGGACTGTGCCGGAGAGGCAGCAGCTCTGCCTTGTACAGACACAGCAGTGGTCTTTTAATGTTGACATGAAATGGCAGTGAAAACGTGTACCTAGAACAAGGGGTTTCAGCAGGTCATGGGTGTCCCAGGGTAAGTCGTGTTTCTGCCACCATGGAGCAGCCCACGAGCTCCATCCTGAATGCAGAGGCATCTTCCTTGGTGCTCTTCTATTTCCACAAATGACTTCCTTTTCCACGAATTAGTATTTTCTGATGGAAAAGATTTCACTGAGAAATTTCTATAGGGAGAGCATTTCTTCTCCTACTTTCTTTAAAAATTTGGGGATTTTGGGATTTTTTTAAAAAGAATTTGTATTTATATGGCCATCATCACCAGGTCATTTGCATTTTGGGCTATGTAAAGGCCTCATTCATCTTTGACTTGAAAAGTTCCTCTGCTTTCATTAACTGAATTTTGCCCCAGCAGAGATTTTTGGTCCTGCAAGACTTGGCTTAAAATTGCCGAGTGTTGTGCCTATTTTCTACCAGCTCATGCACTGCTCCTCACTAGTCTTTACCTTTATAACAATTATATATTGTTGCCGCAGGGTCTTTGCACTGAATTCTTGCCAGCCCTCTCTCCTCAGCATTAACAGCTTCCTCCTGCGGACTGCTAAAAGTTTCCTGCTCAGAGCTGACGTAAGGCAAAGCCACTACAGGCTTGTGCCCAAGGCCACTGCTCCAGCACTTACGCAACTACATCATCTTTCAGCTCTCATTTATTAGGAAAAACAAGTGTCTAGCTCTTATGTTTGTAAAGAAAGGCCGAAAATTTACTCTGAATGAATTTGCTGTCGTTAAGTCTTGACCTGTTTTTTCATCATTAGGGACAGGCTCAGTCCCAGAGTCATGGGGTTTAGCATCTCCTCTGGGACATTGCAGGGTACGAGGACCAAAGCTGTCCCATGCCTTGTCAAGTCTGACCACTGCATCCCCTCTCCTGTGCCACTCTCTCCCTTTCAGGCATAACCCCTTCTTTCTTGAGCTTCATTTTAAAATCTCCACCCACTTGCTTTTATCTGAAACATGGACCCTTATGAGGCTTCTCAGGACAATTTCCATGGGAAATATTTGTCTCACAATGGAGTCCTTTCCCATAGTTTTGGGAGCAGAGGGGTAATTTTTTTCTCATAAACTGGACTATGCACCATTGTGCATACTGTAAACCTCTGTCAGAGGCCTGAAGAAGGACCGGTTGCCTTCAGCTAACAATACGACTGGGCTAATTGGTAGAAATAATTATCCCAAACCCTGGAAAAACTCAATTAGAAGCAAAACACATTAAAATATTGTTCCCAGATACTCTATCTTCATTATAAGAGACCACCCATGTAAGTCCAGTCCTCCCACTGTTATACAGAGGTGGTGTTATTTTTAAAAAGTAGCAAATTTCAGGCGAGGTAGGGAAGAAGGCTAGGGGAGTCTTTGGGAGAGACACAAATCACTCTGTCATTCTGCACTGAAGAGACAGTGTTAGAGGAGTAACAAGCCATTAGTGAAAGCCAAGTGCCTAGACTTCATTTTTTTTAATAATGTGTGGTCCAAAGCCATTGTATTAAATGTAAATGGAGAGGGAAATTATATTCCATATACTCCACACTGTATTGTAGTCACGCAGGCAGCTGGTTGCAGCACACACAGCCTGAACCACCTCTCCGGCGGTACATGCCATCCTCACTGAGGTCAGTATTATTTCTTGTCCTGACAAGGATTCTCTGCTCAAAAGACTTTAATTTTTTTTGTCTGCTTCAAGCAACAGCGGGGGGTATGAGCAGGGCATTTTTCTCAAGTGATGAAGTCTGTTCCCACGACTGTGGGAAGGAAGATGGAGGGAGAGGGAGCGGGAGGCAGGAGCAGGCAGAGGAGTGGGATATGCGAAGAGATCCGAACTTTGCCAGGAAGTTTTGGACGAAGGCACTGAAAGTAGGTTTAAACCAGATACGTTGTTTGAGAGCCAGGAGGCAGCTTCCTCTGCAATAGGTCTGCAGTCAGCAGAGAGTTCGCTCTGGCCTGTGTCTGAGATGTAGCTGAGGAATTATTTCTCCAATCTTCCTAAATTTGCATGCCCACGTGGAAGCAAGGAAACATGATGAAAACCTGCCTCATCCTCCTTTTGTTGGGTCAGCAGCATCTGTGACTCTGGCTGCTCTGTAAATATGACTAGGAGAGATATTTAGGAGCCCTGATGTGCATGGTGTGAGCTAGACAAGAGGCAGGGCTGCTGCCTGCCCTAACCGCTCACCGCTGTTAATCATTCATATTATTGTTGTGCCTGGAGGCCCTGACTGGGATCAGGGCTCCCACTGTGCGCTCTTATCTGCAAAGCTGCAGCCAGATGAAATCCCTGTCGAAATGGTTAACTAGCCTGGACAGTCCAGGCGTGGGAGAAAGGAAATGTTGTTCCCTCTCAATAGAGGGGGCATTTGTGGCACAGAGGTTTTCCTGATGTCAGGAGGGACGTTATGGCACAGCTGGGAGGAACATCCAGGTCACTGCATGCTCATGTTTGGTTAGTAGGACACCCTGACTTTGTACGCTGGGCTGGTCTCAGTGAGGTGGTTGCATCTCTTCGTCCCACAGAGTTACACTTTGCAGCAGAATCACCTGGAGACATTACTGGGTCTCACACTGCAGGAGCTGTGAGGATGCTCTGCTCGCAGGAGCCCGCTTGCTGCTAAAATCCGGATTCTGACCTCCAAGAGAAGAAACATCCATATGTGGTAGGGTGATTGTGTCCTCTGCTCCTACCAGACTAAGCCAGGAACGGGCAAAAGGATGTTTCCGATAACGCCTCTTCTCCTGATCTCAGGCTCCGGGTTAACTTGCAACATTGCCATCTCTGAGTGCAGCTTCTCCTTTGTGACCCATACCTCCCTCATCAGATAGGTCTGACAACCAAAGCTGCAAATAGCACTGTCCTTAGGTAGTGGATAACATCTGACCACTCCTTGTTCTCCAGGGTCAGCAAAGTTCCTTGTTAGTGAAATTCTCCTCTTGTTCTCTTCATGCAACATGCAACCTCAAAGTGCATCTTGCCTGTGGGAGCACCAGTCAAACCCCGGGTCAAAAGCCCCGTAAGATAAGGTTGTGGTCCTGTATTCAGGAATTTGTGCATAGCTGGAAGTGAAAGAGGTAGCAAAAAGGGGCTTTTTTTTTTGGAGATACAAGTAGGAATTCAAGAAGAAAATATTCATTCCTCCTGCTTAAATTTGAGCTGGTTCCACATTTTGGATCGTCGTGTTTGCAGATAGAGTGGCTGTAGTGGTGTGATTCCCTCACTCTGTGGCCAGTAATGATATATTGCTATTGCAGTAAAGAACAGGGGTGTTGAAAGACATTTTACAGCTCAGAAACTGGGGAATTCTTCCCCTGGTCCTCCACACATATACACCATAATGTGAGCAAATATGGCAAAGTGCAACTATGTGGCACATGTTGAAACTAAAATCTGCCTGGTCTTCTCCCCGGGACTGAATTTGACAAGGCCTTACTATTTCAGGAGTGCTAAAATGAAACAGTAATATATTACTAAGTTTCATCCAAGCCCAGTTTTATTATATGAAATACTTTCATCTACTGCCTATGCCTCTTCCCATCCAAATATGGACAGAATAAACACAGCAAACCCACAAACTTCTCTGCTCTGCTCAGAGCACACAGCTGCTATCCAGTACACTCGCAAAAAACCTGAGATATCTCACCTCTGTATGGGAATTTTTATCTATAGTCTCAGCCTGCTTTATAAAGGAGAGAAGAGCTGTGTCTCTGTTTTACTGATGAGGAAGTAGGATGAAAAAGAAATAAATGCAAATTCTTTGGAAGTTTGAATCCTGACTCCAGGATGGGAAGATGTAAGTGTCTGTAGGGAGAATATAAAGGTATATATTCAAGTATGTCCAGTGATGGGAGTCTAATAGACGTGGCCCAGCATGTCACTGTGTGGAGATGCTGCAAATTCACCTTTGCCAGCTCTGGGAAGAAAAGCACCTGTTTACCCAGAAACTGGGAATTTTGTTTTAGTAAGGCTGGTAGGAATGATGGCAGGGTTCAACAACGTCCCCAACCCCATGGAATTCAGTGGGAGTCCTTCTAACCAGATCAGGCCTTGGTGGTAAAACAACTCCTAGGTTACTTTAAAGAGAACCATCAAAAAGCTCCCAGTTTAGGGATTTCTAGATCTCCTTCTTCTTTCATGACCCTTCTGTAGGACAGCTCTCCTGAGACCCAGGTGGAGAGCAGCCAGCTGAGCTGGTGGCTTTACAGCAAAAGGACAAATATGTTCACGAACAAATGCTAATAGTGTCTGACGAGTAGTATAAATAAATAGGATGCAACTAACAGCAATATTATGCAGACATGCATTGTAGTCATTTTAGCTGGATGAGCTCATTCAGTACCATGAAACACGGTTTTATAATTGCCTGGGGGACATAGTGGGTGCCTTTAAGGGGCAAATGGTATTAATGATGTTATTGAAAAAGATTAATGCCATCATATCACAGAGTCCCCTGTGACTCCAAAGAGCACATCTATTAATGAACTTACTTATGATTAAAACATGCTGAGTGAAACAATAGTTAATTGAGCAATGGAAAAAAATACAAGGGAAGATTTTATCTTTTCTGAAAGCAAATTTATACAATTTAGCCCGTGACTAAAATTGTCTTTGAGGTGCGTAGGATCATTTTTGCAATCAGAGAATGTCATCGCCTGTTGGACAGGACACAGGAACTGGCCACTGTGGGCTTCTTGCCATCCCAAATTAACCACTGCACATCTGGCGTGGAAGAGCTCACCACTTTCTTCCATTTTACTGTTGCGATATCTGCGTCATCCCGTCTGCTTGGTCAGGCCCACCGACGGCTACTGAAGCAAAAGGTCTGAGACAAAGCACACGAATATCAAGTATCTGCGGTTTTGGATAACGCCCACAGTGAGAAGTCCAGGGAGTGGTTAACTGAAGGCACATCAGGGTGTTGCGGGGCATTTGCTGAGCGTGATAACTGCTTGTGTGCCTGCTCCTGCTCCGTGAGGGGAGGCGGGAGCATTGGCCATGCCAAAGAGGGTGTCCACAGGCCCCAGCTGTGGGGACTAATCCCAGAAGCAGCTCAGGGATGTGACCCTTAGTCTTGCAGAGGGACCTGCTGCAGGGTTGCCGTGAGGTATCTGAGGGACCTTGCAGGCAAGGTCCTTGCCAGTCTCCCTTTGACAGCAGACAGAGGAGCCTGCCTGTGGAGACCCATCACAAGGGACACACATTTCCATCTGCACTTGTGCTCCTGGATCAAAGGGCTTGGAGAGTCCTTCGATCTATTTGAGTCTGGGTCCAGTATGCATTTTTCTTGCACAAATATGGTGTTATGTGTGTAAAGGGTACAGCTGGGAATTAGTCATGGACGCCCCCCCACCTCCCCATCAGGCAGCTGAAGCTGTGAGGATGTTGGATGACCTGAGTTTATGCAACCTGCTTTTCTAGGCAAGACCTTTTTCTGGGATCTCTCAACTCTTTTTATGAGTAACAGCCTGGCAAGATCTCCATTTCAACAAGCTACCTCAAGAAGCAGTTGAAGATTTTACTGAAAACTTCTGAAATCTCCAGACCTGTCCTAACCTGCGGCTTCTCAAGTGGTTTCTATTATTTCAAGAGCCATGTGGCTGTACTGAAAGTTTTCTTTCACTTCCTCAGGCTTAATTCCCAAAAGGCATCAGAGACACCTTGATCAAAGCACGTCTCTGGCCCTCTGGTCTCTGGGAACCTGCTGCCAGAGTATGCTGCCCTCTGCCTTGCCCAGCCCCAGGGCCAGAGGCGGGATGTCCACATCTCAGGGTGTCCGTCCCTGCAAGGGGAACGGTGTTTCTTGGGAGTGGAGCAGGGATGCTGGTCCCTGAGCCTCTTGCTGACCCTGTCCCTGGCCGTCTGCCGTGCTTTCAGCTGGAGGTCGCCCCTTCTCCATGCCCTCATCTGGGTGAAACCTCTGCCCACATCTCAGCTACTTTGGTGCAAACTCCTCTGTCTTCGCTTGAGCACTCAGGGCTGGTGGGCCAGCAAAATGCACCCTGTTCTTCTTTATAAGCAAACAGCTGCAGTTCATTTTCTATCTTACATCCTCTTTTCCTTTATGGACCACACTGTACATGGCTTTTCCTTTAAAAATGACCCTCCCAGCATGCACGTATTCCTCCCTCCATCCTCTGTACGTGCCAGACCCTGCATGCGCTCAGTGTGCTTGCCGAGCCCTGCCTTGGCACCACGGTGGGGCTCCTCGTTCTGGGGCAGCCGGTGTGATCTCACCCTGGACACAGGCATTTTCTTCCTGCTGGAAAAAGAACATTTGGGCTATTAGCAGAGAGGAAGCTCACAGTGTCATGCAAGTTTATATCAAACAATTGTTGTACTAAAGGAGCTGGAAAAACAATTTTTTTAAGCACCACTGTATCATTTCCCATTTTTTTTAAAGAAAAGCTCAAATATTTCAGCTATAAAAAAATGAACAGTGCGTTAACTCTTTATGTTGCTTACATACCAACAAAAAATAACTGGAGGTTTAAGCCCAGAACCCTGTATCTCTCATCCTTCATGCTGGATCCTTATCTTAAAGTTGTGATTCAAAATAAGCTCTAATAAAAATTATGCACCAGCCAAGGCAGGAAATACAATACTTGCCCTACCCTTTCTATCTTGTTCCCCATGATTACTGACCTATTGAGTGTGCCATAAGGAAACACACAGTAGAATGAGATCAAATAATAAATGGAAGCAATACATCAGCCATATACTCTTTTAGCCCAAAACAACTTTCACCTCCAGTTTTGGTCCATAAGGCCATGAACAGAACAGCACGTATTAGCCTTTATGGGTAATAGGCATATTAACGGATAAAGGAAAAAATGTCAGTTGATTTTGCTGGTGATCACATAACAGGGTTTCCCAAAGGAAACCTAAAGCTGAAAAGATGTGTGGATTCCAGTTATGTATCACAATGCTGACTTTTATTTAGTCATTTATTTCAAAAGATAGGTGTTTTATTGATCTCTGTGATTTTTTTCTAATTGGGGATGTGAAAAGGTGTGGTACCCTGAAGCAAGTGTGTTTTCTCCTCTCTGGGGACACTTAAGTCTCTACCAAGTATTTGCCCAGAATTCTCTCAGAATTGGAGGGAAGCAAAACATCCTTCCATGTTTTTCTCCTGACTAAGCTTTGATGAACTTAGTTTGCAGAAGTCTGTGCTCTGTACTGGTCCCCAAACTACAAGAATGGCTCTACCTTCCTACACAAAGTCTGGGTTAATCCAAAATGATGAGATGAAAGACCAGTGATTTTATCACTGGTTTATTTGCTGTAATATAGTGACATGGTATCTGTTGTTCGTAAAGCTTAACGGGGAACTGAATTACATGGTGTAAACAAAGTTACTCTATATGCTGATGCTAAACATGTTGTGTTTTACAATGAAGGCTGTCTCTATGACGTTATTTATCTATTTGTAAAGCTGCAGTATTGTAATGCAACTTTAGCATTCATAACAGTTTTACACCTAACACCTTATTAGATTTTGCAGCCTAAAGATTAATGTTATAGACAGGGTGAAACACCATTTTGTCTGTAAAAGGTTTAGCAAAGGCTAAATATCCTTAAATTACACTCATGGCAGTATAAATGTTTTGAGTTCTTTTGCAATCACAGTTTTGTTAAGCAGCAGAATTACTTTTGTTGAACTTGTAAACTTTCCAGTACAAACTTGCTTTTGTTGACAGTATGTTTTTTGTAGCATTTTCAAGATAAAAAACTATTTTGATGATCAGAAGAACCTGGCACTTACTTATAAGAAAAATAGGAACAAATGTTGACTTAAACATTATTTTTTGTTCTGTTGTGGTAGGCATTTGCAGAGGATAAAATCTATTAATGCATGGGAGCTGATGAGACATAATGTTAATAAGAATGATGTAAATACATAAGTAGATAATTGTCTGGACAGTTGCATGGAGTTAAGAGTGTTAAGCAATTATCTGTGTTTATTGACAGGTCCATAAGCATCTGGGTCTACTACATGATGAGCATTACCAGCCAGGAGAGATGAAAAACTGATGAGAAACAGCGATGCAGGGGACTGCTGAAAGCTGTGAACTGGGGACTCAGCCTGGGCTGACAAAGGGGTGTTTCAGTGAGCTCTGACCTTAAATTAGGGCTGGGGTAACCCTGCGGGGTTGCAAAGGGAGGACCTGGTTGACTTGATTTCCAGTCGTGCCCTTACTCTGAAATGTCACGAACCAAAACTATTGCTATCACCCGCCCTTAGCAAAAGCCATCCCAGTGTGGCTTCTTGTTTGCAAAGGGGATGTGGACGCAGCTGCTGGGGCACGTAACAGTTGGTAGCCCTTTGCTGTGTGTGTTGGAGAGGATGAACTAAATGTTCACAGCCTGTGTGCAGGAGGAGAAAACGACACTAATGCGTGTGGAAAAACAAAAGGAGGCAAGCAGGAAATAAATGAAAAAAATCCATGAGAAAATGGATTTTGTGGTGTATTTAACCATGGCTGGGAGGGGGTGCCTATGAAATGAGAAAGTTTGCTTGCTTGCCTGTGGTGTTTATTTGTTTTTTGAAGTTTCCTTTAAAAAGAGCAGGAAAAATCGAGCAAAAAGTCAAGTTTCTCATCAGCTGGTGATTCAGACAGCTCAAGCTGCGAGCAGCTCTGCGATTTCTCACTAAGCAGCATGTGGTTCTCTCAGCCTTGGTGCAGAGACCCCCTTGAAAGACCCGTTTGGACAAGCTACAATTTATGCTGGTGTCTGCTAGGCAAGCAGATGGATTTTTACTGCAAGAAGAATGCCCTGAATGAAAGCAGGATTAGCTTTGTGGAAAATCACCTGTGCTAAATACTAGTTTGGGCCAGTGACTGATTTAGTGGCAGCGGATGGAAGAAGCCAAACATCTGTTTCCCTCGATCCTTTTTAAATGTTTCTCTCATCCTTTCATAGCGCCAAGCCTACAAGTATTTCAAGATCAAAGGGTTCAGCTTCCTGAGCGTTTCCTATATTTAGCGAATACCTGAATGAAGCAATGACCTTTCTCAATAAGAGATGAGCTGGCAACTGAACTGCGATTCCTACATGTGTGCACAGCTTTCTTCCCCAGACCCAGCCTGGTCATGAGTGCCACAGTTACACGTCCCCATAGTGTCAAGCTCATCTGGCATAAGGTTTCACATCTGTCAATGAGTGATGGGCAGCACTAGGATCTGCTTTACCAAAGGTGCCGTTGGTCTGGGATGTGTAAGATTGCAGGAGGGCAAGCCTTGGGTTTCCATCCCATGTAAATTGCCAAATTTTTGACATTTTTTGACTTGCATTTAATGCAGACTGCCTGAAATCTTTTACTTTGATAATTTCTAAGCATTTTATTTATGAGTCAAGCTACTATTAATTTGCTATATATTTTATAGATATGTATTGTAGAATACATATGCATGTATCAATATGCACTGATTTTTTCTTTCATTGAAAATGTTAAAATGGGGCATTCTGACAATCCTGAATCTGAAATACTTTCCAAAACATATTTTTTCCAGTTTCTCTGGAGAATTTCCCACCAGTTCTATAATGAAGCCATTCAAAATAGACTAAACAGGCAAAGTATTTAAATGACAATATTCCAAATGGCAGACGCTTCAAAGAGAGGCATTGGTACAAGCTATGTGTTTTTCGACACATCTCGGTTCTTCGGTACAGTACGTATTAAAAAACATCTCTCTTTTTTCCACGATACTCTTTGAGGAGGGTGTGATCCTTGGAACAAACTTGCTATGCAAATGCGCTCAAGATGAGGGCTATTACAGTTGAACAAGATGTATAATTGGCCTTTTCGTAATTAATGGCAATATACCATGCATTTGTTAATAGTTATGTTATGGGTTGTGGATTTTTTTTTCTAACTTTATTTTCTATTGCTAAGGCTTTGATTATTTCTTAAAAAGCAAGAAAGTTGAAGCTATCTGTACCCATGTGCAGCTTCTATGAGAACTTAGATGGAGTGAAAAAGCATTTCCAAGGGCTGACTGAATTGGATGATTTTGTTTTCCAGATTTTTTCTCACTTTTCCCTGTCTCATCCATACTGACATGACTGTCATTTTAATTACATAATATTGCACTTGTTCAAATATCATTTCCCCGTTGCTGATGGAATAGCAGTTCTCCCATCAAGATGCATGAATGTGTATACAGTTGTGGGTGGGGGAAGGAATTTAATATATTTTTGTGCATAACTCATCTATACTCCAAAAATGAGCCAATTTCCATGTGGAAACAGATTTGGCCTCCTTTAAAAACTGGCTGACTTCCCTGGAAAATGTATCCATTTCGGCCAACAACTCTCTAGACTAACAGAACTTTCTTTGCGAACATTTTGAACCCAAAATGCAGTACAGAAAACTTTTCAGGATGAGTTTGTTTGCTATTTTATACTTCTTCAGTTGTCACCCAGCTATGAAATTGGCTTGGTCTCATGGTGAGCAGCTTCAGTCTTTCCAGAAGTGCAAACCAGCAAGTACAGCCATAAGCAATTGAAAACCTGAGTTTATCCTCTCATCTGGAGTGTGGTATCGGCCACAGCATAGAGCTCCCTGGTGCCATGCTGGGATATTCATTCTGCATTCATAGAGAGGGATGGCCAACCCAAGCCAATCCCAAAAAACAGCCTGGACCCAATCCTACCTCAGGGTCTGAAACATCATGATAAACCATCCAGGCACACTGAAAATAGAGAAAATGTATCCTTTTGCTATTGTTGTGAAGCTGTGTGAGTAAATTCCTGGGCACCATACTTGTGACCACACATACTGGGCTTTATTGTGGAGTTTGGCTTGTGCCAAGGATGGATTGCGATACATGGCTATAGACTTGCCGAGTGCCTTGCCTTTGCCTCTAGAAATGCCCAGGCTGCTGAGGGACTAATACAGCTTTGCACAGTGTCCTCAGGGCTCATACAAATGGATCAGGAAGAAGCAGCAGTAAGAAAAAGGGCATTTCTTCCTTTTGAGAAATGCTGTTCTGTTAGTGGAGCTTGGGGGAATGAGCAGCCTAATAGCCTGACGTTTGTCTTAATTTTTGAATCATGAACTATCTTTCCTTCTTGCCTCTCTATCATCCCAGTCCTGCCAAATCTCTCTCTCTGAGCAATCGGTTTTTGGTAGCTGGCATCTATTTGGCACATCCCGACCAGCACAAACTGGGCTCTGCTGTCAGAGCATGGTGGGGTCTCTGCAAGGTACCGAGCTGGAGAACGCTGTTGTAGGAGCCCCACGCTCTAGCTCCAGTGCCCCATCCCTGTCAGCTGGCCCACCGTAGCTCTCGCTTGCTGTGACCCACTGCCCCATGTGTGTCACCTGCCACCAAAGAGGACACAATGAGGTCCCCTGGCTCCCAAACCAAGCTAAAGTCTGCAGCTTTTCTCCCCCTTGAGCTGCTCTTGGACTGATGATGAGAGCAATGAGGTTAAAGTGGTTTGCTGTAGGTCACACAGCAAATGAATGGGAGAACCTGTTTTACAACAGGTTCCTCTCAGCTTTAAAGCACACAGTTTAAAACCCACTCACTAGCTGGTTAAACAAGTAAAGAAAATACTCTTTGAGGATTTCTGCCTTCATGGTGGGTTTTAACATGCGATCATATCTTTGCCTTTTGCAAACGTATATTAAGAGCTCCAATATAATTTCTTTTCTTGCCAAAGTCAATGTAATAGGAGGAAGAATATTGTTATTTGGGTTGCTAATGTGCTATTCTGGGTTGTGATCACAATAACATGATTATTCTGTTCAATTTTTAATTAGGAATTGTCTTTAAGCACCAGATTTAAACTGAATTAACCAATTTTCTCCAGCGATCAGTGTCATGCTTTGGACAAGAAGATACTTAAATGGAAAAGAATGGCCAGTTCAGGTACCCTTTCATCTTTCTGATAATTTTACATCACTTCTTGACTTTACTGTCCTTAATAGAGACATCCTGAAGCCAGTTGAGCTAATCAATATATTTATGCAACAGTCAGGAGCTACCATATGGTGACATTCTCCTCTGAGCCTGTTCCCAACTCCTGGCTGAGTCTATTCCTGGATTTACTGAGAATCCTCTGAGAATAACAGCTGGGTGTAAAATGATAGCCCGAGGGTGCTGTCCAACACACACTTCAGATTGCAGATTATTTATATATTTAGGCAGATAGTGATAAAGTGGAGCTCACTCTCCCTATGGCTTCTGATTATAGAAAGCAGGTTTCGGCACAGGCCCACCGAATGCTCCATGACTGAGGGAGTGCAACAGCTTCCTGGAGGAACGTTGTCTTGGTATAGGCACGTCTGCAAAATGAGCCCACTGAAACACGTAATCGCAGGTTTAAGGAGATGCTTGTCTTTGGTGCTCGTTGCTATTGTAAATACTGAGACTGCTGCTGAGCCCTGAAGTCTTTGATGGTGGATTAAACTTTTTGACTTACGCAAGGGGAACTCCTGGAGGAGATAGTGGAAGTGAGCTCCCTGACCTCTGTTACACCTGCTTGGGCTTCTCAGGTTTATTGATGCGTACTTTTGGTCTATTGTATTGGCTCTATGGCCATTTCTGCATGTGCACAGAGCAGCAAAGTACAAACTAATTTGGCTGCACCTGGAAACCACTTATTTCCAGACCTTCTTAGAGCTGCTTGTGTCACTTGTCTTCAGCACACCCTGTTCAGGACTATGGCCAAAGGCAGTTGAAGTCTTGCCCAGCACAGATTTTCCCCTCTCAGTCTGCGTTATGTCTACATTTCATGGGAAGTGAATTGGTTTGCAGTTTGCTCTAGATGCAGCTCTGCCTGTGGAGTTTGTTCCCACCCTGCATGCATTTCCACAGCATGTCCAGTCTCATGCAGGAGGTCCACAGCACATATGAACCAGCAGTCCCAAATGTTTGTCTTTGGTCTGGGAAAGGGTTTTCTGAGTGGCAGGAGTTGCATGCAACTTACTCTGCAAAAGGCTTCAAATATGCCCAAATTGCTCACCTTTGGAGAACTTTTAAAGGACCCTACATTTTAGACCAATCTTTTTTAAAAGGATGGGCAGTATGGGGTGCGAGGGCATGAAGTGATGAGGAAAAGGAGGAATCAGGTTTTGCAAATAGAGTGGTTCAGTCTAGGTGATAGGTCACCACAAATTGCCTGTTGCTTGATGATTGAACAGCTCACATGTCTTCTGTGAAGATGAAAACTGCTATGGGGCACTTGGAATGAACAAGGTGGTGCTGGTGAGGCTGGATTTCTGCTCCCTGATGAATGCGTGCCTGGCACGGTGACCATCACTTGATTTGCTTCGTTTTAGTTATACACTAGATCCATTTCAGTCCAGGACCTTCTCACACTTGTAATTGTTTTCCAGATTGAAGCTGTAGGCACCACCAATAAATGATTCACATTTCTAGAGACAATTGTTCCCATAAAAGAATGAGTTATATTTTGTACATAGGAGTGAATGACCCTATGGAGAGTAGAATATTTTCCTAGTCAGTTTATTTCTGTGCTGGAAAACACTACCCTAAGATTAACTCATCCAAGGATTTCCAGATACAACTTCTAATGGACTTTAAAAGTAAGATGGGTTTTCCAGGCTGGCAGAGGCCAAAGGACATTTTTACCTGACTAGTCATTGATAACAGAGAGATGTGAATGAACTGATTAGAAAATAACCTTTGGTATGTCACGATAGGACCTCATAGTTTAGTTCTGTGCTCTACCATTAGTGGAAATAAATGCCTGAAGATCAATAACATCTACTGCCATGTCCCTTTCTTAGTGCAGAAGGCAAAAAGAGAGAAGAGACAGTTTTAAACACAGTTTCATGCAGAAGTTTGAAGATTTATGCTGGAAAGTGGTTTGACATTTATAAGGCACATTTAATCAACACAGGTTGGGTAGGGTAGATAGATACTTTAGTGCTGACACTGAGAAATTGCAGGAAATATTTCAATGTGGTCAGGGTATAATGGGAGGTGTTGGTGTCTCTTGAGGCTACGCAGTGCAGTTAGTAGTTCGTGGACGTATTGCTGGTATTATTCATAGAATAGAGACACAGGGTTTGAGCTGGGTATCTTATTTCAGCTCTCTGTCCCCATCGCCTCCTGGAATCCAACTGCTGCCTTGACTTGGGTGTCCTGTCCCTGCAAATAACGCAGCCGTTGTTAGGGAGTGCAGGCCAGGGCCAGGATGAGCACCTGGATAATATGGTGATCACCGTTCCCAGAAAATATTACATTCTATACCTTATTCACCTATATGACCAGAAATTATGCTTCCTACACATGTAAATTGAGCAAACAGAATAAAAACCAGCAGCATGCAGTTGGTTCAGATCCCATGAATGGGATCAGTCATAAGGTCAACCCCATTCCTAACTTTAAGGAAAGGATTGAGCCCAGCCCCTGTCTGTCTTCCCTCAAGCCGCTGAATTATCCGTCTTCAAGGTGGCTTCTGAATAGAGATTCCTTGCAGCTCTGTCCTTCAGTGATACAGTGGCCAGAGAAAAAAGACAATTCAAACTTTAATTTTAAAAAATTGTTTCATGTTTTAGGTAGCCTCGTATAAACCCAGAAAACACTAAACATCTTGAACGACCTATGCCTGCCCATACTTGAAATAACATAGGCACGTTGTTGTCTATATGGGGAGAGGGGGCCCAAGGGGGATGAAGTCCAAGGTCCACCCAAGGGTCCAGTCAGGAGCAAAAGGAGACGAGGCTGGAGACAGGACTACCTATGGCATGACTGAGGCTGGTACTGATCGCCCCGGGCTGAGCTGAAATGGGGTCTTGGGCCATGGGCAAGGGTGTGCGTGGGGGTCTCAGGGGAAGCTGGGTAGGGACATTAACACCTACTGATGCCCTCAGGGCCTGGCTGCTTTCTGCTATTTCCTTTACATTTCTTAAATTATCTTCACAGGACCAAAGGATAGGGAGCAGCAGCTTGGCAAGGTAAGCAGGAATGTGCATTCAGAGGTGTCAGCTTGTTAAAGACTTCTCTGAGCTTAGCAGCCTTTGGAGAGGGTGAACCAAGGAAGAGAAATTATTGAACCAAGCCAGTGCCCGAGGAGCTCTCTGCTATGCATAGCAGTTTATGGGCCTCAAGTAGCTTCGAAGAAAGTAACCTGTAAGTCCTGTAATTGATTTCAGTGAGAGTAAGGGTAAGGCTGTATGTTTAGAGACTTTTGTTAGGAAAAAGATTTTGCAATTCCCTTTGAAAACAGCAACTTGGTGTTATGAGGACTTTCATCATTGCTGGATGTTTATTCAGAACAAGAACAACAGTTACATACTATATGAGTATGGCTGACCACATAAGAGGGTCTGTCCCTAGCTGTTTCATGGCTAAAATCCAAATATAGCTTCATCCCATATATATGCCCATATAAACACAGGCACCTTGCTAACATGTGTGAGTTAGGAATGAATTTGCCATAGGCTCTTTTTATAATAAATGGAGGTAGAGGCGAAGCTATGGCTCAGATCTCAGTGAGCTGAACTAGTATCTGGAGGGAGAAAGAGGCTTTGCTTTACTCAGACTACTGCTTTTTATGGGGACAGGCAGACTGACAACCGTGTGTTTCCTACACCTAAACCACGGTCAGATGAATCCAGGCTAGAGAGCTGGTTCTTCTTGTCTTCCTCCCTCACCTATTAAACTATACATATTGTGATCTTCTCCATGCAGCCAGCTCCTATCCTGGGAGGGGAGGTTTGATTAATGACCAGATACCTGTGCTGCTCTTCTGTTCTGCCCATGGGTCCAACATGTGCACCTGTGGTTTTGAGTTGGTTTGCTTGCTTAAAATGGAATCTTAAACCCATATTTCTCTAGTCTGGGTGGTGAGGAAAGTGTGTCTTAAGCATATCTAAAAGAGCTCATCCCCTTCCCAGGAAACTTACTGAGGCAGCCACTGTTTGTGAAGAGACACATGCCTTGGAAATATTAACTGGATATATTAAAAGACATTATGTGACAGAGGCTTTTTAAAAGCTGGTTTGAATTCCCATTAGTGCATACTAGTTCTTAATAAACCAAACAAAATGGTGATCTCAGAGCCAGGAGGATCAACATAGCATTAATTTCTTTTCTGTTTGCTCATTCACAGCGCATTTCCAAGAAATCCCTTAGGGCCCAGCTATTTTATTGCCTAGAGGGCTTTAATTTGGGGATGGTTAAGGGCCCTCCAGGCCACAAAGCAGAACTGCAGCAACTGGCTCTCCTGATGCGACTGCATTAATAGCACTGATGGGAGAACACTAATCCAGGAGAAATGCGAGCCGTGGGTGGGAGACACAAGCCAGAGCCCTATAGTTGGTATAAGTGTAGGTGTTCTGCCTAGACAAAAATGTAGGATCATATCTGTGCTGCCTTTGGATTTAGGGCCCTCGTGGGGAGTCCTAAGTGAAACACCACGCACCTTTGCTCAGTGTCTAAGTCCGTTACTGCACTTCGACCATAATGAGGCAAAAATATTCTTCCCCCAAAAGGTGTGTTTTGTTTTCTGACAGTTAATGCAGTGAAACAAATTTCCCAATTGGCAGCAAAATGAGATGCTGTAATTTCCGAAGTTTTAGGGCAGTTTAAAGGGCTTGGCAGACAGTGGAAACTTTTTCAAGAGCTGGTGGACAGAAAGTTGCTTGGCTGCATAAAAGTCTCCCCCGGCATCCCCACATGCCCCCCAGATCTGACCTTGCACCCGGGGAAGCTGGTGGAAGTCTGGCCCTTGTCCTCATGGGGAAAAATAGCAGCCAGAAGTGGAAAAACACCTGCATTGAGCCCAGCCAGCCAGAGCTGCCAGTCTGAATGAGTCCAGTTAGGAATGAAAAGTCCCAGCTGACACCCTGTACTGCCAGTTATATTTCTTTTTAGTCAGACTCTTCATATGGACTTCATTGGGTCTACTAATTTTCACCAATATGCTGTGCTATGCATTTCTGCGAATGAAAAAAAAACGCATTTGGTCTACCAGTTTCCATCAGGGTGCTGTCTGGGTGCTTACTTGGATACACATTTCTGTGAATGAAATCTCAGCAGAACGCTGATTCTAGCATCCCTGAATATTGGCACTGCTTATAACTTGTATCTGAATTTAGTCCCAGTCTAGACCTGGCACATCACCTTTGCCATGAACAAAAACACAGACACAAGAACTTTTTGTCCTTGCTGTGTTGGATTTCTTGACCCAGGTTTCTTAGCTCAAGAGTTTCTTTTTCTCTTTCTCTTCTTACTTTCTTTTTTCTTTCCTCTCTGAGTTACATGGGGTTTATTTCTCATTTATGATGATGTAACTTACAGATGAGAAGCAAAGGCAGTCTCAGCTGACGAGTTATATGCTCTCCTTATTATGTACTTGGTTTTCATTTTTTTGGTCTAGCTTTGCCATAGTATCCCCAATACTGTCCAGGAAAGGTAATGAAATAAATCAAGTCATAAGACTTCCTAATACATTTACTAGCAAACATTTTCCCACTGTTATGGCTGGTACAAGTAATAGTAGTGTTACTGTCTGTTGTCTGAAATCAGCACTGATTTTACAAAGACTGGTACTGATAGGTAATCCGTGAACCTGAAAGCAGCCTTCATCTGCCTGATCTTCTTCAGCACTGATAGGTTGTTTAGGCTATCTCTGGGCTGGACTGTAGTTGGAAAGTGAGTAGTTATCTAACTGCAGTCATCCATCTTTGGTCAGAGTTGCATCTTCTCCTGTAGACAAAGACATACTTGAAAGTGGAGGAATCTGTAGTCTACCAAACAGCCACTGAGAAAGTGTTACATGCAAAAAGAAGAGAAATGGGTCTCAGTGGCCTCTATTTCACTAGGAAGGGGTCTGTTGGGTTACTTCTACCACTGTCCTTTTCTGAGTGCTACTGGGATCTATGGTGTGCTTTGCCACCATGTAGCTGCTGGCAAAGGTTTGGCACAGCATGGCATGTAGATGTGTGATCGTTTTTTTCTACTTCTCATTCTGATATCTCCACCTGGATCAATATAGTTCATTTGAAGTCAACTGGTAGAAGCCAACGAAGCTGCACAGATTTCTGTCAGCTGAAGATATGGCAAGTGGTTTCTTCTGCCAACTGGAAGCAAATGCAACTATCTTATACTCTTACTGGGCTTCCCAGTGTGGAAGCTCTTGAAACCCTCGCTGCTCCCTTCAGTTCAGCATGATATTTCTGTTCCCTTCTGCATAGTGTGCTAGAAGAGTATCTGCTGTCTGAGTAAACCAGTGCTCATGTAGGACCCTTGGGGAGATTCAGACTAGATTACGGCTTGCAAATGTGAAAAAATGAATCATTAACTAGCACAGCCTTTATTTGGTAATTAATCAGTAGACAAAATGCCTCAAGGAAAGAAATCAACCGGACTATGCGTATATATATGCACATGTCTTTCTCTCTCTCTCATTATACATATGTGCAGTTATTTTAGTCGTATAAGCCATATATACAGCTAAATTTATCCTTCTATGAATCTGATTTGCTCCCTGAGCAGACAGAAGGTCTCAGATTGTGGAGGACTGTGGAACATCTGCAACCCTATTTCCTCGGTGCTTTGACAGGTGGCCTGGGGTAAATAGACACAGCCCAGAGGCTGCTTTTGGTACCCAGGGAGAAGTGGGTCCCAGACACCTAGAAGCTGCAGTGAAGCAGAACATTTCCAGAACCACTTCCTCAGTAAGGCTTTTTTGGGACTCCATAGGGGGTGACAGCATCGGTGCTAATGTTGTCAGCCTTTCCCAGTGGAGAACCCCCACTCGAGGGAGTGAAACACCAACCATGGACTGTCCAAAGGAGCACAGTGGTACGACAAACCTTGGGTTGCTTTAGCGTGACCCAGTCAATGTAATCTTTACTGAAAGGAAGGACTATACATAACATATTTGTTGGTGGAATGGTACTGGTCCCGCTGTTAAGGCACGCACTATGACATTTTGCAAGAATTTTAGAAATATGTGAAATGGGTATTGATTAATAAACAAAAGTTACTAGGCAAAGTATGTTAAAAATCCTGAAAGCCTTAGTTTTTGTTCATGCTTAGCCAATCAGACTTTACGATCATGTCACAGAGTTGGGCAATGTGTTTTTAATATCCAACAGAATCGTTAATATATTTCATTGACATTGTCCTGAGGACCAGGCTGAGGATCCCAGTTTCCGTTGGGATTGCTGAGAGTTATGGGCATGCAGTAGTCAGTACACTTTATAGAGTATAAGAACCATCTCACGCTGACAGCTCCCCAAAAGCTGCTGTCAGTGGGGGATTATTGAACAGGGGTGTTTCTGGAAGGGAGACATAGCAATAGGAACCATGTGAGTATTTGTCAGGATTTTTATGAGTGAAATGGAAAAAAAATAATATTGCTGATAAGATTTGGGGAAAACTCTGAAATTGGTAGTGTAGCCAGGAATGAGAACTGGATGGTTAAACAGAAACAGAAATGTCTTGATAAAATATATTGTAATGCAGCTGAATGCAGTACATAGAGGAACAAAGAGAGCAAAAACTAATTCAGAATTTTGCAGGGGCCATTGTGGAAAAACTAACCAGGCTACGTTCTGCTGTCATGGTTTAGCCAAGTGGTTGGTACGGACCAAGAAGTGCTTTGAGTTTAGTATGGAGATAATTTGACCTAAACAATGAAAAGCCATACTCAGTTTCAGTGCCTATAATTTACAGAAATACCATTACAATGATTTAAGGATTAAAGAAAATGCCTTCAAAGGCAAAACATTGGGGACTTGTGTTCAGCCAGCCCAAAGGAAGTGAAGAGGTTGAACTGGTTACAGTATCTACATACCTCCACATGGAGAAAGTACCAACTTTTAAAATGTTCTTTCAGCTTGTGGAGAAAGTTCTAATAGCATGGAGGATCTAAGCACTGAAGCCCGACAGTTTCATGTTGACAATGAAGCATGAGTTTTAACAGTGACATTAACCTTTGAAACAAAAACTGGCAAGAGAAACAGCCATTTCTCCATCTCATATTGTCTTCAGATCAACATTGGTGGCCTTTCTGGAAAGAGTAATGTACTTTAGCGTCGCACGAGTGAAAATTCTTAGCCCACTATCAGATAACTGAGAGAAATCTAGTGCCCTGTGAGAAAAGAACAATTATGCAAATTGATTCAAAGGCCTTTTTTTTTTTCCCCTTAAAAATCTATAAGCACAACTGCACATTGGACTATTTCAGGTTGAACTCCCTGAATTTTTTAGACTAACAAGTTTTCCCAGATTCCATCAACTAGACAGCAACAAAGTCTGTGAAGGAATCTAAGGGCACATCTACATCTTCAGGTACAAAGAGGTGTCTATGAAATGTTAATTTGGTTTCTTGCTTGCCAAGAGAACACCAAGCACAGTGGAACTAGAAACTCTGCCTCTACCCATTGGATACACTGCAGGTATCCCGGTTCCCCACATCCCCAGATGTAATCACTAGCAATATTCAATGTAAACTGCTAATCAAGCCACTACTAATCAAACGTAATTAGGGTAACCCATTAATCAAGCTCCGAATTTCACAGAACTTGGAAGAGATGTGAGAGGTTACAGAGTACCTTCATGAGGGCTGTAAGGGAGAGTGCTATGGTAAATTAATGTGCATATATTCATTTTCTATCTGTCTGGTTCCTGATTGCACTATTTCAGTGTAGTTTTCCATTTCAGTTTCAAACCAGATTATTTGCATGTAATGTTTTGAGCACTGCTTATAAGCTTATAAGAAGACAGGCTCCCTGTTGCAAAGAGCATTTTCTGCGTCGTCAGTGAAGAGTTCAGACAACTTACTTATTTTAGACCTCTGGCTCAAGTCAAAGGTGACCTCTCACTGCTTTCCAAGCAGGATCCATCTTCTGGCCAACCACTCAGCCTGGCATGGCCAGCAAAGCAGCATGTGATTCTCCTGGCTCAGCAAGAGGTAAAACAAGCGGGATATTGCAGAAGGCGAAGGGGACACAGGAGACCAGGGATGGGGTGGTGGTGCTGGAGGTGTCCTGAGGGGAGACAGCAAGTGTGCAGCCTGCAGTGAGAGGAGGTGGGAGGGAGATAAAGGACATGACGGAGCTGCTGGGTTTGGAGTGGGACAGCTGTAAGAGACAAGGCAGACGTAACCGTAATATCTGCTGTGCACTGAGATCAGGCTGTGGCTGCAAGGTAATGCTTCAAATGAGGGCAGTGAGTATTTAGCACCTTCCCTTGCCGAGGCCCTCGCTGCTGATCCTTGAATATCTTTTCTACCCAGCCAAGTCAGCTTGTGCTTGGGAGAGATTTAATATCAAACGCAGTGTGAAATTCAATCTCTCCTGTTAGACAAGCTCTGACAATGGAGCTGCCATGTGCTTGGTGGGTCATGTCAGCACTAATTTGCTGCTCCTGGGTGCTGTGGAAATGTCTCAAGACTGTCACACTCCCACACTGCTGAGCTCTTGGCTTGCAAACAGTGACCAGGCAGAAGGTAATCACTGAGATGGGGCCTTTTAGGGGGAAAAAAAGCATTCACAAGCAGCCACAGACACCCTCCAGTATTATTAGACCTGTTTAAATTTATGTGGACTGGAACGTTACTGACAACATAGAAAGCCACCAAATGACAAAAATCATTCAAAGAAAAGAGGGGGAGGGAAGAAGCATTATCTTTTATTTATAATCAGGGGAGACTGAGAGTTAAAAAAGTGTCAGATGACCTCCCCTCAAGTGTCAAATCCACTTAGACTGCAACGGAGGAGGTTAACTTCTTTTGCCATACATAAAGCATACACAAAACTTCAATGTTTTTTTTTGGTGGGAATAATAAAAAAAAGGGAAATAATCAATAGCATCTTTCAGCTAAGCCCGCTTCAATGTCTTTCTCATGCCCTAACCCAGGCATTATTGCTGCTGTTTGATTCAGGCTGCTCTTCCCACAGTGTACAGAGTTACAGCACATATGAGGTTAATTCTGCAATTTTAGTTCCATTTCCCACTGAGTATTTTTTTCATACAATTCAAACAGCGCAAGCAAAGAAACATTGTTTTACTTATAGAAGCTGAGCATAAAGAAATCAGAACTGAAATAGCAGGACACCCTCATTAAAGTTGAAATACAGATACTGTATGGTGCAGTTTAGTAGGCAGACTCTGCAGAGTTAAACTCTCTAACACTGTGTGAGCTCAAGGGCCCAAGTGGATTTGCCTGTCCCCACACTGCCCCACTCTGCAATTCAGAGATACCTTGTTTTGTGCTCAGTTCTTTGGCATTGCATGAAAGTCCATGTGCTCCTTTATCTCAGATTAGTGGTCTGAATGGGAAGTCAGGTTTAAATAGTTTCAAGACAGAGGAAATCTTTCTTTCTAAATAAATACCACAAAGGCCAAATATTCATTAAAATACTGTTTGTATAGGAAAGAAGCCAGTAAAATCATGCGTAAGGGTGATGAGCAACACTGTAAGCTTATTGAGTTGTCTGACCTAGACCCCTCCGATGTAGCTTGTGGAGGCTTCTTCAGCAACAGCCAGCAGGTCCTTCTTTGGCACCATTAGTTTGGGGAATGAAACTACGGGGTTTGTGATGGATGTCCCAGATGGGTCTGCCAGAAATGAAGCTTTCATTCTCTTCTGGTCATCAAAATAATGAGATTTAGCTCAAAGGGGATCTGGTTGATACACTGTGAGGATTCCTCTCGCCCCTGCTCCCAGGACTTGAATGCAAAATATGTAGGTGGCCCCTTGGACTTAGGTTCTTTGTCCTCTCCCCCAGAGCAATACCTTAACCCCAGTGCTACAGGGTCTCTTTGGCCACGTGAATTTTGCGGTCCCTTGATGCACATTAGCACAAGGTCAGTGGAAGGCATGGTGGCTCTGAAAAGCGGCTGTGGCTCTCTAAGGATGCAGGATCTGAACTGCGGCAAGCAGAGCTGGGAATTGAACCTAGGACTCCCACAATCTGTTTTCCCTGCTGTTTCCCAAGTGAAAACACAATGATACTCCCTCTGGAAATGACAGAGACAGGTCCTGTAAGGAACGGGGGGAGTGACTATGCCCTTGAGGAGCATGTGCTGCTGTGTCTCAGAGGAGTAGCAGTACTCTTCATCTCGCTCTGTACTGCAAGGTGGTCGAAGTTGAGCCTGTCTGATTGTGAGCCTATCTGATGTCTTCCTAAAAACCGCAATAAAGTGACTTTCCCAAGGTTGTGAGGAAAACCTGTGGCCCTAAGGGCTCCATTTTGGGGTGGAGTCTTACATCAGCCCCTAGTTTGCTTGAAATCAAAAATCATGCAGAGCCCTGATCGGTCCTGGCATGAAGTTATACTGGTGCAGGCTCAGGTTGGAAATGATCTCACCGCTCTTTATCTGTCTAAACATTTGCCCTTCAAGCTAACCTAGTCATGTACGGTCCTGCTATGGCCAGTAAAGACAGACACCTCTAGATGGCAAATCATCCTATCCTAAGAGAAACATCTAAGCCGCTACCTGCCTTTCGCCAAGGACTATAGACAGACTGGGTGACTGGTTCAGGCTAGATGACTAAGGATGAATGAATTGAATGCCAGCTTAAGCCACAGAGTCTTAGTCTTCATAAAAAGCTGCTTTGGCTAGGTGAAAACACCATTTTCTCTAGCACACTCATGGCTGCTCTCTGGGTAGCCCTGAGACATGCTTCTGGTTTCTTTGAGCTGGAGAAACCTTTAGATGTAAAGGTTATAGTCAAAGCTGCTTTCCAACTTCCCATTTCTGCCACAAACAGGGCTGTACAGTGGTGAGAGGCTGTACTTTTTGTTATGAGATGGCATTATTCTTGTTTTATGGGCTCCATTACTGGGGCAAAGGTTTACGGAAGAGGTGTGCCTATCGCTCTTTTGGCACCCAGTGCTGTCAGGCTTGGGAACGGTGTGATCTTTATTATCAAAGTGTTCGTTGGCCTCACAAATTACTGGGTAAAATCCTATAGTTCAAGAAGAAAGTCATACTAAACAATCATAATGGTCCCTTCTGGCTGTTCAAGAACTTTTTCCTCCTTACATTAGCTTTACACCTGTTTGATCCCTCTAACTTTGTGTAATTTCGAAGGAGAATTGGACCTTCTGAAATAGTGCCTTTAAAGCTGTCCCTGAGACGCCTGTGCAAAAACTAAGTCACTTTTTCTGATGAGGGTTTACTCAGAGGATCAAGGTGCAATGTGTACAAGCTCTTCCTGTACAGGAGCAGGAAAGTTGTTGAAAAATTAATGTAAATCCTAAATCTAGCAGGGATCATCGTGCCCTGTGCTATGTTCAAAATCAATTCCTCATGCAAGTGCCACGGCCCTCTGATTTTCCACTGATCTTATACAGGCAGTTTTTTTCCCCCTAATTTTGTTGCTGCTGTTCAAATCCCACCACCCTTATGTGGCACTTTCTAAGTGTGTAATTCACAGTTGAATGGGACATGAAGTCGCAAACCAGATCGTGGAGAGTTGACTCACAAACGCCTCTGCATCTCCCCAAACACCTTCTCCCTCGTCCTCTCCCCTCCTGCCTTGCAGTGCATGGAAAGGTTTTGTCATGGAGGACATTCATGGGCAGGAAGGAAGTGAGGCCCGTGGGCCAGGAGCCATTGCGGCCACCTGCTTGGATGTTCCCCTCAAAGGACAACCAACCAACAACCCCAAGGTGCAGCCAACCAAGCTGAGCATATCTGCATGCAGAGTTCCCCCACTCTTTGGGATTTTGGGGTACAAGACGTTTGCCTGGGCTGTGTCCGACCCAGGAGCCTCAAACAACAGCAGCAATAAGATGGTGCCAGCAAGAGCTGAGCCAACATTGTGCTGGATATGCTCTGTGCCGCATTACGTCTGAGGCATGCCATTCTTCCCACACACATTGCTGTACCCACCCAATTATGAAAGAGGCCTTGGCTGCCTGCCTGCTGCTCCAACATTTGCATCTTTATCCTGAATTAAACTCCAGTCCAAACTCTGCTAATATTCCTTTCCATTATTGCTGTTTGGAAGAAGAGGACTCTAATGGTTTAACACCCTGGAAAGACTCCTAGGCAAGTATCGGCACAGCGAGAGGAAGGTGGGCTTGTTTTTCCTGGTTTAGTCTAGCTTGTGCAGGTTAAGACCAGCAATGAAAATGCTACTACAGAAACATTAACTGATGATAACAACCACACTACTAAGCCAGGCTCTCTGGAAGATTTGTTTCCTGGTTGCATCCATGTGCTGCTGCCCAGGCCATCCATTTCATGGTGCAGAATCATATTTTCTGAACAGAAGGGTCACTCGCAAGGAGGAGGGAGGAGGGAGGAAAGGCTGCTGGGGGGGGGGGGTGCAGTAGAAAGGGGTGGAGAATCCTGGGTTCTCCCAGGGAAATGGCAAAGGGGTCTGTGTCCCTCCTGGGGAAAGGCAGGATGACTTGACTTCCTAAGGTTAAACGATGTGCTTGCATGTGCTGGTCACACCTTCCTTTTACCATGCAGATATTTTTCCTTCATGGCTGATTTCTTTGCAGTTGCCCTTATTGTCTTTGCACACAGAGTGTAACCTAACTCTGGGACCTACCTCAACATCCTTTCTGTCTGGGGGCCGTTTAGACAGAGCTCAGCAATTTACTGCATGAGAATACCAGAAAAATGGCCAATGTGAATGGACCATTGTACTTGATGCCTTTATGGACATGATTTCACATTGATCTATGCTGGATCTGTATTATTAACTGAAAGCAGTAAGGAAACGAGAAATGGAAAAGAATGTAATGTTAATGTTAACTCCTGCGCATGTTCAAAAAACAAGAGGAAGATGGCTATTGTCAGCTCTTTTTATGCATTTATTCTAAATGGAGCCAAATATCACTGAAAATGTCAGTTCTTTGTGTTTTTAACAGGAGGGGCTTGTTCTAATACCAAGGTTAGACAGAATATTTCTGGGAGACCCTGTGCTGGGATATGTTGAATAGTATTACTCATTACAGTAACTGCTGCTCACCACGGTCTAGAGTGGCAGAAGCAGGTGACCAAGGTACATAAAAAACCATGACCTTTTCTCAATATATTTGGGAGCAAAACTTCTTCAAAACTGAAGTAAGGTATTGAGGAGGGCCCATAGGCTAGCCCAGGGGCTGGCAAATGCCACATGCACAGAGGGTGAAGGGCCCTGCCTGTCAAATGAGAGCATCATGAATTTGTGAGAGCTTGTTTGTATTAGCTGGGTGTGTTTGAGTTACAAGATGCAGCATTTGGCTCTGGATCTAAAGGTAATTGTTTATTGTATATTTTACGACTGTTTACAAAAGTGGTTTGAAGAAAATAATGGAATACGTAACACATTGTCTTTCCCCAGGTCTTTAGTCCATTAATTTCGTATTATTTTAAGTGGCTAGACTAGAAATTTAAGTCATTGTTATTTATATCAGAGGTGCAACTAAGGATTCAGCTGAGCTCCAGGCTGCAATATGAAAGTTGCTGTGTCAGGGTTTGAGAATGGGAAAGGTGTTGTCTTGATCTGAAATACAAAAGGATCAGGACAGGTTGGTTAATCCTGCGATTAGAGCTTCTCACAAGCCTTGTAAGAACAAGCCTCCACTCCTGGTCCTACTGCAAATTCCTTGTGTGGCTGTGGTCAGTCTTTTAAGGTTAATGTTTTGAAGGTATAGCCATATAAGGTCTTAGCATTTAGGGAGACCTAGATACTCTGGTAGATTTAGGTGCCATAATGCTGAGCTTAATCTTTAGATGTTTTCTACCATATATAGTGTACCACTATGAAAAGACACTCAGGGTTCAGTTAGGTCAGCCTGTGCCTCCATCCCACTCTATACAGCACTGTCTTGTATGGGGTAAACTTCAGCATTCCCACCTGCTGAGATCTGCAGTCTTCAGTTAGTCTTTCTAGTTCACTGTGAGAGTTTCAGCCCAGGTCTGTAACGACTGAAGGATGTTGTTTGATGGATGTTCAATGGCTTATTTGATAACTATTGCTACTGAAGCATCATTCAAAGCAAAAACAGAAAGGAGAGATGTTTGTGTTTAAGGAACAAGACAGGGATGCAGAAAATGTGGATGTTGCTCCCAGCTGCCCTGCAGACTTGCTGCATGATTGGGAAGGAGCCTGCTAATCTCTTGTTGCGTCAGTTCACCACTTAATAATAAGCCTTCCTTCTTCCTACTCTTTGTGTTGTCTATTTAGCTTGTCAAGTCTCCAAGGCAGGAAACATCCTTGTGATGTGCCTTGGCTGGTATCGCAAGGCCATTGTCAGGTGAGGAACTAATGTGTTGGAATACCTCACGTATGTGATAACCAGAACCAGAACCTTTGTCGAGCAGAGAGAAGAGAGGTGCCAAAGCTGGAATGGTCAGGAAGACTAAACTTGTCACGTTGAGAAGTGCTGCCCTAAGGCAAGATGGGGGAATTGTAAAGGAGCTTGCCTTGCCAATGCTCGCACTCTGCCTGTTCATAGAAGATTGTATACCATGCTCTAGGGCTGGCAAGCCAGGACTTATCTGCTTAAGAACAAATTCTGATAGAGACTGGATGCCATTTCTACGCCTCAGGCTGCTGTAAGCTATTCTCCTTCAGCAGCAATTCTCATAGGATCCAAATCCAAGGTAGGGTTCTAGCTACCCTGAAATGTAGGATCCATTGCAAAATCTGCAGGCAACGGTGCTGGCAACTTAGAAGTTGCCTCGGGGCCTGGCATGTGCTTAAACTACTCATGAGCTATCTGGGCTCGTCAGCTTGATTTCCATCCTAGTTTGACTCATATTTTATTTCAAGGATTGTTTGCATTTTTATGCCTCTGAGACTAGGTCCCGTGGGAATCCTTCCCAAACTCTCTACATTGACCTCCTGTACTTCCAGCACATAACCCCTTCTCAGAAGAGGTCATTTGATCCTGCAGCATAAATACATGAATCAACACCTTATGCTTTTATGGGACTTTTCTTGAATTTGCTAGTTTCCCAGCACCTCTGAAGAGTTCGTTTTGACCATGAAAGGCTCCCAAGACAACCTTACTTTGCTTATAGGACTATATTAGGGTCACAGCACAAAATGATTTACCTATGCACAAGGGACTGACTGTGAGCAAGTTGAGGTCAGTAACCAGTCAGCTGGCTTCTCTCGGTACTGCAAGATTCCTCCAGGCTGCCTGGTTAAGACCAAGAGATATGTTGTATATCAGATCACTGTGCTATAGTGGGGTTAGAGGGAAGAGATCAGAGGAGCATTTTGAGAAAGCTTAACCAACTCCCCAGTTAAATCATCAGGCCGTTAGTTACAGCTGTTAGCTTAGCCCCAGCCAGTTAATTAGCTCAATGCCCACTATCTAAAAGACATCTCTTCTAACCAAGTAGTCTACAGAGATGGATACCTCAGAGATGGGTAACGGGATGGGGTGAAGGTACTGCTGTAGCTCTCCTCTGGCCCTGTGGGGAGGCCAAACACCTCTCTCAGGTGTTTATTTGTACGTGGCTGAAGTAAGTTCAGACCTACCCTAACTATGGTAGGGCACACTGTGAAAGTCACACCTATGTATTCTTAGATGAGTGCCCATGAATCAAAAAATTCATATATGCATAGGAATTCATAACTAGTACCCACCAAAGCTCATTTTGACTTATCTGAGGTTTCAAAATAAACAATACATCTGCATGTGTGAACTTGCACTAGTAAACAGACCTAGTTTTTCAATAGAAACCCATAATCTCACAGACTGTTCAGTGGAAAGGTCAGTGCAAGTTGCTGACAGTCTTAATTCATTACACTTTCTGGGTAGATGTTACTTCCTATGGCTATGGACCAGGGCAGAGTTAGCAATACCCATAGATGCATAACTAAGTCACAGCTATTAAAGGTCTTTGTGCTTATATGTGGTCCACTAGCTGTCTGTGTGATGATATGTCTGGGCATGTACCTGATACTACTTGGTTAATCATCAAAGAACGTACGTACACCTGAAAATAACCCTAAGAAATTATGCTTCCACTAAAATGAAATGGATGTGCTGGCCAAAGTCAGAGTACTCCTCCTGTGCCTCTGATCTGTGCAACAAGTACCTTCATCGGTGACATGTATAAAAGAATACACACTTACAATGCTGGGAGGCAAATGGGCAGGTAAATTACAGAAGGTTTGCAAAGGTATATGAAAAATCCTCCAGGGTGGTGAAAGATGAGTTGCTGGGGAGGTCTGGAGCCAAATGTCTGTGCTGGCCCTTCCTGCTCCCTCCCTGCTCCATGAGCTGCTGGGCACATACATCTGCCTCACACCAGGGAGAAAGAGGAGGCTCAGGAAGGACTCTCGGGCCTTGCATATGTTTCAGTGCTCTGTGGCTTCAGGAGGAGGGTGGCTTTGGTGGGAAAGGACGGCTGCTCTGTGCTGCTTGCTGGGAAATGAATGGACAGGGCAACACCTCCCAGCTTCTTGGCTAAAATTGGGGTGTCTCATGCTCCTCTCTGATGTGGTTTGCGCTTTACCAGAAATGTTGCAGCTGCTGGACCCAAAGAACAGAGAGCTCTAGATGTCGGGGCAAGAAAACATAACTGAGTCTTGCTGATCTGCAATAATGTTGCTCCATCCTGGGTGTTATCCTGAGAAACTTAAATTCCTCAGTCCCTTAGGGCTTGTGGTGAAGTGAATGGCAAAGCCTCAATCACTTCAAGAGTAGCAAAATTGGGCTTTTATTCAGGTAGGTGTTTTTTTCCCCTCCCAGAAATGCTATGAGGCCATATCCTCTACTGTAATCAAACAGTACTTGTACTTGTCAATCATAATTTCCATACCCCTGCTCCAGTACGCAAACCAACACACACACATACATGCACGAAGTCCAAGTAAAGAAAAAAAAAAAAAGAAAGAAAAAAGTACTTTCTCTGAAATCATTTTGGCCAGACTCCTTTCATTTCATAGGAAAGTTGTGATACAGTGCAACAATAGATCATGCATGCCCGAACAAGAAGAATGCCACTTTTGTGTAGGTAGGGAAATAGTTGTGATGTACAAAAGAGATATTGTTTTTCCACCACTTTGGCCAAACTTTACACTTAGCTTTTCATGTCAGGAGAGGGTGTGACAGTAGATAGGACGTAGCCTTTGAAACTCCATCTCCACAGAGAAAAGACAGATGGAATCCAGCTGGCGGATATCACACACGTTTTCTGTTCTCCTCGATATCACAGATCTGATAAACATGGAAGAATAACATGCCTTTATAGAATGCAGATGAACAGAGCAGCCTATCTGTATGTAAAAGAGAAGGGCCTCAGTTGGCTGAATACTTGTTTCTGCTAAATGAAAGTTAACTCCCACGATCTAATAAAGCGAGAATCTACCTGTTTGAGGCAGATATTTGATTATATACCATACAAATTTATTGACCTCCCATGGCTGTTGTTATCCTGATCTCATTTAACATCATGTCATGTCAGACTCATATTGATAGCAAGGAAAAGCAATGCAGGGGGAGGATGTTCAGCAGGAGTTCATCGGGTTGTGTGAATCTTTGTCTTGGAGACCATGATTGGTAGTCTGTGATCATCCAAAGTCTGCACTCGGGCTTTTAAAATAAAATCTTAGAAACCTGGGAATAATGTGCTAAGAGAAGTGTTGTCTAGAGATGGGAACCAGGAAATGGTAGCTGCGAATACCTGAGAGCGAATGACTCATCCAGTGACCTCCTTTGGCTTCGCTCTGTCCTCCCGTAACCTCCTCATCCTTCCTGCTTCAGATGGAGCTGCAAGCCTTTGTTACCCGCAGGGTCTTGTGATGTGATTTTGTGCTCCCCAGCAAAACTGCCGCAATTAATAAGAGAAGAGGCCTAAATTAGGATCTGTTGTTGCACAGGCTGTTACTGTTGGTTTCATCTGTGCAGATATTGGGTCAGATTCTAATATGTTTTTGATTAACACAGGGTGAATGTTGATCTCCTTTGACTCAATAAGGCAGAGCTGTCGTAATGGAAAGTGAACCCACGACAGAAGGAGGCATTGTGTTTGTTTAGATTTACTCCATATCCAAAGGAGCTGATGCTGACATGAGTTCCACAAAGAGGTAAATTTTAAGTGTATAAACATTAAATTCACCGCTGTACTGGGGTGGTACTTACACATCTTCTTTCTGTTTTCCAGTATAAGTTACAGTGACGTGTTCCTCTCCCTCCCTGCTATTCCCTTACGGATGAAGAAATTGGTGTTACACAAAGGAAATCCCAGCAGATGGACCCTCTATCAATATCAGCAGAAGTTTAAATTGCATCTTAGATGTCAGCTCAGAGCTTGGCCCTTTGCTTCCATTTAAATCTATTTATAATTTGTGAGGTCATGGCAGTAAGCATTTCTTTTATTTCTCCTCAAAGGGAGCAGTGAAACCTATTTTCAAAAGACTTCTGGACTCTTGAAAGACACACTGAAACACATATGAGATCACAAGTTGTTACAGAAATGTAGATTATCGGACCCTAAACTCCTGTCTCCAACAGTGGCTACATCTGCTACTCCAGAGCACGTTGCAATCTTCTCTTAGCTCTAAATGCTATGGAGCCCCTCTACTTTTGGCTACTGGATTTCAAACGAAGAAAATAATCCCACAGGAGTGAGACACCTAAAACCAGAGGCACTTTTAAGATGATTTACCCAAAGCCAATTATACTGAGTAGGCAAAATCTACTCAGAACTTTGACCGAACGACTTGACTTACTCCTCATCTATTTTTTACCTTAGCCTTTCAAAGTCAAGTTCTGGTTTTGTACAACCCTAGCTCCTGTGCCTGCAGAGAGGTACTTATATCTATGTCCATTTTGAAGCATGTGAGTAGTCCTACTGAAGTCAAAATTTTTCTTGAAGTTAAGCATACGATGTATTTTGTTGAATCTATGTCCCCAGTGCCTTTGCCTCCTGTGCACTCTACTGCACACTGGAAACACCTCCTCAGTCCCAGCTCTGGTTTTCCGATTCAGGGCAGCAAGCATCTGCTGTATTTTCCACCTGATGTCTGAAAAACAGAGATCAGGAGAGAAGGCTTCCCCCTTGAAGAATAAACAGGTTTTTGCAGATGATATGTTTCATGTGTCTGATAACAAGATAACCACAGAAGCAGAAATTGGATTAGAAATGCATTTTTTAGGGGAATTGTTTCCTGTATCCTTTAAATTTTGTTTTGTGTTTCCTGAAGTCAGTATAGTGACTTTCCTAACATTATTTCCCTATTTTTAGCCAATAAAAATCACGTTGGTTATAGCATTAGTAGATAATACAATATACTAAGGGCTTTGGGAACATTCTGGAGCTGCGGATGTTTTCATTGTTTTCCTATTAAGGTTTCAAAGGTCCTTGGTTTATCTGCCTTTTTACCTCTTACTTTTACCCAAGTTTGATTTAGATTTAAAAGGTTCTGGGAAAGAAAAGGGCAAAAAAAGGCTGCATTAATCATGTCTCTTAATGCGTGGAAGGGTTTTCCAGCAACACATGCTCTATAGAGGATTTCCTGTTCTGTTGTTTTAAATAGATGTTGTGTATTATTTGGGAAGCCTGAATTCTAAATGTCCTTTCTATATAAGTACACAGTATGGAAAAAAGGAAAACCTGACTTAAGCTTGTAAGAAGAAGTGAATTTGGCATTTAAGAAGAACAAAGACTGAGTGGTGACAAGTTTCGTAGTAGTCATACACAACAGAGAAACTCTTCTTGTGCAACGGAGTATAGGTTTATCAGTCCCTAAGCTAGCTAATTTGGGAAGCTTATCAGATCATGTTTTGTAAAGTACCAGGTTCAAGTGCTGACACTTTCAATTTGAAATCCCAAAGGTAATGCCACGCTGCTGCAGCCAATAGTTGTGCTGCTTCCCTGAAGAAACAAGGGGTTGAAGTTTTGCTATCCAGCCTGTTTTCTCCAGGTTTCACTTTTTGCACTTGCAGCTGTGACAGAGATTAGGTGTCTTCCGAAGAAACCTGTCCCGCAGTCTGAATTTTCTCGCAGACTCAAAACTGCCATGAATATGCACCCCTTGCCACAACCCGCAAACAGCAAAGAGATCAGAAAGTGCAGCAGGATGAAAATAAAACAGATTGAAGTCCTGAGTGGCTGAAGAAAAATGCTTATCTTGTTCTCGTGCAGCGCACAAGGTTGTAGACTCACCATTCGTGTCACCTTGAACTATAATGGTTGTTGACAGTGAAAATAACAGGCTCTACCACAAACAGTTGAGAAGCAAAATCAAGGAAATGAGTGAAAACAAGGAAACTTCACCTCCTACACTTCGTCCCATTCCCTCTGTAGACTTTGTGTCCTTCCATTGCTGGTGGATAGCTGCTAGACTGTCCTTTGGTTTGGTCCCAGCTGAGATGTATTGGGCTGAATCACACACTCAGCAAACCAGAGTTGATCCGTTGGGGACAGTGAGCTGCTGGAGGTTGGGAACAGTTGTGTTCATAGGCTGGGATGCAGGCTGAACAGTTGTGTTCATGGGCTGGGATGCAGGCTGGAAATGCACTGTTAGCAAAGATGAATGATAATTGATATTTCTGCTCCTTAAACAAGGTGGAAAATATGAGCCTTATGAAAACTGGCTCTTAAGGTTTGGCTGGAGAAAATAAGGGCATTTACCCTATTTCACTTCACCAGGGCTGTTAAATAACCCTCAAATCTTTGTGTCGCTTTTCTTTGGGTGCCTTTCTTTGGGCTTAAAAGCACTACACAACTTACAAGCACAAAATCACTATTTATTAGAAAACACACAGCAATGGATTGGGTCTAACTTGCTAGTAGGCTAAGCATTAATAACATATACCTTGTGCTTTTACACTGCATTCCCCCCAGTGAGTCTCTGCTGGATGGGCAGCTGCCAGTCACTTGCCCTTTTGCTCCTTGGGACAGGTTAAACTTTGATCTTGATGAGCTTCTGCCTCTTCTGCCATTCTGCTCTTTCTCTTAAGGTTGTACACCTTCTGATGTTTCTGGCTTTTTTGCTGAAGGTTTGTTGACATCACATCTTCATTTTTAACTGTGGTTAATCAGTATTGACTCATCTCTCACCATTGTGTTCTGCTTTCACACCTTGCATGTGTTAGTGGTCTATGTACTCACACACAGAATAATGGGCTCTGAGTCACAGGTAAAGCAGAGGGTTTTCTTGAAAGCTATAGATCTGAGCTATTTTCTGAACAGAGTAAGGGGCCTTAGACTCTACAGACACAAACCACAGACTATCACCTCAACCTAGATAACATCCATGTGGGAGGATGGGTCCTTTTAATGCCCTAGGCAATTACATATGTGCTTTATAAACAAAGATACAACTTATGATTCAGTTCCTACATTTTTTCACCTTTATGGATCTTCCCAGGCATTTTCCCAACTATGTGTTTCGTATCATTCCAATGCCACCCATATGGTGGCCACCAAGCCCACAAGAAAACACTATTTATGTAACATCAGTGGTATATTGTCAAGTCTAGGCTCCAGTAAATGGGAAAAGGATGAGCTCTGCTATCCTGGGACTTTCTTCTTACCGGGAATAGTCCTCAACATATTCTGTGCCCCAGACTGAGAAGCCTCATCGCAACACTATCTTGTCAAACCAGGACTGGAGTCCCACATGATCAGTATCCGGTAGCAGATATTCTGCCAGTATTCCCATTTAAGGTAAGGTAGCTCCCCATAGCAGTACCTAACAGAAGTTTCAAATGGTATCATTCAAAATATGAATGAGGGCAGAATTTGGCATCAGTGCTGTCAATTCTCTTGCTTTGGCTACATGTTCCTCACTGCACCTGGAAGTAGAGAAAAGAATATTGCTTGCTGACTTCCTTCATTCTCTCCCTCTCAGTTTTCTTTAAAGCTTTCTAATTATTGCATTGTGAAAAAGGGGGAAAAATACCAAAGGCAGACACAAGGTGAACAAAAAACATCCCCAGGATTCAGCAGCAAGTAACTTGTCAATCTGACTGCTTTTTCCAGACACATGGAAAAATTGTCTGTGAAGAGGAGAAGAAGAAAACAAAGATAGTGAAGGGCCTTTTAATCTAGCAGAAAAGAAGCGTCACAGGAACCAAATTAAAGCCAGACTCATTCATATGAAAAATAAGTTAGCAGCAAAGATGATTAACCATTGGAACAGAGCACAGAGGGAAGTTGTAAAATTATTCCCTATGTCCTGGTGTCTTCAAATCAAGACTGTATTCAATCCTGTAAAATATGCTTTGATCAAAGAAATTCTTGGACTTGACACAGAGGAGGTCAGACTAGATAAGGTGATCATTCCTCTGACCTTAAAACTCTACAAATATGTACCTTCAGAGAGAAAGGCCAGACTGTGGTTGCAGTCTGGCACAGGGACACCAGAAGTTTCGGTTCAAGGCCTGGCTCTGTTACAGATTTGAAGACTAACCACAAGCAAGTTGTGTAGTTTATCTGTGCCTCTGTTCACCATCTGTAAAGTCTGGAGAATAATCCTTCTTCTGTTTAGGTTGTTAGCTATTTGGGGTATAGAAAGCAACTTATTAGGTGTGGGTACAGACCTTTCCTAAGGTCTGCAAAGGAAAGTCTGTAACCATCATTGCAAAGCACATGTATCTACAGGGAAACCTTGACGATACAGAAGGAAAATATATTGGTAGGGAGGTAAGGAAATGCTTTGCTTTCATCAGTAGCCTCCTGAGTGCGGTTAAAAGACAACACGTTAGAGCGTGGAGATGGTCATTCAGCCAGAGAATTATGATTTCATCTCAGGATGCTTCTGGATACAAATAGCATCCAAGGCCTCCTCATGAGGGAGCCTCTTGCTTCCTCCAGTGGCATTTGCAACATTGCACTCATTTGTGTTCTCAACAACAATAATCAAATGACCAGTGTCTGTCTCTTTCCATGCACAATGAAGACTTGTGCTCTTTTTGCTTAGCTAAGAAACTTTGTTAGCTTCTGCCAAGAAGTGAAAGATCATTTTGAATCGCTGGAACCAATTCAAACCATGTTCCAGAGAGCTGGAAGGCTCACAGCCTTGTCCACTGCCCAGCTGCTCCTCCCTTCCTTACATCTTCATTGTGTCTATCAGTCTATATCACTGCTGGAGCTAAATTAGCTGACTGCTCCACCTGGTAGCTGGACACGCTTCTAGCTTTGTCCTTAGCCTGTCACCAGGGCTGAAATGTGAATAGACTCTCATGGCACGTAGGAAGTAGCTTTTAGGAAATGAGCTGAGCATGAGCTGAGCTTCCACTCAGTCAGGGAGAAAAGGACTGCATCCCAGCGGGAACCTCAGAGCAACATCTCAGTGAGTCCTTATATGAGCTGCTGTTACTTCCGTCTGCTCCAGAGAGAATGGAAGCTTATGTAGCAGTCTGCTGCTAAGCTTGCAAGTACACATAAGATGCTCTGCTCCAGAAGCTTCTGGTTCAGTCCCTGATGGTGGCCAACATGGACTTACATATTTAACAACATGCATATATGTATATATATAAAACATGTCATATATGCAACATACATAACAACAGCACTTCACATATATAAGGGAAAGCACTGATTTCTTTATCTATGAAGATAACTACTTCAGCAGTGAGTTACAGTCCTACTAAGGCATCTTCTCTGGAGAAAACAGAGCTAACAAAAGAAAGCAACAGCCACCAACACACAGATTTTCTAGGGCTACTCTAAGGGTTGCAAGGAGAATAATAGGGACCAATGTTTCCAGTTCTCCACTACTCCTAACAAACCTCATCAAGCTACAAGCGTGACCAGTGTCAGAATAAGGCACTGAAAGATATATGAAGGGTTGGAGAAGGAAAGGAAAAGACAGCTGTTGGGATGAGCGGAGAACCATATCAGAAATGCAGTAAGACACAGCTCCACAGAGCTAAAAGATGCACTTATGTTATCCCGCCAATCCCCCCTTGGCACAATGTCTCTGTATGTGATCCTCTTAGTCTATCACTGGTTCTCTGTGATATGTGTCTATCTGGTTTCTCATGGCCGCAATAAACCCTTCTACTGCACTAATCTCATTTAACAGTTCCACTGACTTGAAAAGAACACAAGCAAAATTGCTGTGCAATTTCTGCTGGCATTATTATGGCTGTATCATTTGTCAGCTTTTGTAAACAAGATAAATATAGTTAAACTTAAAGCATCAGATATGAAGAAATTTGGCATGTTATAGCAGCCCATCAGAAATATTTTTTGACAGGTATCTTATGAAAAAGGAAACAGAGAGGGTAATAACCACAAGTTTTTCTTTTGCAAAATTCTTTTGCCCAAGGAGGCTGCAAGAACTTGACGTTCGCTACCCCACCTATTTCAGCACCATTAGCTAACACTGCTGTCACATACAGCAGCCTGTACCTGGACTGACTCCCTGAAAGCAGTGAGTTTTGGTATCAGCCTCAGTATCTTACAGAGCCTCTCATCTCGGAGTGCATCACTGTAATCCAGCTACCTGGAGGCTGGAGGGTAAAAGGCAGAAGGCAGGAGGCATGCAAAGCTGGAAGGGGCGGGAGGGGGGAATGTTCCTGATAGGGCACAGGGAAAACCCCTATGCACAATTGATTTCTAACGTGTTTGCACAGCAAGAGGACATCCCATCTGAAGGGCCTGTGTGAAAGATCATCCCCCACTCTTCCCCACACAAGTGGTTGGTTTGTGCCTGCAGCTACTCTATGCTCAAAAGAAGACAAGAATCTTCCCTCTAGCACCTGCATGAAAAGACCAAGCCCAAGGAATCTCCCCACACCCAGGAAGTACCCACGCTCCCTCATCACCTCCGGGAGCAAGTCTCTGGAGAGGTAGGATGAGGGAATGTAAGCTCACAGCCCCACACAGTGCTGACCAGGGAAGATGGACACACCAGCAGCACAGTGCACTAAGGGGTGCCGCAGCAAGAAGAATTACATGTTCAAAGCCAGTCCATGGGGTAAGTCTTGGTCCGCCCTTGCCGTTGAGCCCTGAGCCCTCTCAGACTGTGTGGAGGTCAGACCAATGACAGAAAACATGAGTCAGCTGTGCTGAGAACTGAGCCCATGGCTCCAGGGAAGGTAGGCGCTTCCTAACCTGAGGTCAGGACATCTTCTGGAAGAGATTCAGAGTTCATGGGAGAGACTGCATTAGCTCTTAGCCAGAGATGAAAAAACAGCCCTAAAAATAACTGAGTTATAAAGGCCAGTGACAGAGGTCAAGCCATTGATGCTCAGAAGATAAAGTGCTGGTTTCTACTATTGTCTGAGTGCTATACAGTCAATAAAACTCCAGTAATGATACACAGCTCTTGTCTCTTGTGCAGCTGTAAAATACAATGGGATGGATTTTCAGCATTAGGAGAGTTTAGGACATTTATGATGCCACCTTATTTTTTTTCCAGCACACACGGAAATACAGGTTATCAAAGTCTTGACAGCGATGCTTGTGGGAAGAGGTGTTGAGATTTGAGGGTGACAGACTGGGCAGACAGATCAGGGTGGTATGATCAAGTAAAGACCTCTTTGCATTATGACATCTTGCTTTTGAGGAAATAAATTTCCCATCTCTCCACATTTCCGGAGAGAGAGTGTTTTAGAATTGCCTCTCCTATTGTGGTGAAGAGTGAAAAACATGCAGTATTGCTGGTGGAAGCTGATGTTGTCTTCAAAAATTTCTATTTCCCTCAAAGAAATAAAGATTCCCACTGGAGTTGTAAGCATCTAAACAGTTTGACACATATGAATTTGACCCTCATTCTGGACTCATGCTGAAGGTCGCATTCAGTTGATCCACATGTAAATAGGCAATTTTTCCTTCAAGATAGGAAGATACAGGCAGTCAAGGGTGATGCCAGCTCCTGTACTTCTTTCTGGTCTGCAGGCTATGAAGCCTATTCACCTTACGTGCTGCACATCTTGCCACATTGGCTCCAGACAAGCTTTGGGCAAAGAAACATCTGTGATCTCAAATAAATCAGGACACATACAGTTCTGGCACCCCAGATTATCTGATGCCCAGGAGCAATCAGGGAAAATAAGTGAGAAAGAAACTTACAGCTGAAATTATCTCACCACTCTTCTTATCACCTTAGTATAGCAGGCTCCCAACTGAGTCCCTACCAGATCTTCTGACTGTGGTTTTAATGGGTGACATATGTGTGCAGAGACAGTATTTTCCGACTGATTAGTTATGTTAATTTCTGGAAACATCTATAAATAGTCCAGAAAAAATACATGCTAGTACATTAGCGTATGAAGACAGCTATGACCTGTTGTATATCGGCCAGCCATTATTGATCAGAATATTAGTTTTTTAATTTTATGTACTTTCTGAACTTTTACGGCCTTCTTTCAGGTAATTAGAAGTCACTATTGATAATAGACAATAATTTACTTAATGAAAAATTTAGTCCTAGGAATGCTGGTGAGGAAATGGCCTCAATATGTCCATGTTTACATAGAGAGATTTCCACATCTTTAAGGACTAGAAAAATGAACCTAACTAATTGAGTGTGTATCTTGGAAGGATAAGAAAACTCTCTCTCATTGATCTTTGGCCATTGTAGTAAGTCATATGCCAAACACCTTGTCATAAAAGGAGAAAGGGAAGAAGGACTGGTACAATTCTGCTAGGAGAAAAACCTTCACTACTTTCTCATACACCACCTCAGGTCTTAGCAATGATCTTATTAATATGACTGCTACTGTTGTTCAGAGTTGTCCTGAGGCCATTGAACTGGGGCCATGGCGAGCAAACTGGATTTAAACCAGTTCTACTTTCCTCAGCCTCTGACCTCCCATATGGATCACAGCTGGGCTGGACCTGAGCTGGCTCTAGTGGGACAGCTTCAGCTGCTGCTGAAGTTATTATTTGTCTGTGACAAACCGATTGTAAGAGAGAGAAAGAGAGAGAGTATGTGAGTTGGGGAATGTTGTATCAAGAATACATTAAAAAGTACAAATAGAGGTTGGTGGATAAGGAAACACTTTCCCTCCCATTCTACTTTAGCTCCCAACTGCAACAATAAGTCGTGTCTCCCTTTGCTTCTTGTCTCATGGTGTAGGAGCCCTGGTAGTTGTTTTCTCCATGTTTATCAGAACAGCTCCTGAGCTGCGCAGGGTCCTGCTCATTCTGGTTTTCACCACCTGCAGCAAGTGGACGTGAACCCACAACATCCTTAACTGCATTCCAATCCAACCAAAGCAGAAGTGCTAATCATACGGTTACAAAGTCCTTCGGCTGCCTCAGACGGAAAGATTTATGTCCTCTAAGACTTGGCTAGCCCATTATTGCTCATTCATTGTGTTTGCCTACAAGTTATGACTGCTCTTTCCATTTAATTTTTAATGCAGCTGTAGCCTTGCCTCACTAAGCTCCAGGAAAACTGTGAAGGCACTGGCTGTTACTATGAACTTATAATCTCTTGGCAAAAGCAGCATGTGCAAATGCAGTCTGTCCTCATTGCACGACAGTTCACAACACCCTACTCTGACTTTCATGCAAGAACCACATTTTTCTTCAAAGCAAGTGTACAGTTTAAATTTGCTTCAGTCAGAGGCCTGAGCCAGAGAAAAGAGTAAAATTTCCCAGATGAGGCATACGAATTCAGTGACTATGTCTGAATCACACATTATGGGTCTAGATGTGGTTTGCTGTTATTCATAAAGCTCATTGCTGTTCTTATCTAGTGTTTCTCTTCTGTTTCATTTTTGCTGAGTGCTCGCCATCTCGCTATCAGTAGCCTAGGTCCTGAGGGGAACTTTAATATTTCTGTTCCTTAGATTTTAACCCAAATCAGATTACATTACTGTGATACTGAATTTAGTGATTCAAGATGTTTTCCATTCCAGTTGTTTCTATTTAGGTAACGTATCCCAAATTGTCTCTTCTTTCTAGCTTTCCAAACACTTAGACCCCCTATGCAGGCGCACCCAAACTGCGAAGCCTGATGCCAAGTATCAGCAAACCACCTGCAGAGCGACCACCATCCAACCACAGACAAAATTTTCATATATAGTCAGGAGACGGTCTGTCTACTGCCATTGGTACAATGTGCTGGCATGGCATGAAGATGCCTGCACAGACTACCAGAGTTTGTCCTTTGGAGCCCAGGTTATTCACCCAAAATGCAGGCGATCCCTGCATGCCTCTGAACCACCAATGATTTCCAGAAGGAATCAGAGGTTCTTAACAATGCCTAAGAAAACACAAGAATGGAGAGATGCTATTGCAAATCCACATGATTTAGGTTCAATTTCCTTCTTGCCCAAACAGCTGGTTTAGGCCCAGCAGCTGCAGTATTTCTGGTAAAGTGCAAACCACATGAGAGGGGATCATCAGACACCCGGTTTTAGCCAAGGAGCTGGGAGCTTGTGCACCACCATCCATTCGATCCCCAGCAAGCAGCCCCAGCAGCCATCCTTTCCCACTGGGGCCACTGTCAGGTGGCCCCCTCTAACCAAATGCCAAACCAGGCAATTCAGGTGACCACACTGGAAGCGAGACGTACAGTGAGAGGGCCCTTCGCTGAGGCACTAGGATCTCACGCCATTTAATATTGCATGGGGACCACAACTTGCTGCTGTCACAGTGGACGTTGCTCCTCAGCAGACCATCCCTTGCTGGCTGCAAGGCACTGTAGTGTTCCCCAAAGCCCTCCCAGATACCAAGGGCTGCGTCCTGCCCAAGTGAATGTCTGAAGCAGAGGAAACCCCAAGGCAGACCCTGCCCTGGGCTGGAGTCCCCCCACTGCGCTTCCGTTCCCACGTGAAGGAGCTGTGGAGGGTGACTCAGGCACTGGAGGGATCCCCGGCATGTCACGGGTGAGTCAGTGCAGGGAGTGGAGCAGCTGCAGCGGCTCCAGCCCGCATCGCCCCTGGCAGAGCGTCCGCGGCGGTGGAGGAGAAAGCCCGGGCGCTGCAGCTAATGAATCATTCAGGGTGGCCGGGGGACTGGCAGCTCCACGAGCAAGGCAGTGCAAAAGTGGCCTAAATTCGTCATTCCTCCTCCATTGCCCGCCAGCACTGTGACAAGCGCGTGGTGACAGACACCATTCTCCTGCTTTATGCATTTGTGGTCACAGCCTTTGAGGCCAGGAAAGGCTGTTACAGTCACCTAGCTTGACACCCCGCCTCACAGAGCCTGTAAAACTTTAGCCAATATTTTCTCCGTCAAGCCTTAACTTGTGTTTTGTGCAACAGCATGCCTTGCATGACCCACAGGATCCACAGCCGTTACCTGGGGTTTTATAGATATCCAAAGTTCAGTTGGACCTAACAAGCTTCAACATTTCCCTTCTTACTTTCTGTTCTCAGTCCCTCACCATGGGCAGCACACCGACTGAAGAATAATTACAATTACCTTTCACCAGGTAAGAGAAAAAAAAAACCAGATGAGGTTTGTGGTTGGTAACCTGGAGGTCATGGAGAAAAATCAATGTACCCAATAAAAATGAAAGCACCGTTCCTTTGTTTATCAAACAAATTAATAAGGGTTTTATGCATCAAAGAGTATGCACTATGACATAAACTAGAAAATTAAGTGAATTTAAATAGCTTGGCTCTGTCCACATAGTGGTGGTGAAGCATGTCTTTCATTCTTTATTACCTCTTACAAATGATTAGCTTGGCAGAAAAATTTCCACTGAAATTATTTTCAGAGATAGACTTTTCCTGGGGGGGGTCAAAATTATTTCCTCATGATAACTGTGTACTTTCTGGAGGAAAAAATCACCTTTGAGTTAAAAATCAACCCACTGGAGGTGTAGGTTATAGCTAAGGCTAGTATTTTCAAACCTGGGTGTCCAAAACTAGGCCACTAGACGGAAAAATGGAAAACAGCCTAAATCAAGGGCTTAACAATTTATCTCAAATGTATGTATTTGTTTATTAAAAGGAGCCTGTACATTAAATCTGTGGATGAGAAGGCATAAGCCAGATGATCTTCCAAAGTGCTGAGCACTCCCAGTGTTTGGTTAGATAAACTGAAGCTGGAGGTACTCCACACCTGTGAAACTGATTCACTTCTGCATAACTACTTAACTTCAGGTTCGGAAATTTTTAAGATTGGTAAGGTTTGAAATATTTAGCTGAGAGAAAAAAAGAACCATGGGTGCAAAAATGGCCCAAGGCTTTGCTATACTTTGGCAAGTCCGAGTTGCTATATGTGGTGGATCCTCGTGTCATGGTCCCATGCCCATCGGGCTTGAGGGTCTTGTTGGGACACAGAGCTTGCAAGCCCCAAGTTAGGTGGGGCTTTGGTGACTTTCAGAGTTTGCTTTGTCTGGGTTGTCTCCAGATGAAATTCACTTGCTGCACTGACGGTGGATCAGAAATAGCTGCAGAAGACATAACCCAAGATGCCAGAGCAAGTCCCCAAGAGCCGCAAGTCAGAAGGGCTGTCTGTTAGCAAGTTGTAAGCTCTCCACTGGCCATTCGAGAGCAGTCACATGGGTGAGGGGTGGGAAGAAGGCAGAGCATGTCCTGCGTGCAGCTGGTGAAGAGACATATTGATGTCATCACATAGACTTAATACTGTCGCTGTCCAAAGAACCTAAAACTTTTAAGTGTTTCTGCAAACTTCCTCAATATATGCTGGCCTCTGTCTGTGGCATCATTATGCTTCCTCAGTGAGAAATTATTATGGAACAAATTAAATTCGAAGAGATAATTTTGCCTCTGGGTTGGCTATATCCTGGGCATTAATCCTCTAAAGCTGCTGTGAACACACTAATTGACAATACATTTCTCATGAAAAATAAAGGCCACCTGTATACTTATATATTTATTTACATCTTTTAGATTATAACATTGCGATAACAGCAGAGGATTTTTCCTAAGTGACAGGCAGAGGTTAATGGCTTTGACTTTGCCTCTGGCCATACAAGCTCCTCCAAGCTAGTCATTAATTCCCAAGAAATATCCTCTGTCTTGAGTGTTATTGGTTGAAGTCTGCTTTTAATTCCATGCCAGCCACTGGGAGTGGTGCCTTTTGTATTACAAAGACAATCTCTTGAGTAATAGCTTCATGCACTCTCACTTTATTTAGTACTTATGCCTTGTCCCAAAAGTCAGAGAGTGCTTTTACTGTGACACTAATTTGATAATGAATATGGCTGTAAGGGAAATAGAAGAAAGGTGGGAACCCAAAGCTGCTACACCATGAGAAGGTACGCCCAGGAGCTGAAACTGAGGATGGAGATTGCAAATGCAGTAAGGAGCACAAACTCTTCATGCTGTTCCCTAGCCCCTCCTGGAGCTCGTTGCACATAGTTGGCTTGTCTACATAGCACAAGGCAGTGGTGTTGAGTCACCTAACGTGTAGGCATGCCTGTTCAGTCCAGTGGCTAAGGGATTAGACAGGGAGAAGGTCTCAGCTCTGATTGCAGTTATGCTGGTAGCTCACTTGGGGCAAACTGTTTAGGCATATTCCTCGACTTCCTCCGATTTAGTGCAAAATCTGATCAGTCAGGCTAAGGCAGAATAACTCCCATAATAATGGTGTGTTTGACAGTTGGATGTGCTGATCCAATGATACAAAAGCATAGGAGATCACTGTTCACACAGTGCATTAGAGCACAAGTCTGAAGAAGCTGAAGTACATGGTGCTTTCAGATATCTGTTGGGTACAGCATGGAGTATGCTACGTGGAGGACTAGAGCAAAGAGCATTTATTTTTACTGATACGTCTTTATTTCCCAGGCCATAGGTTTTGTTGTTGTTGATGATGATTATGCATCAAATGGAATTTGTATCCTCATTCAGATTCCTATTTTAAATACCCTTATTTATGGCTTCTTTCAGCCACTCATTCCCAAAAACAGTAGTTAGCATTTTGTAAAAACAGCTGGGATTTACAAATGCTTATCTTGCTATGTAATGCTGATGCACAACCACATCAGGAGTTGAACGGTGCCTGTGCTATGATGGTCAGAACAAGGTGACTTGTAAATGATGTACACTTTGTAACTAAATGTGTCATCAAAATATAATGGAAGACTTTGAACCTCTTTCTGTATCCTCTGATCACAGCTCACAGAGCCATTTTGTCAGTTCTGACCAGATGGGAAAGGATGTCTGTGTGTTATAGTGAAATGATCCAGTAAAGAAATGCCCGATGGAATGAAAGAAGACTGCTTTGTTGGGTGAATTAAGAACAGTATAACTAGTATCATAGTAGAAGACCTTGCTGGATGCAAAATCCATGCTGATTGAATTTTGGATTTTTAAGTTCAAGTTAAGTGCTGAGTCTGGACTTTCTGAATATTAAGTTTAAAAAAACCCACAAACCACCTCTCAGCAAGAACTGGGAATAGCAGAAGTATCAATATATTACAGAACTAAACCCAAATCCTAACTTGGATTTTTAGGTTGCAGAATCACTCTGGACAAAGGTTAATCTTTTTATTCATGGGGCCTGATACATATCTTGGGTATGTAAGGGGAGAGAAAAGAAGCTTGGTTTAATTATACTGTATTTATGGACAGATACATATTTGTCACTTTGGTTTGAGGAATAGGTTGGCTAGAGAAAAATTGTCCTGACAAAAGCTTCCAGGGATACTTGCTAAACAGCTAATTTCCCCCTGTTTTCAACAAGAAAACACATGCATGATTACAGAGTAAGTCAGATAATGCATATTGTTATCACTTGTACTACAGTAGCAACCAAAGCTTTCAGTCACAAACAAAGACTTGTTCAAGATCCTGTAAAAACCTGCTAGAAAACACAATCCTTTGCTTGCTTCTCCTGAGCCTTTTTCTTCTGCTTTTCTTCTTTCTACTCTAATACTTTTGAGTGGATACCAAATGGCTCCCCCAAAAGAGAAGATGTTTGGGTGGGAGGGCAAGGGTAGAGGAAGAGGGGTTCCTAGCAAACCATGCTGCTGACCTGTATCAGTTTTTCTGTAGCTGGGAGAGGTGTAGCAGCCAATTAACCTCTGCAATGTGGGGTTTTTGTGAATTGCTAGAAATGGGAATGACGAGATCACTTCCAAAGATGGACCTAGGCACTGTCATGAGGTGCTGTGCAGGAGAGGCAGCTCCAGCAGTGGAGAAAATAGCAGCAGTGTCCTCTGGCCTTAAAGAGGGGGGTAGGAGGCAGGACAAGAAAACACCTGTGTTAAATGTTTCTGTTAAAAGCATCTGCCAGACAATTCATTACAAATGCTGAAATTTAGAGTATCAGCCTTGTCATGAATTTTGCTCACCAGAAACGTAAAAGTGTAGGAATCAGGAGAAAGTTAGACAATTTTCTTATTTGGGATTTATATGTATAGATCATATTTTTTTATACCTGTCTGTATAGGTATAGCTGTGATATGAGCAGGTGGGAAAGTTCAGCTTAGGGGAAAGGGACCTTAAATATTGAATACTGAGCCAGTAATATCTTTCTGGAGTAGCTGGGGTAGCTACCGAGACCTTGTAGTGAATAAGCATTTTGGACCTGATGTCTGAGAATGCAGAACTGAGAGGTCTCCTTCAAGCCCAGACTCAGACATACACATCCTGGTTTAATCCACCCACTCCAGCCAAAAATTAAATGGTGTCTGCTGACTCCATGTCAAAGATATTGCCTTTATTTCCGCTGAGCCATGAGGTTATTTACACATCACTCCATGAGAAATTCCACTGGAACCAATGAAGCTTTTCATGCTCCCTGAAGTCGGCCCATCGTCATTCTCTAAAACAAGTGCACAATTTCTAAAGAATGTCAGTGACAGCTAGACATGAAGATTGCTGGCATCTTCTGGCTACACATCTATCAGTGCTAACCATGACCAGTCATTGGCTTTTTCTTATGGCTGTTACCACGAATCAGCACCAACACTCCATCCATCCAATCTCCCCTCCTTGACTGTGGTCTAAGCAGAGTTCACACGTGTTATATAGGAAAGCATCAGTCCTCTCACTCTGAAAATAACTAGATAACTTTTTATGGTTCCTACGTAAGGCAAGATAATCATCACCTCCCCTTCTGACCCTAAAGATTTTAAAATCTGTTTGAATTCAGTGACTAAACTGCATTCCTATGCAAGTCTGTAAGAGCAAAGTAATTTACCCAGTATGAATCTAGTGGCTGGTAAAATATGAATGTACTGCCTGATAGCAACACTGTCATGTAGAGATATGGAGCAGGGAGTATTTATTCATTGAATAACTTTACTTCTGCGGTATTTTCTTACAGATACTTAACCATTTACTTAGCTTTTGCTCAGTAGAAATGTCCCTTTTGGTATAATTTCATCAAGTGACATGTCTATATCTCTCGACATATTTACATCATTTAATATCCTCAGCATTAATTTGTTTTGAAACATTGTTTCCAGCTGTCTTTAGAGTGATTACCTCGAATGACATGAGCAGTGTTAATTCATGAAAATTTGTCATTTTGGCTTGTAGAAATTTCTGTTGAAAGGTTGTATTGAACTTTGAATAGATTCATGCCACTAATCTGTGGCACGTACATGGCTAATTTTTCTGTTTTTTTCCATTAGACCCTTTAGAAGCTCTCTGTAGTGGGATCTGGTTGTTCTCATAAGAGTCTTGAACCCTCCATTGGTCCACTTATGGGTGGGATTAGAGCACTGCTTCCTTCTATGCTTTTTGTCTATTACCTGTTCTCTTCCAGCACCCCTCGAAAGGACAAACCCTGTACATATCATAGGAGTGACGGACCAATACAACAAAGACCTCTGAGTTTGTCTCTGAGGCTTTTGAACTTTACCCAGTAATGCTTGCAGTGGAAGGAGTTATTCTGCGCTGTGTATAAGCCACATATTTTTGGTGCTTGTAAATGTCTCCCAGAAGAAGCCGTGTCTGCTTTATCTTGTGAAACACTTAGAAAGAGCAAAAGTTGCCAAGATTCAGAGTAACAACATTTAGACTTTGTACAGAAGGCCAGAAAATCCTTTATGCCACAGAAGCTCATCATAGACCAAACGTACAAATCCTAAGAACAGCCTTTCCTTTAGTATTCTACTACTTTCTTTTCCAAATGCAGATGAAACCAAGAACTAGAGAGCATGCAATTATGACAAACTCCTTTTACCTTCAGCTGTAGTTTTGCTTTGACTTTCTGGGAGAGACAACCCCCAGAAGAGGCTTCCAGGCTAGGATTGAGTTGAGTCTTCTGCTCATGCTGAGTCACTTTATGCTTGAGGAAGCCTTCCCCCATCCAGACATACAAAGACCTTGCTCCTGGGCCACCAAAGTCATTGTGGAAGAGCAGAGTCACAGACCTGGCTATAGCTCTGGAAGGTGACAGTATCTCCTAGATATTGGCAGAAAGACTTTCCCCACAACTGTACTGACCCAAGGGCCCCAACTCAGATTCTACAGTAGATTTTACCAGCTTGTTCCACCCATGGATACCTGTGGACATATTTGCGTTTCTCCTGCTGAATCTCGATACACTGCCTGACAATAATGGCTTTTTGTCACATGTGTAGATCACAGGAGGTATCTCCACGGCACCTGATAATGTAGGCATGGATTTATTGAGGGAATGATGCCAGTTTACATCACTTAAAACTCCTGTGCTTACAGATGTGAAATTAGAAGTATATACTTGAATTAGTTTCATTAATAATCATTGTTTTGCCTGCTTTAGTCTATGAGAACAGAATTTTAAACAAGTTTTCTGTTGTGCCTTACCCCAGCTATCTGCATACAGAAGCCCTAACAATGTCTTGACTCTTGCTGGGAAAATATCAAAAAAGTTTAAGCCCCATTTTTGTATATAAATAATAATATCAGCAACACAAAATCTACTTATGGATCAATTAAGCAGCCAGAGCTCTTGTTCTTTCTGGTTGTCACTTTGATAATGCAATACAATCACATGGGCTTGCAGCCCTGTCTGCTCGGTGTGCTATCATTTATAACACATTATCAGAGTGACAGCTGGCAGTAACAAGAGGCCAAGTGCCAGATACGCACAGTGCATCTTACTGAAAAAACATTTCCCTTTTAAAACACAGATAGGTTGATTAAGAAGTGAGGGAAATCCTCCCCCTTCCCCCAGATGGCTGCGATAATTCATTGGAAACTAACCCAGACATCGCTTCACAGTGCACTGGCAAAACTCCATGCTCCACCTTCCCTCCTCTATTCAGGTTATATCCTATGGGGTTCATCAGGAGAATTTTCCCTGACAAGGATTAAAAACAGTGATCTATAAGCAATGAGCAACATCACCATTTGCTTTAATTAGGTAGGACAAAAAGCTAGCGCAAGGATGCATTTTATGCAGTGCAAGAGTATACCCTGAAGAGTACCCTGTTTGCACTCCACTTGCTTTGTGCTTGACCAGCCTGTTTTCCCTGTGGCCCCCTTGAATCCAAGCCCAAACAATGTACTCTCAGAGATTTCCAGTCACCATAAATCCCTGCCTCCTTCTTCACCGAGGCTCCTTCTCAGGCACCATCTCAAGGCATCCTAACTACCCTTCCCTGATCCAGCCTGACCTGTTAATCGGTATTATTGAAGTTACCCCTTTGAACTGTAGGAAGTAATCTGGTGCATTAAGTCCTCCTTTTAGTTTCACTACATGGTCCTGTGACCTCCCTAAAAACCCCTCAAAAGACAACATAGGATTTGTGTCCCCCTGCACAGGGTGCTAATTGGAAAACTACAATGAATTAAAGGAAGAACAGCATTAGAGAAGATGACTTTTTGAAGACGTGATAGAGTTAACTGGTTGCTATTTCATTATTACGCCAGCTGACTGTACAGGACTCCACAATGTTCTCAGGGGTGTGGGGAGCGGTGTGTGTTCCCTGGCAGAGACCCAAGATCTAGATTAAAATCTCCCAGAGTTAATTTAGGAAAACAATAATATTTAAAGTTGCAAGGCATTTTTTTTAGGCTATACCCCACCATGAAACATGCGATCCCTGGGCCTATTTCTTGTCCACATAGACCTCTCCTTATGAATTCTTGTGAATACCTAGCCCCACATTTTCAAATGAGAGAACCTAACAGGAAGTACATAAATCAATATTTTTGTATTCAAATAAATATTATGAGTTTTCAAGTAATGTAGAACAACTGTGGCAGCAATGACATAATTGTCACAACCCCCGATGCTAAATAAACTGATTATCACGAGTTACTCAGTTTGTATAGTAAGTCCAGTACTGACTAGTCTTAGCTGAGGTTTTGCAGCTTGTTGTACTTTCCTTGTAACTGTTCCCCTGAGGTAGTTTTCCTCACACTTCTAGCATCTACTGCCACGACAGAGGATGGCAGGGCAATTTGCAAAGCGCTATGGGACCTGAACACTTGTAAAGACTGTTGCTCAGATCTCAAAACCATACAGCTGCCATCCTCTTCCAAACCACCATGGCAGGATGGCGTTAGCCACTCTCCCTGCTGAATATCTGTGGTTCATAGCCTGACTGATGGCCCCTGCAGGGGCTGGGTGGTGTGCTGGAGAAAATGCCCCTAAGGTCCAGCTCTGCCCTAGAGAACACCATCCTGGTGCATCACGTCCACAGAGGCATAAGATAACTAGACTGTTTTCCCCAGATGCTGTGTCTGTGTGGTCAGGGCTATAACAGAGCCCTAAGCTGTAGGGTTTCCCATTGTATGCCATGGTTCCCATTTGCACCTCTGCTTCTCCATCTGTTGTTCAATAAATACTTAAAATTTTTCTCTCTTTGCTTGTCATTTGAACTTTTTGCATCCCTTGGCATGTTGCTGTGTGCTAAAAAAAGTTTCCTTCATCAAAGGTTACTTGTTACTTTTTTCCAGTGCCTGGTCTTCATAGATCTTAGCTTTTCTACCCCTGTGAGGCGGTAGAAGTGGTAAGGGGGGACAAACCAGTTTGGGAAGACAGAGAGGAGGACTATCAGGAACCTTCATTTCAATGTGTGTACCTCCTTGTTTGAACCAGGAATGTAGTATGTGAAAGATAAGAAGCCATCCTTCCTAACTCATTACAATGCTGCTTTGTTTGAATGTCACCGCTGCTGCCGACCAGGTGTTTTTCTCACCTCAACTCCGTCATATGCACTGTGGCTAGCTGAGAGCATGATAGGCATGTTTCAGGGGAAAAACTGAACATCTTTATCCACTGTGACAGAGGGAGTTGTTCAAATTCCCTTTTTGGTGAACACTGTTTCTTTTCAGGTGCTTTCCTTTGTATTGCAATCTTAGTTTTGGAGTGCATCCTCTATGCTGAAAGACATTTAGCGGGTCACTACTGGATACGTGCTAAAGCACCTCTGGGAATCCCATCTGGTGATGTGCGTCTTTCGGCACCCAAAACCTGCTTCTGAGCTCCATTTTCAAAACTGTTTTCAGTGGGGTAGATGTCTGCTCTACACAAAGGTTTGTTATAGTTATATCAGTTCTAGGAAACATTAATTTTGCTTTCTAGTCAGCAAAGTCCATCCTCCAGAGCAAGCAAATTTGTACTAGTCTAAAAATATCAACTGCAGCTAGTTTTCCTTCTTAAGTAAAACTGAGCTGACAGCATTGTAACACCATGCAAAATTGGGTCTACACTGGTTTATCTATTTGCACAATGTTAAGGCCTTAACAGACACTTAAGTAAGTGTCCCAATCATCTCTGAAAGTGAGACTTCAGAGGTACTTCAACAAATTCACTTAAAGAACTTAATCAGTAAAAAACTCTGGAAAAAGAAGGCAAAATGTTTCTCGCCACTGGAAGCTTCACTTTGAAATGTAGCATTTTACAGGAATACAGTCATGTCAAGATAACTGGAGCTGCCCCTCTGAGCTATAAAAAAGGCATTTTTGTGATGCCATCATTCTTAAACCTTCCCTTTTAGCAGCTACTAAAGCATTTAGCAAATCCACATTTGCATTTTGGCTTTGCAGTAAAAGTATCAAAGTGGTTTGAAACTCTTTCTCCTCCTCTCTCTAATTAAATCAGCACAATTAAAATGACCTCACTGCTCAAGTGAGATCATCATTCATTGATGAATACTCTGAGCACTGTGGCAAATAGATGTTGATCAGAAACCATGATGATACCTATTACCTGCAGAATGCAAAAAATGCCATAGAGTTTTGAACCTTTTAATATGAAAACATTGTTTCAGCACAGCAAACAGCTTGAAGGTATTAGAAGAATAGTATAATGTTTAAATATATTCTTCCATTGTATTCTTACTTTGAAAAAGAGTGTTGTTTCGAAAGTCCACTGATTTAACTATATTTTAGGCCCAGATTGCTAATATTGTAGTGGATTAAAATCAGCATATTTTTTTTTAACTTTATAAATTCTTATCTCCTGCTGTTAACAGTAACTAGCCAAATTTTGTGGGTTTTGCTGGACTGCTTCCAAGGCAAATTCACCAGATCCTTCTCTTGAATATGGCTATGTAAATCAGGAATAGCTCCAATGAAGCCCATTAAAAATACATCAATGAAATATTGGTGTGAGAAGATAGTCAAGCTTATTGATTTGAACTGGAATTTGCATGAATGAAGAAAGAATAAAGAAATTACCCACTCTTTTTTGCCTTGGATTTTCTGTCAGAAACCTTACTTCCAAAGAAACGTGGCTGAAATAATTTCCAATGAATAATTAGGTAGATTATTTGATTTATTAAAATTAAAATGAAAAGAGCTAGACACATGATCTGGGGAAAACCAGCTAGATTTTGCAATAAAAATTAAAGTCTTTGCTGAACATTTGAGCCAGCATATAAGACCATACTTTTAACTGGTAAAAATGGTGCATTACCACAGACTGCAAGCAGCAATGAGCTCTGACAGTTTGGTCCATGCCACCTAACTGATGCAGCGACCCAATGATCAGGGAGAAGTGTTAGAAAAAGATTAGAATAGAATAGAATAGAATAGAATAGAATAGAATAGCATAGAATAGCATAGCATAGCATAGCATAGCATAGCATAGAATAGAATAGAATAGAATAGAATAGAATAGAATAGAATAGAATAGAATAGAAAGACAAAAAGTGAATGAAATAGAAAAGATGATCAGACAGAAGAGGAAGACCTGTTAGACACTATTCATAAAAGCATGAAAAGATATAGTTAAAAGTAATGAACTCAAAAGAAAACAAATGCAAGATGAAGACTTGAAAGAAGACCTCGAACAGCCTTGTGGCAGAAACAGCGAAACTCTGTGACATCTTCTGTCCCAAGATTCACCTCCTTCATCATGTTCTGCTTCTCCTTGCCATAGCTAGAAGGGGTTGTGTTTGGGGAATGGGTTGAAAACAACGGCAGTTAACGAATCAGACCTAGAATCATGAAGGTATTTCTGTGTCTAATTCTTACTGAAACCAGTGGAAGTTAAATTCCAAAAGTAATTTAAAATTTTGGGCCTTGGTCCCTGTCCAGCTTTATTTAGGTCAGTGTGGATCTGTTAGCTTCCAACTTGTGCCCATTTTGAACAATTGCTATTGTTGTATATTTTTTCCTTACTGTGTCAATATTTATTCTAGCTTATGGCCCTTTGAAACAGCGCTCCAATAGACATGGGCTTCTTTTTAATGTCTTCTCTAGTCCTAACATGCTTTTCTTTCCAATCTTTGAACCAGAACTGCAAGGATGGGTTCACCTATTATCTTCTATGGAGAAAAATATAACCTAGTCTGTTTGCCATGTAAGCACTGAACAGAAATGTTGTACATTAGTCCCTTTAATAATACCATTATTTGCTTGGCTATCTGTGTTCTGTGGATTTTTCAGCTGTTCATTTGTTTGGTGTTAAACTTCACTCTCCCATTTTTTATTATTATTACATTCTATTGTTTCATCTTTGAAAAAAACCCAACATTAACAACCCTTAAACATGTAGTAGGTGCTTACTTAAAAGCATTTAGAAGTAACTGCCTATCAATTGATCACTGAAGAAGAAAAAAATGACCCTGGAAGAAGAATTTATTAACAGGGTGAATAAATCATATCTCTCTCTCATTGTCATGACATTTTCTTTACCATTTGGCAGTCACTGCACTTGGAAATTCCTCCAAGCCTTTGTGTTCCTGAGCTTTGAGATTTCAGAAAACTGTCCCTTGGCCCCCGCTCCCTGCCAAGGTTGCTACTTTCATACTCCTTTTCCTGTGGATTACAAAACAGGATATTATTGTAAAAACAAACAGAAATTGCTGTTCGCTGCTGCTAATCTTGAAGAGAACCATAGGGGAATAAATGCTCTGCAATTCTTCCTTTTTTAAGTGGCTCAGACTGGGGATAGCTTCTGTTCTGCTACTGTCAGGTGAAGATCAAACACTTTTCATTGCTAATCACCAAAGGTCGCAGTAGATAACTCTGCAATTTTCTGTCCCTCCTTTGAAATTTTCGTGATTCAAAGACGAATTTAAGTTTTAAACTTTGCCAGTATGTTTCATGGTAAAGAAGGAATCATTTATCAACCAAAGGCAGTTTATAATAGAAACCTAAGTAAAGATACTTTTCTGTTCTGTACATTGCCGCAGGCTGTTTCAGCGCTGGGCAGAAGGGTTGCTGTATGTCGTTTTCTTGCCTTTTTCCTGTGGGTGATGTAAAAAGACATGTATTTGCCCCTTCTGCAACTGTGAACCAGGAATATCCTATTTATCTGCCTGCTTTAAAATAAGCAAAATATGATGCCACAAAACAGAAGTCATGTGTTTATCGTGTAACGCAGGAACGGGAGTCCAAGGCGATGTTTCTGGAAGAGACACAGATCTGAGAACAAGTCATCCACTTTTTTTCCCAAGGTATTTAGCCTCCTCCCCACCGTATCTGATCCCACTCCATCATGAAAGGATTTTTTCTCCACAACTTTCTCGCAAGATTGGGAAGTGTGAGCTATACTTTTGACAGATGGAAACTGAAATAAATGCAGTTTTGCTGCAGCTCTTGCAGAAAGAGTCTGCCTGAGCTGGGAATAGAGGTTGGGACTTTTGCTTTGTAGCTGTAACACATGGCTGCAAATTTAACATTTCTTTTGACCGTCCTGTCTTTGGGCACGACGATGATGTGCTAAGCTATTAATAGGGTGCAAAGCCCCCAGTCGTGCTCATTAGACTTCCACCATGTGCCAAAGGAGGCTCTGGTGAGGCCACACTTGCACGTTGCCATGATGTAGAGTCAGAGGGGGTGTTTTTGAGGACAACATCAGATCTGTTCCCAAACAGCACCATGGACTATGTTTGAGGCCTGTTGACTACTGTCTGCTTGTTTCCAAACCTGAATTAGCCCCTTTTTCCATTTCCATCCAGTGGTTACAGCCAGCTTGCACTGTTTTCACTTGCAAGATGCGCTCCAGAGGGCTCCATTCAGCTCCTCTAGGCAGTTCCCTGGAGCCATGTGAGATGCCCTGGGGTGTCTCAGGAGGGCACAGGTCTCCTATTAGTCTTATTCTAGGCACTTGGCCATGTCAGGTAGCTCAAGGTGCCTCGGATTGTGTTTAGGCTGAATGGAGCTAAACATACAACTGCATTCCTCCATGATGGCACTCCCTTCATTGGAAGACTAGAAAGCAAACTGGGCTTGGAAAAAGCAAACAACCCAAGACCCAAGCGTAGTGAGCTCTGGGGTGTGCGTTCTTGGGAGAGGCGCTCAGGGTGTGGGTAATGAGCAAGTGGGTGCTTGAGGGCTTTTAGGAGTAGGATCAGCTTTCTGATAACACAGCAGTGGTTCCCAGGCTCAGGCAATAGACGCACTCTGTGGATGTTTAGATAGCAGATATGCATAAAAGTTGGATCATTCAATGGGTTTACTAATGGTCAGGACTGCTTTGCTCTCAAACTACATGATATATGGTGGCTTATGTGGTGACTCTGCAGATCAGTTTGCCAGTCTTTGAAGAGGTACATGCTTTACTATGTATATTAAACTCTGTGCTCCTTTGGACACTGAGCAAAAACAGTAACAGAAAATAAGGAAACTTTCCTGATGTTCTGTTGCCACCTCCAATACAGACAATAAAGCCTTAATGAATGTAAAACTCAAAGACAGGTTTCTAACTGCTGCAGAATGTGTTGAACAAGTCAATATTTCAACTTCTAATATTATTTCTTCTCTGTGGGCAAACAAAGGAGTTTAGGACAGTCTGTTCATTGCCTTTGGCATGCATTGAAATTGTCACACTTTGATAAAAACAGAAAAAATATGGAAATAAAGGCTCTGAAACCAGATGTAAATCAAGTGTTACTTGGCAGCAAAACTTACCTGGGAAAAGTAGGGAGCTCGTTGGAAACAAATCTAAGACCAGGTCAAATTAAGACTCAGATGTGTCATGTCACTAAAACCGTATGTGAGAACCGAAGTTACTGGGAAAAAAAGCAATTTGTGCTGGTAGAATATATAATATTTTACATTATTGACAAACAACTAGAAATTTGGTATGGTACTTATATTTCCTTATGCTTTAAGATCACAGAATATTTTAGCCAAAAATGCTTGAAACTGCTGTTAGAATTTTTCATCGGCTTAACATACCATAGACATTGTTAAAATGTCATTCTAAGCCCATTTTCTGACTTTTTCCTATAAAAGGATTAAGTTGTCTCTAGAATGTTAAAAATGCTTAAATTATTTGATATTAGATAAGAAGGTTTAGCTCAGGCTCAAGAAAAGTTGGAGAATTTATTAAGAAAATATGTATACTTTGTCTTTTGCTTGGTCGACATAAGTCAGCCTCTATATGGAAAGGATTATGCTGATGCAGGGTGATTTGCGGGTCATTTGCAGTCCACTTGCCAGGTACCTGAGGTTACAAGCAGATGAAATCCGATTCAAATCCCAGAGTGGAGAGCCCTAATACAAATGCACAAGTCCCAGTGTCCAGTTTGGTTGGAGTCCCTGTGAATGTGACCCATGTGACATTCATGTATGTGAATGATGTGAAATTACCATTTACTCTCTGTGTGTCCAAGACTGATTCTGCCTGTTAGTTGGTACGTGACCCAAAGGGATGCTGGGGGCAATCTGCATTTCACTCTTGGGAGCTCCAGGACCAATGTTAAACCCCAAGGATCTGGGCGTGATATGCAGAGCACCCCATACACACAATAACTTGGTTATTTCACACCAACTCATGTTGTTTCATGGTTGTCCTTCACCCTCAAGCGCCATGGCCTTCCTAAAAGTAATTTGGGGTTTTTATTCCCTTGAGACACAAACGAAGAAGTCTTTCATAATCCACTACTTGTCTCCTTGCAGAAAGCTGCCCCTTGAAGCAGATTGGTGAACAATGACAACCTGATTTTGCCTTCCTTGTCCCTCATTTAACATCAGGAGAACTACTGGAGACAGGAGATCAGCTCTGGTTGTGATGTGCCTTTCATCCCAGAAGATGGTCCGACCAATGGTCCAGGAGACATGCACATCCAGTCTGTCCCTTTCCATGCAGAGGAGATAGGAAACTGCCATTTGGGTTGCACTGGCTGCTCACACAGCTGACAGCCTCCTTTTTGCCCCATGTCCAGTCAAGCATTCAGAATCATCACCCACATAAAAGACGAAGTAGTGTTGGAGACACAATTCATCCTGCATGTGCAAGCGACCCAACCCAAGTGGCTCACCATGAGAAGAGTCACATTGCAGGAGCAGAATTGTAATGTAGGATGAAGGAATAACAAGCTAAGCATTATGCATAGAGAGCAGGGATCATCAGATCAAAGAGAGCAAAATAAGCAAAGAAAATAACCTGTTGTGTTCTGGAGGATGATACTCATAAGCTGACCCAGCAGCATCCACTTCTAGGCTGCACATCTGTCTTAATGTCTATAGACAATGAGGATGCAGGGAAAAGAAAGAGAGGAGAGTTACAGCTGGGCAGTCTGCATTACAGATGATTTGAGACAGAGATTGCTTTTGGTGTCTATTGCCTAGTAGAATCATCATTTTGTGCAGGAAACTCACAAACTTAATCACAAAATTTCCCAATGGAAAGTGCACTTGAGAATTTTAGACTACCAATTTGCTTAATAACAACAGAAAATCCACAGGAAAGGTATAACCAGAGCACAGCTCGCCTGTCTCCCTTCTGAAGCCCTGTCTCTCAAGACATGCTGTTATTCAAAGCACATTAATCTCCCAGCTATGTTCAGGTTTAGCAGTGATCCAAGAAAGCAAGCAAGCATGCAATTACTGCATCTAATTTCAGTCCTCTTTTTGCTCTTGTCCTAACAGGGTGGAGATGTCTATGTCTGTCTGCTACAGAAAAGGCTCTGTACTACCTATCTGTAACAGACTTCTAATAAGGACAGACTGAGTGAAACTCACCATACAATTACCCAGAACTGTCCAAGGGAGGTGAGCTACAGGCTTCTCACCATAAATACAATGGGCAGATACAGTTTGTCTGTATCTCACTGAACTTTTGACCATTTTTTTTCTTAGTGCAGTTAGCAGTGAAGAAGTTTGCAAATGCAGCATTTGACTCATAGGGCTGTTGGGAAGCATGTCTCGCTGAGGTCACATAACATGCTCGCCACCTCTGAATGTAAGGGGCATTTTATATGCTTGCTCTAGCCATCCCCCAGGGTGGCACAAATTATATATGGGGCTCAGTCCTGCATCCTGACTTTGTGACAGAGCAGAAACGTCACCTCTCCAGCTACTTTTCCTTTGCTCTCCCCACCTCATTTCAAGCAGGTGGGCTCTGTGCTAGTGCAAAGAGACCAAAGCTCACAAGTGGACTAAGCACGGGGTCTTGCACAGTTGCCAGCTCCTTCATGAAATCAGGCACAAACCGGCTCTTACCAAAGAAACCATTGCTGGCAAAGGCAAGAGCAGTCTCTTACCTGGTATCTGTAGGCTTTGCACATGTAGTTTGCACATCGCACACAAGCTAGGAGTTAGGTGTGACCAGGTAATTACTCTTTAAACTCTAACTGTGCCCAGAAGCAATCAGCCCTATGTGTTATTCACCACTTCCTCCTTGACTGCCCTTTCATTTCAAGCTTGCTTTGCAACCGCCTGATTTACCCAGTTCATGCCATTCTCTCAACATAGGTCCTGGATTAAAAATAAACTCTGTAAATTGCTGCTACATAGTTACTGACCATTGTGCTACACAGCACCTCCTGCATGCTCAGAAAAAATGCTTCCTCCTTCTTTCAGTGTTTTTTAGCTGGAAAAGACAGATAACTTCCTGCACTGTAATATCAATGGTAGGGTTGGCTACAAAACTGGACCTTGGTTAATAACACCATCCTGGCAAGAATGAATCAGTGGGTGAATGCAATGCTGCAAACCCCTGAGGATTCTCCCACCCTGAAAGAGTCATTAAAAACATTACAGAGAAGGGAAGGGTATGCCAAGTTTAAGATTAACTGCAGTTATGACTGTGAAAATCATACTGGGAACACTCCTACAGGCAGGCTTCAGTCTGAAAAGACGGCATTATCTCCACTTGGCACCAACGTGCATGTCCAAGCGATAATTCTCTGCAAGGCTCACATCAACAGAGAGAGCACAGTGCCTTGCTGCAAAAGGGCAAATAACCCTTAAAAAGCAGAAAGAATTTCTCACAAGTGAGCAGCATGAATCAAAAAAGTCAATGGTATATATGGAAAGGATGTGACAAAAGATCCTCTTAAGGTCAATGAAGGGAATAAGCTGTAAGGAAGGGAATGAGATTTAAGAAATGGAAAAGTAAGGGTTAAAGTGGCAGTTCCACCAGGGTTTGTTCTGAGAAAACCAGGATCCTGTGTGTGACTCATCTTGCCCATCCAGTGGCATTTCTCACACACCCATATAGATAACCGGATTCTCAAAAGCACTTGGAGCCCATTTTCAAGTGTTAAATGCACAAAGATCTCAAAAGACCTCAGCCTCTGACATTCTTTAGGGGCCAGATACCTGCTGCAAGGCTGGGACAGGACTGAAATTTTCTGTCTTTTTGGTGAGATTTAAACTATTGGTTGGTGCCTGGAGGAGGGGGAGCAAGGGTGCAGAAGCCCCAGCACTAAAGAAAGATGGCAATCAGTTGGAAATACATTTTAAAAAATAACATTAACCTTTTTCTTAGAAACGTCTTGTTGGCTTGTTTTTACTCGCGAGAATATACAGTCAAGGAAACAAAGTCTTCTGGTTTCAGTTGTTTAAATCATCAGGACCTATGAATGAAATAGCAGAACGAGGATGGTGATAGCAAAATGCACTCTTGCAAGAGCTCTCAGCCATCGGGGAGGTGAGCTGAGGGCAGAAGCCACCCTTCGTCAGCCTGGTTGGCTCCTCTGGGAAAAGCCCTGCAGCTTTCTTCTCTTGCACCTTTCTTCTCTTCCAGCTTTCTTCTTTTCAGATTTTTCCCCGATAGACAGGTGTGACCCCGCTCTGGGGGCGGGCAAAAGGAAGGATCTCAGCACACAAAATTTTCCCCCTTTTTAACTCAGAAAGAGCCTGCTGGGTCTATTTGGTGCCTAAATCCAAGTTCTTGTTCTGGTGGCTTCACCTTACAGTAACACCCAGCACAGCCACGAATAGGAGAGATTCAGCTAGTTTCAAGCAAATTTCAAATGGTATAATATTAATCTTCTCTTTTGTCAACACATACCCACATTACTGGTCTTGAACACAGCCCAGCCTGGGAAAAGGGGTTATGCACATGTCCCAGGGATTTTTGGCGGCTGTAGAATCTCCTCAGAGACCAGAAGTACCATTTAGCCTAGAAATAGTTTTGCTGGACTCTCAGTATTGCTGGACTAAATGTCCCTCAGCAAATTTACACCATAATTTTTAAAAGACAACAAAGTGTATCCTAAACTTGGAAGAAAGATGTTTTATGCATTCTCAGAACAAGACAGTTTGATAAAGCTCAAGGGAAGTTTTCCTCAGCTAATGTAAAACATAAGTAAATCTATGCCTGCTAACGAAGGACAAAAAAGCTACACAAAGAGACACATATATTTATATTCAGTAAAATTCTATAAATTATTTGTATCTGTGTTGAAACCTGATTTTTTGTTTTATGTGTTTAAAGGGGTCACATATCAAAGCTAAGTCAATGACAAATGGCAATAGAATAACTGCTCTGTTAATGTGAAAGCAAAATGGTTAACTATGTTACTGGATATTTTTAAGAACCTAGATTTCATTAAAGAAACATTCAAAGGCAAAATAAAGCATCAGTCATCAAATGTTTGTGGATAAATGTACCAGCTTATTGCACTGAGCAATGAAATGGGTTTTTTTGGGGAAAAATTTGCAAGTGAGTAATGGCTTCTTTAACACTAATGTGGCTTAATTCTGAATTAAATCCTTGTCCTGCAGACAGAGGCTGTCATAGAGATCAGTATTACTTCATCTCCTTTTTTTTCTTCATTTAATGTCATTACAGAAAGCCCAGTACTCCAGAAACATTTGCTGTTACCCAGCATGTATGTATTAACAATAACTACTTTATGCTCCCTTGAAAGAATGGCCAGTACGCCTAGAAAGTACATTAAAATATAAATTAGGGAAATTTTAAAATATCCCATTGGAACTAACAAAAGAGCAGTACAGTTAAAACAGCTCAGAACTGAAGGTTTGGTTTTGGAAATGGCTGAAATCTTCTCAGAGAGAAAATGTGCTAAACCCTAATGATCATTTTGAGATATTTAAAAATTTTGGTTTGCTCTGGAGAGTCAAAAAGAAAGAAAAAAAAATTACATTAAAATGTAGGCTGCATTAATTGTACAATAACTGTACAGGCGTGGGCCATGACAACTATAGTAGTTTAAATACAAACAGGTTAGCTAAAGTTGTGACAGTTCAGTCTCCTTCACAGTATGACTCAATCTCATCATTTTATATATATTGTGGTAATTCCAGGAAAAAAATGGCACTTGCTGAGCTAGGGACTGCACAGACCTGCACTGATAGGCATCCCCCACTTCAGACACTTTGGAGGCTAAGCAAAGTAGTTAGCTGAGATGTCACGAAAAATCTGCGATACAGTCCAGTGGTTGAGCTGCAAACCCTTGGTTCACTGACTGCGCTCCTGGTGACAAGTGCCACTGGCACTGATGGAGGCTTTGGGACAGCACAGATGACATGGAGCATCAGTTTCTAAAGTATATTGGGCGTTGGGCACCAAAAGGCTTGCCCTAGACCAAACTGCCTTTTAACATTACTTAATGGACTGTTATAAACAACTGAGAGTGTATCCTGGCTATTTTGCCTGTGAATTTCCTGGCTTTATTGTAGGAAGAGTGCTGGTGATAGGTAACTTCCTACTTACAGACAGGGAGCACTTTTCATTTTCCCTCTGTCACCTGATTTAAGGTTTGCTTGCCAACAAGTGACCTTGCTTTCTGGAGAGTATTAGAGAGTATTCTCCATGCAATGCTGGAAGGAAAAGAACTTGGATTGTGAAACAGGATGAAAAAGGCTGCTGCGTATATCCCTCGCTGGTAGGAATCAGCAGTTATTTGTGGCTGAGAGATCTGCAGGATCCAGTAAAGGAAGAATAAACACCCAGAGAGCTTGGATTTGCCAAAGGAGCTGAAGGACCACTTTAAAATAGGCTGGAGTAACCTGCTGTAGTTGACTCTACTCTGAACAGGGGGCTTGGAGAAGACAGTCTCCAGAGGTTCCTTCCAACCACAGCTATGCTTGTCTGTATGTATCAATGCAACCAACTATCTTTAACCCATAGCTTCTTCCTGAGCTTCACAGCAGTCACACAGGGAAGAAGAAATATTTTTAAAAGAAGTCAGCTGGCCCATTGCCATCTTTCTAGCTGAAAATTCGAAATATGAGGTTTTTTGATCCTATCCCAGGCTTTTCTCCTCTCTTCTCATTTTACTACTGAAAAAAAAAAAATTGGGGAAAAAGAAAAAGAAGTAGGGAAAAAGTAAACCATAAGAATATCAGAGTTTTCAGGTTTTGTTGAAAAATCCTGGTGGCTTAAATCTCTCCCAATTTTATTGAAAGTGTGCTTTTCAAATAGAAGTTAAGCGTTTTTCTCCCATGAAAATTTGGCTCAGATTATTCTGTCTCTAGGAAACAGGTGATATTTAGCTACATTATCAGCATCGAAAGCACATTCCATGTTCCCTGGCCGAAGGATTTCTTTGAATACTCTGTCTTCTAATCAAGGGCTTCACGAACAGGGCCCCTGTGGGCTTCGTCCCTAAAGGAAGTGCTGATAGTCTTCATCCACTCAGAGACCACCTCTTCCTCACTGTCTTTCCCCAGGTAAAATGATCTCAAGTCCACATTACTGCTGATAACCTAGCATAACCTCGACACATTTTGGTCTTTCAGCAGAAAATTCAAGCAGATTGTTCCCTGCCTGCTGTTGTGAATACCAAAAGTGTGGCTGGAATCCACCTTACTTTCTCCAGGAGGAATTAGAAATTACCTTATGAGGGAGGTTATAATCCACTGCCAAGTGAGAGAGTCAGGATTAACCAGAGTAACCTGATTGATCTCTGTGTGAGGTTTTTTTGAATGAAGCTCTGGTTGTTTTCCACTGCAACAAGCTGCAAAGCAAGGTAACTTGTGGGGTCCTCTCAGGGAAAAGTTTGTCTAAGGGCCACTCTGCTCAGGATTGCGTCCTCCCGAATCAGAGGCACTCTGGCATGCTGAAGGAAATTTCTCTGGGAGAATGCATCAGTCAAACAAATAGCAAGGATACACAAACGGATATAATTTCCAGGCTATGACTCCAGTGGAAACACAAGATTAAGAGCAACGTATGGCTGCTTGTGTGAGTGCAGTCAGTCACAGCCTCAGTGCTGTTGGAAATACTGCCTATTCGGTCGACCTGAAAAGGATCATTTATTGCCTCCCAAAATCCTATGATAACAGACACAGTAGCTGTGGGGGCCTGGTGAGCATCCACTATGCTCTGGACACATGAAAACTTCCCTTCTTCCCTGGAATTAGGTATCTGCTTGAGTTCTGGTTGTAAACTATTGTATAGTGTGTCTGTGTTTTGATTATCATGAAAATTATACCCTGAGGGCATCTGCACTGTGGTTCTCTGTGTGTTTCACTAAAGAGGTGAATGAAATCATCTCTGGCAGTCCAGTTTGTACAGCGGCTGTTCAGGCAGTACATAAACAGGATCCTTTTTATTTACGTCAGTTGCACAAAACCAAAATTCATTCAAAGGATTTGCATGTTTGCAGGCCTAATCATGTTAGCCCAGTGCACATTTGCAAATTTGCTCTCTGTCAATCGCTGGAATCTGGAAATCTGTCTGATTGCTGTTGGAGGCATCACCAAGTGCCAGAGGCAGTGGAGGGAGCAGGTAGGGGTGCAGCAGCTGAGGGTGTGAGCAGACGGATGCGCCCATCCATGCCAGCAATGGAAATGCTGGCTGAATAGCAACCGGCTGCGACTGATCTATTGTTCCTGGTGAAGTAAATAACACCAACTTCCTTTCCCTCTGGAAGCCGTAGATGTAAACTGATGCTTCATGCACCCCAGCTCTTACTGCTTAATTGTTGCACGTTCATGTTCAGACATGCACAAAATGTTTAAATCACGAAACAATAAAGAGGGACGTATTTTCAGAAAGGCTGAGCTCTCATTGACGTATAGACTAGGACTCAAAATTCTCCAAGGACTCAGATGTCTCCTGTTTTGAAATTACAGGCAGAGTTTCAAAACAAAACTGTATTTACTGAAGTCTGCTGAAACTTTAGTATGCCTTCACTGCAGACAAGCTGAAGTTCTTACCTGGTGTTATTCTCAATGTCCTCCCAGACACATTCTTCTCACCTGAATCTAGCACAGCTTTTCTTCTGTGCCTACTGATTTACATGGAGGTTTGGGTTAGAGTCCCAGCTCACTTCCTTGGCTGCTAACCTTACACAACCAGCGCAAATAATTTAATATTTGAATGCTGATGACCCACCTAAAATTCTTTCCACACCCCAAGGAAACCATACACATTCCCCCACAATTCATTAAAAAGCAATCACAGAGCTGCTCACTTTATTGAAGTGCAGCAGTCCGTCGGGCTCGGTACGTGGGCAGGGAAGGAGGGAGGAGCAGCACCAAGCGTGTGATCTCCCGCTGCGGCTGATCACACCTGAGTCAAGCCAGGGTCTCAAGCCAGAGCAATCACAGAGCCAGCTCTGCAGTGAAAATAGACTTTCAGATGCATTTCTGAAGGAAAGGTTTAGCTCTTTGGGATTTCATTCCTTAAGTGCCAAATAAAGACTAATAGAAAACAATACATTCAAAAAATAATGTTTCAATAAGCCCCTTTGCTGGAGGTTTTTACATTCACCCTCCTTTCTATGCTTTTGTATGGATTTTAGGTTGCACTGGGGGCAGCGTCTGGAATATATTTCTTTTTCTTCTTTTAAGGAGAGATTGTGTTGGATAAGAGGGGGATAAACGACCCAGTTTTATGTAACTGTGGTTTTTACACCCTATGTCACAGTTAATTCATTGTTTAACATGAGGCTTTAATTCAGTTGTCTTCATCAACGAGCTACTTTGTGTCCATATGGCTAATAAGTGTTATTCTGCATTCCAACTAATGGGAAAATAGAACGTATTTTAACAGTGCAGCTGATCTAACAAAAAACACATCTGAGGAGGATTAACATTTCAAAGGAACTATTTGCTCAAGTGAGCTGTCTTTATTATGATCTAAAGGGGGGAGTTGAAGAAGAAACCTTGAGTAACATTTTCATTATGGTAGCTTAGATACTGGAAATTAAATAGTCCCAACTGAATTACAAAAACTCCTTGTACTTGAGCCTGGAGATAATTAAAACTATTTTACCATGTGTCAATGATAACAGATGAAAACTGGTAGAGATGGAGGATAATACAGTACTGTAAATACTTTCTGGCAAACAAAAATATTGCTCGCTTTAACTGTGGCCTGTAAAAAAATATGATTTACCAGAAAGCATAAAGAAAAGGCTAAACTGTATCAGTATGTTTTTATGGAAGACATATGGCTCATTCTCACTTCTCAAAAATGTGTGGCTCGGGTAGTAGGCAATTGTTTTACTACAGAATGCTAGCACAACTTTAATTTAGATTAAAAACATGACAAGTTTCCAATGCAAGGCAGGCAAGCTTGTGTTTTTTTAAAAAATCTCTATTTCCCCAATTTTTTAAACCTTGTTCCATTTACAGCTGTTCTTTCACTCTCCCCCTCTGATGGGGAGGGGAAGCAAGCACCTGCTTGCACGGTTAAAGCCAGCATTGCTTCTCCCAAGCCAGCTGGCCAGGGTGCCATGCCGGGTATGTACTCTTTCCTCTCCAGAGATCAAATGCATGAAGCATACTGTGAGAATGGTCTCTGCCAGCCCAGGATCCAGGGCCTGGCTTTCTGCAATTCCACAGCTGTGGAATCTGGCTGCAAAATAACCTCTCTGCTGAAGAATTCATCAACTTTTCTCAAAGGAGTGGAAAGAGTAATTCCCAGGGTTGAGATCCAGGGTATCCAGCATTAAGGTGGCTTTACAGACTGAACATTGTATGTTGGAGTCTTATAATGAAGAAGGATCTCAGGGTTTAGACTTGTCTGTATAAACTGATTATTTCAATTGCTGAAGCTATTATTCCCTTCTGTAGTGTACATGACAAGTCTATGTAGCTGTAGGATGCTTACGATGACCATGTCCCTTCCAGCAAGCTACACTTTAAGGGCGACACTCCATTGTCAGATCCTGCACATTCCGCTTAGATTTCCTCTGGTCTGTGTTGCTCCTCATGCAAGTATGTGGATGATCTTTGAGGGTTATCACACTGTAAAGTCAACAACAGCCCATGTTCATATGGCTAATACAATCTCATAAGTAGCACCAGTTGGTCTTGAGCTACTCAATGGGCCATTTGACAAACATCTGTCAGGAACTGAACACATTGCTGAATTCCCCATGCGTGACACTATTGATTGGAAAAGCCCATTTGCACTACAGGAGCAGAGGGAAAGAAATGGAGCCACCGCTGATGTGGGTGGATACATTCATACCATGGACTCAGATGTCACAGCATAAGAATTGGCTCTTTCCTTGGCTGAAGGGTATACAGTGGCTTTCTAAGGCTTGTGGCTGTTGTACTGATGCTGATGACCAGAGAGGTCCTGGAGTATGAAAGAAGGTACGTTCCCTGCAGTTACATTAATTGTGGATTTCTGCTAATAGACTCTCCAGAAATACACATCTTGTCTCTGTCCCTGACACTTCTGGAGGGGGATCATCTGAGATATCTGTGATGGCCACCAACACCTTTCTGGACTAGGTCCTTTCCAACCCCAATGACAGCTATGTGCAAGGTACATTTGCTTGTTCAGGGGTGATGGATATCAGAGACTAATGCCCGTCTTCTAGATCTGTGTCTGGGTCTCCCCCAGACTAGTGGCCCATTGATGACTACCTAACATTCTTTCAGATGGTAATTATGATGCACGCCCAGAGCTGTTATAATATGGAGACCTTGCTTTAAAGGGCAGCCCTCCAGCTGTTCTACTTTTCTGTCAGTTTATTGGAGAGGGGCTGTGACATATGTGTACTGGGACATGCAGTTGCAGCCTCGGAAAGATGGAAGATCCAGGGTCCAGCACTGTGGAAACGTGTTCGACTGCAGGGAGGGTGGATCTCTGCCAACAGATCAAGGCCACTGTACTTACTGGCAGATATTGCCTCATTTTCACAAGAACTTTAGGAATTGAAATGTTTTGACTGATCAGATTAACACTTAAAAATGAAGATGAGTTTGTCAAAAGAGCACAGTTTCTCTAAGTTCTGAGGAATGTGAAATCTGGTTGCTGGAGTGAGCTAAAGTTGAAGGCATTGAAATGCAACTCCTTCTGATCCCACATACAAAATGTAACTGTTGGGTTGCAGACGCAGTTTTAAGTCCTCTGGCTTTCTATATATGCAATTGTCTCTTGAATATGAACCATCATTCTCAAGCAACATAAATGCACAAATATTTTTAAATGCATTTTTAAATTACTAAATGCATTGAATATTTGACAATAATTCCTGGAACAGCTCTATACTCAGGTCACTTTCTGTCTGCCAAAACAGTGTCTTCCTGTAGTCTCCCAGCTTGGTTGCCCTCTTCAATGCTACCCCTAGACTAGAGGCTCTTGTGACCAGGCAGTGTGATCGTGTTCTGTGAGCGAAGTCTGGTGCACTGAGATCCTTGTCTGCAAGCATGTTCCCATAGCCTGTGACAAGAACTGTAGAGATAATGAGAACAGCAACAGCAAATAGGAATTGTAAGATTTATTAATTTATTTTTCTCCATAGGTTTTAACTGTTTTCAGAATATTATTTATTTATTACTATTATTTATTATGTGAGCTCCCTCTTGTGTCTTATTTTGCACCTTTGTAATCCTATTGTTTGGCTGCAGGACTTTTCTTTCAGGTGAAAAATGTCATTTTAATGTTCTTAATAAATAATTCATTCTTTTAATTTCTTTTTTCCTTTTCAAGACAACTTTGTTGTGATTCATTCAACTGGTGAAAAATCAGAAAAAAACACCAAACAACTAAAAAACTCAACAATTAATTAACAAGAAAAATATTTTTTTGGCATCTAGTGCTATTCTCTGGTTTTCATACAGGCCCTGTTGCAACTGACAGATGCAATGACAGATATTGAATTCCATTCAGAGAAGGCTCGATACAGAAAGGAGTTTCACCTATGATCCAGAAAACCCACACAGGGTTTTTACGTAGCTGAATTATACAGAGCAAAGTTACACCATTAACCTTGCTGTCGGCATGTGAGCACAAGTGCCTATCCGCATGGAAACACTGGCAGGGCTGAGACCTTTCAGATCGTATTGCTCACCCATACTCCCAAGGGTGAATTTTTAAATGCTGGGAAAAAGAAGAAACCTTGGCAGTGGCTAAAGTTTACATATACCTATTGCTCTTTAGAATTACTAACTTTACCCCAAAAATGACTCATGCAGTCAGTGTCTTTGATCTGATTGCATTCATTATTATTATTATTAATGATAATAACAGTACTGCAGTCATGCCTCAAGGCCCCAGCTGAGATCAAGGCTCTGTTTTGGTAGGCATTGAACACACTGAGAAGAGAAGACAAACCTTGCCCCTAGGAGCTTACACCTGAGCTGAAGAAGACAGACAAAATGCAGGGAGAAGGAAGTAGTGTTATCTTTATTCTGCCTCAAGATGGAGAGGTTAAGTGACTTGCCTGAGGTCAGGCAGGTATTTGGAGGCAGAGGCAGCACAGGGGCTGTGCTCAAAGCCCCCAGGAGATGGGGGGGGCCACGTGGGGACACACATGTCCTCACCTTTATAAGTGCGCTGCCTGATGCCCAGCAAGAGGGTCCGCAAGTTGGCAGCAGGGCAATGCAGGATCCTGACAAGGCTGGAAGGATTACAAGAGGGAAGTGGCCAGCGCTGGATGAAGGTGGGAGTGGGCACCTGGCCACGTGCCCACTCGCATGGCAGCTCCACCATACTCAGTGCCACAACACAACTAACCAACTATCCTAATCAACTATCCCCCCTGTCCAGCGATTTGAGCCATACCTTGCTTCTAGCCTGGGGAATTTCGCCTACAGTGAGCCCTACACTTCTTTGGCTGTTTGCCCCAAAATCAGTTTGTGGGGTATCTCTGTGTTAGCTCAAAGCCTGCCCACCCCAGGATGGAAGCAGGCAGTAACTGCTAACACCTCGTGCTTCACCTCCCCAAACATCTTCCCTTTTGCAAGACCGTAGCAGTCTTGTGACTCCAGCTGGAGAAGCTGGAGACTGGCAGCAGAGGTGAAACTGTTCTCAATTATCATTAGCGTTCTTGGCCAGGTCTTCTAAAAAAAAAAAAAAGGCTTGAAATTAGACCCCTCTTGCTACATTTTGGCACCTAAATACATGACCTGCTTTTGAAAGAGTGCTGACAGCCGTTGGTATGGCAACTGTGATTACTGGAAATTTCCAGGGGCTTGGCTTTTGGAAAGCTGGCCAGTTATTTGGGTGCCAACATGCAGGTTTAGAAGCCTAAATTTAGACACCTTTTTTTTTTTTCTTCCAATCACAGCTATTTATTTATGAAACATTGATCATGAGTTTAGACACATGTAGGACACAAGATGCAAATATGGGACATTCCAGCATCCAACAGCTATAAGGGGCCAAGGGTAAAATATGCTACAAAGAACCATTTGATTTAGAAGTGAGACAACAAAGGTCCAAATGCAAAAGCTGTCTGGAGTATGCTCAAAAAGTACTTTACTTTAATGTCCACTAATACCCCTTTAAGATAAGGATTTTCTGCCAGTGAGTTTAAGGGCACCTCAACTGGGGACTATCCAGTACGTTGAGTTTAAGACTGCTCTTCTGTACGGCTGTATAATCCTGTTTTGGAGATCATTTGGTTCCTGCTACACCCTATGGCAATGAGCCCCACAGTTTCATATGTACTGTGTGCACGGTAGGTAGTCTGAATATTAAGCATAGACACTAAGCTTCAGAATTTACATAAGCATCTGGAATATGGGTGTCCATTAAGTGATATATTATAGGATTGCTTCTAATATACTTACTTATCTATTTCCTTTTAAAGTGAAATGCTGACAAAATTATATAAATTCTGCTAATTTAAACATGTGTTTATTTTCCTGATGCTGAAATTAAATTCATTCCAAATCAGTCATTTCGTAGTTGTTCCCTTTGATTAGCTTTCCTCCTGCTTCTGTTCAGAAATTCGGGGACTAATTTAGCACTCACACCGATGTAACTACAGTCTGGATTTACACTCTGGTCAGAATTTGTCCTGTTTGGTTTTATTCTTCTAATTAGTTTACTTGCATTTATTTAATTTTGTTTATATATGGCCCGTCTCTGTTGCCACCTTCTTAAGGGATAATATTTAGGAAAAAAGCCATACTGAAGACATTCACATGCACATAGGTACAATATATATAAACTAATGTAATGTGCATGTATGCATAAATGTGTGAGTACACGCATATGAAATAAATATATATAATTTAATGTGTACATGTGGAAATATATGGAAAAAACCCACTTTGATAAAGCACTGAGAAAAGCGCTTTTATTCACACCAATCAATCCACATCCAAACTTTTTTAGATGTCTTTGGAAAGAGGGGTATGCCAATAGACTCCAATGTCTTGGGGCCTTTATCCACCTCCAAAGACATCTCTCTGCTGTTGGAAGTGCTACAGTCTCTCTTTCCTGAAAAACCCTGAGATAAAAAGTATTGGTATTTTATAACGACTTTTTGACAGTTGCTCATTGGCAGCAAATTTGAGGCTGACACTGAAGATGCATTTGCCAGTTCTTTTTCTATGCTCTGATTAGTCATTCCTGGCCTGTCACAGACAAGAGTTTGGGGTTTGCGAGCAATAGGGATTTGCTTTCATTTCCTAGACATTTCAGTAGCACAAACAAAACCTGAACCGTCTTCAGTAGGCTGTTAAGTATCCAAACTAGTACCAAACAAGTTCGCGTACTTGCCTGGCTGTCCTGTTGGACATCAAATCAAAGGCTTGGTTTTCTCCAACTCCCAGATTCCAGCACTTCCTAAAATTAAAGAGAAAGTTAAATGACAATTCTAGTCTGGAACTGGCTGACAGGAGTCTACCAGGCTCCAGGAATTAATCCAGAGGAAATGGATACTTCTGAGACTGCCTTTATTTTCTTCCAAGATACCCAGGAACTAATATATACTCTGGTCAGCTTCATTCCAAAAAGCTGGAGAATACTGCCCAAAAATGAAGAAACTGAGAGCAGGGATTAACCCACATCTGCTTGTTGTTGTGCACAAAATGTCCTTTCATCTTGGTCGAGAATTTTTTTTCCAAATGATTTCTCTTATGCCAGTCATGTGGTTCTTGTGGCAAAGGACACAGCTCTATTAGTTAAATTGCTATTATAAAGGGGTAATTAAGTTACTGTGTGGTGCAGCAAAGAAGTGTGCAGTTCTGCATTCCCTTATCCTTATCAAGGGTAGAGGTTTATGCTCTGCAAAGTAGTAATGCAGTTAATGCATATTCTCAAACATTTCTGTTTATACCATCAATTATCTCAGGAAAAAGTCCTCCTGAAGTACAGCATCTTAGGTAACACTATAACAAAAAAAGCAAAGTCGCTATAGTTCAATGGAGAAGATACATGACATGGGCAGGGTGGTGGGTGTCCCAGCCCTGGCTTTGCCACCAGAGCCTTGGGAGACCTTTTGCCTCCCTGTAACTGAGTTCTTATTTGGAAAATGCTTCAAAATCACCATGTGAGGTTCTGAATATATTATTTCTTTGTTCTCACACTTATGATGACTAAAACCATTACAATCCACACATGAAATTATGCATTGAAAAATCTGTTTTCCTTTTGTGTTTCTTTTTAGAAAGATTGCTCTAATTCTGTCTTCATTAAAATAGTATTTTTCAGGTCTGTCCACATACCACCTTCTATCAAATTAAATTAAATTAAATTAAAATATATTAAAAATAATTTAGAAGGAAGTAAAGCTAAGCAGATGGTATCTATGAATGTAGTAAACACCATGCCAGTGTTCATTTCCTTGCAAAACTCCAGTAAGAAACAAATCCTGCAACATTTATATATATGGAAATGAAGAATGGAGAAATACAGAATGTTGCCTTTACTGTGTAACTTTTCCCTGTTTACTGTCTCTTTCTTTGCCTTCTACTGTTTTTTCACATCTGCTTTCATTCTAAAAGATGAAAATCATCAGACCTGATTTCTTACTTAAACAGTCTATTTGCAGCGAAGTTCCCTGGTGCCGTTGAAGAACGACCATGTGAAGGGGCCGAGTTATATTCATACTTCTCAGGAACTGCTCTGGCTCTTGGACCTCAGAGAATTCCAATATCATATTTGCTTCACACACTCTCCAAGGAGAGAGAAAGTCATACCAGTCCTTCATTTGATATGGCTCTTGACCTGCTCCTAGTTTGTTGTGGGAATGGAGCTGGGGAGGTGCGGCTGTTTTCTCTCTTCTCTCTGGCTCATAAAATGTATAGCCCATGCAAGGGTACGGGTTTGTGTCTGTGTGCAAGGGTATGGAGAGGGGCGGCTGTTCACTGGGGACATGCCGTGAGCCTTCTTTTTGTGAGATGTCACATTGCTAAACTCCCTTGCATAAAAGTTCATCAATGCAGGTAAAGGTTGGGCAATCAGCATGCTTATTTTCTTCTTAGAATCCATTCTTCAGGTCTACAAATGCCTATTGCAGCTGTATGTTTTAAGTTATCCTCTGAACTGCAATGTTTAACATTAAGAAAGTTAAAGACTCTAGATACTTATAGAAAAAATACCTCTTGGTTGAGAGCTGGTTATTTTCAGTAGTGCATAGATATCATAGATTGAAAGTTGAGGTTAGAACAATTCAAAACAGAAATGAGTTTCATGTCTTTTTTTTTAATAAAAAGCATAGTTGAGGGTGTGAAGGTTTGCCCATTTCAAACGAGGACTGACTAACTTTTGTAAAAGGCATGAGATACTATGTCAGCTGAAAGTTACTGGGCTTCCATCATATGGTCAGGGTTTTGCCTTTCCCGAGTGCAAGGCCAGACCAAGTAGCTGAAATAAGCCAGCCTGGCTCACAGTCCAGACTATGAAAAGTGTCTGATACACAATGGAGATGTGTGCTGTTAACTACTATCATTATGAAAAAACCCACAATATAATTTATCCACCTATTGTAAAGACAATTAATCTGTTACTTAATTGGGGAAAAGACCTAGAGTTGTCTATTCTTCCCATTGCTTGGGCAGCTGTAAGGTAAGACGGTAAATAATTTATTGCTTTGCTCTATTCATCTTCTCTATTAACAAGAAACATAATTGTGTGACTAAACATTTTGCCACTTAAAAGCTAGCATTTAATTTTGCCTTTTTTCCGCTTAGAAACTTCCTTCTTTTTCTGTCCCCTGTTTCTTCTCTGGCTGCCAACAATGCATAATTATAATACTATGCCATGCTACAAGTGCCATGAAGCAGCACAAATACAATGCAGGAGCATGAGCATGGTACAACTTCTCATTTCAAACATCCCTGCTAATTCTCAGTGGCTTGAAACCAGCAATGAAACTCACAGCAATGAAACTCACATGCAAAGCCATGACTCACATGCAAAGGAAGGTCCACCTATTACTTATGGGACAGAGGTCCAAAAAGCTAAATCCCTCCAGGCACATAAAAACACTCTTATCAAAGGAGCTGTTCATAGGCACTCACACAGTGCAAGAACAACTTGCGTTTTTCCGTGATTAATGATAAGTTTGGAGGAATGCAAGCCACACTATACTCAGGGATTAGTTGTTTATCAAGAAAAATATATTGGGAACTGGGCCAACTGGGGCTGCTGAGCTACACACATTCATTTGTTAGGTGCTCCTTTCCTCTCCCATTTCATAAGAAGAGGGGGTGTGTATGTGAACCCTAGCAAAGTCCCTTAAAGAATAACTGTGCACAGAAAGTCTGTTTTGCCTTGAATGTAGTCTCTTCTGTCTTCCAAAGCACTTGAGGTCAAGCTTTTATGAAGACACAATGTCTCCCCTTATTTTTTCCCTCAGCATAAACTGAGCTTCATAGACTCAACTGGTATGTTGTAACTGATATGCTTTCACTTAAGGCCATTTACACTGCTATTATTGCTTATTTCCTCTGCTATCCAGCTTACTAGAGGTTATGCAAATCAGAGATGTGGGATTATTTGTGTTAACAGTGGCTGTTTTATTAGAAAGCCTGTCTTTGAAAAGGTGGTTTATGTACAAATCGTGTGTGAAGTCCCAGGCAGCTCAGACAGCAGTGCCAGAGTCCTACCATGTATTAAAACTCTGGGGTCACACTTGTGGCCTCACTAGGACCACTTACTTCAGTGGGACTGCGCTGACTTGGAGAGCAATTGAATCTGGACCATCTGTAAGAAGAGAAATATGTGATGATAAACAGCTTTTCATTAACTGAAGTTTTCAGGTGAGTTATGAGTAAATGTCATTTAATTCCCAATACGCAGGCAAAGATACAGATCTTACCATGGAACACTGTTCATTTCAGGGCAGTAACACCACACTGGCTAACATCTGGTCCTGGAGCTGTAAGTAACCTTCTCTTATAGTCCATAGAGAGGGCTATGTTCTGAGACTTATGGGCTCTCTCTCAGGTCTGAGTTTTCATTCTAGGAGTTTCACACCAAAAGTTCAATGATTATCTTTTATCAAATGAAGATGCAACTAGGCAGGTTTAATGCCACGAAAAACATGTAAATCACCAAACTTGGCCCTAGCAAATCATAGGTAAAACTGCCCAAGAGGAGTGCTTGGTAGAAGAGTTCAGCGCCATGACCTTTTTGATTGCTACCCAATCAGTTAGTGGTCCCTCTGCTGAACCTACCGACAACAGTGACACCTGTGATGGTGGCTTTTGTGGTCAGGGCACCTGTCTGCTAGAAATTGGGTCAAGGCCTGATGACTCAGTGCTCAAAAGCTGCCAAGCAGCTGTCAGATGGTGGGAGTTTCAACTGCCTCCCAGCCTTGCTGTGTGTGCTATTTGCTGACTTGGAGATACATGGTTGTGACTTTCTACCAGCTTCTCCAGTCTTTCCCTGTCCCCTGAGTCCTCCTTTATTTTGACCACTAGAAAGACAAATGTGATTGCTATTTATATATCCACTGTTCATTTTTAATGTGGTTTGTGTGTGCGTGAGGACATGTGAACAATTCTTGACTTGAATTTCATAGTGAAAGAAACTCATTCCTGTGCAGAAACATAAGCGCACTCTCTGTACTGCCTCAAATCAGTGAGAGCTCTAAATGATCTTTTGGGAGGAGAAGTTACTGCTATCTTATTACAACAAAGAAACCAGGGACCCCTGATCATAGACTGGCATCTTTAAGAAAGCATCATACTCAGTGCTTGGAGACTTCAAGAAAACTCCCAAATAGACTCTCAGAACGGGAACTCATCTTTGGCCATCTACCTCTCCTATAACAAATAGAGAGATATTGATGTCTCCAGAAGGCAGTTGACCCAGAGGTCTTTAAAACTGACAGAGCTTCAGCAGTAGTCTATCTCTTTCCTTTGACTAAGAAAGCCTGGGAGACCTGCGTAAGATGGAGAGTTCATTTTTGGTTGGTTAAACTTAAGTGAAGTGAATCCAGCCTCAGTGTGACCAGCTTATGATCATATATGGGAAATAAATAACATTGAGAAGAAAGGGTGACAGAAGAGCTTCTCACACAAGAAAAGCAATAGACACTAGAAGAGTAATCTTTCTCATTATTTCCCAGACCATTATTTCCCTTTTCTCAAGACACTGCGACCTGTTGTCTTCCAGCAGGCAAGAAAATGCGACTCCATCATTGCAATATTCATAATACAGGGGAGGAAATTAAGGCATAGAAGGTAAATCATTAGTCTGCAGCTACAAAATACATCAGTATTAGAACTAAGCTAATTCTTTAGAGGTTGTTGGTTCCCATGGCTCTTTCAGACCAAGCTAATACCTTATTAATGCTTATCCTTGCTGTATTTAATACGATAAATCTTAATTTAAGAAGCTGCAACTCCTATAACGTTTAATTACTTCGCTGTGCAGCTTTAAGATGTGAGTGGACTTGAAGGAAAAAAAAGGGGGTGACTTCATTTAGATTTAATTAATTTTCTCTGTGGTTTACTTGGTAAAAGGCTTCTCTTCTAAGGTAAGGCAGCTGTGACATAAGAGGAACCATGAGGTGGAAACCAAGAGTTTAAAATCAGGTTACCACCTATGTCGAGGCCAAATTTCCCCTTCCTTTGACTGCGCACAAAGCCTGTTGAAAGCAGAAGGATCTGAAGATGACCAGAAATACACAACCTGCGGAAGGGAGGTGGGGTGCTAGGTATAAGCATGCATTTATTTATTTAAAAAATTAAGCATTCTTATTTTGCTCAATCTTTTACTGGCAGGGGTTTCTGGGAGCCCCTGCTGCGCGAGCCACACGAGCTGCCATTTCCAACATACTACCCAAAATGGCCACCGTGAAAACACCTTCACCAAGACTTTTGGATGGCAACTGGCAGCTTCAAACACTCAAATAAACTCAAATAAGCTGGAAAGATTGAAAAGCCAGTTGAGGTGGGAGGATGATGACACACAAGGAGCAGCAGGAAGGTTTTGGAGAGGAAAGCACCTTGATTGCAGTAGGCCGTGTGCCTGCACAGTGGTGGCTGGTTAGTGAGCGGCCATGTTCGGCCCACACTACAGTGGAGATGATGGCAGGCCGCAGCCCAACCCCACTGCCACCAGCCACTGTAAAGGCTGCCATTTTTTGGCCCTGTGGGGTCTAGAGGAGGGATGAGGCAGGAGCACAAGGCTGATGGCAACACTGAGGCACAAAGGGCCACCGTCTGCAGTCAGCAGCAGTGGGGAGGCCCACAGCCAGGACAGCCCAGCCCTCGATGGGGCTGCCCCTTGCGTTGTCCCAGAACAGGGCCCCCCAAAACCCGGCACTGCCCTGGTGCCCCACACCTGGCACAGCCCAGCCCCCCAGCAGCTGGGGCCTGTGAGCCCCCAGGGGCATGGACCCCTCAGCGTGAGCCCTGACCCAGCTCCCATATGCTGCTGCAGTGACTGGCTTCACCAGCCCTCCCTCACCTCAAATCCCCCCTTTTTTACAGAAAATGACGTGAGCACTCTGTGCTTGCAGATAGCTCCCAGATTGCTCCTTTGGCTAGAGTGGTTTCCCGTCCTTTCTCTCTTTCCTCTTTGAGGGACAAAGTGTGTAGACCTGTTTACAAAAACATCACTATTTAAAAACAGGGAGAAGAATGTATAAATGCACAGGCAAGTGTCCAGATGTGGAGTTGCACAAAGGTTTAGGAACCTGGTGCAAAGCAACTGCATGCACACACACACACACAGACGGACACTACCACACAGATGTGTATTTTACAAAAGAAGAGCTGGAGAGCTGCATTTCTCGTCTGTATAGCCAAGTCAGGAGGAATAAAGTGCCCATCTCCACACAGTCCCCAGTTTTAATATACAGGTAGACAGAAGGAGGATAAATACACAGGCATCCTCCACTGAGCAGAAACAATGGAGAAACAAAGTCTTTTCAGTCCAGTGAAGTGTCTTAATCGCTCCCCTCAGCTATGGCTGTGCTCAGAAAGATTTGAACTCTGGTTTCCTTTCAGAGATACTGAGAAGCTGATGCAGTTTCACATGTTACAGCAATAACCGTTTCAGGGCCAAAAGCTGCTCAGTACGTCAGGGTGCGCGTTCTCCTGTTTCAACTAGCTATAACTTCTGGAGAGGAAGAGACAGTTGTTTACCTGACTGAGAGGGTCAGGATCTGCTTTTACTCTGTGCTGCACCCTAAGTACCTATTGTAAGCGAATCTGAATTAGTGACAAGGCTTGGCATGTCATGGGTCTTTCAAGCCTCAGCTCCTTGAGTCACCTGATTATAAGATACTCAGCTATTATTTTAAAAAGAGAATGTTTCTAGATCTCTTCACCGAAGAGAATTTGAAAGTGTGGTTGCAAATGGCCCAGAAATAGAAAGTAATCAAAGAAACCCAAAATTTATTTATTTACTTATTTAGCAGAACATAACTTTAAGGATAATTTCAAGGTTCTGGAGGCTGATTTAAGATTTCTGAATGCTTGGTATTTACTACTGAGTTTCATGAACACAGGATGGAGCATTCCTGTTTCAAGACGATTTTATGTATCTGTGGGTTCTGTTTCAAGTCAGAATCATAGGTTTCCAGGTTCACATTTATTTTTGCAGGGGAAGCCAACAGAGTTTAGTGCTTGCAGGTTTTATAAACTCTACAAGCTCACATGGAGCCAATTCTCCAGCCTTCCAATGTACAAAGAAAACTTTGTGTAACAAAATCCATGAGCTGATAGAAAAGCCTCTATGTACCAAAGAGCTGTAAAACCACTGATTAAAATCTGCCCCCACATCGAAAGCTGAACACAAGACCGAAGAAGATACACTTATGGTGAAAATGTCCAACTGGATTATTTTCACAAATGTAAAGACTCCTGGGAACTTGCTTTTGATTAAGGATTGATCAGGAATACTTCTGGGTTGCAGTCATCTTATACCGTGGAAATTAGTAGGGTTTACTTATATCATCAGCCCTAAATAAATGGTGCCAGACTTCATCTTCTCTTTCATGGTTGTAGAACCCAATGTACGCTTTTTCCCTCTCCACAAAGAAAAAGCCTTTTCATTCATGTCTCTACACAATGATGTTGTTCTTCAGATGGGCTATAACTCATTCATATGAGCCACAGCTTGGTTGCTGGCTTTATAAATGTTGGCTGTCCCATGATGTAAATTTGTTCTTCTTCTCCCTGTGCTGCACACAGACAAACACATTGGCTTCTCATTCCTAATCCGTGTCACTACTGCTGTGGCCAACCCTGAACTCCTATTTTCTATGAAACTTTGGGAGCCAGCCACAAAAATCTTCAAATATACCAGCCTGGTTCTCACTCTACAGCTCCTGCTTTTGGATAATATTGATTGTGGTTGATGCTAACAGTGCATCTTCCCAGTTGAGATTGGACATTTGAATCCGAAAAGAGCTGAGCACTCCCTGTGTGATCTCAACGCAGTTGGATGTCCTCAGTCAGGTTCGTTGCTTCTCATTTATAGCAGTGTAACACTCAGGATCTGCCAGGGAGAACTGAGGGCAATTCAAAAGCAGAAAGAAGGGCCAAGCACATCACAGAACTCAGTTAGTAAATGCAAAAGCCTGGCAAATACAGCCAGCAGAGCACATATAGCAAATAGTAACTGAAACCCAGTGCAAACATTTTCCCTCAGGCCTTCAGTAATGTATTCAATCACTTTATTCCATTAATAGTAATTACTGCTATAGGAATGGGAGCAAGCTTTGGATTATATGAACATCTTGGTAGGCAGCAAGGAATAAAAGTTGGTCCCTGTCTTGATGACATCCAAACAAGCAAGTGACCTTTGAAAGGAATATTCACTAGAAAGAGGTAAAAAGGAGTTGGCAATAAACTTATTTTTCATGTCTCCGCACCTTCTAATAGGTGCAGAAGCTGACAGGCTGAAATGACATTCTCAATGAAGATCATCTCCCACTTGTGGCTGGTTCAAGAATTGCATGAAAGAATATTCATAAAATAAATGCACCCACTGTAGTCTTGTAGACACAAGAAGCTCAGATTAATTCAAAGTAAGTTTAGAGAATTATCCCTTCTACTGGGCTCTCGGACACCAAAATTCAGCCCCCCTCTACCTGCTGGCTGAGCTCATCTCTACCTGCCTCTTGGCTTTTATTAACACTGCTTGCACGGAGGCATTCATTTGATATTTAAATTGACAGCTCAATTATCTTTTCAAATTTAGTAATATGACAAGCCAGGGGTTTTATCCCATTACAATATCTCTAAGTGACAAAATTATTTTATCTCTCCTTGACAGTATTATTGACCTGTAATCAGCAGACTAATGGGAGAAACAGAGGTTGTCTCAAAAGTAAAAAACCAGTTAGAAAACCGTTTGGCCAATTATGTCAGTCATCTTGACTTAATCTTGCAGCAGAACAAGGAAAGATTTGTTGCTATGAACCTTGGCCCAACAAACCCTACATGGAAAGCTTTCCACTCATTTGAAGGGGGGTGTCTCATACGTGTGACTTCTTGCAATGAGGTCAGTGGGCCCCAGGGGTTGATGGAGGATGAAAAATAGTGAGAGGTCAAGGTTTGTAAAGCAAATCAATTTTCTTAAAGAGAAGATTCTTCTTGGAATCAAGAACCCTGTGGCTATGTTATAGGTCAATTTTCACAAGGTTACAGCTGCTACTGAGCATCTTGGCTAGACAGCTTTTTCGGCTGTTAAATTTCATAATCAAGTTGGTAGATGTTTTTGTTAGAAAGCATGTTTGCTTAAAAAAATACTCAGCATTTTTTTTAATAAAACATAAATGGTTATCACACATGCTTCATTTATAAAGCTGTCTCTGACACAGGAACATATAAGCCATCTGTGTGCTGCTTAATCGTTTTAGCAACATTTGTTTTTCAGTGTGTCTGCTTAGTTGGGCTTTTAAGCTTCATGAGGAATAAAACATGATGTAAATCAGAAAACAAAAATATGTTTAATATCATTAATGCAAAGTTTCCTGCCAACAGTTTAAAGTGGTTTTAAATTAAGATCTTCCAGATATTAGGTCTTTGAATATAGTATCAAAACCTTAGCAGAATAGACTGTTACCTATTATTTGGCATTGAATATAAGCTTTCACTGAGCTGGACAGGCCCATGCTACAGATGAGATAAGCAATTGCTTTGATTTCCCTTAGCTTGGCCAAGGCTTTTGGGTGATTCGCAAGTCTGCACACAAAGCTGGACAATCCCTTTATTTGGTAGCTGGATGAGGACAGTCATGGACTGATCTCTATAGGATTGAACATCGCTCCAGGAGGTGAACCACCACCACAAGGTCAAGGTGACAGGGATGTCTCCTTTGACATCCATGCAAGGCCACCAGTGGAGGTAAACGTACCTGCCTCCTTAAGGCTGCTGCTGCTGCAGGGTCCAACCAAAGGAGCTGCAGGTCCCTGCCAGATGGGGTGAGCCAGGCACAGGCACATTAGCAGCTGGGAGGAGCTGGAAGGCAGAAAGACACATCAGGTGGCAAAACTAAAGCACTGGCCTCTGCCAATATTATTCCTTTGTCTATTTATTTCCATTGGTGTATGCTGGCTACAACAGAAGACTACGGCCCAGAGTACTGAAGAAATGAAAAAGAGTGGGCCCCTTTTTTCAACTTCAAACAAGGCAACAGGCAGTGTATGTAGCCGTCACATCAGTCCTCGGGTCTTGCCTGACCCAGAAATAAGCAGGCTTATAAGGAACAGCAAGAAGACATTCTCTGTTTGGAATAAATGCTGGAAAATGAAGATTCATGCTATTATCCAAACTAAACTATTCACTTCTAAATGTAAGTTACGGTCATTTGTTTTCTGTGGAAACTGGTGGTGCTTTGTGAAAAAGGGTCACTTACAATAATTATTGTTATTTTGCATACTACCAAGTATTTGTATAAAAAGACACTGAAAAAACAGTGTGCCCCAAAGAGACAGTCAAAAAAAAAAAGGGAATGGAAAAAAGCAGGAGCAAAACCACTAGAATTTTGGGACATCTATGCTCTTATCTTTGAATTTCACAATTAGCTTTGACCTAGAAAATACTTAATTCTTGGAAAAAACCCATGATTTTCAACAGGGATTTGGAAGCATGTCTACATTTTTGAAGTTGATGTTTTTCTTTATGTTGAATACAGTGGCAAGGACTTCATATTACCAGATATCCTGTCAAAACCGGGAAAGAAATCCACACAACTTCTGTGGAAGTGCCTGAGTTAAACATTTGTTGGATAGGCACAGAAAACTGTAATGCACAATATAAACCTGATGTCATAACAAGAAACATATTTTCAAAGTAATTCCTCCAGTAAGAAGAATAATATCAGGTATGTATTTAGTAATTTTTTACCCTATTTTTTCTTTATAGAAATTTTTTTGGTATAGCAATACCGGACACACAGAAATACAAACACTTCATTTAGACATACTGCTAACATGTGTTTAAACATGTCTGCTTGCTATACCTTATTAAACTTTATTATGTACCTTATTAAAATTTCTTTCGACAGCAACACTTGTTCAAACAAAGTGCACCAAGGTTATGGATATTCACTGGGCCTGAAAGACATTGCAATAAACTGAGCTGAAATCCTTTGGTTATCTCTGTCATGAGTAAACCATACAGGCAAACCTTCAGCTTGATGGACAGCTGGAGCATGGGGCATAGCCAAAGGGCATCTGGGACACTCATGTCATGACATTTTGCCATGTGTGTGTCTGAGTACCTCCTGTTTGGTAGAGTTAAATAATGAATTGTTTCAATGTGGGGTAGGAGTGTGCAGTTAAATTAAAGACGGATTTGACCCTCAAGTTCCACCTCAGAAGAAACTGCTCAGTGTTATCTAGATGACACAAACCCTCAAATTTCCCATTTCACTGACCCTAGGTTACTCAGAACAGGTTAGCCTCAACAAAAAAGTTGTTTACTCTGCCCGTACTTCAGAAAGAGTAATCTGAGTTTCATGTTCATAACATTACCTGCAACAAAGCAAGTTTGGCAGTTCAATGCATTTCCCCTCTCTGTGAGACAGGCAATGCTTAGCTTTGGACAAGGCTTCTTGTCAATCAGTCTGGCCAGTCTGAAGAAATTAGTCTTGCAAAAGTCACAAAGCAAATGTACAGGATTTCCCTCACCAGAAGGGACTTCAAAAGAATTATTCAGAAGAAATGAAGTCTGTACCAAAAAAAGCTTTTTAGACAGAAGGTTGTTTGCTTTCTCACAAGGTTGTTGCCAAGAAGCCATAGATATAGAATGATGCTTTATATGTAGCTAAATCAGGAAAAGAATAATTCAGGAACAGGTGACCAGCTCCAGTCTAATTCATGCCCTCTAGAAACTTGAGTTCAGATCAAAGCTACCAAGCAGAAATGTTTTGCTTTTCTATTAGGTAATACTCAACCACCACGCAACCTGGCATGATTAACAGATTAGGATCAACTAAGACCTGAGCCTCAGCTAGACATAAAGACAGAGAGTGTAAGAAAATTGCATAGTCTGGGAGGTTCAGAAAAACATCTGAGCTGAATCTTCTGCGCTTTTGAATTTTATTTGCTGCTGGATATTAAGATAATGGAGCAATCAGACATTAGATAGGGAGCAAAAGTCTACCAATTTGTGGTGACACATGGCAATTCTTGCTTGGTCTCACAGAGCTTTATTCATGCTTTTTAAATTCTTTTTACCACATTGACAATCTCTGATTTTTTCCTCACAAAAATGTAGGTCACTCCTGCAGTAAAAAATTAGCAACAGCTGAAAATGGAATAGCCAAACCCAAATGCATATTAAACAAGAACAGCCAATGAATAAATCGCCGTGAGGTATTTCCTGCTACGTGACATTAGGTAATAGGGATCAGGACTTCTAGAATTAGAAGGGGGGAAAAAAAGAAAAAAAAAAAAAAAGAAAAAGAAAAAAGTTAACTTGGGCAGAAAGAAACACCACATTGTCTTTTTATCACAGAGTGGAAAAACTGGGAAAACTGAGCGGCATGAACAAGTTTACAAACAGCTGTCAGAAGTGTTCCCATCTCATTGCGCTGTTCTGTGAGAAAGGAATTGCTACGCTCAGTACAATGCCAACAAGTATGATGCTTTTAGCTCTGGATTCAGTTCTGCAGATTTTTTCTAGGAAGGGATGCAGTTCCCTGCAAGCTGTGGGCTTCTCACCATGAAAGTCCCTGCAGACCTGCCCTGGCACTAGGGCTGCAGTAACACATGTGGGTGACTGTAAGTCCCTCTGGGAAGGCAAGGGAGAACTGGAAGAATACAAGGGCTCTCTCCAGCCTTCTTGGTATCTTGGCCAGCAGCCATGCAGATGACACCAAGATGGATGGATACTTGTCGTGGGGAGAATGTGGGGACCAGGTGGCATGGTGGAAGGCAACACCACCTCATGCTGGCAGAGAGCTGCCTCCACCCCCCTTAGCTGACCGGTTATGAACAGATTTTACCCTTTATACTGCCAATGAGGCTGGGGAATGGAGCCATCTGGGCTACGTGTTTTCCTTCTCTTTTTGTGGTAATATACATTATTTCCTTCGGTGACTAGGAAACAGTTAATGTTCTCATCAAATTATAATGTCAAACAGCTAAATACTAATGCCGTTCTAATCTGAACATGGCACTCTCTTCTGAAAATGGACCAAGAACAACAGAAACAGTCATGAAATGTAGCAGCTCTTTCATATGTGTCATAATCACCTCCTGCATCCTGGATCAAAATCTATTTATCAAGGATGGGTCTGTAGGATGCCTTTTATAAGGGCAATTCCCATGTTTGCTCCACCAGGACCCAGCAAGCTCCCTCCTGCTAGGTTGGAGGCCATAAGAAGGAGCTACGGACAGCAAGCTTGCTGCAGCTGAAGTGAGAACATGTGGGAATGGCAGTAGCATGAGCTTGCTTAGTGTGCATTCAGCCAGGGGTTAGGGAACAGATGGGGGTGGAGGAGACAAACCATGTCCTCCCACACTAACTTCTGTCACTCATTTGTAGGCATTTATGGGATAAGGACTTGGCTATGTTTCATCTTGGAACCTCGACCCTCAGTGAGATGAGTCCTGCGCTGTAGTGGTCTACTTGACACTGACCAACATTTCAGCCAGACCTAAATTTGTATCAGCCCAAGGCTGACATTTCTCTTGTACAATTATTTTCCCATGCAGGTGCTGCAGCATTTTTGAAAGTGCACATCGATTTTGACGGCAAATCATGCAACATGTTGTGTTGTGCTGTGCTGGGCACCTAGCTAATCTCAGTTTGTGCGTGTGTAGAGAAGGGGAGCCACTGCAAATGTTGTGCTTAGAAAGTAAGGTTAACAGGAGGCCAAAAAAGTACAACATCATATCTGAAAGATGTGATCCTTGAAATGTAGAACAGCCAACTTTAAAGTGCTGGAGAGAGTGATCAGGCATGGAGAATTCCGCACTGATTTACTTCAGTTGGCTCTCTTTTATAGGCTGTTTCAGAGGGAGCTGGAGAGCCAAAGGTCACTGTTTTTAAGACACTACGTTTCCATGACTGCAAGAATATGACAATCACACCATGTATCCTTTGGCTTCAGAAAATATCCCCAGACACTGACCAGGCAATCAACTTGCCTTTTTGTACTTTGGAGAAGGCTTGTTTTTCCTTCTTGAAGAAAGTCATGACCTGTCATTAGTTTCTTCCCCTGAAACACATCACATTGCTGACAGTAAAATGATGTTTTCATTCTAAGAATTCTACAGGGAAAAAAGGGAGCAGCCGTTTTCTCAAGGAAATAACCTAACAAGGCCTCAGTGATTATAACAATTGGCTGGAACGTATCAGAAAAATAACTGCTATGGTTACTCCAAAGCAAAAAATTCCAAGAAAGGAAATTTCAATTGCCTGTTTTAGAAACAGTTTATGTAGAGAGATATTTTGAAGTGTTTTCCTTCAGTCACCAAAAGAAATCTTTGTGTGTGGTTGATGAAGAAAATTATTTTTACACTTCCCAATGAAAAATGTGGTATATTCATATCAAAGATCCATACGTCATTTGTAAAGATGATAAAAATCGACAATCCAGAGAGGTTTTTTGCAAAAATAACATCACATAAAACGTGCATAACATAACATACCATCACATTACATTACATTATACCTCAACCACCTAAAGCCCAAAACTTAGCTCCTAAGGCGTGAAAATCCAATTGATATCAGTTAAGCCCCATTGATACTAGCATATAGGAAGAGGAAAATGCTTCCTTTGAGTAGTGTTGGGAAAACCTGAAAGAGGAACTTTGTTTTATGTGGAGAAGTTGCAAATTAGCTATGCAATGCTCGTTCTGAATACATAAACCAAACCTTTATAGCCCACTTCTGAAATATTTAAGGGACATATTCAGAAAGTTACTTGGACCAAGAACTAAGAATGACCCAGAAAGTTTCCAAAGAGGGCAAACTGAATTAGCTCAATGAATGTCCTCTGTGCTACAGTGATTTATGTTAGCTGAAGTTCTGGATCACTGTCTCTAGTGTGTTATAAGGCAGGTTATGTATCAGCAAAGTATTTAGGAAAAAATATTCTAATTGTTCAAGTAAATAATCTGTGCAAGCTTTGAATTTTTCACTTCATGTACTAATAGAGGTATTTATGTATCTTTTTTTTCCAAAAATGTGAAAAATCAGATCACCTTTTATATTCACCTCTCATTTGCCTTAAGCCATGAAAACAAAAATTCAGCAGGGCTGTGAAAACAAAAATTCAGCAGGGCCTAGAAAACATCTCTGATTTTGCCATTAAAAGCCTGAAAATGTTCATATTTAGGGTTTTGAAGGCTACACAACAATAACAAAGGTGACTGAATAGGCATTTTCTTGGTTTTCTTACTGAACTTAAATGTTGGAAAAATGACAGCTAAGGAAAAAGACAATCTGAAATTAAGCATTTCGTCTTGTTTGGAAAGCATTTTTTACCTTAAAAAAATAAATACAGGTGATTTCATTATGAAAGGTTGTTTTAAAAGGACATTTAAATTTCACTTGCAACATGTCAAAAGCAAATGTTTGAGAAGTTTGTTATTGCTTTCAGGTTTTCCTGATAATGTTGTAAGTCAGGAAAGTTCAACATAAATTTCTAGATTGTTACAGTTGCCTCAGCTGCTTTGCTTGAAGATTTTCACCTGGTCTCTCTGCTGACAGATTACACATTTCACAGGTTTTGCTCAGCATATAGTGCATGTGTATAAACTGCAAGAAGTGTGTAAATAGTCCTTAAGATTAAATGCTAGCCTTTGTGAGTAAAAGGGCGAAGGCTACAGGATTTTCTTTTGCACAAAGCCAGTGTTTCTGAGACAACTGAAAAACAAAATTAAGCAAACAACACTCCCTTCTGCACTGTGTAAGATCCACCTGCAATGCCCTAACGGCTTTCGAGAAGAGGTGGGTGTTTACAGAGATGGAGAGACTCAAAACAACATTACATCTAGAGATTTAGCTTTGAGAATGTGGGTCTCAACAGTAAATATGGCCACTCAGCAGCATAATTATTTAGAAACCATTTTCCAAGTTGAAATAATACAATATTTTGCCCGAACAATCCAGGGAAATAGCAGCCCAGGAAGCCAATGCTCAAACCGTATAGCGCCAAAGTGAGACCTCAGGCATTGATAGTACATTAGTATCCCTTGTTTCTTTTTCTAAATTTTTCCTAACTTCTGGGCTTTAAGCCCTAGTATTAGGGTTAGTAAAAGGTTGCATAAATATAAGGAACTTAGAACCACTTAAGATATCCTAAAGGTACTGTCTGGTCTCCAGGTGCCCCTCTACATGCGTGCTTCTACCAGAGGTCTTGGGTCAACCTTAAATGGTGGTCTTGGATGCACTTGGAGATTTCAGATGGCACAAGACATATATGTTTAGGCAACTGGGCTGACCCCACAGCATCTGTGGCATGGATAAAATCAGACTAGATATTCACATGGTTTTCCTGCCCTGAAATACTATTAGATTATAGCATTGGAGTCTAGTTTTATATGTCTACTTTTCACCAGACACATATGAGGCTCTTGCAGACTGTGGGACAATTACTCGCTTGACTGTTCCTCATGATGTCATGTTTTGATAAGGGCTCAGAAATTAGGAAAGGGGTTATGTTTGTCTTCCAGTCTCAAGTCTGAAAGAAAGAATGAAGGAAGCAGAGGCTCAACTCTAAATCCCCTACTGGGATGGCAAAGGTGGTTCTCCAGAAACCCTCTGGAGGGAAAAGAGCAAGAACTGGGGCTTTGTCCCTGCAAGAGGCATGCAGAAGGACTCCATGGAAAGCACGTGAGATTTCAGTGGCAGCTCCTACAATAAACAGAGTTGTTCTCATGAACACAGGTGGGGCACAAATCCCTGAAAGAGTATGCTCTTCAGGGGAACCAATCTACTTCTTCAGTGAAGACCACCCCTATAATGCAGTCAGTGTTATGCTCAAGTAACAACATCTGAGCTTCTCTATTCATATGGAGCAGTTTTATTATCTTCTTCCCAACCCAAAGCCAGTCGTCTTTTTTATATAATTACAAACAAGGACTTGTCCATGAAGCCAACTCCTGATGGACACAGCTATTGCAACTGCTGAGGGTTCCTCTATGCCCTGGCTTTGCTCATGCATGGCATGGCTCTCTATTCTTCTTATTTTGATGGAAAGGACATTTCAGTTCTTCTTCTGTGCAAAAGCAGACTGGAGGTCAGCAGAGCCCTCATTTACTGTTGCTGTTCTTCTGACTGCTCTTCCTCAATTTCTGGTCAGCTTTTGCACAGAAACTGAGCTGTCATAGCCAATGACCTGACTGCTCTCTTTTTATTCCACTTATTTACATGTCCCAGGCTGTAGCTCACAAGCAAGCTGAACCAATACATCAGAATGACACAGGTGAGATACTATTATAATGCTAAGTATTAAAAATTATCTCTGCACTGATTATGGAGAAAAAAGCTGCTGCCTTATAATGGCAACTGTTGATTCAATGGCTGTGGAAGTGCAGGGTGTAGAGGGCAAAAGCTTCTTTATTCAAAGGGAAATTATGCTTTAAAACTGGCTTTATTCCAGAACTGTTGATAGACCAGTTCTCTCTTCTTTCCCCTCTTTCTATATAATCTCAGTTACTTACAACATTAAAGGTCTTTAGAATCTGCTTTCTGCTACAGAACTCCGTTTCTGCCCCTCATCACCCCAGTGAACGACAATTTGAAAGGAAACCAGGAGCTTTGCTATGGATTTAGAAGTTTCTCAAAGCAAATCACTGGATGCCAAAGAAGCTGCCAGGCTACCGCAACTCACAAGCAGTTACAATCAGCGAACAAAGGCGTCGGAGGCAGCACCGAGGGGGGACCTTTTGTGAAAAATATTGACCAGCAAATTACACTGTAGACAGTGCTTTGGCACTTGGCTGTCTAAAGGTGACTCAGACGATCCGTTTAGCTCAGCAAGCTGGTTTCTAATTACACCAAATGCCTGACTGTTGTCAGTGGGCCCAGTATTTTCTAAGCGGGTGCTCTTCACATGTGTCATTCATTACCTCACCCTGCACGGAGAGGCATCTCTATAGGGAGAATGGTTGGCAGCATCTTTGGCTTGGATAATTTCCTCAGATAGTGGTTTAAAACAGAAACCCCAAAACAATCCTCTTCTACTCTTAAAAAAAAAAAAAAAGGGAAGAAAAAAAATAAGCCTACACAAAAACCGGCAAAGTCCCTAACCACCACATGCTAATTTCAATAAATGCCCTGGAATGAAATGATGGCAAGCCGCTGTCTAGGGTTTACAAGTTGAACATAGTATACCCTTCCTGGGTTTTAACTGGACTCTTGCCTTGGTGCCAGAGTAACAGCTGTAGCAGCTGCAGTTGCATTTTACCACCCAGTACAGGCACCTGCTGTGGCCAAGGAAGTGAAAACCCACAGAGATGCAATTTTCTTTTAATTACATTAGCCTGGTTTTGGCAGCCAGCCATGCAACACAATGTTGGTGGGGATGTGGACTCTACTGACAATTAGAGCCTGTCTGTGGGTTACTTTTGACGCGTGGCAGGTTACTCCAAAGAGGAACTGTGAAGGATCCGTGTTAGTGCTGATTCTTGTTCAAGAGAAATAACCAAGACTGGCATGTTTTTCATTACACGGGGTACTGTGTTGAATTCTTAGATCAGCTTTATGTACTTTTCAGACTAGCTGGGTCACAGCAGCTCTATACATACCACTGAACTATACAGTTTCAAGTCATGGGTCTGAGGAGTGCCTTAAAATCACCCATGCTGTTTAATTGCCGTTTGATCCAAATGGTGCTGTCCCAGACAAGCCTCAGTGCAGTTTGGGGGACAGCATGGGTGAGGCTGCTCCCAAACAGCCTGTTCCCAATGAGCTCTACTGATGAGAACACTGTATTTTGGAGTCTAGGCATGCAGACATGAGCCATGTGGTGCCAATTCTCCTCAGGGCCAGAGCAGGCTCTGGCCTGTTTCATTTATTCCTACAGAGACAGCCAGCTCCACCTGACTGTCCCTGCATGCCGTGGAGAAGGAGGTGAGCTCTGGGTATTTCCCTCAAGAGGAAAAAGCTGTTCTTTGCTCCCAATACATTCTGTGGCTAAAATTACCTTTTGCTGTAGCAGGTGCCTTCAAGTAAGTCCAGGTCTCTGTGCTAAGATGGTCACATTGAGGAATAACATTGTTTCTTACAGCTTACATTAACTTCCTTTTGCCAACTTGCAAAATATATTGACAAAACGATCATGACCCTACAACACTACTCAAACAAAGCTTGTTCACTCTCATTTAGGCTCAAATGCTGTCACTATCTGAATTAAGGACTGTTTTCATGTTAGGCAAGCTCTTACTGCTTTTAGCCTTCTGGGCGCCATCTCAGGAGATGAACTATGATGCAAAGTAGGGCTCTGTATCTCCATCTCATATTTTGCCCATCTACATCAGGAAAGCTGCCTCAGAAACTGGCAAATAGCTCATACTTGTAAGACTCTCACTGTGCTCAACCTGGCACAGGGGGTGTAAGTGAGGAAGACCCTTGGCACCTTCCTCCGCCCTAGCAAAGCCCCTGCAAGAGCCAAACAATGTGTCCCCTGTTGCATCAGCCAGACCTGGTCCCTGGGCCACCAACAAGTGTAACAAGCGATGCTTTTGGTATGCAGGAGCTGTTATAAAGAACCTTCACGGACACCTGACTGATTTGATTGCCAGGGTGACGGGGCACAAGACAGATAAGTCTCGGCACACTCTCTCTGTTCAGAGACCTGACAAGTCCTTGCATCCTGTAGGAGACAAGACAAGGAGCACACTGTGGATTCACGCATGCCAAAACAAGAGCCACCAATGTCTCAGCCCCTGTGCTATCAGAAAGGAGCTGGCCCCAAAAACAGAGCGAACTACAGACTGTGAGTCATTCCCTCCATAGCAGGGCTGTATTGCGGACCGGAGGCCATGCAACGCATTGACGTGCACGTTTGCAGAACACCAAAATGCTCAGTCATCAGAGGAGGTTGAGATCTGGGCTGCAGTGTCAACAGCGACTGTACTTTTTCATGGGGAGCAAAGGCAGTAAGGGAAGACACAGAAATGGCTTCTCTGTCCTGTTTGATCAACTGGGTGAATTACTTGCTGAAAAACAGGCCTCGTGGTTTCTTTAGTAAGTCTGTAATCATGGTTCAGTTTCTGAAGAGCTTTATTCCCCACAAGTGACAGGACTGCACAGTGCTGTGAGCAGCACTCAGGATTGTCTGGCATATGAAAAGTGGGGCTTCAAGGAGAAGTTTGTTTTGAATAAAATTTTCCATGTAGAAATGTGCTCCAGATTGTTCATTAGTAGTATTTATGTAAAGGACATCACAGTGGTATTTAGGAGTTAAACATTAAAAGGACAGACTCCAAGCCTCTCAAAAACAATGGAGTAAAACTGGGACAAATGAAAGAAAAAAATCTGGTAGATGACGTCAGAGTAATTGTTCCTGCTTTGAATCACTACTGGTGAGAGGAGAATAAAGCCTGAAGTGAAATGATCAGATCAAACAAAAGAAAAGAGTAAAAACTGGGAACAGTAAAGGAATTAATAGTAATTGTGTTGAGCCTCCTTCCATCTCCTTCAAGCCCTGCTGAGATATGGGAAAGAAGACCTAAAGCTATACAAAACAGCTGAAACAGAAAGTCAGATTTAGATGTCATTCAGGTTTCCACATATTTCAGATGTTGACCAGATCAGTGGTGACCTTGAAATAAAGGGAACGATTGTCACTGGGTTTGAATCAAGGTCTTGGGCACCTTCAGCACTGCAGGGAGGCAAGTGTAAAATGCAGGCTAGGAAGTCACATATGGATAGCCTTATTCTGGCAAAATGCCCTTTTATTCCCTTGTTTCAAAATAATGCCTTGACAGCTCTCCTTCAGGAAAGGTGAGTTCCCAGGTGGAGCCTTGCAGCGCACTCATAGGACTGTGGCTATGAGACGGATTTCTTTTATTTCATGTTTTCTTGTTTGAAATAAAACCTGAATTTGTGGCCAGTCTCTGCTCCCACCTGTGGAAGGAACAAGAATCCTGGAATGTAAAAAATATCTTCAAAGTCTCTGAGGTTTGTTGATGATGGGACAACTTGCACTGTCAGCCGCAGTAGATAGGTGTCTTCTTGAGACAGCTCCTGGGGTAGGAAATCCTGTAAGGAATAAAAACTGTCTAACTGCCAGAAACTCCATATACCCAGGCATTTTTTTGTCAACTAGAACAGGCTCCTTTTTCTGTTGCACATGAGGGACCAGAGAGGCAACCCATAACACAACTGCTGGAGATACTTTAGCTTTGCATCTTGTCTCAGCTATGTCAAGGATGCCTTGGCAAAGTTATGGGGCTGTATCAAGCATCAAGGATGCAAAGGAATAGAGTAAAAAAAGCTTTCATGACTTCACACCCTTGATGGTACTTTGGTGCAGGTTTTTCTACAGTCCTCAACAGTATTTATTTTATAGCCCTAATTTTAAATCATCACCCACTCTTCTGATAGTTCACAGCAACACCAGCCAGTCTCTGAGTTACTCCTTTACAGTGTTGTGTGTTTAGTTAGCCACAGGTGAAGACTGAGTTTGTTCAGTATTTTCCAGTCATTCCCTAAGAACCAAATCTTAATTATGACTCATTCTTTAAATTATCAGGACATGCATCTATGGATGTATGGGAAAACAGAAAGAAGGGACTCTTACCTACTCCCACCTTTGGAAAACTGTAACTTTGAGACGCATTAGCCCTGTGGTCTTTTCCATTAAGTATTGCAGCAAGCAAGATGAGTTGATGGAAAGAAATCATCATTAGACATATACCAAGCCTGAGGTAACATGTTGAGAAGCTTTCTTTTTTTCCCTGCTATTGTGACATAGCTTTGATTTCATCTCCCATGTTAATCTTAATCCTGCTCTCTTCTATTCATCCTCTTACAGTGCCTATGGCTTCATTGCCCAAATCTGAAACACTACTATATCCTTATAGACATCAGTCCACCACTCTCATTCCCCATCCTTCCCACCATGCCCTCTCCCAGGCTTCTCAGTGAAGCAGACAAGTTATTCAGATTGTGTGAATATGAAAACCCACCTCCACCATGCAGAACGTCCTCCTTTTCCCATCAGCCAGAATCTTTGCTCTTCACAAAGGGGAAGGAGAGTTGGAAATGTCTTATTTGATAAAGAGACTCATTGCTAACACTTTGATAATCAGAGTTAGAGAATCTGAAAATAAGAATATTCTTTTGGAGAAGCTTAGTTGCAGGCTTGGTTACATGTCTGGGGGTAGCGTCTCAGGGAAAAAATCTTCCAAAAATCCTCGTAAGAAAAAATAATGCAATATACAGTTACATATACAATTCATTTGCATCTGAATGTCCAGTATTATCCTGGCATTGTCTTATCTACATACAGCTGCACATGAAAGACCATTACAGTTATGTCAAAACAAAGCAACCCATTACAGTTCCCTACGAACCCAGACCACGTGCCACTCGGTTCTCATTGCCACCCCTTGCTTGTCTAAAAGTAACAAGCGGCTTTCCCAGACAGCTCCTATTGATCAGCTCCTGTTGGCAATGCAAATTCCTTCCATGTGCAGTCAGGCATAGCCATGAGCCTGAAGCACAAAGAGGTGGAGCTGCTTTTTGCCTTGCACAACTGGAGAATTTCCTGCTGTTTTCCCAGTCATCCGCAGACCAGGTCTATCTACTCCACATCAATCCAGGACATCCCATTCATTTCAGGACTAGTTGCCACAGGACTCTCTGCAGGCGGCTTCCCAGGCAGGGCTTGGCTAACTTCTAGCTTTGTTTTGCATCATGTCAGTAGACATTTTGAGATAAAAGCAGCTCTCAATGTGTATAGAAGATAATAGGAAGACTCTCAAATCATGGGCAATATCCCTGGCCGTGGGCATTTATTATTGTTGTTGTTATTGGTTTTGTTGCTGTAGCATCTCCTGAGCATCAACCAGTGTCAAAGCTCACCATGCTTGATACTATATAAACATACAAAGGGACAGAAAAGACACTGAGGACTGACCACATAAAAAGACAAAATAAATAAACAGTGGAGGAAGGAAAGACCCTCCAGAAATGAACAAAGGATGGACAATTTCACACTGTTTTCGAAAGATCTCTTTTTTTTTTGAAATTCTGCTCTCAATGATGCAAATGGAAAAATTCCTCTGGGCTTCAAAGGGAATAATGTTAGGTCACTGCTGAGCTCTTCAGAAATACTGTTACAAATATTTGATCAAGCATAGCAAGAAACCTATTGCAAGAGGCAGGATTTGGACTCACATCTACTTAGTTTCAAACCAAGATCTTAATTATAGGGCTAAGAACACCTTTAAAATCCTTATCAGTTTGATAGTGAAAGTCATTTCTCATCCTAGAAGACTGATATGCACCTGCACTAGGTTTTTTTCCTTTTTTTTTTTTCCTTTTTAGATAGCTAGAAATGAAAAAAAAACAAGGTATGAGACACTATAGCGCAATAACACTATAGCATATGGTATATTCTGAAAGTATTTCCAAAGGCAAGAAACATTGTCCAGACAACTTCAGGCTGAGGGAAAATAATTTTTTCCTTCTTTATACAGATTGAAGCATTTCTGAGGTTGGCCAGTTTTTCCAGTGCTGTTAAACACCAGTGTTTTCCTGACTGAGGTTAAAGGTACTGCTCTAGAGGATTCATGGTACAGAGACAGTGCTGGAGTGGTTGAAACATTTATCGCTGTTGGGTAAACACAAAGTTCAAATTTATGTTTAACAGACATGTGGCCATTAAGCTCACTCCACATTTTGTTGGCAGCTACCAGAAGAGCTCTTTGCATACAATTGCAGCATTAGGAGCTGAAAATCCCCCTGCTTTAGTGGTAGAGAGCACTTTTCTTTCTCTCAGCTACAGCCACTGCCCAGAGTTGCATTGACTGCAGCTCCCTCTTTCTGGGATTTGCACCCAGAACCCCACACACTCGTAATACTTGGGATTTGCACCCAGGTTCCCTCACAAGATTAATACACCAATTTTGGCTTCTCACTCTCTAACAGCAAAAATCTGCCTTTTGATCCTCTGTGACTGTAGCAAGAGCCGTGGACCCTCCCTGACATTTTGGTGCGAAACATGCCAGCTAGCACATGTGTTTTCTGTAGCAAATCCGGATTACAGAACAAAGTTGCTGCTTATAAGGCATAAAAAGGCAATGCAGAAAACACAAGACTCACAGTGCCAGAAAGCAGGGGCAAAGCTGATCCTTTTGAACTCTCTCTGTGAAGTCTACAAGAAACTGTCACCTGGGCAGAAATGCAACAGACTTACTTAGGTAGTGTTTTGTCTTCATTTTAGAAGGGAAAGTAGTGCAGCCAACTCTTCTGAATGATGTTAAACTGTTCCTGCAGAGAGTCAGGACTCCGACAAACTGGACAGATGCTACATGGGTAGTAAAAAGACACTATCTTTTGTCATGTCGAAGGACTCCAACTGAAGGGCCTTTTGTACCTCATGAAAGAAAGGCATGCTTATGCAGAGGATATGCTGCAAATGGGAAAAATAGGCAAGAAATAAAATAAAATAAAATAAAATAAAATAAAATAAAATAAAATAAAATACTGTATTGCATTTTGCAGCTGGGGAATGGAGACCCACATCTACAGAAGACACTAAGATCTAACATATTATTAAGGATACAAGCCAGAGATGTGCAAGTTAAGAAAAATTTGGACCACAGCTGAGTTGCAGTCCAGAGCCATAACCCGACTGTTGCCCACTTTCTGTCCTTGTTATGGCTGCGCTTCTCTCTTGTGAGCCCTCCACAAGCTGCATTCAATCTTGGGGACCCACAATTTAATTTCTAATGATTACAAAAATTATTGTTTTTTTGGGTCTGCCTGGGGAACAGCCACACCAGCTGTGTGGAGAGGACAAACTATGGAAAGCCCATAAATCCTCTGAAAAGCATTAAGGAAATTTTAATACTCCTCATCATTAGACAAGGTTTACATGGTCCCTCTCAAATAATCCACAGAGATTCAATGATTTTGAGAGAGAACCAAGCATCTGCTCTGACCTCCTGTGCACTTTCACACTGCTGCCCCTTGCCTTGAGCCCAATAATGACTTTGACACTGACATATCTCCCCAGAGGGCCCCCAGGCCTGGGGAAAGCCAGAGACAAGCAATCCTTTACTACCCCTGCAGACTTTGGCCAATGAACATTGTTGAAAGCCTGTGGCAGTGTGAAAAGAGCAGAAAATAATAAGGATGGCAGGGTCCATGACACAGACACCTGCTAAGGAAGCTTAGCTTCGTCTAGGCAGATCTCGCCATGCAACCTGGAGGATGACCCTGCATTGTGACAACAGCTTTGTAACCTTCTTCCTCCTTTCATCTTTGAGCTGCTGTTGCTTTTGCAATAGTGTTTGCCTGATTGTTGGTAGTTATGGGACTCCACTCTGGCTTTATTTTTGCCATTGTCATTGCCATTGCCCCTTGCTGTGTTTGCAATTCCGAGTGTATACATAGAAGATGCACTTAGTGCTCTGCACTCACAGAAGATTGGAACTTTTTACACACACACCTGTATATAAGCTTAGAGATAAGTCTAAACCACTGTGGATGCAATCATCCTACCTAACCCGAGACATCTAACTAAGGGACCAAATTTAGATGTCTACTTGCTGTTGGTGCATACTATGTACAGAAATAAATACACACCTCTAGAAGAGCCTGGAGGACTCCAGTGGGCTGAATTGCCCTTTAAACTAGCCCACATCTCTTCATTGGCAGACAGAGATTGGGATACTACGCTCCTGAATTAGGGATCTCCTTTATCTTTTGAAGTTTAAAGACCCAACGAGTTGGAAGGAAGGCCCTGACCAATCCTCTCCTTCTAGAAAGTTAGTTCAAGGTTCTTTATTCTTCCATAAACAACTTCCAGGTAATTATCTAACAGTGTTCTTCACATTAAGGACACTGGAGAGAACTGGAAGAGGAAGAGTCACAATGTTCACCAGTGTCTGCTGGCTCCAGTGTTTTGGTTTGTCATCTCGGGAAGGTGAAACGAGACTCACTGCGCAAAGAGACAGAGATGGGCAAAGGCATCTCGCACAGCTGGAGCAGGGATGTGCAGTTCCCCCTCATGCCACCAAGTGTCACTGATGCTCTTAGAAATGGTCTCGGCTGCAGGCATTGAAAATGCTGGTGAGGTAAATGGGCCTTTAGTTTTTGCATTTGTGCTTTTTTACAGTATGTTTGGGAAGGAGCTGTGCTGCAAGATGTAGAGATTCAGAGAGTGATCTGCCTGCCTGTTGCATGCCTGCTGGTCCCAAAACCATCTCTGGAAAAGCTGCAGCCTTTGTTGGGTTTCTGGTGATTCTCCAAATTACAGCTATGCAAATATTCAGCTTGTCGGGAGAGGAGGCAAACGGCTGAGGGACATCTTAAACAGATTTGCCTTTGATGAGAAAATCGTGAAGGTCTACAGGGCTTTTGTTATTTAAGCAGTTGATAATTGAGGTAGTCAGCTTGCCAGCTCAATTTTACAGAAGCTGCCTTCTGACAAAAATCCCTTGCTAACTTTTAACAACTTCGGTGACAGAATATTAAGGATGAAATAATCTTTTAACAAGCAAAAATATGGAGAGACAGAATTTGAAACGCAACATGCTAGCACACAAGCCAGAAAGCCTAGAGGCAACAGGGGAGAGTAAGAAAGCAGCACTTTTGGCCCTGGAAAGTCATTGAATATACCCTCCGCTGCATCACAAAGGTGTGACTGTAACATGCAATAGCATAATACAGCAGCACTGACAGTGAAAGCAAGGAGCAGGCGTTAGCACACATAAGGAGCCAGAACCGTGAGACCCCGGGACCCCCGGTAGTCTCTTTTTTATGGCTTGAGCTCTGCTGCCCTGTCTGTACTTCTAGAGAGGCAAAGGCAGCATGGGATACCATCACTTCAGGGAGGCGACAACCTCACAGAGGTACAGCATGGTGGCAAAAGGGTAATGCAATACCAGCATGAGGGTGTTTGTTCTGACACGCGATCCTTGACAAGGGGTGCCTTGAACTCAGGCAGAAAATATCCCAAAGTGACAAAATGTCTGGGCATATACATCTCATGAAATCATTGTTGACATAGCCCCACTCAGGATAGGGGTCTTGCCTCTCACCCACAGCCAAAATCTAGTTATTTTCACTCTGGTTACAACAATCTGGCTGCCTTTCTTCAGCTCTGGTAAACATAAACTGCTAAGACATGCTGGGAAAGAGCAGACAACCACCAATGGTAGGGCAAAATTATACCTAGCAATACTGCCTGTTACTCTGGGAGGAGGATGCTGAAGCCAGAATGGGAGTGGGGAGAGAAACTGAGAGGTGCCCTAGGAGGAGGGCTGGACATCAGCATGGGATACATATGTGCAGCAGTCATGACTGCTGCAAAAGGTGTCTGGATAAGTGAGACTTATTTCTCGGTAATGCCAGGGAGGTATTTTTATGTATTATTTAGCTCACCAATCTGTCCGAGTCAGTGCTGATTCTCCACTGCCATGTGGCCAATAAAAAAAAAAACACAGGCATGCAAAAAAGGTGTCTAATATATCTACATGAGCTTGGGAGACCTGCAGGTACACAGAGGAACATGCTGTGTGAAGGCAGGATTGGTCAGCTATTCCTCCTGCAATCTGTGCTGCTTAACCCCACAAAAATCCAGGCCAAAACATTCAGTATAATATGTATTGTAGATTGCCCTATCTGGAGACCTTTGCATCTGCAAGAGCAGGATAATAACCTTGTTTCGTTCCCTTTATTTTATGCGGTAGGGATTTACACAGTTTGAAGATTTGGCCATTAGCTTTGAAATCATGCAGGTGCAGGGTATTGCTAACATTCTAGCGATTTTTATGAGAACTTAGCCTAAATGTTGTTGGGTTTTTTGCTTTTTCATCCTGTGTTTGGCTAGATTGCAATCAGGAGGTTTCAAAAGCAGCTGAGATATTTTCTACCTCAGTCTCAATGACAAGTGTTGAGGATTCATATTATGTGTGCTTTCTAACAGTCCTACTACATTCTTTACTAAAAAAATCCAAGTTCTTAAATTTATACTTAAATAGGAGTTAAGCAGGCAAAGTATTTATTTTTTTTAAAAAACACAAATACCCATCATTAATGTCATTCCAAGCTGGTTTTCCTAGATAGCTACTTTCATTGGGAGAGAGGGAGAAAAGATCATTGCATTTCCATCCCTTTATACATTCAAATAGAGAATTCCTGAGATTGATGTAAATTCTTATTTTTAGTCTTCCTCAGCTACAAACACAAAGCAAACAGATGTTACAGTGAATAAGAAAGGAGATTGCACCAGGGAGTAAAAGAACCAGAGGTCTGTGGAGAAAGTTGTAACAAGATTCACTGTCTGGGGCATTAGACAGGCAAACTTGAATTAGGAAGAATTCCCCCATCTCTAACAGTTCAAATGACTGCCCATGGGAACAATCCAATGAAGAAAAGCTCTTCATTTCCTTAAAATTTCAGGTGGATGCATGCTGGAAGACGTGTTTCAGCTAAGGCCATGCTAGTCTTGAATCAGGCAGGCTATTGGTCTCAGTACAGAGAATTTGGTGCACTTGGTGTGGACAACGTGAACTCCATGAAACCTTTTTGCTGTTAATTCAGTGAAGCTATGTTGAAATACATAAAAAACAAGATGAAAGCAAAATTCATCAAACTCTAAGCCGTACATATTTCAGATTAGGCTAAAATTTTTAGGATCAGCTTAATTTCTGGCAGAATCAGTCTGGCTCCACTTACTTTGTGTGTCAGTAGTTTACCCAAGCTGAAGACCCAGCTATTTTATTTGGCTCAAGCCCAACAACACTTGAAAGTCCAGAGAATATTGATGTGATTTTCAGCCACAATCTTGATGCCAGCTTCATTAATCATTTCTCAAAGCCAAGCTTCTTCCTCTTTAAAAAAAAAAAAAAAAGGTGACTTTTCTAGTTGATTCGAAGATGAGCAGAAGTTTCTCTTTGGCCACTGCACTTGCACTGTCTCACACGCTCAAACTTGGGGAAAAACTTTAATCTTGCTTGCGTGTTCCTCGTGTGTGCCCAGGGACGGCCCCAGAATCAAGGACTTGAGTGCGTCTCTCCTTTCAGCACTGCTGCCACTTGATGGCACCAAAGCCCACGGAAAGGTCTTGGGCTGTAAGGTGGGGCTGGGGAGGAAGAGCATCACTTGAGGGTGCTGGGATCCTGCCTCCATGGCCAGGCACCTCCAGCACCCTTCCAGCACCGGAGGACACCGGGAAGCGATCTGAGTATCTCAGCATCAGGTTCATGGCAGAGCAATCCAAGTGGCCTCTGTCAGCTTTTCTGCAGGACTCAACTTGTGCTGAATCAGTGGTGAATTAATTCACAAAGCATCTTTCCAAAGCAGGGAATGGGATTTCTGACCTGTCAAAAAGCTTCCAATTTTCCTCATAGTCCTCTGTGTGAAGGACTAGGTTTACACTTCTCAGGTATCACTTAACCTATGCAGAAGTGAAACACAGGCACAGTTTAACCCTGAAACCGATTACAAATTAGACTTGCAGTATCTACCACTCTCACCTCTGAACTGTGGGGAGGACCAGGTAGCTGGAGACGCTATCAGATGGTTTGTGCCTGTGACATGTCTTTCTGGGGAGGGAGAAAAGGAGCAACTCTGCTTTTGAGCATCATGTGATACAGATCTAGCCATCCAGGGTCTAAAGCCCAGACAACAGTTTAGTTATGTAGGGGAGCACAGGTACAAAGATGAGCTGCAAGTGGGAAAAGCAGCTCCATTTTCTTCCTTGAAAGGGCTTGGGTCATTGTGTTACCCAAGTGACATACTGGGCGTCTGAAAAGCTGTATTAAACAGCATTTCTGTCCCTTCACATGGTGCTTCATCTCCTTGTGCCAGCAATCACCCTTCCATGGGGCATAGATGGTTCCATGCATCTCCTGGAGTTGTGGTGTCCCGTTTGCCTGCGGTGACACAGTGACACACCTACTGCTCTTCCCATAAGCAAGAGGGAAGGGACCACAAAGTCTGAAGTGCAGAGGTGTTTCCATCTTGCGTTCCTGGGCGGTACAGATACCCACTGTCGCATACACAGGGCTTGTGATAGGAGCCACATGTCATAGCTAGGACAAATAAATTTTAAAGAATAACTAACCTAAGGAATTTGTTCTTTCTCTACAGCTTGAATGATTGGAGTAGACTCAGTTATCCCTTGGCACCTGATGAGTTTCCCTTCCCTTTCCCTCCCTTCCTTCCCAAGTTTTCTGCAATGTATTGAGCAGGAGAATTCCATTGCAAATACCAGTTCTCATTGTCCCAGACATAAAAGGCAGATTTCTTGGGACTGCCAGACAGAACATGTTGGCACCACTGCTGAAGTAGATCCAGGGCCAAGAAAAAAGGCGTACAGGTAAGGGTTAATACTATTTTCAGCAGTTCTCTGTCTTCTGCTGTTATACCTTTATCACCCCAACAGGATGTTGTGTATTTTTGTTTCCTGTAATAAAGGCACATGCATTTAATAATGCTTTTTCTACATGGTTCTGCATGCAAAACACAGTCTCTGATTCCTTATGAAGATGTTGCTGAGTATTGCAGAAACATCCATGCAGCGCTATTCATGTGCACATGCTTGTGCACATCTGTACATGGCTATTAATTCATAAACATGCACACATGTTATACACACACACACATATACATGCATGTACAGAAATGTACGTTCCAGTGTATATATAATACACACATGTACATGAATACATATATATAAAAAAAATAAAATGCTGGCTTTGCCTCTGGTGGCAGAAGTGCCCTGCACATCCAGCCCAGCTGCTTGCAGAGGAGGTGTGAAGTTTTTTCACGTTTCCTGGGAAGAGAACATGAGCAGCAGCTGCATCTGCCGAGTCTCAGCTCCGACGCGCTTGTGACTGCCACAGGTTTGAGTCTCAGCGACTGCATCTCTCTCTCCTGCTGCTATTGTCATTTGATTTATTTGAAGAAACTGCCAGAGTCCCTGAGCAAAGACAAGGGAGTGTTATTGCTAAAGTACAAAGTTTAAAGAAAGTATCAACTTGTCTCAGTTTTCACTCAGGAGAGAGAATTAATTAACAAAAATAACATACAAATAATTTTAAAAATAGTATCTAGTTAAAAGTATGGAACTAAAGCAGATTTCAGTCCTACCACAGTGACTTCAGGGTAAAAGCACTTCAGATTAAGAGGTCTGAGATCAACACCCCACTCACAGTGTCACCTTCAAGAAAGGGATTTCAGAGGAGCAGCTGTGCAAAGAGGGCAGGGAAGGACCTACAGCATGTAACATCTGGTTTTGTCTTCTCTTTGCCAATCCCCATCTCCTACCTCTCCCAAGGAAAGTTTCCTCTGGCATTTATTTTCAGGGAAGAAGGACATGCTAACCCTCATTCGGGGAGTAGTAAGTTCACCACCCCATTGACACTGCTTCAGCGCTGAAAGCAGGCTGCCCTCCAGCCAACGGATTTCTCAGGATCACGGTTTTATTCTCTACCACTTGCAAGTGCATCTAACACAGACATCAGCCAGCTAAGCTGCTGCTCCCAGAGCTTAGCTCAGGCTGTTATGAAACTGGTAGTGCTCAAGCTATGGGACTTGGCGGCCTCAGCTTAAACCTTCAAATTCCAGGACTTGTCCTTCGCTGTGGTCAGAGTCTCCCAGGTGGGCAGTGGGGAGAGGGGTCTGATTGAAACTACAGCCCTTGAAATCACCTGGCTTATCAATTCCAGTCTCCTGTAAAATCAAAAGATCAAAAATTCCTTCAAACCAGAGTGCAAAAGCTTTTGGCCAGTAACTAATGATAGCAAATCAATCCTCTTCAGAACTCCCTGCACATGAGGGTATTTTAACAGGGAATCCATGCCACAGCTAAACATCCCAGAAGTGATAACTGTGACGGTGATTCTGTGGACCTGGGCTCTAATCACAGAAGCAGAGCCTCCCTGCCTCTTTTTAAGTTCCCAGCATGAACTCGGACCACTCCGTTCCTGCTTGCTGTGGCACAAAAGGGTGAAAAAACAGGGTTTCTTAAACTACTCAACAGCCCTGATCCTTGGGATTTTTCTCTTGCATTCCTGCAGTCTTTACTCCCTGCCTTAAGGAATAAGTTGTATAGTGTAGTAATTGCTCCACAAAGATTTTGCCCGTTGGTGCCAAGGCCCCTTGCTGGGTTTTGCACTGTGCAGCTCAGGTCCCGTGAAAATCGTTCATGTCTAATGGTCTCTGTAGTCCTCCAGAATGAATCATGTGTTTCCAAGTACGCACAACTGGGTAAGTCTTCGCAGGATGAAAGCCCAGCCTCACTTCCTACCTGTAGGAAGCCATAAGTCACCAGCCAGTCAATGCAGTCTTGTTCTTTCTGAGAACTGGACACGTGATTGACATATAGAGAATCTGCCAGGGTCAGGACCTTAGAAAGTAAAACATCCACTGCTTAAACCTAGGTAGACAGTGGACCCTCCCATCCACACCAAGGAGTGCAACCTTGACAGCCACTCCTTGAATGTTTGTAATGCCTGTATTAGGAGCCAAACATAATATGGTGATGGATGGCCTGATATTTGGGGCGTGGGGGATGTTGGGGTATTAATGTTGGTCACTGCAAACAGAGGTCCAATATTGAATACCAAGGTTATTTCCTTGGCTTCCTGGAGGAGTTGTGGTGCCAATTCTGGTGGTTTCAGGGGGATGTGAGCACTGGGTGTGCCCTGCTGGAGACCTGGCATTGCTCTCCTGCACAAGAGCTAGCAGTGCTTCAATCCAAGAGCAACAGGAGCTCTACAGGACTTACTAGACAAGAAAGGTTTTCTGATTCAGTCTGGATTTTCATCTGAGCGTAAGTGAGCAATGTTATGCCCTGTGATAATGTAGTGACATCAGCCAGGGAAAGCTATCAGAGAAATAGGTTTCTTCTCTTTCAGTCATCAGTAGATATTTGTAACCACTATAGAGATGATGGTCTTAGTGCTGAAAAAGTACTTTGTCTGGAAGGCAGGTGTGATCCGTGGCAACTTTCTCTAAGAGTACCTCAAGACACTCTCTGCACAGTATTTCTGATTTTTTATACTGTCATTTGTGATTAAAAATACCTAAGCAATCATCTTAAACAAGCCAGCCAGGTTCAGTCTGTACCTGAGAGCTGTCAGAGGCTGATCTATAAGATCCTCTTGTAGTAACAATACTAGTGAAATGTAATACAGAACTAACACAAATTAAACAACTTAGACACAGATGAAAACTGTGAAATCTTTAAATCTCAAAGAAGTCCTTCAACTTGAATTTTTTTTCAAATCGATTATATGATTATTGGATAAATAAACTATGTGATTGTTCAGCACATAAACACCCTTTGTTAAATGTGTCCATCAATAGACAATTCATATAAATGATACTAACTATCATCAAAGGAGTAATAACGCCTTTATTGATGAATAAATCTCTAAAAGACAGATCAAATGGAGGTTAACTAGCCATGCATGACATTAGCAGGAATTAGTCTGAAAAGAGCCTTGCAGGCATGCTAGGTACTGTACGTGGGGTGGGAACCGATATGGGCCACACTCATGGAAGGACCTGCAAGGTCAAAAGCCTAGCCCCTGCCAAGGCCACGCTGGTTACTTTACACTATATAGTCTGGCAGCAGTATCGGTATTTTGCATTTCTCTGTGGTTTTCTGAGGAGGTTCAAAGAGGTTTTTTACATGGAGCCTCTTTTAGTATTTCTGAAGAGGGGTAAGATCTGGATGCCGAGACACTGAGGTAGTACACATGCACGCATGTGGACTGACCTCTGCACCCAACAAGCATCCCTGTGAAGGTTGCCTGGTCTTACCCAGCCTGGCTGAGCACGGGGTGGTGGATGTAGGTGACCTGCTCACAGTCACACATACTGTTTTTGAATGTGGCTGGAAAGTTCACAGGACGCTCAGTGCTGACTTTTCTCCACACCCTCGCCGAAATTCAGTGAGCTCCCGAAGTCCGCATAAGGTGTCAGATAGGAATATGAATTACCTCTTTAAAAACCTGGGTGTCTGTTTAGACAGGCATGAGTTCCACAGAGAAGGGCTTAGAGAAATTTCTCAACAGCAACAGCTGATAAGAAATAAAAATTGATATGAAGTAGAAAAAAAGATTTTCCCAAGAAAGCCAATAGTGGGACTGTAACTGGGTGGAAAGGAAATATCCATGAGCCACAAAGTGGTGTTCTGCTGTTGTCTTTGCATGCATGATTCTCTTGGTCTGTATCCCAGAGGTGTTTTCCAGCTACATTACAATTTTGTTTAGCAGCCATGGCAAACTAGCGGGAGGGTTTCTGCCACTGGTGACACCCCAATAAAGCCTTCGCAGCACCCGGACCCACCACTGGACAGTGAAAAAGAAAAAGTATTGCCAGCAGGTCGAGGGCGGTGATCCTTCCCCTTTATTCAGCACTGGTGAAGCCACATCTGGAGTACTGTGCCCAGTTCTGGGCTCCCTAGTACCAGAGAGACATGGACATACTGGAGAGAGTCCAGCAAAGGTCTATGAAGATGATTAAGGGACTGGAGCATCTCTCCCCACAGCAGAGGAGTCTCTGGCACCCCAGTGCTCTGCGGGAAGGTGCTCAGTCACAGTGCTCCATTTCCAGCAAGCATTTGTGTGAAGCCAGCAGCTAGCTTTTACCTTTTCCATGGAGATATATTACAACCAATAATAAGCAATGAGCTCTTTTCCCCCATAAGATGAAATCAATGCACATTAGAATAGTTAGGTTGGAATTACATAGCATATTAATGACCCACTTGGTAACTGCCAGTGATGAAAACTGGCTGGGTAAACTATTTCTCTATTCACAGTGCTTTCCCAAATAGGACACTGGGGTGCCTTTTGGGAGGGAATGAGCTACATTATCTGAGGTGTTTGTAGCTGGGACTCTGTGGCTGAGCTGGTCCTCCAGGGTACTCCAGGGTTCCCAGGTTTCTAGTCAGTGGAGAGGAAAGTCCATTTTAAGTTGTGCAAATGTCATCTGCCATTGTATCTCTTTCTCCACTGACCACAAAGGGACTCTAGAGTGACTAGTTCAGATCTAGCCATCCAGACCGTAAATCAGGTCAACTGAGTCTCACCCCAGATGCCAAGGAAGGTTTGCCATGGTTTTGCCTTTGGTGTTTAGCTGCTGTCCAGTACCTTGCATAGACTTTTTGGTTAGACTTCTGCTGCCTGGAGCTTGCATTCATATTAACTGAAGCCACTGGTTTGACAGCAAGCAATACAGTATGGGTACAGCAGCACCCTGAGCACTCTTCCAGTGCATACTGCAGAGCAATAAATAATCAGAGAAATGATGACGCAGGAACATAACATTGAAGACAGGCAAGGTGGAGCAAACTGTATTGGGAAGAAATGTAGGTAATGACTGACTCAGGGAAAAAAGAAGAAAGGTCAGCTCTTCCTCTTCTGACAGTGATAACTCATACAAAAAGAGGTAATCTGGAAAAATTTTACTAGAGAATTGCTATCTGCTTCAGTGGTCTTTGAGCATATAATGCCAGAGTGTGTTACACTTCCACAATATGCAAAGTGACCCAAAAATGACCAAGCATCTACAGTACCAATGTACAGTATGAAAAGCTAAAGTACAAAATTTTTCTCGTACTTTGGCTTTTCTTCACAGTCTTAGTGTGAATAGAGGCAGGCAGTTTCAAAGGAGCGTCACAAAATGACATTCCCAAATCACAGTGAAATTCAAGTATTCAGGTCCTTTAGAAAAGCTTCCCTGAAGGACCTGAGTGATCAGGAGAGGTGGCAGTTTAATAGCCGTGGAGACTCGCATCCTGAAATTATCTACAAACTAAGCACAGCAGGCAAAATTATCCATACCTTTCTTTAGTCTTACCAGCAAAGAAGCAGGATCATGCAGTTGTGTGTGTAGGTCCCGTGGGTAGAGACCACAGGTTTTAGGCAACAACACTACTCTGGCCTGCGGTATGATCAAACCTACAGAAGTCTCTGTTGATCACCTCTGGAGCCACTCAGAACATTTTCGGGTGGTTCTTCGCAGGATTTTGCAGCTATTTTGTGTCTGTGCTACCCTGCATGTCTCATCACGCTGCTTCAACATTGGTCAGGCAATTGTCACTGCAATGCCAGAGAATTTCTTAATTAACAAAGCCTCCATGTGTTTTCCTTGTCTATAATTATGTCATTAATGAAAACAAGCCTTCCAGTGCCCTGACACTTCTTTGCATCACTCAGTGAGAAAGGATAACCATGCAAACAAAGTAAACTTACTAGCTGGCCTTTTCTAAAATACATAAAACAACCTTTGCCAGAGCCATTGGTCCTGGAGCAATCTTTCCAGCTATGCTACTACCTTCTCCCTGCTGAAAACAAGCACTGAGCAGGTAGAGGGAATGACCCAGCCTTTTCTCCTGTCTTGGTCTCTCCATGTCAAAGTTCACACAGGGCAGTGTTTTTCTCAATTTATGGTAAAAACCTGAAGCACTGAGGGCTGAACTCATGCCACCTACCTTTAAATAGAAACCATGTGAACATCTGCACCTCAGCTTGTAACTCTAGGCTACCCTTGCAGTTTGCGAGGCATTTCTAGAGCACAGATCATCTGAATTATTTCAGGTATTTGTTTGCACATGTTTCAACATGTTGTAGGTATTAGTATTTGTAATAATCTAATTAATATTACCTCTAATAATAGTAGATATTGCTGGCCTCTAGAGGAGAAGAGAAGAGAAGAGAAGAGAAGAGAAGAGAAGAGAAGAGAAGAGAAGAGAAGAGAAGAGAAGAGAAGAGAAGAGAAGAGAAGAGAAGAGAAGAGAAGAGAAGAGAAGAGAAGAATAGCACAGAGTCTCTGAAAAGTATCTATCAGTGTAGTATCTCACATGAACAACTGTATCAGGGTTTAGCCTGGAAAATTGTTCACTCACACTTCAGGATCTCACACAGAGCGAAATGAAAAGCTTGATTTCTGGGATCTGAATATCAAACTGCATTTCTCTAGAAATTCAACAGTAGTTACATATCAGGATTTTGGACTCAGTTCAGATACCAGCTTTTATGATGGTACTTACCCTAAAGCAAGTGATAATGATTTTATGTAAATTATCCTTCTGCCAGCTGGTAAACAATACAATACTAAAGCACGTCATACCATGCTTCTACTGATCCTGACAGATCCCTGTTTGAGGCACTATTAACGTGGACAATATTTTGTTTCCCATAGGAGCTGCTTGGAGGACAATTAGTTAAATCCACTACTCTAATCATGTGGATTTGTTTTGGAGCAAGGCAGTCTCATAATACAAAATGCCTATTTCAGTTTGAACAAGCAGATTTATTAAAGCTTTTACATGCACACTGTGTAGCTACCATACGCAAAATTAAAATCCATCTGGAATCAAGAGAAAATACAAGCAAACTAAATACAAGAGCAATAATATTACTAGCTCTCACATCAAGCTTGCAGTCAGTGTAATATTTTATTGTTATTCATAAGAAAAATAAAATAGTAGTGATACTTTCTGCTCATGGCCAGGTCCTGGTACACTTACAAAGCAAAGGCCATCTTTTTTTAATAACTTTTGTGTCTGCTTTGCCTTCTGTGCTGGGTGATGTTAAGACTGTGTAAAGCTCTGCAAAACTGGGGCTGAAGATTTTATGGAGCCTAAGGAGGGGCTCCCAGTGTAGCGCACAGAGGCACAGGCTAGGACCAGCCCAGCTGTGGCTGATCTTAGAGCTACAAGGCTGAGTCTGTGCCAGGCTGAGACCCTCAGCATCTTCAGCAGTGCCGTAGACCGTTTCCTGACTGGCTCCAAGCACAGCAGCATTTTGTCCTTCACAAGTACCCCTCGCCGAATCTGTTACCCTGAGCCAGAATAATAATAAAACTGTCCATACAATTATACTCCAGGATGACATCATTCAGCCTGATTAATTACATGGGTGTAGCATCTAATCCCCAAATTTAAAACTAAAAATAGTTCATACACATTTTTCCATTACCCTCACGCCAAAGGGGAAATCTGGCACCTGTCATTAGATCCCACAGACAATCCTAATTTCTTCAACCTTAAGGCTCCTGGGACATGCTGAGGAATCCATTCCCTCAAGCAAGGGACTACTTGGGCAATGCAGGAGCAGATTTGTCTAATCCTCATACTGCACACAGGAAAGCTAGTGCTGGGAAGAGGTCTGGACATCCATGAACGGCGGGTGCATTGAATGTTGCTATTTCCCTTCTGGAGATGGTGAAACGATGTGGTCAGTCTAAGTAGCTTGTCCTAAACCACAGAAAGAATCTGTGTTGGGATTAGAAGTGAAAACTATCCAGTATCTGGTTATTATCTTTACCTCCTAAACGAGAAAACTGAGGCAGAGCTGGGATGAAGGCATCAGTAGTCATATTTTCACACGTATTTTCTGCCCTACTCTTCATTAATGTTCTTCAACATGGATTTCACCCCTGCATAAACGTGCTTCTCCAAATACACCATGTAACAGAATAGTATATGCAGAGGTAGACTTAGTTACAGCTATATAAATGCCCCTGATATACCTCTAGATAAAGATCTTCTTATAGCTGTTATATAACCCCGTAGGGATATAACCGCAGCTGTACGGTGGGGTTGTATAGGTTGAATGTTAGGATGGAAGAACTATGCCCAGAGGGGTTCAACTGCTGTCGGGATGGTGAGCAGTCAAAGCCACGCTGGATGACTTTGGTGGGAGATTAGACCTGAAAACAAAGCTAGGGCATTTCCAAACAGTGAACACCATTTGTTGAGATTATGTTTTAGCTGTACAGCTATTATATTAACACAGTCCAGCAAGAAAGAAGTCTATTCAACCAGGCACATCTTTAAACTGCAGAATCATCAGGTCTGGGCTGTGCTGCGTTGCTCCACTGAAAAAGCTGTGCCACCATGGGCTTTGCTTGGAGCCCTGCTTGCCCTTCCAGTGTCAAAGTGTTTTTCACCTACCATTTTCTCTTGGGACCTGGGTGAAACATTCTCCGAGATAGCTTTGAAAAGGTGAGTGCTAACTACCGTATAGAAGTAAAAATGTGCCTCAGTGCTTCTGAAGATGAACCAGATTTACACTGTGACAGTGGGGAGATTTTGGGGGACTGTGATTGTCTTAACACGGCCATGGTTTGTTAGGGCTTTTTGAGCCTTGGTAAATTTTCTTTGCAGCATATTCAGTAGCAGTGCAGCCTTGATCCACTGTGTATCCATTACGCTAAGCATTTTCTAGAAGTCAGGCATGAAATCTGATTGGAAACCTGCCTGTGAAGTCTACAGAGGACCAAGTTACATTTAGCTGAGAACACATTTATTTGAGTCCCTTATTATCATTTTAATACTGCTTTGAGGAAAGGATATGCAGAGAAGCGAAGGAAGGAATAGAAAGTCAGTCCAGTGTCTTTATTCCCCCTTATAATGTGTCATGTACTGATCCACTTGTTGTCATTTACTTAAATATATAATCACCATATTGTGTTTGGTGGCTAATTGTTTTATTTCGGTTGCTTTCTGTCTCATTAGGCCAATTTACTGTTCCCATCCTTTTTGCAATAATAAAAAGAATCATAACAATAATAACATCGGAATCATCCCCAGTGCTGCCTGTCAGATTCTTTCCACAGTAAAGCTGCTGCATCTGCATTTCATTTTATGTCTTACGTTTATTTCCCTCTGCATTATACTTGGGGTTGATGTCTATATTCTGCTCTGATGCAAATGACAATGTGTGATTTAGAAACAGCAGAATTAGGAAACAAATTCAAAACAAAATAGTTGGCTGAAGACAAGATAGAGTGTTTGGATAAAAATGTTTTGAAGTAACAGTTTTGGACTTCCCAGGATCTCCAAAAATATTTTGGATCCTCATATCTTAGAATGCACCCACATCACAACCCAATGCAGGTAGTAGGAAGTCTGGATTGTGCTTTAGGCAGCTAAAATCTCGTGAATTTACCAAATCTTGCTGTATTTCCTTAGCACTGTGCTCAAAACCAATGCTGAGTTTTGGGTACAAAACACAGGAATCTGATACAAGGTCTTGATTTGATTTCAAGCCTTAGCCTGTTCCGACACCAAATTGCTATAACCTTTGCTTATGCAATGAACAAAATGTATTTTAAAAGAGCTTGGACTTTATTTCTTGTAAAATTTTGCTGGTATTTAATTATACATGTAGGTATAAATACAGACATAGGTATAGGAAGTATCTTAATTTAAAGTATTTATTTTCAGAATACACAATAAAAATATAGTTTTAATACTTTATTCATCCCAAAGACATTACATCAGTTTCACAAAATATCAGATCCTTTTTCTTGCACATTAATAAGAAAATTCTTATAAATGCTTCCAGGCATTAGATGTTTTCTTGAAACAGGTTTACTTGTGAGGAGCCCCGTTGCAGGTGCAGGCTGAAATTCTCACTCCCCTAAATCAATAGGAGTCCTCCACTGACCTCCAGAGAGTCAGCCTTTTGGGTACAACTAACAAACATGTTCTGAGCTAGAAATTACAAGCTGTGAGGATAAAAAACAATCCATGAATGGAAGGATTCCTACATGTGACTGCAAAGTGAGGGTCAAATCCTCCGCTGGTGCATACTGACCCATTTCTACCTCTCCTGTAAATTTCCTTCCCAAGGCTGATATTATACCATTACATTCAGGACCCCATCCCCAAACCCAGTGAACCATGATTCAAAGTATCAAAGTGTTCAAATTACAGCATCCTACTATTTTCCCCTCTCTTTTCAGACCCAAGACTTTACACACGGCATCAGCTGACATAGGAAACGTTGTCTTATTTGGGCAACCTCGTTCTCCTAGCCTGCCCACTGCTTTGAGCTAAACAATCAATGCTGTCCTTCTCAACTTTTTCCTTTCCAATTAATTAATTTAAATTGACCATTAAGTCAGCAGAGTTTTTGATTGATATTTTCATTAACAACCCTCTCATGCAGACCTGTCCAACACCTAAGAAATGTATGATAATGTCCAATCTGCATGAAGGGGTCTGAACATCTCCCTTCACCTCTCAGTGCTAGTGAGTTATTACTCGAATTGTGCTTGCTGTTTCATTGAGTGTAATTTGAATACAGATTAGCTGCCCCAGTGTTCCAGAGCTTTGGCATTATCATTACTGGGGACAGTAATTTGACTGATGAACACATGGGTTATCACAAGGTCATCACCTTCACAGTATTGGAATGGTCCATCGTCCCAATTTTGGAGGGAAGGAGGCTAAACCTTTCAATAGCAAAATTAAGTCTTGTAAATTAACTTGTCCGATAACTTATTGAATAAATCCTTTACTAATTAAAGAACCAATAGGCCCCTTTGTTCTCAGATCCTCAAAGGCTTTATTAAAATCAATGAAGTAATATCAATTTAACAGTATTTTTTTTTGTAACAAGAATTAAGATCCTTCATCCAATTAAACACAAATGTTCTAGATATGTAAAATGATTTGAAATGTTAGATGGTAAGAGGAAAGATGCTAGGTTTATCCTGTGAAAGCAATTATCTGTCAGCCACGCCTTCTCAAAAGACATGTTCTTTCTTCATTAGCACTCAGAAAGTGAAAACATAACTGAAAATTTACTTCAAACTTACAAAAAAACCGCACGTGTTTCATTTGACTGGGCACAGTGTCACACTGAGACACTATTACACTTACCCTGCTGTGGCATTTTATCCAGTATAAAAAAGCATTGAAAAATGCAAGCAAAAAGAAAATGCATCATCTGAACTAAAACACACAAGCTGATGTACAAGCAACAATTTTACAGACATCAGTGGGACAAGCATGTTGATTTGCTAAGCTTTCTCCTAAGAAACCTGCAGTCAAAGTATCTCTTTGGTTACAAATGCAATGAGTGCGGTGGCCTCAAGTCAATCTCAGCTGATCTCCATCCAAACCATCTGCTGGTACAGTTGGTATTATTTGCTGGTCAAGACATTAGGTATTTAATAAGTTATAGTTTAGGGGAAAAGGTATAGCTACACAAAGAAGACATGATAAAGTCTGATTATGTCAAGTCTGGCTCCAGATAAAGGCATAATTTTTATTTTTCCAAACGTAACAATTCTCATGAAAATGGTTTTTAAAGGGTGCAGTTGCATTTAAGGTTTTTTGACAAATTCAGGGAAAAAAGTTTTATAAATTTTTAATAAAAATTTGAAAATGCTTGTTTCATTATTTTTTGAGAAATATGCTCTTTTGAAGCTAAAATGAAACACTATGAAATTAAAATCTTGTGTATACTAACAAAAAATTAAAGAGACAGAAATGCTAAAGATCTGTGATATTAATACATGAAATTATAGTTAGAAATTTGTGAAAGAGCACAAACATTTAAATTAATTTCTTTACAACAATGAAAATAAGAATATTCTTTTGATATAGGTGATAGCCAGACTTGACAATATTTTAGTGAGAACAAGACAATGAAGATGAAAATTAAAATGTGCAAAAGTAAACCACATTGGTTCTGCTTACTAAAGCACATACAGGAAAAATTTATTTCCTGTGTGACCATTAATATGGTCACAACATGTACAGTGGAAAGTAAATCAACATTTTAAAATTACTTTTGCACCTACAGTGTGAAATGCCATTAGTACCATAATTATAGTAATTATTGAATGATAGAAGATGAGCAAGTGTTAGCAAAAGGAAGGCAGAATTTGGATAAAATTGGGCAGGATAGCCTAAATACACAGTTTTCAAAATTCGTAACATCTAATTCATGACAAGTAACACATTTTTGAAAGTGTAGTAGTGGTATTTCACATTTTTAGAGAATGATCAAATTCCATCAAAACATTTTGATGCTTGAAAGTTTTCACAGAGCTCCCTGTCTGAAAAATTCAAATACTTATTAGTGTTTTCTCTCAAAGTTTCAAAATTGAAGCTATTTGGAACAACATTCTCAGCATTTTTCAGGATGAAGCTCAAATCTGCTTTTACTGAAAGCTTAATACATATAAATACATTCTGAACCACATTTATTTTCATCTAGGCAGGACTATCAGTTGTACTATGTGCCTGTACGTTGACATAAGGGAGGATATTACCCAAGTGGGTCCTTTTCTGGCCCCTGCAAAATTACATTGCTTCAGTGCTCAGATCATAGAGCAGTTACAGCACTGCAGATCTTTGGTACAGTGTGGGAACAGGGCTACAGTCTCATCTGCATCATTCAGAGCAGCAAAGCAAGAGTGGTGTTACCAATATGGACAAAGGCTCCTTCTACTGAAGCATCTCCACACAAGTGTTTTTCCACAAAAAAGAAGAGCTGAACAACAACAAAAAAATGACAGTAGAACTTTCATGGTACAAACATCAAGCCACCACCAAGCACCTAACCCCTCCATGCGGCTGAGCCCAGCTGAGATGATCCATATGGTAGGCAAGGATGGCACGCCGGTCTAAGATAACAGCGCCTGCTAGGAAAGGTGCTGCTGACTGGCAACATTTAAGTTCAAGGTATCTCGCTCTGGTATCCTGTCTGAGAACAGCTAGGCTCCTCATAACCCAGGATGGACATCGGCAATGTCCTGGCGGAGTTGCCTTTCTCTTGCCAAAATGGAAAGATTGAAGAGAAGGTGAACCTGAAATCTGCCCTTCCTGAAGACCTAAAGACTGAACCAAGGACTGTAGTGACATGTCTTTAGTGGTCCAAAGCATTTAAGTCTTTGTTTCCATCATCCCAGAGAAACATTTCCAGTACCAGGTTTAGAGAGGGCCACTCCAAATCCTTCACTCTGAACCTATGCCACTGGCCAGAAGAAGACAGGTTGCACTGATCAACCTAGATGAACTTGTTTTCTAGCAGATTGGGAACTCTCTTGGGAGGTGGGGAATGAGCAGGGCACTGGATCCAAATTTACCCCTGCTAGTGCCAATGATGCTCTCAGCACTGAGTCCTTATGGAGAAGCGTGTCATCAATCAGCCCTCAGGAATTAAAAGATAAGGATGAGAGAAACGGAGAGAGAAGAAATGTCTCTGCCTCTGAACAGGCGTTTGAAAAGTGGCCTGGTTTACCAGCACAGGGATTTGAAAGTGAATTCCTGTTAAAAAGACTTTGCTGAAACTGCTTCAAAAATGCTGTCACTAAAACCAGAACACCTTGTTGAGGGGAGTGCAAAAAAGCTTCACTACAGTAGGATTCACCAGTGTTTTTGTCACATCTCACTTTTAAAGCTATTCTAAATGTATCCCAATTAATCTTCCACACCACTTCATCCTGCATTCTCACTACATGTTATTTTTTACCTTCACGGCATTTTTCCAGCATTAACTAAGTAATTCTCACAATATCCCTCTGAGGGAAGCAAGTAAACACCGTCATCCCTCTCTTAAACTGAGCCAAAGAGGTCTTGTGCAAGAGCTTTTCCTGAGGCCATCGTGTTTTCATCCTTTTCTTGGTCTCTTGGTACCAAGGAAGAGCAATTAGATCCTGACCTTTTCTGGCTCCTAGTCTTGGGCTTGGATCCCTAAATCACACCTTTACTGACATTAGCGACCTACTGTAGTCTATGTCTAGAAGATAAACAGCTAAAACTCAGTAACAACTTCCATGCCAATCCTAGTCTTTCAATTTTTTTTTAAGAAAATGAACAGCGGATCCTATTTGCTGCCACAGAAGAAGACAGGGAGCAAGATCTAAAAAAAAATATTTGCTCTGTGAATGAATTTGGTCTATGTAAATCAATTAGTCATCAAAACAATTTGACACTTGGAAAATTGAATCTTCAATTAGATGTTATCTTCCCAATATCCTTTATATCCTCCCTGGATAGAGATAACACCTTTGTTATCTTGCTGAGAATCCACCTCCCCTACTTTAGCAGAAATGATCAACTGATAGTTATAAAACCCTTGATGCTTGTCCTTGGATGAGAGTCCCACAGAGACATGAAAACATTAGAAGCCACGGGATGAAACATTAGTTACTACAGCCTCAATAGTGAGATTTTACAACCAGGTTAAAGTGAGCGATTTCAGCCCTTCTGCAACACCTGTGATTTAAAGATGTCTTTACTTTGGAAGCTGCTTCTAAACCCTGTTACTGGCAAGAACGGGACAAAAATAAGGAAGGTTTTCTTTTTCAAAGAACAGTCATAGTACCTTGCACCCACCCCTTCTCCATGCTTGGCTAAGGAAAGTGCCACGCTTCTAAGAAAAGAGTCAAATCCAAACTGAAGAGAAGTGGCTGCAGCATACCTAGAAGTTTGACTTTGGCTTGTCATCAGGGACATGGTGTCTGGGTCAGCCCACAGGGCAAATCCAGTGAGTGCTCAGCTGTGGGCAGAGGAAAGTGAGGACAAGCACTGGAGGAGGATTAGTCTGGAGGCCCCACCTCTGTCTGTGCATCAGAGCCCAGAACTGCCTTGTAGGGTGTGTATGAGGCAACACCAATGAAGAAATACACTGTCCTGAAGTGATGGATGGTGAAAGAATGCATTTCTCATTGGCTTCCAGATTTTATTGAATTTTCTGTATTCATTATGGTCCCTCTTCTGGGGCTGGCATTTTTTTCGCATTTTATACTGTGAGCACTTCTAAATATCACATTATCTAGGATAGGAAAAAAGCAATGTCAAATTAACCTCCAGACCTGCCTATCTGCTAATTCACAATGCAGCTGCTACTCCTTGCTTGTAGCTCATTGAAGCTCCCTGTGTTATTTCTTGGCAATTTTTGTCTGTTCAGAAGTTGCTGAGTACATACAGCCCACATTGGCACCATTCCTAGATATCAAATAAAATGCATTCATTTACGCCAGCTGCTGATTTGACCCTCATAGTCTCGGTTTATGTCCCCTTCAATCTGTTCCCTGAGGAAGGGGACAGCGATTTGGAGCTTACTGCTCCTCTGAGGTCCACCTGGTCCAAACTCTGAAACACAGGGAACATCCCATGAGATCAGGAGATCAAGCCTGACTCCAGCAGTGACCTCCTCATGGAGCTTGGGTAGGAAACAACTATCTCTCATGTTGAACATGATCTATGGAAAAAGCTGTTATTTGTGGAAAAAGTGAAGAACCACTTCCCTGACACCAGTTACTCCAGCAAAGTGTCAGTGGAACTCCTGTATCTGGGATAAGTTCAAAATTGGACCAGTGCATGGACTAATTTTGATACCAGCTTGAGTCATTTACCTAAGCTAGTAAATACAGAGGTCACCCAAGGTGCAAAGAGTCCTAGGGGAAAGGAAAGAAATTCAACTATTCACTGCAATATTAAAAACTAGATAGCAGAAAAAATGTTCCTCTATGTCACATTAAAAGTCAGATTTGCCCTAGTCATAATCTTACTCAAGATGGTTTGCTTTTTTATAGTGCAAGGCACAATTATTTATTTTAGATTAAATGTAGGTCTCAGCTGTGAACAGTCATGTAGAGTATAATCCCTGAAAACTCAGTTGCATTTAAAAACAAAGAATATGGCTTCTTTAACCTTCAGAAACTATATCCTATTATAAACCCATGTTAGTTACCTGGTGTAAATATACTAAAATCAACATCAGATAAATACAAGAGGCATCAAAAGATTTAAGGCACCTGTTGTGTATTTAAAAGAATTATATCTTGTTTATGGTACAGTGTAAAATGCACAACTGATTTATATAACAGCTAGTCTATTGCAGGGGAAATCTCATTTCAATCATAAATGGCAGAAGTTGATTTAAGAATTCATTCTTTAATGGGTCTGCAATGTTCAAATTTAAACTCATTCAATTCATCAGCAAAATATTCAATATGGGGCACAGGGAACTCATTTAGGCAAACAGCGACTTTTAATATAAATTTTCCAGGAGATTTCTTCATCGATTCAGCAGTTTAGTGCAAAATGATTTGTGCGATACATTCTCAAGGATCAATGCAGGCCAAGTCAATGGCTAATATAAAACAATCATCCCACCAACTACAGAGAATGTGTCAATGAACTTTGACTTCACATTGAACTGCTCTGTGGAAAGGAGAAGGAAGTCTGATGAAAATTAATCATAACTTCCCTCTCTTACCCTTACCCCTACCCATTCTCTATTATTATTGTTTGTTTGTATTATAACATAACTGGGAAATCTCATTTGGGACTAGAGCCCTGTAGTGCTATATTCTGCGTAAACACACGCGAAGATACCACCTTTGCCCTTTAAAGTGAGTATCCTCCATCCCCTTGCTTTTCTTGGTGAGAGCCATCACTTCACATAAATGTGGGGATTACACTGGGGAGCTGTCTGAGCTGCTCTGGTTTGAACAAGAGAACTTCTAAGAGACCTGCGACCCTCACATCTCCTCTGGATAACACAAAAAAAAGGACTCTAACATAGCAGTGACCTTAGCAAGGCTGATCTTTGTGCTTTGTGCAGTTAGGGTTACCCTCTTGGAGGGTCTCAGAGGTAATTTTGCAGGATCAGAGCCTAAGAAAAAGAAGGGTGACACATATACTTTCATTTGTTATTCTCCCTAAATTTTAAGGCCATACCTAAAACTCTTTGGATGGGCTTCTGGTAAAGTGCACTTGCTGTTGGTAGTAAGAAAGTTCATTTACTCATCAACCTGCTTTTGACGGAGTGATTTCATATGTGACCAGAGACTTGAAGAGTGCAGCACGTTCCTGGAGAAATGAGTAAAGGGCAGTGTGGAGATAGTCTTTCAGTGTTAAATGTAGGTAGTGTCAGGTGGGTGAGACTGGTGTCACTGGTAAAGCAAAAGAGGCAATGAGATAAAAGAAAAGGGCAGCTGACAATGGATGGGCAACCTGGCCAAGAAGGAGATATTTGAACACGGGCAGAGAGTTGGGATTAATTTTAGGGACCCAGTGGAATATTCTGGAACAAAGTTATTAAACAAGATCTTGCCTAAGCCCCATCTCATGCTGCTCATTCTGTATGTAGCTCTGGCCACTGAAGTGCCTGGAAATAGGCTAGTATCCATTTAAGCAGGTTGTGATTTCACAAAAGCAAGCAGCTTATGCTGCTGAATTACCTCAGTCCAAGCCTGATAAATTTAGTTTAAATTCTGTCTCATAAAAGGCTTTGTCAGTTGGCAACAGAATTTGACTGAGTGATGATGATCTGCATGACGGTGCTGTTCATGGCTGGGTTCAGAGGCACTCTGGAGAGGGATTTTATTGTTTGCTTTGGACTCCCTCAATTTTTTTAAAGCACCATCTGAACTACAGGGGCAATTTACATACTTTTACATAAAATGGCATATGTTACATAAAAAACAGGTACAGAGGTCTGATCTTCCAAATCAATGACTTCTGGAGGGACTATAATGGGGCCTCATTTCATCACCTCGATTTAGTCCCATCATGTATCTGGAGTACAGCTGGGACATGTTCTTGGGCCAAAAGGTGGGAAAATTGCCAGATCCCAGTGTTTAAAGGTAGTTTTGCAGAACTGGGTTGGAAGTGGAAGGTCACAGCATCATGGTGTAAGAGGCAGCTCTGGTTTTTCCTCTCCAAATACACCTCCATTTGTTAAGCTGCAAGTTTCATTCCTGAACTTCATGACCTACTTCAGAAAACTGATGAGAGGGAGAGTAGGACATTCAGTGCTGGAGCATGTCCAGAGAAGGGCAACGAAGCTGGTGAGGGGTCTGGAGCACAAGTCTGATGAGGAGCGGCTGAGGGAACTGGGGTTGTTCAGTCTGCAGAAGAGGAGGCTGAGGGGAGACCTTATCGCTCTCTACAAATACCTGAAAGGGGGTTGCAGAGAGGTGGGTGTTGGTCTCTTCTCCCAAGTGACAAGTGACAGGACAAGAGGAAATGGCCTCAAGTTGCGCCAGGGGAGGTTCAGGCTGGATATTAGGAAAAGTTTCTTTACTGAGAGAGTGGTGAGACACTGGAATAAACTGCCCAGGGAAGTGGTGGAGTCACCATCCCTGGAGGTGTTCAAGGAACGTGTGGATGAGGCACTTTGGGACATGGTTTAGTGGGCATGGTGGTGCTGGGTTGATGGTTGGACTTGATGATCTTACAGGTCTTTTCCAACCTTAATGATTCTGTGATTCTGTGATTTGGGTTCACATTGAAAGATGAAGAGACTGGCTACTGTTTTTAATAGATTTCTGGTAATCTGATACTTTTGAAGCCTGAATATAGCCGTAAATTACACTGAATGCCATATAAACAGAAGTCAAATAAGATCAGAGTTGGATGCAACTATTGTCAATCCTGTCAGAGAGTGACTGTACATCTTGCATCCTAATCCTGCCTCCTTCAGGGACTGTGAGATTTAATGACTGCAGTAAACTCTGTTTGTCAGCTACATAAGGTACATTGCAACGCCTGTCTAATGTTTTTGCTATGTACCCACATACCACATATTTCTGAAAACATAAAATGCCCATAGGAAAAAAATCCAACACTTGTAGCAGCAGAAATTTTCAGTTTTGGCTGTCGCAGCTTTGGCTGGTGTTGGGGAACTATTGTCAAATTCAGAGTTTGAAGGATCCTTCTAAGAGCACACAATGTTTGTAAGGTTATAAAGGCTTTCACATTGCAGAAAGTTTACTGTGTAAATTACACCAGCAAGAATTTCAAGGCGAAGGTTTCAATCACATTTAACTAGAATTAAGTACATAGGACTTTACCACAAGTCTCTTGAAAGTCTCAGTCTTCCCACTGATTTCAGTCAAGTTTGGTTCTGACTTCTTAAGACATTTTCTTACCCAGATAAAGTTACCTGGGTTTTATTTCAGTGTTGCTGAACAATTAGAGCACTCATTGACTCTGAAAATTAGCCTTTATTATCCATCAAAGGACATCAAATTTTGGAGCTTTATTTTTCATATGACTGTCTAAAGATTCCAAACTCTCTGATAAAAAGGGGCTCAGTAATTCTGCAGTATGTAAATTACTTCATACTTGGCACCGCAAACTGGAAGCGTTCAAAACCTTTTCTGCTTTGACAATCAAGAATAATCAAGGAAGTTAAACAGCAAAAATTATCATCAAACTGCTAATCCTCGGAGTTTCATTTCATTTTTGCAATGTCACAGGGAAGATGACACCAAACCCATTAGCTTAGTTTTACCATGTTTCCCTACTCAGGCTGGGAATGCCAGTACTAAAGGTTTACACGCAAACCCCACTGTACTGAAAATCAAAGAATATATTGATTTAATTTCCAAATTATTAATCAACTTCACAGCTGAACAAAATTATTGTATTGCTCAGCTCAAGCAAATCCTAACATCTTTGCCTCCGGCCATGAGTCCAAGAACTAATGAAGGACAAAATGGTAATGTATGTACTGTACATGTCTGGGGAAGCTCAGTATTCTTAAAGAATAAACATACTAGCTGTACAGCAAAAAAAGTTTTGTAATATTCAAATGAATGAAAAATCACAGAAGAATAACATATGTAAAGGATCATCTGGCTTCAAGACAATAATTTCCCATGCAAACTCACTCTTCCAAGAGGGTGAAACAGAAAGAGTGAAGGATATAGCAATACAACAAATAATGTCCCCATTAGAGATAGTGCCTCAGGAAATTTAACTTTTTAAAGTATTTTTCCACTGTATCAGTCTTCTCGCAGAAGCAGACATTGATAACCACGAGGAATGGATAGCCAGAGTCCAGAGGAGGATATCAGTTAGGGGATTGTGCAAACGATACAGAGGGCTGGGTCATATAGCAGAACTAGAAATGTGAGATAGAGAGCAGGCTGCCAGATTAGCTCCCTAGTTTTTGCAAGACTCAAAAATGTTCTACTGATACAAACCGCGGTGTGCACAACTCAAGGGAGAATATATCAGCTGCAACTGCCCAGATCCTACAGGATCACTAAGAGTTACCTGGTACTCAGAGAACGAGAAAATCTGGATGAAGTGAAAAATAAATTATATGAAAGAAAAATACACACATGAATGACACAAACCCTGTCTAAAGCACATGTCATCCCTCTGAGATTATTTTTTATTCCAAGGTCAATTAAAAAAGCCCCACAAACTTATTCAACAGTGACAAAGTTTGGCTTCTACCAGCTGAATTTTGCCTTCTGAAATTTTTTTTCAGCCTGGCACTCAGATCCAACTTTGGTGCTAGATCTTGATAGGAGATATACGAACAATGCCAAGCAAAATTTGGGTATAATGGTGATTATTATCCAGAACAACAAAGGCATTGAACTCCTTCAATCTGAAATGGAGTATACATCAATGTGTTTCAATACGCTGCAAACAACCATTTAAGAGTATTTGCTACAAGCTATCGCTTGTGAGATGCTGCATGCCCCCCATGAGACAGATAAGATGTCACACCGGCCTCAAGTGTTTTGCAATGTCACATCCCTAGTTCGTTTGTATTTACCCATGTTTGCTGTCTATCAAAGACCAGTTTCTGCTTTCTTAATAAGTTCACTCTTGTACAAAGCCACGGGTGAGGCAGCTGGTGGGACAGAATAACAGACTGATGGTCATATTTACAAACTGGTCAACCCTCCTGGTGGTGAAGGGACAACAGTGCATGTTGGCACTCCTGGGGAGCTCTGTGGGGCCATCAGGACTTGTCACGCTGCCCTGCCTGGTGAAGTTTGTGCTTTTTATTTCCCCAGGACAGAAGATGACCATTTCTGTGCTCCCCTCAGCCTTAGGGACAACTCAGGCCTCCACCACCACTTTAACATATTGATGTAATTCCTACATGAAAGGACTGTGTTTTTGTTGTCTAAGCAGTTAAAAATTAACCAGAGTAATAGCTTTTGAAATCGACATGTTAGCCAAAAATCTCCTGGCAAGGGCTTTGATTTGTGTCTTTGCGATTCAACAGAGAAATGAAAAATACGACTAAACAAGTCTCTGGAAGAGCATCTCAGTTCTATTTTAATTCCTGTCCCTTGAAAACTTATCCCCAAACTGTGTCTCACCCATCTTCTACATTGTGCCCATTGACAAAAATAAACAGTGCAGCAATTTGCAGCAGCACTCTAGATTTACGTTATTTCTAGTGAGTGTATGATGGCAGAGCCAAGAGCCAAGGTCCGGCCTTGTGCTAAAGACTGTGTAGATGCAGAGTAAGGAACAGCCTGGCTATGAAGCATTTACAGTCTTAGAGGGAACAGGGTGTTGTACCTCCAGAGACGAAGGGCTGAAAATTAGCTTTTTTCCCCTTGAATTTGTAATGAAAACAAACTTAAATATCTAAGTTTCTTCCACAAGTTGTATTTCTGTTTTTGACTCGTAACATTTTGTTTGTATAATCCTTGGGGAAAAGGATGTCAATGGCATTTTTTTCAGTTCCATCAACAAATGAATATTTTAGCAAACTGGGTTTCTGCCAGAAAATACTAGTTCATTAAAAATTTTCATAGGAAATGTTCAGCTTCAGCTCAGGTCAAGTTTCCAGTCTGAAGAAAAAAGCAACTTCAAGGGCAAGGAGCCACTGCAATGTGCTTCGTACTGAAGCATCCCAACCAGTTTGATGTTATTGCAGACACAAGCAAAGGCCAAAGCCAAATTTTGATGCCAGTTACAGATTTCCAGTCCTACTGATTACCATATCCCTTTCATCTAATTTCAACAGGATGGAAAAAGATCTAAACTTTGCAAACTGTGCTTCTGCGCCTATTGCAAAAAGTGTCTGATTTAAAATGCAGCCACCTCTGGCGAGGAAAGCGGCAGTAATTCAACAGCAGAAAAAGCATGCACAGCAATTCAGGACAAAAAATGACTAATCCCAGTCTAAGCAAACTGGCTTGCTCCCACAGTTGTGTGGAAATGAAAAGTAGCTGAAACCTTGCTTTCACTAGCACACTGTACTAGCTCTCTTTAGTCTAGTTTTGCTGAGCTGCCCACCCTGTAATTGCAATCCTTTAATGAAAAGGAGAGGGAATTTGGGGTGAGGGCATGGGAATTGCAAGGTGGAACAATAATTAACTGTGTTCTTACATGACATTTCCGTGATTAGCAAAGGGGGAACAATAAAGTCAAGGGGGAGATTGAAGAGGATGGAGGCAGGAGAGGGAACAGACCACACTGAATCGTGAATCTTTACTTTTCCTCTTTAAATGAATGAAACCAATAAACTTTAATAGTGCTAGTGAATGTGCCTTATCATTGACTGAAAATCAGATTTGGTATCGATTTGATTTTCAGAATATTACTCAATCAAGCACACTTAACTGCAGAAATTTAGTATTTTTTATATCTTAAAAAAATCAGTGCAAGCAAATCTGCCAAGCCTCCCCTCTGGCTACAAGTCTAACAACTGTTGAAGGACAAAAGATAATATATGTGAATACCACTGCCATGGTTCACTGGGTTAAAACAAACGGCCCCCATTTGACCTTTAAATTGAAGGGTTTCCCTTTATATCACTAGAGGCAAAATGCATGGATATGAGTACAACAACAACAACAAAGGGACTCGGGTAGCTGAGCTGTATTTGATTTGTGAGATTTTTATTCATTGTTAGGGGATATTTTTTCTTTTCCTTTGGAGGGGGGTAAACCAAAAAGTCAAATTGATGAAGCGAAATGGAATCTGAATCTGGCCTGGGTTACGTTCACTGCTGGTTGGTTGGTCACCCTGAGGGAAATGATATGTGTGCAGCTGGGATGATGAATTGGGTTTGTTTAAGTCATCATTACATTGTACTTTTTTATGGACCTCAGTATTTATAACACTTAAAGTTGATTGAGTAATGTGGGTTGCCTTGGCGTCCCTGCTGGTCAGCCGGGGTGACAGGCCTTGACAGCAAACATGAAGATATTACTGCTCCAAGACTGGTCCAGGATGTTGGGGTAATCTTAAGCAATCTGCTGCTTGCTCTTGTGTGTAATACACTGTTGAAAACTTTCCCTGTGAGTGCATATGTAGGTATGTAGGTAGGCTTCTGTATATTTGGTGAAGAGCTCAAGCAACTCAGAACTAAAACAAGGAAACGGCTGCTTTAACTGAATTAATTTTTCATTTTGAAGTAAAATTTTAGCTTAAAAATAGCATCCTTATAAATTTGGAACATAGTGACTTTTTAATACATTTAATATATTCATCCTTTGGGGTTAGTCTCCCCTCTGTCTCTGCTGAACTCCTTTCAGCTTTGCATAATCATCAGGAGAAAATACATGACTCAGGAGCAAAATGTGTTCATGCACCTTTCCTTGATGGGAACGACATAGATGATAGACTAATTATCTTTAAGCCACCAGCCCCCAAATAACAAACTCTAGGCAAGTGGAGCTGTGCAAGTATCCAAAACGTAACGTTAAGATTAGAAGCTCAGCTAGGAGAGGTGGGCATTGCTCCAAGACAAATGTGTGTTCATTTGTACCATGTTTGAAAGCACTGAAGTAAATGTGTTATAGCAACGCACATTTCTGCTTGCGATAGTTACCAATGTCAGGATTTTACTGCATGTAACACAACATCTTGTATATTTAAACCAAAAGGCAAACCTTGAAATTATTTATAGCTCTGGCTTTGACTGAGTAGTACTGGTAGCATGAACTCATTTTATCTCTCATTTTGTCTGTATGTGTACAATTAGTATTAACCCTCCAATATGTGTTCTTCTGCAGGTGGACATATACGACTCCTTACATGTGTCTACATGTGTACACCACAACATGAAACAGTCTGAAAAATTTCACTTGAAGATTGGGAAATGCCAGAGCTAACATGTCCAGGTCACTAGCACATCATGATACAGGCTTTAGTAACAGTTTAATTTTTTCCCCAGCAACCCTGCCTCATTCAAGCACAAAGGGAGCAGCTGGTCAATATTGTGGTTTATTGTTGTTGTTCTGTGGGTGACCCTGCGATTGGGTTACTACACATTATCCTCATCCCATCGTTAGGAAAGAATTATCACCCTGCTTGCCCGTATTTAGGGTTATTTGAATATATGAGACCTGAGATTTTTCTGCCTTTTGCAGAGGAAGTTAAAGGGGAATTTGACCTGGAATATAATGTAAAAGACAGTGTCTTCAGACCCTGTTTTCCTTGCCCATTCCCTGTCTCCACTTGTCTAAACCAAGACGGAGTTTGAGGGCTTCTGTTACCCTCCCACCTACTTTCCCAGCCATATGTTCCCTACCTCTGCTCCCACCTGCCATCAAAACGTGTTCTCAGCTGCGTGGCACAGCTCCTGGCACTAGCGAAGGTCCTCCGGGTGCTGCGAAGCAGGCATGGTTGCTGCCATACTTTGTATAGCTATTTTGCTGCCTGGCACAGATGCTACTGAGCAGCTGGCAGTAGTAACTTGTTAATGTAATTGATGGTTCTTACTGCTAACGTAGGAACTCAAGAGGAGCTGCTATCTTGTGCAGGAGCAGTCTGCTGTGGTCGGAATAGCAGTCTCTCCTGGCTCCATTGAGCAAGCTTTGGAGCCGCTGCCTCACTCAGCCTCAAGTTACCACTCTTCCACTGGCATGTCAGGGATATGGTTGGTTGGTGTCATGAACAGCATCATGTAGACATGCAATCCCAAGGCAGAGAGAGAGTCCTCCAGCTCAGCATGCCACTACTTTTATCTTCTTGCAGCCCTGACCCCGCTCAGCATGTTCCTCCAGCTTCCATGGGAATAAATCATCAGAATGGCTCCTAGAGATAGCAGTTCATCCTAGGACATTGCCTCCTAGGGATGGATTGGATTAATACTGATATTTTCTTCTTTGTTGGTATTTGGCTTTTCAACCTTAATAGCTTTTTAATACACAACTTAGGCATGAAATGCCATTTCCAATGCTTTGTATTCAAAGCAAGAACTGCATCACAAGGAATCACTGTGTCATACGAATGCTGTAAGTGAGATGAGGATTTCAGGCCTCAAACACAATCTCGGTTGATTGTAGTAACTATAATAAATGATGGCCACAGCAAGTTTTAGCAGTTGAGTGGGATGCGAAGTGCTTTTTGCCCCATAACTTCATTGGTATTTGCTGAAAGCCTGAGTGTTGGTAGACCCAGAAACGCGGGCTTCAGTTTCATTTGCTTTTATACAGAGGAAGGTAAATGTAGCATGCCAAGACATTTCCAGGAGCACATTGCAGCCCTGGAAGCTGCAGTGTCTTAGAAGAGGCATCTGTGAGACCTTCACCAAGCTCAAGCAGGAGCCAGCAACTTTCCTTTCACAAGAACCTAAAATACCTTCAGTGATATAATGGCAGACATCTTCCCTTTTTGAGAAGCAGCCTCCTTTCCTGAATCCTGGGGAGTTACTGCTGACACACTAATGTTCTATCTTGGGTAAGAAAGATCGTGCCTGCTGCTGTGCACCACTGTCCTCATCCCAGTCTCCTTGCCTAGCTACTCTTCTTTTTCCACCCCTCATCTCCTTACCCAATCCATTATCTCCCTTATTCCTCTATTCCCAGCTTCTGCCCAGACAAATACAATTTCCTTCAACAACTTTCAGCTTTTCTTACAGGCTACCCTCTCCACCTCCCTCACCACGCTCAAATCAAATGACTTGAGTCTATGTCCCATATTGGAGAGAAAATCCAACAGATCTTGTTCCAGTAGTGCTGGAAGAAATTGCTAGGAAAGTCCTACTCGTATCCCACAGTTTCAGAAAAGACCTTGCCTGCTACAGAGGAAATCACTGGCTATCCTCATCTAGGAAGTTTCTATGGCTCACACAAATTCTTATAATGTAACCATATTAAAGAAGACTTTCCTGGTGAAGGCAGAGCAGCCATCTCTTAATTTTCAATCCTGTGCTTTAAACCACAATGAAGGTACATGTGCCCCCCACTAAGCTACTAAAGCAGGAAAATTTTCCTATGTGCAACACAGCATATTTTCCTCTAATTTCACACTCAGAAGCACTTCAACTATTTCAGCTGAAATGTTCCCAAAATAAGTAGCCAGGAGAAATATCTAGCATGAAAAATTTCAACCAGACCAGTTCATATTAAAAAAAAATTGTAAGCAGTATAAAGCAAGGTCTTGTAATAAGAACTTTCAGAGAATCTCAGAGCTAGGAAAATGAAATATAGCTGCTATTTAGTGTTTGTGTTGCCTGTAGTCACACACACCATAAATATGTTGGTAGAGGCCCAGAGCTCTAGATTCCACCTGAAGTAAAACAAGAACCCAACAAGGAATTCAAACTTCATCCTTATTGTTCTGTGCTGAGAGGGTACCCATTTGACCTGTTATGGGCCAAATTCTACTCTCATTTACACCAGCATCAGTCTTAAGGGTCTCTGCTAATTATAAGAGAGATTGCTATGTGTAAGTATAATTTGTTTCAGCAACAATCTCAAATTATGTGTGCTGCTACCCAGGGGATTGTTGCAAAAAAAAAAAAAAAAATTTAAAAAATCCTTTCTTGGAGGAATAGCACCCGTGAGTCAAGGAAATATTTGCTGATAAATCTTTTAATTTGGGGCCCTACACTGAAAATAAGAGAGAGCAAAGTTACTGAAATCCTCCATTAGACCAGTGCTTGCACACAGCCCCTTCTGTTTTCTCCCACCTCATTTCATGTTGATGGCAAAAGAAGGCACTTACGATCACTTTTTCCTTTGCTTTCAACTGGATCTGAACGGCAAAAAGAAGCCAAGTTGGCAACAAGCAACAAATGAAGCTATTAGTGGTACGCTCCAAATAGCTCCACCAAAAATCAGGAAGAGCTTACTAACACATACACATCCATTTGTGTGTTGTTTGTAGGCTTCATTAATTGTCATCTGCTGTGTGAAACACCAATTTAATTGAAATTTCTCTCTAATCAAGTGCATCCTTCTAATGATGGTGCACGACAGTCACATGTTCTGAGCAAAGTGCTACTTAGTGCAAAATTCAGGTAAACACTTGAATTATTTTTAAAGCCTATTAAAGCAGATTTTTAAGTACAGTATGTGGCCATTTGCATTGTCACTCAATTTGTACACAAAAACAGAAACACACACACATATTCAGTGTGCAGATGCAAATTCAAAGCTTAACGAACCGGGTCCTGAAAATGATTCTTAACTGACTGGCCAGCACATGGATCAATAATAAGGCCCAGAAAGCCCTTCAATCCTGTGTTGTCATTTGAGATCCAGGCTCTAAGTGCTAATCTACAAGGGCTGTAATTTATTGCTTTATTAAATTTTTGTGGGAGTGATAAATCCACCTTCCGAGCACTGAGGGTCAGATGCTGATGCCCTGTTTGACTGTTCTCTTGTGTTCACTGTGATGTTCTTGCTGTGCTAGGTCATACCCTTCGTTACTCTGATGTTGCAGGTGGAGATGAGCACGTTCCCTACCTCCACATCCTCCATCGCATCAACGGATAGAGAGAACTACTTCCAGAGCGGTGCTTTTGATAGAGAAAGTACTACAAGATCCTTACCCCAAAGCAAGGCAGTTTCAAACAATTTTTCATCCCAGACAAGAGCTGTAGTTGGCAACAAATGCTCCCTGGCATTTGCTGGTTTGGTCCCTCAGCCCTCTGGATTATAGGAGATATAAAAGTAAAACGAGAGTCAAAGAACACAGAGGGAGCACTATACTAAGGCAGCAAATTTAAGGATCCTGCCTACTGATTTCTATTTAGCTTGGTTTCTGGAGAAAGTAACAAGGAAATAGTTCTAGCAGGGAGTATTTTAACTTCACTCAGAGTCTGCTTGTCTTGCTGAGGCACCAGAATAAGGCCAGAGTCCTACTGAGATCACCTAGGAATAGTCAAACTTAGGGAAAAGCTTAAACAGCCTCAGGTTTGTGTTCTGTTTTTTATCACTAACTGTAAAAGCTAACAAAAAAGGTAAATTTGTGTTCAGAGGTAGCACCTTCATGATGTTGAAGACAACTTCTTCAGAGTGGTGCTAAGCCAATGTCATGCTTTTTTTTTTTTCTACACGGGCAGGAAGGGCTCTGGTGAGTCTCCATAATCCACCTCAAGAGCAGGTGAATGCCCTTGGTCCTTGCTGATGTTTGTACGAATGATTAGCATGTGGCATCCCTTAGGACCTGCTCAGCATCATTTACTTACAAGTCAGACAAGCAAGAGTAGAAAAATCAAAGTCACTCTGTTCAAGAACATGAATGTGATCTCAGAAGGTTTGAAGTAACCGTGTTCCGAAAACTTCTTCCTATGTGAAAGTCCCTGACATGATATTGGCTTTTTTGTCTGTTTTGGTTTCTTTTTTTCTGGTGAAGGAAAGAGTTGTATTTTTCGTTTTCTGCCTGCCAAAAGTTCCCTGTATTTCCACGCTCTACTAGATAATAACCTCCTTAATGCAGTCTGTATCCTTAATACTGCTGTAAAACTGAAGAGTGGAAAAACGTCAACAACAAAATTTTGCAAGATTTGTTGTAAATCACATACGCACATATACCTGCATCCCCTCAGTCAGAAAATTTTGCCTACAAGACCCACAGTGGTGCACATAGAGATCTTGCAAAGAGCCACTACAGGTCAAGGAGGAGGTTTTCTACCTCAAGCCACTCAACAAGCTGTCCTCCTTCCCAGGTAATAGGAATGTCAAAGAGAAATTGGTTTTGGCTTCCAAAATTAAAAAGAGCTATTTAAAAAAGAGGATCCCTGTTCCAAAGCATTTTAAAGAATTCATGAAGTGAAAATGTTTTGCTGTGTTATGTTCAATCTATCAAGTTCATTCTGCTCCTGTTTAGCAAAGCCATTTTCACTGTCAGGCTGCAAAATGTGAATGGCTTTCACTCCCTCTCACTGAGGGGCCTATCCTGCCAACACTTTCCAATACGAATGGAGATGTTCGTTCCTCCACAAATGAAATTCACACATGGGCTGCATGCCAGATAATTGCCAAAGTGCAAGTAAGCTTTATCTTGAACTTCTCTTGAATTAAATGATTTGTGGAGTATATGCAGAGAGCTAAATGCTGCCTTCATTGCAAGAATTCCACTGAACTTGTGTGTGTTAGGTTATGTGATAAAAGGCTCGTCTCCACACACACAAAAAGGAGCACACAGGTGCAATGACAAGAACCCCAATAACTGAGAACTAAGCCCCTCTCTGGCTTGTTGCAGGGGTGTCATGGGAGAGACATCAGTCCCACTGTCTAGGGATGAAACCCATCACAATGAATCAATGGAAAGACTCTCCTCTTATTCCCCCTTAGAAGTTGGCAGCTAACTCAGAATACTTCCAGGAACAAGCTCTAAGTATTAGTTTATAGGATTGCCTTTCCATGAACACACGTATATGATGGTAAAAGTCAAAAGGTGCCAATACCCTTAGAAGCTTCTGGCTTTTAAGTAGATAAAAGAACCCAACACTAAAGCAGCAACTTCGTGATATAACATTATTTACTTGCATGTATTGCTTGAAAAGCTGAGATGTGGAGAGATTCAAGAAATAAATGATCTAGTTCCATAAAGTAAACAGAGGCAAGAATAAAAATATTAACTCATGTTTTTGCACTACAGGCTGGAAGTTTCAGCATCTATCAGTGAGAAGGACTCCTTGATCTCACTGGAAGTATCTGCTTGCTTAGTGCCTTTGGAAATTTTGACTGCTGCTACTAACTCGTCTTCTATTCTGTACCGCCAACATGAATTGTACAGGGATGAGGTCTTTAACTGAATATCTCTGTAATATCTGTTGTTCGCACTTCTGCATTTATAACCAGCTGGTGCAGACCACACTGCAAACCTCTTCTTCAGTTGAGGGCAGTCTCTTCAGTAACTTGTAGAGACTAACAGCCAGATTTTTAAAGACATTTAACAGCTAATGAGACAGAAGATATTGGATGGAGTTTTCAAACGGTTGTTGGTGCTCAACTTTTTAAATTATTGCATTGATGGAAAGGATCATGGGTGATGTCGAGCAAGAAGGGATAGATGTTGCAAAGTATTTAGACTCCAAAAGATGCAATGGGTGCCTACCAAAACACTGGTGTGCAGGATCTAGACACAGAAACACACTCAAAAGTCTCATTTGAAGCCTAACACCCAAAGCCCCAGATAAAACAGTTGAATGTCTTGTTTCAGTTCTGCATCTGGAGACCTTTAATGGGAGCAGAAAGGCATCAGTAGTCAGCAATGTTTTTAAAACTATCTTTAATTTTATAGAAAAAAGTTATTACTTCTTTTTTTTAGAGCTGCTTTTTCACTCCTGATAAGAAACTTGCTTCTAAAATGCCAATGAAAATGGTTTAAGATGATGGTTAGGCAGGTTCATTTGGATCCAGACTGAGAAGTTGGCATTATTATTTATTCCGTGAAGGCTACTCAGTGAAATTGCTAACTTGAAATGCTACACTGAGGACAGGACAGGAAGAAAATAGAAAATAGATCACTTACCCTATGAAAACTGCATCTTATTTCTTAAAAGTCTTTCAGGTTTAATTAAATCAGGGATTATGGCTTGGATATAAGAAGGTTGTTTTTAAAATGTGCATTTTCTACTGAAGGTGTTGTTTCTAAAGGAACCAACAACAGGGAAAATCTTGATTTAATTCTAGCAAATAGTAACAAATCAGTTGCCAATGATGTATATGTCACTATCGCTCGATTGTAATACTTGCCTCTAGGTATTCTGACTGAACAAGCCAGGAAGGTATAATCGTATAACACTATTTCAAGTTTTACGAATGATGAGAAAAAATAAGGGCAAGAAACAGAGATCTAAAAAACTCCTTAGAATTGACTTTAAATGAAATTCTGTTTAGGTGCACATACTTTTACTGGGAGTGCATCCGAGATATATGATAAGGTAATGATAATAATGTCAATTCACTCTTTCTTAGGCAGGGAATAAGATTACATAGACTTTTTTACTACAGAGGCCTATCACCCCCACAAAAGGCTGCACTGTGAATGAAATGGTATTTGCCTGTTTATGTGAAGAATGATGAAACTTTAAATGAATCGTTGACCTTTCTTGAATGACATGTGACCTGTAAGATATCTGAGCTGTATATCAAGAGCAGTTCTTGAAAATTGCTGTCTGCTGACCGAAAATAAACAATAAGATATCAAATATGGTTTGAAAAAATTGACTTGGTTTAACACTGGGGGGAAAAAAAAACTGAATTATTTTGACTCACCAGTCAGAACACATCAATTCATTTCAAATCATCCTTCATCTAGAGACTGGAAGGGCTACTTCTTGCCTTTAAAGCTGCTTATGTTTGAGCAATTGCTATTTACCAGAATGCATGCTTTATTTAAACAATAACCAGCAGTAATAAAGAAGCTGTAAATGCAGGGATTGTTGGGATGAGATGGATTCCACAAAGGGAGGGAGAACCTTTGTTCTTAAGATAGGGGTATCTTGTTTAAGTTGAAAGGTCAGCAAAGAAGGGCAAATCTCTGAATGGGTCATTTGGGCCTTTCTCCTACTCAAAATTCAGCCACTGAAGGACAGAAACTGGTAAAGTAACCCATGTAGAAAGTCTGAAAAGTCGAGGCTTTGTGGCAATTGGATTTATTAGGGGCATACATGCTCCCTGCCTGGCTGTGGATTACCTTCTCTCTGTAGGAAGACAATCTTCTTTCCATCTGTTTCTGCAGGACACCATGATATCCATGGATGGCCAAACCTGAGCCAACACCCAAGTAGACATGATTCAGCAGAGCTTTGTAAAAAATGGTGGCCTTGCAAATTTTATCCTCAAACTTTGTCCATACTGGGTTTTTAAATTTGTCAGGTAGTGCATTAGTTTGCTTTTACTCTAGACAGTGCAACCGAGGTTAAATGACTTATGTGTGTAGGCTGGCCAAATAAGGGGTTATTCATAACAACGTTAGACACTTCACTTAGCTAACTGGGATTTCTGTTTAGTCAGTAAGTTATATCATTTTGACTCAGCATCTAGAGAGATCCTTGGAAGAGTTTTGGAAAGGCAACTAATTAAGGTAGGTGCCTAAAGCCCCATGGCAGGAACATTGCTTCTCCTCAGCCAAGGGACACTGTTTAATTGCCCAATGGCATGTTCTGGATGCTCTGGGGCATTTTGGATGGCACTAGTCACCAATGATGAGGCAACTGCGTTGATCCTTAACTGTCCAAATTGAGTACTGTAGTTTTCATTCAAGAAAATTGAACAGATGCCTCGAAATTGGGCTCTTCTCAGTTGAAAACACCAAAGAGAAAGAAATTCCCACATTGCTACAACAGTGTTTTCCTCTAGCTAGTTTTTTATCAGCAACTTTTTATTTGGCTCCTCCTGAAGTACACTAGCATAAACAAGGAATTGAGAATGGCGGAATAAAGACAGAGAACAAGAAAGAAAGAAGTGATGAAGGGGAACAGAAGAGACTGGCCCAGGGAGTGCAGTTTTCCTGAGATGCATCCAGCTGGAAAAAAAAGAGCAGTAAGGAAAAGGAAGCAAACAGTGGGGTAGGGTGACCGAGGCAGATGGCTAGGTCAAAAGCCTATGGATCAAGCATCGATGTCTTTCTAGCTCAGACAATTTGTATTATCCCCTAGGAATGGATTTCCTGACTTTATGTTATTTCATTGCATGTGCTGGAATAAAAACACCCATGGGCCTCCTCTGCTGGGAAGTCAGCAAAGATCCGTCCACTTCCATGTGCATTTTAATACTTGTCAGCTGACTCGCAGCACCAAATAAAACACAAGCATTCAGCGATGACAGATGGATTTGTTGCCCTGGAGGATTTGGGATCCATAAACCAACAAATGGATTCACTCATCTGTAGAAGTTGTTTTTTCATCTGTGACAGCTATAATACAGATAACATTATTCATTCAAGGTAAAATCCAAATCAACATAGGGGCCATGCACAAAGCCTGTGGCACAGTTTACATGAAAGTCTTAAAAAAACTCTTAACATAGGGCTTAATTAGCTCTGAAGCTGTGGGTGGAGCAACGAGCTGGACAACCACCGTTAAATAATTTACATTAACACTGGCATAAATTTCTGAAAAGGCAGGTTCCCTCCAGAAAGGTACTGAGAAGATTAGCTGCTTAACCAACTTCATGCACGTTATTTTAATAGCCTTAAAGGGCTGGAATCCTCTTACGGTCCCACACTTGCAATCAGGCTGTGGACAGCACAGGAGGAGCAGGCTTAAAAGGAGCAAGATTTCTGGGTGCTGGTGCAAGGCTGGAATAAAGCAGCCCAAATGCAATCAGGAAAAACAAAGCTGTTTTCAGCTGAACTCGGCTAAAAATTTGCTTCACGGTTGGGCCGAGGCTGAAAGGAGATTTGCAGATGAGTCTTTATTCTTGTATGTGTCAAACTAGGTGACTATGCAAAACGAAGGTGAATTCCTGCTGCTCTTATTCATACGTGCCAGACCTTAACCCTTCAGGGATCACACTGAAGCAGGACAGCAGAGTGAAAGAGGTATAATATCAAAACTATTTATTCTCTTTAACTCAGTACATTCTTCTGTAATACAGCAGACACCGGGGTTTTATTGCATGATGTGCAGAAACTAGGGTGGTTCCTGCCCAGCAGAACGTAAACACATAGAGCTAAAAGTGATCTCTGAAGTCACCATAACCAAGCCCATATAGGTACCTACTATATAATCTGATAAACTTTCTGAATTCCCTCTTAGAAGTCCTTAGGTTTTTTTGCTACTTGTCCCAGAAGAAAGCTGCTCCAGATTCTCACTGCTCCGATGGTCTGGGGCATCATCTGCCTGAAACAGAAACCATCCCTTTTCCGATGAATTTGTACCGCACGTAGATAGGATGTGATATTTAAACCCCCTAGCACTACCGCAATAAAAATAATAAACAGCAGCATTAATCATAATCAAAAAAACATGTATTCATCTCTCACTAGCCATATAAAATATAGGTAGGGCCTGTCTGGTTTTATTTATGTACTCAGAGGTTCTGGTATTAAACTGGGCTATTAAACGTCAGTGCTGGGGGGGAAGGCAGGGGGGTGCTTCTGCCAGGCAGGGGGGTCAGTGGGATAGAAACAATGACCAGTAATCACCACTAATGGCTGGGCCATTAGTACTGATGAGGCACGAATGTCAGAGACCAGGTGCAAGTGACACGGGGAAAGGAGTGAGCACTAATTGCCCTATTCAGAAAATGTAAATGTGCTCCCAGGCTACGTGACAGCAGCGGAAAGGCAGGGGACTGGCTATACAGCTCAGAGAAGGCATGGAAGTGAGAGCTGGAAGAGGCTTCCTAGGTCTTCTCCAGCCTAGCTGCCAGTGGGGCTTTCCCCCAGCCTTGCATCTGCTGCCAAAGCCTCAGGAGATGGGAACATGGCCTTTCCCCAGTGGAGAAACTCTGAGGGTCCAACAGCCTATCCTTTTCATTGCATTTCACACCCTACCCATTTCCCACTGTACCCCTTGCTTGTAGCTATGACGGGCTGGAATCTGCCTTTTTCAGCCAGAGCTGGCTTACCCCATCACACGGGTCTCCAGTGTTCCACAGGAGCAAGCTACGCACTCCTGCTGAAATGATGCGGTACACAGGGGCTTCGACTGACCTGCATAGCTATCCCAGAAAAAGTCCCTGTCACAACAGCCTAATGCAGGAGTGTCCTCAGAGCCTTCTTTGCCCAAGGAACCTCCATAATCGGCTGGGTCGATGGGCCCAGGCCAATTGGATGAGGTTCCACAAGGCCAAGTGCCGGGACCTGCACTTGGGTCACAACAACCCCATGCAACGCTACAGGCTTGGGGACGAGTGGCTGGAAAGCTGCCCCACAGAAAAGGACCTGGGGGTGTTGATTGACAGCCGGCTGAAGATGAGCCAGCAGTGTGCCCAGGTGGCCAAGAAGGCCAATGGCATCCTGGCCTGTATCAGAAACAGTGTGGCCAGCAGGAGCAGGGAGGTGATCATGCCTCTGTACTCTGCGCTGGTGAGGCCACACCTCGAATGCTGTGTTCAGTTTTGGGCCCCTCACTGCAAGAAGGACATTGAGGTGCTGGAGCGTGTCCAGAGAAGGGCGACGAAGCTGGTGAGGGGTCTGGAGCACAAGTCTGATGAGGAGCAGCTGAGGGAATGGGGTTGTTCAGTCTGGAGAAGAGGAGGCTGAGGGGAGACCTTATCGCTCTCTACAACTACCTGAAAGGGGGTTGCAGAGAGGTGGGTGTTGGTCTCTTCTCCCAAGTGACAAGTGACAGGACAAGAGGAAATGGCCTCAAGTTGTGCCAGGGGAGGTTCAGGCTGGATATGAGGAAAAAATTCTTCACTGAGAGAGTGGTGAGACACTGGAATAAGCTGCCCAAGGAGGTGGTGGAGTCACCATCCCTGGAGGTGTTCAAGGAACATGTGGATGAGGCATTGAGGGACATGGTTTAATGGGCATGGTGGTGTTGGGTTGATGGTTGGACTTGATGACCTTACAGGTCTTTTCCAACCTTAGTGATTCTGTGATTCTGTGATTCTGTAATGGCTCCAAAAACACCTCCGGTTGATAATAAACCACGTCTCTGCAAAAAGCACTTTCTTAGTAAAGAGTATCAGTGCAACTACTCTGACAAAGCACAGTTAGGTTCATCTGACCTAACTTTTACTTTCTAAAAGTTGTATCTCTGGACCCTGGGTGTTGGCCTCTTTTCCCAAGTAGCAAGTGATAGAACAAGAGGAAATGGTCTCAAGTTGTGCCAGGGGAGGTTTAGATTGGATATTAGGAAAAACTTCTTCACTGAAAGGGTTGTCAGACATTAGAACAGGCTGCCCAGGGAGGTGGTTGAGTCACCATCGCTGGAGGTATTTAAAAGACGTGTGGATGAGGCGCTTAGGGACATGGTTTAGTGGTGGACTTGGCAGTGTCAGGTTTACAGTTGGACTTGATGATCTTAAAGGTCTTTTCCATCCTAAATGAGTCTATGATTCTATGATTCATCCTGCTTGTCTCAGAGCAATGTTGGGACAGAGTGAATTGCCTTTGGGAGGTGCGAAGCTTTCCTGTGACTATAAAGGGGTGTTGGCTGCCTGGCAAAGAGTAGAGTATCAGTCAAATAGCTGGAGTTAAGTGAGGAAAAAACCCTCCCTGAAGATAGATGTGACACTGTGTAAATGAGAAGACTAATTTTAAGCGCTCAAGTGTGTCATTTCTATCATTCTTATTAGACAAGCATCAGGCATAACTCCACGGCCACAGATAAGCTCTCTCTCACATAGATTACTTGCTGTTCCTGGCTACATCTGGGACGGTCTGTCGAGTTGAAGAACCACTTTGTTTGGTTTTGGACTTTCTGGACTGTGCACCAGTTTAACTACATCGGTCCAAATGTCCAGTTGCAAACGCTTAATGGAGGGAACAGCAGTATTGTTATACCTGGCTTTTAAAATCTGCTTTAAGGGAAGAAAAGGTCTTTTCTCACTAATGAAGAGAGGCAGTTGGGGAAGAAATTCTCAATGACAAATCTCTCCTGTACCTGCATTTGAAGTTGTAATCTCGCATTCCGCACATGTTGATCACCCTTCCAGGACTGAATCTTGCCTATTTTCATATGATTGTGATGGTAGGTTTCAGCATGTGTGTAGAACAGGGGACTTAAAAAGCCATCTGCTGCCCCTTGTGTAGGGAAGCTGTGTAAATCATGGGAAAGCTGGATTTATGTGGCTATTCTCATGTGGCCACAAAGAATTTCAACTACTAGCTCTACAGTAAGTTATCCTTACTACTTGGTGTTAGGCCTTGGGAGGCACTGACCACCGAAACTCACCTAAGACAGCAGTGGAGAGAAATGTGTGAGCTTGTACTACTCGAACGTAGGGACTGAGCCCCTTGCTTACAGCTATTTCATGGTTCTTTGATCTTTGGCCATTAGATGGGAGTGATGGCTTGGCTACCCCCAGGGTATGTAGAGCACAGGTTGATTTTCTCCTGCCCTTGTTAGAGCTTGTCAAATGGCTCCCAGCTGTCTTCTCAGGGCCTGGGAAGCCTCTCCATGCCCTCACCTCTGTTATCCTATATAGTGTGGCAGATAGCGTCTCAGTCCTGGCTCTGCTCCTTCATCTTAACTCTTCCTTCCAAGCTGAATGCTGTAGAAAGGATAGCATGCTCCTCCATATCAGTCTTGTCTTGTACACTATTTGCATAACACATTGCACACACGTATATGTGCAACGTATATAGTAAAACTATAAGTACAGTGTTATTCATATCAGTTCTGTGGGGCCAATGAGCATCGATGCATGCACACACACCCAGAGGCAGCAGTTTTACACAGTGATATTTCAGCTACAGCTATGTATCTTCAGATAGCTACTTTCAAAGTCTAACAAGGGATTTCAGACTCCAGCAGAAGGTGCATGTATTAGCCTATTGCTTGAAATAATCATTGTAAATTAATTAGTTGTCTTTGAAATTCTAATCTGTGTATTTAAAATTAACAGGTATGTTCCCAATCTGGGGAAACACACCAAACATCAGAATTTAGCTGAAAAGAAGTTCTGACTCTCTCTCCTAAAGCATAGTTTGCAAAAGTACCAGTTTACAGAAGAGTTTCTGTGCTATGACACTGTTGTGATATAACATGTGCATGCACGCGCACACACAAAACCACACAGGCACATAGACAGACACACAGTACTGATAATTAGAAGGTCAAAACGTACTGCTGGTTTCTAATCTCCTAACTGTGATACCTCTATTATTTATTACTGAAAAACATCTGATACACTGCAGGAAAATAACACCTGTCTAAACCTACCTTTGCAGCTTGTGTTGTATTCTGCATGCTTATTTATATTTGTCTTTTGTTTTGAAGAATCTGTCATATATTCTTAAATTTCTTCCAGATGGCTATGAAAAGCATATGAGGAGCTTAGAAAAAAGTTCCAGGGTATGAAGAAGGATTTGTAGCACTGGAGAATATGTACAGCTTGCTATAATCAAATGCTTTAAAAAAAAGGAACTCTTACAAAAGCAGGAAAGAAAGGGAGATAGCAGGGGAAAAGGGTAAACTGCATTGCTTAGTCTTTACAGTGCAAGCCATATAAAGGAGAGAAGAAAGATAACTGATGAGTAGTATTTTAAGGCATATTAACCCAATTACAACTATATTTTTACAATCGTAGCTCCAACATTCATCACACTGCATTTATTAGACCTCTGAGCTAGGTTATGTCAAATGAAATGCTGTGAAACTACAGCATTTCATTAAATTGCTGCTGGAGCAGGGTATTCAATCCTGATACTCTAAAACCACATGATTTTATCAAAATCTTCGGAAATTGAAGCAATCACTAAAAGGTGTCGGGAAATTAAAATGTTCTGTCTCAGTGAAAGAGATACACTCCTTGTAACATATATCAGTGGGGTTTTTTTAAAGACACATTACTATGCAGAAGAAAAGCATCAAATACAGGAGACATAGTAGATTCCAGAAAAGTCTAGCTGCTGCAATTTTTCATACTTAAAAATAGACTGTAAGGGCAAAAGACCCGAGTTTCTTTCATAATTTGTTTCTGGGGTTTTTTTTCCTATACTGTAGTTGATCCTCTGATTAATCAGGTGTCTGCATAAAAGAAAATCATGCACGATTTATAGACAGTGTTTCAAAAGAAAAATGAATGTTTTCAAGCCTAGTTTCTTGAAAGTTTGAGATATTTTGTGTACCTTTTAATGTGTTCAAATCTGGCATTTGGCCTTGCAAACAAACATTGTGGGGGATCACGGGACATTTAAAATGTTCCGGAGGACATGAAAAGGAAGAGATAACATATTTTACATCTTTTCTTATGGAGGCTTTAGCTTAAATTTCTATGTTTTCACTTACCAAAATACCCCTGAGTACACAGCACCCATAGCTGGTGAATAGGAATCTGCCTGACTCTGTATGGCCTTACCTATTGCCGTTTACCAGTGCAAAATTAATTCAAAGAAAAATGAAGGCATTTGAGAATGTAAATATTTTATAACCGCACTGTAGTTACTCTAGGCTGTGAGGAAGCAATACTGGTGTTCAGTGGTATTTTGTACATCTTGGGGCATCACACATTGCCTCCGGATGCAGTTCCAGGGAGCAATGGGTCTCCTGTGGGTCCTCTATCCTATCTATTAGCCCCACATGCACCCTGGAGCATCTAAAATGGCACTGCACATCTATGCTCAGGCATCTAAATCTCACTCTAAATGACTATGTAAATCACAGAAAAACAGAAAATCAGACCTCCATGAACTACCTCCCATTGAAAGACAACAATGCATGATATGGCCATAGAAAGCAGTGGGTGTTTTGTCAGTGTTTCAACCCAAATTGCACAGTAATCCAACCCTGTTCCGTCACTCTGCCAGGGTGGTCAAGTAAAAGTGCATAGTGTCCGACTCCACACTGCAGCCGTGCAGGACTCACCTAGCTGGGACAACACTTACAGGAGGAGCAGGCTCAAACAAGCCTTGCAAGAGGTGGGTGCAAGAGGACCCAGAGTCTTCATCGTGCCTCAAGTCCTTCAACGCTGGTGGCACTGCCAGGGTATGTCCTGGAAGAGAGCAGTTTATAGTAGAAATGTAGGCACAAGGAAATTAAAGAAGAAATTGTGCCTCCTAACTTTTATTCTTGGATGCTAACAGCACCCTCCTTTATCACATGTTGCTCCTGCAAATAGCCGCCTACGGCAGTGCTGGGAACATTGAGTCACAGTGATGTGTTGGGTATGCAGAGTCAGGGTGATGTCTCATGCGGTAGATGGTGAAGGACCACCTTTCCTAATGTTTTAGGAAATTATATAGTGTTGCAGATACAGATGAAAGCAACAACAAAAAAGACCACTGATAAGATTTCTGCCATAACCTTTGAAATGTTACTCGGACCGTCAATATCTCTAGTGGCTTCCCTTTACCACTGAGTCAAATCCAAGTTTCTTGATCTGCTCAGCAGCAAACCCCCACCTATTCTGCTAACGGTTTATTGCACCAAAAGAACTCCATCCCTCACTGCTTTTTCAATGTTTCTCTTCAAAACACCTCTGTGTCTTCTTCTTTGATACCTCTTACAAGTGCAATGCTGTCCAGGAACAAATCTGTAAGGCCTCCATTGTATCCTTCAATCACTTCCTAGGATGTAGCTATGCCTTAAGATTTGCAGGGAATCGACTGCCCAGTGATGACTACCAAACTTCAGAAATAGCTAGTGTATTTAATTATTATTTATTTACAGGATGACTCTCTGGGCTCATTTACAGCTCGCAATTTGAGCTGTAGGTAACCTGTCTTAATATTAATATCTTTCTACACTTCTGTTGTACTCCCTAATTTTGCAGAATTGTAGTGACATTCATTGTTCAGGAAATTACATTGTCAGATGTCTGTCTGTACAGAGCCTGACACAGTAAGTCCCAAATATTTTTTGGGGAAAGTGGGTCATCTCAGGACTATCACAGTATAAAAATAACAAAGATTAACACTGTGACACATCATTAATGATATAAAGTTTCACTGATTTTTCAGAAAGCCATGAATATTTTTAATATGACATGGATTTAAATAATATATTGTTGCTTTTACTGCTATCAAAATAAACAAGCTGAGAGTGGTAAGTTTTTTGGTGTAAAGATAATACAAACATTTCAATGGGGTAAAATAAGAAAAACAAGTTTTCAACAGAGATACAAAGATAAAAAAATATGGAAATGCCACTATTATTGTGTAAAGGTTTATGAGATCTACTAGTGGCTTCCAGGCTTATGCACTAACTTTGATCTCAATTGTATTTGCACCATAGATTTACAAGAACCATCTTTTTTGAAGTGATGTCCTGGCCAGAGCTACCTTTGCCGTTACAGCAAAGACCATAGTGCTGTAGAACTCTGAAAGCTTGGAGAAGATTTACATTTTTATTGGACAAACAAGCCATCAAGCTGAAGAAAATGGAAAAGGAATTTTTTGAACTTGCCTCCTCAGTTCTGCCTATTGTTCCAGATTTTGGCTTGCCATCCCATTTGGAGGTGTTCACATCACACACAGGGTAAAAATAAACTATGGCAAACTATTGAATTCATTGCTATTAGGGGTATGTTCCCTGCTATTCCTGTATTTTAAACAGAGGTCAGCTGGCTCACAGTAATTATCAAATTATTGATTTACTGGGTTAAAGCCGTTTTTACAATTCCTTTAGAGGTTTAACAGTGTTGTATTTCTTCCACAGCTATACTTGACGTTATCCCCTGTTGCACTGAATGAAGTCACACTGTGTGAAAATAACAGTAGTGTCAAGACTGTAGCAAACCAAAATTAACATTGTGTAAGTAAACACAAAGAATGCCAAGGTGGTAATCCCCCGTGGTCTAGTCTTTTTCACATAATTTATTAAAAGGTGGCTGACAAAGTTAGCCTTTTAGCATCATTCCAAACACCAGATTAAGTGCTGTTGGTAAAGCAAATTCAGGTAACCAGTCCCCAGGTGCTGATTGAGCAAAGAGTTGTGGTGCTGGAGTTTACCCTTTAATGAACTGACACTCTATAACGAACACAGTGGAGAATTTAAAGCAATTTGCTGGAAAATGCCTGTAGGAAGAGCTACCTATAGCACAGAAAAAGGTCTGTGGGATCAGAGGAGAGAGCACTGTCTGGGGAGTTACACATTTCTGATTTCTAAACCTGGCTCTGACTGTGATGGCCAAAGTCCCTCGAATAAGTCTCAGGCTGACTTCTGCCTGCAGTAGTGCTTCGTGTTAATTAGGGTTCTGAAGACAGAAGCACTAAGGATTGTCACCCAATCTTCCCATGAGAGGGAGCACGAAGAGCAACAAGCAAAACAAAATCCAACCAAAACCAAACACCGTGCACACAACCGTGCAACAAAAAGATCAGAAAAAAGAAAACCCAAAGAGTGAATCAGCTCTTCCACGCTGAAGGTGAATAAACTGAGTGTGTTAGGGGTGGTTAGGATGTGGGGAATCCAGCAGGGAATGAGTCACGGGTAATACAGCTGTGACTTCTGTCATCACATTTCTTCCCTTGCAGACTAACGTATCCTCCTGGTACTGCTCAAGGTGCAGCCAGCTGCTCACTCCTACAACCTGTAGGGTGGATTTTCCTTGGGACAGCATAATGTCCCAGTTAAATAAAAACACAGAGTTCCAAGAAATGTTATTTTGTACCTCTTGTAATTATTTTTCCCCTCAAAATTGTAGAAGGGGAGTTACTAAAGGCCAGCACCCAAATCCCTAGTTAAGAACGCAGCTAGAAAAGGTCTGATTTGCTGCAGCTATTAAATGTGGGAAGTTGCTGGCTGCTGGTGCTCTTCCATTGACTCACCCAATCTCACAAGGCCCTGAAAGTCAAGTGAGTAACAAGTACCTTCCCCACCTGACCTGTCTGAAGCAGAATAATCAGATACACACATATTTCATACATGCATGTGTATATATATGTATACACTAGCTGAAAATTAGGCTCTAAACTGATCACCCAAGACTATAGACAGAGACAGTCCCACTCCTCTGGAAGATTCATGCTTCCCTGTCTCACATTTTTTTGCTCAGAAGTTGCCTTGATACTTGCAGTGACTCACCTCTGCCCTTGAACAGCCCCGCTTTGAAAACATTTTGACACCGCTGCACCTATGCTCCCAGAAGAGGAGTGAAAATGCCCCCCAGGGGCAGTTAGACAAGGCACAATTCCCTGACACGCAGCGGTAGTTAACTAGCAATTTTCTGTATTGATCTATACTCCCTCGGTTATTGCTCACGCCGCACTCCCCCGCGGAGTTATGAGGGA